>NC_057790.1:23396017-25796017 GCF_014905175.1 Aphidius gifuensis
TATTGATTAAAAATAAATTTTTAAAAATTAATCCTGAGTTTAATAGACCTCCATGGATCCGATATACCGAGTAACCGAGTACTTTTCAACTCGATATTCGAAAAAAAAAAAAATCCGATATATCGATACCGCATACTTTTAAAAGTACGGCTCATTCCTTGTGTAGTTTTTTTATTTTTTTATTCTTGATCATGGTCACATAAAGTTTGTACACTGTCCATCAGAGATGACGTCTATTTTCCGTCAATAATAAAATGAATTTAGTAATTTAATAAATTGTATGAATATGAAGGTTTTCAATCCATATAATTATGCCCTCACTTTTTAATAAACTGAAAATGAAATAATAGATAATTTTCTACAAAATAATACTAAAAACAATAAAAATTTTCATCTTTTGATTTTTTCTTATTTTATTCTGTGTATATTTAAAAAACGTGAGGTAGTTTGTTACATTTTTTCATACTTTTTTTGAAATAAAATTTGGAATGTCGAATAGCTCACAAAGAAAGTCCGGAAGACTTACTTTACTTGAATTTTCTTTCAACCAATCAAGAGAATTCGAGTGTAGTAAAGAAAGTGCTTGTAATTTTGATAACATTTGTGAAATATCAAGAGTTGGAATATCAACATTATTTGTTTGATTTTTTAATCTTTCTGCTGAGAACTTTTCAATTGCAAGATCTTGTAATTTTTGTACAGCTTCAACGTCAACTAAACCAGGTCTTTGGTTTAATAAAACAATTTCCTTAAATAATTTCATTTCAAGTGTAGATAGTTGGTATGCTTGCAATGACAATAAAGTTTCTATGAATGCATCAGCAAAATCAGGCTGTAAATAAAAAAAAAATTAAATTACCATCATTATTCATTATATATACTAATTATATTTTGTTAAGCTAGATATTATATGTATTGATCGACTTATTTACATGTTCATTCAAATATTTTCTTGAATAATATGACAAAAAAAAAAAAAAAAAAAACTTTTACAACTTGCCTAATAAAAAAATATTAATTGTTATATAGGATTTATAAAAAAAAGCAAACTTTCTGGATCTGTTTATTGATGTAAAAAAAAGTCATTAAATACTTACTCCATACATAAGTTCAATATGCTTTCTTAAATAAAGTGTAGGCCGTAATACGATTAAATTTCTAGTGATGTAGCGTGATATTTCACAAAACCATCCCTCAATCAAACCGTGTTTAAGAAGACAAGCTTGATCTTTTTTTGTTAATGATTTAACACAAGCATGTGCAGAGCTTATTTGTGTCTGCATATAAAAAAGTAATGGACCTGTTGACAATTCCTTCCATAAATCAATTTTTTTTGCTTCAACAATTTCAGGACTAGGTAATGGTCCCTCAAGATCCGCTCTACTTTCACTCTTTATTGACTATAAATTGTTTAAAAAAATTAATTTATCTATATCTATCAAAAAAAAAAAAAAAAAAGGAATAAATAGAAAATTAAGTACCAATTTTACCATCTCTAGAGGACTTTCAAACTTTAATCGCTTAGCCATGTTTTTCGAAATATCTATGAAAGGATAATAATTCTTAGAAAACCATTTAACTACATTATTGTGTTGTTCAACGAGTTCCGGTAATTTTATTAACTTTTCTGAAATATCAAAATCAAAAAAACCTGCACAAAAATCTTTTAATTTTTGTACGGCTCTATTATTATCAAAAATATCTGATTTGCAAACATAATAAGCATCAGGGATTGTACGGCTCAATACAACAAAAGTAGTTAATAATTTCAATTCAATCTCAGAAAATCTTTGTAATGACAATAAAAATGATACAAATGCATTAACAAAATCGATCTGTGAATGAAAAAGAAGTTCAATTAATATCGTAATTTACTAATTGCAAGTTATCAACACAAACAGTTTGCTTGTTAATTATTGAAATTATTATTATTATTACTATGATTATGATTATGAAGGTATTATGGTAATAGAGTTTTTTTTTTCATTTCTCGTGAATAATTTAAAGCATTAAAAGTAATGAATCAAAAATAATTCTATTTTCCAAACAATATATATAGAAAAACATGTAAATAAATACCACAAAATCGTTAGTTAAAAAAAAAATCAGTGAATGTGTTAGTCATATGCATTGACATTTCTTTGGACATATTTTTTAATAGTTCGACTTGTTACATAAAAATAATACTATAGTATGTACTTGTCATAGTAACTATAAAAATTTTAATTAACAAACAAGCAAACTTTTTGGATTTATTTATGAATGTGATGAATAAATAATATTGTCATTGGATAAAACTTACTCCATAGATGAGTTCAAGTTGTTGTCTTGTAAAACAAGTGCCGTCTTCAAATACTAATGAATTTTCTTTTGTCATACGTGGAGATATTAGACAAACCCATACCTCCAAAAACTTATCCCATTTTAATACTTTCATATTCAATTGCCTCAGGTCAAATATAATATTAACTTTGCTAAGAAAGTCATCTACTTCTGGAATCGAATCTTCAGCTTTTTTTACTAATTGTTCGAATAACAAAAGTCTTTGTGGTTTACCATCTTCAGTCCTTAAGAATGCTTCCTTTAAAATTTCTACATTGTCAGCCTTTATTAAGTATACATAAATTTATCATTAATACATCTATATAAATAATTCAAGCAATTTTAGTTTATGAAAATAAACTTGTTATCTATTTTTTATCCAAAAAAAATATATATATTTTTTAACATTCATACCATTTCAGAAGCTCAGCTTGTTGTGGTCGTGTCTCGTGCTGCTAATAAATTATGATAAATTGCTATATTTATTAATTTTTGACAAATGCTTAGAGCAGCCTAGAGAATAGAGTGCAATAGAGTGGATAGAGACAGAAATATAGAATCTAGAATGCCTAGAGTTCATGGGTGCAGGACGCCAAAAAAGTTGCAAAAAAGTGTCGCCGAGAGAGAAACGAAATTGGTGAATTCTTGTCCTTGTCCAACCTAGGTGATTAGAGGGCTCTGAATATATACATGTCCTTTACCTAAATTAGATTATAGATGTATTCGTTTACTTTGCACACCGAGCGTATGTACATATGCAAGTGTATGCAAGGGAGTGCAAGGGAGCGCTATAGCTGAGTCGTGCGGTTATTTAAAGAAACTTTAGTAACTAAAATTTGCTAAAATTTACTAATGCATTCGTTATTTACAGTCATTGCGTTTATTTTGTTAATTTAACAACTTTTTCCAAGGCACAAGAATAAATTACCAATTAATAATGATCAAAGAGAGCGAAAGAATTGGAAAAAACAAATAACAATAAATAATCAGTAACAATCAGTAAATTTTGATTACAAAAGTTTCTCCAAATGACCACATGACTCTATAGCGCTTCCTTGCATACACTCCGTATATCTACAACTCTATGCAACTGTATGCACCTGTATGCAACTACCACACCAACCTGTCCTAAAATGGTAATGGAATATTTTTTTTTCTTTTTTTTATAAAAAGTTGATAATAAATTTATTTTGAAAAATAAGATTACTTGAATTTATATAGATGTATCAATTATAAATTTATGTGCATTTATTAAAGGCTGAAAATTTAGAAAATCAAATGGAAGCATCATCAAGTGCTGAAGATGTTAAGCCACAAAAACATTTGTTATTTGAACAATTTATAAAAAAAGTTGAACATTCAATTCCAAAAGTGGATTACTTCCTTAGAAAAATTATTACTACTTATAAACTTGACATAAAGCCAATGAATATGGAATTTTTAAAAATGGATAAATTTTTTGAGGTATGGGTTTGTCTAATATCTCCACGTATGACAAAGGATAATTCATTGATATTTGATGACGACACTTGTTTTACAAGACAACAACTTGAACTCATCTATGGAGTAAGTTTTATTTCATGACGGCTGGTTTTGTAGTCCACAGTAGTCCATAGTTACAATTTTTTAGTATAGTTCAATGATTCTCTTTCCTATACTATACTGTACCATGTTAACTTAGCTATGTACTACAAAACTGGCCCTATCACTATTATTATTTTTCATCACCCAGGTAGAAAATCTAAGTCCGGTGGACTGTCGAAATTCGAGCTCGGATCGACGTCGAAACGTTACGCCAGAATCACTCGATTCGACATCGATTCATCGATCCCTTACAAAATTCTGTGAGGAAAATTGAGAAACAAGGGTTTCGTTGTAAAAACAAGAGAATGTACTATTGTTGTATAATTAATTTTGATTATAAGACAATATATTTTTGGAGTGTGTATATCAGTGTATATAAAACGTCGAACGGATGCTCGATTTCTACCTGGCGCACATTAATAAATAAATGCAAAAAGTTTGCTTGTTGGTTCAATGCATATAATTTTTAACACATTCATTGATATTTTTTTAAATAATAATATTTGTGTTATTTATTTACATGTTTTTCTACATATTTATATATATTGTTTGATAGTTTGAATTATTTTAATCAATTTTAAATCATTTTAATGCTTCCAATTTGCTACGAAAAATTAAAAAAAAAATTCAATCACCATAATACCTCATAATCATAATAATAATAATAATAATCTCAATATAATTAACAAGCAAACTGTTTGTGTTGATAGCTTGCAATTATTAAATTACGATATTAATTTAATTTTTTTTTTCATTTACAGGTCAATTTTGTTTATGCATTTGTAGAATTTTTATTGTCATTACAAGCATTTTCTAAGATTGAATTAAAATTATTTACGACTGTTGCTGTATTGAGCAATAATACATACTCTGATACTTTGTCTACTGATAAACATTATTTTTTTGATAATGATAGAGACGCACAAAAATTAAAAGATTATTGTGCAAGTCTTTTTAATTCTGGCATTTCACCAAAGTTGATGAAGTTACGGGAACTTGCTAAACAACACAATAATGCAATCGAGTGGTTATGTAAAAATTATTGGCCTAAATTAGATATTTCGAAACTCATTGCTTTGCGATTGAATATTCCAATCACTGAGGACATGGTAAAATTGTTACTTAATTTTCTTATTCTTTCTTTTTTTTTTTTTTTTTTTTTGATAAGTAGATAAATTTTATTTTTTTAAACTAAAATTACTGATATGTTAATGATAAATGTATTTATATTCAATACAGCGTACAAGTTCAGTGGAACTCAGATTGATTGCTAAAATTGTTGAAGCAAGAAAAATTCATTTATGGAATGGTTGGGCAAATATATCAACAATTTATATGGAGAAACGAAAAAGCTCTGCACATGCTTGTCTTAAATCACTAACAGAAAAAGATCAAGCATGTCTCCTTAAACACGGTTTGGTTGAGGTATGGTTTTGTGAAACATCTGCAGGCTACATGACTATAAATCCAAAGAGTTTCCGTCCTATGAGTCGTTTTAGGAAGCAAATTGAACTTATGTATGGAGTAAGTATTTGATGATTTTTTTTTACATCAATAAACAGATCCAGAAAGTTTGCTTGTTTGTTTATGAAGATTTTTATAAATACTATGACGGTTAAGATTTTTTATGGGGCAAGTTATGAAGATTTTTTGTTTTTTTTTAAATGTCATATTATTGAATAATATATTTGAAAATATGCAAATAATTTCATCAATACTTATAATTACTTATAATTACTATTACTTTTAAATTATACCGAGAACTAATGAAAAAATTTAATATACCTCGTAGTCGCGTAGTAGAAATAATAATCTGAATCGCAACAAGCAAACTTTATCTACTTGCGTTAATAAAATATAATTAGTATGTAATAATGGTAATTTAATTTTTTTTTATTTACAGCCTGATTTTGTTAATGCATTTACAAAAACTTTATTGTCATTGCAAGCATATCAATTATCCACACTTGAAATGAAATTATTTCAGGACATTGTTTTATTGAACCAAAGACCTGGTTTAGTTGACGTTGAAGCTGTACAAAAATTACAAGATCTTGCAATTGAAAACTTCTCAGCAGAAAGAATAAAAAATCAAACGAATAATGTTGATATTCCAACTCTTGATATTCCACAAATGTTATCAAAATTACAAGCACTTTCTTCACTACACTTGAATTCTCTTGATTGGTTGACAGAAAATTCAAGTAAAGTAAGTCTTCCAGACTTTTTTTGTGAGCTCTTCGACGTCCCAAATTTTATTTTAAAAAAAATATGAAAAAATATTACAAAAGTACTTTTGGATGATATATACTTTTTCATTTTACTGGAACTACCTCACGTTTTTTAAATTTATAAACAGAATACTCACTTTTTTATCCCGGACAGTGTTGGTAATGTTAAATTATTAAAAAATATAGTTTTTCACAATTTATAAATGTAATAAAAAAAAATATATAAATAAGTACAATAATATTAGACAGATTTGAAAATATAGAAAATCAAAAGATGTCGGAAAATCGGTAGTAGTTTCTGTAAAACATGTTAAACAAAAATTAAATTTATATTATTAAAATAAAAATAAAATAACGAATAAATTTTTACAAAATCATTTGATTGGTTCTGGTATTAAACAATAAATAAATAATACGTTTTTGTTAAAAAAAATTAATTGCCTTTAAAATTAGCTTTTATTTGTAGTAATTAGTATTGTTCTTATTATTATCAATTTATTGGAGTTCCAGCAAACCACCATGCATTGTTAAATTGATTTTTTTTTATTGTTTAATGGCTCAGATTATTCTTTTTTTATCTTTGCCAATGTTTACCGAATTTCTCCAACATTGACTCATGCGGAGAAATGTCAGCTATTTCGGAGAAAACTCGGAGAAATTTTTCCACACATTTCTTCCCTTATTCCCATTTTTCTCAAATCAGAAGATTTAATATAAAAAGTCTGTCATTAGCCTATTATTAGGACTGATCAGGACATGCTCTGGCATATATATTATATTTATTTATTTATTTAATTTTGATATAAGTAACCTTATTAGAAATTTATTTTTAAATTTGAATCAAACTAATAAGTAACATGTTAAGCCATCTAGTGTCATTTTTTATGATCAATTGAGAATTGACCGCTGCACAACACAATAATAATAATTAATATTAGATTTTTTTTTTTTGTTTATTAAATAATAATAAATAATTAAATATTACTGATAATTAATTATTATTTTTTCATGTTCAAACAGTACAATTTTAAAATTTAATTATGTACATAATTTTACATCTATGCATTAAAATAAAATAAAAATGTATTATTAATACAAAATATAATATGAAAGCGTCTGGGTTCGAGGCTGAATCGTTCCATGTTGTAACTCGTGTGAACCCCGTTTTGTATCGCGTTGTATCGCATAGTGAAGCCATCTTGCAACGTTGTTAAAGCTTTACAATATAATTTTCACAAGCATTTACATCATAAAGTTAATTTAATTATAAAAAAAAAAAAGTACAATAATAGTGTAGCTTGTTGATTAATTAATTGAGTTGATATAATATTTGTGAAATAATTAAAATATCAGGTAAGCTACAAAACTAGTTGCACGGTTTTTATCAAACCATCCATTTTTTTTTTTTTTTTTTTTCTTTAATTTTTGCGTGATTAAAAGCATACGTATTCGTTAGTTTGTGTAATATTATATTTGTTTACTTTTTTTGCCCAATATATTGCATCATTTATTTATTTAAAAATAATTTTAATAATTAATCAGTGTTTGTTTTTTTTTTTTTATTAAATTTTACTCCCTGTTTTTAATAATCATACAATTGATGACGTTACATGAAAAAAAAAAAATATGCCGGCTCATTTTTTTTTTTCTCTCTGGAAAAAAAAAAACAAAAATAAAATTTATTGATTAAAATAAATTTCCATTAATGGTCATAAATATATTTTAAAATTATTATTATTATTTTTTTTTAATTAATTTTAAAATCAACATTAAAAAAAAATTTTATAAATTTTTTGTTGCTCCAACGACCTGGCCTTGAATAATACAATAAAAATGTATATATAAAAAAAAAAGTTATAAACAAATAAATAAATAAATGAGAGGGCAGGTTGTTAGGTCTGTTATGTAAGTTGTTTTTTATATTTTCCTTTAAAGAATGAGTACCCGAGTATTCGTTGGTGGATTAACATACCGGGTGAGAGAGCGCGCGACGAAGTTCTTCCGGAAATATGGTAGAATCAAGGAGGTCGCAATGAAGAACGGATTTGCCTTTGTGGTAAGTCTAATTTCATTCAATTTATTTTCTTTTACAGTATGGTAGGGACAAGGGTCTATGTCGGTGGTCTTCCATACGGCACCAGGGAAAGAGACCTTCAGAGATTTTTCAGAGGCTACGGTCAATTCCGTGATGTTCTCATCAAGAATGGCTATGGCTTTGTCGTGAGTATTTTCAATTAAGAAAAATAAAAAATACAACAACAATGAAGAAAAATAAATCAAAATCTTACACAAAAGAATTATTAAATCTAATTTACGAAAAAAAGAAAATTATTTACCATACGATTGGTTAAATAATATTTGGAACAATTATCATAGTTAATCTTGTGAGAATAATCATTGGAAGAAAAATAATAAAATTATTAAAATTATATTTTTATTGAAACTGGAATATTCATTTAAATATATATTTTATTAATGATGAGATACACTGGCATTTCCCTGGATTAAATGAAAATATTTAAGAACCGTATTGACCTCGATTATGCATGGCTTGATAATAAATATAATTATTTATTTATTTTACATTAAGCATGATGTTAATTTTTAAATATAATTAAACAATTGTATATACATGTGTTTCTTTTTTTTTTTTTTTTTATTCTTGAATGAATATAATATTTTTAATTAATTTTTTTACAGGAATTTGATGACTACAGGGATGCTGATGATGCTGTTTATGAGCTCAATGGAAAAGAACTTCTTGGTGAACGGTAAATATTCATTTTAAAAACCAAAAAAAAAAAAAAAATGAAGTATTTATTATTATTAAGATTAATAGCTATGTGCCACACTCTGCCTCTTTAAAAAGAAATTACTCTAAGCTTTTAACATGTGGTCATATATATGTCTGTATTAAATATACATTCATAAATATGCGAATACATTAACCGCCATTTTGAACGACTACCATCAACTCCCCGATGTCCATGATTAGGGCACGACGATGATTTTTTTTTTTTTTAAAAAAATTAATTAAACAAAAATAAATGATACTTCGTCACTTGTTCAAATCTTAAAGTCAATATTAATCATGGTTAGATGAGTCTTGAAAAAAAAAAAAAACAATAATTATATTTAATGATTTAAAATGAAAAAAAAAGTGAATAAATAATTTATTAAATAAACGTAACTGAAATTAGAAAACAAATAGGTGACGAGTGTATCCATCGGACGATTAGGGAGTCAAAAAATAAATTAATCAATTAAAAAAAAAAAAAAAAGACGATGACGAAATATAAAGGCATTAAATGCCTTTTATTATCATTTTTTTTTCTTTTTGTTATTACTATTTTATTTTTGTTTTTTTTTTTTAATTTTTTTGATTGAATTTTATGTTTGAAAATTTGAAATAATAACGAATATATAAATAAAAATTAAATAAATAAGGGATGAAGAAGACTTTTTTAGAATGAGAATTAGTTGAGGACTTAGGCGGGGTTTTGTTGGGTGTGTTTCAGAGTGGCGGTGGAGATAGCACGGGGTGTTTCAGGGAGGCGAGGCGACCGTGGCTACGGACGCTCCCGCTCCTGGAGAGACAAGTAAGCATATCCAAATTGTATTGTTACAGAATAACTGTTGAGAGGGCCCGAGGTACACCTAGGGGTAGTGACCAGTGGCGTTATGGTGACTCCCGTGGTGGTTACGGGGACTCGAGGCGACCTGCGTAAGACACGCTTATCCATTTTTTTAAAATATAACATTCTCATTTCATTTGATTATTAATTCAATTAATATCCCAATACATTGTCATCAAAGTAGATACATAAAGTAGAAAAATTCTCTTGCTAAATTCAATAGAAAATCATTTTTTTTTTTTAAATTAACAAGCTAATTATCATTATGATAAATGTTTTAAATTAATTTTGATCTTTAAATTCACATATATAATTATCATTTTGATATAAAAAAATTAATTAACATCATCATTTTCATTTACTACAATTTAAAATTATAAAAATACTAATTTTTGTCTATTTTTTTTCCCCCTTTTTTTTCTTTCTCTGCAGCCGAGATGATATGCGACACGACAGGTATGAATCAAATGAATTTAATTAAAATTTGCAATTAATTTTATATGTTGTTGATTGATCAAAAGTGACTGATGGTGCTGGACCTGACAAGAGTTTAAACTCTCAATCACTTTTGTTCTTTTTACAACTATTTAAATTCTTTCTTTTTCTCTCTCTCTTGTTTTCTATTCTGATTATTATATTTATTTTGAAATTAATTAATATAAATGAGTCAGTCTATTATGTACTTTTGCTAATATAAAATTTATTTTTGCAGAGATAGTGTAAACAGAAACACAAGAACTGCATCTAGCTACAAGCAATCATTGCCAAGGTACATATCATTAATACAAAAAATTATAAATTTAATTATTTATTGTTGAAATGATTATTAATAATATTTTGTGTTATTATTTTTCAAATAGATATGGACCACCAACTCGCACCGAGTATCGTCTCACAGTGGAAAATTTATCAAGCCGTGTTAGCTGGCAGGTAAGTCAATAAAAAAAAAATTTATTTAATAATTTCTCTCCTTCGAAAATAAAATTCAATTTTTTATTTTCTTTATCTAAATATGTAATCAATTTTTTTTTTAAATATATAAATTACATAATTTACCATATGCACCATCAGCGAGTTTAAAAATATAATCAGTTAAATTTCATTCGTAATATTTATTTTTATTAGTTTTTTATTTATCTGTAATTGATAAAAAAAAATTAACGCGTTTATAAACAATGTAGATTTTGATTGAGTAAGTCAGTGGGAATGAATTGTTGAAAAAAAAAAACAGCCAATGTTTTTTTTTGTTTGGATATTAATGTGAATTGAAGAATATTCGATGGACTGTTTAAAAAAGACAAAGCTAGAGAGAAAAGAGAGAGAGAGACCAATGATTGATTAAATCGTCATCAAGATGGATTGTGTCCAATGGTTCATCAGTTGAGCCAGTGATGCCAGTGATGGGAAAACGTCCAGTGATCAAATCCAAGTGGCCAAAGAGAGTGATGAACATCATCCGCCCAAAATCAGAATATTAAATAAAACAAAAAATAATCCAAGAAGCCAAATTATTAAATTCCAAATCATCAATATTTAAAAATTCAACCACGTCTTACTCGATCAATTTACATTGTTTTTATATATATATATAATTTTTTTATTTAATTTTAAATTTATAAAAACAAACATTCTATTTATTTATTAATTTTTTTATTTCTTAAAAATTAGATAAATATATTAATTCTGTTGACTTGTTTTTTCCTTTTATTCTTGATTATTTTTATTTTAATTTTTTTCGTTGAATATTTTTTAATTTTATTTTATATATTACATCAACGATTGTGCAATAATATTAATAGTATTTATAAATGCATAAATGCACAAAAAAAAAAAAAAAAAAATATGAAAAGTAAAACAAAGAAAAATTAAAAATAAACTGATGTTGTTTTCGAAGAGTCATGTCCTCTTCGCCGTGGAGGGTCGAGACCGGTAGGGCCAATAAGAGACTGATCTGATGTGCAATGATTATGATGAGACGATGTGCATTATGCTGTACTTGAGGATAATCACAATTATTGGCAACCAAAGTGTCGTCCACCAATTGGTTACTCCTAGGATGCTCATATTGATTATAACATCCCAATAATCGATTATTAAAATGCGTAAGATGGAATCTTAACAAACAAAAAAAGATTAAGAGAAAAAAAAAAAAGAGAGAGAGAGATACAATGTGTTGCGAGATTATTAAAGAAAAAAATTGGCACCAGGTACACTATTCACCCCCGTCTGATCAACCCACCAATCATCTCATGTCCAGTGCGATTATACCTGGGGGATTCTATGATGCATTCCATGCCGGGTCATCAAAACAATTTATTTTTTTTTCCAAAAAAAATTAATTCAACTGGTTGAACAAGACCTATATATATTTCCAAATTAATATACTTTTTTTTTTTTTTTTTTTTCTTTTTATCCTAAAATAATTCCTGGTAATACTTCCTACTTCCATATTTTTTTTTAATGAAAAAAAAATAAAATAGTTTTGTCCCATTATTTAAAAGATATATTTGTAATTGATAATAAACTGGTACAACAATGACAACTACTACTCTACCTACTACGTACAACTACGACGAATGTGGTTATTGGGTGTCAATTAAATCAGGCAGCGGCCATCAATGAAGGGCACAATGTCGGGGCCAATTGTTGAATCATCCGCGCGTGATGAGAGAGTTGTCTACCGTCGTCACACACGCACACACTGATCCGTTCGAGTATCGACCTGACCAGGCGCATCTTGTGTCTGTCTGACTGTCTGTCTGTCTGTTTGGTCTGGCCTTTCTCACACTGTCTGTGTCCGTAAGCAAGGTGGTGCCTGGGCCCAAGGTAAATGCGTCACCTTAACCGAGTGTACTCTCTTTAGATATAGGTCTTGTAAAATTATTTTTTATTATTATATTATATTGCTTTAATATTTTTTTTTTTTATCTTTAATTCATTAATCATTTATTCACTTGTATTTTAGATTTATATTATTTTTTTTTTCAACTAAAATCATCCATTTTATATGGAATATAAAATAAGACAATCAAAGACAAATGTTAAAAATTATTATAAAAAATTTCTTTTTTTTTTTTTTTAATATTCGTCGTTAAATTAATATACAATTAACCACCATGTATTTAATTATTTCATTGTGCTCGAAGTTAGAAATTTTTATTATCAATTTAAAATATTTTTTTTTTAGTCATATCATTTATTTTTTGTTTTGCATTAATCTTTTGTCTTTAATTAATTAACAAGTGGCAACTTTTCTTTGTGCAAAATAATTTTACATGTATCATTAAAATCATAATATTATTTATGTAAAATGTTTAATGATATTTATAAAATTTTATAAAGATTTGTCATCTTGATAATTTGCTTATTTATTTGTGGTGGTTGGTATCATCATCAAATTTATTATCAACACGTTAACTGGCTCAATCAACTCAACAGATAAAAATATAAAAATAAAATATAATTAATCATGGATAAATAAAGAAGTTCACTGGCATTTCAATGGTCACTCAATAATTAACAACTTACAACACTGGCTTTGAAGATAATCATGATGAAAAATAAACCCTGGTTATATGGATGGCCATCAACAACTTGAAGATTAAAAAAGATGACAACTTGTCAATTTCATATGATGAAAATTACTGGACTCATTGTGTATTGATGATAATGATATTAGGAAAATGGACAATCATTGGCAAATGGATCAGCCCAATTCAAATTGATGACATCATAGATTATTAATCTGATGATTTTTAAAAAAATAAAAACAAACATGTCACTATAAATTGATATAATGGAATAATGATAAAAAACATATCAAAAAAAGGAAGAATCAACATTTTAGGATAATTTTAATTAATTAATAATATATTTATCGATTAATATTGCATTGAAAGAAATGTTGACCAAATTTTATCACTAAATTCGAGCACATTTAATAACTTTAAATTAATTAAGTTATATATTAAGTTATAAATATAAAGAAAATTAGAATTTTCTTGTCCTTTTTTTAGGTGGCATATTGTGATGATGATGATGATGATAATAATGAAGGATAATTATTGTATAGTGATTAATAATTTTAAGTACCTGTGCATTTATCAAATTTATAATTTTAGATTATAATATATAAAAAAAAAAAAAAAATTTATTTCTAGTTTTAATAGATTAAGTGTTAAGTTTAGATTTATGTTTATTATATTTGACATTATAAAAAATATTAATTTATATATTTTTTTTTTTCATTACGTCATCCTCAGGATTTGAAGGATTACATGAGACAAGCTGGTGAAGTAACTTATGCTGATGCTCACAAACAACGCAGAAATGAAGGGTATAAATTAATTGTTTATTAAAATAATTGTATAAATTTATTATTTATATATGTGTATTAATATTTATTTATTTTTTACTTTATTTAGTGTCGTAGAATTTGCAACATACACTGACCTCAAAAATGCTATGAACAAACTTGATGATACTGAATTGAATGGCAGAAGAATTCATTTGGTTGAAGATAAGAGAAGAGGACGTCGTTCACGCTCATCTAGCTCACGTTCACGTTCACGATCACGCTCACGTTCTCGTCGTCGTTCTCGTTCACGCTCCAGGTAAATAGAAAAATAAAATAATAAAAAACTAAACAATGATACATAGAAAATAATAAATAAGAAAAGAAAATAACTAAATTTTTAATAATGGTAATTTATTTGATATTGGATTATTAGATTGTTTGTTTTTGTTTTTTATTTTATTGAAAACAAAGCAACACCAAGATAAATGAAAGTTACCAATAGAAAGTTTAAATTTACATAGAAAAATATTTTAATTATTTTTTTAGTTTTAATATATTTTTTTAAATTTTACATTTGCTATTTAATAAACCCAATTTTTACATTATAATTTGCATGTTTTAAATAACAAATAAACTTTTTTTATTAATTGCATCTGATTGAAAATTAATTTTATATTTAACAGAAGTCGTCGCAGTTCACGTAGCCGTAGTCGTCGAAGCAGTCGTTCCAAATCAAGAGCACACTCGAAATCCAAATCAAAATCCAGTCTCCCTGAACGCAGTCGCTCACGTTCCAAGTCAATGTAAGTAGCTTTTATTTTTTCCTCAGCTTATTGCTTTATCCAATATAAAATTAATTTAAACAAATAAATAATACAATAAAAATAATTTAACTGATTTATATTAAATTTTTTGCAGCCGGGATCGTTCCAAGTCTAAATCAAAATCTAGATCACGTTCACGTAGTAAGAATGACAGATCCAAGTCACGTTCATTATCAAAATCCAAAGATATGTCACCCAAAAAGTAAGTAGAAAAAAAATAATTTTAAATTTATTTAATATTATTATTTATAAAATTGTATTTATAAACTTGATTTAAATTATTTTACTCAGGGAAAGAATGAGTCGTGAACGTTCAAGAGGTGGTGAAAGATCAAGATCCCGTTCCGGAAGCAAACACAGCAAGATGAGTCACAGTCGTTCACGTTCACGTTCCCGTTCACACTCACGTTCAAGATCACGATCACCAATGAATGGCGACAAGTCACCAAAAAGCATCAAAAATGATGCTGACTAAATAATAACAATAAAAACAAAACCATAAACAATGTAATCCATTGTTTAAATTAAAAAACAAAAAATTTTTTATGACGGAGATGATTTAACTTTAAAATATTGGTAAAAGAATGATTGAACAATTTAAATTAAAACATTCAATAATATTTGACAAATACAGGTTTTTTCCTTTTTCAAATAGATAATTTTTTTACAAATATAAAAAAGGATAATGTAAAAAATTAAAAAATTAAAAAAAAAAAAAAAAATCATTCAATTGTAAATTTTCATTATTCTTTTTTTTTTTTTTCAATAATTGTTTAAAAAATTAGATTATATTGTTAAGAGTTCCAAATAACTTAATGTTTATTATTATTTTTTTTTTTACAATCATGGTGAAAATAATAATAACGTGACAAATTAAAAAATTAAATTTTAACGTCACCAAACTGTTGTCGAGTTTAAATTGAAAATTATTATTATCTCTGTTCTTTTAATTTTTTAAAGGATTCATTAGTTATTTAAAAAAAAAAAATTGATTAAATCTTGATAGAGAAAAAATATATTTAAAAAAAGAAAAACATTCACTCTCCACGAATTTAAATACTTGAAGCTTGCAATTGCTATTCTCAATGAAATTTGAGTAAAAATAAAATTAAGATTAACAAGATTTTTCAAGTACAATGACTTTTTGTATATATATTCCTGATGGTAATAACATTAAATTAAGATGAAATAAAAAAAAGTAATAATAGATAAATATGTGTATCTAGCTGTAAGTCTTGCGAAGATCAATAAAAACAGCCACAATCATAACAGCATGAATCATTATTTATTTTATTTATGAATCATTATAAAATAAAAAAAATGTTTCAAAATTTTAAAAATACTTGTTTTCTGTATAAATAAAATATATAATTTATTGATAATTTTAATAAATTATCATCTTGTACATTTACAAGTTTAAATATATATTTTATTAATTTATTATATTTATTTTTTTCTATTTTAGCAAACTATATGTACTTTTACCACATGCATTGCAGCTGTAGTTTGATGATTCATCAAGTATATCTCCCCGCAGCTGTACAACGGATTTTTCTTTTCCCCCTTTTATACCAAAATAAAATACACAGTACAAGGAAAGAAAAAAAGAAACAAAAAAAGGTGCTTAGAAAAATATTCCCCATTAATTTGATAATGAATTTTATAAATAAAATATAATTTTTAATTTAAAATTAATAAATAAAAATATATTTTTAACATTTATACTAATTAAAATGATTATATATTTGTACAGATTTTTGGAGCTGATTGAACACAATAAAAAAAAAAAAATAATCGAAAGATAATAAAAGGAAAAAATTGACGTGGCGACAGAGTAAAGATTTGAGCATATTGGAGTGAGTCACTTTGTTCGACGTGTCGTGACGACCAGCAAGAAGAAGAGGACGAGGGTCAGAGGATTGTCAGACAAAAGAGGAGTAATATTGTAGAGGGGAATAAGCATTTTATATATTTATATATGATAGTATGTGAGTACAAGTTAATACATATAAATTTGTTAATATATATGGATATATAAATTTAGTTGGTGGACTGGTGGTGGCTCTATTGAATCACCAAGCACCAACGTAGGGAGCAGACATAAACATCTACACTATGGCTTTGTGTATTGCCTCAATTTAATATATTTATCTCTCTCTGTATTTCACAATTTCTCACTCTTGTCTCAACTCACACAAAAACCTGCTCTCTTGGTTTTTGTTTGACTGTGTTTGGCTGACTGAAAAATGAAAATCCCTCAGTATAGTTTCTTCACTCGAACAAACCAGTTCTATCACAATTTTTTATACTTTATTTTTTTGAAATTTACAATTTAAATAATTAAAAATATTTTTATAAAATATATAAAATTTCTACTTTTATAAAAAAGGTCAGTGTTTTATAATTATTTTTTAAAAAACTTATTAAAGTTTTATTTTTTTTTATTTAAAATTAAAAATATACAATAATTGTGAATTTAAAAAGAAAGGGAAAAATTTATTTTTAATTTATTTTGTTATTGGAAAATTAATTTTTTTAAATTATTTGTTGAATTTTTATTGAGTCTTTGTGTTTATATTTTATTGTAGAAATGAAAATTTTTTCTTTTTGGAGTAAGTCAATTAGTTGTTGTTGTAAATATTTATTTAAAAATCCTTGAATTTAAATCTTTTGAAATATCAATTTGATTGATCTTGCTGCGTAATTCAGGTTTAAATTTATTATTAAAATTTACATTTTAAAATGGTAATTCATCTTACAACTGGATATATCAAATTAATTTTTTAATCATGCTGATAGTAAATTCAGTAGCTCAATGACGTTTTTATGTTCGTCTTAAATGTTTGTTGTTGTTATTATTTTAATACTTGTTTTTATTTTTTTTAATATTTCTAAAGTTAATTGGCTGTTTGAAATTTTTTTAGAAATCTAAATATCATTATTTTTCATAAAAAAAAAAAATACATTATATATTAATTATTATTTTAATTGACATAAATAAATTTAGATGTATTTTTTTCATTAAATTTGTGAAGATGGTTTTGGATTTTTTCGGTTGCCAGAGTAACTTGGGGGGCGAGTAAAACAAGGGCGTGGTTTTTGACGTATTCACAAAGTTTAAAATAAAAATATTTTTTTTTCCTTAAATTATTCCTGCTAAAAATAAATTAAATGTCATCAATATGGAATTTCCATAAAGAATGCACGTGCCTTTGGAGAATATTAAAAATAAAAATAAAAAAAAAAAAGCTAGATAAAATCATATTTTTATTTAAATAATAAAATAATAAATACGTAGAATTAAATAAATGTTTTTTTTTTTTTGTTTTTAAATAATTATTGTTTAAACATATATTATTTCTTTCTCCAAGAAATTATTTCGTTACGCTTTCAAATGACAATGCCATTGTTTATTTAACTTTTATTTTTTATTTATTAACATTATCGATAAATAAAAATTCATTGATTGAACAAAGAAGATAACGAATAATGTTTAAAAAAAAAATTCAATAATAAATCATTATTGATTATAAATTAATTTAAAAATAAAAATTTTAAATGACCTTGATTTTATTTTGTTGTTAGAAACCATTGACCATGAAAATTTATACATTTTCTTTGTGTATAAAATACGTTATTTCATAAGTATATATTTTTCATTCATTTTTATTTTATTTTCATTTATTTCCCCTCATCATTGGGGCTTCCCTTCTGTCTGCGGAGTTTAAGTCTTGTTGATTCTCCCCCAGACTCACCAATCGATTCTACATGCCCTGGTCTATATAGATATATACCAGCTTGTCTGCTCAATAAAATTTAACAAAAAAAATATATAACGAGATGAAACAAGCTCTCTCAATTTTATACTCCACCCTTTAGCAGCATCCCTCTTTTTTTTCTGACCAATTTTCACGAATGACAAACTCGTTAAAAATCAAGTTTTGTTGAAATTTTTTTAATGACTCAAATGATCAAGATCATTATTTCCTAAAACATGTTTTTTCAATAAATAATATTCTTTATTTTTATAAAATAAAATTGCTATTACTATTTTTTAAATAATATTATTAAAAATTAAATTAAATTATTTTAATAATAATAAAATTTGCTGAAATTTTTATTTTTTTATTTTGGAGTCATACAAAAAATATTTGAATGAAATTTCAACGAAGCCAAACTGGTCGATTCCATCGACTGGTCGATAACGCCAACGAGGCATCCAGGGTGCGTTAACCGTCACGGTCACACGTTAAAATATATGTATACAGTACATAATGTACTTGTGTATTATTGCATATATATCTATATTATATTTACTGCAGTTTGTTCTACGCAACTGTGCACATAGTAAAAAAAATAAGTTGATAGACATACAGCCAGACATAATTTGCAATATATTTAATAAAATAATAATTACTCACTAGTGAGTCATCAGGTATAATAATATATTAAAAAACAAATTCAATTATTATTTATTTTTTTTTTTTGATTAAAATGTCTTAATTAAATTTAATATACTGCTACAAATTATGTCTCATTTTGATGGAAATAATTGCGTGCCATTGAAACAGTTACAATTTACAAAAATAACGAGTTAATTATCAATGTTTCATGTCAATTTGAATTTTATTTATTTAAAATAACACTATTTTTATTTTATTCATCACGAAGGCTACATTGACCCTGAATATTTCAATAATTAGAATAAAAAATTAATTAGTTTATTTTTTAAGCAAGTTAATTATAGTTTGAATGATTTTTTTTTGTTTTTTAAACTTATGAAATTTTTAGATTAGTTAATAAAATTTTAAATTTAGTAATGGGTTATTAAATTTAACTGTCGTGAAAGTTTGAATAATTTTTTTTTTTTTTTAATTATCATTTTGAGGATATAAAAAAATAATTATTTAAAATGTTGGAAATCTTTTTATCTTTTTTTTTTTTTTTGTTTTGATCAGAGGAAATAATTCAAGATAATTTTCTCTTTTTTTTTTTTGTTTTTTATTATTTTGTTTAAGAGTGGATTAATCATTGAAAAAAAAAAATCATAGTTTTTAAAATAAATTTTTGAGTCATTTCAAGTTGAGATAGAAAAACATTTTTTTTTTTTTTTTTTTTTACTCTACAATGGTAGTTTTATACATGTACACGAGTTGACCTCTTTTGTATCATCTATATAGAGGCATACATTCAACATTCACTGGTCCATATATGGTCACGAGTACGAGTCATTTTATTCCTTACCATGGAGACTCTTTGAGTCTTTTTATTTTATTTATCAAATCTCATAAATATCGTAGTAAAATCTAACAAAACATATAAAAATTAAAAAATTATTTGAATTTCTTTTTCGAACATTTTATCAGATTTACATTTAAATAATTGAAAATATAATTTTTTTATTGATAAATAAATATTATTTACTTATCGATAAATAATGATAGTAATATTTTTTCATTATTTTATAATGTTAATTTATGAAAATAGAGAGTTACTGATGCGAGACAGGAAACAGTCTTCATCACTTCCGCTTTATGATTTTCTTTTGTACATAAAATTATATATTTTTTAAAACACTCAAAGAATTTATAATTTTTTTTTTATTTCATCTAAAAAAGAAGCATGTAACCCTTCTTTTACCAAAACAAAAAAAAAAAAAAAAAAAATTATATATTTGTTAGATTGTCTAGTTGAAACAATGAGGAGAACAAGAAATTATATATTTTCTCATTATTTTATTTTATTATTAAATTAAATTTCCGGGTATCAATTTGTTACGGATTTTAACGTTATGTACACTATTGTTTTTAATATAATTATTTTTTAAATTATCAATAAGAAAAAAATAATTAATAAATAGAAAAAAAATTGATGAAATTTATTTGTTTTAAATTTTTTTAATTTAAATTTATTTTTATGGATTATTTAAATGTCAACGTATTGTGTATCCATATTGGTATGCAGAAAATTAATATGACATGATAAATGAGACGGGAATACTAGACGAATAAATTTTTTTAATATTTAAAAATAATATTTATTTAATAAAATATATATGTGTTCAGCAACAAGTAAGTCGCGGGCGTACTTGATACAAATGCCGTTACTTTTATACAGCATGAAGTGGCCTCAACTTTTTTTTTTATATTTTTATATTCACCTTCAGAATAAACACTAAGAAATAACCCATGAATATTTGCAAAATTGTAATTCAATGCCATTTTTAAATTTAAATTTTGACTCAGCAAAGTTATTGACTTTATAAATTTTATTAAAATTACTTAATCATCATTTGTCTTTTTTTTTTTTTTCTATAATATAAATTTAAGTTGTCATAATTTAGAGGCTAAATAATATCTAATATTTCTAAAAATTACATTTGTATAAATGAAAAGTAAAAAAAATAAATAATATATTTTTAATTTGACAATATTTGTTGATTGATTTTTTTTTTTTTACAGTTAAATTTTTTAAAAACAACAAAACAACATGTCAGCTCCAATTAATCCATCATTGAAGGATCTTCCAAAGGTCTCAATTGATCTAAAAAGTCAACTCGAAGGATTTAATCCTGATGCCATGAAAAAAGCTGAGACTGCAATTAAAAATGTTTTGCCATCAGCTGAAGGTGATTATTTAATTTTAATATTATTGAATGTTATTTTTTGTTCAATGTTTTACAAGTTTGTTTGTATTTTTTAATTTTGCATTTTAATTTACTTTATGATTTTATTATTTTTTTTAAATATTTAAATATTGATAGACGTGAGACAAGAACGTCAACATTCAGACTTGATTCATGATGTCGAGAGTTTTAAAACTGGTCAACTAAAGCATGCTGATACAAAAGAAAAAATTATTTTACCAAATGCAACAGGTAAAATGAAATCACCAAATTTGGCTGATAATTTATTTTGGTATTTCAGGATTAATTTATTGCTATTTAATAACAAAAATAATTTTTAAATATTAAGTAATGGGTTATCATTTGTGTTTCGCACCACGTATCCAAATATACCACGATAATTTCACAAGGGTTGTAAGGCCTTATGTTTGATACAGGGCTATCAAAGGATGTGGAGGATAGGTTGTAACTTGAAATAATAGGAATAACACTTTAAATAAATCCAAACACTGTGGCTTAAATTCTATTAATATTCACTTTATTATTTCACTAAAATTATAATTAATTGTATTATATATTGTTTATTGAGTTGACTCTAAAAAGTGTTGTCATGGACAGACACTACTATTTTATATTGTAAGTATAAAGAAATTCTGTTGTACGCGAATCAATATTAATTAGAGATGTTACGTAAACGAGTGTTGAAGAGCAACTGTTTTCTCAGTTTGTTGAAAATTGTTAAGTCCAAAAAATGGGTGTATACTTAGTTAAAAAATTAGTTTTAATTGGTCAAAAATTAGTTCAAGAGAGGGTAAAAAACTAGGTGTAGGTGGTGGGATTTTTTAGACATAAAATTGGGCCTTGTGTGGTCCAAAGGGTGACATAAAAAATACCATGTGTAAACAAAAAATATAGATTTTACGACCGGAAAGTCCAAGACGTTTTCATGAATTTAGTTTATTTTAAAAAGTTATAAATTTACTTTTTTATTGTCGATTTTACGATCATTCTGTGTATCGAAAATACGTTAGTGCAGTTGTTTGACAGATGTGAGATTTTCTCTAATTCTTGACAAATAATGTTTTAAAAAATATGTTATAATAGTACCAAAGAGAAACTTGAGTTTATGGTTTTATTTGTTACGTGATTTTTACTCAAAGTCTATGCATGAGTTGACCATGTGTGGGAATATTCGAGTTTGTAAAAAGCTATTAAAAGTACATAAATTAAATCGTTGTTTAAACTATTTTAGAAAAAATATAAACCAAAATTGTTAGTCATATGTTATTTGAAATCGTATGATCTCGTGATCTAGCCATAAAAAACAGAGTAATGTTTAAAACTTATCAACTTATTGTATTTTGTTTAAAAAATAAAAAGAATAAAAATCTGGTCAGTCTGGGACCGACAGACATGTGGTTCGACCCGGAACAATTTGGAATACATAGTACTAACAAACTGCTTAATTTTTTTTTTTTAAATTTGTTTTTTTGTTGTTTTTATTAGCGTTGTGGTGGAATCTTTGAAGGTCATCAGGTGGAATTTTAGACATTTGGAAATTTAAATATTAACATTGTTGTTTTTTGAATTTAGATGTAGCAGCTGAAAAGACACAGCAGACCTTGATTGCTGGCATTGAGGCCTTTGATGCCACCAAATTGAAGCATACTGAAACTCAGGAAAAAAATCCACTTCCTGATAAAATGGGTATGTTGTTTAACTAAATACATTATTTAAAAAATAAATAAAAAAATTTATATTGTTAATTCAATTTATATTTAAAAAACGTGAATAATAAGTATATAAATTTTTTTTTACAATTTATTTATAAACATATTTTATATATATATTTATTTTTTTGATGTTGATGTTGCCACAGTTTAATTTTATTTTTCTTGTTATTGATAAAGATTTTTTATCAGCCATAATTTATCTCTTGTAAACAATGATTCACAGTAGCAATTTTAATTGACATATTTTATTTATTTTTTACAGCAATTGAACAAGAAAAAGACAAACAACAATTCATATCTGGAATTGAAAATTTTGATCCAGCCAAGCTCAAGCATGCTCAAACCATGGAAAAAAATCCTTTGCCAACCAAAGAGAGTAAGTATTAAAATAAAAAAAAAAATTCTACATTTGATTTTTTTTGTCTTATTATTTATTTAAAAAAAAAAATATTAACTTATCTAATTTTTGTATTTTTTTTTTAGCCATTGATGCAAAAAAGATTGATGATTAAAACTAAATAAAAAAAAAAAACAACGAAAAAAAAAAATTACAAATAAACAAGTATAATAAATAAATAAAAATAAATTCAAAATAAAAAAAAAAGATATTCCAAAAGGACAATGTCGGTAAATGATATTTTTTAATTTGTTTGTATTAATTACTTAATTATAAATAATAATAAAAAAAACTACAAAGACTTAAGGAAAATGAAGTAATAAAAAATAATTTGCTTGCAAATTAAAAAAGAAAAAGGCTGTTTTTGAAATCCTGCCTCTTGGCCAGTATTTGCGTCCTATAAATTGGTGCAATTAACAGAAAAAAAAATAAAAAAAATACCGTGTATTTTTTAATCTTTGCAAATTAACTAAATAGGGTTTTTGATTATTTCTTTTTTTATTATTATTCATTGATGATAGTCAAAAAATAAAAATGAAAAAAAAAAAAAAAAACTAAATATTAATGATAATAATTCGCGTGGACGTAGTAGCCAAGTAAATCTTCTTTCTCCATAATTTTTTTCCATTAAAAATATGATATTTTTCCTCAATTATTCCATCTAATTTTTATCTAATATATATTTTTTTTTTTGTTTGATAATAAACTCGGCATATTTTTACATGTAATTTTATACTGAATTAATAAAAATAAAAAAAAGCAATGATTTAAAAAATAATTTTGTAACGGGCTATTGTACATTTTTTTATGCACTGAATATTGTCCTAACAAATTCAAAAAATAAAAATAAAAAGAAACATTTGTATGGCAAAAAAAAAAAAAGAAATAAAACGATATTATACCTAAATGAATTTTAAACATTTTTTTTTAAAAAGGTTATTTACTAGACCCATGTTATTTTTAATGCAATGTTGTGAAATTTTACAAACAGGTAGCTCTATTAATTCTGAATACAAAGGTATAATTTTTGGCTCTTATGGAGATTTCAACCTTTTTTTTTTTTAAACTAAAAAACAATAAAAAAGTCTTGAAAAAAATTACATATTCTACAAATCAAGCTACGTATAGTAGAAACCATTAGAATTTAGAAACACAAAAAAAAAAAAAAAATATAATCTTTCTTATTTGTTGACAATTTTATAAATTAGAAAATTGTTGACAGTCAGTCAGTATACATGTATATGTATCCATAGAGGTAAATATGCACCTGCATGGCACCGGTTCAGGACTAGGTTCCAACCAAGGTGATTAGAGGTCTCTATATACATGTCCTTTGGCTCCTTTGGTTTCTAATCTACTTTGGTAACTCTACCTTGCATTCTACTCTATGTCCTTATAGCAATTTATCAGCATATGTTACAACCTGTTACTTGTTACCTGAACCACGAGGCACGACCACACCAACCTGAGCTTCTAAAATGGTAAAAACGTGTATATATATATATTTTTTTTTTTTTTTTAATAACAAGTAGATATAATAAATTTATTTTCATAAATTAAGATACCTTGAATTTATATAGTTGTATTAATGATAAACTTATGTATATTTAATGAAGGCTGAAAATTTAATAAATCAAATGGAAGCATCATCAAGTGCTGAAGATGTTAAACGACAAAGAGTATTGTTATTCGAACAATTTGCAAGAAAAGTTGAATTATCAATTCCAAAAGTAGATAATATTCTTATCAAAATTATTACGTCTATAAATGACATAAGGCCAATGAATATGGAATTGTTGAAAACGGAAAAATTTTTTGAGGTATGGGTTTGTCTGATGTCTCGACGTATGACAGAGGAAAATTCATTAATATTTGAAGACGGGACTTGTTTTACAAGACAACAACTTGAACTCATCTATGGAGTAAGTTTTATCCAATGACACTATTATTTATTCATCACATTCATAAATAAATCCAAAAAGTTTGCTTGTTTGTTGATTAACATTTTTATAATTACTACATGTCAAGTAGTATTTTTATTAAGGAACAAGTCAAACTATTAAAAAATATATCCAAAGAAATATCAATGATTTTATCAATTCATATTATTTTTAACACATTTATTGATATTTTTTTAATTAAATATTTTGTGCTATTTATTTAAATTTTTTTTTATACTAGTTAACATGACGCGCCTACGGCGCGTCTCTCTGCCTTTTTCACTTTAAAAAAAAAAAAAGAGATAAGACAGGAGTGCGTGAACCTAGCCTGCATAAGTCTTATAGAAAAATTTTCTAGGATACTCATTAGAAGCGTCTTAATTGAAACAATTTTGTACTGTAATTGTTTTAATTTTTATCTCAAAATTAAATAATGGAGAAAGGGTTAAAAATCTACTTTTTTTTTAGATGACTTAGGGGGAAAAAAAATTAATACAATTGCAAAATAATTCGTACTAATTTGTACCACCAAGCCCGAAATTTGTATCTGAAAAATAACAACAAAAAAAATTATTTATTCCAAAATGTTAATTAACAATTGTATACCTGCTTTATTAATCAACATATTTCGACCACCAAACTCGAAATTTGTACCTCAAACATAACAACAAAGAAAAAATATTTACTCCAACTACTTATTAAAGCAGATATGCAATTGTCAATTCACATTTTGGAGTAAATAATTTTTTTTTGTTGTTTTTTTTCAGGTACAAATTTCGGGCTTGCTAGCAATACCAGCTAGCAATACCAGCTGGTACAAATTAGTATACGAATTATTCTGCGTTTGTAGTAATTTTTTTTTCCCCCCTAATTCATCCAAAAAAAAAGTAGGTTTTTAACCCTCTCTTCACCCTTTACTTTTGAAATACAAATTAAAAAATTTACGATACAAAATAGTACAAATTAAGACGTTTTTAATAAGTATCCTAGAAAATTCTTCTAGAACTTATGCATGGTTAGTTCACGCACCTAAAAAAAAGACGAAGAAACAGGATAATAAGTTCATTATCCTATTTAAAAAAATCACTTCATTATGAAAATTATGAAAAAATTCCAACATTATGTTTATTTATCCTTTAACCACGTCCTGTAATTATTTTTATAAAGTCGGCCCTTTATCTGACTGAAAAAAAATTATTTCCTAAAAAATTCTCAGTAAAACCAAGTTTATATCTAATTCTACCCCAATCTACCCCTGACCGATCGAGTAAAAAACTATAAAAAAAATTCCAGAATAATTTCGTTTATTCCTGAACCACCTCCCGTAATTATTTTTAAATAATCGGCCCTTGATCTGATAAAAAAAAAAATTAAAACTTCAAAAATTCCCAGTAAAACCGCGTTCAAGTCTAAACCTACTCAATCTACCCCTGACCGATCGCATAAAAAATTATAAAAAAACTCCTACATTATCTTCATTTATTCCTTAACCACCTCCATTAATTATTGTTATATAATCGGCCTTTTATCTAATTCAAAAAGAACTATTTCTCCAAGAATCCCTGTAAAACCGCGAGTTTATATCAAAACCTACCCCAATCGGCCCTTGATCTGAAGAAGAAAAAAATATATCTTTGAAAATTCCCAGAAAAACCGCCTTCAAGTCTAAGCCTACCCCATTCTACCCTTGACCGATCGCGTAGAAAATTATAACAATAATTCCAGAATATTTTTATTTATTTCTTAACCACCTCCAGTAATTATTTTTACATAATCGGTCCTTTATCTAATTAAAAAAAAATTATTTTTCAAAAAATTCCCAGTAAAAACGATTTTATATCTAAGCCTACCCAATTCTACCCCTGACCGATCGCGTAGACAATTATAAAAAAAATCTGACATTATCTTTATTTATTCCTTAACCACTTCCATTAATTATATTTACATAATCGGCTCTTCAACTAATTAAAAAAAAATTATTTCTCGGAGAATCCCTCTAAAACCGAGTTTATATCTACATATAGAGTTTATATCTACGTATAGACCTACCTCAATCGACCCCTGACGATCGCGTAAAGAATTATAAAAAAAATCTGACATTATCTTTATTATTCCTTAACCATTTCCAATAATTATTTTTACATAATCAGCCCTTTATATAATTAAAAAAAAATTATTTCTTAAAAAATTCCCTGTGAAAACGATTTTATATCTAAAACTACCCGATTCTACCCTTGACCGATCGCGTAGAAAATTATAAAAATAATTTCAGAATATTTTTATTTATTTCTTAACCACCTCCAGTAATTATTTTCACATAATCAGCCCTTTGACTAATTAAAAAAGAACTATTTCTCCAAGAATCTCTGTAAAACCGAGTTTATATCTAAACCTACCACAATCTACCCCTGACCGATCGCGTAGAAAATTATAAAAAAAATCCTACATTATTTTTATTTATTTTTGAACCACCTCCTGTAAATATTTTTATATAATCGGCCCTTGATCTGACGAAAAAAAAATTATACCTTTGAAAATTCCCGGAAAAACCGCGTTCAAGTCTAAACCTACCCCAATGTACATATTGAAAATCATAAAATCTAAAATTTTCGAAAATTCAGTGATCAAAAAACCCAGGCTACCAGAGACCCCTCATTCGCCCACATGCCTCCATTTAGCTATCATCAGTTGTTGAATTTCCGAGATAATAGGGTTTTTTTCAATTTTTACAATTCATTTTAATATTAATGAATTGAATTAAATTTCTGTAAAATTATTTCTACTATTATTTTTGACTATAATTTTTGGTTAAAAAAAAAAACTCACAAAGAAACCCGCGCGAAGCGCGGGTATGAGCTAGTATTTTTAAAGAAAAAAGAGATAGAATGTTTGACAACACAGCAACCGTTGCCAACCACAATATTATAAAATTAACAAAAAAAAAAAAAAAACACTTAGAAAAAACAGACGAAGAAACAGAATAATAAATTTATTTTATTAAAATAAAAAGAGAGAAAAAAAGAATATCGATCTAGGGAAACAAAACAACCAATCACAGAAGAAAGAACCGCCGTTACTTTTCTTCTTTTTATAATAGGAGATATCGTTTGGGAGTTTGAATTATTTTCCAATCATTACTATTAATGCTTAAAATTATTCACGAGAAATGAAACAAAAAAATCAATTACCATATAATACCTCCCTGGTAGAAATAATCTTTCCAGATTTTCTCTGGATTTCTCCGGATTTCCTACGCAATTGAGACTTCCGGAGATATTAATCCGGAGTTTTTTCGGATTTTCTCCGGATTTTTTTAGAAGAAAATTCCGTTTTTATTTTTCGTATGCAAACTCTTATTTCTGTTTTTTTTATTGATTTTTCCATTTTTTTTTGATGGTCTTTTCAAGTTAAAATTTCGGGAAAATTCCGGAGATAATGTGAAAATAGTCTGGAGATCACTCCGTAAATATCTCCGAAAGTCTCAATTATATAGAAATCCGGAGAAATCCGGAAAAATCCGGAGAAATACAAACTGCAGTTATTATTAATAAATTACGATATTAATTTAACTTTTTTTTTTAATTCACAGATCGATTTTGTTAATGCATTTGTATCATTTTTATTGTCATTACAAACATTTTCTCAGACTGAATTGAAATTATTTACTACCGTTGCTGTATTGAGCCGAACATACTCTGATAATATAATACTTGGTAAATTTCATTTTTTTGATAATGACAGAGCTGTAGAAAAATTTAAAGATTTTTGTGCGGATTTTTTCGATTTTGACATTTCAAAAAAATTGTTGAGATTACGGGAACTTGATGAACAACGCAATAATGAAATGGATTGGTTTAGGAGAAATGATTGGCTTGAATTGGATATTTCGAGACAAATTGCTGAGCGGTTGAATATTCCAGTCCTTATTACCATGGTAAATACCTGCTACCCAATTTTCTTTTTATTCTTTTCTTTTTTTTTTGAGGGATAGATAAATTTATTCTCTCAAACTAAAATTTATATATATTAATGATGAATGTATTTATGTTGAACAAAGCCTAAAAGTTCAGCGAATCTCATGGGAGCCTCATCGATTGCTGAATTTGAGGAAATGGAAAAAATTTATTATTGGAAGCAATGGGCAGGGACCATTGCATTTTATACTCAGACACAAATGAGCTTTGCACATGCTTGTCTTGAATCATTAATAAAAAAAGATCAAGCATGTCTTCTTAAACACGGTTTGATTGAGGTATGCTTTTCTACGCTATCACCTTACATCACTAGGAATTCAATCGTAATACGTCGTGCAGGTTATTTAATGAAACATCTTGAACTTATGTATGGAGTAAGTATATTTGATTGACTTTTTTTTTATATTAATAAACAGATCTAGAAAGTTTGCTTGTTTGTTGATTAAGATTTTTATAAATACTGTGACAATTTAATATTTTTTTATGGAGCAAGTTAAAAACTTGGAGGTTTTTTTTTTTTTTTTTTTTGTAAACATGTAAATAATTCTCTCAATGCATATATAAGATTTAGCTAATATAATTTTATTTTATTTAATTGCGAATAAAAAATTTAATACCTCGTAGTCATAGTAATAATAATACTCTCTCTCTCAACAATCAAACTTTATCTACTTGTGTTGATAAAATAAATTAGTATATAATGATGGTAATTTAATTTTTTTTTATTTACAGCCTGATTTTGTTGATGCATTCGTAGAAACTTTATTGTCATTGCAAGCATGTCAACTATCTCCAGTTGAAATGAAATTATTTAATGAAATTGTTTTATTGAACCAAAGACCTGCTTTAGTTGACGTTGAAGCTGTACAAAGGTTACAAGATCGTGCTATTAAAAAGTTGTCAGCAGAAAGATTAAAAAATCAAAAAAATACAAATGATGTTGATATTCCAACTCTTGATATTCCACAAATGTTATCAGAATTACAATCGCTTTCTTTACTACACTTGAATTCTCTTGATTGGTTGAAAGAAAATTCAAGTAAAATAAATCTTTCGATTTTTCTTTATGAACTATTCGACATTCCAAATTTTATATTTAAAATGTTATATTAGTTACAAAAATACTTTCGAATGTTACTGACTTAATCATCGAGCTAAAAAAAAAAATAGCAAAAAAGAAAATTGAAGATGACAAATAAATAATTATACTTTTTTATTTTACTCGGATCAACCTCTTGTTTTCTAAATATACACAGAATACAAAATACAAATAAAATAAGAAAAAATCAAATAATGTAAATTTTTCTTTGCTTGTAAAAAATCCACTAAAGCCAGGGTTTTTTTGATTACTTCTTTTTAATTATTATTCATTGATGATAGTCAAAAAATAAAAATGAAAAAAAAATAACAAAATATTAATGATAATAATTCGTGTGGACGTAGTAGCCAAGTTAATCTTCTTTCTCCATAATTTTTTTCCATTAAAAATATGATATTTTCCCTCAATTATTCCATCTAATTTTTATCTAATATATATATATATTTTTTTTTTTGATAATAAACTCGGCATATTTTTATATGTAATTTTATACTGAATTAATAAAAATAAAAAAAAGCAATGATTTAGAAAATAATTTTGTAACGGCTATTGTATATTTTTTTATGCACTGAATATTGTCCTAACAAACTCGAAAAATAAATAAAAATAAAAAGAAAAATATCAAAGATTTTCTCATCCCTAGTCTATATACGTAAAACGATCTATGACTTGTGCAGTCCGCCCAATACAAGAGACCCAGGTTCGAATCCCGGCGGGGGAACTTCCTAATTTTTTTCCAAGTTTCTGTTTTTTAAAAATATGGCCTCTAGTCTTCTTGCCTAAACGATACATTATATTTCAGTAGTCTCCATACATGCAAGCCGAGTTCTGCCGAATTCACACCCTTGTCATTGCCTAAAGCCGGGAAAGACTAAGACAAAAAGATTGTCTGCACCGTTTGAGGTGACAACGTTCCACTTATGGGAAAGCATAGGCGATGCGCAATATAGAAGTATTAAATATATAGTAGTCTCAACCAATTTTAGTTGACGTGACTGTACTGACAAGGACAAGAAAACACCAATTTCGTTTCTCTCTCGGCGACGCTTTTGACGCGAGAGTTCATCTTCCAGTTTTATTATATTTTAGTGGGATAAAACAACATAAAATGGAAGAAACCCTGGTGGAAAAATTTTTCCGGCATTACACCGGCTTTCTCTGACATTACTCCGTTTTTAGCCCATTTCTTGAGAAATTACTCCGGCATGACTCATGAGATTGATGACGAAAAAATTACTCCGGCATGACATCAATAACGGAAAAATTATTCCGGCATGAGATCAATGCTGGTTTTTTGTCGAAATGATTTTGCTGGTACTAATTTCATGCTAACGAAATTATTTCGGCATTAATCTCATGCTGGAGTAATTTCCCCGCTAATAGGCCAAAAACGAAGCAATGCCGGAGTAATAGTTCCACCAGGGAACCCACGTGATTTCTCAGGAACTCAAACCTCAAACTTTTACCATACCCGGAATAAAATTTCGAGTTTTGAAAATAATGTGTCGAGACGTAACTGACCTGTTATACGCGAGCCTTAAATACGCCAGTTTCAATGGTTGAGCCATTTTTTTTTCAAATTTTATCCCGGGCTCAAAGTTCAAGATCCTTTTTTAAATAACCTACACGTCGTAGTATTATTGTATTTTTAGTCATGTAAAGTAATACTGTCTCTTGTGAAAATGATTTCTCCGATTTTCTTTGGTTTTCTCAGATTTTGAAAATTTAGAGTAATTCGAAAAGAATCGGAAAAAATGCCGACGAAAGCCGCGCGGGGAAAATCGGAACAAATGATTTTTTGTCGTTTTACTCCGATTTTTCTTCGAAATCTCAATTCAACAATATGCGTAGAAAATCGGAGAAATATCGGAGAAATCATTTTCACCAGGGGTGTTTAAGAAGACATGCTTGATTTTTTTTTGTTAAAACAAACATGTGCAAAGCTTATTTGTTTCTGCATATATAATATGTTAATGTAAGTGCCCATTGATTCCAAAAATGAATTTTTAATGAGAAGAGCAATACCTTGGCCTCATCTAATTCAAGCAGATCAAATTACGAATTTTCCGTTTCTTTGTCTGTTAAAAAAAAAAAAAACAACAATCATATTATTGTTTTATAAATGATAATCATAAATGGGCCATTGATAAAATAATAATTGCAGCCTAAGTTTATGAATAAGATGAACTGTTATTCTTGTTTCAGATGCACCAAGTGGATGACCAAGTGCAATTGCGCCACCATCAACATTCAATTCATTAATATCAAGATTTAAATCTTTAGCACAAGCCGATGTTTGAGCACCAAATGCTTCATTAATCTTACAAATATATAAAAAACAAATAATTTATTATAAAAATGTAAACAAATTGATTAAGTTGAATTGAACTATCAGAATTTAATACTTCAACGAGATCAATATAATGACTATAATATATAAACAAATAAATCTGATAAAATTAAAAAAAAAAAAAAGTTGAGACAGTTAGTTGAAGAGGTTATTGTTGAAGTATTATGATGCGTAGCTTGAAAATAAAATGGTTAATTATCGATTTATTTTATTACACTTATTAATTGCTGATTATTGGTTTTTGCTTGTCTACTTACGATTTTGTTTTTTAGCAACGAAAGATTTTACGCTCGGTTCGTTTTACAATAAAGAAAAAAGTTGGCGATAGTAGACGTATCTATTATAACTTAAATTACAAATAAAAACAAGAGAAACCGTGTAGCTGTGCACATCATGATGAACCACAGAAAGGACTCTTTTTTTTTTTTCTCTCGAAACAGGCAACGGTTTTATTCGTCGAAAAATTCACGCGTAATTGGAGGGCGAGTATAGCTAGTGGTAGGGGGAGAGAGAGAGAGAAAAGAAAAAAAAAAAATATCACGAAAAATTAGGTAAATCATCACCGGAGAACAATTACGAATATTAATAAGTCAACTTGATGAAGACAAACAATGTTTAGCTGACATTGATGATTATTATTATTTTTTTTTTTCTTTCTTTTTTTTTTTTTTTTATTTTTTACATGCTTTCATTTTTGATTAAATAATTAATGACTATAATATATAAACAAATAAATCTGATAAAATTAAAAAAAAAAAAAAAAAGTTGAGACAGTTAGTTGAAGAGGTTATTGTTGAAGTATTGTGATGCGTAGCTTGGAAATAAAATGGTTAATTATTGATTTATTATTTTACACTTATTAATTGCTGATTATTGGTTTTTGCTTGTCTACCCTGGTGAAAATATTTCTCCGCGATTTCTCCTGAATTTCTCCGCGATTACTCCGAATTTCTCCCAAATTGACCCATGCGGAGAAATGAGTGGAGAAAGGTATCAAAATTTTTTTCCGAATTTTCTCCGAATCGACTTGGGTGGAGAAACGTTCGGAAATACTTTTCCACGATGAGAATACGCGGAGAAACATGTGAAAAAAAAAATTTTACCGCGGAGAAATTTTTTAAGAATTTTCTCTGAATCGACTTAGGCGGAGAAACGTTCGGAAATATTTCTCCGCGATAAAAATACGCGGAGAAACGTGTGAAAAAAAAAATTTTACCACAGAAATTCTTCCGAAATCAACGACGAGGAGAAATTTTTCCACTCATTTCCCCACATTTATCAATTTAATGAAACGATCACGGGATTTTTATAGACCAAGTACCTCAGGTATATCAACTTTTTTGAAAAAAAAGTGTCTTTGAATTTTCATTATTTTCATAAAAAATAAACATCATTATGCTTTGCGTTATGTAACAATTAATAATTAGTCATTTTTTTTTGGAAAAATTGAAAATTAAAAAAGTTCGAAAAAAATTGAACAAATGGTGGAGAAAGTTAGAGAAAGGGAGAGATTCGTCCGCCATTTCTCCAACCGTGTGAAAAAATAATTTTATACTGCTGAGAAATTTTTTCTAAAATCAACGACGAGCAGAAAGTTTTCCGTCGTTTCTGCAAATCAACTTGGGTAAGAGAACGTTCGGAAATATTTCTCCGCGAAAAAAAACACGCGCGGAGAAACATATGAAAAAAATAATTTTACCGCGAAGAAATTCTTCCGAAATCAACGACGAGGAGAATATTTTTCCACTCATTTCTCCGCATGGGCTAATTTGGGAGAAATTCGGAGTAACCGCAGAGAGATTCGGAAAAATTCCGAGAAATATTTTCACCAGGGTTATTTGAAATATAATTATACTTCAATTAAAATAAAGAGAACATGCATCAGTCACTTTTTTAATATAAAAATATTTTGGAAACCTGGGTTAGGTGTTATATTTGTTTACTTTTTTTTCTGTCACTCAAAGTCAGGGCTGCCACCAAAAAAAAAATATAAAACACTAAAGTCAGCCATCTTGAAGATCACGAACCAACTGCAAGGTTTTGGAACTTACCCAAGAAGACGTAACATACGTTCTTTGAGTATTAATATTATTGAACATTTTGGAAAAAAATTACGTTTTTTCTTTTTCATATATTATTATTATATTCAGTAATTAAATTTATAATTTATTATACTCACATATCAGCCATTATTGAAGCAGACGCGGTCGGAACGATCAAATCACCTGCAAAATTTCCTGTAGCCATCTTCTGATCCACCTCGTTGTCGCTGCATCCATCAGCCATCTTTTCGATTTTTTTTTTTCTACAACAATTTCATTATATTGTTTATTTTTTCCATTTCCACAAATTCAGCAATCGATGAGGCTCCCATGAGATTCGCTGAACTTTTAGGCTTTGTTCAACATAAATACATTTATCATCAATATATATAAATTTTAGAGAATAAATTTATCTATCCCTCAAAAAAAAAAGAAAAGAATAAAAAGAAAATTATGTAGCAGGTATTTACCATGGTAATAAGGACTGGAATATTTAACCGCTCAGCAATTTGTCTCGAAATATCCAATTCAAGCCAATCATTTCTCCTAAACCAATCCATTTCATTATTGCGTTGTTCATCAAGTTCCCGTAATCTCAACAATTTTTTTGAAATGTCAAAATCGAAAAAATCCGCACAAAAATCTTTAAATTTTTCTACAGCTCTGTCATTATCAAAAAAATGAAATTTACCGAGTATTATATTATCAGAGTATGTTCGGCTCAATACAGCAACGGTAGTAAATAATTTCAATTCAGTCTGAGAAAATGTTTGTAATGACAATATATATGATACAAATGCATTAACAAAATCGATCTGTGAATGAAAAAAAAAAAGTTCAATTAATATCGTAATTTATTAATAATAACTGCAGTTTGTATTTCTCCGGATTTCTCCGGATTTCTATGTAATTGAGACTTCCGGAGATATTTACGGAGTGATCTCCAGACTATTTTCACATTATCTCCGGAATTTTCCCGAAATTTTAGCTTGAAAAAACCATCAAAAAAAATGGAAAAATCAATAAAAAAAAACAAAAATAAAAGTTTGCATACGAAAAATAAAAAAGGAATTTTCTTCTAAAAAATCCGGAGAAAATCCGAAAAAACTCTGGATTAATATCTCCGGAAGTCTTAATTGCGTAGGAAATCCGGAGAAATCCAGAGAAAATCTGGAAAGATTATTTCTACCAGGGAAGTATTATGGTAATTGATTTTTTTTTTTCATTTCTCGTGAATAATTTTAAGCCTTAAAAGTAATGATTGAAAAATAATTCAAACTCCCAAACGATATATAAAAAAAAATGTATATAAATAACACAAAATATTTAATTAAAAAAATATCAATAAATATGTTAAAAATAATATGAATTGATAAAATCATTGATATTTCTTTGGATATATTTTCTAATAGTTTGACTCGTTCCTTAATAAAAATACTACTTGACATGTAGTAATTATAAAAATGTTAATCAACAAACAAGCAAACTTTTTGGATTTATTTATGAATGTGATGAATAAATAATAGTGTCATTGGATAAAACTTACTCCATAGATGAGTTCAAGTTGTTGTCTTGTAAAACAAGTCCCGTCTTCAAATATTTAATTTAGTTTTAAATGCTGATAAAATTTATTTATCTGATGAAAAACCAACAACAGATCCAGTGATAACTCTCAGTAGAATATTACTTGGTCAACCATTCACTCTAGAATATTATAAATCACTTGGAAATAAGACAGCATTACTTGATGTAGCAATTGCAAGTGGTAATGGAAATGCCATATTAATTATTATTATTTTTATAACTAAAACATTGAAACCAGCATTAGTACAACGTTTGTTGATGGATATAAACCTGATGCCATTGATGTTTACACACATTATCTTGCAACAAGATTATTAACAAATGGTATCACTGATTTACTAACGTAAGTGTTTATTATTATTTCTTCCAAGTATCCATCAAAATTAACAAATATAAATTTTTTTTTATTTAGAATGCAAGGAAGATCTCTTGATGCTGCTGTAAGTATTTTAAATTATCAATTTAATATTTTACCTGAAACAACAATCACATAATTCAATGACAATATTTTCAAATAATTTTATACAATTTTCTAGATGACAAATTTTAATATAATTGTTAAAAATACAAAGGATGAAGTTAGACTACTTCAAAAATTATCAAAATGTTTTAAAACACAATTTATGAATTTACAAAATTGCAGAGAAACACAATTTGTCATAATTACATTAAATTATTGGAGTGGAAAACTGCTGTTAAAAATACAAAATTTGATGAAGATTTTCAGTATGATTCATCAGTTTTAGATTGTCTATGCGTTATTCATGCAAGGAACACTGGAGCTCATCTGATATGATTCAATTGTTTCACCATTTTATTTATTACACCAGCATGAAATAACACCAAGACAATATCAAAAAATAGCATTACAATCAAGAATATCAGCTCAAGCCTGGGGTGATATTGACATTCTTCTTCTTTCAAAGGTTATTTATTTATTAATTTGTTTAAAAATCAATGAAAACAATTTTTGATTAATGTTTTGTATTATCAGGGCTGGCTTGGAAGTTACAAACAAATTTACCAATTGAAGATGTCTTAAAGATTTTACACAATGGACAAGCACCAAGTGCTGTTCTTGATAAATTTTTAAAATATGTTGATATATACCACTGACAAACGTTTGCAGCTAGCCAGAGCTTTGTCTTGTTCAAAAGTTATAATTGAGGTAATTAGTTAAAAATGCTTAATAAATTTATTTTATGTTGCTTATTATTTAATTTATATTTTAAAGATATTGGCATCACAAGGTGATCGTGCATCTCTGCTGGAACACTGTAAAAAAAAATTTTGAGAAATTACAAAAAATTTTTTGGAAGTATCGACTCCAAAACATTTTTGTAATTTTACAAAAAATTTTGTAATGTCGATTGCAAAATACTTTGGAAAATTACAAAAAAATTTGTAATATCAATTTCAAAACATTTTGGAATTTTACAAAAAAAATTGTAATTTTACAAAGTTTTTTTGTAATTCCAGTTTTGTAAAATTACAAAACTTTTTTGGAAATTTACAAAAAAATTTCGTGAAAGTTTGCACTATTTTTTGTTGTATCTTTTGGTTCTAAATGTATCTTGAGAGTCTCGATCCCGCACGCCTAAAACTACCTAACCGATTATATGAGCTATAGCAATTGTTTGTTGATTAAGATTTTTATAAATACTGTGACAATTTAATATTTTTTTATGGAGCAAGTTAAAAATTTGAAGGTTTTTTTTTTTTTTTTTGTCGCAACATGTAAATAATTTTCTCAATGTATATATAAGATTTAGCTAATATAATTTTATTGCTTTTAATTTATCTCGAGAATTAAAGAAAAATTTTAATACCTCGTAGTCATAGTAGTAATAACAATCGCAATTAACAAGTGAACTTTATCTGCTGGTGTTGATAAAATATAATTAGTATATAATGATGGTAATTTAATTTTTTTTATTTACAGCCTGATTTTGTTGATGCATTCGTAGAAACTTTATTGTCATTGCAAGCATGTCAACTATCTACAGTTGAAATGAAATTATTTAATGAAATTGTTTTATTGAACCACAGACCTGGTTTAGTTGACGTTGAAGCTGTACAAAGGTTACAAGATCGTGCTATTGAAAAGTTGTCAGCAGAAAGATTAAAAAAACAAAAAAATACAAATGATGTTGATATTCCAACTCTTGATATTCCACAAATGTTATCAGAATTACAATCGCTTTCTTCACTACACTTGAATTCTCTTGATTGGTTGAAAGAAAATTCAAGTAAAATAAATCTTTCGGTCTTTCTTTGTGAACTATTCGACATTCCAAATTTTATATTAAAAATCTTATATTAGTTACAAAAATATATAATTGAAGAAGACAAATAAATAATTATACTTTTTCATTTTACTTGGAGCAACCTCTTGTTTTCTAAATATACACAGAATACAAACTACAAATAAAATAAGGAAAAATCAAATAATGTAAATTTTTATTGTTTTTATTATTATTTTGTAAAAAATTATTCATTATTTTATAAAACTATAATTTTATTTTAATAAAAGTGAGGGTATAATTATATAAATTAATTTAAGTTTTTACTTTGAGTATACTTAGTGCTTGGTGTTTGTTTTTGTTGGTGGTGTTGTTTTTGGGCAAACGTGAATTTTCTATATATTTTCTTTTTTTCAAATAATAATATTTGAATCGCAAAAGGCACGACTACATCAAAATGACGGAGAATATTGGCGAAAAGTCTGAAAAGAACGGAGAAACGTTTGCACCAGTTGACTGGTTCACATAATTTATCAACTTAAGTTTTGTTGCATCATATGCATATTCAGTAGATAATAATATAATCTCAAAGGTGAATTTTTAGTTCTATCATTAGCAAAAAATAAATAAAAAATTTAAAATATTTATAAGTAAACCTATATACTTAGTCTCCGGCCATCTGCTCAGCTTCGTTTTGATATTTTTGCTGGATACAATATCCATATTGTTTTCATCAGAATTATTGCTCAACAATTAATTTTAATTATTGAAAAATATAGGTATTCATATTTTAAATTATTTAATAATTAAAATTAATTTTTGAGTAATAAATATTAGGAAAACAAGTATATACAAATATATTATATAAATTGTGAAAAACAATTATTAAACATTTAAATTTTTTTTTTTTTTTTATTAACAAAATGTATAATAAATGTACAAAAAAATATACAGCCTGGGTACCAGCCCATATGGCCATTAAACATTTAAATTTTCCCTCTCAAACAGTAACGCCACCTAGAACAAGCCAAAAAAAAAATGGCAGCCAGCAATGTTTTTTTTTTTTTTTTTTTTTTTATATCACCGGCCAAATGTATGTAATTTATAGCAACTATAAACTGGACAAATTAAATCCCTTCTCTCTTTGCTTACTATGTACTTATTAATAATAGAATTTTCGTGTGCAACATTAACAGTTATAAATTTATAAATTTTTTTCTAAACAATTATCTACAATAATTAAATAATCTATTTAGAAAAACAAACACATCAAAAAAAATTTCGTTATCATCCAAGTGTTTGTTTACTTATTTTATAATCATCATAGTGTGTTTATAACCTCAAATATATATTTTTTTTTTTGTTATTAGTGAATTTTTGTGTCAATTTTTTATTATATAATTATTAATTAGTGTTATCTAGTGATGCACAATTGTTTAATAAAATATATAAATTGTAAATAATAAAAGTGTAAGTGGTCAATAGTTGAATTAATAATTTTTTGATTTATAATAATCAGCTGTCATCAACAATACAGTGTAAACAAATTGATATTATTGTTATTGTTAGTGTAATAATAAGTTTGATATCTAATCAATTTGTTTATTAATTTTTTTGTTTTTTAGTAGATAAAATTAAATAATTGTGGAATGTCTGTCCAAAAAAATATAAAAATGGGACATGATGTAGAAATGGCACTTCCTCTGCATCTTCAAAGACTAGAAAGAAGCTTGAATATTTATCCATTTTTGGGACAAGTGAAAGAATTATTCAAAGACCATGTTAGGCAAGTATTTATTTTTGGTAGTTAACAATTATAATTGATGGAATTAATTGTGTTTTATTATTTTTTATAGTGATGATAAAAAATCAATGTCTTCAGAGCTATCTGGTGATGATGATAATTATTCAAATAGTGGTCTCAACGAGAGAGAAGGTATATTTAATTATAAATATTATTATTATTGATGAGTTTTGCTAATTTATTTATTAATTTTTTAGAAGCAAGAATAAGCAAGCTGAGATTGTATAATATGGAAAATATTGGTGATGAAAGAGCTTGGTTACAAGATGTATTGTTAAGTGATTCATCAGATAGTCAGTCTGGTACAGACAATGATGAGCCAATAACTGAAGAAGATTTTCAAGATATGTTAAAATTTCATATACTTAGAAAAAAATATCAGGGTAAATTTTATCAAAAACCAGACAATATACAGTATCAATATTACAGCTCTGGATTATTGTCAAATATTGATAGATTTCCAGATCATCAAAAGCTAATTGTTGGCAATAAAAAAAAGAAAGATAAAAAAATAGTTAAAATAAAAAAAGAAAAAATAATAAAACCTCGTAAACCACCAAATAAAAATAAAGATAAAGATAAAGGCAATGATGGTGATGATGATGATGATAATGATGATAATAATGGTGATGGTTATGATTATGGTGATGGTTGTGGTAATGATAATTTAAATAAAAATGAATGGAATAAAATAATTCCAAAAGAAGAAGAATTTGATGATAGTGAATTGGATATTATGATGAAAAATCAATCACGTGCAAGAGGTAAAAAAAAACATACAACAAAAAGTCCAGAAATGATGGCATTAAGAAGACGTAAAATATGGATTATGATGTCAAAAAAAGAACTTGGTAAAATACAAAGATCTAAAACAAATAATCATAAAGAAATGCTAATAAGTTGTAAAAAAGTTGCTCAAAATTGTATGAAATATTGGCGTCAAAAAGCAATGCATTCACAAAAAAATATGAAAGAAACAGTATGGCGTGCTAAAAGATTAACACGTGAAATGCAAACATATTGGAAACGTTATGATCGTGTTGAACGTGAAACACGTAGACGTCTTGAAAAAGAAGCTGAAGAACAACGTAAAATGGATGTTGAATTAATTGAAGTTAAACGTCAACAAAGAAAATTAAATTTTTTAATAACACAAACTGAACTTTATGCACATTTTATGTCAAAAAAATTAGGTAAATCATCACCAGAAGAACAATTACGAATACTAAGTCAACTTGATGAAGAAAAAATACCACGTTTAGCTGACATTGATGATTATGATAGTGAAATAATGAAACAAAAAGCTAAAAAAAATGCAATTGAAGCATTTGATCATGATAGATCAAGAACAAGACAATTTGATACTTCAGCATCAGCAGCAACATCATCAGCAAATAAAGAACTTTGTTTAAATAATACACCAGATAATCTTGAACATCCACAACCATCAATATTCATGGGTAATTTAAAAGGTTATCAATTAAAAGGAATGAATTGGTTGGCAAATTTATATGACCAAGGTATAAGTGGTATTCTTGCTGATGAAATGGGTCTTGGTAAAACAGTACAATCAATAGCATTTTTATGTCATGTTGCTGAACGTTATTCTGTTTGGGGACCATTTTTAATAATATCACCAGCATCAACACTCCATAATTGGCAACAAGAAATGGCTAGATTTGTACCACCATTTAAAGTTGTACCATATTGGGGTAATCCACAAGAACGTAAAATATTACGTCAATTTTGGGATACAAAAGATTTACATACAAAAGATGCATCATTTCATGTTGTTATAACAAGTTATCAACTTGTTATAACTGATTATAAATATTTTAATAGAATTAAATGGCAATATATGATATTAGATGAAGCACAAGCAATTAAAAGTACAAGTAGCATGAGATGGAAACTTTTATTAGGTTTTAGTTGTCGTAATCGTTTATTATTAAGTGGTACACCAATACAAAATAGTATGGCTGAATTATGGGCATTATTACATTTTATAATGCCAACATTATTTGATTCACATGATGAATTTAATGAATGGTTTTCAAAAGACATTGAAAGTCATGCTGAAAATAAAACTGGTATTGATGAAAAACATTTATCAAGATTACACATGATATTAAAACCATTTATGTTAAGAAGAATTAAAAAAGATGTTGAAAATGAATTATCAGATAAAATTGAAATAATGGTTTATTGTCCATTAACTAGAAGACAAAAATTATTATATTCAGCATTAAAACAAAAAATAAGAATTGAAGATTTATTACATTATACTGTTGGTGGTGGTGGTAGTAGTAATGGTGGTAATGATTCAACAATGAATGATAAAAATTTTACCTCAAATTTAATGAATCTAGTCATGCAATTTAGAAAAGTATGTAATCATCCAGAATTATTTGAACGACGTGATGCTAAATCACCATATTTTATGATTACTAAAAATTATAATATGCCATCACTTTTATATAATGATGGTATTATTGATCATTCAATACCATCAAAAAAACATATATTATATAATAAATTAAGTATATTTACAACACAACATATTCATCATTCATTATTCAATAGTAATAATAATGATGATAATATTTTTTCATTTTCTCGTCTTATTGGATTATCACCAAGTGAATTAAATTATTTACATGTTTCTGGTATATTATATATTATTTGTCATGCAACAATATTTAAACGTAAAATTATAAAAAAACGTTATTGGGATGATTGGTGGATTGATGAAGATATACAATTGCCAAATAATATGATGCTTATTGTTGATGCTAAAAATAATAATTTATTAGAAAATAATATTGATTTAATTTTTACAAAAAGAATTTTTTGTGGTGAGCCTGTTTATACACATACTGATCATGTTATTCATACAATGCCTGAAACAATGACACATAGAATACTAAGAAGTAGTAAAATTGCTGGTAATATACCAATTAAATTAACAAGAGGACAAGTTACTGATATTAATGCTGATATTGATGATGATATTAAATTAATATTATTACCTGAACATCAGCATCGTTCTAGACCAAGTGAAATTAGAAGTTGCCAAGTTACATCAATGCCTTCATTTATTTGTGATAATTATCCCAAGGTAAATATTTCTTATCGTCATTTAATTTACTTGCTTGTGTTTTTAATAATAATTTTATTATAAATAACAAAAAATACAATTATAAAAATTGCAAGAAAAAAATAGTAAATTATTATTATCACTTTGGTCTATTTCCTTTAATTTCAAACGGTTGGCTGGTTACTTCCTTGGTATTTTTAACTTTCCAACAAATTCCATACTTTTAATTTATTATTTAAATAAAATTAATCTATGAATTTTTGTTAATTTATCATTTATTAATTTTAGATTCAAGCATCTCCAAGAAAATTGTATGTCAGTGATAGCAGTGCAGCTTGTGCCTGGAAAAGACATGAAGAATGTGGTGGACCATTTGGTAAAAAAATTATTAAACTTGGATGTGAATATGCATTATTATCAACACCTGATTTTGAGCCATCAATTGCTGTTGATAATTTACGAAGTGCAACAATGTTTTCACATGAAACAGTTGGTGGTTTATCAGCATGTACACCTGTTAATGGCTGGTCAAATATTATTGTTCCAGGTATATTATATTTTTTAAAAATTAAAACAATAATAAACAATAGAAAAATTTTAATTATAATATAATTTCATGATTTTTAATTTAATTTTTTAGATAAACAAACTCTTGTTACTGATGCAGGAAAATTATCAGTTTTAGATAATTTATTAAAACGTTTAAAGGAACAAGGTCATCGAGTTTTAATTTATTCTCAAATGACTAAAATGATTGATTTACTTGAGGTAAAACAATTAATATTATTTGCTATGTTGTTGATGTTGTTTTTTGTCATGTTTAAATTTAATTTTAATATATATTTATTTATTTATTTCGTAGGAGTACATGTATCACCGGAAACACACTTTTATGCGCCTCGATGGTTCATCAAAAATCTCCGATCGTCGGGATATGGTTGCAGATTTTCAAAAGCGGTGAGTATTAAATAACCATTGTTTTAAACAATTATTATATTATCAAACAATTTATAATTCGATATACTTAATATACATGTATATGTTGTTTTTTTTTATTATTTAATAATAAGAAAAGAGTTATCCAATTTCATTTTAATTTTACATTATATATTACTTTAATTTATTTTTTTATTTATTTATTATTTTCAATCAATTGTTAAATATATATTGCCATGATAATGCAAATTTTCATATTAGTGAACGGTCAGATATCGATCAGGCTTGAGTTTCGCCGCTCAAGTTCGGTTTAGCATGACGTTTTTATTTTTTATTTATTATTTTCTTTATTTTTACTGTGTTGTCAGCGAAGCGTAACTGATGCACCGAATCCCTAATTGGCGAAACGTAACTGCACCTCGAAAAACTTTCCGACTTTTAGTCCAAGCTATCAAGACATCGTTTTATATATTTTTTTTTAAATTAAAAAGTAATACATAATATTATTTTTTTCTTCTTTAAAAATAATTATGAGTAAACAATAATGCAAAAATGTAAAATAATTATACCCCAAATCTTTCAAGACAATCGCTTAAAAAGAAAGAAAAAAAAAAAAAAACTTCCCCAAGATAGAAAACTAATAAGTGCACGAATGTTGTATTTAAATTAATTTACATAATAAATTTATTCTTGGGTCATTGCACGAAATAATTTTAATCCATATAATAATAATTATTTAATATTATTTAATACTTGAATAATTTATTTATCTTTTTTTTTTTTTTAGAGCGGATATATTTGTCTTTCTTTTGAGTACAAGAGCTGGTGGTTTGGGAATAAATTTGACTGCTGCTGATACTGTAAGTATTTTTAAATATTAATTATATATTTTTTATTTTGTAATTAATATTTAATTATTAACAGCCAAAATCTGAAATGATGATAATACATAATTGAAATGATTTCAAGTAATAAATAAATTTATATTTTTAACTTTCGACTACCAAAATAAAATTAATGGAATGACTTATCATCATCAATCAGTTTTGAAATATTAACGGATATACGGCAAATAAAATTGTATTGTTTTAAAATGGGTGTGTGATGTATGTGTTTTATGCATAAACCAAGCGAAACATTGACTCTTCCCTAAATATATTTTCGATTTTATATAAAAATAATAATAAAAAAAAATTTTCAAGTCACGGATAAGTTGCGACAATTGCATATTCAAATTTAACGATTTAACAAATTTTTAATATTTATTTTCCTGGTTAACTTTCATATTTCGATCGATGATATTAATTTACATAAATATTATTATTAAAAATTATTATTTATCATTTAAATATTTTCATGATAAAAATAAAATAACAGGTGGTTTATTTCAACGAATAACTTGTTGATGAATTTTATATTTAAAAAATAATATTCTTTTTTTTATGAAAAAAGAAAATAGTCTAATTTATGTAGATAGAAACAAAAAAAAAAGGATACTAATAATTAGGATGTTGTAAATTAATAATTAAGATTGAATTTTATTTTTACAGGTAATTTTTTATGATAGTGATTGGAATCCAACAGTGGATCAACAAGCTATGGACAGAGCACATAGATTGGGTCAAACTAAACAGGTGACTGTTTATCGTTTAATTTGCAAAGGTACTATTGAAGAAAGAATATTACAAAGGGCACGTGAAAAAAGTGAGGTGTGTATAAAAAAAAAATATAAAAATATTATTTTATTTCACATTATTATTATTAAAAAATTTAAAAAGTTTATCAACTAAATAATTTAATAAAATTATTATTTACATGTTAAATTATTTTCAGATTCAAAGAATGGTCATAAGTGGTGGTAATTTTAAACCAGACACATTAAAACCAAAAGAAGTTGTGTCATTACTTCTAGATGATGAAGAAATTGAAGCAAAATGTAAGTGAAATTATAAATAAAAAAAATACATATTTAATGATGTCAAATTCCAGTAGCATTGTAATTTAAACTCATTATTTATGGTAATTTAAAAATAACCAATAATAAAAAAAAAATTAATTAAGTAACGAATTGTGATGGTCTTTTTGGTAAATTAATATTTCATGTTTTTTTTTTTCATTTCTTTTTTATTTATCATCATTATTATCATGTGTTTTTTTTTTTTTTTTATTTAATATTATTTCTTTTTTTTATATCTTCATGTGTTGTGTATGTATATTTTAGACAGTCAACGAAGCGAAGAAAGAAAGCAAGACACAACTCTGGAGGATGTAACTCACATTGATTGTACTACAATTCCTCAACATCACAAGGAAAAGGACCGGAAAAGGAAGTTAACCGTACATCCGGTCAAGGTAAAAATTTTTGCCCTTTAACTTAAATTACTCCAAATACATAATATTCCCTTAACTTTCTATTTTCTTATTATTAATTTACAAAAAAAAATTAAATATGATTTTTAAAAAAATTTAAATTATCTCACTTAATAAATACACAGTATGATTAAATGAATTAAATTAAAAAATTTCTTCAACAGATTAATAATAATAAAAGACCATGTACAGAGGATATTATAAAAATTGAAAATCAAAATGATCTATTGACAATTCAATCAGACAATGAATTTCAAAATACATCATCACAATTATTATTAAATGAAGAAATAATAATTGATAATGATGATATTATACTTGATGATAATTTAATATTAAAATCAGAAGATGAAACAAGTAATGAAGGACTTGTTGTTGATGTTGATGGACCAATTGGTATTAATATTAATCAACAAAATCGTCAATCAACAAGTGTTAATGATAGATCAAAAGTAACAAAACTTGGTCATCATTTTAGTTTTGGTGTTGGTAGTGGTGTACGTATACGACCAACAATACGTGGTACCAGTAAACGTGGTAGACCTCGTGGATCACGTCGTGGTGGACAAGTTAGTGGTAAAGGACGAGGTGGATTTTTACCTGGTCAAATTGGTACAACACCACAATCACCTGGTGGTTCGTGTCATTCACCTCCTTCTTCATCTTCATCGACTGATCAGATTGCTCAGCAAGGTAATATTAAATAAATACAAAAAATATATATATACACCTTACATATCTTTGCATTTTTTTTTTTTTAAATTTAATTTTTCTTAATCTAAATATTCAGAAGCTGTCTTTTAAAATAAATTTAAAAAAATATTTTCATATTGAGCACCTGCGATATTCACGACATTCGCTCAACGTGGATGACGATGCTTTTTTTTTTTTCTTCTTTCTATTTCATTATAGTTTTATTTTTATTTATTTTTTTTTTTTACTGATCGGCTCGTGCTAGTGTTAATTCGGATCATCGCTCATGAATGCGCCTGAAATGATGAGGAAAAAATAAGAGAAAAAAAAAGGGGAATAAAAAAATAAATAAAAAATGAACGATAAAGCTTGTCATTCTTCAAAGAATAACCGAGAGAGAAGCTGTGACCCGATTACTCGTTTGACATTTTCAAGATCGATATAGTTTTGTCTTTTTTTATTTTCATATTATTTTATATTAATAATAATAATTATTATTTCTATTTACCCTACAGTTTATAATACTTAATCTTTTAGTTTATTTTTAAAACATTTATCTGTCAGTTAAATTTTTTTTTTATTTTTTTTAAGTTTATGGAATGAGAGAAATTTTTTACTCCCTTTAAAAACACAGAGCACTTGGTATGATTCTCATGGGGCTTTGTGATTTTGGGGGTTGGATATTAAATTTAACAGTATGTAGTATGTACGTGCCCCTTTAGGTATGCTTAGTTCAACTTGCTAAGTTGTAATTCCCCCTTGGCACGTATATTCAATGTTTTTTTTTTTTTTTTATTTCAAGCAAAAACCCTTGTATGAAAATTCCCTTGCGAGCACATGTGCAAGCACAAGTGCTTCAAACAGTTGTGACGACTCCCTTGACACTTTTTTCTACAATCTTTTTTCTATAGATTATTTTGTGGCTAAAATTTTTAACCACACACTCGTTTATTTTTTTTTTCTTTCTTATACTTTCTCAATCCCTTATCACCCTATTTTCACTACCCTATTTTCCTGGTTTTTTTTTTTCTTCTTACACTTAACAACCCTACTTTAGATTTTGCAAATGGTTTGAATGTTTTTTTTTTTTTTTTTCTTTTTTATCTTTACAATATGACTCACTAATCTTTCATGATCCCCTAAATTTTTTTTAGCAAGTATTTTTTATTCACAATGCTGAGTCTATAAAATGAATAAACGACTTTATACTCAAGGGTATTAAATGTTTTTTTTTTTCTTTTTAATTATTTTTATTTCATCTGAAGGTTTTTGTTGTTGTTGTTGCTGCTGTTGCTTTTTTTAAAACTTTTTTTTTTGTGTTTTTCTTACTCAATCTCCGGTAGACCTGAATTAATAATATTTTTTTTAAATTTAAAATTAACCTTGTGATAAAATACATTGCTTTGATATTTTAAATTATTATCCCGCATCATTGTATAACACCGGAACCAATATAATTTCATTTTTTTCGAAATATAACTATTGAAATATTTATTGAGGTTAAATAAAATATATTGAGTATATTTAATTTAAAAATTGTCATGCGAATAAAATATTGTTAATACATTTTTAAAACAAAATGTTTGTGTATTTGGTCGACATGGTTTTTTTTCGAGAGAAAGACAGGGGGCCTTTGATCCCGTTCAGGCGTGAGTCGATAATAGCAGGTGCATTTATATTTTGTGATGGTGGCAGCTGCGATCTCGTTGCTCTCTTGGATAAATTTTTTGGTACTCGTCGTCACTGATGTTGTCGTGAGCCAACTCTTTTTTTGATTAAAAAAAAAAAACACCTTACCCATATACATATTTTTTTATTTTTTATATTATTTCCAACTCAAAGAACATGCTCAACTAACATAAGAGAAGCCATTGAAAATATACAAAATATACAAAAATTAAAAAACAATACAAGTCATGAAAAATAAAATTATATCTTCATTTTGTTTTTAATAATTATTATTTTAATTTTAACAATGGTATTCAAATTACAAATTCGATCAATTTACAAGCTTTACTTTACATCAATTGATACATTTATAAATTGAAGGAAAAAAAAAATATAAAAATATTTACTTTCACTTGAAATAATTAATATATTTAAATGATAAATTATTATGATAATATAAAATTGGGGTTTCAGGTTTACAAGGAATAGTAGGTCTTGAAGGTGATTGTTTAAGTACAGTAAATACAAGTAATACAAGTGGTCAAATAACACCTGTACGTTGTACAACAACTGGAGTACGTCGTGGTCCAGGTAGACCAAGATTACGTCCAGCTGGTCCTGGTAATCAAGGACAACGTACACCAACAAATAATTATAATAAACGTGTACAAAAATCATTACCAGTACCACTTAGATCAAATCAATTATCAAATCCAACATCAAATACATTATCACCAAATCCAAGTTCAATAAATATATCACCAGTATTATTAACAAATGTACAAAAACAATCAACATCTGTTAGTAATTTGGATTTACGACCATTTGGTTTTTATACTCAACAACAACAGCAACAACAACAACAACAATTACAACAAGTGCCGAAACAAGATGACAAGTTTATTAATCCAAAGTAATATTTAAAAAATTAACAAATTAATTTAAGATTATAAATAAGTGTTTATATTTAATTTAAAAAAAAAAAAAAATAACTAATTGTGCTAGTGGTAAATTTATACACAATAAAATTGTAATAGTTATTATTAATTTAATGTTATTGACATAATATGGAGTTTGAATAATCAAAAGGGATATTTATTTATTTTCATTATATTATTATTTTTTTTTTTTTTATTAAATCCCTTTTAATTATTCTATTATTGACGCTAATAATTCACATTTTTTGTTTGTTTTTTTTTTCATAATTTTTTTAAACTAAACATAAAAAAAAAATAATCTAGTTTTAGATATATTTATTGAGATGAATAAATTGATGATTATAATATTATTTTATTTGATGATGTGTTAATCGTGATTTGATTAATTGAAAAGTAAGTGTTGTTATGAAAAGCAACAATTTTTTTTATTATTATTATTTTACCTTGGGCCATATTGAATGGCAGCTGGTTGCCTCGTTGTCGCGTCTTGATTCTACCACAATATAATTCTATATATTATTTTTTTCAGCTTTACTATATTAAGCTACAAAATTAAAAAATTTTTATTTTTAATATTTAAGAAAATTTATATTAATCTTCTTTTTTTTTTTCTTTTTGTTAATTTCAATTGTGTATTACACAAATGAACGTGTTTTTGTTTTTTTTTTTTTTTATTCTTTATATATTATCAAAAAAATAAAATAAAATACTCACGAATGCTCCATACGTGCAGTCAGCGTCAGATGTAACGAGATGAAAGATGAGATATTAACGCAGGCAAGTTACAAAAGCAGGTGCGAGACACCGTGTGTCGAATGTCAAAAAGAATGTTAGGAATACATATTATATTAATATATATACGGAGACAACACACATTGCAAAAATTATATATCAAAATGACAAAGTCAATTTGCAAATTTAATGTTACCGTAATTTTATTATTCATTTATTATTTTAATTTTCATTAGTACTCATTGATAAATAAATAAAAAAAACCATTCAGTTACGTGAAAAAATAAAATAACAATTTCAAATGTAATTAACAAAATAAAACGGTATATGTTTGAAAAGAAAAACATACATATCTTGACCTTCCTCGGGAGGAAATTGACTTATCGTCTCCGGATATGCGGGTTTAATGATCATGCTTTTTTTTTTTTTTTATTTTTGAAAACGTAATTTTAAAAAAAAAAATCCAACGGGTTTATTTAGAAATAACATTGCAAAATTTAAAATGCAAATATTTTTTAATATGTTTAATATTACAAGTAAATTATTTAAAATGTTATTTGATATAATTTTATATTATTTTGAAAAAAAAATTGACCACCTCATTAGTTTACAGTTGAAAGCAAAGTCAAAACGCCGGGTGACCAACGAGCCATCACACCTGCTCTTGCCAATTCTCGATGAAGCAATTGTGAAATTGTACAAACACACGTACGTAAAAAATAAAAAAAATATATTTCAATTTTTAACATTTTAAAATATTTATGCAATATATATATTATTTTTAATTATTTTTTAACTTGCAATGCATATTTTAACTTTTTTTGGTATGTATATATGCGAATAATCTGATTAAAATTGAATTCTCAGAGTCCTACGACCTACTGGCATAACATGAGCATAAGAAATAAAATTAAAAATTAAAAATAATGTATAATTAGTGCGTCCGGCAATATATGCCAGCACGTGCCTAATGAATAATTAAATGAGATGAAGAGAGGTCGGTAAACTCCATTGGTAGTTTTACTCATACAGTACCACAATCATAAAAAAAATTCAACAACAAATTATTTAAAAATAAATAACTACATGAATAAATTAATTAAATATTTATATTATTATTTTTTAAAACTTGTTAAAATATGAAAAAATATTATATTTTAAATTTAATATATAAATTTTATTTAAATATTATTTTTTTTCTAATTTACAAATTAAATATACTAGTCAGTATTTAAAATTTTTGTCTTTTATAAATTGCATTTAAATATTTATTTTTTAAATTAATTAAAAGATAATTAAATTTTTAACAAATTTCCTTAAACAAGTGTTTTAATTTTAATTTTTTTTTTTTGATATTTAAATTAATTTTTAAATGAAAAATTTTTAAGAAAATTCTTTTAGTTTAATTTGATAATTTTGATTTTATTTTAAACCACAAATAAAAAATATATATATATATTTTAAAATCGGCATCTTCGACGACATCAAGTTGGGGTACATATCTGTATACCTAGCAAGGCGTCGGCGTCGATTCTACCATGCGTACATCCTTTTGTTGACCGGAAGTCGCGAGTCAGAGGTTCTACGTGCGGCGTTACGCTTCCTTACGCGTATCTACCGTCTCGGTGGCAGTTTACACTAAAACTTCTTCGTGCATCCACCTTATATTCCCCTTTATTATAAAAAATAAAAAGTTTAAAAATAAAATCAGCAAAGTAACTTACTGCTACATATATATTTCTCGAATATTTCTTGTTAACTTTTGATGGTCTTATGGTCTTATGCGGCGGCTAGCTAAATAAGAGAGTAATGAGTGTACTTAACAGTATTGTAAAAATCAAGAGGGCACAGTAGTAATTTTTAAAGAGGAGGTAGTCTCATTCACCTTCTTTTTATAGATGTATTTTTTTACTTTACTTTGCAGTTTTATTTTTCATTCTGTCAAGCGCAACTTACTCAAGGACAAGGCAATACACATAATTGCACAAATACTTGAAATAATAACATCAACTGCAATACATCTGTTTACTTTCAATGGTCTAAAAATTTTTATTTTTATTTTTTTAAGTGATAATAAATTTTATTGCCCATCAAAGATTAATTTTATTGAAATACATTGATAAAGACATTTTGCTTTATTTATATTTTTATTAAATTGATGATTTTGTTTTTCAAATTTAAAAAATCCTATGATTTTTAATTTTTATGGAGTAAAAAATATATTTTGATATTTTAATTTCAAGTATGACGATAATTTATTTGACATATATATATTTTGAATGAGTATAAAATATGTAAAAAAATTTTAATTTAAAAAATAAAATTAACGTGTCAGGACGTTGTCGTCGTAGGATCTTCGTTTGGGGCTTAATGACCTGGGTCATACAACTTTCCTTCTGTTTATTATACAAATTGCATGCAATGCCATGTTTTTGATATTACCTTCCTCATACTGACATTACCCACTTGTTATTTATTCTCATATCGTGATGGCTTAAATTTTTATTTTTTTAATTTTTCCTTATTACTTTTTATTTTTTTGGTGATTCGATCAGAGAAGTTTTTGTCAACAGAGCATAACCCAAAACAGAAGCTTTATAATAACTTGAAAAAGTAAAAATTATAACTAATGACAATGATTCAACTTATTTTAAAAACACGATGCGTGAAGAAACAAAAAAAAAAAAAGGGAGAAGAAAAAGAAAAAGAGGTAAAATATGATAATCAAGAAAAAAAAAGGTCTAAAAAATTGAAAAAGGTGTGTTTCACTAAAAAAAAAGCCTGATGTTGAAAAAAAAAAAAAACGTTGATTATTATAGTTAAAAAATAATAACAATAAATAAATAGAAAAAAAATAATAATAATAAATAGGGTAGAAAAAAAAAGTTTCGATTGCAAGTAGTATAGGTCAATGTATACAGCCATAGTAAATTAAGGATGAAAGAAGAAAAAAAAAAAAAAAATGAAAGAAAATAGTCTAAGGAGTGTAAAAAGGTGATGGATTTTGAAGATTGGTAGGCGAGGGGGTGGAAGGTAGAGGGATACATGGCGCGTGGCAATAATACCGGGAAAGAAGAAAAAAAAAAAAAAAAAGTGGCAGCTGCTTTTTAAGTTGGAACTTAAGCTTGAAACTTCACTTGGGTATTATTTCAATAAATAAAAACAGATAAAAATTACAATTCCCAGTGGGTTTACTTCAAGTATCCATGACTAAAATTTGCAAATATATACATCTTTTTATTTTTTACCTTCTTTTATTTGTGTCAATTATACTTTGTAATTTTTTTTTTTATTTTTAACTTCAATGCACTTCAATCAGCTTCGATTTTCGTGAATTTGTTTTCACTATAAATGTTACAAATTTATTTTACATATCATTTAAATTACTGAGAAAGAAAAAAAAAAATTATTTTAAAATAATTAGCTAGTTTGAAAATGAATATACAATGTAGATAAATTTTTTTCTTATTTATTTTATATTTTATATTATAACATTTGTAAATTAAAATATGAATATAATAATTGATGGGGATTAAAAACTGATGGAAATAATAGACAAGAGCTACTGGACTTGTTTATTTATTATTATTTTTTTATTTCAACATAAGGCCAACTAATTATGGGCCTAATAATAATAAAATATACGAGGTTATATTTTTTTTTTTTTATCTTTTCGGGCTCATATAAATGTAAAATTGTAAATATTATTTTTTTTTTTAATTGGCTACTGTAAATTTGAAATATTCACGTGCTAAAAAAAGTGAATAAATAATATAGTAATCACAAAATATATATAATCAACAGCTGTCGCAAAATTTCGATAAAATCCTGAAGAATATAAACATTGAGTGAGGCAAAAGGTGAGCAAATTTAGCTGTGTGTATATGTTAAATTTGAGACAAAAATAGAGATAAAAAAAAAATGATGGAGAGAGAAGAGTAAGCTGAAAACACCTTCACCTGGCGATAAGCTTTTTTCGATGAATACAAATTTGCACTCAGTAGCAAAAAAATAAAAAATGAATTAAAATAGCGAGAGGGAGGGAAAGAGGGAGAATAGAAAAAATATATAAATAAATGTTTAAAAAAAAAAACAAAATAAAATTAAGGAAAATAAGATAGAATGAAGTGGTGGTTGTTTGCAGGTGACTTGGAAGGTGGTGCACAGATTTGGTTACCCGGTTTTATTTTGGGCTTTTTTTTTTTAGTGGATATTTTAAAAACAGGACGTGTTGAGGGGAGTGAAAGGAAGTGGCATAGGGTCGAGAGCGAATATCCTTCCTGTTATTTCTCCTTCTCACTTTATTCTACCACAATTTTTTTATTTATCATATTCACTCATATTCACTCTGTGAATATATATATTTTATACATTTTATTCAACACACACATGTATATAGAAAATTTTACTTTATACACCCTCAACAACATCTTGACAGCTGCTACGATTTATTTATTTTATATATTTTTTTTTCAGCACGTGCTAGACATTTTTCTTTTTTTTTTTTTGACTACAACCACTGTGCAAGACATTTTATTTCCCATATCTCATCTTACTGCAGGATATATTTTTTCTCTTTTCAAATTCAAAATCTATGGGATGGAATTGAATGGCTATAGCTTATTGAAAATGCATGTGTTATTTATACTTTATAGTAAAACCATTCGACCGATTTACATGAAATTTGACATAGATATTGCTTGGCATTTTGAGAAACTTGTGGTTATATTTTCAATCTTTTTTGTCGAGCAGTTTTTAGAATATCTCAGCATTTTCTCCGACTTGAATGCCAAAAAAAATTCTCTAAATATGTTGAAATTCTCTAATTTTATCATTGAGTAACTGTTAAATTTTAATGTTATTTTCTCAAGTTAACGATTGAATTTTATCGTAAAAATAACTCTGTATTTTTTAAGACCTGTTGCCAAAAAAAAATCCTTGAAAAAAGACTGTCCACATAGTTGAAAGAGCCAACTGTTAATTATTAATTTTTGATAATATTTTTATTATTTTAAATATTTTTTTGCTGACTGGATTATTTTTTTTTTTGACTTTTATACAGAGAATTGTCGACCACCGTATTTTTGTGAACTATATATTAAATCATTTCGTTGCGCCATGTGTGGACAATTGACACCTTTACTATTATATTATGAAAGAAAAAAAAAAAAATTGAATTCACTGACACTGACCATTCTCAGAATAATGGTAAATTCTTTGTCACAGCGTGCAATATTCTATTATAATAATAGAAATTTTCATTGAAAAGAATAGCAGTGAATAAAAAAAAATATAATATATAATAAAGAATATAAAAAAAAACCTCTTCAAGTATAAACGTAAATCGTTTTAAATGAGGATTGAACGAGAGAGTCGATATTCAAGAGGAATCTTTTCATCTTTTACCCTCGATTTATTTTTCAATTTATCGTTTATATTTAATTTATATTCTCGAGTACTTTGGTGACATATCACAATACATTATCATTGTTGAATCAAATTTATTTACGTAATATCTGTCAATATATATAAAAACTCATGTTTTTGGTTAAAATAACAAATATTCTATAAAAAAAATATAGAAAAACCTGTCAAAATTTTTATTAAAAAAAATACCCATAAATTGTATTTTTAAATGATTCATTTTTTCCAATCAATTTAAAATTTATTTTACAAAAAATATATGAAAAATTTCAAGTTAAAAAATCTTATTTAAAAATTAAAATCACAATACATTAAATTTTTTATAAATCAAAATGAAAAAGATGAATATTATAAATTTAAAAATATAAAAATGCAAATTTTTCTTCGCTTGGAATACGAAGATGAATACAATTGTCAGATATTCCACAAGGTTTCATACACATCTTGAAATGTAAAAAAAAAAAAAAATATAAAGTAAAGAAATTGAGAGCACGCGTGATCTGAATAAGAGCCGGTAGCACGTGCCATACGGCAATACAAAAGGGTCGATTGAAAAGAATTTAAGAAAAGCGGGTGGTGATGGTGATGGTGAAGTTGAGATGATGGTGCTGGTGGTGGTGAAAAAAGATATATAGAAATGAATATAAGCAAGCAAGACAATAAATAAAATATATATAAAAATGACGAAGGAAGAAACTTTTGGCCTATGCAGCATCCGTGAGTTCTTCCATGCGACCATCTGTTGCTTCCTGACATTTTCATTTAGGCAGACGTCGGAAGCATTTTGACGCTCATGAACCTTTTTTTTTTTTTTCCCCACATCCCTTGCATATGCTCCCTCACTCGACTAGGTACATGACAATTTTTTCTTTTTTCCCTTGCCAGTGTTCTTTATTTCTTTTTCATTTTTTTAAAATATTTTTTCCTGTACTTCATACCTGGCGAAGCATCATAGACTTTTTTTTTATAACAAAGTATGCTGTATCACGTGTAATATGATGAGATTGATAGATGCTGAGCGATGCTTAAATTTTGTATATGATATTTTTATGTGCAGACAAAAATATAAGCAGGTGGCACGCGTTTTCGCTGAATTTTATATACGCATACACTCGTTTTTAAGAGGTCTCGTTTTATTTTTATCTCTCTTACATTTATTTTCTCATTTTTGTCTCTTGAAAACGAGGCCGGATGCCACTGGCTCATCTGCACATATGGGTATTTCGTACACCATCATATAATGCCACTGATGGTGCCAACTAAAATAAACCATTAACCATCATATATATATTCACTTTTTCAAGTATCTTTATTTTTTTTATTTTTATATATGCAAATATTATTTTAAATAACAAACTTTGTTGATTTTTCATTTTTTTTTTTATTTCGTTTGTTAAATCAATATATTGATTAATTATTATTATACTATAGTTTAATTATTTTTTTTAATTGAAAATTTAATTTTTTATCTATTAAAAAATTAATTTTCTTGTTTAATTATTTAAAAGCCTAATCAAGTATTTTTTTTTTTTTAATTGTTTATTAAGAAATTGTTTATAAAAATCAACAAATTATCAATAACATTACAGTTTAAATAAAAAAAAAACAAATATGAAAGTTGGCGAAAAAATAAAAAAAACAATTTAAACAATTTCACTTGAAATATTCAATCAATTATAATTTATTTTCTCACTATAATTATTAAAAACTCTAATTGGATATTAAAAATTTACACGTTAATAATTAATTATTATTAATACACAATATAAATTTTATTATGATAATTTAATTTTTATTATACAAGTTAAAATAAAACCAAAAAAAAAAAATTAAGTGATACAAGTCAAAAAATAGTCAGGCCTATTTTTTTTTTTTCTTTGGGTCAGTAAGTATTGGCAAAACGACTTGCAGATGATAAATTTAATGCTCAAGATTAAAAATGAAGATTTATGGGAAATAATAATATATTGATACAAGGTGTGTGTGTGTGTGTGTGTGTGTATGTGTGTTAAGGGGGGAAATAAGATGAAAAATATAAATACAAGTATCAGAGAAGGGGCAGATGGTATGGGATCACGAAGCAAAGTGGCAGCGGGCACGCGCCAATATAAAACAACCTAAGAAAAAAAAACATCTGCCGTTTTACTTCCCGATGAAGAGAACCACCGACTTACAATGTCAGTTTCTTATTTCGTATCTTTTCTGGTTTATTCATCTTGCCTTTCATCTTTTCATTCTGTCAAAACCACCCCTCTTTTATCATCTTCTTTGCTCCAATTGATCTCGTTTTTTTTTTTTTTTTTCATTTTTTCTTCTCGTCATCTCTAGCATCAGGAAAATCTTCTGAATTCTATATATTTTCTTATTTCCATAAATTATTAAAATAAATTTAAAAAAATTATTTATTTAATTTTATGGTAATTATTTTTTATTTTGATTTTTAAATTTAATAAAATTGATATGTAAACTTTCATTTTAATATGTGATGATTGTATATTTAAAAATTGATAAATATAATCGTGAGAAAAAAAAAAATGTCGATTGTAATGAAGAAAAAAAAAATTACAAAATTTAAGAAAGTTTGGGAATTTATAATTTTTTAAAGTAAAAAACAATTGAGTAATTAAATTAAAGTAAAAAAAAAAAATTAACATCCATATCAATAATTAATTTTTCGAATGAATTTTTCTTTTTTTTTGATAATATCTTGAATTTTATGACTTTGAATGATGCTTGGTTTGTTTTATGATATATTAATAAATACTTGAAGAATAAGTAACAATAAAGTTGATTAAAAAAAAAATTGTTAAATGGAAAAAAAAGCTTTATCATCAATAAATTGATCAGATGTATTGAAAAAAAAAAAGAAGCAATTTCCAAATATATTATACAAGTTATGATAATAAGTCAATTTCAAAATTAAAAATTCAACTCAAAATGGAAGTTGACTTTCTAAAATAATATTCCCACGTAATCATCCCCATGATATTGAATTTTTTTCAATTTTCCAACTTCATTTAAACTGTTTGAACAAAAAAATAATAACACATCATCTGCAAGCCTCAATAAAACCTGATTCTTTTTTCAACAAATTATATTTGCTTCAAAAATATATTCACCTTCATTAATTCAGTTTAATAAGATATAATCAGCTCATAAAAAAAATACAAAATTAACTGGCTGCATACAAAGTAAGTACTTTAGATAAAATTGAAAAAAAAAAAAGAAACTTTAAAAATGAAGTTGAAGAGTATAATTAATTCCCAAATGATAAACTTCATGCTACTTGTTTTTTTTTTTTTACTTTCACTGCGTCACATGAAGCCTATAATTAAATTAATAATTTATAAAACATTAAATTAACAAGTAAAATAAACCAAACAATTTAGAAGACAAAAAAAAAAAAAAGTTAAACGTTCAAAAAAATTGCAAAAAAAAAAAAAAAAATTGCTTAATCATCAGTAAAATCTCATCAGCCTGAATCCATAAAATATAGAGTAACTTATAAATATATACGAAGGTCTTCTCAATGATTTTACGGAAATACTCGGCAGATGTCTTTTGCCACATATCCTTGGGCTTTATTTTAGTAGAATCAGATTTCGCCAGGAAGTGAATATAAGGCACAAGCCTTCATCATTTCCTTGAACTTGTATGAAGTAACAGATAGAAAAAAAAAATAAATAAAAATATAAATAATATTTGCAACAGGATAATTGTTAAAATGAAAATGAAAACGAGGTGAATTCTAGCATCTGGTTTTATTATTTATCATTATGATTATTTTTTTATTTTGTTAAAACCACCATGTCCACCGCAACCAGAGTCCAAACATTGATATATTGTCTCGTGGTTGTATATGCGCTCATTCAAATACACCATCTTTTCAAATATATATATATTGTCAATGGGAAAAAAAAAAAAATAATAATAAAAGCATGCAAGGTGCTCCACCCTTAAATTTTTTCAAGGCTATGAACATTTACTAAAAAGATAAATAAATTTTTATAAATGATTATTCTACAATAAATTTAACCCTTGCTAAAAAGAATTTTTTATTTTTTATATAATAAAAATCCTTAAGGATACTAAAAAGTCCAGCTGGTTCTCGAAAAATCGAAACTTCATGCACATCAGGTTCAAATATGCACACCAGATGTTTTGAGATTTCATTTGATGCTTTTAAAATCTACAAGTACACTGTTTTGAAATGTTTGTGGTTTTTTTTTTCATATTTATTGCTCAGGTTATCATTAAATTTAAACAATAAATTTAAATACAAAAAACAATTGGGAATATTGTTTAAGATATAATGAATAATTTGAAATTAAATTATAAAAAAATCATGTGTATCTGATTTTTCATTGATGATGGGAATTTTGAGCCAGCTGGTTTTTATTTTTCTTTCTGATGGTGATTGAGAGGATGTAATTATATTATTCATTATTTTGGAAATATAAAATATGTGAAAGGCAATTAATGATGTCTCGAGCCAAGCTGTGATTTTTTAAATTTAAAAAAAAATATATATACAAATTTCATAAATAATTTATCGTTGAGAAAAAAATATATATTTTTGATTTTTTTTAGTTTTTTTTTTTTGTGTCAATAAAAAAAATTTAAAAAAAAAGACAGCTGTGGTAATCAAGACAATTTCGTTACTAATTTGACAGGTGTTATTTTTTTTTGTAAATAATAATCATAATAGAAATATAAAATTAGACTATTAAAAAAAAAAATAAAAGTTAATTTTAAAATTAAGCTGATAATTTAATTACCACTAAAAAAAAATCAGTATAAACCGAGGAAATGAATTTTTTTTTTTCGAAAAGAAAAAATATATAAAATACTTTAGTTATGCTTTATAAATTTAAACTATTTAATTTCCGTTTTTTAAATAATATCCAATATGTGAACATAAATTTTCATTCGGGAAAAAAAAAAGGTTGAGAAAATTTTTTTTTTTATTTTAATGTTCAATATCACACGCTTATGGCATGACAAAATTGCTGAGCATGGACAATTGTAATTCTCTGGGAAGAAAACCCAATAAAAAAAAAAAATAACGCTCCTATTTTTTTATTATAACTTGGAAATATTTTTTATTTTTTTACCATCAACTTTCTTCAAAGGGTGAGGAGGAAAAACTCGAATGGCATCTGCTAGTTTTTTTTTTTTCCTTTTTATTTTTTATATGATCCAAGACACAAAAAACTAAATTTACTAGACAAAAAAAAAAATAAATAGGGGTTCATACTAAAAGGGTTCCAAGGAAGAAGAAAAAAAAGAAAAAAAATTGAACAGGGTGTGGTGCAACCCTCATGATAATAACCCATAAAACACGTGTGCTTTTCTTTGTCATAATGTCGACGATACCCTGGTTTATCAAATCGACTTTATCACGTATTTTATTGATACGATATCGATCCATCCGATTATCTGATTTATTGCCGGCACTTTGGCTTTGGCTCATCATTTGTTACATCAACCCCTCGTATCGCTGCATCATCATTATCATCATCAGAATAAAAGAAAAAAAAAAGGGAGATCAAAAAAAATTATGACTCTGATCAAAATAGACTACTCTTTAGCAAGGTGATCAAGTTATTTATTTATTTTTTTTTTTTTATATTAAATTTTATAAATCCATGAAAAATAGTTTTTATAAAAAATTTTTTTCACATTGAAAAGTCTTGAAATTTATTGTATGTTTGCATTCATGCTTTTATTCAAGGTGTATTGACCGTGAATAAAATTCATAGCATTGCGAGTTTTTATTTGTTGAATGAATAGAATGGACTGATGACATTGGGGACATTCAAGTTATTGCGCAGAAAAGAATGAAAAAAAAAGAAAAAAAAAATTGCAAAGCATGACCTATCCCTGTACGACCGTTAAGGATAAAGTTGGGGGTACATTTGGTTCAATGTCTACAAGTTTAACAAGACTTTAAACAAGTAAAATGAACGAAAAAAAAAAAAAAAACTATATATGATGGGTAGTTTAAAAATTTAACAGGAAGAGTCTAATGGTATATAATATATATGAGGAAGAGAATGAAATGTATAAAGTTGACTATGTGCTCATGGATATAGTACCTTGGTTATATCCATTGGTCCCATCAACAAGACAGATGGAAAAGACAGAGATAAAGCCAAGGGCCCAATGATTCAAAAGATTCTCCCTGGTTTTTTTTAGGGTGTCTTGCAGCTGTTGTTGTGTTCACCTACCCTCTCCCTGTTTTACTTTTTCTTCAATTTTTTCCTCTTCTTCTTCTTCTTTTACTTCTTTTTTTTTTTTTTTTTTTTTTAGGCCCAGACTGTGTTCATGTTCTCAAAAAAAAATAAAAAAAATCGATAGAAAAAAAAAAATTTATTGATCAAGATTTTTCTCTGATTTGGGCAAAGGTTTCAATAATTAATTATTTTAAAAAATTTTTTTTTCCTATGTAATTCTTATATTAAAAATGAATAAAAAAAAAGAAACATATTTTTTTCATTTTTTAATTAATAATAAGCTACTAAAAAATTTTATTAATTATTTTCAAGTTCTCTTTGTATACATATATTTGTTTTTTTTTATTTTTAAATTTGAAAAAAAAAGTATTTGAAATATAACAAATTTAAATAGTTAAAAAAAAAAATATGTAACTAATGAACTCATTAGATATGCACAAATGCAATTTGATGCGATATGCTTCGACTAAAGTAACACATTATTATCTATAAATATAAAAATAAATATACTGCCATGTCATGTCTGACAATGTGTGAAATACATAACCAAAGGGTTGTATCACCCCTCAGCAATATATTCTATATTATAAAAATAGATTATATTATTATTATTTTCTGTAGCAACAACGTTATTTTAATATTATTTTTCTTGCTTTAATTATTTTTTGATATTTATAACTAAATTAAAAAATTATCTACCCTTGTTGGATTTTTTAAAAAGAAATATAAATGATATCCCTTATGTCGATGAAATATTTAGTTGTATTATATATTTTTTAATTTATTTCAAAGCTTTTACACATATTGGATTTTTTTATTTCAATTTTAAGGAGGAATGGGCGGGTAAAGAGGAGAGTTAGAGGCACCTTCTGGCGTTTCCATAAGAGTCAGTTGAGAAGCGAAGAATATTTTGGCACACAACAGCAGGCAATCTGTCGTTTTAACAAACTTCCATGACTTTTGATGAATAAAATCACAGGGAACCTTCTCTTGTTTATGTTTTTTACATTAATAATTTCGTCAACAAACCATGACTTGACATTTGCACATACAATGTACAAATTAACAGTTCAACAGAAAAAATACCTCAATGAAAAATAATGTCAAACTTTTCCAAAAAAAAGAAAAGTATATGCATTAAACAAACACAGTTTGACATTGAGTAATTTATATTTTAAGTCATTAATTTAAAGAAAAAAAAAAAGGACTTTATTGTTAAAATTTATGAATAGATATTTACTATAACCACAATATGATTTTTATGATTGATTCAAAAACGAAAAGATGAGAAAAAAAAAATACATATCCATAAAGTGTTGAAAAAATTTGACATGTCACCAAGAGATTTTGATCCAAGTAAAATTGATATTATTTACGCTTGACATATATATTTACGCAAGAATTCCATACGAGGATTTAAAAAAAAATCTTGATCAATGTGTACGTTATTTGCCCTCGATAATATTCGATTGCATCTGCAAGATCACTGACGATTCCCCTAGTTTTATATAAACAAAAATTTTTGTTATATATAGATCATCATCAGGTATGAAAAAGTAAAAAAATAATACAAAGAGCCCTTGATAAATTCAACGACTTAAAACCGAGGGACAATTTTAAGAATGAAAAAAAAAAATGAAAAAAAAAAAAAGAAGCAAGACCTACATTATTTTGAAAAAAAAAAAGTCCATCGTTTATTTTTTATTTTTCATTTGTGGGAGTATAAAATATAAATGAACAAGATATCGAAGCTGAAGAAAAAATATATATAATGAAGAATGTAAACATGTTGATAAGTGATGATAATATTATTGTGTTAAAATATATTGGTTAATTTGATAAAATGATGACGATGCTCTAGACGGAAATCGCACATGTTTGAAGAGTAAGAATATTTATGGGAAGTTGTTGTTGATGGTGATGATGATGATGATGATGATGATGATGATGATGATGAAGAAGAAACCAAGAAAACGAAGAAAGCATCTGTTGTTGCATCAAAATAACCACCACTACGATCAACAGCATGACCAGGTGTTAGCCACCTTCCGTCTTAGATACATATATTGAGAATGAGTGAGTAAATATATATATAAAAAAATAAAGAAGATAAATAGATAACAAAATTGGGGGATGAAGAGAAATAAAAGATATTAAAAATCTTCATACTACCCCTCTTATTTATATATATATATTTCTTAGCTTTATTCCTGAGATTTTATTAACCATCTGCAGACTGCACCACCTTTTTTTCGCCCCTTCTTCCGCATCAACATATTATAGCTATAAAAAATAATAATCTTTAGAGATATATCCAAGCTTTTTTTTTTTTTACAAGAAGAAGAGACTTTAGTAAAAAAAAAAAATCATAGAATATTAATTGAAAAGCTTTTTGATATGAAATTTTTTTATTTAAAAATTGTTTTTAGAATTTTTTTTTTCAAATTTGATTAATTTTATTTAAATTGGAATGAGAAAAAAGGGTTTTGATTGAAGAAAAAAATATAAAAAATATATTTTTAATTAATTAAAGGCTTTTTTTAGGATAGAAATTTGTATTTTTTTGGTTTCTTTTTTTTTTCGATTCTTGAAAAGACATTAAGGTATGCCACATTAGATAATCTAGATTTTTTTCTTATATTTTTTTTCAATCTCAAAAGTCTGTTTTTACCATATGCTTTTTTTTTTCGAGTGAGCATATATTTTTTGGATTTTCATTTAAAAGATACGCTAAATTTATGGTACTTCACCATGTGCTGAAAACTACCTGGAAAATAGTCCCAGGTAATATAAAAATGCCAAGAACGTTCTTTGGAAAACATAAAAAAAAATTTAAAACATACTGAGTAATTTAAAACATATGTTTTTATCTTGAAGAATATATTTTCAAAGACATTCCATTTATATTTTTTATTCTTATTTCTAAACAACCAATACTTCATGCTCAATTCTAGCAATATAATTTTCATTCTATACAAATTATATAATGTAAATTTGACATTCTTATTTTCGTTAAAAATAAATATCCAAACAATAAATAAATCTTGTCTTTCGTTATTTTAAAACTATGCTTTATATATTTATTTATTTTTAAAATTATATACATAACTTGTGATTTTTAAATACTTTTTAAAAAATAAAAACAAGTGTGTGAGGAAGATGTATTATTGTCAGATACAAAGTAGACATTCATGAGTACACGATGTGTATCGTGAGAAAACACCATGTGATGTGTGAGTTTTGTATTTTTTTATTATTTTTATTTATTCGCATTGTGCCAAAAGTCTCTTGTTCGTTGAGGCTTCCGGTCGGTATGGTTGCACTGTACATATTACCTGTCTTACAATAAAAAAAATTATATTTACGCAATGATTTTACAAGCAAAAAAAAATGAAAAACAACAACAAGAGGAAAAAAATATGTATGAAAAAAAAAAAATTCAAAATACAATAAATTTATTATATATTACGAAGAGGAAAAAAGTATTTTTCTACGTTTAACCATGTGGTTGAAGAAGAGCCAGTCTCAGTCAGTGTATATCGTAATAATATATGAAAAATATTAATAATAAATATTAACATTTATAATGTGGTTATTTGTTGTTGATATTTAAAAAAATAAAAAATGCATTTTTTTTTTTTGAGACAGGTAGGGAGGAACATAGTGAACAACTATCAGCATTTAACTGAGATATATAAAAAGAAAAATATATAAGACTAAAATTCAAAAACAATCTACTTGTTCGAAGTAATAACAGTGTTTTTAAAATTGTCAGTTGGGTGTGACCACAAGTATAAGGTTTAACAATTCTTGGTTTAATTTATTTTTCAATTGTAATAATATTGTAAAATTTCTGTCTTTTTATTTTTTTATTTAATTTTTTTTTATTTTTGTTTATCTAATTGTTCAGTTGTTTTTTTATTTATCTATTTATCTATTTATTTATTTATTTCATTATTAATTTTCTATTTTTAATCAATTTTTATTTACGAAAATTATATATGGAAAAATAAATCATCACTTTGCATGATTTTCCTCCGAATATTTTCCGTTAGAAAATTTTTTTTTTTCTAAAAAAATTATTAATAATTATAATAACAATAATAGTTATTACCAATTTTCCATTTTTTTTCCGTATCCAATTTTTAGACCTTATTAAAACTTTCAGAGAATTTATGCTCAACTTATTTTGTTGTATATTTTTATAATTTAATATTCCTATATTATTATATTTTTTTTTTTATATAATTAATAATAACATTGACCTTTAAACAATACCGTCATACTATTAATAATCACAAAGTCATGGTATTTATCCCACAAAAATGAAACAAATATTATGATGAAAAAAAAAAAATATCCAAGAAAATTGTGAATGTTTTATGAACCTCTAATTTTTATAATTTACTATTATTATCGTTAGTAATTTCTAGTGCAATAAAATATGCACGAGTTAATTATACTGCTATAATGAATTTTAATTATAATAAAATGAATAATAAATATATCAAATAGAGCGAGAGAGATTGATTTCTTCATCAGAAAACGTCATCATCAATATATTATATTTTAATTTATTGTTTAAATTTTTTTAACAATTATTATTACGTGTAAATAATAATAAAATTTGCAAACTTTCCCGTGGCAATAACAGTTTAATTAATAAAATAAAAATTTATTTCAAAAAGTAAAGAAAAATTTAATAAATAAATTCCACAAATTATTTTGTTTCACTTCGATAATTCATATTTTTAATTAACTCATTCACTATGTCTTTCTTCACATATTAAATTCTTGATAAATAATTTTTTTTCGTTCTTAAAATACTCGTGTATTGTTTTATCTAATTATACACCTTTACAGCTCATATTTTTTAAATGAAAAAAAATAAAATATACATATCCAGTTGTGAATGTTGTCAATCAATGAAGATGGGCTCGCACATAATATTAATCCAGGTATATATCCCACGATAATTTTTCTAAAAAATTTTATATATACAAGGCATAGGTTAAAAGCGTGGGAGAACATAAGGCAAAAAAATAAAAAAATAAAAACGAAGAAGAAGATCAAAAAGTTTGCTTCGAACGGCAGCTGTGATCCTCAGGCCAAAATTCAACCCTTTTTTATTTTTCCAACTTTGTCTTTCTTTTCTTCTTCTTTTTCATCCTTTCAATACAATCTAGCACACACACACTCGTATAAAAAATATGAAAATTATATACATGTGTACCAAAAAGAGAAAAAATCCTCTATGAAAAAAAAGAAAAAAGTTTATTTGTCTTTTTTCAAAAAAATAAACAATCAAATATATTTTTGTCGTTTTTTTTTTCTATTATTATTTATTGTGTGGTGATATCACCTGAGTAATTGTAATATAGTCCAAGAGGAAGGAAGTAAATGATGGAAAAAAAGGAAGTTGAGGAAGTTTCTTGACGAGACTATTGAAATTGGCAGAAAAAAAAAATAAGAAATATATATAATAAAATTGTGATGAAAACACCTGCTCGATTGAGCAAAGTGGCATGTGCCTAGAAAGACCAACTCACAAAAAGTTGGTCCTTTTTTATTTAATTCTTCCTCTTTTATACATATATATTATTATTATTATTTATAAGACGTTGTATAGGACAGTTGTGTGTGCGCGTTTTATGTGGGTCTTCAGTGTACAACAAGCAAAAAAAGAAAAAAATATATATAAAAATAGATTCAGCTTGAGTGTATTATATATTTGTATATTAATATATATATGTATGCGTGTGTGGATTTTTTGGATGGATGGATGCGCGAGTCAGGTAGTAAGGTGGGCCCTGGGCCGGTGCAATAATATAAGGCCCAAATCGTACCGACAGTGTGTTAGCAGCGTGGGAAGTTACGGCAGCTGAGCGGGCGGGCCCATTCGACGAGAAAAAGGCGGCTGCTGCTGCTGTTGCTCCTGCTGCTGGTTTCTTCCTCTTTTGCCCGTGGGATATATCCATGTTGTATCCGTTGTATATATATATAAAACAACTTTTTAAATTTATATTTATTTATCACAATGTGTTTCGTAAAATTGTGAGAAATAATATTTGCAATTCGCTTTTTTTTTTTTTACTCTTTTTTATTTAAAGATTAATTATATATTGATTGATAAAATTTTTTCTTAAAAATTTATATTTATTTAACGATTAATTAAATTAATATAATTAAATTTAAATAATTATTATTGATATTGTTAAAGTCGTTAAAATAAAAAATTTAAAAAAACGATAATTATTCGACTTTTTGCAAATTAAATTTTTATTTTTTTAATTAAAAATTATTTTTTTTTATGATGATTATAATAATGGTGAAAATGGAAATTTGAATTAAATAAATTAGAATATTTTAGGGATGGGTTTTTTTATCTTTTAAATTTCGTATGAAAAATTAATTTTTTAAATATTTTATTTATAGATATGACATGTGTGTCACATCTGCCAAATATATAAAAATTTGACAATGCTATTTGTAATGTGCAGAAGCGTCAAAATTTAGGATTAGTATGTGTCCCTAAATTTTCATAATCCTACTGTTTAAATACAGGAACTTGAACAATTAATAAACGAAAAAGATTTTTTTTAAAATTTTTTTTTTTGGAGCAAGTTTATAGGTGTATTGAAAGTACTTGATGAAAGGTGAGGGGAATATAACTGAATACATAAAATTTGCTTCCTTCTTCCTGTCTTTCAGGATTTGCCATTTGTCGCAACCCTCCCATTGATCCTCTTCATTTTTTTTCTTTATACAAACTTAACGCACCATTACATATTTGAATTTCATATTTATTTTAAAAAACTTTTTTCTTTCTTTACTTTCTTTTTGTATTTTTTTTTACTCACCTCAGGACAGTTATTTATATTTTTTTTTCTATTCTCATTCACTTACCGTAACGAACCAATACGTTTTTAATATGTTAATTCAACACAAACAATCGTAAATCATATTTTAAAATTATTTAAAAATTCAACAAAAAAATCAGGTAAACAAATAAATCTACTGATGAAAATTTTCGATCTAAATCATCGAAATCATTTTATTCAAAAATCAAAATCACTTATAAAATCAATTTAAAAAAAAAATAATCGTTAAAAACTACTTGAAATCATTTAAATCATAAAAAATTCTATAAAATTTCTTTTTATTATCCAAATTTTTAATTTGCATAATATCTTATGTTTACCTTTTAATATTATTGTTTTCAAATTTTTTTACCTAATTTTTTATCCCTTATAAAAAATTTCTTATTTACAATTTTTTTTTGAAGTTCATACGTTCAGTATATATTTGCACAGCTCTTCTCACATCATTTGGGATAATGATGAAGGAAGAAATAAAATGAAAAAAAAAAAAAAGGTGAAGAAGAAGGAAACAGAGCCCGAAAAAGAGAGGCGGAAGTGGCCCGTACCGGGAGATTGCAACCACCTTGGCTTCCGCTATATTGAGAAACACGAAGACGACAGTAAAGACGATAATGATGTCCATGAAAACAACAATGTTGGCTAATATATTGTATACTCAAAAATAACAACAACATCATCAAAAATATCAACAACTTCAACAACAACCACCACCACCGCTATTTATTTCTTCTCAGTTTCAATCTCAAATTTTTTTCTACATAAACCAGCGTCGTTTTGGCTTCCTCCACCTCGTATATCCATCATCAAAAAAAAAAAAAAACAACTACGTCTTGCACACGTGTTGCCTCAGCTCAATTTTACCCTCTTTTTATCTCCTCTGTAAATTTACCCTCTTCCGGATATACCCATACAAATTTTTAAAATCTTTTGCGTATATTAATTTTTTTTCTTCAAAATATTAACATGTATTTTTTCTCTTTATAAAAAAAATTATTAACTGATTCGTTGCATACAAGTGGCAGAACAAAAATAAAGACCCCTCATTTCCTCCTTAAATTTATTGTACATAATTTTTTCGTTAAATTTATGTCATTATTTTGAAAAAATATTTAATTTTTCTAATGAAAATTTATAAGTATTTAAAAATTAGGTCTATTTTTATTTCTAAATATTAATTTATATATATTTCACGTGTCATTTATTTTTATTTATTACTCAATTTTTAACATTCAATTGTCAAAAAATATTTAAATCAAAATTAAAGAAATTTATTACAAGACCACCTGTGTTTTTTTTTTTTTGGTTGATGAAAAGCATGATTTTTTGGTGGGATTTATTTTTAATTTCAGTATGTATTTATAAATTTAATAATAAGCAGGAAGATGTAAGAGACAATGACTTGTTTTTTATTTTTTTTTTTGACATTTATGATAATTATTGTTGATGAGCTTAAATATTGTACAATTTTTTTTGTAATCTGTGATTTTTATATGTAATTTTTTTTTTTACAGTCTTTGGAACCAGTGAATTTTCCCACAATAGCAGACATCACGAATCACAGACTTGGGATATGCTCGAATACGTGATATGAATTCATCACATTAATGAAACTCGCAGGTATGGAACACTCGATTGATGCATGTACACGTTTTGTATTTTTTTTTTTTTTTTCATACGAATCAGACATTGTTCACGTTTTTTTCAATATAATGCCAACATTTTCTATCGAAAAAAAACGCACATATGTATTTGTTGAAGGCGACAATGCTCTCTTGTCCAACTTTTTTTTTGATTCTTCTATTTTTGTCTCGAACGTGCTCAAGTGGATCCTGGCACTAAATCAAAGTTCAATATCTACAAAAAAAATTTCATAAAAATCAATACGTCATTCAAAAAAAAAAAAAAAACAAATAAATTATTCATTGGAATATATAAAATAATAGAAAATTACAAGCTTCGTCTGTCCAAATTAAAAATTCAATTTTCAAGATGAAAAATTATGGGAAAAAAAAAATAAATGAAATCTTCAAAATCTACAAGTTAAAAAAATTAAATAAAAAATAATAATAAAAGGCGGGTGGTAAGAGTTCATGAAGCATATCGCCAGAAGGCCGGCTGTTTGAGAAAAATTATTCAAAAAAAAAAATAAATAAAAAGAAAGCAAGATAAAAAAAAAAAAAGTAAAGAAAGAAAATAAGTTGCTTACAAGACTTGTGTATTTCCACGCTTCTCATTTTCCTGCATTTTCTGCCTCGTGCAACTTGGCGAGCATCTGCTTCCCTTCGAAAGGTTTTTTTTTTAAATTTTTTCGACCACTGGCAGATCGTAGGATCCTCAGGTAGTCAAAAATCTTTACCCATCAGTCTAAATCCATCAGTTTTTCTCATTTCAAAATAATCCTCACGCAGTTGCCCTCATTTAACTCAAAAAATTTTTGCCCACAAAATAATGTAAACTATTTTTTCACCCATAGTATTATATTTCGTCCTTTTTTTTTTTCGTTGACTTTATTCCCCTATATGTGTACTAGTTAAATTTAATATTTTTTTTACTTCATAATGCAGGTATATATAACAGAATTAGAATTTTTTTATTTCATTTCATTTTGGAATAAAATTCATATAAATTTTATAAAAGAAAGACATAAAAAGTAACGTGACAAATAATATAAGAGTTGATATCGTTTCTTATATATATTTGTTGTGTATAAAAGATTGTGTGTATTCATATATATAAGGAAAAGCAGGTCTGAGTATGTATTCACCGAGTTTTGCACGACGGGGAGGACGAAGAAACACATCAACCAGCAGCTGCAACACCCGATACGTATCGAGTAAAAGACGTATGGTCTATACTCAAACTCTCTACATGAAATATATATACATAAGACACTCGGTGGTCTTCAATATTTATCATGATTGTATGTATATCCAAGAATGCACCAAAAAAAAAAACCCAAAAAACACAATTTTTATATGAATAACATTGCTGAATTTAGTTTTAGGATTAGGAATTAATTATAAATTAGATGGATTTAATTATTTTGCTTATGTTGATTGATAATGTATATTGCTGGATCTTGAAAATTGAAATCAATAAAATTGATCATATTGGGATTATCCAGGTCATTTTTGAACGTTGACATTTTGGCACGTGCGAAGTGATGCGGAGTTCTTTCTCATCCTCCTTCCAAGTGATTGAATTCTTTTTTATTTTTCTTATTCTTATATTTTTGTATACTTGTCATCAGCCACTTCTTCGTATTCTTCAAGAGCTTTTCAGAAAATACAATATGATTCATGCTCATTCAAATTTTTTACCTTTTCAATTTTTTTTTTTTGAATATAAAAATATGAAAAAAGATTATTTTTTTCCCTCAATTTGATTTAAATTTGGATTTTTACATGGCCCTTTTATAGAAATAAAAAATTTCTATCCATGAACGTAGAAATTTGAAATTATAATCATTAATTTTTAACTATTTATTGGCTTAATTTTCAAAATTGATAATCAAATTTTATATTATCAAAGAAAATTTGCATTTTTAACGATCCAATTGATAAAAAATCGAATGGAAAAGTTTATCTGTAATTGCAAGACTCAAGAACTAATAAACAATTATTAATTGTTTATAATTTGTTGTTAAATCACAAATTTATTCGTTGAATTTTATTACATAGATAACTTTTCATATTTTATCGCAAACCCAATGCAAAAAAAATTATCTGAAAATGTTAAATTACCGCGACAATACTATTAATCAGTAACTGTCAATTTTTAACGTTACTTTTTTTAAGGTCAACCGTCAAAACTCCAGCATAAACAGAAAGCCCCGTTTATCGTTTCGATCGAGTGCAAAAAAAAAATTCTCCGAAAAAGTCTATATGCCCATTATTCAATAAATAACAACATATTTTAATTGAATAAAAAAAAATATATTTATACATAAGTCGTCAATAAAATCTCAATGCACGTACAAAAATATAATAACAACAATCAATAGACACAAGTTATAAGTCACATGTCTCATTGACAGTCACGAAATTTGCAAAATGAAAAAAAAAAAAATATAATAATATAATTAAAATGAAAAAACAGGAAACAAACTACAAAAAATGAGCATCAAAATAAAAATAATAACAATAATAATAATAAAAATCTATCAATAGTAATAAATAATAAAAGAAACATGCCGATGTAATTTTATATTCAAGGATAATCCCTTTTAATAAATATATTTTTTATTGTAACATCATAAGGAAGAGATTTGAGTACATTGGAAACAGCCGGCACGTGCTATTTCATTTTGACGATTACGTGTTTTGTTGGAATATTAGAAAGTCTCTCAGGCCCATCACGCTATGATATAAAAATGAATTAAATATAAAAAAAATATATATATTTAACACGCCCACGTATATATTCATCCAATCGATTGTAATTAACCTGACAAAAGGCGTTGAATAGACATCACCGGTATTTTTTTTTTTTATTTTATATTTTCCCAATCCTTTTATTTATATTTATTATTAGAGAATGAGTTAGTAACTATACACAATTCACGTGTAGAATAATTTTTTATTATTTTATATTTTTTACATCTTCTTTATTATATATTTGTATTTATTGAGTGTATTTCCTCAGACGCCAGACAGACAGAGGTATATATTATCTAACAATACCCGGTGCAGTGCAGACAACAGTACAACTGATGAACTTTTTTTTTATTATAATTTTTATCGTTATTTTACTAGTGTATGGGGGCGAAAGATAATACACCTAATCGGCACACCCAAACTTTCAAGTTTCAACAATTAAATTGTTTATAAATAAATTATAAATAATAGACTAATAAAATAATACGTAATATATTATAATTTATTTATCTACAGGTTTTTCATGGAAACCTGTTAACAGAATATTATTTTTTTTGAAAAATAAATATAATAATAATTTTAAGAGAGTAAATATTAGTCTGTTTGAATTGTCCCTCGTTATAAAATGTGTACATTTGTAAAACAGAAGAAAATGGAAATATATATATGTATATGGAACTCTTGAGAATTTTAAATACTCTCAAAAAAAACTTACCGGATATCCAAAGCACCGGGAAAAATAATAATAATAATTTTGAAAAATTTATAAACAAACAAACAAACAAAAGGAAGAGAATATTATATATATAAACGAATAGTGAGAATTAAAAGTGATCTGGCTTGAGCAAACTATCCCATGCAAAGTTCTCGCATATCTTATTTCATGTTTATATTTGATGAAAAAAAAATAATAAAAACAATAATATGTGTATTAAAAAAAAAAAGGGACTATTTGTCAATTTTCCTGTGAGAATTTTTGATGGGAATATCGCAAGTGTGATCCTTGAACATTAAAATTCATTCAATGAACATAAAAAAAATTCATTTTATCTTGAAAAAATATTGTTGATAATTTTATCAATTAATTTTTAATTTATATTAACAATTTATTATAAAAATTTTTATATATAATGTAAAAAAAAAAAAGCGATAAAAACAGGCTTCATTATGATTTTGTAATATTTTTTCAACAAGTTAAAGGTTGTTGTTAAATCAAGTGTAAATAAATAAAACTTGTCGAGGGGATATACAGTTGACAACGATCGTCGATCAAATTTCTAGCATTTTTCCGCTTCTTTACTGTTATTATGATTTTTTTTTTTCCAAAGAAGGGTTGAAATCAAACTCGAGGGATGCATGCGTGTATAGGTAATGTTTATAGTTTACCGGAAGTGGTTCCATCTGGCTCCCCCCATTGGTTTGACCTGTTGAACTACCTCGTGACCGGAAGTATACACCTCGCAACAAGCACACATATATAATTCACATGCTATTTTTAATTTTTAACATACATACGCACATTGTAACATATATCATCGTAATAAACACACCCTGTGTACACATAAATTGCAAAATGAAAATAAAAAAACGTTATTTATAAATAACAGCAAAAGAAATATTGAAAAAAAAAAAAAAAATCAAATCAAAGGGTTAAAAAAAGACAATGTTTATAGAGCTTTTTTCTGAATAACATAGTTTTTTTTTTTTTTTGTTATGAAGTAGGGGTTTAACGTCATTTACTTGTTTACCCAGATTACTGCAGCTCTTTCGAACAATTTATGCAAAATGGATAATTATGCGACATTTTGTACTCGCCCCATATAATCCCCCTCCCCACTGTGAATTTATCTAAACTTGTGTATCACGTTTACAATTTTTCCCCCCTTTTTTTACTCATTTTTTTACTCATTTTTTTATCTTCTTTTCTGCTCGAATGATTTTTCTGCCACCTGCCGACTCGTGCGACTGATTCGCTTCTTTTATTTATCATTATTTTTATTTTTAATTTATAATTTAATTTTTCTACAATTTTTTAAAATTAATTGTATGTTTTTTTTGATCTAGTTTTCTTGATGTCTGGAACAGAAAATTAATTATTTTTGAGATAATTAAATTATAAAAATTGTTTCATCATTGTTGTTGATTATGATAGCTGAATATAAATATAAATAATTTAGATATATTTTAAATAAGAGAAAGAGGCTTGAAAGTGACTTGATTCACGAGTATTTTATTTAATTTTTTTATCCGTAGAACTATCTCAAATGTGTGTGGCAGACAGGGGTTAAAATTATTGCAGCATTGTAGACTCCCTGGCGTCGGTACTTACCCCCCGTTGACCTGTCTCATGCAGGCATCACGTTTATTTTTTTTTGTTTTTTTTTTCGAGTCTCTCTCTCACAACCCCAAACACAAAACTGCATTGTCAACGATTATTCCTCCATTCTCTCTGTGCAAATTGCATTTTTCCGCATGACCAAAAATTGAAGAAAAACAAATTTCTGTTTAAAAAAAAAAAATACTCTGTCCTCGGCAGAAAGCTGAGATAATAAATTCTTTTATTATAATCATTTCATAGCCCAAGGGAATATCTCTAGAAAAATACCAAACCCTTGAATCAAAAAGAAAACGAAAAAATAAAATAACACCTCGAAACCACACACACAGCATTCTATCAAAAAACAAGAAAATTCTAAATCATATTAATGTTCGAAAAAAGAATAAAATAAAATAGTTTCCCTCGGTGAAAACTTCCAACAAATTACAAAACTATGTTTCAAATAATTTCTACAACTTTTTTGCATATTTATCAACGAAAAAAAGCTTTATTTTTGCGAATAAAAAATTACATTGGAATTCTGAAGATTATCCGGCAAAATATTTCCACCAGGGTGTAATAACAATTAATAAAAAAAAAATAAAATCAACATTCAAGGTGTGTGACCACATTAAAATCGTAACATTTTATATAAAAAAAAAAAAACATGACGTCACACGTATGGTTGGCATGTGGCGCGTGCCGAATACATTTCGAGTAAAAATCCATGGTGGTTGACAGTGGTGGTGGTGATGGTATACTATATATGACGAGTGGGAGAAAAATAAAGGGGTTTTAAAAGAGGAGGGGGAGGGAAAAAAACGATAGGGTTATAATATCATTTTTAACGACGAATGAGTTAAAAGTGAGACAAAACGATACCCAGATGGAGAATTAAACAAAATATTAAACAAAAAATAAAAAAATTGTACATAAGCGCGCGCGACATCAAGACGCATGTATGCTGATGATGATGATGATGATGATGGGGTGGTCGGGACGCAGACCCTGAAAAGTGGTGGGGGTGGTTGACGCGTGCAGCCGGCTTGCAGCTGCTACCTCTTGCTTTTCCCCCTCACTTCACCTCTTCAGAATACGATATCTTGCTCTCTTCACCCCACTGTTGTATTTTTGCGCCCTATAAGTTTTTATTCCCCCCCTTTTTTTATTTTTTTTTTTTTGCCCCGTGCCATAATATTCAGCACACACATATGCATTTTTAAATTTTATGCGTATAAACATATCTACCCCTCAATATCCCTACTCTATTCTCAAACAACTATATGTACATTTTTTTAATTTTAAATTTTCATTTTGATGTTTTTTCCTTTTTCAATATAACGTTTACTGGTGGCCAGTCAGAACCATGATTATAAGTAGGGGTGCAATATACACGCTACCTCCAGTCGAGGGTTGAACATACTCACGCGTGGCACGAGCGAAATCAAATAAATACATTGCCAATAATATTTCATGAAAAAAAAGAAAAAAGCCAACTCGCGCGCTTTTTTCTTTTTTTCTATTATTGATATATTATTATTATTATTGAATAAAAGTGAGATTGTTTATAAATTAATTATTTTATTTTTTAATTATATAATTATATTGACATTTTTAAGTGAACTTTATAGTTATTTAACATCATTGTGCTTGCAAGGATTTATTTTAACGAAAAAATTGTGCTTTTGTTTTAATATATTTAGTGTTTGTGAGTGATTAATTATTAAATTTGAATTAATAAACATTGAGACTATTATACAGTCGGACTATTTTTAAATAAATTTATAAATTCAGTGACTTTTTCGATTGATAAAAAGGATATTGGATTAATTTAGTTGTATAAATCAACACTGTGTGGCGCTAGTTGTTGACCTCGAGGGGGAAAAAAAGCGCGAATTTTATTTTTTTATTTTTACTATTAAAAGTAAAGAATAAATAAATAAATAAATAAAAAGAGAAACTATAGAAATACCTATTTCAAATTCACACTAATTTATATACTAAATAGAAAAAAGAATAGAAAAAAAGAAAATAAAGGAACCAAACGATTAGGATTAAGAAGCCTACTGATCTGTGGGAAATTTTTGAAAATATCTTTACAATTTTTTGACACCTATCCAAATAAACAACCAGCAAAACAATTAAAAAAAAAAAAAAAACTAAATTTCAAAAAAATAAATAAAAGAGTTGTAGCCACAACAGCGTGTCAATCTTATTGAATTTGTCAAAAGAATAGGTGAAGAAAAAGAAAAAAAAAGAAAAAATAAAAATAAGAAGAAAATAAAAAGTGGATAGTTTGCATATTTCTTTCATGCAGAGGTATCTTCTTCCTTTGACTATTTCTCCTCATTCCCCCACTTGAAATATATTTTTTTTTTTTTTTTTATAAATTGAGCTGGGTAACATATTGTCTGTCTCAGTCAGTCGAGTTTCTCGCAACTCTCTGGCCAATCACTTCCCCTCTATTAATCCCCACTCTAAATAAAATTCTCAACAACACACTCACACACCAGGCATCTCAACTCGGCAGCAGTTACGGCAGCGTCAGATCGACAACGACCGTGTTCGACTAACGTTATATATTTACACACGAGACATTCAATACTATTATTATTATTACATTTATACGGTGGCTCTCACATCACAATTCAGTGCATCATCATCATCAACATCAACATCATCATCACAAAGAGAGCCAAGTGAAAAAAATATTTAAAATTAAAAAAATATATATATTTAATGAAAACAATTAACGTTAGTTTTAAACATTATTTTGACATAATTAATTTACAAGTTTAATTTAGATAAAAATACATTTGACATAAAAAAAAAAAAGTTTAATTGAAAATTGTGACACAAAAGTTTAGTGTTTATTTGTGATTAATTAAATTAATCAAGAAATGAGAACATCATATTAATTAAAATTAATATATTTTGATAATTTGACGTGAAATCAATTGGAAATGTGGAATTCTTCATTACACGGATTAAATGGAATATACCAAAAGTGTTAAATAAAGTGTGAATTTTTATTTGTGTGGTATTTATTTCACTACTACTATTTTTGTGTGAAAAAAGTGGCTTTTTTTTTTTTTGTTTACTTGTGTTATTAGTATATATATATATATTTGTTTTTTTTTTTTTTTTATATTGTTTTCTGTGTTTCGAAAAACGGGGGACTTGTTTTAGTCCCTTATGGCTGCGCAGAAAGTTTATTGTTTATTTGCCTCAAGAAGGTAACCCAAAATAGGGGTATTATTTAATAATAAATCAACAATTGTTGGTTTACATTAATTTTGTATAATTAATAATTTTTACAAAAATGTGGACCACAATGCTTATTTGGACGATGGCAGTTGTCCTACTTCCATCACCTCGTGTGGTAAGTTTATTAAATAATTGTTTTTCATTTGTTTTATTTACTATTTTTTCTTTTTTTTTATTTAATTTTTTTCATTCATAAAATTAATACTATACGTTATTTACAAGCTTCAATGTTTGGGTATGCTCCGAATGAAAATAATAATAGAACAAGTAGGGGAGAAAAAAAAAAAAAAAGAAATAAAGATAAAAATTATTAAGTTGTTTTAGCAACTTCAAGCAAACACAAATGATTGAGTGACCATAATAACTGTCACGCATATGAAAAAATAATAAAATTAGGGGTCAATGAATATACTTGAATTATAAATGAAAAAAAATATGTATAAAAAAAATTGTTACCTTGTGATTTGCTTGATCAGCTGAATAACCCACATTTTGTGAAAAATAAAATATCATGGGAAATATGAAGCAATGAAATTTGCAAGGTATCATTGAAATTCTTAATGAAAAAAATATTTTACACTGCGTTATTAATTTATTATCATTTTTTAACTTGTGAAATGCAATTTTTTTTTTTTTTTTTTTTTTGACCCAACCCTCAATGACAAAACAGAGTCGCAAGCAATTCTTCCTGGGAGAGACAACAAAGTAAAATAATAACTTTTTTTCGGAGTAAAATTTAAAGAAAAAAAATATACACAGACGACGAGTGAAGAATTTCTAAATTTAAATGCACTTGTCTAGAAATTTTTTAAAATACATTTTATTATTTTGAATATAACAAAATTGAACATGCATTTTTATTGGATAAATTTTGTTTTTTATTTTTGAGGATTTTGAATTAGTAATAATTATTATTAACAAGGGCAAAGTTATTTAAATCAATGGAAATATATATATATAAAATAGCGATAAAACTAAAATAAAATAACATAACGCATATCCATAAATACACGTTAGCCATTGGTTGAACAAAAATAGATCGAAGTTGAGTTAAAAGTGTAAATTCTCTTGAGACTTTAGTAGTATTTGTGTGCTGGATAATACACACAAAAAATGTATTATTATTTTTCATTTAATCACAAGATAAAACATACACTTGTTAAATTTAAAAAACAAAAAAAAACTTGTCATTGTTTTAATTTAAAAAACCAGTTAAAAACATGTTTTAAAATAAAATCTTTATATAAAAATTGCCAAAGTAAAAAAAAATATATATAACGTGATTTGTTTTTAAAATCGTAAAATAAATATTGATTTTCTGGTTTATTGGCATCCAAGTTGTCTTATTTTTTTTTTTTTTTTTCAAATTTTTATTACATTTTTTATTTTTGCGCAACTTCCGCAACAATTTTTTAAACATTTTTTATTTTTATCTAGAAATTTTTGTGCAGTGTCGACAAGACTATCGTAAAATAAAACAAATAAAAAGTTTTTTTTTTTTTAAATATAGGTATATAGAAAAATACTTGACAGGGGGTGAGTTACATGACAAAATTTAAAAGCGATCGATGTAAGGTTATCGTACCCTAGAGACAACAATGTATTTATTTTTATTTTTTATTTATTACACGATGAAAATAACAAGTCATATTATTTTCTACATGATAAAAAAAGTAAAATAAAAAAGAAAAAAACCATAATCCAGAAATAAACTCACTTACAATTGCACGATATAATTTATTTTTAAAATACAAATCAATGTCACTGTTATTTTTAATTTTTAATTAATATCACTGCAGCAATTAAAATATCCCTGCAGGGGATTAAGAATAAAAAAATCTAAACTGTTTTTTTTCTTTTTGAATATAATATATGTATCGAAAATCTTAAGGGGGGCAATAAATGAGAACAAAAAAATCTCATTTTTTATATATATTTTTTTTTTTTTGAATGGAGCAAATTGTGAAAGAGACTCCCGTCGCGAAAATCTCAAGGGAGAGTTTTTCGGTTTGAATATAAAATTTAAAATATATATATAAAAAAAGAAAAACAACTTCCAAGTATATTATTAGTGTGTGAAGTTTATATTTTGCAAATCATTATAAGTGAGTTTATAATATTGTGCCCATCTGTCGTCGTCATCTTGGTATGATGATGATGAAAGCGGATGAGACAAGATCGTGCCCGTTTATAAACCACATGTGCTTAAATTTACTCTTAAAAAAATAAATAATAAAAAATAAAAAATAAAAATGTCATATATAAAGTAGTACACAGTAGCACCAATAATTTATCATAATTAAAATTGACATTATATTGACATAAAATAAGATAAAAAAAAATTGAAATTTTGCAATGATAATATGTGTTTATAAATTTGCAAAGTGTTTTACATAATTTGTGTATATTTTAATATTGTTATTTAATATTATTTCAGGTGTATGCCTCTGGTGTATTTGAGCTACGTTTAAAATCATTTACAAATGAATATGGAAAAGACAACATGGGAAAATGTTGTTCTGGTAGTACAACAATAAATGGTACCTGTTTGGGTGTATGTAAAACAAGATTTCGTGTTTGTTTAAAACAATATCAAGCTAAAATTGATACAACAACACCTTGTACATATGGAGATGTTGTTACACCAGTATTAGGTGGTAATATTGTTAATTTAAATCCAGATGTTGCATTACCAAGTTTTACAAATCCAATTAGATTTCCATTTGACTTTTCATGGCCTGTAAGTATTTTTACACTTTAATTTTAATTTAATAATTACATATAGATGGTATTTTAATTATATAATGAGCATTGACAATTTAAAGTCAGTATTAAAAATTTAATTAATAATGTTTTTTTTTTTTTTTTGATTAATTGTTTATAGATTATAAGGTTTATTTTTTATAAACCATGTGGTTAACTGTAAATGTCACTTGCAATTCGAGACATTAAAACAACAGATGGTTAAAAAATAATTTTTTCAAATTCGTGCTCTCTTTTCGTGTACAGCCCACAGATAAATTCGATCACTTCACTTTTTTTTGGCTTTTTTTTTTTTCTTAAAACATTTTTTTTTTTTTTGCCCCACCCAGACTATCGCATCTTCTTATTATTCTCCAGTCTCGATGGGGATATTTTTCACTCGTCGAGGAGGCAACTTCAATTAACTAACCCATATGGCGCCCCATCCCCATATATATTTTTTTTTTTTCTTTTTTTTTTTTTCTCGTGACTGCTCTCATTTTATATAATCTTTTTTTCTTTCATCTATGATTACTAGACAAGTATAATTTTTTTACCAAGAAATTTGCTTCCTTATTTTTGTATTTAATTTTTCGGTGGCAATTTGTTTTTTGTTTTACCTTCTTGGATTTAAAAAAAAATACAGAAAGACAAAAATAAATTTCAGAGACATATTTTAATAACAGGTAGAATGAAAATAATATAGATGATCAAGACGAGACATGACTATTTCTTGGAATTGATCATCACAAATATAGAAATATATATATTTATTTCTGTACCACATGGTTGGTTTTCGTTTAATTTCATTTGGTTTTATACTTTTATTTCTACTGGAATGATGCTGCATTTAATTCAAAAAATAGAAACATATTACAAATGTGTCTATCTATATATATTATTATGTCTGGATGGATAAAGAAACCTGCTTATATATCTTTTGCCTTTTTATATTTTAATATATTATTATTATATATATTTCATCTTCGTGTTTAACTTCTTCTCGTGTACGAGATTATAGCCAAACGAGAACAGAGATTATCCTTTTTACAATTTAAATTTTAATATTAATTTATTTTAATTATTATTATTATTTGATATTCTTGTTTTTTTTTTATTTATTTCGACAATTGGTTGATATTTAATGACCAAGTGTTAAGAGGATTTGAATTTTATTCTTTCAACTATTTTTTTTATATTTATTAACACCCACTGATGTAAATTTTATTTATCTTTTTTTTTTCGGCTGACTAGATTTGTTTTATTCTACTTTCTTTTCCAGCAAAAAAAAACCGATGAATGGCTACATGTTCACAAAACGTTTTGCATAAATTATCAGGGTAGACCGCGTGCCTGTTTATATATATTTTTAGAAAATTATATTCACAATATCGTGGAATATTAAATTAAAATTTTGTATAAAAATTTTTTTGAAATTTATATACTGTTGCTTACATTGAATTTTATTGAGTCTATTCGTTTTTTCATCTATTATTTTTGTCATTCTTCATGTCATCTAGCAGTTTTGTATTTTTTTTTTTTATTTTTGGAAAATTCAAAGGTCACAACAGTATTCAAGGCCATCAATTCTAGGTATTTCTTTATACTCCCGTTTATTTATCCACCATAAAAATGGAGAAAAAAAAAAAAAAAATATCATGAATCCCATAACTCTAAGAAATAAAGCATCACCCACAGTGCTCAGATAACTTTTCTCTCTTCATTCTCTATTCTTTTACTTTGTACATTACACACAAAAACTCCAAAAAAAAAAAAAAAAAAAAACCACCTGCTTTTTAAATAAAAAAAAAGATGCTGAAATAGAAAATTAATGTTTTATGGTTTTCATTGTATTTCCGGTTGACTCTTTCAATTAAAAAAGGAATTTTTAAAATTATGTTGACACTTGAAAGATTTTTTTGAAAAATATATCATTTGTAAATGTCAGATTAAAGATTCAAAGGTTTAAAAAGACAATTAAAATAAAATGAATGAGTAATGATTTATTTGAAAAAAAAAAAAAAAATATACATATGATATATGAAATGTAAAATGACAGAATGTAAAACGAGAAATTCAAAATGATTTGATAAGACAGTGCTACCTGTTTTCACCTTTGTTTATCTCATATTTTAATATTAAATCAAATATAATAAAAAAAAAGGAAAAAGATTTCTGGCTGTCTTGTCATGTTTGACCATTCCATGATGATTAATACACACATTGTACAGTCTCATATTCCATTTTGTATTTATATATATCTTAAGAGAGGTAAAGAGAGGTAAGAGAGAGAGAGAGTAAACTGAGATTGCAGTGATCATTCTGTATTTATTTAAAAAATATATATCATTGTGTAGATGGGTTACGTATATAGTGATCAAGTGTATGTGTGAGGGAATGATGATAAAATAAAAGAGGGAGTAGATGAAGAGTGAGTGAGATAAAAATGAGGCAAGAAGAGGTGGAGGTATGCCAAGCAACAATCCGTGGGAACCAACTTGGAGAGTTTAAAATATACCTCTCTCTTTTACTCTTTATTATCATAGTACGTTTGTATTTCATTCTTTTTAGCTCTTCTTCTTCTTATTTTTATTCTTCTTCTTCTTCTTCTTCTATTTTTTCCTTTTCATCATTCGTTTTATTCCCTCTCTTGTAATTTTAACTCTTTTTTTTTTTTTTCCTTTACTCGTTTTTATTTAACCCTTTCACTCATTCATCCCTCTCTCTTTTTATATGATGATGATCATCATCATGAAAAATTTTAAACGAGAGGGGTTTTAATAAAAAAAATTAAATGACGAGAGAGATCATTTTTCTTTACTCCTTTTCTTCGCGTGTCATGTCTTTTTCTTGTCACTAGTTTTTTTTTTTTTATTTTATAACCATAATTATTTAGTGACAAACAAAGAGGACTAAATAGTTTCAAATATATGTGCAGGCTATGGTTTGCGAATAAAGAAAGATTGTCTGCCAAAACACACCCAACATTGTTCCTCCAAAAATACCAAACTTTTTAACATTTCTCAATACAATGTTTAAATTTTTTTTTTATTTTCAAATAAAAAAGCCTAATTTTTCTTTATTTTTTTTATTTCACCGACTTCAATTCCAATCTCGGTTATAAATTTCAACAAGAACGATCACGGTGGCATTTGTCTTCTCGTTGTTATTTATCCTCGAATTTTTTAATTTTTTTTTCTTTCATTTTTATATTAAAAACCTGCTGAGGTAGATGAAAAATAATATATATATATAAAAAAAGGGTTAAATGTGCAATATATATTTTTATTTGTCAAGCAAAATTTCAGCTAATTTATAAAAAAAAAAATATATTTTAATGTAATTTTTCTTTCTTGTCTTATAAATATTCATTTAAAGTAGTGAATTTATTTCAATTCAATAACGGAACTTGTTGTAGACGTGTTTTTGCATATAAATTCATGATTTTTTAATAATTTAAATAAATAACATTAATATGGAAATAAAAAATCTACAATATTATTTTTTTTTTTTTATTACAAAATGACTAATCAATTTGTGTGTAGGATTTTTATATATATTTTAAAAGAATTTTTTATATTTTTATTACACACAGTATTATGAGATCAAAAATGATAATTTTATTTGACACATAATAATAGTCAAAATAAATAATGTCCAAGACTATTGGTGAATGAAAAAATCAAAAAAATAATAAAATAAAAATATACGAGTATAAAGTCGTTTAGACTTATTCTTGTTAATGACTAAACACGTGTGTACCCACAGCACGCGTCGATCCTCCTTCTCCTCCCCCTAATTTTTCTCATGATGATCATCATTGACCTCCTCCTCCTCCTTCTCTTCTCTTATCCTCTCTTACATTCGTGACGATGATTTATGGGAAATAATGTAGCTTGCGGAAGTCAATTTTTGCTCCCTTTTTTTAAAATATAATTTCTATGTTTACTCCTTATTATTCTAATTGCAATAATAACTACTTTTTATTATTTTTAATATTTATTTATGTTTATATGCGCACTGAGGGCTCGTGCTCATTTTAATATACATTTATTTTTTTTTTTATTTTATTTAACATTGAATTTTATTTTATGTTTTTTTTTTTCTATCGCACATGCCAGGTGCACACGTGGCCATATAGTAAAAGTATTTTGTGCATATGCGTGACACCACCATGCACATTTATAATTTTTTTTTTTAAATTTATAATTAGTTTTTAAAAATACAAAAAATAATGTTCATTCCATTACAAATAATATACCATCTGTGTGTAATTTTTTTTTTTTTTTAATGTTTAAATTTATTTTATAATAATTATTTGTTGTTATTTTTCTAGGGTACATTTTCACTCATTGTTGAAGCTTATCATGATACCGATAATACAACACATCATTCAGCTGGTAAGTTTTAATATTTTTTAATTAAATTTTAAAGATTTTTTTTATTTAATTTAAATCTAGAGGTTTTTTTTTTTTTTGTTATATTACCTAAATCATTCAGCTAATGAAACGAAATTTTACAATCTTCTCCAAAGGAAAGAAAAAATGTTTAGATCTCATTAAGATTATCAAAAAATAAAAAATTAAAATATTCTTATATTAATTTTTCTTATCCCACGGTAATCAAAGTTACCTAAAAATTAAAAAAAAAATATACACCTGCATAACTTTCTCTAATTTGAGACATAATTTTTTAAAAATATAATATATTTATTTTTTATAATGATAATAATTATTATTAATAAACTGAGGAAGTTTATAATCTTTATGTTTTTTTTTTTTTCTATTTAAATTTATATATATATTCATTCAAAGCCCTTTTTATTTTTTTTTTTATTATCATGAGTTGCCTCAAGGGTTATCTAAAAACAAAATTACATAAGTTTTATCCGGTTTCTCTCGTGTGTCTAACACAGTGATGAGGTGTGCTAAAACATCTTGATTCTTAGGCCCCAGAGCTTGATTTTTCACCGGGGCATGTGCGGGCCAGCTGGATAATAAAATCCCTGGAAAAAATAATATATATATTTATAAAAAAAAAAAATGATATAATAACTAAAATAATTTTTAAAAAGACAAACCAAGTAGAGCATCAGCAGCAGTCACTTCCTGTCAGACGCGACGACATTAAACAGATATACAATGTCTTACTCATCTTCATCATCAAAATAAAAAACAACAACCCCTTTTTTTTAAATTTCAATCATCATCCCTGTATTTAAAATAAAAAAACAAAAAAAAACAACATTCATACATCAAAAAATAGAGAAAAAAAATCATTACATTTAAAGAAAAGAAATAAAAAAAAAAAAAAATCATCAACATGAAATTTTATATACTTTAATAAAACATTATGTATATAAAATATACCTGTCGTTATGTTATGCTCAAGCATGGATGATTTTTTTACCAGTTTACATACATATATCGATGTGTAATCTACACATACATATAGTAAAAATAAAAATATAAAAAAAGGCATGAAAGAAGAATGATGATGATAATAATGTTGATGGTGATGATGATGATGAAGAGAAGAGCAAGAAGAAGTTGATAATAATAAGGTGAAGGGATACACAGTTGCACATGAAAAGAGTGTGAATGAAACAGGACAGAGTAGAAGTGGACTCAGCCCAGGGCACTAGTGTTTCCTTCCTGTGTAACCGTATAGTTACCACCGCATATACAAATATGTAACACGACACCCCCTCAATACACTACAATAACACAGCCCTACTGTTCTTTTTTTTTTTTTTTTCTCTTTTAATTTTTCCAACATAATATAATAAATGAATAAAAGGAGAAAAAAAATTACATAACAATATAGAATTATATTTACTCCATTTTCAATTTTTTATATTTTAATCTTGGTGCTGCAGTTCATTATAAATTCATTGTTGAAAGAACAAATGAATATATTTTTAATCAGTTTTATAAATGCTTGTTTATATTTTCTTATTTATTTATATTTTATATATAATGAAATAATAATTTATAATGATTAATAATTGTTGATTATTTTGTCGAGTGGCTTCCGTGGATAATTTGGATACTTTTGTTCATGGCCGAAACAATCAATAGGTTTTATTATTATTATTGGTGAAGGTAGTTTCGTGTGGTGAAAACGGTCAGTCAGACGAACAAGTCAGTATAAAAATACAAAACACGCAACAATTTTTCCCCTACCAATGAAACAAGCCCTTTATTGCTATAAACTTACTGTTTGGATGCTGCTGCTTTGCTTCCTTTCTCACAATCGTTTCAGAATACCACCTTTTCCCCACTCTTTAATATATTTTACCTCCAATTTTATTTTTTTCGTTTCGTATTTAACTTTTTTTACTTTTTTTTTTTTTTATATTATTTCTCTACCTGAAACCTTTTTCGTCGTACTCCACCTGCAAAACTTCTTCACACACATAAAAATCAAAAAATAAAAAATAGATGATTTTATTTTTTTAGGACTACTTCTTTTTTATGTTCTTCTAAAATTAATATAAACTTAAAAACATGCGATTTAAAATGAAGAAAAATAAATAATTTATAAAATTATAATTTGGGTTTTAGATAATGTTGGTTAAATTGTTGTTGGTGTGTTTTATTTTTTTTTTTAGATGTGCAATTTTAATTTAAAAAAATTGTTTTTTTTTTTTCGAACATTTTATAAACGATCGTTCACCTTTTTAACTTGCGGTGATATAGTCTTGTGATAAAAGTATATTACAACAAGAGAGGGTAGAGAGGATAATAAAAATAAATATGAAAACAATAAAAAATGAAAAAAAAAAAAAAAATCTTGTTGTGTGTCGAGACAGCCGTGAGAGCCAATTCAAGTATAGCGCCAGTCAGAAGATGAAGATGATTTTTTTTCTCATTTTGTTATTTATATATATATTTTTTTGTTATTTTTCAAAAATATAAATTTTTTTTTTTTCCATTTTATTTGGAGTGTGGCGCTCTCAGTAGCTCCAGACTGCCGTTTTTCGTACGTATATATGTTGGCCGTATACAAACGTGTAACAAAACCAACCAAGCCACTTCCCTTCTGGGAACATCTACTGCAAGAGAAGACGCTAAATCGTTTAAGAAATAAAAAAAATATCTTAAGTATCCATGGGCACGCCATCCACGCGAAAATTCATACACCACTTGTATAATTTTTTTTATCTTATTATAATTTTTATTAAAAAAAAAAAAAAAATCATTTTTTTTCTCACTGGTGAATGATTATTTAACAATAATTTCCAGCTGCATTAATTTATATATATTTTTTTCCAATCCTAATTTCCCAAAATACAAATGATATATATTTTGCAGGGTATATAGGGATGATTTTTATATTTATCTTTCAAGTCTCATGTGAAAGGTGCATCCTTTTACTTTTCACTAAGAAAAAGATGCATAACGGGCTCCTCCTTATAGCTTACCTGTTCCCCATGGGCATTAAATAATACGAGGAGGTTGATGAGGAGGAGTAATATAAAAAAAAATATCAAAAAAAAGGAAAAAAAAAACCGCCTCTTTCCCAGAGTCTACGTACTCTACTCTGATGTTTATTCTGGTGTATATTATATAGAGTTCTTTTTTTCTTTGCTTCTTTAGATTTTTTTTATATATATATTTTTGCCGGATGCGTACATGAAGAAGTAGCAATAGCGGACGAGCGTCCGGTCTTTACAGGGCCGATGCATTTCGATCACTAAATCATATAAAGAAAATAATTTTATCCCAAAAATATATTTGTTAGTATAATAATATTAAATTGTTTGTTTATAATTTATTGCAGAAAAAGTATTGATAACAAGACTGACAACTCAACGCTGGCTGGATGTTGGAACATCATGGACTGAGGATGAACATAGAAGTGCACATGCACGTATGGTTTATGAATATCGTGCAACTTGCAGTGCACATTATTATGGCAAGGGTTGTGAGAATCTATGCAGACCCCGTGACGATAGCTTTGGACATTACAGCTGCAGTCCAACCGGTGAACGTGTATGCTTGTCAGGATGGAAGGGCGATTATTGTGCAACTCGTGAGTACATTTATATATTAATTTTTTATTTTTCATATATATTTATTTATTTATTAACACTGTTTTATACTACTATACCGTCTTGTCGCGATATACCGATAAATTAAAATTCATCAAAAACATAATAAATCAAATGGTATAAATTATTCATATATATTTTCAATTATTTTTTCTTAATAACAAGTACCACTTGTATATATAGTGTCAAGTGATTTCTCATGAATACAGCATGCAGTTACTTTATTTCATTTTTCTTATTCTTTTTTTTTTTATTTTTTGAATTATGAAATATTTTTTTGTAACTAGGGTAGTTGGTGATGGTTGATCCATCAAGTTATAGTGGTTTTTATTATTTTGAGGGTTGGTTACTATTAAACTACACACAGAGAGAGGGAGGAAAACAAGGACCTTAAAGCAGCTGCAACTCGCAACTAGGGCCCAGGGCTTTAGTCTCAACAGCTGCTTTAAAAATACAACAGCTGCCCCAGACTTTGCACTTCACTTCGTTTTGCCTCTTCTTTCTTTTTCTCCATTTTAAAAAAAAAAGAAAAAAAATTATTTGCTTCTTTATTCATCTTCTTTTATTAAATATTACATGTCCTTTTTTATCACATTTACTTTTCAATTCATATTTAAAGCGTCTAGAATTTCTCTTTCTCTCTTACTTTTTTTTTTTTTTTGGTTGTACCTGCCCCCCTTGTGATATGTATAAATTTTTTTTTTTTTTTTATTATTCTCATTTTCATCGTGCGTAACACACTGTATATATGCACCTTTAATGTTGAATTTTCAACAGTGCAAGTTTTATGAAAGGAAATAAGGTTGTCCAATTTAGCGTCTATACTTTTTCTTCTTTAGCAGGTATAAAAAACAACTTGTACTACTTGGTAGTCATTTTTCTCCAGTTATTTTTTAACTGGAATTTTACACCCCTCTGGATGACACACACACATACCCAAATAGAATTTATGTATAAAATTTAAAATTAAAAAACAACATAGTCACCATAGACCTGCAGGCAGAATAGAAAGTGACAGTTGTGTATTTGCCTTAGGTGGGGTTGAAGCAAAAAAAAAACTGTAATGATAAAATAAAAATTCGATAGAAATAACCGTTAAAAAAACCGTCAACGTATATTAAATAAATTCTTTTAAAGGGATACATATTATGCCCCCTAGCTTGTGTGACGAGGTCAGGTATTTTGAAAGTTGATATTTACGATAATTATTTTAAATGAAATCTATAACATTATTATTTTTAAAAAAAAAAATAAATTTCTATATTATATAAAAAATAAAAATGTATAACATTTTGAAAAATATATTTATTAATATGAATTTTTTTTAGTTAATTTTATTTGACAAGTTTATATCTGTCGAGTATTAAATTTATTATTTTTTATTTTAAAATTTGCAACAACCTTGTCGAAATGAGAGAAAAGAAATAAATTAAAAACACATTTATGTGTGGGCGGGTATCATGAAAGAACGAAGAAATATGTCTTGGTGCGAAAAGAAGAAAAAAAAAAAAAGGATTTTCGAAAAAAATAATATAAAAAAATCGAAAGAAATAAAAAATTACATTTTTTTTTTATAAATATTCATTTAGTTATTTATTTTATTTTTCATTCAGGTTATTTTATGTGTGTATGTGTGTGTGTGTATTTCATCGGGATATCAGGATCAGTGGAATCCTTGCGATTTGGTCTTGGTCTCTCCTACGATCCAGCCAACAAGGACTATAAATACCTCGTCGGTTATTCGCGAACAACATGAGATATCCTCGCCGTAAAAAAAAAAAAAAAAAGAAATTAAACCGAGTCAAATTTAAAAAAATTAAATATTTAAAAAAAAAATAATAAAAAATAATATTAAATGAATAAAACAAGAATGAGCATGTTGAATACAATCATTTTGTTGATTTGCAAAAAAGAAAAAAAAAAAAAAAATTATTGCTATTGGTTATTACACTCTTTTGTCGCACCAGAAAAATTCCTTTTCCCCTCTACGTTTAATTTATTTTATATATGTATATTTAGTACAACCATTAATGCTTATCATCAATGTAAAATATAAGAATTAATAAACAACAACTAATATACAATTTAAAATTAAATTTTGTTATTTAAAATATAAATGTTGTTGTTTTTTTTTTTTTTTTAAATTTTATTGTTTTAAATATTTGTTTGATGTTTATTTTCTTCATTTAACAAATAAGAAACCCATCAGGGAGCGGTATAGCACACCTCCTTCCAACCCCCTTTTATTGCGAATAGATCGTATCATTTTGTTACCTGCGCGAGAGAGTTTGTTGGAACCACGAAGCCAAGAAAAGAAAACGACTATAAAATTCTCGGCGGGTATATACATCGTCGATTAATTTAAGTCGAGTTGTGAAGAAGAATAAAGAAAGAGATAGTCTAGGGTCATGATGATGGGGGATTAAAAGACGTTGGGAAGGGAAGAGGTTAAGAAGAAGTTGAAGAAGATAGGAATGCCTTCACTCCAGCAAAATTTTTATTTTATTTTTATATATGTATGTGTGTTGCAAGCGCAAATCCAGCATGCACTCTTCGTTTTAAAACGAGTCTTGATTTTTAATATTTTTTTTTTCTTTATTTAACTCTTTTTTTTAATTTTATTTTCTCTTTGAAGCTTACACATACATTGTACAAATGTCTGGTTTAATACACACGTATTAAACTTGTATAACCATCTATCTATATATATATAAATAATTTTATGTGAAGAGAAGAGATCCGCTACTTGCCTTTGTAGCTTCAAGCTAAATGTACACTTTAGCTATTATTATTTCCGGACTTGAAAAAAAAAATAAAAATAAATATAAAAACAACTTATATAAATACACATATATTTTTTTGACATTTATATTAATTTATACAATTGTAAAAAATATATATTAAATTTAATTTTAACTATAAAATAATTGTAATTATAATTTTAAATTTTTTAAAATTCCAATTTTTTTTTTTATTTTTGCAGCTCGCTGTTTGACTGGATGTAATGAACAGCATGGACACTGCAGTCAACCCAACGAATGCACGTAAGTTTCAATATGAAAAAAATTTATTATTACATATTTATAATTTTTTTTTTTCTCGTTTTTAATTAAAAAACAAATATTTCTATTTATTCTTCTTGTTAATACCAAGAAAATATCCTTTTCTCCTTGCGCTGGATTAACATGGAAACACGACCCACGTCTGGCACATTTATACAAGTGCCACACACACACACTTAGATTGTCGGTCCATCATGAATAAAAGGGGGGAAAAAGTAGGGGATAAATAATAAATAAAAATGAAGAAAAAAATTACAGACTCCATAACGTGCATATTGCAGTTTCGTAACGCGCCATGCACTTCTTTCCTTCAACTATACATGCAGTTTAAAAAAAAAACTAAATAAATAAATATATAAAAATGTTAATGTACCTTACCCCATCAGCCTCTTCTCGATATACCATGTACATAAACTTTTCATGAATATACATATGAAAATGACACGTGTTGCTACTTGATGGTAATATACAAGATATACATTGAAGAAAAAAAAAAAAAAACTATATAGAAAATTGGATGGAATTAAAAATAGAAAAAGAGAAAGGCAAAATGAGATTACAAAAAAAAAAAAATTATATTTTTAAATTAATACTGTTTGTATATATCATTGAATTTTTTTATTTGCACTATAAAATACCAACAAATTGATTATATTTAAAAGAAAAAAATATAATAAAAATATTTGTTAAATATAAATCTCGTCTGATGTAGTTTAACTCGAAGCTTACAAGTTAACTCGATCATCTAATTACTCGAACTGGGGGTTAATTGTCACGACAACTATTATAACGATGTACACATTAATTTTAACATCAAGAGGACAATGGGTCAGGATCAAAGAGAAATAAAATCTCATACCGAAAATAATATTAAATTATTAAAATTAAAATTTATATATATCATTGCGCAAGCTAAAAATTAAATTTAAAAATTACCTGTTTGATTAGAAAAAATATAAAAATTAAAATTTAATATAAAGGGTTAATGTACAAATAAAAAAAATGTATAAAAGAAATACGAGAATTGAAATAAAACTATGCGGAAACGGGAGTCGACGCGCCCTGATGTTTCGCGGAAGACATACGTGCCGTAAATTCGTCGCTGGCCGTTTAACCTGTAATGCGATAGAAGGCAGGGACCGTGGGAGACACAATGTTAGACAAGGATATAAATAAATATATTTCTCTTTTTATCTTACATATAGTAAATGAAAAAAAAAAAAATATATATTATGTATATGTGCGCGAGTCGAATAATACGCACAAGCCGCGGGGATCGGTCTCCATTTGAATTACGTGAAAGAATCACACGTTTATTTTTTATTTCAACGATTGAAATTTTCGGTGAGTTCTCAATCGTATTATAATATTATTACATATGCCTTTTTACAAAAAAAAAAAAAAAATTAAATAAAAAAGGGGGTGGGTAGATTGATGATAATTTGGTGGGAGGAAAAACAGCGACACTTTGTTGTAGGAGCTGAATACCGATTAACTGGTATATAACGATGAGAAAATCAACATCACTGATGCCCACACACACACACACACACACATTGGCTATATAATAAAAAATTTGCAATTTTATAAAATCTATAAATTGCATAGCTTGATTTCTTTTTTATTTTTATTATGACCTAAATAAAAAAAAAAAATGCAGAAAAAGTTAAAAAAAAAATTAAATTTTTATAATTATATATATATAGTATATGTCTTGAAGTCATTGACACAGTGACAAAGAAAATTCTACACCTCCGGGTTAAGAAGAAGCCTTTAGCTTCTGCCTCGCTTGATGCTTGGTTCATCTTTGTTTTTTTTTTTTTTCATTTTATTTTTGCAACAACTAGTGAGTGTGTGTGTGTGTGTGTTGAGTATAACTATCCAATCTCAGGTGCACCCTCCAATGTGTGGTGCATGTCCACCTCCTCCTTCTTCATCATCATCATTTCTTATTCTTTTTTTTTTCCAGCTTCTTATCTTTTTTGTTTTTTTACTACTACTACAACTACTACATTTTATTTATTTCTTATTTTAAGGTCTAGTCACCTCCCCAGCACTATTATTCTTTCCTCTTTGATTATTTTTAATTTTTATTTTACTCTGTTCCATCCAATTCCCTTTTTTTTTATTCTTATATATGTATATATTAGAAAAGAGGTATACGGTATTTAATGGTATAGTCATGGGACGATGGCAATACAAGCAAAACGTAAAATCAGCATCAGAAAACAGCAGCAGTACCAGTAGAAGCATCAACTTCTTCTAGACAAAGATAATAAAAATATATATATATAGACACATATACAAACATGCATTCATAAGATATCCTAGAGTGAGTTTGTGTATGAGAGACACACGGATAAGTCACATGTACATAGGGGGGCCCGTAACCTTTCCTTGACCCGCATACTGAACGGCTGTGTGCCGTGGCTCGAACCGTGGGAAACACTCTACTCGCCGACTCATCCCCACTTGGCCATTCTCTCTTATAGCTATCGCATTTACTCTTTTTTTCTTTGCATCTCAGCACAATCATACTCTCTTTTTCTAACTCTTTTTTTTTTTTTTTCATTTTTATTCTCCTCTTTTTCTTCTTCATCTTCTGATTCTCCTCTTTTTCTTTTTCTTCATCATCACCACCACCACCATCATCATCATCATCATCATCTTCAAGCGATCTTCTACACCGTTCACATTCACCTCCACAATCCACACCACCACCTTGATTATTATTTTATTTTATATTTTTTTTTTAAATTTTATTTTCTTTACTCTTGCCTCTCTCTTTTTTTTATTTTTTTATTCCTCTCAACTTTATATATACACTGATATCTTTTCACCCACCCGGACAGCCTTTCATCTTGCATTCCCTTCGTCTATAACATGTGGAAAGAGAGACCCCTGGACACAACTACTATACGGTAATGGCCGACCACCACATCCTCTTCTTTTTCATCTCAAAAAATTTACCTTTATTCTTTCTTTCTTTCTACATATACTTCCTTCCTTCCTTCCGTTCAATTTACAAAATAAAAAAATATTTATTTTTTTTTATATCCGTCTTTAAATTTGAAAAGATTCAACCCTCAGGCTCTAGTACTTTTTTTTTTTTTAAGAGATTATTTTACTACAAAATGAATTGGGTCAATGGAAGTAGGAGGATATATATTCATTTCTAATTTTAGTATGAAAATAATTTTATTATGTGTGGATGCACAAGTTATTTGATTCTGATGATGGGAAATAATTTTTTTTTAAATTTTGAATTATGACTGAAATTAAAAATATTTCATTTGACAAACCGGATATATCGAATTGCTTTGAGCATGAGAATATAATTTTATTATATAAGTAATATATGTTGAAAAAATAATTAATAAAAAAATTTTTAAATTTTTTTGTTTCATGTAGATGTAATCCTGGCTGGACTGGACAATTCTGTGACCAATGTGTTAGATATCCAGGATGTCTTCATGGTACATGCCAAAAACCATGGGGTTGTATGTGTAATGAAGGATGGGGTGGTTTATTTTGTAATCAAGATTTAAATTATTGTACAAATCATAAACCATGTATGAATGGTGGCACCTGTTTTAACACCGGTCAAGGTTCTTACACCTGTTCTTGTGCTCCTGGCTTTACTGGTACTGATTGTGAAACACCATTGTCTGATTGTCATTCAAATCCTTGTTTAAATGGTGGTTCATGTTCAATGAATAACAATAATACAATTACTGGATCATCATCATCCTCATCATCATCATCAGGATCATCAGGATCATCATCATCATCATCTTCAACAGGATTATCAAATCAATTCAACAACAACAACATGGGAAATAAAACAAATGAATCAACAATTCAAACAGCATATCGTTGCACCTGTTTACCAGGTTGGAGTGGTCGTCATTGTGAAATAACATCAAAATCATGTAGAGATTCACCATGTTTACATAATGGTGTATGTGTTGATGATTCATTAAAAGGATATACTTGTCATTGTACAGCTGGTTATTCTGGTAAAGATTGTGAAACACAAGTTGATGAATGTTCACCAAATCCATGTAATAATAATGGTACATGTACACCAACACAAAATGGTTTTATGTGTACTTGTCCAGCTGGTTATACTGGTGATAATTGTGAAATAAATATTGATGATTGTCAAGGTGATCCATGTTTAAGTGGTGGTACATGTGTTGATATGATTAATCGTTTTCGTTGTCAATGTGTACCTGGTTATGTTGGATTATTGTGTCAAGATAAAGTTGATTATTGTTTAGCTAAACCATGTGCAAATGGTGGTATATGTGCATCTGGAACAAATGATTATGTTTGTACATGTAAAGCTGGTTTTACTGGTAAAGATTGTAGTGTTGATGTTGATGAATGTAAAAGTAATCCATGTAATAATGGTGGTTTATGTAAAAATCGTGTTAATGGTTTTGTTTGTGAGTGTACAACTGGATGGCGTGGTGATACATGCAATGAACAAAATGATGGTACAACAATTGTACGTCCATCAAACAACAACAACAACTATAACAACAATAACAACAACAACAACAATAAACGTCATTTTAATATGAATAATACAAATAACAACAACAACAATAATCATCATTATAATAATAATGGTATACCACCATCAGGTGCAAGTTATTGGTCTGGTAATTTATCAAGACCATCAGCTGAAGCACGTGATGCTGGTTTAACAACTGAACATGTTGTTGTTATTGCAACATTATCAACAGCAGTACCAGCATTTGTACTTGTTGCTGCAATTGCTGTTATGTGTATGAAACGTCGTCAAAAACGTGAACAAGCACGTGCTGATGAAGAAGCACGTATACAAAATGAAAGAAATGCTGTACACAGTAGTTTAACAAAACGTATTGTAACAAGTAATTGTAATGGTACAAATAGTAATGGTAATAGTAGTTTATATCAAGGTAATCAAACAAATACAAATAGTAGTAGTATTTGTTCAATAAATGGTGATTCACATATGATTAAAAATACATGGACTGCAAATAAAAGTGTTAATAATTCACGTAATGATAATACACGTGATGATTTAGATTTATCATTTCAAACTGATAGTGGACATGATATATCATGTGGCGGTGGAGGTGGAGGAGGAGGTGGTGGTTATAAACCAGAACAAATAATAAATGATGGAAGATCAAGAACACCAAAACAATTAAATACTGATGCTGCTGCACATCGTACATCTTATCATTTTCAAAAAGATAAAGATATATGTGGTAGTGTTGGTGGTTTAATTGATTCAAAAAGAACATCATCAATATTTTCAACAAATAATAATAACAATAATAATAATAATAATAACAATAATACAGATTCATGTTGTGGTAATGATCCAGCGTTACTTAAAAGACCGTTAAATGATAGTGGTGGCGGGGGTGGTGGTGGTGTTAATGAGGGTAATTGTGGTGTATATGTCATTGATGATCATTATAGACATGATTCAAGTATTGCATCAACCCTTGCAACAGAAGTGTAGTAGTCATCCATTTATTTAATTTAAACTAAAAAAAGAAATTATTATTATTATTATACAGACAATGCATTGCTGCGTTACAAAGACTATTATCAATTATTAATCTCTCTCTTTTCTTTTTTTTCAATATTTTTTTAAATTCAATTTTGGTATAATTATTAATTATTATTATTAAAACTATATTTTCAATCTCCCTGATTAGTCAGCCGTATATTTATCCGTTATTTTTTTTTTTTTTCAAATAACTGTTAAAACTTTTTTGACTATTTTTCGTTTTTTTATTTTATTTTTTTTGATACTGTATTTTATTGTGATTAAAGTTACTTTTAATAGCTTGATATTGAGTTTAATTAATTTCAAATTATTACGAAAAAAAAAAAAAATAATACAGTAAATAGAAAAAAAAATAAATAAACTTAAAATTACGCCAAAATGTTTTAGAAACATTTAAATGCACATTTACGCGAGTAACTGGATTATTTCGTGTTAGCACAAAATAGACAGGGAGATTTGAATGAAAAATAAGAAGAAAAAAATATATATATATTAAATAAATAATAGTTAAAGAATAAATTAAAAAAAAAAAAAAAAAAAAATATAAAAAAAAGAAAAAGAGAGACGAAGATAAAAGTGAGAGAGCCGCTTCGGTGATGCAAATGCACGCCAACGCGCAAAATAATAAAATTTAAAATAATAATAAATAAATAAATAAAAAACACCCCCCTCCACAAGTCCCTTAGGTATTTATAATAATTATCAATGCTCGAAGCAAAAGTAAAATAAAACGAAAAAAAAAAAAAAACTGTACAGAATTAATTTATTATAATTGTTATTTACTATTATTACGGAGTTTTCACCGTGCTATTGATGTTATGTGTATTTAAAAAAAAAAACGACGACGAAGATGATGATGATGATGAAGAAAAAAACTAAGAAAAATGAAAAAAAAAAAACATAATATTAATAGCTTTATTATTGATAATTATATTATGGATTATCATTGTTCCAATAAATTAAATTTACGTTTATGTGTATGTTAGAGTGACCTCTGTATATGTGCATTTCAATTTTTTTTTTTTAAATTTTTTTTGTAAACGTCGATTAATATATATAAAAAATAAAAAATATATTTTTTTTTGCAACGAGTGATTATGTGCGTGTGAGAAAAAATTGTACATCGAGTATGCATGTATATGTCTGTAAATGTGTATTATTTTATATATATAAATATATCTATATATTTTTTTTTTTTTTTTGAATGTAAAAACGTCAGGATTTATATATGTTTCGTAATGATATTTTTTTTTTTTTTTTATTTCTTTTTGTTTTGTCGGGAAGGCGCTTTTTTCGATGACCCGATTTTGTGTGTGCGCGGCCTTTAAATCAAATCGAAATCTTTTGTGACTTTGGAATTTTTTTGGTAAAATTTTAGAATCATGACGTCATAAATTTCTATAATGTCCAGAATTGCAAATTTGACAATGAAGGTTTTTTTTTTTTTTCGTCTCGAATGAATTGTGATTGAAAGAAAAAAAAAAAAAAAAAAAAAAAGTGAACGGGGTTTCGTAAAGACATGTTCATTTTTTTTTTTTTTTTTCGTTTAATTTTTGAGTCAAGCAATTATGTTGGAAAAATCATTAAACGAAAGTCTGGAGTTTTTGTTTTTGTAAAGTCTGCGACTAAAAAAAAATTGTCAAGATATTTTTTCTTATACTTTTTTTTTTTGTTATTTTTTCGAGTTGACTTTCGAGAACAGACGTACGGTGACACTCAGCCAGGCTAAAGGAGTTTTATAGTTTCCAAAAATAATTTTTTGGATGGAAAAAAAAATAATGATAAAAAGACATGCAGTGACGCCCCTCTTTTGCGACATACATATAATATTGTATTTGTTTTTTTTTTTTTAAATTTATTTCCTGTGTGCTGCCGACGAGGGACGACACTGCGTCTCATTGCTAAACGCACCGACGTCTGTTTGCGAATGTATCTTTACAACGAAAAAATAAAAAAAAAAGGGAAAAGTATACAAGAGAAATGAGCGATGGATAGATAAATATAAAAAGTTTTTGGAAAAATAATTTTTAACCAAAGCATGCAATTGAAAAAAAAAGAAAGAAAAATAATAATAAATAGTAAAAATGGTTAAATAAATATAGTAATGATTATAAAAAAAAAAAATTGTAAGGCCGTGCACAGATTACGTGACTCATCTGGGCATTTATTTTGTAAAAAAGAATAACTTTATTTATGATTTTTTTTTTCTGAAAGAGATTGTAATGTCGAGGTGAATGACAAGATTCTATATACAGAATTGTTAACTACTTTTTTTTTTTTTTTTTCATTTTTGCTATGTCATATTTTTTTGTATCATTTATCTTTTGTATCATCTTTATTTATTTATATATTATATTTTTTTTTCTTTTATACAAATTGATGAGAATGCAGACACCTTGCATGATTAATATACAAAATTTAATTCACAAATTTATAGACAAAAATATTGAAAGAAAAAAAAAAAGAAATAATTATGAAACAATGTGACTAATTATGTGGCGAAATTAAATGTTTAATTATTTATTTTGTGAATTTATATGGAGGTTACTAATTCGTAAATTAATAACTAAATAATAAATTTTTTTTTGATAACGAAAATTAAAATTAAATAAATATCATGACGAAAATTTTTTGTAGACTCTTGTAAAACATATGACAATTACGATGGTATAAAAAAAAAATCAAAGATTCGATTATGTTCTTGTTGAATTATAATTAATTAATTTAAAAAAAAAAAAAAACAAATTAATAAATAAACAAATATTTATAAAAAATAAAAAAATGAATTGAATAAATTTAAGTCCCATGACACATTTCAGGGAAAAATCAAAGATAAAATATTTGGAATTCTTGTTTTTTTTTTTCCCATGATTTTTCAGATATAAATCATCAATTAAAAAATAATAAGTCCAAATTGTTTCTTATTTTTTTCTCTCTGTCTTGACCCTCCAAGACGATGAAAAATTAATATGAAAAAAAAAAAATAAATAACAAATTTATACAAATATATTTTCCAATATCTTTTTTCATTTTATACAATCACTCAGATAATTATAAATGTTTTTTGAAAAATAAAAAAAAATTGACTTAAACAAGCAAATATTAAAAACAAATTAACTTTTCTTATTATTATTATTTTTCTCCTATCCATTAACAATAATATTGTCATAATCGACAACGTGATAAATAATAATTATGTCTTTGCATGACATTATTTTACGTTGACAATTACGTCAACAAATATAAATAGTCAATTATATTAAATAAAAAATTATATGCCTCTGATTCTTCCCTCCGATTGAATAATAATTAAAAACAAATTATCAAATAAACAATTCCTATTTATACAACTAAAAAAACCTATAATCAATTTAAAAAAAATAATCGTGTAAATTAACGACTGAAAATTATTATACATCGATCAACTTAATAATTCAAAGACTTTTTTCAAATTAATAATAAATTTTTTATTAAAAAATTAACTATATCATATTATTAAAATCAAGAAAATTTATAATCAAAATATATTAAAAAAAAAAAAAACAAAAATTGACATGCAAAAAAAAAAAAAAAAAAAATTATATTTAAAAACAAACAAATAAATAATTAGTAAACAAAAAAAAAAATAAATAAATATCTGTAAATTTTTAGTAGAAGTGTACAATTTAATTAAAAAAAAAAAATAAATAATAATATTATATCAATTATTGCTTAACAACGATCGCAGGCAAAAAAGAAAAATAAAAAAAAATTAAATAGGTATTAATTATCATTGTAATTTAAGATCATTTTACATATTAATTGTCATTAATTATTATGATTATTATTGTATTATTATTAATAAATAATTGTGTAAATAGTAAAAAAAGAAAAATGAAAAATGTCAATATTAAATAATGTCACTGAGTGTGACTGAAAATAATCAAATGGTTTTTGTTATTAATTTATTCACTTGAAAATATTCCATATCCTATAATTTTCCTTTGTGTTGGTGTTGTTATTGTTGTTTATTAATTTATTGAAAAATTGTTAATGATTAAGTACTTGTTTCTTTGATATAATACAAATCGTAATAATACGATTGAACAATAATTGATATTACTATGATTTTTTTGTAATTTTAATCAAACAATTGTGCATGGTTTTCTGAGTCATCAGTCTCAACTTGGTGTAGATTTTCTTGACACTTACAAACTCGCCAATCTTCACACGATTTAAATCGTGCATTTATTTCTCACGCGTTGTAAAATAATTATAATAATAATTTTAAAAAAAAATAAAAATCAGCTAACGAAATAACAACAAGCACCTCACGATTGTGTCAAGAAATATTTTGGACAAGGTTGATGAGTACATAATAAAAACTTAAAAAAAAAAAATTAAAAAATAATATATAAAATTATAACAAGCATAAATCACGAAATGTGAAATTTAAAAATTATGGAAAAAAGGATTGATTAAAAATAAAAATTACAACTTTCTTTATTTGTTATTTATATTTTTTTTAACATTATAAATTGGATCATTATTATTTAATGGCGTTATTCAATGATGCTACATCTAGATCAACAACGTGTGTATATATATACTCAATTATTTTCACATATAGATATGATTATATGAAATATACATCGCGTGACTCAAGTCACCCAGCTTGACTTTAAAGAAAAAAAAAAAAAAAAAATTGGAAAGTAAATTAAGCTTGGTCATTTTGTTGAGTACAAGTACCATCTTATTCAATGAAATCAAACACCATGGTTCTTTTGTTGTCTCTGATTTTAATTATAATTAATATATATTTAAAAAATATATAAATTTTTATTTATTCATTCGTTGAGTATATATTATTTTGTAAATTGAAATTTATATTTTGCGATTCATATATAAATAATGATGTGTTTTTTTTTTCGAAATATAATTTTATGTATATTTTACATGAAGCAGTAAGAGGATCTATACTATCATGCTAGACTTCTTATAAAACATTTAACGTATGTATATGCCAGAGTCATTTCAGAGTGACTTTCACTTGCCCTCCGGTGAAACATAGATACTGAGGCAAAGTTTACGTCCCCATGATCATCCTTCTCTTCCTCGCCTCAAATATTTTTTACCTCTACTTTCCATCATGTGGAATGGTACTTTGTGTAACTAGCATCATGGTAAATGCCATTGCATCTTAAAAAGATAAAAATAAAAAAAAACAATAACAACAACAACAACAATGATATAGAAGAAAAGAAAAAAAAATATAATAATATTCCTTTGTATTATTATATACACTTTTGAATTTCCTTGTATTTATCATCATCAATGTAATAAAATTAAATTATTATAAAATATTTTCTATTATACTATAATCAACTATTGAAATAATTTTTATATATTTTATTTTTATTATTAACTTTAAATATAATCAAGTGTATATTGAAATAATTTTTTTAAATAAATTTAAATTTATATATGAAATTTTTAAGTTGATATTTATTAAAGAGCTTTTTGTTAAAATATTTTTGGTATTTTTTGAATAAGGATTATAGTTAAAATGATGATTAAATTAAATTTAATAAATTGATGATTTTCATGAAAATTTCATTGTTCAATTGCGAGAATTATATTTGAATGAAAAAAAAAAAAAGGAAGAGCAGTTAACATCCTAATCGGGGCGTAGCGAAAAAATTAATTGCCGGATGCAATCCAATCGATTCCCACGACTCTATCTACTATAATGTATATATACACGAAACAAGTGATGAAGCGAATTGAAGAGATCCAAAAGAGCTCAAAACTTACTGAAGCACCCGAATCGATCCGGTCCATTATCGTCGATAAACCGGTATCATACACGAATATCCCTTTTAATTTTTTTTTTTTTTTTATTTTTTTATACCACCTGCGTGTGCAGGGTATCTCAAAATAAAAATTAAAAAAACAACAAATGATCCTTATCCCAAAATCCCTTTTTCACTCACCATGTTATTCAAGATAATCCAAAAATAAATTTTAAAAATTACTTGTTTTTTTTTCTTTATATATTTGATTATTTTTATTTTCTTTTATACGTTTTTCAAAAGATAACAAGTGTATATATATAATTTTTTTTTTTTTTTATCTTGCAACATGAAGATAATGTAATTAAAAAAAAAAATAAAAACAACATAGCATCAATTAAATGACTTTTGATACATGTTTATTAGTTATATAAAAAAAAAAAAAATTATTTAAAAAAAAAAAGTCATTGGTAACTAATGAGATAAGTTATTTTGAAGGATTGAATGATTCATTAAGTTAAATTTTCTGCTTTGATAGAGTTCATGAGTCTTGTTATTTTACCAGCTGCTACATTATTTGATAATAATAATTATTGGCTTCAAGATATGCTATTAAATAATTTATATTATTAGTTTATTTTATGCCTCGTTGTCCTTGTTGTAATAATATTTTTAAAAATTAATGAAAAGATTGACATCAAAAAATATTGCACGATCAAGAATAACATCTAGCTTATGATTTATTCACAGCTTCAAGCACCACTGTTAACAATTCATAACAACATGTTGAAGTAAGCAATGATGTCATCATCCAATGATCAACTCAATACCAGCATTTACATTTTTACAATATATATATTTTTTTTTTTTATTTATGTGTTTTGTAGATCCTGCTTTAATTTTTTCATTTCTTATCAATATTTTAACATCGCAATTGTTGGCTTTGCTAAGTAATGTTTTTCATAGAAATACATTTACACTGTTGTAAAGCAAAGTTAATTAATATTCAAACAAAGAAATGATGATTGATTTGCAGAAAATTTAAATGTAATAATGTCATTAGAATTATCATCATCATCATCTTGGTTTTAAAATTATTTACAAAATCAAATAAATCAGTGTAATCATTAATTTAATTTTTAAATTGATAATCTTGATTCATTTTATTATATAGAATTGTATCGACATGAGAACGATTGAGAATATAAAATGTATTACTTGAGAATTTCTTGAGATACCAGAAGTCTTGATCAGACCAAAACTGCCCTTCAGGATGTTATTCCAATTGCGTTTGATTCTAGATTATCTGATGCATCATTGAAAAAAAAAACTTGCAATTATATATTTTTTTTTTGTTTTATAAATTACAAAATAAAATTTATAGTTTCAATCTTTCTTAATAAATTTAATCAATTGTTTACAACTATCAAATATATATAAAATTCTTTAATTTAAAAATACAAAATACTTTTTACCGTTTTAATAAATGAATAATTAAAAAAAATTTCAAATAAATAATAAATCAATAAAAAAGATAGTAAAATAAATCAATTTACAATATTAACAGTCAATAAATCATAAACAAATAAATCTATTTGTTTAATAGAAAAAAAAAGATAAAGATAAAGATAAAAAATCATCATTAACATTAACAAAATTACAATGATATAAAATTTTTTTTATGATATTCTTATAGCCGCATGTATTTAATCTAGACATCTTGATGGAATCAGAGATTGTTTGGTGATAGTCAATAGGATAAAACATATCGAAGAAGAAGAAGAAGAATATATATATTTTTATTTTTTTTTATTTTTAAAAATGTGATGGTGTACGGAACGAAACGGTACGGTACACGGTACATTCACCAATGACCGAGTGGCACCGATCTTCCCTATTCTTTTCTGCAAAACTATATATACAAAAATACATAATATACCTAATCAATAAACATAAATAATAATAATAATAAATAAATAATAATATTTTTATATTCATATATTAAATACAATATAAAAAATCAAGGAAATGAACGTGACACTGACGCTTCTCCTTAAGAAGAAGCTTCATCTTCATCTTCTACTACTTGTCCATCTTTATTTTTCATAATAAAAAATAAATAAATAATAAATTATGATTAAGAAAAAATTATTTGATTTGAATTTATATATTCACCAGGTTCATAGTCATCATCACGAATGAAATTTAGAAATAAATAAAAAAATGAGACGAAAGACCGAGACGAATTCAAGTTACGCGTTAAGGTATTTTGACCTCTGGCATTCGGGGTCGTTTTAAACTTTGTGCTTGGGAAATGTTATTTTATATATGGACACACACATACACACGTATTATATAAATTTCTTTGTGACTAATTTTTTTATTTTCATTAAATTTTTATAATTAAAATTATGAAAATTTGATGAAAATAAAAAAATATGAAATACTGCTTTAAATTAATTGAAAATTAAATATATATTGTTTTTGATTTTTAAGTAGAAGTCTTCAATGAAACGTGTTATTCACAGACAAACGATAAGATATTGTCTGCAACCAAACTAATAAAAAGCAACAATAAAAAAAAATATTTTTTTTTTTTTAAAAAAATCATGTTTTTCTTGTTTAAATGCTGCAGCATCTTGTAGAATTATTATCCCCAAGGCAATAATATGTTCCGGCGTTTAAATTCAGTGCTGAAGTTTGTTAAAAAAAAAAAACAATGATGATATAAAAGAATATAAAAAAAATAAAAATAGTTACCGTTTCTCCCGGTGGCATAAACAAAAAAGAATATATAAAACATCAATTATTAAATTAGTGGCAAAAAAAAGCCCGAGGCAAATTTTAGATTTTTCTTAATTTTAGCTTCTGACTTTTAAAATTTTTTTTATACGCAGCAAGTATATAACTTTATAAAATTAGCAAATATAAAAAAAATAAAAAATATCCATCCACACTCTATTTTCATTGTCTAAATATTTTTCTCATTATTTTAAATAATAAAAAAATTAAAAATATATATATCTGTTTTTTAACCCCGTTGATCTGATCTTGACTGCATTTTTTTTTTATTATTATTTTGTATTTTTATTCTTGTTCCAAGAGGAATTATTTCGGTCTAAGTTTAGCGTGTGTAAAATTATGAGGGATAAAAGGAGAAAATACATATATAAGAGGGCACATATCCACCTGACGAACCAACAAAACAGCTGTAACCATGTAACATATATTTAGACGGGTTGAGGGGAATATTTTTTTAACCTTTTTTTTTTATATTTTTATAAGAAGCGACTAGACTTGTTATATATCTTTTCGACCCGCCACTATGCACTTTTTGTTTCTTTTTTTTTTTTTCCTTTTTTTAAAAATATAATTATTGGTATCGTTTTAATCCTAGAATTCAGACTAGAATTCAGACTAGACTGGAATTATATAATTTTGACTATTCGATTCTTCAAATTTAGTGTGATTTAAAAAATAATTAAATACTAAAAAAAATAACAACACTTTAAAGGTGTAGTGGAATTTAATTTAATTTTTTTTTATAGAGGAAGAGGATGCGTATTTTATTAGAATTTATTTATTTTTTTTTTTAAATATAATATGGAATATCAGGTCATTTAAATTCGCGGTCATGCGGAGCTCACGAGGTGATACATTCAATTGATTCCACTCGTGCCAATGTTTTTTCATTTAATTTAGATTTTTTTTTTTTTTTTTTAAATATATACAGTTTTTTTTTTTTGCTTTTTTAATTTTTGATTATTTTTTTTTTTGTGTGTGGGTTTTTTTTTTTTTATCCAAATTCCATATAAGGATTTTATAAATAAATTATAAAAATTCACATCACGTTGTTTAACCGCACAATCTGTAAATAAAGCAAAAATTCTCTTTTATTCTCTGCACGATGTTAAATTGCCAAAAAAGAATTTAAAAAAAAAAAATTAAAAATAAAATATATAAACGAATGAATAATGATCACATGTGAAAAATTCGATTGTTGTGTTGGAGGATGATTCTATGTCATCCTCATTTGAACAATCACTTTGAATGGAAAAAAATAAAGTTAAAAAAATAAATGAAACTAACATTAAATAAGCTCCGTTATATTGCTTTAGAAAATAAACACGACATATCGCACGACCCAAAATATATATAACTATTTTAAAACATGAAAAACATTTCTATTAAATTACATATATATATTTTGCAATAAAAATTTAAAAACTATAATATTATTATTATAAAAAAAAATAGAAATTCACATATTTATATTATTTATTATTTTATTGTATAAGAATTTTATTGAAAAGTTTGCAAATAAAATTGCATTAAATGCACACAATAATTTTTTAAATAATAATAATTTTTAAATTATCAAAAATAATTATCTAAAAATGCAAAAAAAAAAAAATGAAATAATACATTTCTAAAAATAATACCCACATATATTCATGGAAATTTATTTTTGTATGGTAGTTCATAGAACACCAAGTCCATCTGGATTGATTTTCGTTAAAAAAAAAAACAAAGTATATATATTTTTTTAAACATTCCAATAAATTAACGCGAATTTTTGACAAAATTTGAAGTATTGTAAATAAATCGTAGAACTTTTATAATGCCACATAGTTGTAAATACACCAAGCCAAGTTGATGATTTTGTAATGACCGCAGGGTCGAGGCCAAAGAGCCGCAGGAGCCAGTGCATGGTTATACACACCGGGATATATAAACTCAAAAAAAGAAAAAATAAATAAAAAAACTAACAAAAAATCCAAAAATAAAAAAATAAATAGCCCCATATAAGCATTGAGCTCGTGCGCGATTTAAACACCAAAGTCAAGAAGCCAAAGTCAAGAAGAAAAAGTAATTTATTTATCCTTTATTTTGTTTTTTAAAATTATATTTTTTTCCCTTTAGTTCGTAGAGGTCGGGTGTGCTAGAAAAGATGAACTTAGCCCCTGGCACAGCTCATCCTCTCTATAACTCCTTTGGCACAGAAAAAATTTTTAAAAAATTAAATAAAGAGAGTGTATCTAGTACATATATAAATGTAGAAAATACCGGAATACATTTTAATACGAAGAAGCCTCAACCATGGTCCTCGCGTGAAAGTTGTTAACCTCATCATCATCATCATCATTTTTCCCTGTATAACTTATGGCTTCTCTATACTTGCAATACCTGCTTTGTATATATGTATATGTATTTTTTTTTTTTTCAAGACCCCCTTGAGCATCTTTGACGGTATGCCAACCGCCAAGTGTGTCTTTGACTTTTTCGATTTGCCAATGGCACCGCCGACCTATGTCAATCTGTCCCACATGATTCTCAATCCTTCTCTTTTTTATATATTTTATCATCAACTTCACATCTTTTTGATTATATGGAAAAAATAAAATCATCTGAATCTTTACATGGCACTATTAATTTTATTTACAATATATATATATCATTTTTAATTAAAAAAAAAAATATAATCATTACTTGACACATCATATTGAGGTATTTTTAAAATTGATATATACGTTTTAATTAAATTCTGGCTCTATTATATTATTTTTGTGGTTGAATTAATAAAGATAAATTTGTTTAAAATTTCTTGGCTTTTTTTCTCTTGCTAATTTCTTTATAGTAACTATTTTTTTTTTTTTTTAATGTGAGACATGTGATTAGCTGCGGATGAACTGTACACAATGAGTCATCATCATTTGCGAGAGAATATATATATGAAGATGTATATTAAAAAAAACAGGTATTATAAATGAATATATATGTATTTTAATTTATTTATTTTTAAATGAATTTTTATTAAAGTCTAACTTGAATTTAATCGTGATAAAATCAACCTGGAATTTTAGAAATTTCACATTTAATAATAATTATATTTAAGAATTTTTTGTTAATTATCATTGAACAAAATTTAGGATAAATTAAATATATATTTTTTTTTTTTTTTGTATTTTATATAAGTTTTAATGAACGACGACCTGTTTAGAAGTCGAACAGGTCGTGGGTCGCGAGGTCATTTAAACACGATGATGCGACCATGTTTTTAATGTACATATTGTATGGCTGTTTATTTATGTCAAAGAATGACTCTATAGAGTCACATGAAATAAAATAATTATTTATATTTTACACATAATGAGTGTAAAATAATAAATCCAAAAAAAAAAAAAATCAAAATTTTAATTTACAAAAAAAACCGCATAAAAGAATTTAAAAAAAAAAAAAAATTATAAAGATGGAATTTAAGATAAAAGAGAATAATTAAATGTAAAAATTTAAAAATAAAAAAATACCAACATTATAATTGTTATTTATACATATTATAAAATAACTTGAAAAAAAAAAAATACAATTTTTTTATATTTAAATAAATATATTTTAGCAGTAAGAAAAAAAAAAATAAATTTAAAATTTATTTTAATTAAATTTTTATTTAAATATAAAACAATTATTTATTTAATTTATATATATAAACATTTGCAATAAAATAATATTGAGTAATATATACAATATATAGATTTGAAAAAAAAAAAAAAAATCATCATTAAATTAAAATTTATTTAAAATTAATTAATTAAAATTGATTCATCTAACGGACATGTTCAATCTACAAATGGCTCATCTATAATATATTCGATTGAATCATCATGCCGATCCTTTGAAACTGTAGAATCACGCATCAGAAAAAAAAGAAATATATATATATATTCGCAATATAATAATGTAAATTAATTTATAAATAGAGAAATAAATATATTTATTATTTCAAACACATGAAAAATAAGTTAATAAATATAAATTTTTAAAAAAATAACATGTATCGAATACACTGGTTAATCGAAGGTCACGTCATTCATCATCAACAAGTGACTCGATATCGTGAGAAAAAAAACGTAATACTCATTTGACTGCAAAAAAAAAAATAAACAAAGTAAAGGAAAAATGTGAAAATAAATATTTCTAATAATGAAAAACATATTAATTTTTTTTTAAAAAATCATTAAATAAGTAGGTTCATATTGTTTTCGACCTTGAAGTTAAACACGACTGTTGTATATTCAAGATAAAAATAATAACTTCCAATTAGTTTTGTCTAATTATATATACAGAAAAATAAAAAATTATCTAAATATTTTTACAATAAATTTAATTGTTATTTTCAATTATATATTATATTTTATTTTTAATTTAAAATGTAAAATTAAATTATTTTTAAAAACAATAAGTAAATATTAAATTATATACTTAATTTTTTTTTTTTTTTATTTTATTTTCTATGATTATGATGGGAAAATTGTTGTAGTAATTTGAGGAAAAAACTGTTTTAACTGAGATCTATTGATCGTAAAAATTAATAATAGTTTTGAGTATTAGAATACACAGTAATTTAGTTGTATATTTATTGTGTACCGAGGTAATTTGGCTGTTCATATATGTTGCAAATAAAAATTATTATTTTTACAATTATTATTTGAATATATTGTTGTAATTTTTTTTTTATATAACTCTTCTCGAAATATGAAGGACATTTTTGCACGTAATATTGCGGGATTGTATTCTCAATAATGCCATCAGCAATATAAATTTTATACTTGTTATTATTTAGTTATCCTTGATGATATATTAAACTAAACATCTCAAGATCATGTGAAAGATTTTATTTCTAAATGTATATGTATATATATTTTTTTTTTATATTTTACTATTCAAATAGAAGGTAAAAAAGACACGTGGATGTCCTTGAGGTGAACCATCTAGCAAATGAACTCTGTTAATTTTTTTTTTTTTTCTTTTAAATTTATAATAAATATACTTATCAGATGAATCTTATGGTTTTTAAAGATTATTTATGGAAAATGAAATGACATTAATGTGATAAATAATTGTATCTTATTTTTTAGCAATGACGAAAATTATATATAGAAAAATCAACGCAATAATATTTTATCAAATGAATATTATTAAAATAAATTATACTATTATTATTATATTATTAAATTATCAACCCCATTTTTTGTTTTTAATGATGTGTCAAGACAAAGACATTGAAAACAAAAATTCATAATCAAGATCCAATCTATAAGTGACAATTTATTATTACTATTATTTCGTTTTTTTTTTTTCGTTTTTGGACATCGTAGAATTTAAATCAATTTAGTCAACCAGACAGAGATCATCCAGATATCCCAAGAACTCAAAAAAATATCTGTCGAAATATTTTTTTTTGGTATTCTTGGTGTTCCAATGAGTCACAGAATTTAATTCATAATAAAAAAAAATAAAATAATTAATAGAATATTTATTTACAATTAATTATAATCAAATATTGATAGTTTTTTTTTTTTTTTTGATAATTTTTAAAACTAATGTTATTATCAAGATGTATAAAATTAAAAAAAAAAAAAAAAAAACAGATTCTTGCTTGAGTCGTCATGCTTCGTAAGCTATCTTTAAAATAACGTTACTACATTTAAATTTTATTCACCGTATACATCGTCCATTATTACGCCGAGGAAAAACGAATATAAATTTTTATTAAAAATAATAAAAAGTAGGCGCACACAGAAGAAATATTGTTGATATATAAAATGTATAAAAAAAAAGAGTATTAAAGAATTGAAGATATTATTTTATTTTTGAAAAATATATATATATAAAAAGGTGTGCAAATCAAATGTGAATATAAAATTATTTTTTTTCAAATAAAAATACAAGGTTTATATCGGTATTATGCATTTTGCGGAAGAGGTTGAAAAGTTCACGTGAAATGTATGATAGTATTGGTCTAAAAATCGCAATGCCAGTAAAAACAGTTTCCAAGTGAAAGTCTATATGCGTGTATCATCACTAAATATATATATATATTTGTTAATATATTTGCTAGAAAATTTTCAAGCGATAAAATATTTTCAAATTTCTCACGCTCAATTGTCTCTTTTTATTTATTTATTATCTCTCTCACATTTTTTTTATTATTTTTCTATATTTTACAATAAAAAATGATATAATATTTTCAAGTTTATAGATTTTTTTTATTTATAGTTAAGGGTGGTGTTGATTTGATGGATTTTAAACTGTTGCAATTTCGACGACGACAAATCGAATAAAATATTTGGGTGACTATACGAGACGTCACAACCCTGAAGGCATTATTTTATTTAAAGACATGACCTTGCCAAATGTCTGATCTAATCCAAGACTAGAAATTCAAAACCCTATTATTAAAAAATAATAATATACTGAATATTTTTGCCGAAATCAATTAATCGTAAATTCGAAAAATTCGAAATATTTATTAATTCGAAATAACAATTAAAATTCCATTTAAAAAAATTATTTATTTATAAATTTATTGTTAATTTAATGGTAAATTTATTTTTTTTTTTTTTCTTGTAATGATGATTTTTTTTAACTTTTGTAATTTATAGAAAAATATTTCATATTTGTTTATAGAGATAATAATAAAATATAAAAAAAAAATTATGTAGAGAGAAAATTGCAATAAAAATGAGAATATAAAATTAAAGAGAGGGTCAAGTACCTTGATAATAATTTGTAAAGCCAACTAGTATATTCTTTTGAATATATGTAGAGACATAAAAGTTTAAAACGAACCGGTGTTTGCTTCACAAAACTTCAAAGCGTGTCGAGTTTTAAAAGTCAGTTGTACATATACGGTTTAATAACTTTCAAGTATTATATCCACATGTATATATGTTGTATTTGTTATATTTTTATAAATTTATATATATAATATTTAATATGGGGATAAAAATGTATGGTGTAGGCACGAGCATCAGCCAAGCGAAAGAATTTTACCTTCCATCGTTGTCGAGACACGTTGGATTCATCGGACTTCGAGACGTTGAGTTCCGTTTCGCGGAAATAATAATGAAAAATAAAAAATTAAATATATATATATAAGTAAAAGAGAAGAAGAATAAAAAAATAAGCGACTTAAACTAGTGGTATGCCACATGTGTTTTCAGTGTTCACTCACTCAATACACCAGACTATTTCGTCACGGAATAGTCATGTTAATATCTGATTATTTAATTCAAAAACAAATTGTAATAATTTAATAGTTTTTTTTTTTTCTATTAAAATATATCGTTAACAATCATTATTTAATAATTAAAAAAAAAATTAATGTAAATTATATTTTGTTCATTATTTTATCCTACAAAATAAAACAATCGAAATAATTTCGAATTTTAATTTTATAAGTTGAATTAGCTGACACTTAATTATTGTTAATTTTAAATATAAACAAATATAATTTAATCAAATTAACATTTCAAGGAACACGAATAAATATATATACGTTTTATCATTTTTTTTTTTACGAAAAACTATATTTATTCATCTACATCACGCAATTCTCATATAAATAGAAAAAAAAAAACACTTATCTTCATCACTATTGTCTATTAAATATTTCATAAATAATTGTTACAAATTTTTAATTAAACTGTAAGCAGAGTTTTTTTGTTTTTTTTGTCAATAAATGATAAATGATTTTAAATAAATTAAAATTATGAAAGCCTTAGCATTTCGTTGAATCTCGTTGGTTAAATTATTAATAAATATTTATGATTGAAATAAACTGTATATACAGTGTTGGTTTTTTTTTTTTTTATAATAAAATCATGAAATTATAGTTTTTTAATTACTTGTTACGTCGGTTTTTTTGTTTTACTTTTTATTAAAAATGATTTTAAATAATTTAACAGTAATAACTACACACATTACATTAACAATTACAATATGAAAAAAACATCTAAGGACACACTTCTTCCACGACGTTTTAAAAATAGATATTTCATTTTTTTAAAATCACAGTTTCTAGAAAAAAGGGGTAGTAACTTTGTGTCTCAAAAATATAAACTGTATTTATTATCATTATTTTCTTTTTAATTTTCTTTTTGATTGACTAAAAAACCTGTGATATTTTTATTTTTTCTTATCACTTGGATATCTTATGCTACCATTGAGTTGTGATGTTAGTTAAAAATAAAAATAATAACTGAATTAATCAGCTGTTAAATACATAAATATATATGATTTTCTTTAAACTTCATTGGAATGAGTGGTGTTTTTTTATGAAAACAGTATGCAAATATTATAAGCCACAATTGGTATTTTTCTTTTTTTCTTTTGTAAATTTTGATTTGTGGCTTTTTAAATTTTCATTATTGCTTTTTCCTTTGTCATACGTACCATGAAAATTATTTTCTAGGGGATTCATCAATTTCCATTTCTTCATTGTGAGCAGATTCAGTGGCTACTTGAGTAGTTGTTAATATTTTATCATCTGATAAATTTTCAACTTCTGTATGTTAAAAAAATAAATTAAATTAAAATAAATTGAACGAAATAATTTAAAAGCTAATTTAATATATAAAAAAGAAGACGCCATCAAACCTTGTTCAGATTCAGTTGTTTTATTTTCTGGTATATGCTCTTCTGGAGTATCATTGTCTGATGTATCAGGTTTCTCAACAACCTCGATATCAGAATCTATCAAATAAAAATAATAAAAATCAAAATAAATTAACAATTAATTTCATTAAAAGATGAGTATATCATACCAGAACCAGATGAATTTGATGATTCAGTTAATTTTTTAGAATTCAATGCAAATGCAATTGGTGATGTAACATCATTATCTAATTTTGGTGCTGATGGTTTTTGTTTTCTTGCTGCATTCCAATAATTACAATAACAACAACGAAAACCAAAAAATTCAAATTCTTCTTTTAATGCCATGCCATTGTGTGAATCACACTGTTGACAAATTAAAGCATATCTATTTGATGGTCCATCACCAACAAGATATTCAACCAAACGATCCAAATAACTTCTCTGCTGAGAAAGAATTGGACGCGGTAAAGGTGAGCCTAAAAAAACAATAAAAAAATTGAATAATAAATTACTAAACAAGATTAAATAAAAAATACAAGAAAAAGCAGTCAAATCAATTAGTGATTTTAGTTAAAAACAATATGAATTAAGCAGGAAAAAAATAGAGGAAGTTGAAAAAGAAAAAAAAAAAAACATAATGTGTTACTGACGAGGGCTCATTAACGAAGCAACAGGTGATTTAATATTGGACATTGGTCCAGCTGGAGTATTGTATTGGGATGTAAATCCAATAGCAAGAGGACGAGCACCAAATTTTGGCGTACCAATTGATGGTGTTACTCCTCCTGGACTTGCAAAATTAAATGCTCGTCTTCGTAATTCATTTCCACCAGCTGACATTGGTGACAGTGCATTTTGTCCAACACCTCGTCCACTTTGTGGTACAACTGATCCAATTGGTGATGTTATTGAAGCACGTGGTGTATCAACTGGACGTTTTGGTGTATCTGTTGGACTTGTAATTTTTCCAACAGGCTAAAATTTAAATGAAAAGAAATAAATATATTTTATAAAAATATATTTGTTTTATTTATTTGCTTTTTTACAAACCTGTGGTGTCAGCTGAAATGAATAATATTTTTATACAATTAGTTGTCGTTTTAATTTTAATAAATTATTATTTCTTTTTTTATATTTTGAATGATTAATTACCGGTGTCATTCGAAGTTGATCTGGAGCAAATTTTAACAATATTTCCTTGGCTTTTTTGTAAGTTTCTTTCTCTGTAACTTCTTCTAATATTTTTTTTTTTTCTTGTTCCATTGTTATTAGTTTATCATGATTTTTAGAAATCTTTCGCTTGTAGTACCAACTCACCATTTTTTTAGTAATTATAATACTGAAAAATAATAAATAAAAATATATATTTTTTAATTGTTTCTTATAATTTAAATGTTCAACTTACAGCAATGGAAATATGAGCAATGGAGTAATGTAAAATAACTGATCATACAATGATGCAGGAAAAAAGTAAAAGTAAAAAACAACTGCTGTTACAATGTAAAGTAAAACACTGTATATCAATAATGTACCGACAATTTTTTTGTGTCTTTGTTCAGTCGTTGTTCCATATTGTTCAATTTTTTTAATTTGCTAAAAATAATAATAATCATTAAGAAACAATCATCATAGAAATAAATTTAAAAACAAAAAAATTATTACCGTGTCAAGGTCTTCTAAAATTTCAATTGTTGTTTTCTTTTTCTAAAAATAAATGATAAAAATTATTGATAACACTATTCAAACATTAGTCATTATTAAAATATGTTTTTTTATATTTTTATTTCAACAATATATGAGTCATTTAAAAAACTTTTCTAATAATGATAATAAGCGTCTACAATATGTTGGCAAAAATATCTGTTGAGAATGTTTTTTTATTTTAAATTATTTAACGTTATTTAAAATAATCCAAATATAGATTGACCCTTATTAACCAAATCTACAATTTAGCACAAACGTTATACACATTGCTGTGTCATTGGATGGTAATTTTGGATTCAACAAGACTTGTAATGAATACATTATCACATTTACCTTGCAATTTTAATTCATCAAAAATTTTAAATAAAAATTCAACATTAAATATATCATTTAAAAAAACAAATACAATGTTATTTCAACTGGTATTAGAGTTATTTTTATATTTATTTTTGTTTTTTTCTAAATTCAAATTTATCAAACGTCAGAACAACAAGTAGTTTTTCCCAATAACATGACAATCATATAATTTAAATATTAAAAACAATTAATTATCAAAAAAAAAAAAAAAGATTAATCAACTATTAAAAACAAATAAATTTTCATAATATTTTTTAATAACAATAACAAATTAATAATGACTTAATATGGTAAACTTAACCTTAAAAATTTTCTATTTGCTTTGTTGGCATATTTTTATTTAATTAATTTATCAACAATTACTTACTCTAAATCTGGAAAATATAACACCCATTTTTTGTGAGATATTAATTTAACTGTGCAATGAATATGAATTGTGTTTTTTTTATTTTTATGTACGTTGACTGTCATGCAAATATGGTTACAACGCTTGACTCCGACCACTACACAACATCAGCCGTTTTTTTTTTTCTCCGTTTTCAAAATAGAATATGTCAACGCATGCGTGGACAAGTGTTAAAAAAATACGCATGGGTTGGTAATTGTTATTTTATATTTTTTTATTTATATTTTTTTTTGATAAATAAATAAAAAGGTATTTAGTGCAATTTAAAAAAAAAAAAACCAACTAAAATTTTTGTAGATTCTTGAAATAACACTGTACAGTTTTGAATTTTTTTGTACTTAATTATTGTTTAATTAATTCATCAGGTTGACTACTTTTTGGAGAAGCTTTTGTAAAAAGTCCAGTTGATTTTTTAGATACCAAATTTAAAAAATAGCCAGACTAATCACAAAGAAAATAAAATAAAAATTTTGTTTCAATTGTTAATTGGACTTTAAGACTTGTTTTATTTTATAACAATATGAAAAATTGAAAATATCAATTTGACAGTTTAGGAGCACAATCACACAAATTACTTTTGGATATTAAACAACACAAATATAAATATTTACACACAAAAAACTTTGTGCTGTTAACACCATAATATTCAATAAATTTATGAAAAAATAATACTTTTAATTTGTTTAATATTTTGTTGTTTTATTTTCAATTAAAAAAAAAAAAATAATTACAAATTTACTTTTCTGTTTTTTTTGTTTTAACAGAGGCTTGACGTGCTTTGATTACTTTGACAACAATTTTTTGTTCTTCGATGAGAAAAGCACGAACGATTCTGAAATTAAAATAGAAAAAAAAACAAAATAAATTAGTTGTTGTTTATATAAATAATAGCCGAAATAAATGTATTAAAAAATAATGAAGGATAAAAAATAGATTAATAAAATAGAAATAAAATTGAGTAACAATTATTTTTTTGTGGTAATTTAATATTTTGATTTGAGGGATAAAAAGAGCTAACCTTTCTTTAACACATCTGTGACAAAGTACACCACCATAGACACGTTTTACGGTCTTTTTACGACGACACATACGTGAACGTTCCATAGGACGAGCTGGTTGAATACCTCTAAGTTTTTCTTTGCATCCACCACATGTTGGTATCTTCTTGGGTTTCTTCAAGTATTGATAAACGAGTTTACCACCTGGTGTACGAACACTGTCAAATAAAAATTAACCAACAATATAATTTAAACTGTCTATTACTATTATTTTAATTGACAAAATTAATAAATAAATAATAACAATTATTTATATTATTATTGTTATAATAATAAATATTACTTACACACGGGTTCTGTTGCTCTTGGTGTTGTACGACAATCGTCGTCTGAACGTCAGCCGTTGTACCATTTTGTTCTTCTGTAATTAAAATCAACATAATTACTCATTTAATATTAATATTATTATATTCATACATATTTTAATTATTTAAATTTTTATTAATTATTATTAACAATGTTATGATTGTTTATTTAATAATAGATTAATTATATTTAATTTATTTTAATATATAAAGAGCACATGAAAACACACACCTTTCTGAACCTCGAACAAAAGGAAAAGACGCATTAATGCAAGATGTGTCCGCTTCCGCTGTGTTGGCGGGGTAAGCGCCATCATTATCGTCATCATCATCAGCAGTTAAATAGGATTTAATTTTGTCAAAATATGATAGATGGAACTTTTCTAATTGTTATTATTATTATCGACATTTGTTTATAAACAAACAAAATTGTTATCTATTTTTTTTTAACTTATTATTCTAGATTTTTAGCTGAATTTTTTAAAAAATTTATTTATTATTAATTATTTTATTCTTTTAATTTACAAGTTAAATTTTCACATGATTTATCAGTAATATCAATGTGTTCATTATCCAAATAATCATTGACATGTTTACATTGTTCATTTATATTTAGGACAGCTTGTTCAATGAGTTCAAGTGCCAATGGTGATACTTTTGGTAATGGTAATTTATTTTCAACACCATGAACACCAAGTTTAACTTCATGAGTAAAAAATCTACAAAATGGCATGATATTTGAACGTATGTAAATACTGTTAATGATATTTGTTTTTCCAGTTAATGCTTGAGCAATTTGTGATATTAATTTTGCACTAGATACTCCAGATGACATTGATGGTCCATTAAAATTACCATTTGTTTCTTCCAGATCAATATCAGCTGTTTTAAGTTGATTTATTAATTGTCTTTCATGTTCCTTGAATGAAAACAAATTATATTATTCAATTTAAAAAAAAGTTAATGGATCATTTAACAGGATGAATATAATTATTTACTCGTGATATTTGATTTAATGATTGTGCTCTTGTTATTAATGGTACAATTGTCGTTGGATCAGCACCTCCAACAATTGGAATTGAAATAAAAGCTGGATCCAAGTCAAATAAATTACCAGCCATTGCTTCAATTCTCATTTTATCAATACCAACTGATCCAATAACTTTACTAGGATTCCATTGTCCATATCTACGAAATATTTCTGATACAAGTGGCAGTGTTGATGTCACTGGACGAGCAAATACAACAAAAATTGCTGATGGACATGTCATCACCAATTTCTTAGCAATGTCCCTGATGTAATTTGAAATCATCGAAAATTGTTCTTTTGGATCATTGGTACTTATTCTACTGTCTACATTGTCCATCAATGCAATTATATTTGTCTATTAAAAAAGTTAATTAAATTTAAAATATTCTTAATTAAATTGTAAAAAATATCAATTTACTTTTGATACAGCTTCATTAAAATCTTGAATTTTATAATATTTAATCTTTGCTGATGTGTCTATGTTACTGGCATCAACAACATCACCTGATAAACAATCTTTTGTGTCAATAATATTTATTGTATTTATGTGTTTTAATTGTTTTAATATAATTGCTGTGTAAATTGAGGTCATTCCTCCACCAATTATACCAACATTTATATTATTTTTATAACAAGATAAATTATTTAAATTTGATAATTGTATTTTTGAAATTAACATATATTTATTTATTGTAAAAATATTAATTTTTTTAAATTTATACATTTTTAATTTTGTAGAAATTTAATTATAATAGGGTTATTTTTATTTTTAAAATTCAATTGACATTTGTTTGTTTTTTTTTTTTCATTAAAATAAATCAAATTATTGGCAGTTAATTAGCATATAATTTTCATAATTTTTATGACAATAAATTAGTCATTAAAACAATAGTTAAAATGGAAAAAAAAAAATAGTAATAATTTTTTTTAGACAGACAAGAGCATATCGAAACGTTGTTGACTCCAAATTTCATTTTCTTTTGTGTTTTCAATGAATGTCAGATGATTATTGGTGTCAAGAAAAATTAATGTATGAGTTCTTGTTCCATAATTTTCATTGCCATTAATAAATATTGAGCTAAGTCGTTCAAATTCATTTGGATGAGTTGATTCTAACTCTTCATCTGGCAAATGTCTGCAATTTAAAAATAAAATAAATACACAAAAAAATTAATTAACATTTTAAAATACATACTGTTCTTTTAATTGTAAAAATTGAAAAAGTTTTTCAATAAGTTGATCCTCTTCATGAACTTTGGCATTATTAACAATAGATTTAAAAATTTCTTTTCCATTTGTTACTTTTTTATATGGTCGATTGTAAACACTATTACCAAATCCAATAATTACATCATCACATTTTTCTGGACCTTGTGTCTTAATTGAATTGCTAAAATAATTAACATCAATATTTCTAAAACAATTTAAAAAATATATTAATAATTGACAAAGAAATTAGAGAATTATGTCTAAAATAAAATAACATACGAAAAATTAACAGTAACCAGAGTAAATGAATTATATGATTGTTTAGTTTTATGATCATCATATAACTCATTTAAATAATTTGTTGCTGATTTGCTAGATGTGATAAAATTATTAACAATAAATCCACGACCTTTTTTTGATGTGGCAGGTGAATTAGTTGAATCTTCAGGTTGAGATTCTTTTAAATTCAACAATATACCAAGTTTTTTATTATTTTTTGATAATCCTAGCCAGGTACCACCTTGTCTACCTGGTTCTTCATCAGTTCCTGATAAAAATTCATCTGTTAGTAATAATTAATATTGATAAATAAATATTTTTTAATTACCACCAAGACAATTTGCATGATTATCCCAAAAATGAGCTGACTTTGTTGGACGATTATAATATTCATCACGATTTGTTGCAATGATAAGACGATATGATGATGAGTCTGCATTTGGATTACGATAAATAAATAATATACACATTTTAAAAACAAATATTTTTAACCTCAATTGTCAAAGTTTCATTTAACATTAACACAACTTGTTTGGACAATTAATTTTATCAGTCGTTCTCTTGTGATTTAAAAGCTTAAATGAATTATCAATGTTGTTATCAGTATTGTTATCTAGGCAACTGGTATCTTTTTCTTGTCAAGTTAAATATCTACCGTATGTGTTATCAGACTATTGTTTTATTTACAGTTATGACGCACTTATATGGAAAGTTTTTTTTAGCAATAACAACAGTGAAATAAAAAAAATTGATAAAAATTGTGGCTTGAATATAACAGGATATTCAACTTGTTTAAATCAACGAAAAAAATACAAAAAAAAACCAGTTTGTTTATGTAAATTAAATAAACTTAAATAATTAAATTTTAAATGATTTTTGTTTATTAAAATAATAACTAATCAAGTTTATTTATAATTAAAATAAAATTAAAATAAATAAAAACAATGTCACCTTTTTTTAAATTAAGCCTTAAAGTATTATTTTATTTTTCAGATTATTGTTAACAATATTTGTTAGTTAAATAAATGATTAATTTGTTAACATTTTTATATTTTCATTTTCAGGATCAGATGATGATGATTCTGTTGATGTACCAGCTGAATTATCTGTCTTGTCATTATTGATTGTCTTAGGTTTTTTATTTAGCTTATTTTTTTTGTCATCATCATCATCATCACTGCTTGTTAGATCATCAGAGTCAATGTCTTCATCAAAATCATCAAGGAATGTTTTTCTTTTAACTCCTTTTTTGGCATTACTTGCTCCAGCAACTTGTTTAGTCTCTTCAATAATTTTAGCCATTTTAAAACCTTTTTCAACAGCATCATCAATTTTATCAGTAAGAACTGATCTTTCGTGTTCATAATTTTTATCTTTAAACTCGTGTCTTGGTTCAGCACATAATCTTTCTAATTTTTTTTTTTTTCTCTCAACAGCTTCTTCTTTACGAGTATCTTTTTTTTCCATCCAAGCTTTTAAACGTTTTTCTTCATTAATATCACGAAGACGACGTCCACTAAGATCTCTACATGCTTCACGATTTGTTGTTTTTTCAATTTGTGCTCCAATTGCACGAAGCATTGAACCAAATCCTCCTTTACCTCCAACAAGTTTTGGTAATATTGTCAGTGATCCTTGAAGTAGTTGCTCATCATCTTCAACAGTTCGACCATTTTTAAGAGCATAAAATTGTTCTTTTGAAAAACCCTAAGAATTAAAAATTATTAAATTTATTAACAAACATTATATTAATATTTAAAATTTCATAACATAAGGTTATGTTACTTTTTATTTTTTTTTTTTAATTTAATTTTAAGACATGTCTTTGGAAACTCTTGAAAGTAAATCAAAGTAATTATCATGATTTTTTGTTTGTCTGATTTAAATTGCTTACCAGGTTTTCTAGGTGTATCCACATTTCCAAAAGTGTAATACCCTTTGGGTCTGTGAAAATTGTTTTGCATCCATGGCCACTTTCCAATTTTACTTGCAACATTTTTATATAATTTTTAATATAAACCCTTTGATAAAATTGATATTGATAAGTACTCGAGATAGCAGTGTAGTTATATCAATGAAAAATATTAACAATAACAAAATGTTTATGTTTTAAGTGATAAATATTTTGACATCCAAGTTTCAACAACAAATGCAAACAAATGTCATCAGGACATCAGCTGATGACTGATGACGGTCACACTAGAGACATCTACAAAAATCACTTTTAGTGAATTGCCGGTATTGTAGAGCAGAAAAAGAATGATAAACGAATGCATACATGGTGCATTCGATTTCTAGTGCATTCTATAGATTTCATTGCATTCGATATATTTCTGATTTTCTGACCATTTCTAGATTTGTGGGCATTTGTAGAATAGATAACTAATAACTATAGTAATTTATTAGGACCACGAGGCACGATACACCAGTACACACCGACCTGAGCTTCTAAAATGGTAAAAATGTTAAAAAATATATGCTTTTTTTTTGATAAAAAATAGATAATAAATTTATTTTTATAAACTAAGGCTACTTGAATTTATATACATAATTGTATTAATGATAAATTTATTAATATTTAATAAAGGCTGAAAATCTAGAAAAACAAAAGGATGCATCATCAAGTGCTGAAGATGTTAATAAACCTCAAAGACTTTTGTTATTCGAACAATTTATAAAAAAAGTTGAACATTCGATTCTAAAAGTGGATGACTTCCTTAGCAAAATTAGTACTACCTATAAACTTGACATAAAGCCAATGAATATGGAATTTTTAAAATTGGATAAATTTTTTGAGGTATGGGTTTGTCTAATATCTCCACGTATGACAAAGGATAATTCATTGATATTTGATGACGAGACTTGTTTTACAAGACAACAACTTGAACTCATCTATGGAGTAAGTTTTATTCAATGATAGTATTATTATTCATTTGTCACATTGATTAATAAATCCACAAAGTTATTTGCTTGTTTGTTCTATATGCATATAATTTTTAACACATTCATTGATATTTTTTGAAATAATATATTGTGTTATTTATTTACATATTTTTTTTTATATATTGTTTGGGAGTTTAAATTATTTTAAATTAGTAGCAAACTGTTTGTGTTGATAACTTGCAATTATTACGATATTAATTGAACTTTTTTTTTCATTCACAGACCGATTTTGTTAAAACATTCGTAGAATTTTTATTGTCATTACAAACATTTTCTCAGATTGAATTGAAATTATTCACTACTGTTGCTGTATTGAGCAATAATATATACTCTTATACTTTGTCTGCTGCTGGACATTATTTTTTTGATAATGATAAAGATGCACAAAAATTAAAAAATTTTTGTGCAAGTTTTTTTGATTATGACATTTTACCAAAGTTACTAAAATTACGGGAACTTGTTGAACAACACAATAATGCAATTGAGAGGTTTTGTGAAAATTATTGGCCTAAATTAGATATTTCCAAACTCATTGCTTTGCGATTGAATATTCCAATCACTGAGGACATGGTAAAATTGTTACTTAATTTTATTTTTCTTTCTTTTTTTTTTTTTTTTTTTGAAAGTAATGATAAATGTATTTATATTCAATAAAGCGTTCAAGTTCAGTGGATCTCGGATTGATTGCTGAAATTGTTGAAGCACGAAAAATTCATTTATGGAATGGTTGGGCAAATGCAATAACAACTCATATAACGAGACGATTAAGCTTTGCACATGTTTGTCTTGAATCATTAACAAGAAAAGATCAAGCATGTCTCCTAAAACACGGTTTGGTTGAGGTATGGGTTTGTGAAAAATCATGCCACATGCCTATAAATCCAATCGAATTCCGTCCTATGAATAGTTGTAGGAAGCAACTTGAACTTTTGCATGGAGTAAGTATATTTAATGACTTTTTTTTTTACATCAATACACAAATTCAGAAAGTTTGCTTGTTTGCTTATAAAGATTTTTATAAATACTATGACAATTGATGATTTTTTATGGGGCAAGTTATAAAGAGTTTTTTTTTTTTTTTTTTTTAAATGTTATATTAAATGTGTTAAAGAATATATTTGAAAACATGTAAATAATTTTATAATGTAATAATACATATATCTAGCTAATATAATTTTATTGCTTTTAATTTATCTCGAGAATTAAAGAGAAAATTTAATATCTCGTAGTCATAGTAGCAATAGTAATCTCTATCAACAAGCAAACTTTATCTACTTGTGTTGATAAAGTATAATAATTATCAGTATATAATGATGTTATTTTATAAATTTTTTTTTATTTACAGCCTGATTTTGTTAATGCATTTACAGAAACTTTATTGTCATTGCAAGCATATCAATTATCTACACTTGAAATGGAATTATTTCAGGAGATTGTTTTATTGAACCAAAGACCTGGTTTAGTTGACGTTGAAGCTGTACAAAAATTACAAGATCTTGCAATTGAAAAGTTCTCAGCAGAAAGATTAAAAAATCAAACGAATAATGTTGATATTCCAACTCTTGATATTTCACAAATGTTATCAAAATTACAAGCACTTTCTTTACTACACTCGAATTCTCTTGATTGGTTGAAAGAAAATTCAAGTAAAGTAAGTCTTCCAGACTTTTTTTGTGAGCTCTTCGACGTCCCAAATTTTATTTTAAAAAAAATATGAAAAAATATTACAAAAGTACTTTTGGATGATATATACTTTTTCATTTTACTGGAACTACCTCACGTTTTTTAAATATACACAGAATAAAATAAAAAAAAATCAAAAGATGAAAATTTTATTGGCTTTATTATTATTTTGTAAAAAATTATTTATTATTTCATTTATATTTAGTTTATTAAAAAATGAGGGCATAATTATATAAATTGAAACCTTTATATTCATATAATTTATATTAAATTATTAAATTCACTTTATTATTGACGGAAAATAGACGTCAAGCATAGAAAAAAAAAATCCTAGAAAAGAAAAAAATTAATATTTATCATTATTATTATTATTATCATCGAATAAATTATAGATAAAAATAAATAAACATATAGGCATAGGCATTTGTGGCAATTTGTGGGCATTTGTAGAAAATAGATAACTATAGCGATTTATTAGCACCAAGAAGACTACAGACAGATATATATTTTAAATAATAATGAAAGTTTTATTAATTTTTTTGAAAAAATGTCTTGCATACATATAATCTTGATACTAAACAAAATATGACGGAACAATGGTTTGAGAATTCTCATTTTTAATTTTGTCGATTAGTATTTATTTGTTGAATCATTATTCCAATTCATATTCAAGACAATTGTCTTCATGAACCGGTACAACAATTGCATCAGCAGCAGATGGTATAAAAAGCATCAAATTGCGGAGCAACACGTGGTAGTTGATGTGGAGTATTATATATAGTTGATTGGAATTTATGTTTAAATTTCGATGAGCAAGATAATGATTATAATATTCCACATCAACTACCACGTGTTGGTCCGCAATTTGATGCTTTTTTACAATTTTTGAGGGATGTACCACATGCAAATATGATACAGCTCGCTTACTTTTATCAGATGGGGCTGATATTTACAATGTAGTTGGTCTTAAAGGAGGAGAACAAGTTCAAGGTAGACAACAATTCGAAATGATACAGTTGTTCATGAACATTTGATGCATCAAGGAGGACAACAACCACAAGTAGCGCCTCGTCCATATAGGCACCACGTTCAAGATATGCTGCTATACTTATCCCACAACCTTTGATTTATCAAGGAATATTAATTATAATCGTTCATGAACATGAAATTAATTAATTAATCAATTGATTAATCGTTTATGAAATGTTGCAATCAACATTTATTGTTGATAATTCCCTGGTGAAAATTTTTCTCCGTCTTTTTTCCACCTTTCTCCGTCTTTTCTCCATTTTTTTCCGAAAATGACCCATAGTTGGAGAAATGGCGAACAAATTTCTCGACCATTTCTCCGTGAAAAAAATTAGTAAAATTAATTATTTTTTATCCGTAAAAGTTTGTTTTAATATTGAGGTAAATAAATATTTCCCCCATAAAAAAAAAAAAATATATTTCATTTGTTTAACACTGACCACTCATGAATAGAAATCCATCTTGAAATGAGAATTTCAAATTTAGTTAAAAATTCACCTATTTTATTTATTCATTTGTATAATTAAATTTTTTAAAACTCAATTTTTTTTTCCTCTGAAAAATTCATCTTAAATGTTTAATAAATAAATGAAATTATTGATATAAATATGAAATAAAAGAAAAAATATTTATAATTTAATTTATAGTTTCTTTTTCTTTTTTTTCTTTAACTTTTTAATTATTTACAAATTTAATATATAGTCCAACAAATTAAACTTCAAGATGCAAATGTAGAAATGATTTAATGATAAATATAATTATCTAAATTTCAAGAAATTAATTTATAATTTTTGATTGATTTTTAAGCAACTTTTACATGAGATTATTTTAAATTTTGAAAGTTTATTTATAATTTTTACTTAACCATATGCATTTCCTTCTTTAATAAATTTAAATATTTAAATAAGTAGATTTTTGATGTCACCTACATAATATATATTCAAAAATACGTCAAATTATTAGACCTTACATAAAGTAGTAACCCAACAAAGTACTCCATTGAAATTTCACTCAAATATTTTCACAGTGTTATTCTACAGATTTACAGAATTTACTTTATGTAAAAAAAAAAAAAATTTATGTATATCTCCCTTCTTAATCTATCAATTATTATCATTCTAATAAATATTAATTATTTAGTAAATAATATCATATCATGGTCGTTAATCAAGCCTATAGAAAAAAAATCTTATAAAGAAAAAAATTAATATTTTTCATTATTATTATTATCTAATAAATTATAGATAAAAATAAATAAACATGAAATAATAATTCTGTAGAATAAATTTTTTTTTATTCATTCAATTAACAAAATAACTTTACAAAAATTACATCAAGTTAGCTGAGATTTTTTTGTTTAAATTATTATAAACATTTAACAAAAAACAAAATCAAAAGTTACGATATTATACTTAATAAATCATTTGATTTAGTTAATTTAAACAAATTGATTAATAATTTACGCTCAGGTATTTCAAGGTATTTTCAATTCAAATAATTAATTAGAAAAAAAAAACAAAAAATAAACACAAGTTTTCTATTTTTTATAAAACAAATTTAACTCAATTATTATTAATTTTTTTTATATTTTTAATAACAAGTTAAAATATAAAAAAATCAATTAACAATTGCCGAGTAATTCATATTTAATTGAAGAAAAAATAATAATAAATTTTATGTTTATTTTTTTTATTTTTTTTTCTAATTAATTATTTCGAAAACGACCTAAATTCACTTAACAATTAATTCTTACAATCAATAACGTAAAAAAAAATGATAACAAACAATTACTTACGTACGATATGAATTAATAAAAAAAAAAAAAAAAAAATACATTAGCGTCTTATTGAATAATTAAGTATTCGTGTTTGAGTTTAATGGAAAAAAATTGACTACTTATCAGTCCTATCGTTGACGAAAACATTATTATTTTATAATTAAGATCGTGTAAATACTAAATGGAATTGTCTAAATAACATAAATAATTGTAAATAATATTACAATTTTTTGTTGTTGTTAAATCATCATCAACAATATCGTAAATTGTACTTTGACAAAAAAAAAAATTATTGTCTTTTGATTTTCATTGCCTCCAGGGATTTCTTAAAATTACTATTTTAAGCTAATATTTTTCTTTCACGTATCTACAGTATGTACTTGACAAAAATACATATACATTTTCATTTTTGATTATTTGATTTTTGATTTTATTGCCTTTATAAAATCTAATCTTCAAAGCTTATTTTTATTTTTGCAATTCTTATGCAACTTATGTATTATATTTTCTTTTTTTCTTTGTATTCATCAATAGATGTTATTTAATCTAAAAAAAAAAAAAGAAAAAAAAAAGAAAAATAATAGTAATAATAATAAAAACAATAATATTGTATTAATTTAACAATCGCTAAAATCATTGACATTAAAATTAGCTAATTTACGTAAATCATTTGGTATTAAATTATACAAAATTTTAGCATAATCTTTTTTTAATATTTCAAGATTTTTTTTAGTCAATGCAAGTGGCATATCACATGGTTCATCTTCAAATAATTTTTCTAAATTTTCAATAGTTAACCATTTAAAAAAATAAACAAGATATATATTTGATACTGGACGATTTAATTGATGTGGATAATCAAGCTCTGAATAATAATCAATTTCATTAATATGTTTTTGTAAATTTTGTATTATTTTAACTAAATATTTATTTTCATATTTATGATTACTATTTAAAACAACAACACGTTCATCAAAAAACATTTTAAATCTTAATCTTTTTAATATAATACCATAAAAGTCTTGATTCTCTTCAATACAAATAAATACATATTCATCTGAATTATGCTTAGCACGATATGATTTTTGATATTTTTTTAAATCATCAAAGCTTGAATTTAATGGCATTATTTTAAAACAACCACGAAATTGATCATCTTTTTGTTGATAATAATAATAATCAAGTAAACAATGCATTGCTTTTTCAGTTAATAAATCATCGCCTAATAATAATTCTAAATCTTTTATACCTAAGCTATTGTCACTGTCATTATTATCACCACCATCATCAACTTTATTAATATCATCATCATCTTCATTATTACTACTACTATTATTATTATTAGTATCATTATTAACATCATTATTAATATTAACAATATCATCGCCATCATTATTACTACCACTATTATTATTACTATCATTATTAATATTGATATCATTATCATTATCTCTACTACTATTATTGTTATTAGTATCATTACTATTACTATTATTATTATTAATAATATTATCATTATTATTATTATTGTCAATATTTATATTTACCTCATTTTCAATTTTATTATCTTCATGGTCATATATTTTTTTATCGTCTATTTTATTTTTATTTTCTTCTTCTTTTTCATTATTGTTATTATCATTATTATATATTTTATTTTTATTATTTTCCTCATTTTCATAAATTTTTTCATCATTATTTAAAATTTGACTCGTTGATTGATTATTATTGTTATTATTAATGTTATTGTTGATGATTATATTATCGTAGTTTGATTCAACAAGACGATTTAACCATGTTGATTTTGGTTTTCTTGGTATTTGAATTTTTACATTATTATTATTGTTATCATTTGGCTCCACAGAACTTATGAAATTATTAAGATCAACGTTGTCCTTGTCGGTTTCTGAATGTTTTAATTTTGTAGTAGCTGTAATATTTTTTTTAAATATTAATACTAGTTTTATCTTATCTTTTGTGGTATTTTTTAAAATTTTTTTTGATAAAAAAATAAAATAAAATTAACTACGTAAAAAAAACTTACCTGTTGACTCAGATATTCTGTTAAAACTATTATTATCACGTGAATAATTTAAATCACTCAAACATATTTCATCTGGTTTTGAATGTAATCTCGAGTAATTATCATCATCATCATTACCAACATCGTCATCATGAGGTGATGAAATTTTAGTTTTTTTTGATTGTTTATTAAAGCAATCGTATGTTTCAGCTGGAAAAAAAATAATATAAATACGCAAAATAAATTTTATATTACAGACTATATTAATAATAATTAAATAAATAAAAAAATATATTTATTAGTTTAATGATAAATTAATTATACCAGTTAGTTCAGGCGGTGATTCAGACTCACTTTCACTCGTTAAATATTTTGATGAATATCTACTTCTTTTTTTTGTATATCCATTTAGTAATAATTGATTTGGAATTATTGATTTTCTCCATATGTCTTTTAGTGAGGGTGATTTTGGACACGACAACCATAATGTATTATTTCTTCTAAAAGCAGCACAATCATCAAGAATTTGTTCAGTATATTTACCCAAAAAATCTTCAATAATCATATCACTACGTATACTTGGTTTTTTATAAACTCTACTCTTAATATTTCTCGATATTTCTGGATGATTTTCTGGAAATCTAAATTTATCCTCAGCATTGTCAGCAACAAGTGCACGTATCAATCGATTATAAAGATTTTGATTACGATGCAAAGGCTGACGAACCCACTGTTAAACAAAAAAATTAAATTTAATTATAAATTAACTATAATATCAATAATTATTATTATAAATATTAAGATAATAATATATTGTTTATGAAAAATATTAGATAATAATATGACACGTGATATTTAATGTTAATAACTTACACTTTTATGCGGCGAATTTCTCTCAACAAACTCTGACGTGTCGATTCGTAGATCCATGATAATAAATTGATATATTTTTTCAACTAAATTTATATTATTTTATAATTATTATTTAATATATTATTTATATTTTTAAATAATATGACATGTCTGTGTCTTGATGACAAATTATTATTAGACACTTTAATAAATCTTTAGACAAAAGATTTGATTTATTTTATATTTTTTTTCTGAGTTTATTTTACTTTTTTTTTTTTTTTTCTTTTATGCTAGAGCGAGTAGGTTAGGTTCCTCGTGGCAAATGCGTGTTGTTGCTGCTTCCCGCGGCCGATGATAACAAATAAACACGACATCTAATGGCAAATATGCCTTTGACAAAATGAATCACAGGTGTGTGTATATGTGTGTTTTGTATATTTTATATTTTTATTATTTATTCTCCATCAGTCATAAACTCATAAATTATTATTATCGTGTTTCCAAATAATAAAATTTATCAAATTTATAACTTGTATTATTTATTTTTATTTTTTCTTTTTTAAATTTTATTGTTTTTAAATTAAAAATATACAAAAGTTTTATCTTGTTTAAATTTTATTTGTCATTGTGTTTGGAGTCGAAATAATAATAGAAAAAAGTTAGGTTAGTCATGCTTGAATTTTAGAGAGAAAAAATAATATATAAATAAAATTAAATTTATGAAAATAATGATTGACAGAGAATTATTAAAATTATGGAAAATAAATATAATGCCAAAGAGACAATTAATTTATTAGATTTATTGTCAGAAAGTGATAGTGATTTATCAGATATTATTGAAATACAAAAAAAAAAAAAAGTTAAAAGGTAAATTGTATGTTGTTGTTGATATTATTTTTACAATTATTAATATTTATTTATTTTTATTTTAGAAGACAAAAATTTGTTAATGAAAGAGTTAAGAAAAATAATAATACATGTAATTGTATTAAATCACAAACAAAAATAATAACATTATGGTTTGCAACATTGTTTATAATTTTCTGGCTAATTGCATTATCATGGCTGGCAATAATTCTTTATGGAGAAATTGGAAAAATGGATACAACAATAAAAACTGGTAAATATTATTTAATTTATATTTTTGTTAAAAATAAAATTTCAATTTTAACTAGACATTTTTAAATTCATCAACAAATAAGATTAATTTTTTTTTTATATCAACTGAATAAGTTTAAAAAAAATAATTATTTATTTATATTATTCTTATTTATTCATTTATAAAAAAAACATATTAACAAAAAAATTCATAAAAAAGAAGATCAATGTCAGACAAGACGCGCGTCGTTTTACCTCCTTCTATTTACTCCAATAGTCCTTTTTACCTCCTCTTTATCCTCCCACACACACACACTCACAAATTTGACCTGTAACAATTTATTAAAACTATAAATAATAAATATAAAAATTTAATAGCTTTTAAACAAAACAATAACATAAAGAATTACTCATTTTTAAAGAAAAAATTTGTACATGAAATTTTTTTAAACTAAAAATTTGTTATTAATGTTAACAGCAAGTTACAATTTACATATTGTTTATGAAAAATAAAATATTATTATTGTCGTAACAATATCTTGATAACATAATGTTGTTTTTTTTTTTTTTTGATTATTATAAATTGCTATGTGTTTATTTAATAAATGATAAATTACTTATTGATGCTAAAAAATCAAAATTTTCATACATGTCGTATTAATGTATTACAGTATGATAATGTCAAAAGATTAATTCACGTTTGTTTGTAATATGTACCTCTATATCTCGCCCACCTTTAAAGTCGATATCAAAACCACTTGAGTTGATATATACTGTGTGAGTTGAGTACAAAATCGACGCACCACACAGTAACATTTGTGATGCGCTTGTAGGTGGATGACAAAACCACCAACGTGATTGATAAACTCTTATTTAAAAATAAATAATCTGTCAATAAATATAACAAATAAATACAATACATTAAAAAAATATTAACAATAATAATTATAATCAAATAAATACATCAACTCTAGCTCAAAAATAAAAAAAAATAAAATTATCAATTTTAAATTCTATTGTTAGTATAAGTACTAAAAATAGCTTTATCTAAACTACGTGATGATTAAAAAATTGGTAAATTTATTGTGTTATTATGTGGAAAAAAAAAAAAATAATATATAAATAAATTTGAAATATAAAATACGTGAAGGTGCGATCGATATAGTACAGCAAGGGAAACTAGTCATCCCCTCTTTTATTTCTATCTCAATTAAATAAATATAATTTTTTTTATTTTTTAATTTATATGTCAATATTAAAACTTGATCATCTTATCAATTATAAAAAAATATAAAAATCAGGTTGATAAATATTTAAATGACAATCTATTTACAGAAAAATATATTTAAATTTATATTTTTAAAAAAAAACCAGACAGAAAAACCTTCACACAGTTTTTTTTTTTTTTAAATCGAAATCCTGACCGGCTTTTTTTTTTTGATACATAATAAACAAACAAATAAACAAATAAAAAATAAATAAATTATCAACGTGACGTGTCTAGATTATCTGTTATTTTTTGTTAATTTTCAATTTTTTTTTTTTTTCTTATTTCGTCAATTCCATAAGCCGTATCTTATCGAATCTCAGGGTCACATTAGCATCGGTCTGACTAGCAGTCGACTCATTTCACTGATTGTCATTTTAACCATGTGATTATGAAACTTGTGTATTAAAAAATAATAATAATATTAGTTAATAATAATTCAAATGAAACACGAATAAAATAGATTATCATCGTTAATATTATTATTGTTATTATTAACTATTTTAAAACGTAGCTTAATATTTTTTTTTTTTCTTCATTTTCATATCTGCTTTTTTATTATTGTTATTATTTTTTTTTTCAAATAAAATTAAGTTATACTTTGTGTGTTGAGTTGTCAATGTTGTGTACACATAGACGTATGTTACCTGCTGATACGATAACACCAGGTTCAACACACAAAGCTGTTAAAAGAAAATTTTTTTTTATTTATTTACCATAAAATTAAAAATTGTTAATTATTGAAAAATATTTTATAAATTAAAAATCATTGAAAATGAAGAGAAAAAAAAATTATTTAAATTAAATTTTTGTATTGTTTTTTAAAGGAAAATAATCAAGTTAAATGATAAGAATTTATTATGATGGAAATGAAAAAACCAAGGTGACTGAATGTGCGCAGAAAGTTGAAACATTTTTTGTGTTATTTATTTGAGTTTTGTTGTTTTTTTTTTTTTTTTTGAATATGATTATTATATAGGTCATTTTTAAATTTAACATTTAATTATTTATAAATAAAATATTGTCAAGTATATTTGGAGATTATTTGAATAATATTAAAATGGACTCGGTGGCGGTGACAGTGCCACTTCGTCCTCCGACGAAAAAAATGAAAAAACGTAAAGAATTAGATGCATTAGCACCTTCACATGTAATCTCCAGAAGAACATCTGGCAAAAGAAGTTCACAGGTAATTTTTTTAAATAATTATTTCTAGTATTTGTTGAGTTATATAATTTTTATGTTTATTTGATTTGTTAATAGGAGTTATTGACTGACAGCAGTGATGAACGTTCGGAATATTGGAATGTATCAATACGTGGTAATCGTAAAGCTCGAGCTAGACGAGGACGTTCATGTCCAGGTTTATTTCGTGCATGTAATGCATTTTTTGGATGTGCATCTGTATTAGCAACAGCAAGTCTTATTTGGCTGTTTATTGATGTACGTCAACAATTAACATCACTCAGAGTTGAAGTGGACCAAGGTACTGACAACCTGGAGACGTCCAACATCATTCTACAGAAATTTTTACAACAAAATGTGTACTTAATTTCCCTCAAAAACATAATTCCCATCCTAATAAAATACTTTTAGGTTTTTTTTTCTTTTGGTAAATTATTTTGCTAAATTATTTTGTTTATTTTTTAGTTTATTTTTTGTGTTTCAGTTATAGCAGGTAGCGATGGTGTTCAGGACACTCTTCAAAAGTGTCATTCACTCTCCAAAGAGCTTCAAAACAATCAGACATTTTTATACACCCAATTGGCAGATGTCAAATTACAAATTGCCAATTTTACAACACAGGTAAAAGCTTCAAAATATATTTAATTGTTTTTTTTTTAATTTAATTTTTAATTGATGATTTTTAGTTGTCAAGCCTACAGCCAGAACTTCATCAAGTTCAAGAACTTTTAAATCGTGCACCAGAATTAACAAATGTTCCAAAAGATTTAAATAATATATTAAATAGTGTTGCAACATTTGGAAGTAAAATTGAAGATTTAAAAAGTACTGCTGATGGTTTAAAAATTGTTGATCAAAAATTACAAGATGCTCAAAATATTATTCAAAATAATATAACAGAAATTAAGGTAAATAAATTGTATAAATTAATAAAATATTGATGAAAAAATGTAATATTATTTTATAATTTTTTAGACTTCATTGACTGAACTGTCACATATTACACGTGGACCAGAATTATTAACAAATGCATCAAAAATAAAAACAGATGAATTAAGTCAAGCAATATCAAAGTTACAAATTGATTTAACAAATATCACTGAAACATTGACGAAAAAATTAACATGGCTTCAAAATGATCGTGAAAATGACAAGGTAACTATCTAAATTTATCAAGCATTATTTATCAACAATATTGTTTGCTAATTAATTATAATTATTTACAGAAAAAATTGGACAGTATGATGGATAATAATTTAAACGTGACAGTGACACTTGAATCACTTCGTGGACAATGTGCCAAAATATCAGAACATGAAAAATTATTAAACGCAACAATAATGACTGTCAATGATCAGGTAAATATCAATTTAAATAATTGAAAAAAAGCTAACAAGTTATTGATAATAAAATATTAATTTACTGTTTTTTTTTTTTTCTTTCAGGTAAAAAATATTCATACACTTGATCTCAATGCTAGAATAAACAAGATGGAACAAAATTATAGTCACTTGAAAAATACGACAGATGTGATATTAAATTCAATAAATGATATAAATAATAATTCAAAAGTCAGTGGACAAGGTCAAACAACTAGAAACACAACACAAAGTTGAATATAAAAAATATATTAATTTAAAAATAATGATAAATAAGAGAAAAAATTAAAAAAAAAAAAGTTTAAATAATTTAAAAATACAGAAATAATAAGATATGTATAATAGACACATGAAAAATGTGTATTTGTATATAAACCATAATTTAAATTATTTGTTTGTTGTTTAAATTAACAAAATAAAATTAAACAAAAAACAAAATTTTTTAATTTTAAAAAATTACTTATAAATATTGTTCATTTTTTCATATAAATTAAATTTTTTTTTTTTTTCTTTTTTCTCTTTTTCATTGATTTAAAAAAAAAGAGTATGTTATAATTTATTTTTTTTTTCTTTTAAATTACACTTGTTTCTAAAAACTATTAAATTAACGTTCTAATAATCAAATTAATTTAACAACATAAATTTTCTTATTTTCCTTTATAAATACATAATTTATAAATCAATTTAAATAATCATCTGTCGAGTTATTTTCGAGGACAAAATGAGTAAATTAATAAATCAAGAATAAACTGGACATTGACATTGAACATATCAAGTTCAAGATAAGTAAAAAAACACTAAAAAAAAATCAAAAAATACATCTACAATATCATGACAATAAAAATAATAATAACACTCAATTGAAAATACAACAAAATTTAAAATTATAATTTTTTTAATGATTTCCATTGAGATAGGGCTTGTCCGGTATGCAAAATAATAACAACAATATTATGAAAAGTGGGAGGAAAGTGTATACAAGGAAATGAACAAAGGAAAGAAAAAAAAAAAATATTTTTTTTTAGTTTAAATATAGAGGGGATAAAAGAGAACAAACACGTCTCTTTAAAACTTGAAGTTTGTTGTGTTGATCAGACCAGCTGTTTGCCTGACGTCATCCAGAAAACTCGTGTCAATATATCTGTGTGTGTTTACGTTAAATTGCGTCTTAATTCATAAAAATTTTAAATCATATTAAATAACATAACAATTGATCAATAACTCACAAAAAAAAAAGAAACAAATCCTTCAAAATTTCTATTTAAAAGTTTTGACATTTTTTTTTTTTTGTTTTTTTCTTTTATGTGTTATTTCGAAAAATTAATAACAAATATTAATTTATTCATGAGTATATATTTAATTGGAACATTTCAATATATATTTTCGCGATAAAAAATAATAAAAAAATATTATCATAAATTTAATAATAACAATAATAAAAAAGGGAAGTTGACAACACGCTTGCGCACGTATGTGTACATGTAAAAAAAAAAAAAATTATTTGGCGTATGGTAACTGAGATAAAGAGAAAGAGATAAAGAGAATAAAATAGTGAGAGAGATAGAGAAAATAAAAAAAAATAGTGAAAGAGAATAAAGAGAAATTAGTGAGCTCTTCTGTCGAGGTGAACGATTTCAGGAAAAATCAAAACAATCAAGATGGCTGATCCAAGTTGTGAGGCATCATCATCATCATCAAATACTATTATTGAACAACCACAACAACAACAACAACAACAACAATCATCACAAGTTGTACAACAATTACATGATGATATTGATAAAAATGATGATTTCATTGAGCCCGATAAAAAAAGACGCAAATTAATTAAAACAGATGGTAAAAGTGATCAAAAATTGGAACATCGTTTGGGTGGAATTTTATGCTGCGCCGTTTGTCTTGATCTTCCTAGGGCTGCAGTTTATCAGGTAATAAATTAATATTATTATTTATTATTAATAATTTATTGTTTATTAATAAATATTGTCATAATTTTATGTCAATATATTTTGGTATTTTATTTGTAATCATTTTTTTTTTGATATTATTTTTTACTCTTTGTGTTGGAGTATTATTTAATAGATTTTTTTTTTAAAACTATTTATACATTTTTTTTTTAATAATAAAATTGGTGGTGGGTACAACAGATGGATAATTATAATCGTCTGTAACCTTCGTTTATAAACGTCAAGTACTTTCTACATTGAATATTATTTTTTTTTTTGTTTCGAATGATTTTTTATAGACACGTCTAATTGCGTCGTAGATATTAATTTAATCATTGCTTAATGAGTCTTAAATTTATGCAAAAAAATATTGAATTAACATTTTCTTTTTTTTTTTTCATTTGTTCAATGGTTTATTGAACAATAAATTTATTGATAATATTGTTAATTATTTAATAAAGAGATGATTAAATATAATGATATTAATAATTTTTTTTTTTTTTGTATTTTTGTATACAAATATTATCAATAGGTCATTTAATTTTACAAATAATATGTTATATATTTTTTAAATTTTGTAATGGTGATATATTAATAACTTTGTGTATATTTTTTTTATTTTTCACCTGAGTGTAATTTAAGTTTAATGAAAATTTTAAAAAAATGAAAAAAAAATATTTTTAATAATTTATGAGTGCGTGTGTGGTATAACATTTTTTTTTAATTTATTTTATTATAAAAAAAATTAATAATTATTTATTTTGTGTACTACATGTATAAACATGAAACAAGTGATAAATAATTTTTTTTTTAAAAAACAAATAAATGAAGATAATGTTTTTTTAAATAAAAAAAAAAAGACAAAAATTAAAACAATAGTGTAAGATTTTTTTTATCTAAACTCACTGTGTCCATCATAAATTTATCTATCCCATCATAATTTAATTCCCATCAATCCTATTTAAAAAAAAAAATATACATTTTATAATATAAAAATTTATTTTTGTGTATAAAATTATGTTGAAAATAAAAAAAAAATATCCATAATGAAAAATTAACCTGATACAATTTTGTGTTTCAGGTTTTTTAAAAAAAAAAATATTTATAAAACAACAGTTAATGGTAAAAGTATAAAAAGTACTTGGTACTTTTAAGTATGGTTAAAAAAATAAAAAATTTTTAATTAATAATTATTGTTACATGGTTAAAATGTAAAAAACAAATCAATTTGAAAGAGATATAATTAAATAATTAATTGTTTAATGTTTCTTGCAATATTGATTGATATTTTGTAATAATTAATTCACATTGTTGCTATGAGTATATAAAATTATAAAAAAAAAAAAATGAGAATGGTTTGTTGTAATGGTGTTTACAGTGTACAAATGGACACTTGATGTGCGCTGGTTGTTTCACTCATGTATTGGCTGATGCTAGATTGCGTGATGAATTGGCAACATGTCCAAATTGTCGTATTGAAATAAGTAAAACATCAGCATCAAGGAATTTAGCTGTTGAAAAAGCTGTATCTGAATTACCAGCTGAATGTCAATTTTGTGCTAAAGAATTTCCTCGAAATTCATTGGAACGTCATGAAGAATCCATGTGCGATGAGAGGTAGATGATAAATAAACTTATTCTTCAATACTCATTTCAAATATTAATTATTATTTATTAAACAGAATAACAAGCTGTAAATATAGCAGAATTGGTTGTCCATGGCGTGGACCAAATCATGAAGTACCAGAACATGAAGACACTTGTGTACATCCTCATACAAAAGGGAAAGATGTCATGGAAGCACTTCGTGATATTGATGCACGTACACTTGAAGAACGTAGATTATGTGACAGTGTATTTGATTTACTATCCTATGAAAAAATTACATTCAATGGTAATAATATTAAATTATATTTCAATGATTAAAAAAAGCAAATTTATAAATAATACTATTATGTTATTAGATTTGCAGATGAAACCATATCGTACTGATGAATTTGTTCATAAATTATTTTATGAAACATCACGTTTTACTGCATTCAATAATCAATGGGTTGTTAAAGCTAGAATAAATAATAGCCAACGTGATCCAACTCAAAGTTCAGAGCGTGACATGACTTATCAGGCAAGTTATAATTAAATTGTCTATATAAAATATATCCTACTTGATTATTTAATAATTAATTTTGTTTTTTGGACAGCTCATATTAAAAACAAAAACAACATATCCATTACCACTACATTATTTGATATTGAAAGGACCATTTGGTGATATGAAAGTACAACCACGTATTCATCGTTTTGATTTTACTGAACAGGACAATGAGAGTCCATATTTGCCACTACCACTTCCTGATACTGCTGAATGCAACAGATTACTTGCTGCAAAAGCCATAAGTTTTCGGTAAATATTACATTTATTTATTGTTACATTTAATTTACAATAAATTATATCAATATTATTTTAAATTATTTCAGATTGATTATGTTTCTAGCATCAAAGTAGTTACATTGACAATATTTATAATAAATAACGAATTAATTAATAACACAAACACACACATTTAAACATTAATAAATTGATTATTAAAATTTAATTAACAATAATCATCAATTCGTGATATAAGATTAACACACACTCACTCACACAAAGCAAGTAAAAATTAAAAAAAATAAAAAAAATACATTTAATCTTAATAAAACAATACGAAAAATTAATATTAAAATTATTAGTTAATTAATTTTTGAATAGATAAAAAAATAATATCAAATTTTAATGTCTTCAATTTTATTTTTCAATAGTTTGTAATAACGAAAAGAGAAAAACAGTTTGAGTGTTCTTAAATCTCTTAATTAAATAGCTTTTCTTTTCTTTTTTTTTGCTTTAAAAAAAGCCAGTTTTTTTCTTTACATAGTTGTTAGAATAATTTATCATTTAAAAACTAAAAAATACACATCAAATGTTTTTTAAGATTAACATTAAAATATTATTTAATTTAATTTTTTTATTTTCATTATTATTTTCATAATATATTTCATTTAATTTACTTAAAGTTTAATTTTGATTAACTATATAATATATATGTAAATATATATATTTCAAGACACAAACTTTTATCATTGATGTAATAAAAAAAAAAACATTTAAAATAAAGTAAAAAAAATCATCAAAATAAATGCTAATTGTTATGATTAATTTGGTATGTTTAAATAAATTATAATTCTGATAAATTAATAAATGTATTGTTAGCTATTTTTGAACAACTTGTTAAGCTTTGAGGAAAAATAAGTGGATTAAATGTTGTTGTTGCTGTTGTTGTATTATTGTCTGGTGGACTTGTGCTGTATTTACGATTTTTTGGTGTTGATAATCTTGGATCTGGTGATGTACAACAGTTGAGCCAGTATGACGTTACATTACCTTTACCACGAAGCTCAACTTCACCTCTTAATTCAAGTTCAAATATACCAAATTTATCTAAAATTTCTTTAGTTGCATCAGACACATGAATACGAAGTGCTAAAATAAATGATAAAATAAATAGATGCAAATAATTATATGAAATTATAAACTCACGTAGACCAGAAGATTCCATTCTTGATGCTGTATTAACAGTATCACCAAATAAACAATAATGTGGCATTTTTTGTCCAACAACACCAGCACAAACTGGACCACTGTGAATGCCAATTCTCACACTTAATTGTATATCTTGTTTGTGTAATATTTTAAATGTTGTAACAGCATCAAGTATTGCTAATGCCATTAGACATATTTCTTTAGCATGTTCATCACCATTTCTTTGTGGTAAACCAGAAACAACCATGTATGCATCACCAATTGTTTCAACTTTATATACATCATAAAATCCAATGATTCTATCAAATGTTGAATAAAGATCATTTAAAAAATCAACAACTTGCATTGGTGTACTTGCTGCACATAGTCCAGTAAAACCAACAATGTCACTAAAATAAATTGTAACTGATTCAAATTGTTCTGGTTGTACAACTTCACCTGCCATCAATTGACATGCAACTTGTCTGAAATATTTTTATATATTTATTTTTAAATTGTATTGATAAATTATAATTATCATTTTGAATTTACCTTGGAAGAACTTGATATAATAATTCTTCACTTCTTCTTTTTTCTAAACTCAATTGTTCTGTTTTTTCACTAACTAATACTTCCAGGTTGTTGGCATATTGTTCCATACGTCGCAAAAGATCATCCATAAGATTTTCACAATATCCTCTGATAAAAACGAAAATTAATAAATCTTTTTATTAGTACATATAGTGTTTAAAGAAAAAAATAAAATTAAACAAACTTCATTATTCCTCTAATTGTCGCACGTATTGTATGAAAACTTGGTCGTTCCTCGGCAATTTCATTCCAGCATTTTTCCATAAGAGAAAGTATATCAGGTGGACAATCTCTCAGTGCAACTTCTGGACGAAAACTTGGATTTTCACCAGCTGATACACGTTCAATTATCTAAATATATCCAAAGAAAAAATATATACAATTCAATGAAATAATTTTGAATATAATTATCATTTACTTCTTGTGATGACATGTAGGATTTTGCAACTTCATATGGTCCACCACGTAGTACAATTTCTTCTAAAATTATTGCAAAACTATAGACATCACCTTTTTGAGTTGCAGCACATCCAGGTAAAACAGTACCTGGTAATAATTCCGGTGCAATCCAAAGTAATTCTTTAAAAAAAGACATTTAAATTTTACCAAATATAAAAATAAATTGTTGGTATCTACTTCAAGATAAAAGTTAAATTTTACATTACTTGTATAATGATTTTCATCCATAATTAAATCAGCAGGTGTTGTTAATGTTTTAAGTCCAAAATCCGATATTTTTAGAACAAAACGTCCATCAATTAGACAATTACATGATCTTAATTTACCGTGTGATCCAACTTCACTAGCATGTAAATAATCCATTCCCTGTTGGGCAATAAAAATGGATATAATAAAAAATAATGAAAAAATAAAATTGCCAGATAAATTTATTTGTCACATTCACCTTAACAATGTCATGAATAAGTGACATACGAAAATTCCAATCGAGTTTTATTGCCTCATTACCAAGTACATCTTTCAACGATCCCTTTGGACAATATTCAGTTAATATCAATACTGTTGGTGATGGTGAACATAAACATGCTCCAATAAATCTATAAAAAAATGCTAAATTATTGTCCATATTGTCCAAATTGAATTTATTGTCATACCTCACTGTATTTTCTGATGTAACATCACGTACTTGTTTAATTTCCCACAATAGCTTTTTAGTAACATCAACAACTTTTTTTTTAGTAATTTTTTTAATAGCAACACGTTCACCTTTGTAAATTCCAACAGTTGTAAATACAGTTGTTGGTCCAAATGAATCACCGCTGACTTGTGAACCACGTCTACGTTGTTCAAGTCCATAATTCTAAATATAATTAATGCTTTTTTAGAAAAATAAATATATCAATTAAAAAATCATGATTAATCTTACATTTGGCTCAGACATAACTTGATGTAAATTAATTTTAGATGAAAATACTTTGCTAACTTCAAGTAATAAATCCTCTGGTCTTATTCTCCATGACATATTATTAAGATCAGCTGATAAACGTAAATGACGATAAAATAAAAATGCAGAAGTTATTGCAATTATTAAAATAATTAATAATATTAAACTAGCACAAACAATATGTATAAATGTATATGCATCAGTTTTTAATAAACATGATGGATCATCACCAAGAAAACCACATTCTGGTATATCACGTGGTGGTGAATCTCTACCACCTGGCCAATGTATTTTTTTACCAATCATTTGATTGTATTCACGATTAGCACCTAGATAATGTGCAACAACTTCAAAATTACCAGTTATTGGATCTAAATCAAGAATACTATAATCAGCATCACGATCACCATCAACATCAATTCTAACATGTCCAGTTATTCCCATAAAATCACGATTCCACATTTTTCTTGTCATTGATAAACCATCCCATATGTCACCACCCTCTGATATTGTTTCATTCAATGCTATTCCCAATAAATAAACACCATCATAAAATGCACCAATAAAAAAATTTACCTATTTTCAAAAAACAAAAATCAATTATCAATTAATTATCTGTTGTTAACTGTTAGTACAAAAATTTAATTACTCTTGTTAAATTATTTCATTTTTAAATCGCTTTTTTTTTCAATTAATTCTATAATATTTATATTATAATAATAAATAATTATTAATTAAATATTATAATTGAAATTTAAAAAAAAACATAATTTAAATAATTGAATTCCATTTGTTAATGAAAGTTTTTTAATGTAATTTTGCTCATTTTTTTTTTCTTTTGATGAAATTGAAAATAAATTACAGCTTGCTGTTAATGATTGATAAATAATTAGTTTAAGTGCACTACTGTTAATAACATACCTCTTCACCTTCTGAAAATGAGTAATTATAATCAGTTTGTGCACGAATCCTAACATTATCAGCAAAGCCTTGGAAACGTGGACTTGTTGGTTGTAATAATGATACACGTAACAAAGCTTCATATGCTTTTCTTGCTGCTGAATCATCATGATCATTCATTTCCCAGTCGTGATCACCCCAATACGATCCCTTTATTATATTACAAAAAACAAAAATTATCAATAGTAATTTAAATTGTTATTATTAAACGTTTTTTTTATTTTTTACTTGAATTATTTCAACATCAAGAAATGTCCAATCTCCTCGAGTCATTCCTAGACTGTGAGCAGCAAGCATAAATTTTCTAACAAGTGTACCTCGAACACTCAAAATAACAACTGAATAAAAAAATTAATAGTTTATTAATTAATTACATTTGAATTATTTAATTATTGTTGGATTTACCTCTAGCATACATGCTTGCATCTCGTAAATATAAATGATAAGAATCATCCTCAGAATTACCATCAAGTTCACGTACAAATTTGAGTAACCCATCTTTTCTCAATCCGTATTCAAGATTTTTCCCAACCGTTAATGAAAATAAATCTGATTTATCAAGTATCAATGCAACATGTGACCAGCCAAATTCTTTAAATATACTTGCAAATACTAATCGCAAACGACACTGACAATATGACATTCTCGTTAACGTTGGATATTTACTTTTATCTTTAAAAATACCCTGAAAAAAAAAATTATTAAAATATAAAACCTCTAACAAATTCTAGGATATAAAAAAAAGTTAATTAAAAAAAATAAATGCGCAGTGTTTGTTTACAATTTGTATATGAAAAAAAAAAAATAAAAAAAAAATATAATTGGACAAATACGACAATGAATAAATTCATATGAAAAAAAAAATAAAATAAAATATAAAAACTTTTTTTTTTTTTATAAAAATAAAATAATAATGAGATAAAAAAAAAAAAAAAAAAATTACCGAGCTTTCATTTTTCCACTTGTGGAGTCTTCCTAGAATACCAGATGTAACTGATAGTTCACCCTCAGATGGAGGCTGTTAAATAAATGTTAAAAAAAATTATTATTAATATTGTATCATTGATTGAAGTATATCAATGGTATTATGAACATGCCTGATCACCCATTCCAGTGATTATTGGTGTATTCCAGTAAGCAGCAAGTCGAGCAACTGGTTCAAGGGCAAATGCACATGCTGGTCCAATATATGCTATTACATTATCACGAAAATGCATATCAGCAGCAAGACCAGGTGCTCTTGCTCCACTACATTTTGGATAACTTGAAAACATAATAATAATTGTAAATTTTTTTACAAACAATTAAGCTCATAAACTTGGCAAGTTATAGAAAAATAAAATATAAAAACTAATCTGATAAATCATAACACGTGCTCTCCACCTTCATTCACAGATTAACTTTTTTTTTTTTCAATTGTTATTGTTATTTTTACGTTTAATCATTTGTGAATTTATCCTAATCAATTATCCAACTTTTATATAAACACCCTTTTTCCTAGGATCAACTGTTTTATTTATTTTTTTTTTCGTTTATTTTGTATGAATTTTATTTGTAAAAAATACGTGAAATATAGTTACTTGAATTATTATAATATTTAATTTTAATATGTGTGCATATAGGAGTGAATATATTATTTATTTATTATATATTCTAACTGGACATGTGTGTATTCAAGTTGAAATTTCTCTATTCATTCCACATCACGAATTTGATGACATCAAACACGTCAATTAGACTCGAATTGTCTATGTTCTTTTATATGAAATATTAATATTTTCAATGTTTATATTAATTTCATTTAAAATTATCATTACAGTAGAATTATTAATTTGTCTCTTTGTTTATTGCGTAATATTGAATTAATAATTAATAATTATATTCAATAAACAAGACATAATTATTGATAGAAATTTTTTTTTTTTTATTATTATTATATAATTTATAATGAATTGAATATTATGCATTGAATAAATAAAAATAATAATGAGCTTTTTTATTTATTTATCATTGAAAGAGTTATTTTAAATTTTTTTCCCTTGTGTATGCTTCAGGGGTGAAAGAAAATTTATACATAAAAAAATTGATCAAAGATTGAATCTTGTATTTTTTTTTTTTATATTTTCATTTCTCGAAGGAGCACAATCTGATAATTGACTCAATGGATCAATCGTTATGATCACTCAGGCATAAAAATTATCCGAATATAAATCGGATAATTTTTCAAAAGAAAGAATAACTTTATTACGTATGAAAAAGAAAAAAAAAAAAAATAGAAAAAATAATAAAAACAGAACAAGGACATGAAGAATAAATTTGAAATAATGAAAAAATTTTCATGGAAAAATACGTGTTTATTCATTCATATAAAAAAATAAAAGAAATAATTTTTTGAAGATTAAATAATATAATTTTTTATATTTATATGAATATATAAAAATAAATGAATTGTAAATAATTTTTTTTTTCGGCTACATTACCTTGCTTGTACTTTTCGTAATTGTACATTTTGATAAATGAGAAATTCATTAACTTCAGCAAGTGCTAAATCAACAGCTGGACCACATCTTTCAAGGTCAAAAGGACTGTCCAATCTTGATGCCATCAACACCCCAACATTGTAATATTTTATATTTTTTTCTTCAGCTAATTAATTATAAATTATATTCTCAATTAAAAAATACAAAAAAAAAAAATTGAAATATAAATTAATAGCTTTTTTAAATAATTTGAAAAGAAAATAAAAAATATAAATTTTTGTTTATTTTATTAATTGATAAATGAAAAAAAATATAATTAAATTTATTAAATTAAAAAAATAATAATTTATTTTAAAATCTTACCTGAAATATTTGTTAAAAATATTGTAAATATATTTATAATAATAAATGTAATAAATAATTTAATTATTAATTTTTCAAAACAACACGTCAATGGTAACCACTTCATAGTTTGAACGCCAAATTTCGTTTGATGTTTTCCAACGAGTTTTACTCTCATACAGATAAATTGTTGAGCGTTTGGGGTAAATCAACTAGAGCACATGCGCTTGACATTGCTCATACTATAATTTCTTTTATTTTCATTTTTTCCATACTTTATTTTATTTATTTTTTTTTCTTGTTTTGTCCTTTTAGAAGTTATTATTTCATGTATTATGTGTTTCACAGTTATATCACGTTTATTATCAATATTAAACAATGAAAAAAAATAAAAAAAATATATATATTTTTGATTAACGAGATGCTGGATAAGGATAATCCTGATGATTGAAGGATAATCTTGGGGATGATCAATTTATAGATTTATTCAATAATTGGTTACGCTCTGAAATATAATCACAAATCGAAATTTTCTTTTACAAATCGAAACGAATTTCGCCAAATAGTTGCAAAATATTTATTTTAATAATTAAAAATATGTAAATTATCGTTGTTAAATTTAATAATCATTCAATCGTTTAATTAAATGAAAAACTAAATTTAAACTCATTAAAAAGCCTTTAAATTTTTCGTTTTTATTTTGTATAATTATCGTGATTTTATTATCAAGATTTTCTGGAACTCGAGAAAGTCACTGGGATGTTTTAACAGAGTGCCCCTATAAATATCAATTAAAAGAACAAAAAAAAAACAAAAACTTTTTAATAACTTATAAATGAAGTTGTGAAAAATACTTACTTAAAAAATATTTCTTTTGTCAGCATTACTTCTGATTAGTCAATTTTAAACTGAGCATATTTTAAGCGAAAAAAATAAATAAATACAATTGAATTTTTATGGAAAAAGAAAACAAATTTATTATTATTATTATTTATAATATCGTGTGTTTTTACATAATGTAATTTTTATATGTTCATCATTATTTTTAAAGGCACACATTTTTAAAAATTTTGGAACAATAATATTGTTTTGCGATCCAGCAATTTGTACACATTTTTTTAAAACTCTGTATTTGATTTTTTTTTTTTTTTTAAATTTCTTATATATTCATTTCTGTATTATAATTCTTACATATATATATATATTTTATTTTTGCATTTTAACAGTCTGTGTTTAATCAATAATTGCAATTATTAAAAAAAAAAAAAATTTGTTTAAATTTATTTATACATAAACAATTCAAGTGACTAAAATTATTATTTAAAAAAATTGTTACAATATTTATAATATCTATCGGCAAGATAATCAATAGATCATGAATTATTTTTTTCCTATTAATTTATTTTTTTTTTTTTATAAATTAATAAGTTAAAAAAAAAAAAAAATAATAATAATTCACATACAATTTAAATTCAACTAAACACAAATTGAAATTTTCTTTTAGTTAAAAAAGAAAAACAATTAAAAAAAATAAAATTTAAAATCTCTTTGTGAACAATTGCTTAAGTACCGCAAGTAATTGCATATTAAGGAGAGGAAAAAAAAATAAAATAAGATTTTGACTTTAACGATAACATGCAAGTTCAAATAATATACTTTTTTTTTTTCTCTCATTTTTAAAGATTAAAATACAAATACTCAGTATGATAAAGCAATGAATACTGTGGTGATAAAATATTTAAATTAACATAAATATTTAATATTTATTAACATATTTTATTCTGTTTTTGCTGCCCGAACTCTTGGAAACATCTGTAAAAATAATAAAATATTAAAAATACATTTTTTAAATAATACTTTATTGAATAATAATAATTGTAAATAATATATTTACCCCTAATAAATTTCTTGGAACATATCCTTCACGATTACCAAGCTTACTCCACCACCATTCTCTCTCATTATCATCTCCTTTTCTCAATACAATCAATTGATCACCATTTTTAAGAGATAATTCATCATTATGTTGTGCTTCATAATCAAATACTGCATAAACTTTTCCACTATACATAATACCAAGTTTTTCTTGTACACCTATAATTTATTCAAATGGAAAAAAGAAAAAAAAACAAAGAATTAATAAAACAATCATACAATTATTAATTATAAATAAAAAAATAATAAAATAAAAAAATACTGACGTGTTTTGTATTTAATAAAAATAAGATAAATAATTATAAAAAAATAATTATTATTTAGTATTTTTTTTCTCATTAAATAATTGAATATAAAAAAAAAATAACAATACATAGTACCAAGACCGTTTTCAACACCTGTGGTTATTTAAAAAAACAAAAAAAAAAATTAATTAATATTATTATCAATACAATTGTTAATTATAAATAAAATAAAGATAATGAAAATTGAAAATAGAATATTAATAAATAATTGTTAATTAATTAATTAATTAAATCAAAAAAATGATAAGAGAAAAAGCAAAAAGAATTGATAGAAATTAATAATTTTAATAACTTACTGTATAAATATTCTGAACATCCATCAAAACCTTCCTCATCTTCTTCACATTTAACAGCAGCTGTTTCTTGATCAGAAAGTGTTGTTGCAAATATACAAGCTCCATGTTCAACCAAAAATATTACCATAGGAAGATTATTACAGCTTGCAGCACAATGAAGAGGCGTCCTATTGACAAAAAAAAAAAAAATTGATTAGTATAAATTTAATTGAGCCAATTTCAATATTATATAATATTTTATTAATTTTTTTTTACCATCCATCACTGTCTTGGGCATTGACATCACATCCAAATTCAACAAGAAATTTAACAATATCAAGATGTCCAGCACAAATGGCATTGTGTAATGCTGTTATACCTTCATCATTAGCTGCACTTGGATTTGTAACTTCTTTAGCTGTTTTTTTAACAAGTTCAAGTTCACCCTCAAGACTAGCATCAAGTAATAATGCCAATGGATCAAATGATACTCTTCTTGATAAATTAACTTTACCAGTTGTTGATTTTAAATTACCTTTTTTTCTTCTAATAACATCACCACTTGTTTTTTGTTTATTATTATTATCCAAATCAATTTCATTTCTAGTATCTTTTTTTAATTTATCCTCAATATTAATAACATTTAATGCTTCAACAATATCAGAATCTTCTAATTTATCATTAATATTATTATTATTGTTTATTAATTTTGTTGTTTGTAACATAGATGTATGATCAGTGACATCTGAATTATTATTTTGATTTTGATGATCAGTTTGCATAAGATCAGCAGGTATTTCAGTCTCAGGAAATAAAAATGCTGGTGGCATTTCAATACGTCGATTTATCGATACATGTACATTTGATTTTGAATATCTTAATCTTGGATCAGATAATATACCTTTTTTAAATGTCAATGGACGTGCTTTTATTATTTGATGATTTGTTGTTGTTGATGTTGTCGTTGTTGTTGTTACTGTTGTTGTTTCATTTGGTGATTCTGGTGGTTCACTTGTTGGTATTGGTGGTACTACTTCTTCTTCTTTTTCGTTTCTGTAAAATAATAAATTGAATATTTAATAAATAATTATTTATTATGGTGAATAATAAGCGCTAAAAAAGCTATTGATGATATTAATTAGTAAATTAATTATTTTATCAATATTATTATTGTCAATTTGTCTGTTATTTTTATCTTTTTTCAATACCGATTATATTGCGATTACTGTGTTTAACGAACTGTTGTCTCTCGGCCATTGCAATTGTTCTATTCTCGTATCTATTATTCGAGACAGCATGCAATTCACTAGCCAAATCGATCGTGGGCTAATTAACATTTATAATTAAACTGATGGTAATCGCTTCCCATATTACATACCACAAATAACAAAAAGAAAAAAAAAAAGAAAATTCACAAGAAAAGATAGCCTCTTTTTTAAATTATAATATCCGGATGTGCAAACAAGTGTTGAAAAATATTAAAAGATATTAATAAATAATTGTATGATGATGATGTTACAAAGACTGTCAATATTTGTATGATGTAATTATTTATTTAATGCGAAAAAGTATATTGATATTTAAAAATAACAAGTGGGGAAAATGAAAAAAAAAAAAAATGTCATAAAAATAAGGATACTCGAGAGGCCTATGATGCATAAATAAATAAATGCACAATCGTCACGTTTTAGCCTCGGAAGTAAGTATTAAGTATCAACAAATAAAATAATAATAATAATAATAAAAATATATGAGTAATTTTATACCATTGTAGTAAAATTTAAATAAATTTAACATAATTTTTTTATTTTTTTCTCTTTAGTTAATCAATAAAACTAAATTCATTAAATAGAAAGAATTTAAAGGAAAAAAAAAAAAAAACTAACTTTAAAATTCCAACTGTAAAAATTTATTTAATTATTTAAAAATAATAAAAGAGATTAAAAATAATATTTTAAAAGTTTTTTTAAAAAAAAATTAAAAACTTTGTATTTAAAAAAAAAATTAAAAATGTAATTGTTTTAACTAAAAACTAAATGTTTATATAAAATTAAAAATTATAATCTCTTGAATGATGCTATTGTGTTAAAAATAAAATTGTTAATTAATTTTATTTTTATTTCAATTGAAATTTGTACGATAGACAGTCACAAGAATGAGATTGTAATTATTTCTATGAAGCTTTAAAAATTGATAGAATTAAATAAAGCTTTGAAAATCAATTAAAAATATAGATTATAAGAAAAAGAGATTTAGATTGATGAAATAGTACTGACCTATTGACATTGGATTTATTTTCATTTGTTGTTTCACCAGAAGAATCAGATTTATCTTGGCTGTTGAGTCTTGGTGGTGGATTAGGCTTGACAGGTTTTGGTGGTAATGCTGGTTTCATTTTATCATCAGCCTTATTTTCAACAAAATTAATTGCTTTTCTATCATTATCAGATAATTTAATTGGTGGTTCAAGTTTTGTTGCATGATCATGTTTATTTGATTGATTAACATCATATTTTTGTCCAATATTATCTAATTTACAATCATGTTTATTATTATTACTAATTTGTTCTTGTGTTTGTTTAAATTGTTGTTGCTTATATTGTTGTTGTTGTTGTTGTGATTCAAATTTAATACTATTACGTATATCATGATCATGTTTACCACCACCAATACCATATGGTAATTGTGTATGATCAAATTTATTATTAATATGATTTGTATCTAATTTTAATGATTGTTGTTCATATCTTTGTTGTTCATTTTTATTATTATCAAATAATTTAATTTGATTATTATCATATCTCATTTGTTCATGTTTATTAATATCAAATCTATCTTGATTAATTTTACAATCATTATTATATTTTAATCTTTCAATTTGATTATCATGATTTTGATTTATATTTTGTGATTGATAATTTTGATAATTTGTATTATTACCACTTGTAATATTTTTAAATGTTTGATTTAATTGTTGTCCTTGTTGTTGATAATTTAATTGTCTTGTTGTATCATTTATTGTTGATGTTGTTGTTGCTGGTGTTGTCGTTGTTGTTGTTGCAGCTGGTGTTGTCGTTGGTGTTATTGTTGCTGTTGCTGTTGTTGTTTGTGTATTTGTTGATGTTAATTGTTGTTGATTTTGTAATGTTGAATGATTACGTCCAATCATACTTAATGTTTGTGGCATAACTGGATGTATTTTAGTTGATGATGTTTGATATATTGGTGATTTAACTGAAAAACTTGGTGCAACACTTGATACTGGTTTTTGATGTATTTGTATATTTCTATTAATATGATTATGATTTTGTGTTATTGATTGACGTATATCTTTATTACATGTATTTAATGATGATGATATATTTGACGAGGTTAATTGTTGTTTTTGTTGTATTGTCGTTGTTTGTTGTAGTCTTGTATTTTGTACCTGATTATCATTTACAAAATTCGTTGTTCCCGTATTACTATTACTATTATTATTACAATTATTATTAATGATATTATTATTATTTACAATATTATTATCATTGTTATTACTATTACTATTACTATTATTATTATTGTTATTACTATTTGAATGAAAATTTGATTGAGATGTAAAATTTTGTGAATTATTATTTTGTTGTTGTTGTTGTTGAGATTGTTGTTGTGTTGATTGATTAATACCAAGTATTTGTGATTGACCCTGTATATGAGATTGTGATTGACTATGTACAATTTGATGTCCCAATTGTTGTAATGTTGTTCTTTGTCCAATTTGTGATGCACTTTGACTGTGTTGAATTTTATTATTATTTTTATTTTTTAAATCATCATCAATTGGTTTTAAATTAACAGTAAATTTTGTATTATATGGTAATGTTTGATACTTGGGATCATTTTTATTTAAATTAAAATCATTGTCATTTGGTATATGACTGTATGGTTCAATTGCAGCAACATTACCAGCTGGTCGTAATTTTGATAAATTTTTAAATTCTTGATCACGTTGATTTTGTTGATGTTGATGTTGTTGTTGCTGGTGTTGTTGTTGGTGCTGTTGTTGTTGTTGTTGTTGTTGCTGCTGTTGATGATGATGATTATGATGATGATGAGATTGTTTTTGTTGTTTTTGTTTATTTGATTGTTCATATCCTGGTAGTATTATATTTGATTGACGATTATTTAATTGTTGACTTAATAAACGTTGATTTAATGCACGTTTACGTTGTAATCTACCTTGTAATTGTGCTATTCTTGAATCAATTGATGTCATTTCAGCTTGTCTTTGTGCTAGTACCAATCTTTGCTGTGATACAACTTGATTTTGTTGTTCATTCATTTTATTACGGTACTGAAATTTAAAAATAAACAAATAAATTACATCAAGTCTATTTTTATCGTTTAGTTTTTTCTTTTTTTTTTTTTTTTTTTTGTATTAGTTCAAGATTATCATGGTCTTTCTAGTTCATTGTTGGAATGTTATTGTTATATATTTATTTTTAAAAATAATTTATATGAGTAGGTTTTCTTTATTTTTATTTTTTTTTATTTACCATGAGTTCTCTTCGTAATTTTTCAAGCTCTGCACTCGCAGCCGATGGCACTTGACCACCAGCATTTCCATTGTGTCGACCTCGCAAATCTTCAAGTTGTCGTGTCAACTCCTCGACCTTCGCAACAGCCAGCGAGAGTTCTTTTTCTTTTTCATTGAACAGTGCCCTTATACAGTCCAAGTCAGATGCTGCAAAATAAAAAAACAAAATAAATAATAAATAACAATAAATTATAAAAAGAATAAAAAAAAAATTTAATGAAAATCAAGAATACAATGACACCTGTAAATTAGTACGCGCGGCACGAGATGAAAAGCCACAAAGTTGAAACAAAAAAATTTTTTTTAAAACAGAAAATTAACAAACAAAAAAAAAGTTGACAATGAACAATAAAGTAGAGCCTCATTTTTTATTTTTTTTTTTTGTCATTTCCTTTCTGGCTGCGCATTGAAACTTCATTAGAGTTTTTGGGGTTGTTGCAAAGGCATTTCTTTTACTCCAAAAGAAATAATAAAAAAAATTATTTTTTATTGTTAAAATTTTTCACTCTTTTTTTTTTATATACTCTCACTCTTCTCACTTCCTCTCTCTCTATTTCCGTTTTTGTTAATCTTCTTCAAAGTATTTCAAAGAAAACAAAAAAAAAAAAATTGGAGAACACTGTGCTTTTCACAAGAGGCTTCTTGTTAGCCTCAAGTTTTTTGATCTCAACATTATTAGAAATATATTATACAATACATAATACAGTATATAACAATAAAAAAAAAAAACAAAAAGACTAAATCGTGCATGAACGTCGATATAAAAGGACACGAAAAGTGTAAATTATTAGTTGCAATTTTGCAATACACATACCAGATTCTAGATATATATATTTTATTTATTTTTAAAACATAAAAATTCAAGTTTCATTACTGTACAAGTTTCTCAAGTAAATATTTTCTCTATCGGCATTATTAAAAAAAAAATTACAAACTTATTTTACCATTGAATAATACATTAAAGGGTTGAAATTATTAAAAATTTTATTTATGATTTAAAAAAAAAAATAAAAAATACATCTACGTGGGTAAAATATGTTATTATTTATTTATTATCATATTTTATTTTTATTTTTATTATTATTTTATGTGACTTGTATCAATTGAATTCATTTGTTCTGTATATTTTAGCGTCCCACGTATCCATTAGTTTTATAACTAACGTATTGATGCATCTCATATATAATATAGTGCTCATGTTTTTGATACAGCTTAATGCAAAATAAAATAGTATAAGTATTTTTTTTTCTTGTTTAAAGCAACAAGAGATATACTGAAATTAACGATCTTTCATTCAAATTTTTCTTAGCTTTTGACTTTAATAGCTTCATAAAATAATTCTCAAGACACAGTTACGATATGGCTATATCAATATTATTTCAAATGATCAACTTGATATTACCTCAAGCAAAAATTATGCCTATTTTAAAATAATCTATATTTAATAAAATTTTATATCAATTGTAAATAATAAATAAAAATAAAAAAAAACTATTGAATAACTGAAATATAAATTCAAATAAATTTTTATTGATTTTTTATTTTTTTTTTGGTTTCATTTTGAATTTTTTTTAAGAAAAAAAATTATTATTCTTGTCGTTGTGTTTGAATTTTAAATATAGTCAAATTATTTGACACGTTTTTTTTATTAATACTATTTTTATAACGAAAAGAAAAAATTTATTTTTCATGGATAAAATTTATTATGAATATATTTTGAAAACTTTAGAATATATTGAATATTTTTTTATTCATTTTAATTTTAAATGTTATGCTCGAGTTGTTTGATGGATTATGAAAGGAATAGATTTGTAAAAAAAAAAAATTATTTTTCATGTCAAAGTTGAATAAAATAATGATGTTAAATAATGATAATTATAAAATAAATTAATTTCATTTGATTGAAATATATAAAAAATCAATTTATATAATTTAGATGATGTAATTATTAATAATATTAATATTTTTTTTGCTTATTTATTTTGTAAATCACATGAATAAACTTATCAATTATTTTATTGGCATTGAATAAAAAAATTTGACATGAATAAAATGAATTTCACGTATTTTAAATAAAATAATTCAAAGTTTTTAACATTTTACACTGAGATATTCACGAGGTTTGATATATGCATGACACTTTGAGTTTTCCAACATGTTGACCTACTTTAATTTAAAACAATATCTATATATTTTTTTGGTGATAAAAAATAGTAAAAATAAAATAATAAAAAAGTAAACGATTGTCACTGAACAAAAGGAATTTTTAATAATAAAAAAATTTCAAAAAAATATAAATAAAAATATTGAAAAATAAGACATTTCAATTTAAAGAAAATTTATTGAGGTAATTTTTTCAATTTTTATGTCTTTTGATCTTTTCATTTTCGTTTTTTCTCAAGTAAATATTTCAAAAAAAAAAATATATATATATATTTTTTGATTTTTTTCAAATCTCAAGTGTCAAAACTGTTGGTGATTTTTTATTTTAAAATGATTTTTTAGTATAAAGACGTATAGTAAAAAATATAAAAATAAATAAAATATGCTGAATATGTGCGATTGTTAAAGCCGATATATAGGAAGTGCTTTCGATATCTGAAAATGTCTTGAAAAAATAAAATATAAATCGCGAGGGAAAAGAGGACTGAATAGTGGTTAAAAGCAAATGTTAGTAGCCCCTTGGGTATTTTAAAAATAAAAAAAATAAGAAAGACAAAAAATACATATATATAAAAAAAAAGCACAAGTGTAGGGTGGATTTGAAGTGTTAACGGAAAATGCAGCTGGCTGTTGAGAACCATGAGCTGGCATTTAAACACCGGGGAGCTTACCTCAATGAAGAGTTTTTTAAAAAAATTCAATAAAAAAAAATTTAAAAAACAATATATTCAGCGTTCACTTGAAATTGTTTTTTCATTCATAAAAAATTTTACTATTTAAATATCGAATTTCTTAAATATTTTTCATTATATTTCAAATATACTTGAGAATTTTTTTATTATTAAAATTAAAAAATATAAATTATACAATATGTAGATTTTAAATTTATTATGAAATTATAAATTAATTTAAACATTAATATAAAAAATCAAAAAAATAATTTATTTAAATTTTCAATATTAAAAATTAATTATTTATTTTAATTTCATCAATACTTGGTATATTAAAATTTTTTTTTTAATTATGAAATACAAATATTTACCATGAAAATATTGTAACAATTTTTTGATATAATAATTCATTTACAAATGTGTATTTGTTTTTTTTTTTTATTTATAAACTTTATTTCATATTTGAATTCAAATATTTTCAATATAAAAGTATGCAAGTAACATTGAATAAAATAAAATATAAAATTGAAAAAAAAATAGAAAATAATACACCGAGTACCTAGTATCGAATAAACATCCCTTGGTATTTGTTCAATACACACATGTATTGATGTATACATAAATGCACATCGAAATAAAAACTTTGATTTGTAATACTCCATGTAGGAGTTTCAATATCGAGCCAATTTTACGTTGCTTTACTTTTGTACACTCGTGTCTCATCTTTCTTCTATTTTTCTATATTTTTTCTATCCACAGTTGTTTTTTTTTTTTTATTTTATTATTTATTTTCTCATCATTTTTCTTATATATGAGATATCTCATATGTTGGTGTTTGCCTTTACAAGCCGAGGCAGGGGATAAAAAATAACGATAAAAAAACAATATATATATGTGCATATAAAAAAAAAAATATATACCTATATATCCTCGAGGATGATGAAGAGTTGGATTGATGTGAAGATTTTTTTCACTTTTCTCTTGTAGATAAAATTATTACTCTTTTTTTTTTTTTTAAATTAAAAAAAAAGTAAAATTAAAACGATAAAAATTCATGATTGGATGATGATGCTATTGAAATTTAAAAAATCGAATATAAAATATTAAAGGTAGTATTTTAATATTCATTTTTTTTTCCTTTTTTTTTTACTTGTATGCTTAATTCGCACTTTCATGGGTCAAGTAAAGGTTAAAACTCGAGACAAATTTACAGTATAAATTTTCGTTCCCATAATTTCTCACTTACTCTTCCTCTTTCACCCGCTTTCATTTAATTTTTTTTTTTTTTTTTATAAAAACATTTTTTCTTTGCAAATAAAATATTTATTTTTTTTATTATTAAATCTTTTAATATTTAAAATTTTTTTTTTTATGTATTTTTTTAATCCAAAGTACCTCTCACCATTTGAATACCATCTTCTACTATATATATAATATCCAACAAATAACACGCGGATTTGCTTTCATTTTAAAACAACACGCAAAGTGCAGCTGCTCTGTACCTCGGGTTATACATATCAAGTTTTACGAGTAGAATTGCTGAAGAGATGTTGCACTTAATGCACATTTTTTTATATTTTTTTTTTATTTATATTTAAAAAGTTTTGTTTATTTTTTTTTTGTTGTAAGAATAAGAACAATAAAGTTTACTCGTGTTACTGAAAAGCAATGCGTTAAACGCCCAACAATTTTCCATTGTTCCGACAATAATACCAAGATTTGTTACAAATTTTATATATTTTTTTTTTTATTATAAATTGTGTCTTTAATGTGTATATATCTACAACACCCATATACCTGGTATTCATGTTTGTTTATCATTTTTATTATTTTTAAAATAACTTGTTTTCTATTGTTTCATTCATTGTTAACATTTTCAAGTACACTTTAAAACATTTTTTATTTTATACAACAGGATTGTTTTATTAATTTTTAAATTCCATTTATGTTAATTATAATATTTTTTATTTTACTCAGTATTAATTTATCACGAAAAATGGTTTTATTATTTGATAATTGTACATATATTTTGATTGCCATTGTACTTGTTTTAATTATGACGGATTTTTTGTTTAAGTTCTTTGTTGATTTTTTTCTGAATTTTTTCGATAATGTATGATGATTGTATAGGATAGAGTTATTTTTGTTACAAGGGTGGTAATAAATTATGGATTTGATGCAGATAAAGATAAAGCAGGCTAATAATGATGATCAAATGGGGTGACCTATCATCCACGATCTGTTGTTGTTTGATGATGCAATGTTTTATTTTTACATTTTAAATGTTTTATTGATATAAAGAGATGAAAAAATAAAATATTACCAAGCAAACAATGTCAATGGAAAATTCTCAAGTAAAAACACTTGTTTTTTCGCTTACCAGAAAATATTCATTCAAATAAACTGAATCCCTTTTTTTAACCAATCACAAATTCAACCCTTTTTTTTCTATTTTTAAACGATTTTTCAATTTTATTATTCAGTAAATTTACTTTTATTTATTTTTAATTATTTTGTTGTTTTAAAACTCGGTAAATTCAACAATTTAAATATAAAATACTCAAGTGTACACACAAATCCGAACAATCAGAACAATTTTAAAATGTAAAAATAAAAACCTCAATAATTTCATTAAGAATTTTATTTATTTTTTAATTATCAAGTTTATAAAATGTATTTAATTTTTTTAATTTTAAAATTTCATTGAATTTGCTACTCTAAAATTTGTAAATATATATTTTAATTAACATTTTTGTATTATAAAGTATTTTAAAAGTTAAAAAGAAAAAAAAATTTAATAACAACAAAAAATTATTTGAAAAATAATAATTAGTTATTCTTGGAAATTATAAATGAATTCATAAAATAAATATATATTAATTAATTTAAAATTGAACAGAGTTAATTATCTCGTACACCACAAAATAATTTAATTAATTTTAATTTACGCTATGATTTTGTGTATTTATATTAAATTGAAAAAATAAAATATAAATGAAAATTTAATATTATTAAATGTATATTTAAGTGACAAGATATGATGAGAAATGATAATAAAGAAAATAGTGTGGATGAAACTTGAAAGAGCAACCTGACAAATGGTAAATTCAACGATAAAATTCGATATTGAGGTCGACTGTTATAGAAATATATATATGTAATCGCACATCTGCCACAAATGGCTTTAAAATACCGTTTGTGAATTGTGGGTGGTATTGATCAATAGATATATCCGTGATTTTAAAATTATTAAAAGAAAAAACATCTCGTCTCATCTCTGAGGTTGAGTAAAATAGATCAATCGTTTTTTATATATTATTTTTATAATTCTTGCTTAAAATATAATACATTGAACAATGTCTTTAAGAACAATGCCATGTATAAAATATTGAATGAATAAAAATAATTTTTATTCAGTGATTCATGAAATTAGTTTTTAAGTGTACACTCACAATCACAAAAATAAAATACATTTATAAAAAGGAAGATCAGAAAGACACAATTAGGGTTCACTCAACAGTTACAAGAAGTCAACACAAAATAAATTAGTCACTTTCAAAAAGAAAGAAAAATTAAATAAAAATAAATCATAAAAAATAACAATAATAATGAGGTAAAAAAAAAGAATTTTAAATTGACAGTAGAATGTATAAAAGAAAATATATGTATTTCAAGTCAAGAAAATTCACAAGGGAGGTATTTTGCTGACGATAAAATAAAAGTTTGTCCCTTTGCTCTCTTTAGTATCTCTTTTACAACCATTTATGTCTCACGATCTTGGTGACTTTTCTTTACTCACTTTTCACTACTTAAATACACACTGTCATTCTATATATACATATTTCTCTTATCAAATATTTCGTCTTATACAAAAAAATAAAATTCGACTTTCAAACTTTCTCAAATAATAAATAATTCAATTTACAAAAAATCAATAATTTTTTATAGATCAATTGACTAATTTTTACATTTGAAAATAAAAAAATAAAACAGCCATGAACTTGACACAGATAACAATAATAAAAATTAATGTTAAAAATATAAAATAAATGAAACAAACTATTAATATTTTATACATCATTGATTTTTCATCAGAAAAAAAAAAATTTCAATGTTAACCTGGCAAAAGTAAAAAGTTTGTTGATGGAAAATACAGATAGATAATAAATATAAAATGAAAAAAAGAAAAAAAGTTTATCCATTGCTTGATGAGAGTTGAATCCAGTGGATATATAAACTTAGGATATATATAAATAAATATGAACATGTGAATTGAGTACAGAGTGGTACAGAGATAGAATAACCAAATGCAATACGGATTCCCGATGAATACCTACATGAGTATGGCACGCGGAGATGGTGTCACACATATGAAGGGGAAGGGTAGTTTAATCCTGGATATTTCATTCGTTATATATAAGCCATATTGTACATGTATTAAGTACCATATATATTGGCAGTATGTATGGTCATTGAGATATATATTCTAGTAGCTCAACTGTACACATAATCATCATCATCATCCAGCTTTATAAAGCCATATTGCTTTGGCTATTTTTTTATTTTTCATATTGAAAAAAAAAATACAAAATAAATAACTTTTGTGGTGTAAAAACCATGATGTTCATACACCACACCACACACTATTTTGCACTCAATTTTTTTCACAATATAGTCTATTATTTTTATTTTTTTCCTTTTTTTAAATTTTTTTATTTTTCAAATTTCATAACACTGTAAATATCACGCCTGATAAAATGCGACAAAATTTTTTTTTGTTTATTTTTTATTTAATATGAATTTTTTTTTTTTTTTTTTTTTTGTTATTTATCGTTGCATTTTAATATTAAAATTTTTATTAATTTATTTATTTTTTTTATTCAACGTTAATGAGAAAATAATTGAGATAAAAAAATATACTTGAAAATTGGATGAATAAAAATTTAATTTATGGTTTTTTAATTAATTAAATTTTTATAGTATAAAAGATCTTGAAAATGTGAATTTTATTTTAGTTTTTTTTTTATTTTATCTAGAGGTAGTGTATAAGTGTGCATATATATATTGTGGTGATAATTAAAATAAAATAAGTAAGAAGTTTGTGCGTGTTTTTTTAGATCTGAGAAATATAAAATTTTATATATAAGAAAAAATAATAAGTTGGTTTATTTTGATGATTCTCAAACTGCAGCCTCAAGTTTTTCTCCATTAAATTCTAGGATTAAGTTGGTAATTGAACGCGTGCCGTATAAAAACTCGTTACGAATATACAGAGGCGCCGATAATGCGCATTTGGGGTTTACGTTGGAAATTGCTTGGAAAAGGTCAGCTGGATTTTGAAATAAAATAACTACTATGGGTCATAAAGGCAGATAATATATTAAAAAAAATTATTAAAACAAAAAGTATTAATCTTTAAATTCAAGAGGATTTTTAGCTCAAAAGCAAGCTCAAAAGTTAACAATGAAATTTCATATAAAAATAAAATAATATTTTTTCCATTGACAGTTTAATTAAATTTTTAAAATTATTTAAAATATATAAACTTTTTAATTCTCCAAATAATAGAAAAAAAAAAAACCATTATAAATTAAAAAAATATTATAATAATGAGATAAAAATTTTATGAACAAAAAAATCAATAATAATAAAAATTAAATTTGTTAAAAAACACAAAGTGAAAATTTATGAATGTCAATGATGATACGAAGAAGACTTGATCTCATATACATAAACATAAATATTCACAGGATATATTGATAGAGAATAAATAGATAGATTGTTGGATAGAGCCCTCTTGTGTGTATTCGCTCGCGTGCTCATCTGGGACATTGACTGCATGGGAATTTGCATCGTGCAACGAGCAACATTGCACATAAACGTGCCTAATAAACAATTCTCTATGTATACCAACAGTTGTTGTCTGACTAGACAAGCTATATACCTCAAGATCTATACCATCAAATACTGCACGCCATCAAAATTATCACAAGACAACTTTACCTTTCTATTATTACATCCCTCACTTGTATCACAATCACTCATACACACACATACACATTTATACATCAAAAATAAAACAATTTCTCTTGTTTTAATTTATCCATCTTCATCAAATTTCTCCAACTTCCATCACCCCTTGTTCAATTCCATCATCATTATTTCTACAATCATTCCATTAGTTATTCTCTCAGTATTTACTTGAAATTTTAATTCTTTTTATCGATCAAATAATTTCATTTTAGATATTTAAATATTACATGTATATGATGGTAAATAGAATAATATTTAAACAATAAATATCAATCAATTTTGTTGTACAAACAATGTGATTTATTGGTAATTGAATTTTTTATTTTATTATTTATCTTTTGATATATATAATTGTTTTGTTTTTCATTTCATTGATTGATTTTAATTGTAATTAAATTTTTTTTTATAGATAAAAAACATTGAAACTTACTTAGAGTTGCATTGTTGGCTCGAGACTGATCTGTCTGGGATCTCAATACTCGAAGCCTGTTGAGTTTACTCTGTTGTTGATCCAAACGATGTCGTAATCGAGCGAGCCTTTCCTGTTGTGCTGGTTCCTTCAATAAATTCTTTATAAATGAATATATTAATTAAAAATAATTGACGACATTTGATATATATTTTTTATAATCGATATTTTCAATTTATATATTGAAGGGATTTCATTTCAAGAATATACAAAAAATATATTTGCAGTATTTGCAGAAATAAAAAAAAACAATTTATATACATATAGATGTTTAATGTGAGCTCTTTTTCAATTTTAAGGACGACCAGATATTGCTGATAGAATTGTATGCTTCACTTGTCGTTTTATTATTTTCATTTTTTTTTTTTACATCGTGATTTATAGTGATGCATGTCGAAAAAAAATCGCTTATATGTATAAAATTTAAAAATGTTGATTGAACTGTATAAAATCGTTTCATCAATTTCAGTGAGTATAAATTTTTTTTTTTTATTATTTATATTAATTGATTGATAGTTTAATAATTAAAATGAACATGTGTTTTTTTATTTTATCATGTTTGTATATTTTATATGTATTTATTTACTTTGCTGGTATATTTTTTAGTCTATTTTTTTTTTAAATGTTTGAATAAGATTTGGAATATTGATAATGATGATGTTCATGAGAATATTTTGGTTGGCTCTTATCAAATTCCCCCTTTTACGAAATTGCCAAGATAAGAAACAACGACCCAAAATAATAAAAAAAAATAAATAAATTTCATTTTCGATTTTGTGTCATTTAAAAGTGCGTCATTATTACGTTTTTTTTTTTTCTACATTTTATATCTCTCTGTGAAATAAACTTGGAGTAATATAATTAATTATTTTTATTAATGATCACTTAAAACAATAGATTGAAGATGATATCAAATAACCCATTTACTTTGAAACTTTTAGAGTACATATTAACATATTATGTGTACAATTTATATTTGAACTCTTTGTGTGGCCAATACTGTTATGGCAATTCAAACTTGGTTAACTAATATAGAATTTATATATATATATTTACTAATTAGATATACTGGATGATGGATAAAAGCCCATTGAAACTTTATACCTATATAAATGAGTTTTGCATTCAAGTATACTATTTGAAATCATAATAATGAATTTAACCCTTTGCAATGGAAAAATTTTACATGCTAATGAAAATAATTAAACAAAACGATGAAAATATTTAGCAATTATTTGAATTGACTCATTTTATATTTAAAATATTATATTGCAAAAAATTGTGCCATCACGGTTTGCCATATGTGCCATTTACATGTTGACTTCCTTTACATTTGACAAAACATGATGGCAGAAAAATTAAAAATTTATTATAAATTCATAATTGCTTCCTACATTTACTAATGAACTTTTTCATATGATTTTTTTTGCATCTGGTTAATTGAAATGCTAAATTTATTGTGTGATAAATTTTGATAATTAATATGGAAAAATAAATACTAAAATATCTATTTAGATTTTTATTTTAATTATTAATTTTTAGTTATTATTTTTCAAGGTCTAATTTCTAAGAAACCCGTTACAGAAAAAAAAATAAGTTTAAAACTTGTTAACTTGTAAATAATAATTTTATAAAAAACAATGAATTTATAATTTAAATAAAAATTAACTAAACAATTATTATAAAAATGCCAGAGAATATTTTACTGAAGATAGTTGTGCATAATATGTTTATAATAGATCAAATTACACTTCCGGATGTATATTTTTACTCATAACATTATATAATAATTGAGCATGAAATAAAGTACTCGTGATTCTGTTAAACATGAAAATCATAAACTGCATTTTTTTTTCTTTTTTCAGCGCATATACAATAGACGATCTTGTAAATTATTAAAATAAAAAAAGCTATAATTAATTTTAGTAAAACGCAATGTTTTCTTTTTTTTATTGTCTATAACTTTAATATATAATTTGTATAATTGTTGAGATAATTAACCAAGTATAATTATTTTCAAAAAAATATATTGTTTTTTTTTTTTTTGAATAAATAAAAATGTATTATTCAAATGAAATTAAAATTACAAATGAATGATTTTTTATTATTTAAATTTCTAATTTTAAATAAAGATTTTAATGTTTTTTTTTTTTTTAAATTTACCTGTGCATTTCGTAGCACGGCAAGTCTAGCTTCACGTTGTTCAAGGAGACGTCTTTGCTGTGCAATCTCCCTTTGCTGTCTTGCTGCCATGCTCTCGAGTTCGCTGAGCACCAGCACGGCTCCACCCCCACCCACTGGTAACTAAAATCAAAAAATAAAAAAAAAAAAAATTAAATTACACATATATAAATTAACAACTATCTTAAAAAATAAAACAATTTTTATAACCAAGAGGAATGTGACCAGAATTTTTATTTTTTAATTTTTATAATTTTACAAGGGTGATTGTAAAAGTGCAGTTAAACAGTATACAATATTACAGGTATTATATCTGTAAAACTATATATTTTTATTTGAAAAAAATAAAATTAATACACGCCGCAAATTATGGTCTCATATAATATCAACAGTAAAAAATAAAAATAATAATTATAAAAAAAAAAAAACATCATATATAAATTCATAAATGAAATAAGAATAAATCTAACACGCAATAATAAAAAATTATCTGCGTTTAATTTTCGTTAAGTATACAATATAGTGCCTCGTTAAAAAAAAAAAAAAAAAAAAACACATAAATAAATAATAAATTGATCTGATAGAGCTTGATGATCCAGCATGTTCTCATCATCAGTAGAAATAAAAACAAAAAAATAAGAAATTTATCTCTTGTACTAAAAAATACTCACCAATATTTTTTCATTGGATTATTTATTTTTAAATCTTTGATATTATTAAATTTAAATTATATACCAATTGTTTATAAATTATCATCAATTAAATTCAGGAGAATTAATGCCAATTTTTTTTTTTCATATAAATTTGATATATTTAATTTAAAAAATTATAACTTGTGAATTTTTAAAAATATTTGTATGTTTATATAGATCTCGTGAGTATAATAAAACTCATTGGAATAGTGTGTGATGATTTTAATGAGACAACAAAAAATAAAAGGATTAAAAAAAATGTTTTGTTGTTGGTGATGATAATAATAAAGTTGACGATGATGAAGGATGACCAGCAGAAAATAACAAAAAAAAAAAATAACAAAAATATGTAGTGATCGACCTCGAGGGTACTAACACGTTATATTGAATTCAACAATATTGAGTTTCCATGTTGATAATTTTTCGTGTGGCTTCTTGGTATGTGGAATGTGTTATGGTTATAAAAGGAAGCATCATCATCATCATCAAAGGAACGTCGAGGTGTCTACATACAAATAAAAAGAAAAATAAATAATGATAAAAATAATACAGCTAATGTGTCGATGAGAAAGATTATCTTCTTAATGAAAATTATTTGTTATAAAAAATAAATAAAATTTTAATTTCAATAAGTAATTTAATAAAGAAATAATTCATAGAATAAAATTTAAATGGACACATGAATGTTTATTAGTTTAAAAAAAATTAACAAAAAATTTTTGAGCTAGATTAAATGTATTATTAGACTACAGCCAAATGAAAGACATGTAATGTTGATGCCAAGTAGCAAACATGCATGGGTTATTGCGCTGTGTGATAAACTGCTGACTTCCTGTGGGATCATCCGGTATCCTTCCTTCACTATTACCTTCATCATTCAACAATGTTATATGCATTAATTTTACACACTTGCATGACACAATCATTGCCTTTTAAATATGATTAATTAATTTACATTCTATCATCAACTATCATTAATTTTTCTTTATTTTTAGTTATTATAAATTATACTTTATGCTATCTTTAAATTTTATTTAATTAAACAATAAATTTTATTGTTAATTTATAAATTTATCAAGCAACATAGTATAGGTAGAATTCTTCAGACAAAAACTTGACTAATCATTAAATATTTTTTTTTTGTCTCGGATGTCAAGTATTAATTTTTTTTTTTTTTTTTCAAGTTCTCATATAATGAAATAAAAATTAATTTCTCTTTTTGATTAAGTTGACAAATTGATTAATGTGTATTTTTATATTCTCATGAATATAAAAAAATTTGATAAATTAAAATAAAGTTTTTTTTTCCACTAGTAGTACTTTTATTTTTAAATTAAATTTAAAAAGTAATTTTTTTCTTTTTAAATTATTATAATAATAATTGCTTAATTTTCATGTTAATTTATTTTATTTTTTAATTATAAAATAAATATAATTAGTACTTTGAATGATAATGTAAAATTTTACAGTGAAAAAAATTTTTTTAAAGTTGTATAAAAATTTTACAAGATGTATGTAAGAAAAGAAAATAATAAGAGCGTTCAAAATCAACCCCCTCATCACTTTGAAAGTGTTGATAGTACTTGTGGTGGTTATAGAATACTGGTTGTAACTTGAATATAAAACGAGGGATGATGTTAAAAGTGATAGTGAATTTATCGTTTCAAGAGCTCGATATATATATACACTAAAAATTTTAGTCTGAAGAGAAGAAAAACATAGCAGGGTTGAATGGTTGTTGGTTGGTTAGTAAGTTGGTTAGCTTGAGAGGTAAAAATAAAAAAAAAAAAACCAAAAAAATAAAGAAGGGAGAAACTTGATAAATTGACTTGGCGGTTTCTGGAAAACGAAACTTTATAACCAACGTATAATGTCTCAGCGAATAATAAATTTATTTACATTATAATGAATGACAATTTTAGTGACAATTAGAGACTACCAAGAAACCAAAAAAAAAAAAATTAAAAAACCATACATTTAGCAAGATGAAATTTTTTTTATTTATCACTGTCATCTTAAGTGATTTTTTTTTTTTTGTTTCATTTATCTTTATTTATTTTTAGCTTGATTGTAATAAAATAAAGAGTAAATTTTTAAAAAAATTTTATTTAATAATATCTATTTTTATTAATCATTTAATCATTTATTTATTTTTAAACCCTTTGTTGTGGCTCATTGAAGATATCGGAAAAAAAATATAAATAAAATCATGATGCGTGTGCACATATCACATGAAAGCATCAGAGATAATAAGAAAAATATAAAAAAAAAAAAAAAAACCAGCAACTTGGAATTTCAAGGTCTTGATGCAAACAACTGGGTAACCACAAAAGAATGGCTAAAGTGATATGTGGTTTTAAAAATAATAAAAAAAAAAAAAATAGTTTAGAATTTAAACAACAAAAAAAAAAAAAAAAATGAAAAGATAAATATAATTTTAAAATGGATAAATGAAAAATAGAAAAAAAAAAAAATTGATGTGTATTCAGCCTTCAAAGAAAATGACATTTTTTTTTTTTAAAAAAGAAAAATAAAAAATTGATTAATCAAGTTGAAGCTCTAGAGTAGAGGAAAATAGGGTATTATAAAACTTTTTAAATTATTTAAATGACATTGTAGAGGAATATTTAATGTTTTTTGTATTTTTTTTTTTCTTTTTTAGTGACAAGATCAAGTTACATTCAAAGTACAAGATAAATGAGTATATTTATTGAAATTTTTGACAAAGGTAATATGCATTATTCCAACTAAATATATTTATTTATTATTATTTATGATATTTGTGCAAAATAAATTGATAAATATTTACGTATAACTTTTCAAATTACCTATGTTATATATATTTTTATACTGTTTTTAAAATTGATTTAATAAAAAATGTCACATGCTGCTTATTACAATTTTTTTTTCTTCTTTTTTCAATTATATTTTTATCGTTTTTTCATTTTTTTATTCTTCTTCAATAGAGTTAAATAGTTTTAACGAAACAAATGGCATTTGTAGTTTTTAGGAAATAAAAAAAGAAAATGATCTTTAAAAGTTTTTTCTAACAGCTGGTATGAGTAAAAACTAAAGAGAGGAAAATGAGATAGATAAAATATATTGCTTACGAAACTTTTTGACCTTGTTTGATATAATTTTTTTTTTGTTAAATAAACTAACTGCTATATATTTTTTTTTTTTAAACAAATGATTTTTAAAGATTAATTAGATTTACATAAATTTATAGGGTTTTATCGATCATGTGTTTGTTACGTTTAAAATATTTTAGCAGAATATTAATTTATGATTTTGCTATTATCGGAAATTTCATGTTAAAAGGGATAATAATAATAATAAGGGTAGCTTTGTATAGAGAGATTTTGACAAGGCTAGATTTATGTTTTACCACCACAAAGTTGATTTTACAACATATTATTTTATAAATATTCTTGACAATTTTGTAAATTACAACAATAACAGAAAAATAAGTTTATAATATTTTTTTTTTTATTTCAACTGATGATTGAAATAGTTTGTTAATAATAGTGCATTATAACTATGATTAATATAACGATGAGAAATTTTTTTTTTTTTTATTTCAAAAAGTTAGTATCATTAATGCCCGGAGATTCTCATTAGCCTAAGTGAAATTTTTTATTTTCTAAAAGAAAAAATATATCTTTTATCTATTAATTTATTCAAAATTAAATTTTTTTAAAATAAACTATTTTTTTTTAAAGTTAATTTAATAATTTATCAACTAAAATTTATAATAAATTATAATTTTACTTTCAGCTTAGTCGATTGATTTATTTTAACATTAAAATTAAAATTTTTTAAAATTTTATTCAATAAATTTAGATATTCAAAAATATGATTTAACAAAAGTACAAAAAATATGAAATGTAAATTAAATTTATGGAAAATTAGTTGTAACTTTAAAACAAGTTAATATATTTAAATTAAACAAAGTTTTTTTTTGTGAAAGTATTACAAGACTTGTTGTAATGACATTAAAATCTTGAACTTTAAAATATATTTTGAATATATAATTATTAAAATGATGTTCAACAATCGAATATTAAATTTACAAATGTCTGGAAAATTAAAATTTTGTATTTTATAAATAAATTAATATGTGTATTTTAAATAAAAACAAAAAAAGAGTTTATAAATATTCACAGTTGTATAATTAAAAATATACAATGATTTTTCGTGACACATGTCGACCACAAAATTTATTCAGCAAAAGCTTAAATGACATATCTGTTTGTGTATTCCAACAAAACCTGGATTTATTTATTTTTTTAAATTCTTTTTCTGTTAAACTTCTTGTTCGCTTCACGAATCTCTGATTAATTTCAACTCATTCGTAGGGGTTTTGATTACAACACTGAATTTTCCATCTACAACGACAGAACAAATTATTCGTTTTAAATTACCCTTTTTACTTAACTTTCTCATTTAAACGTTTATTTCGTTTTCTCGGGGTTATTATAAATTCTCCCAAAAGCTAAATTGGAATTGTTTTCGATATTTAAAAAAAAAAAAAACAAAAATACTATTATTTTATTTTTAATTAATAAAAAAAATAAATAAATAAATTAAAAGAGAAAAATCTTTTATGAATTATTAATATTTATTATTTCAAAATGATGACTGTTATAATATTTTTTTTTATTTTTATTATGTTGAATAAGACAATTGTGTAACAATGATTTTTAAAAAATTTTAAATCATGTTTTAATACTAGTGGAACAAAATGTTATATCAAAATTAAAATTATGCAATCATTCATGGATAAGAAATTTATTTTAGATAATCAATTCTAAGAATAAAAATATCTGTCAGTAAAATATTTTTCGGAAGGTCCTTGTCAGGTCTACAAAAGCTCTTGCGAAATATATTTTTTAAATTTCCAATATCTATGTATATAATAAGCTACCCATGTCTTTTTTTTTTCCCAAATCTGCGGTTGGCTGGATAAAAAAAAATGAATAAAAAAAAAAAAGAATAATCACTGCAAGGATAAATCCCGTGTCCCTGTATAGAGTCTTCGTATCGGAAACTATTCGAAAATGAAAAAATATTTCACTGAAATGAAAAGATCCTAGACTGAAAATTATTATTATTTTTTTTTATTCACTGTGAGCATTGGAAAAATAATTACCTGCTCGTAAGCTCTACTTTGTTCCCTCTTATGTTCTCCATAAAACCTCATTCAATGAAAGTAAAAAAAATAAATAAAAAAGATAACAAAAAAAAGAGGAAAAAATCCTGATTTATTACAGCTTCTTTAATCATTTTCTTTAGGATATTTATATATATATTTTTTTTTACCGAATAAAATCTTTTTTCTTCGTGAGAATAAAAGCTGGAAGCTGAGCAAATATAATTTCAAAAAGGGGATAAATATATTAAGAAAAAAAAAAAGAAAAATAAAATATAGCTATAACGCACATGACCTACCTCATTGTTTGTCAATGGAGTCGCGATATTGGTTTTGGCAAACCCTGGATGTTCTTTCATAGATAATAATTTTAATTTTTTTTTTGACTTTCCACCATGCTTCATTGCTGCTGCTTTCGTATTGAAGTTTTCCGATGGATAAACACAAGCAAGCATTTTGTCAATAGCTTTTTTTAATTTTTGAAATTCAAAAAAAACGAAAAATACTTTTCAAAAATTTATTTTATCAACTGGATTGTTTTTTCTTTGTTATTCAACTTTCTCTTTTTTTTTTTATATTAAATTTCTTTGTATCCTTTGTCCTTTTTGATGGTAAGTATACTTTTTTTTTTTTTTGGTCCTTTAAGAACTTTATAAAGACCGAAGATTAACGTTTTTCTTTCACGAAAATGTACGGATCTTTAGATCTCACTTATTACGTCTGTTCAGCTGATTTTTTTATTTATTTATTTTTTAGTTTTTTTTTTACTCAATGTCGTCTATTGCTTTGTAGACAAGTTTGTTCAGCTTCTTTTTTAACAAACTATGTACACATACACACGTACACATTTAGTAAGACCTGTTGATTTTGTGTTTGTTCAAGAGATCTACTTTTCTGCATCTATTCTCATCAGGGCTAAAAAGAATTTTTTTTTCCTGTTTTTTAAATTCAATTTTATGATGGTTTATATTTTTGCTCACTTTATAAATTTATTATTAATATTTCATTCATTTTTAAAATAATAATATGTAAGGTAAATAAAAAAATTAAATATTAATTTAGACAGTGTGGCAGATGTCGATATATTTTTTTCAGTTTTTTAAATTTGAATTATTTTATCAAATAAATCACTAGCCTATCATGAATGAGTAAATACATATTTTGTTCATTTGTATATTTACACGAATGATTGAACATTTGAAAATACAAAGCTAAAAAAATTTCAGTATACACACACACATGAAAGCTTGATTAAATTTGAAAAATATATAAGTTTAGAATTTGTAAATTTTTTATTTCATTTTATTATCAAATATTTACTATCATGTTAAAAAAAAAAAATAAACAATGTATTTATCGCTTCGATAAACTTGGTTATTTTTTTTTTTTTAAATAAAAAACATTTCATTGAAGTATAAATATTTAAAATATTTAAAATAATTAATAAATATTTGAGGATAAATATTTTGTATGTAATATTAATTAAAATAAACTTTGATATTTATTAAAATTCATAAATTAAACCGCAAACGTCATCGATATACTTTAATGCGGTTCGTCAAACGTGATTATTCATTAAAAAAAAAAAAAAAAAGCTTTTATTTTTGTGTAACACGATGACTCGTTGAATTCTCAATAAATTCTTTCATCTTCTCTACATAAAGTTGCTGACTATCTATCTCACTTTTTAATACTCTTTAAAAAAAAAAAACATAAATATTATTTTTAAAATCATAATAATAAGCATGGAATGCAATCTTCAATCAAGATCGATCATCAAATTTCATTGCGTGTTATATTTTATATCATACTTAAATTCTAAATTCATTAAAATAATATTTAAAATATATATTAATAAACAAAACAAATTGTAATAATATTATCATAAAAATATTCAAATAAATTTGTTGAAAAAATATCAATCTATTTAAAAATATTCATAATTAATTATTATATCTTGTTGTTGTTGCTTCTGGTATAAATAAATAATAATACCTTTGAAGTTTAAAATTTAAATCTATTGACAAAACATAATTAAATTCCGTTTGTAGATTAAAAAAATAATACAAGTAGCACAGAGGTAAAATAAAAAAACAAGATAATCTTTATATAAAAAAAACAAATAAAAAAAAAAATTATTGAAATAGTAATGTTAATGGATACAGACAATAGTGCATTATGTACTTTTATACATGTGTATATATAAAATCTCATCAAACGGCATTGCCAGTAATGGATGATGATGATGATGAGCGAAAAAGGATATTATTCCGTTGAACGTTACAGTTGTCTATCATGCGAACATATTCCACAACATAATAACAATCTAAATATATATTTATGCTTGTATGTGATACAATGTTATATATTTTTTATATATATATATAATATATTAAACTTGTTTCCACTATAATGGCAAATACCAAGAAGTTGTGAACGAATAAAAATGACTAACTTGTTATCTTGTAAAAAGTTTAAAGTAAGTTCAGAAAAACAATGTCAACTTTAACAACCCTCCCACCATCATGATCGTGATCATCATCATTATCATCATGATCATCATCATGCTATTTATATACACATATATACTCCAGGGAATTTAAAATAATAAAAATATATATAAACGCATGATAATATCGACAAAAAAAAAAAGAAAAATTGTAAAAATAATAAAAAATTTATAAATAAATTGGAGGAATTTTTAGTATATTTATATAAAACTCTATAAAGATAATACAAGAATTTTCTATATATATTTTTGATGATCCACATCTTTAGAGACTATATTTATTTATTTTTTTTGAATATTATTTCTTTACATAACATCTTGAATCATAGATATAAAAACCGCAAGTTTGACTCATTATTTTCACCCGGAAATCACGAAAAAAAAATAATAAAAAATACATACGTTTCTTGTTGCTATTACAATTTTTTTATACATTCATTCGTTGACATGACAATGCTCAAAATAATTCGATATCTGGGATAATCATATTTTTTTTTTTCACATTGATATAGATATTTTTTTTTTCAACAAAAATTTTATTCTAAAAAACTTTTCGCTTTAATTAATATTTTTTTGTTTTTTTTTTTTTGTCGTGTTTGAGTGTATGATTGGATTGATGAAAAGGGATAGAATATTTACAGGTTTGATGTGAATATATTTATGATTTACAAATGTTGAAATTTAATATGTATTTTTTTTGTTTTCTCTCTGTGAAATATCGTGATAATTTGTGACATAAGATTTAAAAAAAAAAAAAAATATAATAAAAAATCTGGTTGAATTTATAGTAATTTGAGTGTATGAGTGTGTGTGGGAAAAATGAGAATCGAGCATAAGGGCACTTGATCGCGATATATATAGTATAGAGAGACGATCGTTCACTTCCGGGTGGCCGGTTCAATCCCTGAGTGGACGACATCACGATTCGAGACGATGACTACGTGACCGTTATTTTTTTTTATTTATTTTTTTATTTGATTTTATCAATTGCTATCAATGCTCTTAATATTTATATAAATAATAATAATTATACGAGATTTTAAAAGTAATAGAAAAAAAAAAAAACAAATTAGAATAAATTGACAAAGAAAAAATTATTAGATTGATTAATATGTAATAGAAATTGCGTAAAATAAAAATAAATAACGTGGGTGTAGCTGCGTGTCAATAGAGCATAATCCACGCCTTCCTTGTGTTTATTTTGTATTTTTTAAATAAATTATTATTATTTTCTATTGTAATAAATTATTAAATTTCTTGGACGACAATTTCACTTTTTTTTTATTTTTCTATTCATGTATATATGGTTTTCATATTTTAAATATTATCATTACTATTGTTATTTATTTATTTTTTTAATGCTGCCCACCTATTTTCTATTTTTAATAAATATATATATTATTTTTTCTGTTGAGACTTGATCATGATCGATTGTCCAACACTCACTCCCAGCTGACAAATTGCCCTGGCGAAAGGTTGAGCTTGACAAGTTGAAAAACGCTTTTATATTGCCAGAAAATTCTTTGTAATTATTTTAAATAAATAATAATAATAAAAAAACTTTCTCAGAATAAATAAATAAAATATTCGAAAAAAAAAAAGTGTACATATTGAATGCCAAATACTTGTTAAATAGTTGAAAACTTGTTAGTAATTTTCATAAATATGTAAAGCTAATGAGTAAGAGGGTCAAATTGATTAAAGCAAAAGTTTAGAATTTATGTACGTGTTATATATCAAAGTAGAAAAAGAGACAAAAAAAATAACAGAAATAATATCTCATTTGGGAATATGATAATTGTTTTGTTAAAATTAATTGCTTAAATATTCAGCCAATTGCAGAAAATAATAAAAAATTACTCGACTTTTTACTCTAACTCATCAAACTGTACTTTGGCAATAGCATTATAAAAATATAAAAATAATGAAAAACCATTAGCTAATAAATAAATAAAATTTAATTTTCATGTGGTTTTAATTTTTATATACTATGTAAATATAAATTTATATTTTTAGTAAATTGCCAATTCAACAGGTTCAATGTAAAAGCTCAATAAAAAAAATGTTTACATATCGAAATATAAAAAATAAATGTAATAAAATTATATTTCCCAAATGAAAAAAAAAGCTTTTTTAATCTATAAAATTACTTAGCTTGATTAATATTATTCTATTCAATATAAAAAATATAAAATGAAAATAAAAAAAGTAGTAAATAAAGTATTAGATTAATTTAAATAATTCAAAAAGAGTATTACAGATTCGATATTGCATTAAGGTAAATTGGAGATTTTGGTGACAAAGAGAAAGGGTTGAATTTAATGTCCAGAAAATCTAGGTTGGTTTGAATGCAATTTAGTATCAAAACGACTAAAATTCAATGTTACACAGACTTGATTTTAATATGTATATAGATAAATTTAACACACATGAACAACATAATGAGTGAATGACGACGACGACGATAGTAACGGGTGCCCTAAGTAACGGCATTTATACCAACGTATTTTCACTCAAACATGCCACTGTATTATTATTTTTTTTTTTTCTATTTTTTCATTTCTTTTATTGCACTGAATTAACACAACTTTAACATTTGTTTCAACATTTTTCCCCAATGTTTTAAAACATTAATTATATCCTTTTTTTTACTCTAAACTTTTAGCTTATTTTTTTTTTTTTTTTCGAAAAATTATATCATTATTATTTGCTCAATTTTTATCATTATTTAATTATTAATTTAAATACTTTTTTTTTGGAGCTGATACTAATGTTTATTGGTGTTTTATTTGATGGTTTTTTTGTTTAGAAATTTAGCTATTTTTAAAGATGAAATATTATTTTTTTAAATTTATAAATTAATGAGGAATTTTAAGTTTCATGGGATTTTATGTTCAAGATTTGATATGTTGTTTTAATATGGTAGGTAGTTTTATATACGAGACAAATAAGGAAAAAAGAGGAAGTGAATTTTCGTTGAGACACTTGGGCTTGGTGGTTTATTAAACTTTCTCGCGGTTTGTGTACCTTTGAATTATGATGAAAATTATAATTTTATAATTATTATTTTTTGTCATTTTCTTGTTATGGATATAGCCGCATGATTTTAGGCTTACAAACCAGGATATTGTAAATTAAATTTCATCGTGTTTAATGTATTATTTATAAATATAAAAAAATATAATAGTTACACAAATTTAAATTTAAATATCAAAGAGTTATATATATTTATTTTATTATTTTATATATTTTTCTTAAGGTCAAGTGTATTTAAATTAAAAAAAAAATATTTCAGATATCGTTAAAATTTAAATGTTAAAAAAAAAAACAATAAACAACTTGGAAAAATAAGAGAAATATTTTGGAGTAAATTGGTAATTATTTTTTTACATAAAAAAATATAATTACATTTATTTTCAAATATTAAATAAATAATTTTTAATTAATTTCATATAAAACAGTTAATTTAAAAATGATAATATGGAGTAAAAAAAAAAAAACATACATAAATATTTAAAAAAAACAAAAATAAATTATTTATAAAAATATTGATTTGTACACCTGCCACAGTGTCATAAATTTTGTCAATTTAAAATGTATTTTTAAATAATAATAATTTAAAAAAAAAAATTATAATTAAATTATATATACCCGCATATCGTACGTCCTTGAAATTCCATGCAATTAAAAATCAGTTGAATAAAAAAAAAAAAAATTAAACACAAAAAATTAAATTTAAGTAAAAAAATAAAATCTTCAAGTACTTGTGGTTTTGAATAAATATCACGATTAAAATTGAGTTGCCTGAAACCACGTTGGTTGGCGGTCCACAACGAACTAAACCTTCAATTTCGAACGGAGCAATCTTCTCCATATAAAAACGTGTTGGTGTATGTGCATTTGTATTGATAATGTATATACCGGTGCCATTGCACAGCGCCACAAGACGAAAACATCCGAGCAAAACCGAATATCCGGCGCCGTAAAAAGTGAACAAACTCAATGTAAAATATACATATACAACTGCAAGGTGTATACAGGTAAAAAAAAACTATTATTCTAAAGAATTGAGTCACCTTAAATAGATAAAAAAAAAAAAAAAAAGGAGAGTAGAAAATAAAATTCTTGTTGTAAAAATAAAATTTAAAAATTGCTCCGAACAGGAAGTACACGGAAGAAAGCAAAAAAAAATTCAAATTAACATTTAAAATTTTAACTTTTCAAATTAAAAATATAAAATTTAATTTACTTAGGATAATTAATTATTTTGTTAATGATAATTGAATAAATTTTATATTGTTTTGTGTGTTAAATAATGTTAAATTATTTGGCAAAATAAAAGTAAAATTGTCAAGCAAGTTTTTCAAAGTAATCTTATAGTATATACGAAAGATTGCTTTCATATCCTCTAGCACTTTGTATCTTTTCCTTGATGTCATGACACTTTTCATCCTTGTGAAACTCCCAACGACTTTCTTGATGACAAGATATATTTATATATATATATATTTATATCATGTGTATGTGATGTTTTATACATGGTTGCATTTATACGTTGAACGAATAAAATAGTATAACATCAAACGTGTTCGCCGCATGTGAAATAAGTTAGAGAGAAAAAGAGAGAGAGTATAAGAGATATAAATTGAGAAGGTTAATAAATGGATATATATAATATATAAACCTCGATTATCATTTGACTATTTCTCATTCAGTTTGTAACTATATCGGGTATCCTTTTTGGTAAGTTTCCAGAAGGCATGATGCGCGAAACCTGTAACATGGATCGTCGAATTTCGGGGTCGGTTTTCCCAAGAATTTCAAATAATATAATATAAGTCTTTTCTTGGGACACGTACAACATGTTACACATGATGAAACACAAAAAGACACCAAAAAATAAGAAGAAAAAAAACATGAAAACTCAAAAAAACATTATTAAAAAATTGATGGAATAACTTTTAATATTTTTTTTTTTTTTTGCTATTTGAATTGATTTTAAAAATCCACTGACAATATGTATGATTTTTTTTATTTCTCCACTGGAAATTGTATATATTTATTTAAAATAAAATTTGTATATAATTATATAAAATTTTCAATAAAATTTTTCATGTAAATTTGACAAAAAAAATATATGTATAAATTCCAAGAAACATCATCAAAATTATATTGCTTAAATTATATTTTTCCAAGTAAAAATGAAATTGTGATTCAAAAAAAAAAAAAAATAAATTATATAATGAAAAAATAATTTAAATTTAAAATAAAATGTTATTCGTGCAGTTGGATGAAGCTTATAAACATGAAATAATACTTGAAACATATTATTGAAGATTGAAGGAGTGGTAAGGTAAAAAGGGGGTTAATAAATAAGGGGTGGAGATAAATAGTGGGAGGGTAACTACTGGCAACCTGACAGCAACAATCGTTGATCGCGTGACATGACATGACATGACATAAACGTGTTCGCCATTTTGAAACAAAAAGGCCTTAACATATATCAAACAAAATTTATACATGAGTATTTACTTCATCCCTCATTCTGCATAGCCACTCAATCTTTCTAATTATCCACTGTACATGTCAAAACTGTCTGGTCAATAATTGATTTATATTCCTAATTCAATTATAAATATACAAAAAATTTTAAATTTAAAATTTACTAACATAAATAATATCTATATGCAGAAAATAAATAAAATCTATACTAAGCTTGTAAGACTTCATAGCACACTTTTTATTGGCTGACCATTTTAAAAGAAAATCACTATTTTTAAAAACTTGACAGGTAAAACGTTTTATTAAATAATTGTGATGAAAATTTTTTACATAAACTATACTAGCCCTTTTGTAAATTGTAATATTGAATTTTAATTGCAAAAAAAATATATTTCGAAAGATTTATTTTACGGAGAAATATTTGGAGATTACTCCGGAAATATTTTTCATCGAAATAATTCAAAAAGAAAAACGTGCAAGATGGAAAACCCTCGTGTCAAAGATACACCATCATTCTTGTGGTATAAAAAAAGAAGGAAGGAACTATTGACTTTTTTATTTTTGTAGTGATTTTAAAATACGAAGAAATATCCCGAATGAATCAGGGGAAACTTAGCAGGTGATGGGCACGTTGCCTGCAAAGCAGGTAGTTAAATTTTTTATTTTTTTATTTTTAACTTTAGAATATATTCTTTTATTCACTTCCCACACAAAACCAGACCCAAAAAACACTTTTCCTGAAAATAAATAAAAAAACTTTTGGATTTTTATCACCTTCGTATAGTTTACATTCCATCGACAGTTTTATATATGTCACATATTTCAATATATCCCACTAACACCCATAATAAAAAATATAAAAAATATAAAAAAATAAACAATATATATTACGATATCCTATACAATTTATTTTATGATAAGTAGTAATGTGATTTTTAACTTAAAAAATATAAAAATATAATTAAAGGTCTTTTATCTAAAAATAAAATAAAAAACTTATAATAGTCGCGTGCCTATTAGCTTGTTGAAATTCTTTAATGTCTGAATGTATTTGTCAGTTTTATTTTATATAATTTTTTTATTTTTAAGAATGTGTATGTATTCTTTCCCCAACTGCTGGATAAAATGTAATTACCAAAAACGTGACACATTCAACAGACTAAATTCATCGACTAATAAAAAGCAAGGAGCTTTCTTTCTTCCCTATTTTTTTGCTCTACTTGATTACTTTTTTTTTTCTTTTATTTCCCCCCTGTATTTTAGTTGATAATTTTAGTATTATATATTTCGTGTTATGCAAGCCTAATTAAATAGGCTTAAACAGAGAGTAATAAAAAAAATTTATTATAAATAAAATAAATATAATTAAATCATTGATATAATTTATATCATGTAGAAAATAAATTGGAGCAAAATAAAATTAATAAATGTTAATTTAAAATTTACAGAGAAAAAAAGGAATTGATTAAAAAATAAAAAATAAAATTTCTAGTTGAATATATATTGTAATCGGTACTTATCGACAGCCATAATTGAATTGGAAAAGGATGCTGGTAAATATGACGACGAGATTTTAATATTTTATAAAAGCTCTATTGAAAAACCATTTGCAAAAGCTCAAAATTCATTGTGTTAAAACATGCTGAATATTATAAAAGTTTTAAATTATTTTTTGTCTATTGTGTATACGTAAATAAGTAAAAAAAAAATAAAAAAAAATTATATTAACTTTTCTGTAATAGAAAAAGAAATTTTTCTATATAGAAAAAATTTTTTTCAAAGAATTGTTTAGCATTCTCTCGGCATTTTAGTTGTTGCTGTAGTTGTTGTTTTTATTATTTTTATATTATTTAAAATCTCTTGACCATCAAGAATAAAAAACACGAGTATAATATTCATTTTCATATTTTCTTTCTTTATTATTCATCGAGGTCATCTTCATGGCAACTCGAGGCCAGGACTACCGTTTATAAAGCAGGCATACTTTTTTCCCTCTTCCACTAACAAATTTATCTTGATTATTTATTTTTTTTTTATATATATATTTTCGTTTCAATTTTCAACTACTTGACCTTTCAAGTAAATTTTCTTTGTTCAAAAGCTCACAATTGTTTTGCAATACATATTTTTTTTTAACCCTCTACTTGCGATCTATCAAGAGCTTTTGTTTTTCTTTTTTACTATTTTTTTGTTTTTTATTCATTTTGTTTTTTTTTTTTTTTTTTTTTCTTTTCAAACCATGGATTTTTCACAGCCGGTTAAAAAACGCTGCTAGAATAAATTTCAAATATATCCTTAGTCGACATGGTAAACGTGAAAATAATAAAAAAAGCCAAATGAACTTAGTAAATAAAATAAAAACTCATGAGTTTTTTTTTTTTTTTTGCAAAAAAAAAAGCTCACCAATATTGTTGAAAATAAATGAAAAATATAAAACAAATAAACAAAAAAAAATTTCTCTATGTTTATTTATTTTTCTTTTTACTCGCATATAAAAAAATAGGAAAAGAAAAAAAGAGAACTTGTTTAAGGAGGAATTAATTTTTCCAATGGGCGTTTATTTATATTTTTTTTTTTCATAATTTATGATTCAGAAAAGTCGGTCATAAAGCATCATTTAAGAACTAATTTTCCAACAATTGAAAAATATATTTTTTTTTATTTCAAAACAATTATAAAAGAGTATTTTTCTTTTAATAAATAATAATTGTTTTATTTCTTTTTTAAGAATGTCATAGTAAAAAAAAAAAAAAAAATAATAATTAAATAATTTAAATGAAAATGATAAATAAAAAACGTAATAATAATAATTATTATTATTGCCAATTATTAAAAAGGGAGAGTAAATATTAATAAACAATTTAGAAATAAAAAAAAAAAAATTGAATGAAAAATAAAGTTAAAAAGAAAACTCGATTGGATGCGAGTAAAGTTGCAATTCAATACATCGTGCATGTATGTCAGTTTAGTTAAATGAATAAAGTGTGTGTATACAAAAGATTGATTTCAAAGGTGGTAGAAAATATTTATATATATAAAAGACATCCTGTTTCAATGTTGATGTCTAGCTTCCGTCTATAGACAGGTTCTTTCCTGATGATGATGATGATAATTGTGATGCTACATTAGCAATGTGCGTTGCAAAATGTACTGAAATAAACGGTTTATATTTCAACCAACTATTTTACAACATACTCGAAAAAATGTAAAACAAAAAATCCGTACATTTACTAGATAAATTTATATGCTCATCTATATAATATTCCACACGTCGTTTGATATCCTGGCCGCGAGACTTCCGGTGTTTTCAACTTAACAGCGAGATTAACTTCTAACGGAGGTGAATTATAAAATATTAATTTTCATAATAAAATTAAAAAAGAAATTAAATTTAAAATTATTTATTTTTTATTTTAATAAATTTATAGAGTTAAAAAATATTAATAATTTTTAAAAATATAAATGAAAATTCAGTTTTTAATAGTTATTTTTAATAAATAAATAAAACAATTTTGATAACTAATAAATGAATAAAAATAATACTGATTTATTTGTTAAAAATGAGTTTTAAAAAAGTTAAAAAAACTAAACCAATTTGATATGAATATGAGTTTGAAAAATAAATAAATAAAAGATAATGAATTTTTTGTAAAAATGTAAAAAAAAAAAAAAAACTCAACTTCCTGATTAAAAGTGACTGAGTCATCCGGGTTTATTTTTTTTTTATTATTTATAATATGTGAAGTTGAAAATAGTAGATATGGCTGCATATGGGTGACCTTGATGTCATTTTCAACCGGAAAAGCTACATGATGAAGACATGAACATTGAGCATGGGCTTTTGATGCATCACAGCACATTGCATCGCTCTAAAAACTTTTATCATCTATATACTAGATTTTTTTTTATTTTACCTCAATTGAAAGAAAATCCAACTCTATCAAATTTTTTTTCTTTTTATTATGTCTATTTTTTTGTTGGCTTTTTCTTTTTTTTTTTGATATAAAAGTTTGAAGATTGCTGCGGTGTATAGAAACTGACAGAATATAAAACAAGAATGAATTTATTGACCTGGAATTTTCGTTAAAAAGTTGGATAAACTTTTGCATCAGAAGACAATATTTTTTACTATATTTATATATAAATTTTAAAATATTTAGTAATTTTAAATTGACGATACTGTGATCAACTCTGTAATCACTTGATCGAAAACTTAAACTCTTTTTTATTTATTTCTACCCTTATTTTTTATAAAACTTTTATTTTTCTTTGAGTTATAAAGATTTAGCAATTTTAAATGTAAATACCGAAGAAAAATATAACTTAATCACGATAATAATAATAATGATAATATTTTTTTTTTTTTATTCTTTGATGAATTGAAACATGTGTTTAAAACTTTTTTATATTTATGTTTGATGTGGAATAAATTTGTTGAATATGTCATTGCAAAAAAAAAAAAAATTGCTATAAATGGTTTCGTTCAATAAAAAAAAAAAAAAGATGAAAGAAAGCAAAGAAAAAAATTGAGTAAATAAATAACGACTTTGTAAATACTGATGGTAATTAAAGTATATTCAGTTGAATTTAAAAAAAAAAAAAAATTGCTCCAACTGAGTTGTCGATTGAAGAGTTAGATATGCACAAGAAAGTTTAATTTCTTTAATTTTATTTTATGAAAAAGTTGAGATAAATTGAAATGATATATTAAACAGTCTAAAGATGAATAAAACGAATAACAAATAATTTAAAACATAAAAATAAATTAAATATTTTTATATTTTAAATACTAAATTATGTCAATGTTGTTAATGATTATTTAAAAAAAAAAAAAAATTTATAATTAACATATATTGTTCAAAAGAACGTTCGAATTACAATGAAATAATTAATTTTTTTTTCATATCCAACACCTGATATGAGAAATGGAAACAAAAAAAAAGCCCATTAATTATAATAAGATTAAAATTACACAACTGCATATTATAAAATTAATATATTGAATTTTTAAATTATCCACTATGACCATTTTTTTTTCTTATCATTTATAATAGTTAATATTTCAAAAAATATATTTCATTAAACATAATAATTTATATTTTTTCTCAAATCATGTCAGAAATATTCTTGTCATTGTGTTTTGGAGGTTTAAAATTTTTTCGACAAGTGTAATAAAAGCTTGAAGAAACTGTTGTGTAAAAAAAAAAAAAAAAAAATGATGGATGAGCTTGCTTGTTGAATGATAAAGAAATAGAAAAAAAAAAATAATAATAACACGTATACAAGTGCACAAAAATGAAGAATAAAAAGAAGAACATTAAATATAAAAAAATATATCTTTGCTGATGATGATGAAGATGATGATGAGGATGATGTTGATGAGAATAAGAGTGAATTTTGAAAGACGTTGGAAAAAAGAAGCAATGAGTCCAGTACGTGGCAAAGGGCTCAAAAGTTTTTTTATTATTTATTTTTTACAATGTAAAATAGGTCATTTCGTGGCTCTTAGGGTATCATTGTCTTGGTTTTATTTTATATTTTTTATTTTTTTACTATTGTCATTCATTTGACGACCCAGACTCACTGCACTCTTCAATTGAAGAAAAATACTTTTAATTTTTTTATTCTTGTAAAAAAAATAAATAAAATTCAGCAAAAGAAAAATTAAAAAATAATTTTCCAACAATTTATTTTATATTTTTTTAAAAAACTCATATTTATTGTATTTATAAAAAAATAAAAAAACTCAATGTTATTTTTAAATCTACAAAAAATATAATATAATTTTTAAACTATTTATATTACTTGGATCTTTATAATATTATTTATTTTATATTTTTTAAAAAACATCATATTTATCGTATTTCATTTTTGTTATTTTAAAAAAAGGCTATGTTATTTTTAAATGTATAAAAATTTTATACAGAACATGTTAAAGAATTTTAGCTGTTTCACGATGGGCACCAGGGAGGCACAAGTGCACGACATAAATATGTATGGCAATCTATATTATATGTGTATATATATTCAGTACATTCGATATATATGAAAACAGGTTTACGTATAAACGATGTTAGCGTGTGCAAAAGTTTGAGGTGCAAATAATGGCATAGTGACGTTGTTGGAATCAGAGATCAAAAAGTAACATTAACTTTTTAGTAAAATTACCTTTAGCAATAAAATTTTATTTAAAAAAAAAAAAATTCTAAATCAATTAATCTATAATTAACAATGAAAAAAAAATATATAACAAACAAAACTCTCTTTATTTTCCAATTAAAAATAAAGAATAAAATCAGAAAACATGAAAAAAAAAAAAAATAATAACTAGGTTAATTTGATTTATAAATAACATTCGTTTTAATTTATAATTGGATGGTTTTCAATGCTAAATTATACATCAAGTTGTAAAAATTGTTGAACGAAAAATAAAAGGGAAATTAAATTTTTCTTTTCTTTGAAATATTACTCACTTTTTGATAGGACCATTTGACACTTCTTGCAAATCTTGCCATTGGTGAATCATCAAGAAGATAATATTCAATATTATTATCATCATTGATATTAATTGATGTCATGTTGCACTCAGATAATGCGCTTTGATCATTGTCATTATCAATCACAACACATGGCTCAGAATATCCTGATATTCTCGACAATCTATTTACCCTAACATTTTCCTTTGTCTCAAAATTTTCCATACTCAAATGTAATATTTAAAAAATAATTAAGTTTAAAATTAAAAAAATTTCTTTTAAAATATTTCGATGATTATATTAGATTTTTAATTTTTATAATTTCACAAGTGTACATTTGAGAAGAGAATTAAAATATCCTCTTGCAGGAAATAAAAAAAATAATTCTTCCAAGTTCTCACTTGGTGTTTTTGACTTTGCAAAAAGGATTAAATGCAACAGCAAAATCCCCTTACATGCGTTTGCACTTAGTCTCTAAGGCTTTTACTGTCTCACACTAATCCAAGTACTTTCTTCAACCCCCTTACATAAAATAAATTTAAAAAAAAAAAAATAAGCAATCTCATTGTTTCATGTATACATAATTATCATTTAAATTGTATTATAATATTTTACTTAATTTTTTTTCAAATAATTTTATACTATCGTTGATAAAATGAAAAGCAAAATTATAATAGAAATTTTTGTACTTGAACTTTCCAACTAAATGAAAAATGTATGCGCGTTATAACTTGGATTTATAAGAATGATTAATTTTCAAATAAAATTTCAATCCATGTAAAATTCTCAAACTCAATAAATTTATGATAAATTAATTAATTTTATATATGAGCTACAAGAGCTACTATATTTTGTTAATTTATTATTAAACATTGAGAAATATGTATACACTATTTTAGTTTATATTTTATATAATATTTGCTTTGTGTTTTCTCACTATCATTTACCTTCGGTCCTTAAATCTACACCCTTTTAGACAATGGAAATTTAATCACGTTTAAACTACACGGAGGTAATATTAATTCACTGAACTATAGCACAGATTCAACAAAGAAGATACAAAAATAAATAAAAAAAATTCAAGCTAATTATCAAAATACATGTCAACAGTATTGTAAATAAAAAAAAAAAAATGGAAAAATTTTAATCACAGTGTTACGAGAATATCGAGGTTTTAATTAATGACATTCAATAAGTGTGATTAAAATTATATTAAAAATACCAAGAATGCCATTGAAATAATGATGTGAACTCAATGATTTCAATGAAATCAAAAGTAATTAAAAAAAAAAATTTTTAATGAATTTTCACTTGATTAAAATATGCAAAAATAAAACTTACACGCACATGTGAAATGAAAGAAAAAAAATAAAATGAAAATTCATTTAATTTATTTATAAATATAATGATTAATTATAACAATGATGTAATATAATTAAAATAAAAAATTGAAAATATAATTTGGCTAAAATTTTGTATACTATTTATATTTTTTAATTAATATTATTGAATTTTAATTATAAAGAAACGTGCAAGAAGCCGGTGATCACGAGACTAAAATTTAACTTTAACCATACAAATGACGCGATGCTTTTTGCATATAACACAACTAGATATATTTTACTCTTTCAGCATCAGTATATACAACCACGAAGCTTTTATATTTAGACATTATATGTATATGAATACACTTTATTTAACAAGTTCTCTTTGCACCAACTTCACAGTCACGTAGCCCACAATATCACAAATGCAACTAAATATAAATTTTTTTATTATTTTTTTTTTTTTTCAGCTGTTTAAATCACAACAATTTATTATGTATTCATACTATTATATTTTAAATATATAAATAAATTATTTATGTTTTATTATATTGTATAATAATACAATAATAAATTTACTTCTTAAATATTTAAATTAAACACGTGTTATATATATTTTTGCAATTTAGAAAAAAAAAAAAATATTTACTATAATAGAAATGTGGGATTAATGAATCTAGGCATGATACCGTTACCAAGTTTAGAACAACTCTGTTAACGCCTTCTTTTTTAACATCACTTTTTTTTTTTTCAAAAAAAAAAGCAGCTTTTTTTTATCCACCTCTTCCTCCTCTTTCTTCCCGTCATCAATTTATATACTCCTTATCAGACAATTTTCAATTATCGTAAAATGAACATTTCATTCTCGTTATTTTAAAATTTTATTGAATTGAATATTTATTTTAGAATTTTATTTTTGTAATAAAATTAATTTAATAATTAAATACATTTATTTTTGTATAAATATGAAAATATATATTGAATTTATATTATTTTAATTTTAAATTTAAATAATTTATTATTTTTTTTTTTGTAGTATTAATTTATTTATATGAGATAAATAAATTAAACAATAATTAATGATAAATATGTAAAATTAAAAATTTCTATTAATATATTAATCTGCGTAAATAATTTTCTCTTTAATTTATTAAAATTTTTTTTTTTATTATTGATTTTAAACTTTCGAAATTTTGCGATATATTTTTTTTATTTTGATGCTTTCAATCTACATATGCATGAAATTTTTATTGACGATTTTCTTGGTATGGAGTCAATCTATCGTGGAAATCGACAAAGGTATACATTGTTCGGGACTGAGAAATGTTAACGATACCCACAAGTGAACCCACTCAATGAACCAAAGAGCGATGAAAATAAAAATAAATAAAATGATAAAAACAAAAAAAATAAAACGATGATAGTATATAAAATAAATAAAAGATAAAAGAATGTACATAACGATGCGGGGCATCATTTTATTTTAAATTTTTTTGCTGTTCGATTTGAGTAGCATGGTTGAGAGTCGAGTGGTTATATCTTCTAATACTCCTCAGCACCATTACTGTATATAACAACAAGTACCAAGAAAAAGCCGAGAAGAACCACCGTGATACTCTTTGTATGTACATATATATTTAAAAACGCATATACACAACACTTTTATGTATATACATGTATAAAAAATCTGGCTCCCAGGGCGTATTACGTACCGAGAAAATTGGATCGACTTGTCGGGGATATATAAAAGAAGCACTATATATAAAATTTGTTGTTGTCGCACGGACAACCCTCTGTAAGAAACGACAAAGTACTTTTAAATCTAATCTATTTTGTATGCATCAAAATTTTATATTTTTAAAATCTACATGTCAATAAAAAATATAATATACAAAGAAAAATTGAAAAAAATAAATATATCAATTTTTTCATGTGATTTAAATAATAATGATAATATATTTTTTATGTCTTTTGAATTATGCAATTTACAAGTAATGAAGTAAATTGTTCATGTTGTTTATTTTTTAGATAATTTTTTTTTTTTTTCTTATAAACTTGGAGTGTTTTGAAATAAACGGAGTAGAACCCCCGTGGGTATTTGTGAAAAATCAGGACTGCGGTGGGATCGAGAAAATGAATAGATCATCGAACCTTCGATCTAACTTTATATTTATATATATATTGTGTATATATAATATGTATTTTTATTTTTTTATTTTTACTAAAGCGCATCGCTGCGAGTCGAGCCAGCGGCTGGTCTCGTCACGCGAACCAACAGTGCTGGAGAAAGCAGGTCGGGTATACATGTCTCTATAAATAATATATATGTACATTGGGTTATGCGAAATACACGGTAAACGAGAACCTAAAACTCCCGCAGACCTCGTTTTATCTCATCGAAAGTGCACACAAAAGTTTCCAATAAATTTAGCTATGATTTTTTATAAATATATTTTTAATAAAGTCATATACTCTTTTCTATATTTTTTTTCCCATAAGATATTATTTTCTAACGATAAATGAGTCGAATGTCTTTTTGGGTGGACATCAAGATTTATACATTTTATAAAAGTTAAGTAGCCAGGTCATATCTGGCTAGTGTCAGCTGATTTTTCGAGCTTTTTTTTCTTCACTTAAATTTATCTTGTTGCCTCGCATATTCTTTTTCTCTTTTTCATATCATTAGAGAAGCTTTTTAACAGCCAAGTGTCACTCAGAAAAAAAGAATTCATGTTTTTTTTAGATTTTTTGTTTAAATATAGATATTATCTTTGTGTAATTTTTTTTTATAATTACAAGTTTTTCTTTTTTTTTTTTTTTTTCTAGCTGATGTATTTTGTAATTTTTATTTTTTTACTTTCATCAGTTTTAATTGTATACAATTAGACAATTGTTTACGTCATTGATCACCTTTCAGGTGAAGAAAAATAAAAAATAACAAGGGAATTTTTTTTTTCCATCAAGAATACAAGTTCCCATGATATTCACACGATTCACGCTTTGTACACCCGTTACACGTCCCTCGGCGCCCTTTTAAGATGTCTTGAATTGCTTATCGCTCTGGTTTATACTTTATTTGCGTATTCACAACCATACACCACCTGCCAACCAACCTCCATGTAATTCTTAAAATACCCACAAGTTTAGGAAAACTTTTTAAACTCTTTATTTCATTTAAAAAAAATTATATCTATATTTATATAAATTAGCTTGTCATAACAAACTTTTCGTATAAATATTCACCGAGTACATATATTTCAATATTTTCATTGATTTTTTTTTTCTATTTAAACTTAAATATGAGAAAGAAAAACTTTGTTAGAAATTTTATTATTTATTAAATGCAAATATGATGTTAAAATTTATTTTTTAATTTTTTTTAATTGTTTATTTATATAAATGAAATGTTGATTTTATGTCGAGTGTTTAAATTAAATATTTTATTTCTTTTAATTTTTTGTCAACAAGTAAACATTATTTTTCTGTCGAGTAATGAAGTTAAATATTTGGTAGATTTATTATTTAACGATGAATTTTTTTATCTATAATAAAATGTATTTATATATTTGTTCAACGATAAAATATAAATAACACTTGCGTTAATGAATATCGGACGAATGAATTTTTAATAATGCTTCACGCCTCGATCACGAATTCTCGTGTTAATTAATACAGTATTTTTTCTAATTGCTATTTTTAAATAGCGACAAACACTATGAATGCAAAAATAAAAAAAACAAATAATCAAAACGATTAACAAGTTTCCTCACGTTTTTTATTCAGCCATATTAAGCCAATTTAAAAAAATATATCTATTTTTTTTTAATTAGTTTTATTAATAATGAAAATTCTCAACGAAATGTATTATGAAATGAAAAGCAGATGAAGCATTCAAAGCACACGGTGCCTACACTTCAAATGAATATGAATAAATATATTTTTTTTTTTGTTTTAAATGTTTATATTTATTTAATAAAAATAAAAAATAAAAAAAAGTTGAGTAAATATTTCTACGTACTTTATAGAAAATACTAATGAAAAAAAAATTCAAATAAACTGATACATTGAGCTACGTGAAGACTGAAGTTTAGTTTTTTTTTTTTAAATTAATTTAAAATGGAAAAAAAATAAATATGTGTACATTTTAACCCGGTAGCCTACTTGGAGGGTTTCAATTGCAAGAAATCAACAAATATGCTTTTCACAAACGGACTGATAAATAAATAAATATTTCATCAAAGAAAATTCACGATCAGAAAGAAAAAAATTACTAAATTTCTCCTCAAACTATTATTATTATTATTTAAAAAAAAAAACTCAAATAAAAATATAAAAAAACTATAATTTCATTTAACATATAATAATAAATTATATTTACTTAAAATTTATTATTTATAAAAAAATTGAATATTTATACTATTTATTGAAACATAAAATATAGAAAAAATTTTTTTTTTTCAAATTCACAATGCAAAAATACCGTGTTGTTCACCCTTCCGTGAAATTAGAGTTGGTTATTTTTTGAATTCCAAAGGTTTCTCTTCTACTTTCATATATAAAATTCACTCGTGTTCATAAATTTAATATATATTATATGACACATTATCCCCGACTATTTTAATATAAATACATATAAATAAATAAAATGAATTACATTTATTTATGTATATATACAATATAAGAAAAATGTGACGATCGAAATAGAGATATTCTATCCCCGAATGATAAAAGTATTATTATTAAAAAAATATATTATTTATATAGATAAACTCACCACCTCGGCAACACTGCCGGCAGCGTCCCTCAAGCCATCGCAATCCGTGTGTGGTCCTAGAAATAAATGAAATACATAAATAAATACAATTTTAAATATAATAAAAAAAAAAAAAATGCATTTCAAAAAATAATATATAATTTTGATATGATAGATTTAAAGACTTGAATAAAACGAAAAAAAATTTACTAATTAATTTTGTAAATCAGTGATAAATCAAGAACAAGTTGTTGACATGAATTTCAAGATGAGACACATATAATTCACAAACAAACTTCGGTAACTAATAGCATTATACATAATCGATGATGTTGGTGTTATACTCATGTAGACTATATTTGATATACGTAATTATTATTGACATACCACAATGATTCATCATGCATGTTTGTATGTATGAATGCATAAGTACATGTAATTGATTGTACATTAATATATATTATATATTATACAATGGATAATGTATATATAAACAGTTGATTCGTTAGTACTTTGTGGTCAATCAAATAAGTGTTGCGTAATTAATGTATACTTAATTAATATTCTCTTAATTGCCAACCTCAAACATTCGCATTCTATTTAATGAGAGCAATACGGAAATTCTGATTTAGATATATTTATATTTTTTTAATTTAATCAAGTATAAATTTACTAGGCTTTAATAATCAATTATTAGTTTAGAGTTAATCCTCTGTTTGACTAATTGGAAAATTAATTTGATTTGAAATTTTTAAATTGATATTTAAAAAAAAATGTTTTTATTATTATTGTTGGAGCTATTTTTAATTTGATAAAATGTTAATGTTATTTTTATAATTATTTGTATTTTGGCTTCGTTAATAAATTAATTAATTATTTTGAAAAAATTTATAAATAATTTTAATGATTTATATTTGATGGTGGATATTTAAAAAAAAAAAAAAAGTGAAAGGGCTGCAAAAAGATGATACACCTCAATATATAAATTTCACATGGTAAAAAAATAAATTTACTCATTGATAAAATAATAAAAATTCAGAACGGAAAAGCGTCATTATGAGACTCATTGTTTTAAATGGTTAACTGCGAAATCGTCACAACGAAACACCATGCAATATACAATTCAATCGGATAAATAAATTTGAAAAAAATTCATCCAACTGGTGGGAATATTTCTTTTTTAAAATTTTTAATTTTTTTAATAATAACAATAATATATTCATGAAAAAAAAAAAACACGCAGATACTTGCTACTTGTGTATATTTAAAGAAAAAAAAAAGAAATTAAGTGATGAAAGATACGATGTATATGTGTGTCTGGATAAAGAATAAAAAAATAAATATATTAACCGCGAGAGGCAATGAGAAGGCTGAGATTATAAATAAACAAATGTATATCTATATTTATAAATAATAAAATAGTAATAATAATAATAGCAATGATAACAACAATAAAGGATAAATAAAATGAAGAAATCGCGAGTTGAACGAAGGCGCACACATTCCACGGGGATGGAGTTAGAGTATATAGAGAAGAAGGGCCTTTTATTTTTTATTATTTTTTTTAAATTTTTCTTTTTCATCCAAGTCGTCTTTTTCTTCTTCTTGTTCTTCTTCATCTCTTGTAGATTTTTTAAAAGCACACGCGAGAAGCTGCAACATCGAGTTGGAGTTTCAAGGTTACGCGGTTCCCGTCGAGTTGTTGATTCGAGGTCGTGCCGACGAGATATTTTGCCGTGACTTTTCTTAAACCCCCCAAAAGATGATCATCATGATGACGATGATGATGATGATGATGACAATGAGCAGTTTGTATGTTGAATAGTAAATAAATTCAAATGAAAGGAAAAAAAAAAGTATGTAATTTTGTTTTTTTTTTTATTATCATTCATTCCTATGTATACAAATGAAAAATAAAAAAAATTAAATCTTAGACAAAATTTAGTCTGATAAAAATTTCAAAAGATTTAATACATCATTATGATTATTTTTAAATTGATAATTATGAAAATATAAATTTAAAAATAATTTCAATTTATAAAAGTCAACTATTTGTTTTGCTGGCCTTTTTAAAGTTTTTTTTTTTTTATTTGTCAATAGCTGTCAAATATATAAATTATTTATTTCTATAGAAGTGCCTTGAGAATAGTCAAATGAAAAATAGCAAAAAACGAATTATTCCCACGAGAGGTATTATACTATTACATTCAACAAAATGTAATGTGGCTATGAAAAAGATAAAACTATTATAGAAAAAGGAAAAGAAAAAACATATAAAAAACAAATCGACGTCATCTGGGAAATGTGTGTCTTTGAAAATACCATCGTTTTCTTAATGACACACACCGGTTCCTATTATTTTATATATATATATTTCTTATTTTTCCAATTTATTTATTTAAAGTTCTTTCAACTTTATAAGTACATGCTATAACAAGCCAAATGAAAATGAACAATATCAATCTTGATTGTAAACATTTCCATGAAAAATTACCGCGATATATACCGTTCACTTCCTGATCTTGTTTTTTATATTATTTTAAATTCCGCAATCTTTTTCATCGGGTCATTAAATAAAATAAAATCGACCCAAAATAAAACAAGATAAATATAAAAGTAAATTTCTAAAAAAAATTCTCCAGTCAAGTTAACACTTTTTGATTCTTCAAACTTTCTACTTAAGTTTTTTAAATTTTTATTTACCAAAATTTCCATAAGAATAATTTTTTTATAAATTTCACAAAAATTGGAAATCGATTACACTCACCTTTCTTATAAACCGATAAAAGATTGAAAGTACTTGAATTTCCCGCGTAATCCAGATTTCAACGACAATAAAAATAATTAAAAAAAAAAAATTTAAACTATATATTATTAAACGTCACTTTGTACTATAATATATGTCAATAATAATTAAAGAAAATAATAAAAATAAATATTCTTCACTTTCTTATATGTATAGAAATTAATTTGAGAAAAAAAAAAATAAAAATTTCGCTGTTCACAAAACTTTCACAGAAATTTCAAAAAAAAAAAAATATTTTTATTAATTTAATAATAATTGACTAGATAAATAATAAGATGAATAATTTAAATTATATTAATTGAATAAAAAACTATATATATGAATTGATTAAATATTTTTAAATGCCAAGGAAAAAAAAAAAGTAAAAAAAAAACAAAAATGTAATAATTTGCACGCAGGGGGCCTACCGCCACCGGTGACCGAGACTTCGATAACGGCTAGTGGTCAAGCGCACCATCAAACAATACACACAAATTCACATGTATATATATATATACATTTATTAAGCAAAATCAGCAACACAGTATCATTATAAGATGCTCTCTCTGCGGCTGATGGCGCGCGGTCCAGCGGCCTCGGTTTTTCGAAAAAGGCCAAGCAAGGCGCAGGCGCGAGATTCCAAAGAATATATATATATATAGTTTACACGTTTTAAGACTTGATCTCGTGGTACAGCCAAGCATCAACCAACGACACACGAAGATGAGAAAAAAAAAAAAAAAATATATAAATTTGCCGGAATTAGCGTCAACGTTTTGCTCCAACTTGTCAAGATATTGCTCCAAAAATTAACTATAAATATTTTTAAAATAAAAATGCTATACTCCAATAATTAAGGGAAAAAAAAAAAAATTAACAAAAACTCACTTTGGAAAACGTCCTTAAGTATCATTCCAGTATAAATCCTTTTTTTTTTTTTTTTAAATATTTAGATAAAATTTAAATTAAAAAATAAACACATAACACACAACACTTGTAGCTATGAAATTTTTATTGAATTAATTTCATGATATAGATTTATTGATACACATATGTACTATATTTAAAAAATAGGTATATAATTTGTACTATTTATTAACATTATATTTAAAAACATGTATATTCACAATTAACGACACGTTTAACATGTAAAAAATAAAATATAAAATCCAATTGCACAAAATGTCGGACTGCCAGTGGCCGTCCGTGCTGGCGATAAAAGTTAAACTGAGATCGAAATATCGAATGAGTATGTGACTACGGTAAATAATATATTTAAGTATTCCTTTCTCCTTGATGTAACAATATAAACCAATGGGAATGAGGAATGAATGGAATTAACCAATGGTAAATAAATATTCACCTGGCGAACATTGAAGCCCCAGGTGTAGGCGCCATTGTCTGGCATTGGCACACACAGGTAAGAAAAACATCACGTTACCTGTGCTACCTTTCGGCAAACATACAATCAATGAGAAAAAATAAAAAAATACAAGGGGGGGTTTAAATCGTAGCACAACCTATACCTTAACTATTTCACTGAGTGAATAAAAAAATTTTCATTTATTTAAAAATTTATATCAACAACATTACAAAATGCTAGACAAAATTTTAATTTTTTTTTCAACTCTGAATATAAATATATCTCAAAATATATTCACTTGCGGCTTATTTGATTTTTTTTTTTTTAAATTCTCTTTTTCTCTCTCTCTCTTATTTCTATCATTTTTATATTTGCCTCGCAATATTTTTTAACTTTTAAAATATTTCCGCAAGTTTAAGACAAAGATACTTGAAAATTTTTTTGGCTCATATTTTTATTTATTCATTTATATTATTATTATTATTTTTACAAAAAAACCAAACGTTTATTCTTGCATACCTATATATACCCTTAAGTGTGTTACCTGGTATTACAGGGCAATTATTTACACGCCTTTCGATTACTAGAAAGCATGAATTTTTTAAATCTTTTTTTTTTTTTTTCTTTTTTCATTGTATATTTTCTCTTTTTATTTTATTTAAAAAAAAAATTTCAAAATATTATTATTTATATTTGTGTTATTTAATAATAAAAAATATTATATATTTTTTCTTTATATTACTTTCTCCAGTTGATAATTGAGAAGAATTTTTCTCGAGGGATAGAAAAATAAAATGAAAAAAATGATAAAATAATATTTAAAAATTTAAGGGTTAGTGGGGAAGACTGAAGAGAGACTGAAAAAAGGAGAGACAAAACCATTGATTATCGAAATAACTTAATTTTCTCTGCTAATAAATTTTTTACAATGATTTTTTTTTTATATTTAATTTGAATATAATAATGCAAGGTATAATGCATATATTGTATATATAGGATGATCGAGCCGCGGTGGGTGTTCCGTGATTTGATTGTGTGCATACCCACTATGTTTGTAGTATATTATTTAATTTTTTTTTTTTTTTTTTTACATATGCCTTTGTATATTACACACATGGATACAAATAACGAATATATATTTCTATATGTATAAGTGCTTTCTTCGTAACACGCCCTGGATTCTCCCTTTTTTTTTTTTTTTTTCTGTAACCAGGTTTTATAGGCGCGGTACATATTTAATTTCACGATATCTATCAGAGTATGACGAAGTCTGCTATGCGTAGATGATAGCATTAAGATGAGAAAAAAATAAATTAAAAATAGATTAATTAAAAAATTATGAGACATTTGTAATTTGAGAAAGATGCGAAATAATAAAATGATTCAAAGCGAGTTGCGCGCTGATATTGTTTATTTATTTTTTAAAAAAATTTGTAATAATAAAAAATGATTGGTGACGGTTGCATAAAATAGTTAAAACCTTTTGTTATATCAAAAACAAGAAAGTTTTTCATTGTACAAAGAAATAGGATGAGAAGTAATATATATATAAAAGGGAATACTGTCGGTATAGTGTTTGCTCGTGTTGACCGGACGAGAGCAGCGCGAATGGAATGTTAATACACAAGGTATATTATAGCAAGGTAAATATATTTTAAAGAAGGGGAAAATAATATATATATAAGGATTCTGATGTTGCAGGATAATCAAGGGAATTGCAAGTCAGTGGGGAATATTTGACTCAATGAAAGTTGTACAAATTTACCGCAATATATATTTATCAATTCATTCATTTTTTAATTACGAAAAAAAATTAAATAAAAATATTTAATTTATAAAAAATAAATATATATTAATCGTAAATTAATTTTAAATCAAAATTTTACTTGGACAATATATTTATAATGCTTCTAAAATGATGAGAAATTTTTTTTTATAATTTATTATTTTTTCAAACAAGCATTATGTAAATTACATACTTAATGTATAATTTTATATAAACTTTAAACAATACATGTTCATCATTTTGAGACCAATAATAATATATCAACAAAAATAAAATAACAAATTTAATTTTTTTATCTTTGTTGTATTTATTTAAAATTTTATAAATATATGCAAAAAGGTTTTTGAAATGTCCTACTTTGGTCTTTTGTTTTATTATTCTAAAATATATATGAATTGTTATGTATTAACGATTTATTTATTATATGAGATGATATAAATTTACTTTGTCATTATTCTTGTCTACTACCCTTTAAAATTTTATAAATATATGCAAAAAGGTTTTTGAAATGTCCTACTTTGGTCTTTTGTTTTATTATTCTAAAAATAATGAATGTTATGTTATTAACTGATTTTATTGTGAAGGGATTTAAAGCTTTCACTTGGTCTATTGTCTCTACCCCTGGTATGTATATATACAATGAGCTTAAACACCTTTTAAACTGCCTTCATCTTTTCATATGTGTGCCTTCTCTTTACAAATGTGTAAAACATAATGAAAATTCAATTTTATAAAAGCCCATTTACGTCAAATATTTAATGTGCAAATATACAATTGTTTTCTGCTTGTTTGTCCATTTAAATTGAAATGTATTTTTAAATTCATCATATATTGATTATTTGAAAATACTCACTATTATCACAAGTGATTCTTATAAATATAAGATGAATAATTCTAATTTTTTAATGCAAAAATAGCTAAGACAAAAATACTGTTTCATTGAGTATATAATTAACTTGAATCTAAATATATTTATTAATCGATATATAATAAATATTCAAAAGCAATTTAAAAAAATTATATTTTTATAATCAATAGTAATCAATTCATTTGATAATATATAAATTTTTTAAATTTACATTATACAACTACTGTATTACGTAGTTGACCTTATTATAAATTTTTATCTAAAATTTAAAAAATAAATAAAAAAATTTGATGATATTGTCAGCCTAGAAATTCAAGACTAGTGTAAATCTAAAAGCCTTGAATTTCATCTCAAATTCTTGATGAAACTAAACCCTCAACTAATACTTGAAAAATAATTTTTTTTGAATATTTAATATATACTTGAAAAAAGGATAATAAATAATATTAAAAATATAAAATAAAATATTTAAATTATTTACTTATTACTAAATATATTATTTATTTTATTTTGAATATATATGTTTTTAATAATATTCGACTGGTTTGTGTCATGGAATTCGCAAACATGCCCTTTACAATTCTTGTTTGCTTATTCACAAATATGCAGCAACAAACGGGTAAAATATCTTGAACTTGCATGAGGCATCTCCTCGGTATCCATTATCACTCATCCTGTCTACGTTGATGTGTTTGTTCAGGCAAATCCATGAAGTAGTTCGCGAGACACGAATCCTCGTCAATTGTGTTATATTTATATGTATTCAACATGAGTATCATCAACAATTCTCAACCGCATTAACAAGCTTTTATCTCTTCAAAACTTTAGGTGTATATATTCAATTTATATATGTTTAAATGTGTTGTGATATGCGCTATAAGGACAATGGCTAAACTATATACTGTAAGAGTCAAACTTTCAGATTGTTTTCATAGATTTTTCGACTTTGGTACTAGTTTAACAGACAAAAAAATGTGACTTAGTTTTGAAATTTGATAGCACCATAAAGTTATATGTATAGCAAGACGTTTTGTATATATCACAAACTCAATCGACACCTGACCAATACTTATAATGTATATATTGATAAAAAAGAATTTAAAAGTTTTGTAGTTTAGATTTCTACTGTGATTATAGAGTCAAGTTAAATAGTATAATACTTACTGATATTTAACTTTTAAAATAACTCTTATAAATTTATTTTAAAAAAATAAAAAAAAAAATATATAAATTGTAGGATAAATTTTTTTGTATTGATTTTATGTTTAAAAATAATTTTTATTTTCTCTTTTATATTGGATTATCTTTATCTGGATTTTATGAGTATTGAAGATTTTATTTATTTATATTATTTAGTTTTTTTTTTTTTTTTGATGGGTGTAAAATATATTTCATCCATGAAAGAAGATAAAATTTTATTTCTGTCAGAATATAACTTTTAAAAATAAATAATTGATAAAAAAAATTATAAAAAATGAGAAAAGAAAGATAAAATTTATTGTATAAATTTGGTTTATTATTTTCTATAATTAAAACTATTGTGCAATAATTAAATGAATTATATTTTCATGAAAATTTTAAGTTCATTTTGTCCTTTGGAGAGTTGAAGATGTACCAGAGAGAATACCATTGAATTTTGACCCTGGTAAATTATCTAAATAATTATTAAACACTCTAAAATAATAATTCCATTCTCTTGTTATTCAACTCTCACAATCATCAAATTTTTTTTATTCCATAAATTTTAATTGAATAAAAAAAAGAAAAGATTTTTTTCCATTAACCTTTGTTGATCAAATATTAATCAATAAAAAAGCATAATAATATTTTTAATTTTCATTATAAATATTGTAATATAATTTATAAACTAATTACATGACAAAAACCCATAAATCTTTTTATTCAATTATTTATTTTATTTTTTTTCCTGTGCAATATTATTTGAACTTTTCATTGATATTGTGTAAGCAGTAATATTTTTATCATTCAAAAAAATATCTATAAATAAATATCAAAAACACAACCAGTATATTTTTATATACAAAAATTAATTAATTAAATTTAAATTGAAAAAAAAATATAATCCCATTGAATTGATTGAAAATTATATTATTATTTAAATTGAAAAAAAAAAAAAAAGTTATTTGAGACTTACGTAAGTGTTGAAAATAGAGAATAAAATAAATAAAATAATTTTTAAAAAATCATGAATAATAATAATGATAATAAATACAAGAAATGAAAATAAAAAATAAAAAAAGAAACTGGTATTTTTTAAATGCTTGTTTCGAGCAATTCAAAGGCGCGCAATGCCCTGAAGTGTATTCGTGTCGACTGTTCATGAGACTTCCCAAAATTCCGGCACACCTACTGCAACTATTCGACCTGACCTCGACATTTCTCTTTGATCCTTGTACAAACCACCAAATTTTCATTCACTTAATTATTGCTTGAGCAATAACAATTAGATTAAATTAATATCAATAAACATAATATTGATGTTGTTTATATATTTACAAATGAACTATTTATCTTTGATAATTATTTAACATTTAATTTAATTTAATTTAGGATTTAAATGTTTATACGTTGATATTTTTTTTGAATTTATTAATTTTGATTTAGAGATTATTTTAATTTTTAACTCAAAAAAATTAAAATAAAATTATAAATAATAATTTGTTTTTATAATGAAGTTATTGTTTTCGTTAATTATTTTTTTTCATGCAGGAATTTCTTTGCATTTTTGATTATCAAATATTCCACAAAAAAAAAAAGCAAAAGGTTTTATTTTAGTTTAATTTTTCTTCAACTAATCAATAGAATTAAAATGTAGCAAACAAATTGCAGGTAATTCTGATACTTTTTGTAAATTTAAAAAGTTGATTAAACATTATTTTTATTATCTTTAGTTTTTTTTACGTCAACAATTGTCTATTTGTCATCATTGTAAATAATATATTTTTGTTAAAATTTATTTCATTTTTACTAAAGCTTTTTCATTTCTTCCTCAAATATATTTTATTTAATCAACTTTTTTCTTCATTAATTTTTCCTATCAATACTGTGATATTGTAGCTCTTTCATTTATTAAATAAATAAAATGCATAAGAATATTGTGATGATAATTTCCAAAGCTAATTATTTACACAAGTTAACAATACTTTTCATTTAATATAATTAAATACTTCAATAACAAACAACACAAATAACATTTTCAACTTTTTATTTTTTGTATCGAAAAAATAAGTTTAACATTAGTTATTATTAATAATTATTTATATATAATTAGAAAATTATATCACCAAGATATATAAATAAAGAAGAAAAAAAAATTGTTAATATTAATAATATAATTATGAATAATTCGTTGGAATGTTTATTATTTTCATTGGAATGATTTGTATTTTTTTTTTTGGAATGATTATTCAAATAATAAAGTAAAGTATTAGAGTAAAGTGTGAAGTCAATTAATGACCAACACATGAAAAATTTTTACTCTTCTTTTTCTTATGGAACGTAATTGTAATTAGGACTTCGTCTTGGTGCATTTTTACTGCTCATTGTCGAGATGAATGACAATATAACAATACAAGAAATTGATTTGACACCTGTTAAAGATTTAAAAAAAAATAATTAAATATATTTAATAATATGTATAATAAATATAAAATATTAAATTAAACTTACAAATATGGAAAAACCACAATGAAGGTATTGCTTCTCTGCTAGTTAAATGTTGTATGAAATAAATTCCAAAAGATGATGAGTCATATTTGTCGTTGATAATCATCATTGGCCAAGCAATATCAACTGCCAATTTTCCAAGAAATCCAAGTAACACAAGTAACTTGTTGTTCTAAAAAATAATAATAATCATTTAATGTATATATTCATTTGATTGAAAAACTGAATACGCTTATGTACTCACTGAAAGAACACCAAATAAAAGAAATACACATGCAGCACAACCAGCATATGAAAACATGAAATCATTTTCATGTGGTTTCTTGTGAGTGAAACAATAAATGCTTGAGCCTGAATCATCTTTCCATTCCTGACAATTTAGTGTTGGATCTTTTACATGACCAGATCCTAAAAACTTATCAACAACACTAGTGACTGTGTCTTTTGCAGCATACCATGCAGCCCATCCTACATCACTAATTGTTGGCTCATAATATGGTGTTGTCAAATAGAATATCTGCGAAAAACCAATAACAAATTAGAAATTAAATTATTAAATTTTATAAATAATTAATCACAATTTTAATTTATAAATTTCAACATGTTTAATGTAAATGTTTTTTTTTTTTTCTTAATTATTATTATATAATAGATGAGAATATTTATATAATAATATCATAAAAATTATTCTAATAATAAAATAGTAAATTGCAAATAATATACTATTAATTTTTAATTAATAAAAGTATATTTTATTAATTAATTTATTATTTAAATTATTAATTTTATTTGCAATTTAATATTTAATTTAACTTAAAAATGAAAAATTATTTTTGTATTTTTTTTTTTCTTTAAAGTTTATTACTATTTACTTGAATGGAATTTCGTCATATGAAATAGTTGCGTAAATTTTTTCTGCGTATCAATATATATAACAAATGACGTCATAAAATAAATAAATAAAAAAACTTACTGATGAAAAAATGGCAATCAGGATCACCGCAGCTCCACAACAGGAAGTCATCTGAAATATGATAATATTGTTTTGATAAACATTAAACTGTTATGATTATTCACATTGAAAAGATAAAAAGACAAAGGAAAAAAAAGGAAAAGCTATTCATGGTTATGATGATTTTTTTTATGTTAAATATTATAGGGCGTATTAAATATTTTTCTTTCAAAATAATTAATATGATTTATTATTAAAATGTATATTTGACTCACCTTGAAATGTTACTGATGTGTAGATTTGTGGCGATGTAAAACAATACTCAAGGATAATCAAGAGCTATGAAATGGGAATGTGTATATTTATCAACACGAGGTTGAACCAACCAACCAACCAACTTAACAAGTGGTGCTAAAAATCGACTCACCACTGTACAGTCAACAACAGTCAATAATTGTTTCACAACATTTTTCTTACACAAACTATATCTATGGTATGTATAGTGCAGTTTCCCCTTCTTATCGTCCATATAACCATAAAACCCCGTGAAAAAAAAATTGTAAAACAAAAATTGATATTCATATTAATTGTATGATAATTAAGTTAATTACGCTTTTATTTTATAACAATCTTCTCGAGATCTTATTGTTTTTAATAATAAACAAAGTATTATTTAAATTTTTTTATAAAATAAATATTATTAACCAGTGTTTAGGTAAAATGTTATTTTATCGATCGAGATAATGTACAACTTTTAGCGCCACCTAATATCATTAACTAATAAAAAATATAAATTATAATTAAGAATAAAAAAAACCAATATTATAATTGTTTTATTAATTTATTATTAATATATAATTTCGTGATGTACTGGTAAAAGCATAATATTATGCTTCAATTGAAAGTACAAGTTGTATATAACAAGGCAAAAATACATTTTAATAACTGTAAAAGAAAAATTAAATAAATGTAAATATAAGCATATTACTAAATTAATATGAAAATTAGATCTACTTACATGAGAGAAATAAAATGATCATAAATAAAGTCTTGCTAGGGATCAACACAAGTCCAAAACATGAAGTTTTATACTCCATACGTTCAATGATATATTGCCACGAAAGATCAACAATAATTAATCCAACAAGACCAATCAGTAAGGGTAATTTTTTGTACTGAAATTAATAATATTTATATTACATATTATTTATTGTTTGATTGTTTCTTCAAACTTGAATACTCACGTTGTAAGCACCAATAAATAAGCATCCACTTAAAATCATAGCAGAAATTTGAAAAATACGATCAATAATATGAGGATCATAATGAACAATTTCAACATATGTATAACAATCTCCATTTTCACATTCAATTGGTTCTAAATAAAATTTAAACCATAATTCTGGACGATTTTTAATTTCATTTTGTATTTCAGTTGCATTTAAAAGATTATTATGATCAACTGTTTTTATTGAAGGTTCAATTTGTGGTGTCAAAAAAAATATCATCTAAAAAAATTTAATAATTTTGTAAAATAAAACATAACATTAATATTGTGACAGATGCAGTGAGATTAAAATAAATAAACTCACACAAACATAGAATTTCACTGATTTGTTGTTAAATACTTACAAAAGATAAAATCGAAATTTGAATTACTGCAGTTCGATTATTAAAAACGAAACAGCACTTTTTGTGCTGGAATTAAAATAATTGTGATTATTTTGTTTACATATTTTTATGCTGAACACGTGTTATTTACATACTTTCATGATCTGAACGTTACATGTTACATACTTACAAAAGGTAACTTCCAAATTTGGAAGAGTTGATACAAATTTTGTTTGTTGTTTGCTTTAATAAAGTGGTAAATTTGAGGACAAATTCAGAATGGCCGACTTTAGCTCATTTGTCAGTTCTCTTGATGATGGTGTTGATGATGATGATATGTGAGAGTTGTAAAGACGATTTACGGTCAGCGGGTCAGTGCTTTCGGCGCAACTTATGCAGCGCATTATTTGGGGTCTGTTCAGGTGTGATTTTCATTTTCATTTTCACAATACACACAAAATAAAATTCACACATGGCTATCGATCAAATATCTAACGCTTAGAGACTTTGGGAGCCTCTACAGGTTTTAGATGATGTTACTATAGGCATTGAGATACCTGTAGATTGATTTGTTTATGTGTCTATGAGGATTTTTTTTTCCAAATAATCTAAACACTGAGACCTCAATATCATAGGGTGCAATTTTATGTGTGCTAATTTGAGTTTTTCTTCTATCGAAAATTACGACTGGAAGTTTCTATTGTGTTTCCAGCTAGTCAATTTAAAAAAAAATAGATTTACTTGGTTGTTTTAATGAAATTCATACTTCTAAAAATGCTTGATCACTTAATTGCTTTGCATTTTGAGTGCCAAATTTAGAATTTTCATTTAATTTTCAGTTTATAAGTCTCATTTTAATTTAAAAAACAAAATTCTATTGTAGAGATTATTATTATAATTAAAGTGAACGAAATAAATTGCTTTTTCATATACATTTAATGATTCGCAATTAATTTAAAAACACATAAATCATGAAAACAATTATTATCAGCCATTGAAATTGATGGAATTGATTTAAAGACAATTTCATAGCCAACAGTCATTATTTACGTATGATTAAATAGAATTTCATTTCATCGACAAAGATAACACACAACGTTCAATGTCCCTTATGCATTGTTTAATTAAAAATGATGAAAATAATGAAAGATTAAATTGCCCTCAAGCAAATATATAAATATAAAATATCAAATCGATTGAAATTTTGTTTTTTCCTTTTTCATAAACATATACATAAACATTTGTTATATTATATGTTGTATATCAATATAATTTACCAAATTGTTATTTTACAATCTAACATTTATTTATGTATAATTTAATGATCAATGACGTAAATTGAGTTGAACAATTTGCGTAGGATATATGATTTGCGACACTTACAAATTCATATAGAATTGCCGATTGAACTGAAAGACTAAGGCGGTTGAATTGCTTGAAATTTTTTATTGGGCGTTTCCTGGTACATACTATATTTTTTACCGTTAAAACTTCACCCACCTTTATCATTATATTATCATGATTATTATTATAATGTTTTTTATATTATTTTCCATTTTAAAATGTGTGTATATACAGAGTACAGACACAATGTGGATCACCAATATTTTGTGCGGAAATGAGTCGCAGTGACTGAGGTCTCTTCGCTCTGCCATATCGGGTTTATTTTTTATTACTTGGTATGGGTCATACACATTATTACAGACAACTTGTTAACACACCTGTACAATTGACACACCTATCTCATTCCATACGGAATTATTTTTTATCAATTTAACAAAACACAGTAATACAGATTATTATTTTTTATTAAAGAAATATAATTTTGTTTTTTTTTTATATTTCAACTGTTGATATTTTTTATTTTAAATGTAAAAAATGTATTTTATTAATCGTTAATATGTTACTCTAAAAGTCTGAATTTTGAATGATTCGAAAAATTTTAAATTTAAAATTTAAATCCACACAAAAAAGATGATGATTTTTTTTTTTATAATTCACTTGATAATTTAATGAAAAATATATTGTAAAGATATAAATTTTTTTCTTATAATATTGTCGAGTCACGCGATTCATATTTTGAATAATTATAGTGGAATTGTAAATTGTAATGGATGCTATATATACACATGATGAGGCGAGTAACCTGGCGACGTCTTAAACACAAAGTCAATCTATACAGATCGGCAATGTTGAATCATAGGACACACATAGCGGAACTTTATCTTTATTGTTTTTTTTTTTTTCTTTTATATTTTTTTTCATTTGTTTAGCTTGTATTTCTATATTATCACACCTAAATCTATTTTTCGTTCCAGCGATAATTTTTAAAACTCAAAAGTTAATTTAATTTTCGAACGGATAATACGCAAATATTTAAAAAATCATGACAAGTTTTAAAATTTAAACTAAAAATCAAGTTCAAGCTACATGAAGCTCCCAATTTTTCTTTATATTTACTATTCATTTGTGTTTATTTCAAAAGTTCCTGAGAATCTTATGTAGAGAAAAAAGCTTTTAATAAAAAAATTATGCAAAAAGAAAAACTTGGCGCGCTATCACTCTCGTTAATGAAAATAGCAGTATTCTTCATCAAGAGAAGAACAAAAATAACAGTGAAAATTTTAATTACAAAGGAAAATAATTAATTATTTTTTAACTTTATGCATAGTTTATATTTTGCCTCTTTACTATTTTTTTTAATAAATTTATCCTCCCTTGGAAGTATATTCTTTACTCGGTGATTTAACTATGGGAATAATTCACATAATGCAGTACTCAAGATCACGGACCCCATCCAACATATTCACATATTGCATACACATATATACATCCTCACAATATACAAAACTTCCACGTGCAAATTTACCTTCCGCAAAAGATCCCAACAATTCTCACAATTATATCAAATTTTTTTTTTTTAATCTTATACCAATTACACAAAAATTCCAATGAACGCATTTTTTCACAATTTAACATAAAAATAATCAAATGTAAAAATTTCAATTCAACAAAGTACAATAAACCTCAATTGATATAATTTAAATTAATTTATTTTTCACATGATAACTATATATACAAAAAAATTTGAGTTGAAAAATAAAATAAAATTCACGATAACATGTTAGCAGACAAATGTTAATTTTAATTTTTTTATTATTCGATAAGTATAGATTGTGATCAACAAATAATAACACCCACCTTCAAAAAAAAATAATATTATTTTTAAATAAGAAAAAAAGCAAGAAACCAGGGACAAATAGATGGAAGAAAAAAATTAAACATGCTACATAATTTGTGGATTGTTCTCTTCTACAAATGCAGAGCAAAAAAATAAAAAAAATAAAAATGTTGGAAGGCTGAGTATATTATTGTATGGTGTAACATTGAGAGAATTTATAAAGAGAACTAACAAAGTCAAAAAAAAAAAAAATTCAAATATGTTTGTTTAGTATATGTAAATAAAATAAACTCGTCCTGTAACATAAAACTCATAGAGGACTTGAATTTATATCAAATAAAAATTAATAAACAATATTTTTTTATACATTTAAATGTATTTATTATTATTATTGATTATATATTTTTAAATAAACATTTATATTGCTATTTTGTCAATAAATATAGGTGTCTTTTTCTACTAGAAATTCCAGGATATATTATTTTGAAAACAATGATCATAGTTCAGTGGGCAGATATGTATTTTTTAAAAATATTTATAAAGAATGAAAGGAGTAGTAATATATATGAAAATAAATAAATAATAAAGAGGAGGTGAACAGAAAATATGGCCATGATATTTACGTGTATACACGGCCTCCACGTGAAAGTGTTATTTGCATTTTTAGTAACTTAAAACTGTATGGATGTAATGGAGGCAGGTAAGATGCAATCTTACAATTGCAATACAAAAAAAAAAAATATTATTCTAGAAATGTTTTTGTAAATTTAAATTATTATTTGTATATTTTTTTTATTTTTATTAATTAAATAACACTGATTTTAATGAAATTTAATTTTGTTTATTTTTATTAACATGTTAACAAAATTGTTGTTAATTTTTTTGCAACAAAAATTATGTAATTTTAATTTTATTTATTTTAATTTGTGTTATTTAATAATTATTATGTTAAACAACAAAAAAAAAAAAAAAAAAATACTATCTGAACTTAAATGAGACTCGAGAGAAGGTCTTGAGATCTCTCTCTGAGTCTACAATTTTTTTTTTTTTTCAAACTCATCAAAGCACTCACGAGTTCCTTCAACGATAAGGCCTCTCACTTGGTCGGCAACGTTCGACTCGGATGGTCGTACTCATATGCCCGTTTACGCGGTTTTATATTCAAAAGTAACTCAGTGAATGGAAATTCAAAAAAACAAAAAAAAAGAGAAAGGTCGTGCAACAATTTATTCAAATTTTTTGACTTATTTTTTTTTTTTTATAAAAAATTATAATTAAATTAATAAATATTTTTTAATAATGTGAATTGTTTATTTATCTGTGAATTGTGAATGTTATTAATATTGTGGTTTAACGATTTTAACATTACTGTGGTTATTGTCATTAAATAAATTTGTTATTGTATTTTTTTTTTTTTAAATAATTGTGAGGTGCGCATAACTGGATATCATTGATGGATTAGACATTTTAAAATGTGAGTATATTTAAATGAAATAATTTATTATTCATTTTCTTCGAAAAAATAAAATAATAAAATATTTATCGAGCAAGAAATTTGTAATAAAACATAAAAACTAAAATCGATATATAAAGAAATTAAAAATATAAAAAAAAAAATTTCTCAATATATATTTTTGATAGTGTGTTATGGTTGTTTTTTTTTTAAATTTTATTTGAATATATGTATTCTCAAAATGTCAGAATGTTTAAGAGTTGAATGCTAAGTTGAATTTCTTCAGTGTGTTACGGAGTTGTGAGCAAGACGATTGATGATTACGAAAACGTCGTTACAAATTCTGCAATATTATATAGAAGCTTTCGTTTCCTTGGTCACAGACCCACGCGACCCTCACACGTATATCGCATTAAATCCCGTTTTTTATTTTATATTTATTACATATTTATTTAATTTTGTTATATATCCAAAATTATTTATTTACCATACTGCATATACATTCATTGCATGACTCTAAATTACAATAAAATCCAAATGAAATTTTTAAAAACAATAACAATAATAATAGCATCAAAATCAAGTATGTCAATAGAAAATTTATAATTACTAAATAATTATATATTAATTATTTAAATTACTATAATAAAATCAATTACTCTGATTGCTTCAATAGACTCTAAAATTATTTTTCCTTTCCACTATAATTAATAGCATGTAATTGTTTTTCCATAAATTGTTTAAAATTTTTTTTCTACTATTATTATTTAAAAAACAACAATTTTATTTAATCAGCAATTGTTTTTTTTTTTATATTTTTTTAATTTTTGCCTAGATGAAGTTGGCATTAATAATAATTTTTTAAAAGGATTTTATTTGTTGAAAAAAAGAAAATAAATAGATAAAAATTAAAATGAAATATATATGTGTGTATTTAGATATAATATAAAATAATAAAAAAACAAATTAATAAGAGCAGATGGATGTTGAGATATGATATACATTGGTAAAACAGGTGGTGGCCGCCTTTCTTCGGCCACGGAGCATTTATCCTGCGCGTTCCATTAAATATTAACTCGTTGAGACTATAACGGTCCAGCTAAAATCTCATTTTAAATATAAAATATATTTTATAGATAAAAATACGATTGTTATATTTATTATTAATAATTATTATATATTGTTTTATTTTTATTTAAAAAAAAAGAACAACTTGATATTTATATAATTGAATGCGAAGCCGTTTTTTATTTTCATAAGTATAAAATCGAAAGTCATTTGAGATAGTTACTAGTCAATATAATTTATCGGTTTTTAATCTTTTTAATAATTCAATTCTGTACCTCGGTATATATTGTATTTTTGTTATTCAATTTTAAGTGACTATTTGAAACTTTGTCTCAAAAAAAAATTGTATCTAATCGTTAATTTAATTTTTTTTTTTGGGATGTAAATTAGGTCGAGTAATTTGTCTTTCACTTGGCAGTATATGTGGATCAATTTTTTTAAAAAATAAATAAACATATCAATGTAGCTTCAGTTGATATTTTTTATTTAATATATATTGTTGAAAAAATATTATTTCTTTGTCGGTTTGGTTATTGGAACATAACGTTTGTTCAATGAAGCGATAAATTTATCTTCAAACATTGAGTTGGGAAAGAAAAAAAAACAAGTAAAATAATTAATTGTAAATATTCATCAGACATAAAAGAAAGCATTGAAAATTAAATAATTAAAATACATTTAAATGGTGTATTAAAATAAATAAATTAATGATTTTTTATATATAAAAGTTATATAAGAAAATTTAAAATTGAAAAAATTTATAAAATATCAATAAATCGATTGACAAGTATTTTGATTTGTTATTTTTATATTAAAATCCTGTTTATTGCATAAGGATATTTGTCATCGTTTAAAAAATATATGCTGTAAATTAAAGTGATGACATGTTGATTAATAAATTAATTAAATAATTGTTATTAATTTTCAAGGACATGACAAAAAATTATTTACTAAAAATAAAACAATAAATATAAATTAATAATCAAGATAAAAAATATAATGAATTATTTTTACCTTGAAAGTATTATTTTTTATTTTTTCTTAATTTTTTTTAGTTATCGGGTTCTAGTTTTGCATATATAAATACAGTGACAATTAACCACAGAAAAGACGAGCACAGGAAAATAAAAGACCTTTGTGGCTGACCTGATAATCCCCAAGTTTCTCAACCCGAGAAATTGCATTTATTTTTTACTTTTTAATAATAAAAATAAATTCAACAATTTTTTTTTCCATTCATTTTATGTTCAACCTTTTTTTTTGAGATAAAAAAAATATATATATTTTCAAAGCTTCTCTACAATCGCGTTTGGACTGGTAATTTTGTGGTCTCTGTCAGATATATTCGCATAAAAATAAAATAAATATAAATATTATAAATAAAAAAAAGAATTAACAAGATATAAAAACAAGAAAATTTCATTTCTTTAACAATAGATTGAGATAACTGTCAAGGCAATTGAAATTATAATGGTTTATTTAATTTATTTTTATAAACTCTCCAAAAATATCAAAAATTTATTTATTTTTTTTTCCACATTTTTCTCGTGAGAAAAAAAAAATAATAATACAAATTTTAATAATATATAATTTTTTGTCTTTTATCATTTTCATCATTATTAATTTATTCATAAATTATATTTTAAAGACACTTTCGAAAAAGTGATACTTTAATGTGAAAAAAAAAATAAATGATACAATTTTTCATTTTCTAATAAATTTAAATATAATATAAAAAAAAGACGTGTGTGTTCTAATTTTTATGTCAAATAAATTTAATATAATACAATATTTATATTTAAATTTATTTAAAAAAAAAAAAAAAGTAAATAAATGTTTTGATAAGTTGGAGAAGGCCAAGAGCAAAAACTCACTGCATTTCCTATTTAAAAAAAAATATATATAAGAAAAAGTCAAGAGTATGAGAAGCAATATGAGACAATCGTGAAAGCAAAAAAAAATTTTTCACAATTGTCTCGTAGAAAGTAAACATATAAATAGCACTATAATCAACACTATATAAATATGTGTACATTATTAGATGCGTGAATCAACTATAATTCAATTTATAATGTTTTGCCACATGATAATATTAATATAAAACACTACATAAAAAATGAAACTGAAATAGAGAGACTTTTTAATTTAAATATTTAAAAAATTAACAACTATTATTATTGTTGTTATTTTATAAATAATAATGTCCTAAATATTTATCACAGACAATGTCGCAGAAATAAAAGTTGAAATTTTGTTATTTTTTTACCTTTCTTTTGTTGAAAATTTTAATAAAAAAAAAATTATATTAGCCATTGTGTATTCTCGCCCATGTCCAGTTACAAATAATCGCATGTATATTGTATATGCTTCATATGCCCACGGGTATTAAACGTTATATTTTGAAAAAACCAGTTTTATAAAATGATGCTTAACTCGACGCACACAAAAATGAATTATTTAAATAAAAAAAAAAATTAACAAGTATTAAAACATGCCAAAATATTGTATATATTACAATATTGCATTAATATTCCATCATGAATATATTTTTTCTTTCATTTTCAAGACAAAAGAAATTCAAAACTTCTAGGATCAATTATTTTTTCATTTTTTTTTTCATTTTTTTTCAGATTTATATTTACTATTTTTACTATTTTTTTATCTTGTCATTAATTTTTTTTTATTATAAACATAAAAAGAATTGTTTTTGATTTTGAAAAAGAAAAAAAAAAAAATGTATAAAAATAGTATACAAGTGATAAAAATCACTAGTTAGAGACATTCCTTGTGAATTTTCTTCCAATGAAAGATGTACAAGATCATGGTAAAGACTATTCTACGAAACAAGTACATAAAAAAAATTTTCTCAAGTTGTATAAGACGAGTTTTACAGTAAAAATAAGTTAAACTTGTGTATAAAATTTTTAAAACATCATCATTGTTTACCCTTGCAGTAAAACTAAAATACAAATGGAATATAAAAAAAATGAAACAATAATTAACTCCTTATAAGCAAAAAAAAAATATATTAAAAATAGAAAATGACGTTTATAAATATGGAAAAAAAACATATTATGCAAAATCAAAAGAATTTATTATAACATTATAAAATTTAAATATCCAATGAATGATGATATTATACATTAAAATGGAATGTGAATTTCACACATGAAGGGAAATTATTATTTGCGCAATAATAAACCTAGTAACCTTTTGTGTATATGCCTCATCTATACACATAAATATTTGTAAAGAAATTTTAGTTTCAAACATATTATAAAAGTCAGTTTTATATACATATATATTCATTGGTAATTTTGCGATGTCTATAATAATAGGTTAAATAAAAAAAATAACATCTGTTAAGGTTACTTGTATTGAATTTTTTTTTTATTTTTTCAAACAAGTCACGCATTTATCTATATTTTGTGTATCTATTATTATATTTTTTATTTTTTTTTTTCATTTTGAATAATAGACATGCACAAATTTGCAGACAAAAATAACAAATATATTTTTGTTTTTTTTTATTTGAATAAAAATTCAAAAGATTGCGAAGAACTGAAAATAAATAATTACAAGTTAAGAAAAAAAAAAAATAAGGCATACGTTGGGGTCACCTCTGAAAGTATAATATATGAATTTAAAAAATTTACAATTATTTCCACTTCAATTATCATATGATTTATTGTTTATAAAAATATTTAAAAAATATTTAATCATATGATAAGAGTAATGAAAATAAAAAATAAAATATCGATGATTCGACCTCATTTAAGTCGTTTGCTCTCCTATTGACACACTTAACGTCATGGCGTAACATAAAGCAGTGATTCTCAATCATAAATGACCGCTTTCATGTTGTTTTTTAAATCCGGAATCAACAAGTGCAAAACCTAAACGATTGTAACCACTGGTTCAGTTGCAAACTAACGGTTACATGTCAATTCTCTTATTTTTTAAATTAATTTAAATAATTGTTAACTTGTAATTAAATTTATAACTTAATTTTTTACCTAGGTTCAATTAATGAAAGCTTTTTTTAATTGATATTTGTCGTATGTAAAAATACAATTAATTTAAAAAATAAAAAATGAAACCTAAAACTGTCAATAACAGAAAAAAACTTGAATTAATAAAAAAATTAAGTTTTAAAAATTAGCTCAACACTCAAAAAAATAATTTTATTATTTATATATAAAAAATATATATTGTTACTTGTGGTTTATAGTTAATCGAGCATTCAGTGACCCCGTTGATGGGCCTTACTCAGAGACCGTTCGGTTGTCTGGCAACCTCTCACAAAAAAATATGAAAAAACACAGGGAAAAATAACCGTCAACCGGTTCGAATTCTCGCAAAACAACGTTCACATATATAAAAAAAAAAAAATTATAGTTGAGTCATGTGTGTGGGTTTTACGAAGTTGTAAATAAATGTTAAATCGTTTTAAATGTCTATGAAAGAGTTTAATATATCGAGATCTACGGGATATTGACTTTTGACCGTTATAACAGACAGACCAGTATGTCCAACTCAATTTTCCATGAAATACATATGTCAACACTGAAATTATATACTTATTATAAAACCTATGATTTATTTAATTGAAAATATAAAAAAAAAAAAAACGCTATTCTAAATTCAATAAATAACTAGGCTAATATTTATATTTTAAAAAAAAAATTTTTTTTCTTTTTTTATCTTCTCTTGTATTTATTAATTTATATATAGACTATTATTATCTTTTAAATATTTACAAGTATATTGTAATGTAATAGATATTTATAATATTTAAAAAAAAAAATGTATAAATTTTAATGCTCATCTTGTTTGCGCGTGAGCAACGCTTTCCCATCTGCACAAAGCTGAAACGTATTTAATTGCTCTGGCCAACTTTTCATCTACTTGTATATAAATTTTTAAAATAAAAATTAAATAAAAAAATTTATATTGAATATATTTAAAAATAAGTTTATAAAATTTTATTGATAATCTAGTGTATCAAAGGGTTGCATGCGTGAATACCGATGAAAGTTGGATGAAAACTTTATGCTAAAATTTTTAAATATATTTTTAAAATTATCATTTTTATATACTTTAATTATCCTACTAAATGTACAATATATTATTTTTATTTCATTTTTCATATACAGAAAGTTTTTTATGATATATATTTACTTGATAATATTATTTTAAATCGTGCAAGTAATTTTTAATTTTTATTATAAATATGGTTTTATAGAGTGACCCCAACTTCCAAGTTAACCGGAGCATTAAACGGTCACTATTATTTTACTACTGTTCACAATATAGAGAGTAGTCTTTTCTTAAAATAAAAAAAATTCATGTAATCAAGTTTAGCATAAATTTACTTTCATGTAAATTGGTTCACACGCATATATAATCAAGAAAACTAAATCATTTTTTGCCAAAGTTAATTATTAAATTATAAATTAACTTGATTATTATATATTGATACTTGATAATTATTAGATTAATAATTTATTTATGATTGATTGATAAATAAATAATAAAATTTTGTTTATTAAAAAAAAATATATATATGAGAACTTGAAATATTATTTCCGTTAGTGAGGTCGAGGTACCAGAGAAATTCCACTTGGCATGGGAACAAGTCTGTCCGTTACGTTGGTCTGACTTTTGTTTTGAAATTATATTTTATTATTTTCAAAGGATTTATTATTTGTGCGGTTTTTATTTTTATTATCATTTGTTTCTTTTATTTATTTTTTTTGTTTAAAGTCATATAATGATAATGACACCTTGAGACTTGTCGTGAACTCAACAGTGTTACGTAAAAGAGGAACAAAATTAAATATGTATGTGTCTCTGGTGTGTGGTGTTCTGGTTAACTATTTATTAATTATTATGCATTTGAAATTTGCCTTGGGTGTTGTGCAATTTAATGGAGAAGGTGATAATTTTTTTTTATTATTTTTTTTTTTTTTGTTATGAAATTTATATTTGCATTTGTATAAAAGTTTGATGTTATTTTAGAATAATGAGATTAGTTATGCATTTATTCAGTTGAAATTATTATAAACCAAATAAACAATACAAAAAATAAATTTAAAAAAAAATTAATATAAAATTTTTCGTTTATTTTGACCTAAATTAAAGGTAGAAATTTTTTTTTTTTTTTTCTCGAATTTCATAATCAGATTTGAAGCAAGATTTTTTGCATCTTACAAATCATATTACTAATATCAAATCCGTCAATCTATATTTACCTGTATTACGAAAGTTATTTATCATATAGGAAAAATAAAAAAAAAGTAAAAAACTTTTGCCTATAAGTCGTCGTCACCGTCGCGCTCATGACGCATTATGAAATTTTTGTTTCACATTATTCGACACGGTGTTGACGAACTCTTTATAAAATATACACACCTATAATTATACATCTTCACACATACACATACGCAATTTTATAAACACCATCTATAAAAAATATGATACACAAGTTTCGCAAGTTTATAAACTTAACCAGAGGATTTTAAAAATAAAATTTTAAAAGTTTTAAAAATATTGTCATTTAAAATTCTGTTACTGGATATATATATATGTATTTATTATAACTACTATCGAGTTTCATTTTAAAAAATATTTTAGCATATTTAAAAACGATATTAAATTATCAGATAAAAATATATATGATACATGTTTATCAACTAACAAGTTTTGATTACGGCATGTTTATTTAAAAACAAAAAAAAAAAATATTTTTAAATTTGAAAAAAAAAAAACCAGTAAGTAATAATAATAAGATAAAAAAAAAATAATTTAAAAGTGCTTACAGTTGATCTGCTTTTGAGTATGCCAATCGTTTAAAATTATTAAATATTTTTTTTTTCTTGACAAGAAGGTGCTAATTAACTTTAAAATTTGCATGAAATTTAATCAAAAAAAAAAATATAAATACATTTTTATAGTTTCTTATTAATATTTAAAATAAAAATTATAAATAATTACACAATGTTTATGATTTTCACCTAGTAATTATTATTGTTTTTTATTTATTAAATAAACATAATAATTATTGCAATTAATTTATGTTAAAAAAATAAAAAAAGATGGTGTTGGTGATATCGTTGATCGATTTCACGGGTATTTGGAAATTATTTCATCCACGATTTAATCAATAGCACTCCCATTTATAAAAATAATATTTTCTATCTCTGTTTTTATTTATGTTTAATCTGACTTTTAATTTGCAATATGTAACGCTTCTTTAAATTGCACCAGTGCACTGAAAACTTTCGCCTTATTTTTTAAAAAACAGTTTTGATTCACAAGCGTGTCCGTTTCGTTGGTTTATCGAGTGTCAAATCGACACCCAATTAAATTGAAACTTGATCTTTGCATATTACTTCTCAAGCGTTTTATCAACAATGTACTAAAATAATTTTCATTTCTTTCAGTAATCAGTATGAATATGTTTGACTATAAATTACAATTAAAATCCAATAGAAAAAAATCAAAAACTTTCTTTTTCAATTGTTGAAAAAAAGTATATTTTATATTAATTTAACTATTATAAAATAATAATTCAAATTGATAATGCATTCAAGTCGACTTTCATGACTCGATGAAAGCAGTCTGCTTAGATTCACTCGGTATATGTATCAAGAGCTTCACCCAAGGCAATTTGTCCAATTTTTTTTTAAAAGAAAAGTATTTTTTTTTTTCTAAATGAAAGCAGAATATTCAAAAAAAAAAAAAAAAAACAGAAGATAAAAAATAAAAAATTTTAAACAAGATGAAGAGAAATATATATAAACTTCCAGAAAAGAAAGGCTTCCTGTTTGATGGGCAATCTGAAATTGAGGTTATCTTAAAACCAATTGTTTTAAAATCTTTGATTGTCTCTGTTCATTCAACCTGATATGATGATTACGAAATTACAAAATTCATTGCACAAAATTCATTGATACTGTCAAAAATTTCAAGGATTTCGTTTCATTTTTCATATCAAAATTTCAATTAAATTCAATTTGATAAATAAAATATTGAACAAGTGTTTACTGACCTATTCAATATATGAAAATATATATATCAGTAAATATGATTATTAATTTAAACACCAAATACTGGTATGAAAGTCATGGCAAGTTACAGTATAAAATACAAAGTCACAAGTAGGACACGCTTGGCCCTGCACATTCACTGGTTTCCTTTCAAAAGTCCCATAAATCTTATTTCTTATACTCGACATTTTTATTTCATTATTTTTTTTTTTTTTACCTCTTTTTATTTTTGAAATCAATCTTTGAAACTAAGCTTATAACAAGCATGTATATTGTCTCTTTAGATATATATATATAATTAAAAATAAAAGTAAAGAAATATAAAAATAAAAAAAAAAAATGATAAAGTGAAAGGAAATTGATATGAAATTATCATTTTTAAATATTATATTAAAGATTGTGTTAATCTATTGATGTTTTGAGTTCGCCCACTTGTAACTACCTTTATTTTATTTTTTTAAATTTTTCGTGTCAGTGCTTTGTCGATAACCGTTCACTTGGAATAACCGTTATAAACCGTCGTTGAATTTCTGCGTATCGAGATCGATGCGACGCTGACCTTACTGTCTTGTATCTATTTTTTTTTTCATAGTAAAAATATATTTTACTATTTACTATTTATATCTAATCAAATTTGTCGAGTAGATATAAAAAAACAAGGAAATCAACAACAATATCTGTATGAAAATATTATAAATTCTTTGGAAAAATAATTATTTATTTAACATATTGTTATGGTAAATTATTTAGCGTATATAATTTATTTAAATAAAATTTAAAAATATTTATTATACAGAAAATTAATTGATTAATTGTTAAATAATTTATTAAAAAATATTCAACATAGATAATAAAATTGTAATAGGTACAGTAACATAAGCCACCACCATCTTAGTCAGTATACATCTTGAGAAACGGGTTTTTTCTTGGAGGTAATGCAAAACCTAGAGAAGTTTATTTTTACATTAACATTTAGATATACTTATGTATGGTATACTCATGTAATGTGCATGTAACTTGACTTTAGCTACTGATTTATATTTTAATATTAAATAATTATTTTTCTCAGTGTTCATACGAGTATAATTTAATCTATAATATGAAAATTAAACATTTAAATATACAAAAATAATAAAGCACAAAATTGTTTTGGTAAAAAATATTCTGACTCAATTTTAAAATGACTCATCACAACGGTCATCGTCCTGAGCGAAAAATATAATAAAATAATAACCACCCAAACATGATCCATAAAATAAAAAAAATCTTTAAAAGAAATAAAAAAAAAATTTTAGATTTCATTTTAAAAAAGCTTTTAAATTTTTTTAAAAAAAAATTTATTGATATGTTTTAATTGAATGACAATGTTATTTAACAAATTTTCTATAAACCTGTTTAATTGAACAATTTTCTTAATTAGATAAAATCAATGAGGGGCATTTTATATTTTATATTTGATTAGACATCAACCTTGATAGTTTAGGTATTCGTTTAAATGACACAAGGAATGCAATGTACACGATCAGTTATCTGACATTTATCTTGTATGGAATTTATTAGATAAACAATTCTATCGACTTGTCATTGAATTAATTAGTCATTTGATATTTTTCATATAAAAAATATATATTTATATGTATATTAAATAGTGAAATTTTGTATTTAATATTATAATTGAGCCAATACGTATGATAATGATTCAATGAGAAAGCTGGATGTGCATAAAAGATGCATCTATGTCTATAATTTGTCACTATAAATTTATACAAATATGTATATTTTATGAATCATTTATTATAAATAGGACAGTATCGCTTTATTTTAATTTAAAGATTTTTTTATTTCTTATTTTCTTTGTTTAGGTGTTGTTTAAATTTGGGAACCATAAAATCGCGAAATTTATACTCCGAAATATATTTTTTCAAATAGAAAAATTGAAAATAAAATAAAAATAATTGAAATTAATTTTTATCAAGTTTAGGATAATTATATTTGAGTGTTATTCAAATGTTGGAAGCATAATATCATGAAGAAAGTACGTGGAAATTTGTTGTTCAACAAATATGACCTGCAATATGACTCGGGACTTTTGGCTGCAAGTCATGGAAAATTATAAAATTGAAAAAAAAAAATACAAATAATTGAAATTAATTTCTAAAACTTTTAGGACACTTGTGTTTTGTTGTTATTTGAATAATAGAAGAATACTATAAAATAAGTACTTGGAAATTTGTTTTTAATTTTTCAACAAATATGACCTGCAGCGGAAAGTTCTGAGTATCATCTTCAGGTCATGGCAAATTATAAAATTAAAAATAAAAATATACAAGTAATTGAAAATAATTTCTGAAACTTTTAGGACACAACAACTAACATTGTTAGCAATTTACAAATTCTTTATGATGAGTTTTCAATTTTTTTTTTTTTTTTTCGAAAAGGCCTAATGGCAAAGCTTTGTTTTTATTTTTTAAATACTTTTTTTGGGATCAATTTAATGTTGATCTTACGTGCAAGACATTAATTATATTTTTTATACAAAAATAGTATTTTTAAACTTGGCGTGCTTTTCAACGATAAAATTATAAATTGATACGTGATATTTAAAGTTTGCTAGAAAAAAAAAAAAATACAAGATGCAGAAGAATTTTTCTATAGAGAAAATGTTGAAGACAATATTATTCAAGTATTAAAAAAAATGATAAATCTCATAATCGATGACTTGCACTTATTATATATATTTTATATATTTTTTTATTTTCAAAGATCGAGTCAGTGACTTGACTGTAGCACCGATCTCTTGAACCATCTGTTCTTCAACGAGCTGTAAAACATGTTGATGGTTTCCGGTCAACATTAGATCTGTAGAAATATCTTTTGTTTTATTTATATATTTATTTTTTCTAATCCATTTTTTTTCTTTATGTACACTATTACCTTTTTTTTCATACCATTTGAAATATATTATATACTCTGTTAAATTTTACCGACTGAATTTTTTTTTTCCTTTTTATCCAGCCGCAAGGTACATTACACAATATTTCGATTAAATGTCCCCAACTATATATTATTTAATAAATGGATAAAGATTACGTTAAGAAAATAAAAATATCTTATGCAACTCAATCATGGTTATTTTTTACAAATTCCATTTATCTTGGATGACAGAATTTAATTTTTTTTCTTTTTCTTTTTCGACTTATTCGAGGGACTATTCACGTCAGTTTGTCATTTATATTCTCATAGCTCCTTCAGAAATCATGATTGCCCATAAAATTTAATAGAATTACGTAAAATGAGTGGGAAATTTTGAAATATATTGTTTAAATTTAAATATTTTTAATATATTTATAATTATTTTTTCTATTTTTTCAGAAAGTATACTGACAAAAATGATGCTAATGTCAGTAAATGTTTTACTTGATAAAAGTAAATTATTAATTAAAAAAAATACTATATATTTGTCTTTTGGAGTAAGTGGTAATGACCATGACGAGCATCGCTGTCGGGCCGGCTAGCCTCGGCACGCCTCCTCCGATGCTAACGACAAAGAGATATCATCTTCAGCAAGACATGACCCCAAACTCCTCGTCACCAACGCCAACCAAGGTAATTAATTATAATCAAAATTCAATCACGTATGATATAATATATATTTTGTATTAAATATTCTACAAGAGATGACTGAAAAAAAAAGGCTACCATCTAACGAAATTTGAAAAATAAAAATGATTCAAATTAATACTCGAGAGACAAGACAATTTCTAACGATAGAAATATTTTCTTTCGTCACTCGAGACGAGACAAAGAAAAAAATTTTCAATGACAAGACAAGAGACTCAATCCTTCCATCTTCAATATTTCCTACATCCCTTTTTATCTCTGAACAATCAACAATCGAACAAGTCAATTACTTTTTCATATAGACATATACTTGAAAATAAAAATGAAAAAAGAAATATTTACTTAAAATTTAAAAAAATAAATGATCAAGTGTCATTGAAATGGGAATATATATAAAATCATCTGATAATTGAATTAATAGTACTTATTATGGACATGTGAAAGTGACCTTGATGCAATAATTTTTTGATTATATTATTCAATTATTATTGTGTATTTTTATTAAATGTGAAAGCTCATTATTTTATCGATAATCTCGAGTTATTAATTCATCCACCGGGAATTAAATTTTATATATTACATAACAATTATATATATTGCCGGCATTATATTATCCTGCATAAATATTTTATATCTTTGTAGAATTATTTTTCATTCATGTTATTATAAACATTAATGAGTTGTTTTTGTTTCTAATAATATATTTTTAAATTAATTTTTTAATTTTAATTATAACATGACTGTGTTACGTTATCATTTCGTCTTTCGAAAATGAAAGTAAATTTATATTATATATATATTCTTTAATTGTACTTTAAAAAAATTAACATGAGAAATAAAATTATACTTTTTTTTTGAAAATAAGAATATAAAGTAGATATAATAAAAGTTTATTTGCTTTTTTTTTTATAGATGTGTTTATTAGTTGTATTGTTTATTATAACAACTAAAAAAAAAAAATTATGGAAAACTGGTTTTACCTGAATTTATGAAGGACATTGTGTGAATCGTCGTGAAAGAATAAGTAAAAGTTTTTTTTTATATTTAAAAATTATACATTTTTTATTTTCTTGATGGAAATTTTTTTTATCAAATTTAATGTTTTTTTTTTTTTTTATATTCAAGCTCAAAGTAAATTACGTCATTCAGATCGCGACCTCAACATTTCTACATTTAATTAAGAAATTATAAATTAAATTATTTTTATTGCCCGTGGGAATAAAAATTGAAGGATTATAACGAAAAAAAAAAAATAAAATATATATTCAATTAGACAAATGAAATAAAATTTATGATTTTGAAAAAAATATAATTGGCTTGATGAAATGAGCCAACAAAAATTGTGACTTGAAAAAAAAAATAGATTGCAATAAAGTTGAATATTATTTAGTAGCTTCCTCAAAGTGTAATTATGTTTATGATATGGTAGCAATGCAGTTATCATTTTCCACATATATTTACAATGCACAACACATCAAATATTCTCACACATGCATAACTCGAAAAACCAGCAATAAATAAGCCACTAGAAATAAAATATGACTAATAAAAATAAAAATAAAAATAAAATATATACTTATTCTCATGTCGTATATGAAAAATGGATAAATAAATAAATAAAACATATAAAAAGAAGATAAACAAAAGAAAAAAAATTGAATCGAATGAATGCCTCGGTTGAGTTTATCTAATTTCATAGAAGGTGTAACTTGACTTAAATATACCTATATTTTTTATTCATTATTATTTTGTTCTTTATACCCTGTGAAGTTACGTTTTGCTTGGACGATGTTGTGCAACAAGCATGCACACAAATGCTCATCTAGCATGACGATACACCATATTTAATATTGGTACGTGCCCTCAAGATGTGAAATTTTTTTTTTTTCGTTTCTATATATATTTTAATATAAATAAAATATTAACTGACACTTATCTCGAATTTAAAATAATAATTTTCATATGAAAATACAAAAAAAATAAATTAAATTAAATTAATTGCAGCTTAAAAATTATTTACAATTTTCATGCTCTTCAAGTAAATTTCAACTTCATTAAAAAATAATTTTTTTTGTAATAAAATATCGTAATATATAAATTTTAGTATTTAAAAATTGTTAAATTTATTTTTTTAATGTCATTTTGACAATGTATAATTGATGGTATATATTATTTATTATTCATCATGTTCGTGGGACAGTACAACGTAAAAAACAAAATTAAAAATTATAAAATTAAAAAATAACAAACTAATGGCGAGGCTAATGTACCCATAACGACGTCAGTTACGTTTTAATACGTTCCGCGTAATCAGCAGGCTAAGGTAAAATAAATTTACCTGCGAAACGAATATATATTTATTTATCATAGTATAACAAAAAGGGGCAACAAAAACGCTTGACGAATTCAATGTTTATTTTTATATAATTTCTGTAATTTAAAGGAAAAAACATTATATTTTTTTTTCTTTAAATCAAAGCAGTTAAACCGTTAAATTTAAAAGCAATTTTTTTTTTTTTTTAATTATACATGTCTATTAATACAAATAATTACAAATTTCAGTTTAAATTTGTAATATTTATACATGTATTTTAAAATGCTCATCGTACAAGTATCGATTTTAAAAAAAATATATATATTTTTTATTTTTTTGGAACACTACCAAACACTTTCCCTATTATCATTTCAAAAATACTCGATGCAAAAATAAAAAAAAAAATATATGTATTTATAAAAAAAAAAGAAATTAGAAAGAAACATAAAGAGGATTCTTTGAGAAAATAAAATAATGATTATAAATGATAATAATAATGATAATTAAATACGGAATTTGGTCGCTTTCCCTTGTATTGTGCGTTAATAATGATAATAATGAAGTTGTTGCTGTATGTACTTACCGATGCTTGCTTGGGCACCCGGATGACTTTCGCACAGTGTGAATTAACTTTGGTTATACTTGGTGTGCAGGACAATGGGCGGTTCTTTTGTACTTCCGGTTTAACTATATTAACAAATGAAAATAAAAAAATTATATATTTTTTTTTAATATACAATAAATTCATAATAAATTTTGTAGAAAAAAAATATATATAAAAATTCTTCAAGTATTTTTTTAATCTATTCAAATATACATAAATTTATTGATGTCAAAATAAAAGGTAAAAATAAAAAAAAACATGTGTTGAAATAGTTCAAATAAATTTGCTTTATCGAAATAATTTTTTTTATATTTTCAAAAATATATATGTATACCAATATTACAATTAACATTTGGAAATTTTTTGATAAACGAGATTTTTTTTTTTTTCTTTAAATTAATTTAAACTAATTTTTATTTATTTATTCTATTTTTTTTTTTAATGATAGGTGGTTTTTACGTAATTAACTTTACACACCTTTATTTTTTTTTTTTTTTAATTTATCGTGTTAAATACGATACAAGCTGTGTAAGCAAGAAAAAGCTACTTAAAAATTTAAAAATTTTTATTTATGTGAAAGCCATTATTGAATTTTTTGTTTTTGGACCCAACCAGTCGACCTGTTCCATTTTCATACTTTTTAAAATGTGTGTCTGCTGGTTTTTCGTTGTCTCATTTTTTACTTATTTTTTTTCTTTTTTTTTTTGTTAAACTTTAGTGATAATTTTAATGGTATTGTATATTTTTTTAACGTTGTTTATTTTGTTTGTAAATGTTGAAAATACATGTGTGACTGAGAAGTCTTCATGCATGCTTCCGTATAGACACAAGAGTGTCACGACCTTCTTCAACTCAAAGAGAGTAAGATGAAAATGTTTTTTTTTTTTTTTTTTTTTATTTTAACACCTTTCATAAATCTAATTGGGTCATGATGAAACAGTCAAAGAAAAAACATGACCACCAAAAAAACAACAAAGAATAATAAATAAAAAAATAAATTTTATATTTTTATGAGGATATTACTTGTATATCTACCATCTGCAGTAATTGTAATTAATTTTTTTTTATTATAATATATTTTTTTTTTCTAAATAGCGTGAGTTCGATGTCCGTTGGTAGGTAAATTATACCACCTGCCCGACAAATGCAGGTGTGACATGACAACTATTGAATATTTTTCATACTCCGTTACAAACATTTATTAAATTTGAAAAAACAAATAATAATTTTAATAAATACTATCTATAAATACCGTTAGAAATCATCAACAATAACAATATTACAAAATATCCGCGGAATTAATTATTTTTACATATTTTGTAATATTGTTAAATATTAATTTAAAAAAAAAAAAAAAACAACTGCGATTTGATGCGATTTCAAGCAATGTTGTAATTGATGGTTAAAAAATAAATAAATTTTTTATTATTTAACTACGGAAATACGATTTCACTTGTTCAAAAACGGAAATAAAATATTCATCAATCGATTGATAAATTCCCTTGACATGACTTTCCACGCTTTTTTATATTTATTTATTTAAATGTAAAATAAAATAAATAAGATATTATTTTTTGATATTTAATACCACCTGTTTTGGAAAATATAATTTAATTTATACAGAATTTATAAAAACAGCAATGTTGAATCACAATTTATGTATATCAATTGCAATGTATCTTGGAAAATGTTAGAGTGAAAAGACAGATTGAAAGTATCTTAGACTCGTGTAACACGAATTTAAAAATTGTTTAAAACATATACAGCACATATACCAACTTGAGAGATATATATATAATGACAAAATCACATGGGACTTTGCTTCTTTGCCAGGTCACACGAGACTTTTTATTTTACAAGTTTCAAGTCTCTTCCATGTCCATCCTTGACAGTAGTTATCTATTTGCAAAATCTACTCATCTATATTTTTTATATTATTTTATATCATATGATCCTGTGACCTTATATAATTTTGACTTGATAAAAATTATTTAGAAAACTTTTCTAAATAATTGGAAATTTTTCGAAATTGTTTTTTAATTCAACTCTCCAACTCTGAGATCATTATAACAGTAAAATAATTTCATTCAATAACATTTTAATTAATGTTTTTCAAAAAATAGGGTCATTTTTTTTTTCTCTCAAATTTTTATCAACCTTTTTTAATTAATTAATTAATTAATTTTTGTAAATAACTTGAAATATTTTGGCTTATTAATTTCATTAAATATAACTGTTATTTATAGGCATTTAAAATTTAATTAATAAGTATTTTTATTTTTTTTTTTTGTTGTTGTTCAATTAGAACTATGAAACGTTGAGTAAAGGAAAAAAATCATGGAGTGTACGTCTTGGTTTATCACGTCAACATCAAACATCAGATGATGCAACTAAAAATTGGGGTACAATAAGTGGTGGTAGTGCATTATCACGACAAATGTTGTATGGTGAACCATGGTTATATGGTACTGTTAGATCAACAAGAGGATGTATTGAACATTGTAATTTTTTAACAGCATCACCAACAACAACAACAACGACAACAGTATTACCATCACAATTAACTGGTTCACCAATACTTGTTATATGCTCATGTCCAGAATTTTTAAGTGGTACTACAAGAAAATTAGGTAATTGTAAAAAATGTGGTGGTCACAGACTTGCAAGAATACCATTGGGTGGTACATGTAGAATACCCGAAACATCATCAAGAATAAGACCAAGTCTTGCTGGTAAATATATTATATAATTTATAATTGTAACTGATTTATGTTTTTTTTAAAAAAAAAAACAAAGCTAATTATTTTTTCTTTTTTGACTATTGTTATTTTTGTTAATGAATTTTTTGGAATTTTATTAGGTGTATTGAGGCCATCAGTTGATGATCCATATGATTTAATGCGACGTAATCGTTTAGTTGAACCACGTTCACGTGCAAAAAGTATATCACCTCATCGTCAAACAAATCAACGTGATACAAGAAGTCAAAGTGTTATACGTTCAACAATTAAAGAACGTAAAACAACAGCTGAAAATGTATCAAGAAGTGAATGGTTTGATACAAATATTAACTATGATAATTCTTGTCATAATAAAACACGTTTATCAACACCATCATCAATGTCCAAAAATGAATGGACTATTAATGATCAAACTGATGATACATCAACAAGAAATACAACAACAAATTTATTAAAAATAAATAAAAAAAATCGCTCATGGCAACAAGATCCAAGTAGTGTATCATCATCTGGTACAATGATTAATCAAGATAATTGGAATGATAAAATAATACAAAATAATAATTCAATTAATAACAATAGCAATAATAATATTGATTCAAGAAAAAGTATACTTGAATGTAATGTTAATCCATATTTACTTGTTAAAAAAAAAAATCAAGATGACGATGATGATTTGAGTGATGATTTATCAGACAATGAACTTGAACACAGTGTTAATGTATCATCAAGTTTATTTGATCCATCAAAAGTTAAATCAATTGAAAGATTACCAAATCACAGTTCAGTTGCTGCAATTGGTGGACAAAGAATACGTGTTTTTACTGAAATTAGAGAATTATCATCTGATGATGATAACAATAATAATAATAGTAATAATGATTTACCATTAACACGTATACCAATTCCAAAAATATCACCCAAAAGACCACCAAGAAAACAAAAAGAAAATAAATTTATTATAAAAAGTATATTAAAACGTGGTAAAACAGATGGTTGTAATAAAAAAAATGTTTTTTTTAATATAAATAATGTTATATTAACACCTGAAAAATCAAATGGCATAATAACAACATTAAAAAAATATAAAAATATGAAAAATAATAAAGATGATAAAAATAATAAATTAATTAATGAAACAAATAATAATAATAGTAATAGTAATAATAATAATAAAATTCAACAAGATAAACCAAAATTTATAACAATTCCAAATATAAAAGATTTAAAACGTACTGAAAAAATACGAGAAAATAAAAATCATGAAATAAAAATTGTACCAGATGTTAAAATATATCCAAAAATTGAACGTAAAATTATTATTGATAATAATAAAAATAATAATAAAATTAAACCTCCAGAAGTGCCTATTAGAAATAAACGTATTAATGAAAAAATTGATAAAGATAATGATGATAATGTTAATATAATTAATAGTAATGATAATGATAATGAAAGTTTAATTAAAAATATTAATGATGATGATGATATTTTGATGAAAAATGAAATTATTAGAAACGAGGACGAGACTGATTTGGAAATTGAAATTGAAGAACTCAAGGATCAACAACTACCCGACATTGGTAGTGATGAAAAAAAATTATTACTCAAGGCTAATGGTGAGTTTTATACCCTTTCACTTGAATATATATTTATAAATAAATATTAATTTTAAATAAACTCAGTGGATTCAAATTAAAGTAAATTTTCATTTAAATAATTTTCAACTAAAAAAACTTGAAAAGTGTAAATAGAATTTATGCAACTGTTATCTTTCATTGTTGTTGAAAAGAAAAAAAAAAAAAAAACAATAGTCTGTTAATGTCACAATCCTTGAACCCAATGAAAAAAATATAAAATCACTTATCAAGGATTGCAATCAAGGACAGTACATGTGCAATTTATAACGGTGATAGTTAATTTTTTTTTCTTTTATTTTTTTATTAAATATATATGTCTGTTAAATATATTTAAAACTTTATATAAATTAATATTATTATTTTAAATCATACATTAACATTTAACATAATGACAAAGTGCAAAAATTATGTCTGACCATATATAGTTCTTAACCACTTTGGATTTATTTGTCTCGCGATATTATTTGACATTTTACACTTCATTTTTTATATGCCAGATAAATGAAGTCATCTTGACATTTTTTTATAAATTTTTTTTTGTGGGCGATATATATTTATATTGGAAAAAAAAAAAAAACAATTTGATAAATAATATACCTCTTCATGTATATAAATTAAAAAAATTTTAATTCATACTTCAAGATAAGCCTGAGTAAATAATTTACAACCACTTCAGCTTCATTTATATCAGTATTATTTGTAATTTAAAACTTTGATATATATTTAAAGTAAAAAAAAATTTTGAAGTTATCTTGAAAATTTTTGTGTGCGTCATTAAGCATTGGACTCAATGTTGTTATCGTGGGCGTTGTTATATATATTGGAGAAAGGCTAGATGTTGTTGGGGGATGTGGCTGTCCCTGAAACACGTCCTCTGCATTCGTATATGTACTTAAGTCTTAACAAATAATGATCAACCAAAGAAAACCATCCAGTCCCCAAGTTGTTGGTAAGATAAGGTCATGGTCGGGCATGTCTATGTCTCCATTGCACTCATTCCTCTTTCTTTTTTTTTTTCTCCATTTCCAATCAATTCCCATTACCTTTATTGATCTTTATATTTTTTTTCAATTGACCATTACATAAATGTAAAATTTTCTATATATTGAAATATCATTAAATTAAAATTGAGCAATATTTTTTTTTCATCAATCCAATACATGACATTTAATTTTTCTTTATATAAAAATGTAACAAAGAATTTTTTTTTTCATCTTTCTTTCTTCATTTGTGTGACAAATATAAATTATAAAGGGTATTGTTTTCATTGAGTATATATAAATGAAATTGAAAGGTTAGTTTGATTTAAAATGAAAGTGCTTGCGTGGGAAAGGCACGAATTGATCTGGACAATGGATATATGTTGGATCCCTTATATGGTACAAGTACATTTATCGGTATTAACGCATCATGAATGCCAATCACGAATGCGGTAGTCAGGAAGAAGTCAGACATATACTATATATCTAGTTGGATCAGTTTTTCTTTTTTTTCTTCTTCTTCTTCATCATCATCTTCTTTTTCTTCCTCTTCTTGTGCAATTTTTTTTTTGCTCATTCTTATTTTTTTTATTTACTTCCTTTTTGTATTATTATTTCATTCCTCTCATCATCTTTCTTATTTCTTTTTTTTTGTTCATTTCTTTTAATTTACATCCTCTCAACACTCGACAATACACACCTTGCTTTATATTTATTATTATTCTATATTCTGTCCCATTTTACTCGACGAATATCGATGGGAAATTCATGTTTAAAAAATAAAACATTATATGCAGACTTCCTGTGTGATCGTGTTTCCTGTTTAAACTCGTGATGAGATTAGATAACTTCTTGGGATTTCCGTTGATTTATCAATAAAATTCAGCTTGATAAATTAAGGTTTTAGAAACTATTTTGATAAAAATTCATTATAGTAAATCTTTAAAAATAAGTAACTATTAAAAATAGTTGAAAAATAAAATAAAAAAAAGTTTCCATGTTTAATGATTTATGATCCGTGAACGTGTTGCTCCATATGAAACTCTAGACTTTTTTTATTGAATTTTATTAATTTTCATTTCTATAATTTTTTTTTTTTTTATTAAATACATGGTAGTTAATTTTTTTTTTCTTCTAAACTGGCGCCATCAATATACAATATATATAATTTTTTATTTCACTATTTTTTTTACCTCAATTAAAGTGATTGTTCAAGAGTGCTTTGACCATCTATTATAATATGTTAAAACACATTATTTTGCATTTACATTTTTCTTAATGATAAATACTATTGCATATGATTTTTTTTTTTTAAATCAATCACTTACAACAATCATTATTATTTATTGAAAAGAATAAATTTACATAATCACTTAAATAAAAAATAAGAAATAACATTGACAAATAAATTTTACAATCCACTCAAAATTAAATAAAATTTATTTAATGCTCATTTGTGATAATCACCGTGCCATAACGATACCATTTATTATGAAAAACAATTTTCTAAATCGCATTTATGATTAAATAACAAAATAAAAAAAAACATTTGAAATAAAAAAATAGACAAATAAAAAAGTGCATTACCTCTATGAACGATTACGCAAAGATTGAATGAAAAAAAATTGACAAAAAAAAGGTAATAAATATTTATTTGTTTGTTTTTATATATTTGTGGTTGGGAATAATAAAAAGTGGTGAATTTTTTTTTTATTTTTTCAATAAAAACAAACAAGCATACATCAATGTTGCCAAGTAATAATCAAGTAATTTAAACACGTTGCACTTTCACAATTTTATATGGTTATTTATATCAAGTCATACGTAAAATTAATCACTTGATTTACAATTTGATATCTCATCTTTCTATTTAAATTGTAGCTAAAAAAAAATGAGATATATTTTTAATTTTTTTAAATAAAATTAAGAAGGTGATAATATAGTTGTAATATTATTATTTCTTATAAAATTGATAGCAGTTTATAAAATAGACCCGTTGCCCGGAAATCTCTAGGGAAATTAATAAACAGTTGGAGATAGATTTTTAAAACTTGTGTGGGCTTAATCATTATTATCTCAAGCAAGTTTCATATACAAGTTGGTATTTTAAATGTAAATAAAATATTTTAAAATGAGGACAATTTTTTTTCTTTCTTTAAAATGATAAGATATATATAAACTAATTTATTTAATGACTTGATATTTTTTTATTTGTTTATTTTTTTAATTAAATATAATATTGTGGCTACTGATTTTTATGTTTATTAATTTTTAATTATATTTTTTCTTTCTTATACAGTTAATTTTATATATTTATATATTTTATAACTCATCACCACAAATGAAAATAAATTTAAATAAATAATTGACCACTTGATCACTTCCCATGAAACATTATGCTTCCTCTTTTATCATTTTACCTCAGTGCTTTTGCTTATTTTTGTATACACACTGTACCTATATACCTTCGTGGTCACTATTTTTTTTTGTGGTTTCTTTGTATCTCGTGCACGAATCCCTTAACCGTGAGAATAACAACAACCAAAGGACATCCGTTTATTTATAAATAAATAAATTATAATTAAATAATTAATTTCATCATTCAGAGAAATTTTGGCATTTAATCAATAAAAAATTGTAACTAAAAATACAACAACAATGATGATGAGAACAGAGAATTAATTTGCAAAGAATAAAAAAATAAAGAAAAACATGAAAATTATAGAACACGTGGATTTCGTTTTGCACGATTGATGTTCAGTGGACTGTTTTAATCGGGGACATGTTCCAGTGCGATTTTAAAATTTCTTTTTTAATTTTTTAATTTGTTTTTGAATAATTTTACTTATTTTCTTTTGACTTGTTTATCGAGTTACATTCACTGGTAGTTGGTACATGCAATTACACTCAGTATAAATGTATAATTATCCTAAAATAAAAATTTCATACGATTTCGAAATTTCACGACAATGCAAGTATATATGAATAACTAATTTTTTTGACTTTTCGAATATCACCAATTAATGAAACCCCAAAACTTTAACGATTTCACAATTAATCGGGTCATCTTGAGATCCGGATCAACAACTTATTTATTTATAAATTTTATTCTCAAAATATATTAAATTTTTCTTCATTGAAATTGATATAATTATTTAAATAAATTTATTTTACTTTGATTTTTTTTTCTAATTTATAAATCCACTGAGAGATAATAAAAATATCATTTTTCATTTCTTTTATATGATTTCATATTAATTGAAAAATAAATATATTTTTTTATTAGATAATAACAAAAGATCAAGTTTAACAAGAAGTCAAAGTGACAGATCATTGGAAAAACTAGATAATTTATCATCAAGTATTCAATATTTGGATACAATGCGACTGAGTTTACGTCGAGCCAAAGATTCTAAAGAAGACAACATAATATTGCCAATATCAAGTGAAATAATTATTAAACCAATCGAATCAACAACAAAAACAACAAAAACAACAACAACATCAACAACATCAAATGAATTGCCACAAGAATATTTTCGTAAAATGAGACCAACAAGTTGGTCACCACCACCAACCGGTAAATCAAAACATTCATCATCACGTGAGCGTACAAGTGATCCAGGACCATTTGACAATAAAATTATAATATCAAATGACTCCTCAACAACTGATAAAAATACATGGTGTAGCAATGATACTGATAATAAATCAAAAATAAATATAATATCACCACTTGTTGAAAATAATAATATATGTAAAATAACAGTTACACCAAAATCATCACCATTGATACATCGTTTACAAGTTGGTAGTAATGATACACAAAAAATAACATCAAGAAGAACATCAATATTAATAAATGGTGATTCAACAAATGACAATGATAATATTAAAAATAATAATAAAGTTACAATAAGTGTTGGTGGTGAAAATAGTGTTTGTAATCCAACAGTTATATCAGTTAATTCAACAACACCACCAAAAATTAAAAACTCCATTGAAAATAATCGTACACTTGTTATACTTGATAATTATAAATCAAATATTGTACTTGAATCATCAATTGACGATAATAATATTAATAAAAAATTAAATACTGATGATAATATCAATAATAACAAAGATAAAGATGTAATTATTAAAAATAATAATGATTATTTGGATAATTCTTTAACAAAAGAATCAATGATATCAAAATTATTAGAGGATTCATTAAAAAAGGCTCGTGAAAATGGTGAGATACTTGATGAAAGTAGTGGTGAAGCAATATTACGTATATTAAAACAAAGTTTATTAAAAAATAAACAATATGAAAGTTCAGAATTAATAATTAAAAATGATGATAATAATAATTATAAAAAGCTACCAATTGATAATTCAAATATTGATTTTGTAAGAAAAAATTTATTTTTAGATGAAAATCCATATGAAATAATAAAAGAACCAATTTATGAAGAAATACCAGATGAACCACCACCATTACCACTAAGTCCACCACCAATTGAAGATTTTATAAAAGATAAAATATATTTACAAAATGATTATAAAGAATCATATTATAAAAAAGTTAATGCTGGACAATATTTAGGTTCATATTTAACAAATAATTTATTTGTTAATAATAAAAATTCTACAGATATTATTGAAACAAATGTTGATAATTATTTAACTAAAAATAGTGATGAATTTTTTGATCAAACAACATCAGTATCATTGTCATCATCAGCATCATCATCATCTGATGGTAATTTAACTAAAAAATTTGAATTATTAAATTTTTTGATGGATTCAAAAGAACGTCCAGTGACTGTTGAAGAAGATGAATTAGTAGTAGATGAAGAAGAAGAGGAAGAAGAAGATGATGATGAAGATGAGGATGATGATGAAGATGTTGATGATACTGAAGGAGATCTTGAGGCACTTTATGAACAAAAAGAAACAAGTATGGGTGATTTAAGTTCAAAAAGTTCGCAAATATCAAATGTCTCAGACAGCAGTGAAGAATGTAATATCATTCTTACCAGTTCAACAGAAGCATCAAAGGTATTTTTTTTATTTTTCCATCTAAATTTTTCATCCTCTTTATTCTTTTTTTTTTTTTCTCTTTCCTTGAAATATAATGAAAGATTATTTAGATACAAATTATAAAAAAAGAATAATATTTGTATTGTCTATGATTTATAATTTTGTTTTTTTCTTTTTTTTAAATATTAATTTTTTTTCATTGCTATTACAGACACGGACAGTGGATATTGAAAGAACTGACAGTGGTGTTGGATCTGAGAGCAGTCAAGCAAGTAGCAGTAGCCGCGGCGTCGCGAGACGATGGCGAACAGGAAATGCCACCATCTCTTCTGGTCCGGCTAGTTTACTTGGTGGAATCCCACAGGTCATATCCGCTGATGCGAAACTCTGTGAGGATTGTGAGCAACGCTTAGATCCCCTAATCACTGATAGGTATATACACTGAGGAAATTGGTATATTAAAAATAATAATATAAAAATTCTTAACCGTGGAAAAAGTATCATCACAATTTTTTCGATTAAAAATATGAAAAAAAAAAAAATTATAAAAACTAAATCAAGTATATAAAAATAAATACTATTTACTTCCTTTCATAATATTGATAATTTTTTTTTTTTTTTTTATTGTGATGATCAATGTCATTTTTATTTAATTGAAAAAATATTTTGTTGATCAATCAAGCGAAATATTGTCTGTTACAATTGAATGAATTCTTTGATTCATATAGGTGAGATTGTGCATTTTCCGGTTTACTTTCGTGTTTCAATAGAAAGGCCCATACTTGATTAGCATGCAGATTATTTCTCCACAACATGTATATATCATCATAAAATTGCATTGCCATATTTTCACAATCTATTTTTAAATTTAAATAACATATAATATTATTTTTTTTCATTGATTTTTCCGAGTTATGTCAATCAAAAAATTTGATGTTACCTTGAAGCAATTTAATTATATCCATAAAATAGAGAATGTCAATAGTTACAAGACACGTTAGGTGAAATATATTTAATCGAATTTATTCGATAATGACGCTTTCGCTCTACTCTTTGGTAAAATAAATTGATAGTAGGTGAAAGTATGTTTTATATATTGTACACGATAGTCTTTACTTGCAAATATAATTGTACATGATATGCCCCAAAGAATCATAATCAGATTGTCAATTCTATATACATGAATATTTTATTTATAAATATTTTTATGATACCTTTAACAAGCCAGAGTGAGCGTGTGTGTTAGTTGATTATTTAAATGAACATTTGAATTTTAATTTATCGACATATTTAAAAATTATTAACAGATTATAAAAACTGGTTAAGAAAGTATAATAATTTTTTTAACTGTAAAATTTATTAGTAATATTTGAAAGTCAATTAATTCATATTGATATTATGTATGTATATATTTTTCTTTTTCTAAACATTTAATACTAATTATTTTTTTGTTTGTTTGTTTTTATAGTGGAGTCGTTTACGCACCTTTCGTTTGTCGAAAGTGCTCAAAAAAACGAGCAGAAAGAAAAGAAATAATAACTGAAATTGTTGAAACTGAACAAAAATATGGTAGAGATTTAAGAATAATTCTTGAAGAATTTCATCGACCAATGTTGAGAGCTGGATTATTAACACAAGAACAATTATCAGCAATATTTTTAAATGTTGAAGAATTACTTGAGCATAATTTAATGCTTGCTGATAAACTTAAAGAAGCTGTAGAATTAAGTCAAGTATCTGGTGATGAAGATTTAATAAATGTTGATTTAGGTAAAATATTTCTTGAATCAGAAAGAATGTTACATGCATTTGAAAGTTATTGTACACGTCAAGGTGGTGCAAGTTTACTTCTTCAAAATCTTGAAAAAGAAAAAGAATTATTACGTATATTTTTAAAAGTTTCACAAATGGAAAATACAGTATTGAGAAGAATGAATTTAAATTCATTTTTAATGGTACCAGTACAAAGAGTTACTAAATATCCACTTTTACTTGCTCGTTTATTAAAAGCAACACCATCAGTACGATCAGATGTACAAGATGCCAGAAAAAAATTGGAACAAGCTCAATCAAATATTGAACTTCATTTGGAGCACATGAATGCTGTAATATATTTTTTTAATTAATATAATAAAGAAAAATAAAATTATTTATTAATTTGTTTATTTTTTTTTTTTGATAATTTTAGGAAGCCAAAGATGTTACATCAACAAAACTCTGGCGAAGAATATCAATCATTCAAAATGGAAGAAGATCAAATGGTGAACAAGATATTGTCAATATTAAAATGAGAAAAGTTAGTTGGAAAAAAAATATACAAATATAATTATTATGAAAAATATTTTCTATTAATTAATTTATATTGTCTAGATGGCTGTTGAGATACTTGAATGGGCACATGAAGAGGCTAGATTTGTTTTGGAAGGACGTTTATTAGTTGCACAACCAACAGATAATAATTGGAAAAGAGGTAGAACAGTTAAACTTGCACCTGTCACTGCAATGCTTGTTACAAATGGAAAAGTAAATATTATTTTTTTAATTTAAATATCAATTATTGTCAATCAGTTTAACTATAATGATACTAATTTTTTTTTTTTTTTATTAAATAGTCAAACACTGAATTTTTGGATTCAAATGATGATTCTCTATTTCCAAGACAAATTGGAATTAAAGAAGCTACATTGTTATTGGTGAAAGAAAAAATTGGCCGTTACTCACTTCTTCGTGTAAGTTATTGCAAAATATATAATTAATAATAATGAATATAAAAATTATAAATAATTAATTTTTTGTTAATTTTTTTAGGAACCATTGTGTCTTGATAAATGCATCGTGTGCTGTGAGACAGATCTTGAAGATTACTTTGAAATTCAAGAACTTTCAACAAAAGAAACATTTATTTTTAAAGTTAGTAAAAATAATTATTTTAAATTTAAATGTATTAAATATTAAATATTAAATAATTTTTAATTTTTATTCAGGCTGAAGATGGAGCAAGAACAAAAAGATGGTGCAGAACATTGCAAGCACATGCACAATCATTGGGAAGTTGGCGAAGACGTCGTGGCGCACTTCCAAATATAATGATATGTGGTGTTGCAAGAAGTTGAGTTAGGTAATAATTTAAACTTCAACATCTGATAACCAAATAAAAGCTTCATAAAAGTTCTTCATAACTGTTCAGATAAATATATATGTATATGCATTTTTTTTCCATGAAAAATCAATACAAATTGAAGAAAAAATAATCGAAATATTATTCAAATATAATTATTACAATTAATAATTTCTGTTGATATAATTAATTTAAATATCAGAAATTTATAAATTTATAAATAATACGCACATAATATATTATAGTAAGGTTAGATTTTAATTTAAATAAAAAAAAAAAAACAACAGAACAAAATTAAATAACTAAATTATGTTGAGAAAAAAAAAAAGAAAAAAATTGAGTAGCTGTGATAACGACTGGATTAATTGGGATGTAATTAATTTTTTTTTTTTAAATTCTTTTTTTGCAAATGATAATAACTAAAATACAAAAATTTTTTAAATTTTCACAAATGCTCTTTTTTTTTTCCTATTCAGTGCCAGTAAATTTGCGAAAAAAAAAATAAAAATATCCATTATAATTTTGTTAATCAACTTTGTATTTCAATTAGTTAAAAACGAAAAAAAAAAAATGTATTACACAGTATTTAATGGGCCAACACAAAGGTAAAATTTATCGATATTTTTCAAGTGTTTAAATCTCTGTAAATATTTACATTTGCACTAAAAAATATATATTTTTCTTATGGTAATTGTAAAGCAGAAAAGAAAAGAAGAAAAAAAAAAACTCAACAACTGCAATTAAATGTGAAATAATATGTAATAAAATTTGTTTTGTTAAACATACAAATTTGTTTTTTTATTTTTTTCTTAAAACCATCAAATATTTTCTTGAATTTTTTGCTCTGTGTCACTAAATTCTTCAGTTGGAATTAAATAATCATCATCAATGTCTGTTATTTGAAGACTTACAGCTTGATTTTTACCAAGTACTTTTTTAGATGCACGATAATTATAACTTTCAAGACCTGGATGATTTTCAACGAGATATTTATAAGCTGTACAAAGTTTATCAACATCTTCAACACTAAATTGCACTGGTCTCATTGTTGGATCAAGATCAGACAATTTAAACATCATCATTGTCATGTCTTCAGTAACTTCCGGTGGAAATAATGTTCTGTAATAAAAATAAAAAATTATTAATAACAGTAATCAAATTGAAAAACATGATAAAATCATTTAAAAAATTAAAAATACATACTTGATACATGAACGTGACCATTTTTGTCTGAATGAAAATAAATGTCTTGACATTTTTTCAAATAGTTTAAAAGGATGAGTTGTTCTTGGTGTTATCAATGGCTCAAATGTAACAACACCAACATCAACATCAGGTGCTGGAACAAATGCTTTACCAGGTATCATAAATCTTAATCTTGGATAAGTCCATGCTTGTGACATAAGTGACAATCTACATCTTTGTTCATCCAGAGGTTGTGCAACAATTCTTTCAGCAACTTCTTTTTGAAATGTTAATAATAATTTAACACGTCCCATTGACCATGCTCCTCTTTTTTCAGATATATCATGTAACCAATTAATAATTAATGGTGTTGATACATTAAATGGTAAATTACCAATAATATGAATTTTTGGATATTTATCATTCCATTCTTTTTTAAAATCATCTGGTATTATTGTTGTTAAATTTGTTTTTAATATATCATCAAAAACAATATCCATTTTACCATTAATTGTTTCAAATGTTTCAGCTAACATTTCTAATGTTGGCTTAAAACGATAATCTTTTTCAACGACAATTAATTTATCTGGTAATTTTTTCATAATTGAACGTGTTAAACCACCTGGTCCAGGACCAACTTCAATAACTTGTGAACCATTTATATTTCCAGCTTGACGTATTATTTTATTTATCAATCGTTCATCCATTAAAAAATTTTGAGCCAATTGTTTTCTTGCTTGAAGACGATAGAGCTTGAGAATATCTCTTATTGATGGTAATGGTGGAAATCTTAAATTTGCAGCCATTTTAATATATGTTTATTTTTAATATTTAACTAATTAATTATAAATTTAAAAAAAAGAATAATATAAACTACAAAATTATTTATATTAAATAATTATTCTTCTGATACTGTTGTTTCTGGTAAATCAAAATCATCAAAGTATTGCTCTTGTTTAATTGCCTTCAGTGTATATGAATAAATTGATAATACAGTAGCTCCTAATAATCCACCAACAATAAGATTTCTATTACGTATTACTTTTAATTTTTTTACTCTGTCAATATTTTCTTGTTCAACTCGTTTAATCCAGTGTAAATCAGATGTTGATAATTTTATAGAATCCTTTGACAGATCAACTTTTGGCATACGATCACCGTCCATGACTCGATAATCTATCAATATAAATAAATAAACAATTATTAATTTTATATTATAGAATTTGTTGCATCAGTTATACAATAATATAATACCAGTAAAAAGTTAGGTTATAGTTGAATAATTAAAAACAAAAAAAAAAACATAGAAATGTTTATTTCTGTTTTAATATTGTAATAACTATTGATAATGTTGGTAATTGTTTGAAAATATTTATTATTTGTGTAATGATTATTTACCTTAATTTTGCAATAAACAACAATTGACTTTTTATCAATTATTACAAGCCGGAGTTTACTGAAAATGCAAAATTTAAAATTTGAATTAAATTTTAATATTCAAAAAAAAATTAATTAATATGTAAATATAATGAAATTAAATTTATAATAAAATAATAATTATACTTATCTTAAATAGAGACTTTTTTCTTTTTAATTTTCTAGTTATTTTATTTTATTTTTTTTTACTAGCTTATTGCCATTTTAATTCTAGTTAAACCGCGACAATTTAAATACTCAAAATTATTTAAACTCTAAATTTTTGTCATTTTTAATTTATTATTTAAAGTCATTTTTTATCAAATAAAAAACGAATAAATTTTCGGAGTAATATATATTTTTTTTTGCAGTATCATTCAAGACTTCATGAGTCATCAGAATTTTATGATTTTTTTAAAAATTCATGATGAATTTTTCAAATAAATTTATATCGATTTTCTAAGCCGACATAAAGTGTCGTAAATTTTTTTTCAAATCAAGAAAAGTTTTACAAAAAAAAAAATTAGTTATACTGAATTAAAATTTATGAAAAAAGAATTGATATTATATATACGCGGGATTATAAAAACATAATCAGTAAATTCAGTAACTATGGATAATAATTGGAGCGTAATGCTGATGTATAAGCTCAAACCATTATCGTTAATAGTTAATACAGCCGTTAGCATTAATTTTGTCGAGTATACAGAAACCTTCATCCACAAAACCACCCTCAAAAATTTATCATCCTCATTCAACTATCCCTTTTTGTCCATTTTTATCTGTACCCTTCTCTCTTTGTCTCTCAATCACTTCTCAATTCTCATCGATACTTCAATATGTTCAAATATGTGCTCTTATAATACAACAATTCCCCCATTAAAATAAATACAATTCTATGAAAATTCACCCTTTAAAACACACATAAATTATAATAATATTATTATTTTTTCCAAGAATTTAATCCTTTTTATCTTTACTGCAAAAATAAATTATAATCATATTGAGTCAATATATATTCAGATTTCAGATATTCCAAGAAGAAAACATATTCATCTATTAATTTGTATTTAAATTTCTCAGAATAAAATTGTTTTACGAAATGAAAAATCAAGTCTAATAAAATTGCAGTGTCAATTATAAAAAAATACATATTTGTATTGACATATTGTATTTTAAAATATTTATTTATATATTTTATTGGCACTGTTTATAACTGTTTGTTAATAAAATGCCCCTATATGTATATATACACTTTGAAAAACTCAAATAGTAAATACATTCAGGTCAAAAGGTTGATAGAGGGTGAGGAAGAGTTAAAGGAAATAGAAACTTAAACATTTCTCAGTTCCAAATAGTATATAGGATACTTTTGTTAAACGTTTTTGAACGATATCCAGAAAAAGTTTGTAGTACAGTAGTTTAATTCAACTCATTTATAGTTGTTGTTGTTGTTGTTGTTGTTGATATATATATGTTAGTTGACTGCACAATAATAATAATAATGAAAATAATAATTGTAAATAGTCAAGAGGTACTTGGACCTGACGACCTTGACGAAACGATCGACCCAGAATGACCTAAATTAAATAGAAAATAGTATGCCACTGCTAGAGAAATATATTGAGAGGGATTCATCCCTTCTCGAGATTATTATTTTTTTTTTTTATTTTTGCTCGTATTTGCCAGCTTAGTCAATATGATACTCTTGTTGATCAATAATAATTCATCTCGTATTTGATGAAAAATAAAATATATATATTTTTATTCATGAATATGTATATAATTAATTTTTTAAATTTATTTATTTATTTACACGAAAAAATGGTAAATTTTAAAATCAGTTTATGATAACAAAAAAATCAAGGTAACTGTTCGACGAAATTTTTGATTAATTGCAAAGAAAAAATTGTTATGTTAAACTTACAGGATGATAATTTGAATGACTCATTGGTTCCCGAGTTGTCCATGATGATTCCATCAACTGCAGGTGGAAAATTCACTAAACTTTTACGAAACCTGCAACAGAATAAATTAAATAAATTAAATCATTGATCAGGTTCAAACACGACAGTTGATTTAAATGAATTGGATATATTAAAACTTTTAATCAATTTGTATAAAATCATATATCTATATACTTTTTATTTAAAATAATTATTATATGGGATATATACTTTTAATTATTATTTAATAAAACGGTTAATTACGAACTTCTAAAATTGACTGAATTCACTATGAACTTAGTAACAAAATTACACTGTGAACTGGTGTGGCTGTGTGTGTGTGTATGTTTCGTTTTATTTAATTAAATGGCTTGGAAACTGGAGAAAAGAGAAATACATAGACTGAAATAAAAAATTTAAAGGAAAAAAAAAAAGAATATATAAGAGAAAAAAAAATAATGGGTGAGTGAATTTATAACTAGAAAGAGAATTTAACTAGAGGCAATAAAGAAAAGCAAAAAATTTTGTTTGTTGCTGCATTATTTTTGAGTTTTATTTAAAATTTTTTAGGCTTCCTTTATGTGGGTAACAGTTAATCAAGTAATTTCGTGGATTTAAATTTAATTTTACTGCGTGAGTGCAAACTTCTGCTTCACCAGCTCTTATACATATGTGTTTTATTTTGTATAATGTAATTTTCAACGAAGGGAAAATCGCACGAACACCGAATGCTCAGAATGAGATTAGCTATTTACGTATAGTTGGAATTTTTTTTTTTTATTATTAATTTATTTATTCTCTTTATAATTCTGATGGGAAAATTGTTTTTTATTTCTTCTATACCCTAATTTTATTACATGCATTATATTTATTTTTTTTCCCTAAGAAAAATATGTGTGTGTATGTTTTTTTATGGCTCATTATTTAAACATTGAAATGGAAAAAAAAAAATTATGAAAAATTTTAATTATTGAAGATTGAATTTATAGTTTAGTAAAAAAATTTTTTATTATTTTTATTCAAAAAAATTTAATTATAAATGTTATAGCTTTTTTTATTATTTTTATCTTTTAAATTAATTAAAAGGGATAATTTAATTTATACTTTTTACTGTAGTCATTTAGAAATATTTTTTTTTCTTTTTTATTTTTATATATTTTTCATATCAAGAGAGTAATTTTATATCGAAAGTTATTGACTGAATGAAAATTGCAAATTTATTTTCTATAATTTCAGTGTGAGTTTTGAGTTATTGAGAAGTGTATTGAGAAGTTTTTTATACCCAAGAGAATTATGTGGTGAATTGAGTATTACAAGTAACAAGAAATTATCATAGATATTGGTCAAAGCTTTGCTTTCAAAGTTCATGAATAATCCTACGTTGAAAACAAAAATAATAAAAATGTAAAATTCTCGGTAGAATATTGTAGAGTACAAAGAGCAAATAACAAAAAAAAATACAAAGTATAAATTAGCTGTATAAATTTTTAAAAATATTATTTTATTTCAAACAAAATGAATAAAATAAATTATCAACTAACAAATAAATGAATTTCCTAGGATCTCCTAATGATTCTACTGAAAAAAACATATTTATATAATAATTTGAATGAATCAAACCAGAGAAATATAAAGTAAATAAAAAATGTTTTTAGAATTGACAATTTCATTCGTGATATAATGATTTCTCGCGATGAAAAAAGCAAAAAAATAACTGTGAATTGTCAATAATATATATGACAACCTATAAAATATATTTATAGAATAAATTATCCAAAAACAGTTTTTAAAAAATTTAAAAAAAAAAAGACTAGAAATGCATTTTAGCTTTCAACGACACATCACAACACACTTGACGTGAGATAAACTTATTTTTTTTCATCACGTACAAAAAGCAACATTATTCATTTCTATAATATAAAATACATACAAAGATCTAGTAAACTCTAGACTCTGGCATTTTTTACTCAAGACTTTTATACAGATGTTATATAAATATATTAATTTTTTTTTCCCCTTTTTTCGAGTGCAACTTTTTCTCAAAAAATATATTTTCTTGGAGGTTTTTCTTGCACTATAATGACAGCCCAAAGAAAAATTGAAAAATATAATGAAAAAAACTATTGTTTCATTTATTTTTCTTTATATTTATTCAACACAGTTGAGACAAAAATATAATAAATATCTACTATATCATGCGTAAACAAATAAAATCCAATCATTGTTGTTGTTATTATATAATTTTATTACTTTGCTGTATCTTTTCTTTAATTTATCTTTTTTTATTTTAGATTGGATTACGACAAATTCACCCTTGCAATAAGCTGAGTGCCTGTAAATGACAAGACTGTGTCGCAACACGTGGTTGAATACTGGAAAAACATTCAAGCCACATTTAACATTATATAACTCACGAATAATTTATATCATCATCAATACGTAACAAATAAAAAATATAAAAACAATAATAAATAAAAAATATAAAATAATAAAGACTTTTCAAGAGATTTTTTAGAAAGTAAATAAATCAAAATAACTTATTTGAAATAGAAAAAAAAAAAATTTTAAATAATTTCAAATAAAATTTTTAGTATTATAAATTTTTCAACACTCTTATTGTTTTTTATTTTACATACAAGTATTTCTAAAAAGTATACAAAAAACTTTAATGTGTTAAAAGTTGAAAAAAAAAATAAAAATGAAACTATGAAATAAAAAATTATTATATAAAAGATAAATAGAATAAATAAACAATTAAATAAATAAAAATTAAAAATAAAAAAAGTAAATTGATGTTAAATCTATGGACGCGCCCTCAACATCCTCAGGGATATCCTCCTGTTGCCTACGATAGTGTTTTCATCCCCTCGCCCTTATTTTTCTAGTATTTTGTGAGCTTGCGCTCTGTCAAACAGTGAGAATGAGAGATACACAAATTGAAGAGAGAGTAAGAGAAGTTTGGCAATAAGGGGACAAAAGAGAGCTTTTATCATCCCCTCATTTTTACCCTACAAACCCTCTGCTGTGTTACCTACAAACTATCGTGCACGTACTGAGTGTATATTTTTTTTATTTATTTTATTTGCTGGTTTTTTCATTTTTTTTTTTTTTTTTTTCGGGGGCTAAAGCTTAGTGAGGTATAACGGGGCGGCCTCTTGGTCGGGTGGCAGCAGATCGGTCGCGCATCAAGGTACCTTATAGTGAAAATAGTGGGAGAAACAGGAGATGCCCGGGCCAGTGCAAGCCGGGCTGTCTGCCCGTAAACATTGCTACGTTGTCTTTTAAAAAAAAAATATATACAGACATCATAGTATACTATATGTATTTCGCGATAACAAAAATTTCAAATGTGTTGATATGAAAAAAAAAAAAAAAATGTAAACAATGATAAAAAAAATTTTTATAAATTAGAAATTTGTTTTTTTTTTTTTAAATTAATTGTTTTAACAAAAAAAGCTAAATGGTTTTATTAATAATAAAATTTATTAAAAAATTAATTTTAATATTGAACTGAGTTTGTGAAATTTATTTTTTTGCTTTTATTAATTTTATTTTTAAATTATTTTTAATAATTATATTTTGTGCAATGAAGATCGGACAACTATTTTCAACCGGCAAGAAAAAGTAACAGGTTGGTGATTCAGTTAGTTTTTCTCTTGGCTCTTGTATTTGTCACACAATGTTTTACTTTTTTTAAGGTATTTTTCCTTTTCTTTTTATTTTTTCTTTTTTGTTGACCTTTGTATGAGGGCTAGTCCGTGTGCGTCTGTGTTTTACGATGTGATCTTTTTTTTATTTTTATTTATTATGATCTTCTTCCTTTTTTAGTACTACCCTTCGATGTGTGTATATTTTTTTTTTTTTCCTTTTGGGAGTATTATATGAGACTATAATATTCAGAAAAAAAAAAAAATCAGGCGGTTTTATGAGAGCCCTTTGTCCTATGGTATTTAACGAGATATTATTATATCAGAGGGATGAAAACTGTTGCGCCTATGATTGTAGCAAGGGGAGCAAGATAAAATATGAAACCAGAAAAAAAAGGTAATAAAACTAAGATGACAGGACGAGAGGGAATAGAAAAAAAAAAAATAAATTCGCAATTAGTAGCCTTGACCTGTTTTTTTGTATTTCATTTTAATCATTTCCTGTACTTTCATTTTTTTATTTTGGTCTTTCGATTTGATGGAAAAATTGAAAGAGATGCTTTCACCTTTTGTTCTTATTTTTCGTCGATAACAGACTGGTGAATTGCGTCAAAGAGTATGTGTCGTCAAGTTCAAAGGATTTGAAAATTTTACATTTTTTTTTTTTCCGATTTATTTTTCAATCTGCCGACGGCACAAAAGACCAGCTGAATTATTATTATTTTCTTTTTGTCGACATTTAAAGCAAGCAAGAAAAAATCGAGCTTTTCAAGAGAATTATTATTATTTTTTTTTGTTTAACGTGTTGCTTTAAGGAGAAAAGAAAAGTTTAAAATTTTCAAGTTTAAAATGATAAGTATATATTTTGTGACAAGTATATACTTTAGTGAGTATATTATTATTTTTTTTTGTCAATCTTATTTTTGATCTTGACGATGGGGTAAGAGCGAAGGGTGTGTTTGCATTTAACAAGGTGAAAATTTTCAAAGCAATTTTGTGAAATAAGAGAATACAAATGGCTCGAGATGAGTATACTCAAATTTCACAAGTATGAAACGTTTAATAAAGATGATATCCAATTATGCAACTTTAAAAAAAAAAATATAACATTTAACTATTTTTTCATTTTAAATTCATCTTTTTTTTTTTTTGCTTGGATATTATTCTCCAAGCATTTACATTCGAGATGCGCGCGAGAACATATTGCATCTGAAACTTTAAGGTTACTGTGACAGGGTCATCGGATTGACCTACTTTTATACAACGAATAGTTGTATTTACTATTCTATTAACTTTCATATATTTTTTTCATTTCAAATATATACTTTTTATTATTATTTTTCTTTTAAAATAAACAAATATTATTGAAATTTATGCTTGAAACTTTGTAAACTAATAATCAGAGAAAACTTGAATTTATAAATTAATTTGTAATAATAATTTAATTATCAACTTTATATAATATTTCTTGATAAAATAATTCATATTTATTATGATATTATATTTGATTTATATTTTTTATTATCAAGATGTCAAAACTTTAAGCTAAGAAGTTTTTTTTTTTTTCTCTCTTTTCGTTTGTATAAAATAATGTATTTATATATCATGTAGAAAATTTTATATCACCCTCGGAATTTATTTCATTTTTCTCGCTGAATATAGCAACTTTTACTTTTCATTTTGTATCTGTCTTTTCTTTGATTTTTTTATTTTTTTCATTTTTCATTTTATTCGTATTTGAATTTACTCTCCATCACCTACCGAATGACTGTAGTAATAAATTCCAATATATATTTTTTTTTCTTCTATTTATTTGTTGATTTATTTTATATATATAGATTGTTTTTTTTTCTTTTTCTTCTTATCAAGACAAAAACTTTAAATTGACGACTAAAATAAGATTTCCAATTTTTTTTTTATGAAAATTGCAGACATGTTTGTTCAATAATATTGAAGGGGATTTTTTTTTTGACAATAAATTTTATTTTTTATTGTTATTATTATTAAACATTGCAGACTTTTAATATGACATTTTTTTTATATACAAATTTAAGTAGTTGAACGAATTTTTTATAGTAAAGTTCATAAAATAAAAAATAAATGATTAGAAAATTCATTGATCTTGTTTTTTATTTATTTTTTTTAAATATTGACTATCAAAATTGTTTGTTCATGTAATTTTTAATTTCCAGTTTTTCTTTCCCGTTATTTTTCTTTCATCAATAATAAATAACTTGTCAAATATAATAAACATTTAGCTGGAAAAAAATCAATATACTTTGTTATTTTCTTCTTACAATTTATATGATTTTTTAATAATAATTTATTGACAAAACAATACTGGCTACATATATTTAAATCGTCTATTTTATATCAAAATAAAACCAATTTATTTAGAAAAATAAATAAAATAATATTCCAAAAGTTACACATTACTTCACGTATATCCATTGTAAACTTTGTGAATTTTTTTCAACGAGTACAAAGACTCTGATACCAAGTACAGTAACAACAATAATAAAAAAAAAAAAATGAATAAAATATGAGATTGTTGGTGTGCAATTTATTTCTACATAAAACATAAGAAATAAACCACTATACTTAACGTAGATCCAATATTATCCACTTTAATGTTGAGAATTTAATTTTTTTTTATTATTTTTTTTTCTCAATTTTATATACACTTGATTTTAACTATTCAAAGTATATATTACATTAGTAAAACTTTATTATTTGTAAATTATTGTATATTATAAATTTTTACAATTTATGTAAAACTATTGACTTTATAAATAAGTAAAATTCATATTTTATTTAATATGACTAAATTCAATATAAATTCTATTGATTTACGATAATAATTTATATATTTTATATAAATTTTATTTAAAAGTACATTTAATTCATTTATCTAATTCAAATTTAATTTATAAAACTTAATTGATAAATATTCATTCTTGATAAATTATAAATTACAATAATAAATTATAAAAGATAATGTAGATGCTTGAAATTATGACAATTCAATCATTTAATCATATATTATACAATTTACAAAATATAGTAATATTTAAGTCTATGCTAATTTTATATGTATATATAAATTTTATTATATGTATTAGAATATTTATCAGTATTTATTTGAACTTATAATAATCGTTTATATATTAATTAACTCATAACTATTATCGTTAATCAGTAATTATAAATTGTTTATTGAATTCAATATTAACTACTGTATAATAATAATGTATATAACAATTTTGACATTGTACATTTTACATAATTTTATTGTAGAATATCATCTCAATTAAAATTACTATAGTAATTTCTATTCAATGTTTTAATATTAAAATTTCTCTCAGTGTTGAATCATATTTTATTATCATCATAATATTCATAAGTAATTTATATTTTTTATTATCATTTTCATATTAAAATTTTATATTTATCGAATCCACTAATTAAAAAGTACTTGTTATACTAAATATCGTTTAATAATAAACAAAATTAATAAAAAAAAAAAAAAAAAAACAAAGGCTAATGAATTTTATAAATATTTATTTAAAAAAAAAAAAAAAAAGTTTCTATTTAGTTTTAAATATAATACGCGTTGTATTGACATACATGTAGAAAATATATACGCAGTAGTTCGAGTAACTGTATAATCCGGCTTTAATCCTCGAAACTTTTAGAGTACCTCAGGGCTTCTTTTGATGATATTTATACTACTCAAAATAAATTCGCATTTAATTTAAATACATGTATACATTTAACTGTCGTAAAAATTCAATTTACCTTGACAAACTTTCAGTCAATAGACAAAAAATTATAATACAAATAATTGCATAAGCTTTTTAAACTAATTTATATAACTGACAGATAAATAATAATAATTTTCATTTATTTAATTTAAATATGAATATATAAAAAATATCAAACACTTGGTAAATGATATACATATAATAAATAAATTCATAATGGTGATATAACGTGACAAAAAAAAATTTATCAGATTATAATAAAATATTTTTGTCTTTTTTTTTTCAGTGATATATTTGTTGTGGTAATTGAGCTTGATGGACATGCTTTGTGTATGACAACTGAGAGTTTATATAAGTTGTAATATCAATATACAAATTGAGAGATTTTTATATATTTATTTTTTTAAAAAAAATATGACACAAATTCATGTGCAGTGTCAATACCACAAATATTTTTTTCAACAAAATCATGTAATAAAACTTTTTCTCATCTTTTATACAGTGTTTTATGAAATTTTTTTGTTTTTAGGAATATTTATATATTTATACATAAAAATAGTTGAGGTCAAAGTTAAATTTCGAGCTTTGCACTCAACCGATCAATAGCTACAGGTGGCAACCATTTTCTCGATAAAATTCTCACAAATGTGTTTGTTGTCTGTATTTTAAATGTTTTATTTATTTATTTATTTTATTCTTTTTCGTTTTATTTAATCTTTGTCATTGTCTATTCACTTTAACTAATAAAAAAAATGAAATGAATAAACAAATAAATCTTGATATTTTCTAATTTATCTGATTGATAAATTTCTATAAAGTAATATATATAAATTAATATAATTTTCTATCAAATGTTATGTTTAATAAACTACAGTAATTAAACAAATTGATTAATAAAAAATAAAATCAATCATTCTATATAAAAAATAATAAATTTTATTATTTTTATTGAAATAATATTATGTAATCATTGATATAAAAAAATTTTCTCATAATATTATGATAATAATTTATTATTATTTATATAAAGAGGTGCGTCGATCGTAAGCTTGCGTGGGTTTTATATAAGAGTATATTATGTGCGTTTGAAAAAAGCTTTATGTACGATATACTAGTTATCAAACACGAAGGAAATGCATGGGGGTGGAACATGGCTTGCCACGCAGTTTGCGTCACGTTAATTCAATTTCGTTCGACCGCACCCAGCTACTATTTTTTTTTTTTTTTTATTTCCTTACCACCTCTTCATTTACATTCACCTATTTTTTTTCATTCAATTTCCCATTCCCTCAATTTTTATCTCTCAAGTTTGACCTCACCCAATATATCTAATATACCTAATATTGGCTTTGGGGTTTTCAGTTTATTTTACAAATTAAATTATAAATCATGTCTGTTTAAAATTTATATAAATAAATACTAAAACCACTGAGAATATTAACTTTTATATTTATTCAATTCTTTTTCCATGAAATTAGATAAAACAAAAAAGAAATAGTTTTTTTTTTGAATTTGTGGAAATTAAATTTCACAAAATAATTATGAAAGGGGATGATAATAAAGGGATGATGAAGTGTGTACACCCACTCAATGGATGTTTAAATTCTAGTTATTTTCCTTTGAATATTGTATATAAACTAAAATTATCTACCAACGCAATGAAGGGTTAACATTGCCAAACCCACTCAATATAGAATTACGTATTCAGTAGTAAATACATTGAATGGTCAGACACACAATTTGATATCATAACAATTAGTATTATTAACTAATTTTAAAATATTACATAATCCGTTTTATTTTTCTTTTTTAATACTCATTTGTTAAACGTAATAATTGTGTGATTTTATTTTTCTTTTTCTATAATAATTATAATTATTTTCCAACATAATAATAATTATTATTCATTATGATATAATACTTTTCATTGTTTTTGGAAATTAATTACTGGGATTAACTATATTTTTTTATATTTATGAAAATAAATATACTTGTATGTTAATTTTAAAAAAACATTGAAAATTGAATTCATTATCAAATTAATATCACTGATGAGAAATGACAGTTGGTTATGTGATGATATTGGCATAAATTTGTGTATCATTTTCAAAATATCAAGATTAAATTATAGATAATATTTCAATCGATATGTACATGATACACAGTGCTCTATTTTATTTTATTTTTTCTACTTTTGTATTTGTGTTTGATAAGCAAATAATAGCTTCACATATTTTTACACAGTTTTTTTATGTTAAATTTTAAAAATATTAACATTATTTTAAAAAATATGAAAATTTTTTTACATGTATTAATTCATTTTTTTATGAAAAAATATATAAAAGTTATTTTTAAATAAATTGTTCAAGTATTATTTTTAATCTCAATGTATTTTTCATTTTTCCATTCTCATTATTTATATCTATTTTTAATTAATTTTTGTAATAATCAAGTTGATGTTTACTTTGAAAAAATAAAGTATATGACGTAATGAAAAATAAAAATATAAAAATATTTTTTCTTGTTTATGTGTGTGGTGTATGTGTTCAGGATTATTTTTTTTTTTTTCGTTTTAGTTGAGATTTGGTCATTAAAACAGTACATAACTATGAAAAAACAATTCGTGAGCACCGAATATTATAATTATTTTTTGTTCTGATGTATTTGAAATTTTCATACCCTTTAAATTATTGATTTTTATAAATATTTTGGTTTAAATTGAGTACAAATAGTAAAAAAAACAAAGCAACAAAAATTAAGTGGCTGAGTGTTTCTTTTTTTTTTATGTACGATACAATAAAAATGGGCATTCTGTCAACGATAAAGAAATGACTGAGCGTAAAACGATATTGATTTCACCTATACACAATTATCTTTTTCCAAATGTGTTTGTGTGTCAATATATATTTTCCGTTTACCTTTTTCCAGCAAAAATATATTTTTTGTGCAAATATAAATTGACTGTGTATCTATTCAAAAATTTATATACAATATTGTTACTTTTTTATTCCAGATTTTTTTCATGTCTTCTTGGATTTTATTATTTCACAAAAAAAAAAAAAGCTCAACCTCACTAAAATGAATATTTTAATATAAATTCAAAAAAACAAGTAAAGGTAGAATATAAAAATAAATAATTCCACATGATTAATAATTAAATCTTTCCAAGAGAGAATAAAAAAAATAATGATAAGCGAAAAAAAAACAAAATATAAAAAACGCTCATGTTAATGTAATACAAGTAGAGCAAAATGTTGCAGTTAATCAAAATAAAAAAATATGAAAAAGTGCCATGATTAATGAAGAATCCAATGATTAACTACACAAAATATGTTAATTTATTATTATTATGTTTTTTATGGTAAGAAATGTTGAAGCAAGTGTAGAGTATATATATAGTAAGGGTTGGGTCTCGTTAGTAATTAGCCTGCCGGCCAGTAGGAATTTATGGTTAACCCGGAATTACCAACGTAAATTCCCTGCCTAAACTAGGGTCTCCTTAATTTGCCTGGTGAATATAATTTTACAATAAATATAGCTATATTTTAAGTACACAATATCTATATATAACAGTTGTAAATAAGAAAAATATTCTTGGATAAAATCGCAGCGAAGAAAAAAAATGAAAAAAAAAAAAAAAACAAGACCACTGAAATGGAGATAGCGCTTGGTATTTTTAAATATTTATTATACCTCTTAATTCAATCCAAAAAATACAAGATTAAATATAAATTTAATTAATTTTAATATTAAAAAAAAATCAAGTAAAATACATTATTTGAAAAATAAAATTATTGAGACAAATATATTTTTTTTGTTCATGAAAACCCAGGTGAAAACATTTTGTGGTCATGGTCCATTTAAAATCCAATTAAATTACTTGAATATATCGCTGGTCATGAACAAATATTTGCCATACAAATAACCAGCCAGCAATTAAATCCTTGATTTATAAACATCACGTTTACAAATCGATTTTATATATGACAATTATAAATGTTCATATGTAATAAAAATTTGACAATTTTATCAATTTTTTTTTATTTTAATTCAAAATACACATATAAAATTTAATGATATTGTTATTGTTATTATTTTGATATGTTTGACAGTGAAAATATAATCCTTGAAAATATTCATTTTGTCACGTTTCACATTGGCATGACAATAAATATATTACAATAAATTTAATTGAAGTAATTTGTTTTTTTATTTTTTTTGAATATAATAATAATTTAACTGATAATTAATTTTAATTATAAAAAATAATATTGTTTTGTTTTTTATTGATTTCAGATTTTAAAGTGATACACACAAATGCTGAGGAATTTCAAGTCGAATAATAATAAATTTGTGATGAATTTAATGAGCTGAATATTGGTATTTTATCCAAAATGTGAAACTGATAAAATTCGTTGAATTATTGGAATTAAAATAAATAATAATTATATTTATATTAATAGAGAAATATGAAGTAAAAAAAAAATTATCAATCGATAATTGTGTATTAAATTTGGGATGATAATAAAGAAGAACTTATGAAAGCCATTTGGCATTGGCAGGAGGTCAAAAGTCCGTCCTGGTTATATGCACCACGTCAAACGAAAGAAAAAAATTTTTAATAAAATATTAATCTCAATTTTATACTCAAAGCAAGAAAGAATAAAAAAAAATTCAAAATGTTGCCAACAAATGTTATGTCATTTATGAAAAAGGTGAGTTAATTTATTTTTTTTATATTATGCATTGAAGTAATAGCATAAAGTATATCTCGATTACGTGAAAAAAAAAATAAATTAAATATGTTTAAATTATTTGATGAAAATAAAATTTAAAGCACTGTTTTAAATTAAGTCAGTTGGACACAATTGATTTAAATTTGTTGGTGGTGTCACTGTTGCCACTGTTGCACGCAAGGTGATAAATTTTATACAGTCTTTTCTCCTCTCAACCCTTGTTTGAAATATTTTCTACATGGATGATCTTAAATCACCAAAATACTTGAAATATTTAAAGCTCTTTCACTAGACATTCAAATATTATATCAGACAGTCATTATTTAAGGTATCATTTCATTAAAACTGTGTAAATTCAAAAACAAAAAAAAATAAAAATATTTATCAAGTATCACATTTCAACAAAATTAATATATATAAAGTATTTTTTTTTTTTCCTTAATTTACCAAATGGATAACTTTTTTTTCAAATATTTATCTTTCGAAAAATTTTAATGATTATTAAAAATTAATTGAAATAAAAATTTACTACTCCAATTTTTATTTAGAAAAAAAAAAATTTACCTCGTAATTTCTTCAATAGACATTTTAGATATTGGTTTTTTTTTTATTGATTATTTTCATGTCATTAGAATTTTTAATAATTTCACCTTTTTCAATGCATATACTTTTCCTTTTTTTTTTTTTTTTTCACTTTTTTTTATTATTAATATTATTGCTATTATTTCTTTGACCGTTTTTTATGTAGCCTCAGGCTGATTGGCCAAGTACATCGCTCATTTCCTACGATAATGTCCTTGCTCTCGTTTCTTTGTGCGTCATTCTAGATAAATAAAATTATTTTTCTTTCTTTTTAATTTATTTTTCTCAAATACGACTCATTGCATATGTCCTAATCAATCAGTCAACTTGAAAAATTTAGATTCAAAATATTGAGAATTATTAAGTGATAATAATGATTAAATTTTCATTTGGTATTTACGTTTTAAATTTATTTTTAAATGACAAATATATAAGGGTAGCTAAATTTTAAAACCAAATTTGATAATGATATGATATGTCAAAATGACAAAATAATAATTTTATAAAATAATTCAAGTGATGTACCTTAAAATACATACAAGCTTGAAAGATAAGTCAATGGGTTCATCGATTAATCGTTATATAGAATGTCAATATATTATATGTATAGATATATTAACCACAGTATTTCACTTATCGATGATTTGCTCAACTTGACGTTGATGCTTAACGTCACATCATGCCAATATAAATTTGCATGCTGGTTATATATGTATCTTAAGATAATTGCCTTGATGGCATTAATCTTGATTCTAAATTACACATATCCTCAAATTCTCTGTCAAATATCCTGACACACAATAAATACGTTTTATATTCATCAACGATATAACATTTAATTTGTTAATCAAAAATTATTATTAAACTTTATTTAACCAATTTAAACTAGTCGAATTTAAAAATACAAATTCTCGTCTGACACTGCTTGACTTGTACTACTGAAAATTAAATGAGTACTAATTTTTTATCCTCAAACTTTTACGAAATAAAATTATTAAATATATAATTATATAAAAATAAATAAACAAATTTTTGTGCTGTCATTAGATAAATGTTTTTTTCTAATCCCGCATGTGTAAAATAAAAAAATAAAATTTAGAAAAGAGGCTACGTTTATTTTGTCGTACGTAGTTTTTATTTTAAAATTAAAAAAAAATATATATATTTTCCAACGAGGGGGTTTTTGCAATTTATTACAAATAAATTTGTATAGTTTGAAATTAATTGACTTATGTATATATTTTGCTGTCAAATATTTACTAATAATCACATCGTTTATCTTCGTATCAAATGATCACCCAACAAATCACGCACAAGCTATATAAAATATACATCTATAAATAAAAAGTAGAATATATACAATATATCCCCTTGGATAAAATGATGAATATCTTCATTTTTTATTTTGCCTGTCAGTCATCCATTACGATATTGATGATCAACTCTCTCTCTCTCTCTATATGTAGACATTCAAAGTGTAAAATATAAAAGTAAATTTACTTTTTTTTAAATCATGATCTAATTTATTTTCACTTGTATGAATTTATATCGATGATTGGATAATCTTCTTTCATCTTTTTTTTTTTCCTAGTATATATTTAACTTGAAATTTTAACAAATAAATAAAAATTTTTGATAATAAATTGATCCTATTTTCAAAACTTCAAAAGTAAATAATAAAATTACTTGATAAATTTTATAAATATATTCAAAGTAAAATGTAGAAAAAAATATTTCTTTTATTTTATAAAATAAATTATAAAAAATTCTTTTATATTGAAAACAAAAGATGAGATTTGAAAAGATTTTAGATTGGATGGCGCATTAGAGATATTCTGATATGTGCTGTGTATTATCCTCTCAATTTATATCATGATTATACAAGATTGGCTTTTGCACTATCTATTCTATCGTCTATTAAAAGTCTCTCACAATGTATACCAAATTACCAATGATCATTCGTTGTATTCAAAATGATAGTGACATTACCCATCATTTAGATTTTTGTCCAACTCTCAGCTATTATATTATATATCAAGTATATAATCGACCTTGAATTTAACCAATCTCATACCATTATATGATTATCGAATCTATTTTACATCCAATGACCCATGTCTTGATATATCGAAAAGATAAAATGCCTATCTGTATGCCTAAAGTGTATTATATTGATGTAGACTTAATAACAATCTCAATTTCATATTGTCCAACATTTTATCACTCTACAATTTAATTAAATTATATATTCGAAAAATAAATGAATAAATTATTTAGTGTATTATATGTAATATCATGCTTTCGTTTTTTTTTAAAGATGGTAACTACCCAACCAGAAACTGGAACAACAGATCCAATTGCATCAGAAGATACAGGCACGACATTTAGCAAATTGCGACAATTAATGACAAGTACTGGAAATGGTGAGTGAATTAATAAATTTTATTTAAATCATCAGAGAATTATGAAAAAATTACTAAACATTATGGAAAGATAAAATATCCACGATAATTCATGTATATATCAATGTTTTATTGATTTTTGAATTATATTTTTATCTTCTATTCATAGTCAAGTCAAGATGAATTTATAATGATTTGTTAAAATTAAATTTAGCATTTAGTTATTGAATTTTTGTAAGTATTGTTTGTAAAATTTTGTTTATTATTCCAATGGAAATGGATATGTATTAATGGATAAAATTGATGAAATGGATAAAGGTAGTCTAGTGTAATGCAGCAAGATTGAGGTTTGCATTATTCTTGTAACGATATATATAGATATATATAAATCCAAAAGATATCTTCCAATTTTGATTTCTATATATCTATTGGGTGAATTGGATTTATACCTGAATTTCAATGGCATCCTAGCTTTTCCAACAGACTGAAACGCCAATTATATTCCAAGATCGACCTAAATTCACTTGGTGTCATAAATACTTCAATAGAAGTGCAAATAATTTTTTTTTTTTTTTTTTTGAATATCAATTTATTTTATTTGGTTATCTATCATTTTTATTGATAAATCATTGAATCTTCATATATTTAATTCGATGTCAATGACAATGTTCATATGTTAAATTTGTTGTAAAAAATAATCAAATTTATTTTAATATTATAAATTATTTTCTATAAAACACCTGAATATTATTATCCTAATAGTTTTAAAATTAATTAAAGTATTTTTATTTTTTTCATTTCAATGGTCTGGTATTTAATAAACATCTAAATATAATTAAAAAATTATAAAATTTACTTTTAGTTTTCGATTTGTTTAAAAAAAAAAATCTCCAAAGTAAAGTGAGACATTACTGTCCAATTAATAATAATATAAAAAAAGATATAAAAATATTCCATAAATGTTGTTAAATGAAAAATAATTTAAAAACAATTTTTTATGCTATAAAAATAAAAAATAAAAAAAAATCTGACATAATGGAAGACTTTGGTAAAATATGTGATTCAAAGACATTATTTTTTTGGTAATATCAGTGTGTTTAATTTTGATAAAGTTTTCATGGTTGGATGTCAAGTTCATATATATATATTTGAAGGGGAATACAAAACTCAAGTTTCAAAAACTTATCCATCTTAAATGATAGTACCATCGGGATTTGTTGAAGAGTGTGTGGTAAATTGTGGAGTTTTAAGGGTGGTAAAAATAAAAGGAGATAGATAAAAATAATATGTAGACCTTTTGTAATACAGTCAAGAGACACACAAGGCCTATATAACTTTGGAATTTTGAAATTGTAGTATTAACATTAAGAAGGGGCACATACCATAATAACCGTTATTCACGCAAGAAATATACGTAAGATCTGAAGACGTAAATGTCGAGGGATAATGGTAGTTTCAGATCATATAACCTGACAAAAGGGGACAAAATTTTCTCATTTTCTTTTTAATTTCTTCTCACGGTTGTCGACACATTACTAAATCTATAAATTTATTAAATCTTTAAAATAAAAACACTTTTTTTTTTTAAATTTATAAATACTAAAATTTCAAGAGAAAAAATAATATATATCTAAATAAATATTTTTTACAATAAAAATATAAAATTATGAATAAAAAATTACTGTATAACAATAAACCCATATAAAATAAACAAAAAAATAAAAAAAACTTACACGTAATCTTAGCAAGGTCATTGAAACTCCCAGTGGGTAGTCAAAAAACCGTATGGCCAATTAGCACCCTCGTTTTGCCCTCAAGACTTTTTTTCATACATAAACTTTGAAAGAGAGAAAAAGAAAATGTGGTAGTGCAGAAAACTAATATGGAGATTCAACTCAACTCCCAGGGGTTTTATTTTTCTTTTTATTATTATTATGATTTTTTTTTTTCTGGTTTTTATTATTATTACATTTTGTTTTTTTATTTTTCCCTCTTTTTTTTTTGAGTCTTTATATTTTTATTATTGTTTCAACTCACCGTGAGTATACTTGAATGGCACAGTATTTATATTTGAATGTAATTTAAATTTATTTGAATTTTTCAAATATTTTTTTAAGACATGTCACGTATGTGCACGTAAAAAATACTTTTTTAATTCAAATTATTATTCAAAGTTATTGGTAGGATTAAGTTGAAATATACTGCGTTCAATCGAATATAAAAATATAATAAAAAAAATAATTCAAATGATAAATATCGAAGTCTTATTGGATCTTATTCGATAAGCATTCCCATGTGACTGCGTTTTACGCTATCTTCGTATTATTCTCACGGTAAAACGTGCTTGAAATTTTCAACAATCTCGAAAAAAAAACTGCCTACGTTCACAACGAAAGAAAAGAAAAAAAATTGTCTAATCACGTAATATTTTTTGTGTAATAAAAAAAATAGTATGAAAAAAAAAAAATGCATATATTTACAAACATAGTGATGATTTAAAGAGGATGTAAAAAATTCAAAGCTAGCTAATTTGAATAAAAATTGAAAATAATAAAAGAGTATGAAATTGGAAGAAAAAAAATACATACATATTTACACGATGGTAATAATAAAATGAAATTAAATAAAAATGAAAATTGCAAAAAAAAAAAGGTGAAAATAAAAGTTACAAAATGAAAAAAAAAAAAAAGATGAAATTCGATAAAGATAAACAGCAAGAGAATAATGTTGAATATCGATGTTGGATACATTGGGGAAAATAAAAAGTGAAAAAAAATATAAATAAATATGAATGTCAGCTCGAGGGAAGAGGGTTTATTTAAATATATATACTTTATTCTGGAATAATTTAACTCTTCAATATAGTAAGTAGATATATACATACTAGTTTGAAGTAGTGTCGAGTTTCGTTATCAAGGATTGATAAAGGAGCTCTCTGACTATTTGAAAACTAACCCAATAACTGTATATATAAAACTCATTTATTTTTACAATTCTGTTTCGTTAGTGGATAAAATTTCAATTCAAGTATCTATCTGTATTTGAATAAAAATAAAAAACCTAGCTATTGTAATTTTTTTTTTAAATTCGAAATGAAAATAATGGGATAGAAAAAGTTGTTAAAAAAATCATAGAATCATTAGTTAATTTATAGATATATAATTCTTTTCTTTTTCCAGGTCATTTTTTTAAAAGAAAAATTCAGACTTCAAGTTTGATAAAGTATTAATGAAAAATAAAAATGATATTTAATTTTTTTATAATTAAATATTGTTAGTTAACAATTTAACATGTGATGAAATTTTTTTTTATAATTTATTTTTCAATATTTTAATAGTATCAAAGTTTTCGATTAATTTTGATAATCTATAATTTGATATCTGTATAATCTGAAATTTAATAGTTAAATTTTCATGTCGATGTAGGTTTATTAAATTGATTTACAAAAGTCGATAATTAAACGTGTTTGTTATTATAACAGTATACGTTAGGAACATAAATTTAAAAAAAAAAATCTAATAGACAATTTAAGCTACATCATTTTATGTTAATTTAAAAAAAACGACATTATATTTTAACAATGTATTATTTTTTTGTTTTTATAAATTTTATATTATATTTTTATCCTACTTAAAACTTGCTAACGTTGACATTTTTTTTTTTTGAAGGAAAATTTTTAATTTTGTTTTATAATTTATGAATATTCAGCAGGATTTTTTACCGCTTACTTTTGTGAATGTTTGCTAAAAGGCATAGAGAATAAAAAATTCGACAAAATAGCTCTTGCAAGATAATTCTTTTATCAAAATAATAGAGCAATAGTTTTTATAAATGAAATAATATTTATATAAATAAATAAGAGCAAAATTAAAATAAGTATAAATATCTTTATAAAAAAAATTTTAAATTTATTCTCATATTAGATTTATTATTCATAAATAATGCAAAATTATTGCCAATAAATAATTAATTTTTATACTGACAAAGAATTTTTTTATTAGATTGAAATGGATTCGAATTTGCGGAGAAAAAAAATAACATTTACACGCACATCACGTTTTAGGTGGGAAAAAAATTTTTTAATATTAAAAAAAAAATTCAATTATCTTTCCTTCAATTCATGTTTAAAAAAAAATCAATGAAAATATATATGAATAAATAATTTTTGTAAATTTTTTATATTTGCAATGTTGTATAATAATTTTTTTTCTCATCGTACTTAATTTTTTTTCTCCTTGAATTTCAAATGACGGTTAAAATGTGACCTACAATTTTTAATATCGTCACTCTAAGGTAAAAAAAAAATTTTAAAAAGTAAAATTACAGTAGTGACTGGTAGCGAAAAAAAAAAAAAAATAAATTAAAATTATAATGTCAGTATGAATTTTTAGTCTTTGATGTCATTGTTGTTTTTAATTATTTTTTTTCATCTCATTGTACTTTTACATATATATTTAAAAAAATAAATTACGCAAAGTCACGCTTGTAAGTGTTGGTTTTTGTAAAAAAATTTTAATTAAAGCAATTATTTAAATCCATCAATTGCTCTTCAGTGAGTACTTTGAAGCACACAGTGAACCGAAAAAAAAAAAAATTAACAAAAATTTCTGACCTTATTTTTTTCAACCCTTTATTAAGGGTAATTTTAAAATAGTTATTCAAATAAATTCCAATAATAAAATAAATGAGTCAGATAAATAAATAAATTTTAAATTTAAAAAATATTACATTAGAAATTTTTGTGTTAAAAAGATTTATAAAAATCACAAAACGAATGACAAAAGCTCATTTGATACGTGTTATGTGAGGAAAAAAAAATGGGACAAGGCGTGTTGTCACATGGTAATATAATACAAAAAATAAAAAAAACATGGACAATAGTCAAGGCTCGTGTAATATATGCTATCGAAGCGTGACTTGTGTTTTTCATGTCATCACTGTTGTCCTTAAATAAGCTTATTTGCTAAACTTAACGTCAATCATAAAATTGTATTAAAAGTTTTGTTTTTATTATCTCTTAAGATAATAAATAAAACAATAAAATACACACGTTTATTTTTTTCTTTTTTCTTTTTTAGATAAAAAAGAATAGAGCGGTCAAATTTTGTCGTCTCTTCAATCTATATATAATATAATCAAATGGATTTTATCTTACCTTTTACGATGCATTGCCAGTATAAAAGACATGGTCATAAATTCACCGGAATATCGATAAAACATGTTCTGAAACAAAAAAAAATATACATATAAAATTCACATAAATTAATAATGAATGTTAAAAAGTTAATTTAATATTGAGATAATAAGAATTAATGAGAACAAATTGCATTTTCTGCTTCTTTGTTATAATTTAAAAATTATTTTTAAAAAAATTTATATATATGTTATTTTTTTTTTTTTTACTTCTTTTAAAAAGTTTAATTAGATTTTGCGAGATAAATTTTATTTCTCGTTACAAGATATTTTAATCGAATTTTTACTTTTTTTTTTTTTTTGCGTTATGACTGTCGGCTCCCTTTGGGGTATTTATAAGTTCACTCAGTATGAAAAAAAAAAATGTGGAGAGGCCTGTCAGACCGACAAACTTTAAAAAATGAAAATAATAAAAATTAATGTTCTTGATTGTCACAAGGTTTTTTTATATGAAAAGGTAAAAGTTTTCTAATTATTTATCAATTTTTAAATTTAATCTTTTCAGTTGCCAAAGCATCACCAATTAAAATCACACCAGTTGAAGACATTATTCCCAGGGAAGAACCAGTCGTTGAAATAACGTGAGTTTTATTTATTTAATTATTATTTATTTCATTTTATATATGAGTGCAATTTAGAATTGTAATTTAATTATTCTGTCATCAGCATAAATTGCATCAATTTAATGCATCAGACTCAAGCTCAATTCCCATATGTTTTTTTTTTTATCAGTAAATTTAACACGCACATGCAATTTTTGATCTTTTTATTTTTTCATTTTCAAAACTTTATTTTTATCCAATTGAATTTTTTTTTTCCATCATTGAAATAACATGAAATAACGTTAAAAAAAAATTACATCAAATGAACAGTATAAAAACTCTCTAAAAACAATTAAATAAAAGCTATAAAAAAAATATAAAAATAATCCTTGATAACCCGATAAATTGATGTATTTTTTTTAGAACTTTTTCACCATTATATTTATTTTAGAGCTTTTATGAATTCTTTATGTTTTTTTTGTTGCTTTAATTAGGGGACCAGAACTAGGTAAACCAGTCAATCGTGCTGATTCATGTCGTGTATGTAGAAAATCATTTCGTCCAGATGATTTTTCACGTACATGTTACGAGTGCCAATTTAAAGTTTGTGAGGATTGTGCTTCTTACTCAGAGACAAAAAATGATGACGATCCAGTAAGTAAAAAATAATTAAAATAAAAAAATATTTTCTCATTTATATTTAGTCTTACATGATTATTCATATTCCCGATTAACATTTAAAAATATATTTGAGCTTAATAAAAGCTTGAATTAATATATTTCTCATGAAATTTTCAACGGTTTTTATTTTAATTCACACTGATGTAAATACACTTTATGTAGTCCAAATAATACTACATAACACCACGACTGTAACTTTTTTTCTTTTTACATAAAAAAAAAAAAAATGTGGCAAAGAAAATCCTCTAGTGAATAAAAATTACAGTGAATCCCAAAGCTCTAGGTTGTTTCATTGTCAAGAACTTTTTAGCATGACAAATATTAATGTTCTATTTTCTTTATGTAATATTATGATTTTTTTTTTTTTTTTTCATTCTTCTTTCAACGTGATAATCTCTAGTGTAAAATAGTAATAAATAAGTACACTGTATAGTATAAATTATTGTGTTAAATATTTGTAATCGTATTTTATGCTTCTAAAATAGTATAAATTTAAATTATCTTTTGTGTATATATAAAACAAAGAAAAACAAAAATCAAGAAGCGTAGATAAAGACCCTTATCTGATTTCTTATTGTTCAAAAAATAAGTAGTTATTTGAAGAGCACAGTCTTGGTCTTAACGCCCACTTGACACAAGGTGTTGAAAATCTATGAAAAAAAAAAAAATGCCACGAGTACTTGATCGATCCAAGTTCAATCCTAAATGTATACCCTCACATTTCCAAACTCAAGATTTTCTTTGCTCCTTATTATTTTTTTTTTTTGATTTAACAAATCACAAAAATATTTCAATTTAAAAACCAAATAATATTATTAATCATTATTTTATATTTTGTCATAATCTGACTTGTTGAATTGTTGAATGAAAATTTATCAAATCAACAATGAAAAAAAGTTACAATAAAGAAAAAAAAAAAGTCAAAAATTTATTACCAAAGTGAACTTTCTAAATTGGGTCATAGACGATAACGTGACTCGAGCAATTTGATTAAAATTTAGATAAAACTTTGAAATGTGTATTTGCACAGTTAATTTAATCACTTGAAAAACAATTGTATCAAATAAAATATTATACTAACAATATAAATGATTTGCTATTAATAAATATAATTAATTTAAAAACTAAATAAATAATATTTATTATATTAAATCATATTTTTAGTCAACATGGAGTTGTAGTGTTTGTCGTCGTCGACTAGCATCACGAGGTCAACCAATAATAGCACAAGAATCAACTGATTCAATGCTTGAAATTCCACTTATGGAAGCACTAACAAGAAGACACAGTGAAGCTAGATTAAATTGTCAGGGTACTGTACAAGCAGTTGGTCTTGGTAGTGCATTAGCACCACCAAGAAGTCCAGAAGTACGTAGACATTCAGATGTATCACCAGCAAGTCTCAAAGAACTTGAAAAGGTAATTAATATATATTTTATTTTTATTTATAATTGTACTGTTACAATAGAAACAATAGAAAAAAATTAATTAATTAAAACATCAATATATTTATTATTAAAATAGATGTATATCACAAATTTTAGAGCTTTATTTTGTTTCATCAACACACATCATAAAATTATATTCATGTATTTAATTTAAAAATGTTTTAGTATTAGTGAACAAATCTCAGCTTGCTTTGTACTTGTTAAATTGTACAAGCTTTTTTATTATTTTTTTTTGTAAACATAAATGTACTGGACTATAAAACACGGCTATTTATTTAAATTGCTATGTATAAAAAAATTTAGCTATACAATTTACAAACATAAAATAAATGTGTATCTAAAACAATGAGCAATAAAATTTGTTAGCACGTGTATACATAGATTTTTTTTTTTTTCATCTCAGTTAAATAATTATACGACAAGATAATTTATTTTAAATTAAATTTATAAAAAAAAAAACTAATAAAATAGAATTAATATCAATTAAAAAAATTAATAATAAATTATAAAAATTTAGAGTTTCTATGGTTAGTAATTTTTTTAAAAATATATAAAATTTGTTTCGATAAAAAATAAAATGTAAAATTTGGTAAAACGTGTGTCCTGTTTGTTAAAATAAATTTAATGTCATAATAGTTATATAATAATTATTAACTTGAAAATACCAGATGTCGTTTATTACGTCATAACTATGAAAATTTAATATCCAAGTGATGTTTTAATTATCTCAGCTGTATAACTAATTGGCAAGAAAACGTGATAATCAACATCAATTGTATTATACACGGATTAATTTATACGCAAATATATATTTTTGATTTACTAATTATACTACTTAATTTTATTGTTAAAATAATATAATTTTTATACAAAATATTTAAATTTAAATTTTATACACAAGTTTTTATTTTTCTTTAATTATAAAATACAAGAGTATCTTGATTTTATATTCAAATTGAATTAATTAAAACTGTACAACATTATATAAAATTTATAAAATTGAATAGCAAGTTTAATCAATGTATAATCATCAGATTAATATATCACAAGTAACAAACATGATCATCTAGTCAGCTTAAATGTCAGGGATGCACGGCTTTATTGGCTTGTTAATTACAAATTTGAAAAAAAAACAAACAAAAATGTGCCAAATAAATCTATAGATAATTGTGCATTATCCTGTCTTGAAGCAAAAAAAAAAAAAACCACCCCGTTAATTGTGTTGTTGCTTGATTCCCTAATTGCTGTCGTAATTTTCGAAGTTCCGAAAGGTTGCAGGAGAACGTCGCGAAGAACTTAGATGGGAAAAGGAACTTGAAAGAAGAACAAGATCCCGTGGTGGTTCACCAGAAAGACATCAACAATCAGAACGTGGTGGTAGAGCATCAAGCCCACAACGATCTTCAAAGAATCAATCAAATGGTAATGAAAAAAGTTCAATAAAAAAAAAAATAAAATAGATATATTTCATGATTAAATATCGACAAGTATTGTTTTTTTATTTTGTCTCTTGACACACTTGGAGAGAATGATTTATCATGAGGGGTTGTTTGATGATGATGATGATTATTTTATTTAGATCAAGAATGTGGTGATATTGGTGAGGATGAAGATGAAAGACGTCGACGTGCTGTAAGACGTGCAGCTGGTAGCACAATAAGACGTAAATCACGTGTTACAAAACAACATTCATATGATGAAGAAAGTACAACGGGTCTTGGAAGTGGTATGGGTGGATCTGGTGGTAATGGAAGTGGTGGTGGTGGTTTGGGTCAATCTGCACATGGTGACAGTGGACTTGGATTACCAGTTCAATTGCCACGAAGAGCATCAGCATATGATGTTTATGCAGCACCTGGTATGACTGGTGGACTTAATGCAATGGCTATTGCTGCTGCACAACAACGAGCTTCAATATCAAATCAAGGTTATTTTAATAATATATTATTTTTATTATTTTATATACCGGAAAAGTAATTTTATTTGATCATTGATCGAGTCAACAATTTATCAACTCATCCATAAATTTTATTTACTATTTTATACTTTTTTTTTTTATTTTCCATTCTTTTTTTATTTCCTTGATATTTATATAATATTTTTAGAATGTGACTTTTAAAATTAAATATATATTTTTAAATCAATATTTAATTGAAGAATTGTTATTTATAATCAATTTTTTATATGTTTATTTTTAATCACGTGGAAAATTCTAGTGATGACACCGATTAAAGGAGAACTGTTATGATTTTTTCAAGTTTTTATTTTATCTCATTTATGCTTTTATTAAACCCGGTTGTTATTATACCACAAAAAGTACTTGTTTTTTTTTTTTTCAAGTTTTATATTTTGTTGTAAATTAATTTTTATCTACCATTAAAAGACTCGAGTTGTGATTTTTTTTTTATAGAGAATTTTATGATGTAATATTGTACTACTTTAAAACACTGAAATAATAAAATGATACTGGGTCATTTATTATTTTGTTTTTTATGTTATTTTTCATTGATTTATTTATTTTCTTTTTTTTACGATTTTTAGGATCTAGAGAGCCTGAAGACAGGCCAGCTAGAAGACCGTCATTTAGAGCAGTAAAACCAATAATGCCATATGAGATGGCAAATGACGATGAAAAAATAATAAATCTTGATACAGCAACACAAGAACTTCCAGTGTCTTTGTCAGATGAACCAAGACCAGCACCAAGACGACGAGCATCAATGTTGTAAGTTAAAAATTTATATTTACTTTTTTATTTTCTATTATACCCTTATCAATTTTTTTTTTTTTTTTTTCAATTTGTTTTTCAAATATAATTTTTAATATTTGGTCAATATTAGAATTTAATCATTTGAAAAATCCTTGAAATATAAAATTGTCACTTTATAAGACAGATTAGTCTTGGCCATGAAATATATTGACAAAATAATAAATCATTTACTGTCAAATTAAGTCGGCGTATTTAAACTTTATCAATAAATTATTTTGTATATTATTACGAGGGGTTATTCATAGTCAGATTTAAGGACAGCATCATTACAATAATTATTATTGGATGATATATCATTAATTATTAATTTTTTTCGTTCATAATAATTATTGTCTTGACTGCTTTGAAAGACTTGAAATTAATATTTTTAAGAACTTATATATGTATAGAAAAAATTAAATTAAAAAAAAACCAAAAAGGAAATAAACCGGTAAATATATGTGTTGGTTCCGCAAGCACGTCGTACTGATGACGTAAAATTTCTCATGTCTTGTCAGAGTGTTGAAGGTATAACGATAACTTGGTTCGTGAAATGAATAAAAAATAAAATATCCAACTAATATTTTCGTCTTCATATTTCTCACTCAATTTTCTTAAAGTCTATCATTAGTAACCATGGAAATGTCACAATGCATCTTAATTATTTTGATTTTTATTTTCAATAAATTTATATTTAAACGAAAAAAAAATCAACAATATGAAAAAAATTATGATTTTTAAAATTAATGATAAAGTCTGACACAGGATACAAGTTAAAAATATTTAATGAAACGAATGTCCTAGGATGGATAAAATCGATAGAAGACATTGAAGAGAGGGAGTGAAATACCTGGGTCGAGTGGACCTTGACATGACACTCGATCTTTTATACTCAACGACGTATACATGCTTTATATATAAAAGCAAAGTAACGACTGTCTATGTACATTTAAATTCAAAGTTTTTGGTAGATCAAGTTCAAATGTTCACTTGAGCATACAAATTAAGAAAACGATATACAAAGATATAAAATATTCGGTTATTTAAAAAATTATTTATCGCTTAAGTCTATTTTCTATATTTTATTTTTATAAAAATTCTCCCAAGAGAACAAATCAGTAACTTTTTTAAATTTTTTTCAAATTTGCACAGTGAATAGAGACGAGTTTCAACAACTCTCAAAAAAATTCTTGTTCTGGGCCAAGTATTAGTTATTGCAAAAAAAAAAAAAATTGTATTTTCGAGATTTTGGGTTTATGAAAATTCTCCCCTGGGAAAATGTATCAGTATAAATATTTTTTTAAACTTGTCAGGCAATTAGAGACAGGCTTCAACTTTAATTATCTATTATTTATTTTAAAAAATATAAATTTTCAAATTCAAGAATTTATAGAAAAAAAATATTATTAACCTGTAATTAAAAAGTATCAAATTTATATCTCGTTTTAAATTTATTTATTATAAACTATACAAATTCAAGAATTTTATTTACATATATTTATCTTAAATAATATATCTATTAAACAAAAGAAACAAAAAAAAATATGATCAAAAGACACTGTAGTTAATTTTAATTTTATAATAAAAAATCAGCTATTAATATTATCTACCGACATGACAACGAATTGAAAAAGAAAAAAAAATTAAACAAAATAGAGTAATTTAAAATTAATAATATCTCTATTAGCCAAAAAGAATTTATCAGCTTAATAATTCAGTTGTTTGCCTGCCAATTGAGAAAAAAAAAGAAGACAAATTTTATTTTCATTTAATTACTTCGGTGATGGTGCTGTTGGTCTAACGGCCTCTTCATATGATGGTGGCAAATCTAAATGTGAATTTGGACAAATAACAACTTCTGTAACAGTCTGTAACTGAAAACAAAAAATAATTTATAATAATTAAATTTGCAAACAATAAATAAAATACAAAATATTAAAACAATTCCAAACTTACATGAGGATTAACAGCAAGTGGTACAATTGTATCATTTGGCTGTTGTACTCTTGGATTAACATTGCGAATAGTATTTTGTTGATCTGATTGTTCAAGTTGTTTAACAAAACTTATAATTGTCGAAATTAAATACTGCTCAAATACTGTTAAACAAATATATATAGAAAATTAATTTTAAAACATAATATTTTCTGATAATTAATTATTGAATTAATTAAACATACAGTAAACTAATATAGCAGCAATAAAACGATGTAATTCTGTTGACCAATCACATGAACGAAAAAATACTGATTGCACAAGGACAAAAATTGCTGTCGAAAAATGTAGAAAATAACAAATTGATGTTAACAACAGCCAAGGAGTACATGTTGATCGTTTACGCTGTAAAAAAAAAAATTATTTATTGTCTACTGTTCAATGAAATTATAATATTATTAGAAAATAATAATTTTACCATAAAAGCACCATGAAGTAACGACAATGAGCAACAAAAGTATGCAACTACAAGTATATTTCCAAGCTCATTTGACAAAATAGCAGGAATAAAAAATTCAAAATTGGCTGTTTTATTTGATGAACATTTTATTTGTACACCTTTTCTTGCTTGGTTTGGTAATGGAAGTTCTGGATTATTCCAATATTCAAATATATCATAAACGAAAGGCAATGAAAATATCTAAAAAAATTAAATATATATTATTAATATTTTTATAAAGAAAATTAATTATTTTTTTTAAATCTTACTATCGAAATAAGGGCAATCAAAATTGTTCCTGCTCGAAGACTGAAATAGCAGCAGAATGTTTTCATCTGAAATAAAAAATTTAATTTATTAAATTGTTTAAATTATATTTATAATTTTTATTATCTTTTAAAATTACTTAATAGATACATATATAGAATAAGATGACTTTTAAAATAAAAAAGTACAATAATAATAATAATAATTTTAAAAAAACACAATCATAACCTCCAAGCCCTATGTTCTATTTTTTTTTTATATCAATATTTTCTCATTAAAAAAAATACATAATAATAATATTTTATATTAAAAAATACCTTTTGCATTATTGACTTTAAAAAAACTGTGAAATTTTTTAATAGAAAATAATAAAAATGAACTAATTAATCAATTGTCAAAAAGCAGTATAAATAATTATAAATTTTAAATGTTAATAATTATTTCAGGCAAAGTTTTTTAAATCAATCAATTTTATTTTTTAAATCAATCAAGTTTATTTATTATATCAATCGAGTTTATTTCAGGCAAAATTTGCCTGGCAAACAGATACTGGCATTTTTTTTTTTTTAATAAACTAACATGATAATTAGACTTGTATATGAAAAATAATTAATTAATTTATTATTGTTAAATGAAATTTTTAGTAGAGATAATTAATGTAAAAAAAAAATTTACAAAAGAAATTTTTATTGATGACTCACCTTGACGTTGTTGGATTATTGAGACAGTATTCAGTCACTTTATCAATTACTTTTTATATTTTTAGGAAAGAATTGTTGTGAGAATAAAAAACAAAATAATGTAACTGAAATTGAAAACTAAAATTAGGTGTAATTTTAATTAATATTATTTTTTATTTTATTTATATATATATTGGTTATTAATTAATAATTACCTTGACAAATTTTCACTTTCACTGTTCACCCGGCTGAGGTTGAATGATCACTAAACTACATCAATCATTAAAAAGATAGAAAAAAAAAATTTTTTTTTTTCGTTATCAGCATAGTTTGTTTCGTGGCTATTTTAGTGACGTCACTAATCTCAACAAAAGTTTTTTTTTTTTTTCATATGACTAATAAAATATTCGAAATTTAAAAATATATTGATTAGACGATAATAAATTCATTTAAAAATCGCTTATTAAACTTATTATAAACGATATAATAAATTTTTTTTTTTTTCAGCTAAATTATTTTTTAAAAATTGTAATTATTAAAATAATTAAAATAATTTTAGTATTAATTTTTAGATTTTTTAAATAGTGCATCAAGTCTTGACTTTGGAAATCATATGCTTTTGTAAAAAAAAAATTGGATGGATAAAAAATAAGTCTCATTACAATTGAATACGACACGCTTTTTTTTGTAACAAAAATTTGTTTTTGTTTTTTTTTCCGCGATTGCATAAACTTCAAACATTAAGAAAAAACTTTTATTATATATTTTTTTTTTTCATAAAACTTTAGAAATTACTATCAAATGAGTTTCTTTATGTTAGTTTGCCTTCTGGCTTTGTAATCTACCCTCGGTATCTTTTAAAAATAAACAAAAAAAAACGAGAAAAAGAAAAAAATTCTCAACCAAATAAATAATTTTTTTCAAGTATTAAATTCAGTCTCATACCTAAGGTATATCTAAAAATTAAATTGTAAATATACTCTATAATAAATACATCTTGTCGATATAAAATTTTCAAAAATGAATATTCAATTAAATCATCAAAGCACTTTATCGATTAGTCTTTCTTAAAATCTATATAGAAAAAAATTGTAAAAAGAATTAAAAAAAAAACTAACGACAGAATAATATGACTCTTCCAAAAGTTAAGATTAGACTCTTCACCCAAATCCAATCGAAAGGTATAAAGGCAGAAAATAAAAAAAAATAAAAAATACTTTTATTTTTTAACGCCACGTGCCAAGAATATAATTTTATTGTATTTTTCTATTTTTTTATTTTACCAACAAGATATGAACACTTGAACGATATCCTTCTTGTGTATGCCATGAAAATAAAAAAATAAAAAAATTGTTTGGTAGGTTATAATAAATTTGAACTGGTCCTGAATGTACCTCTCGTATGGATTTCCATGGAAATCGCTATTTTCAACCCTCACTAACGCAATACAATGGCTTTTCTATACTTTTTTTTTATTTTTTGTTTTTTTACTTATCTTTTTGATGTAAGTGAGGATTATCTAGTCTGTGTGGATTATATCGATACTAAAATGACACCTTTGGGAATAAATTTAAAACTTAAAAAAAGCCAAGGGCTGATATACGTAAAAATTTTATTTTTTTTCCTCTATTTATTTTTTATTATTTGCATAGTAAAAAAAAAAAAAAAAAGAAAAAAGTAAAGTGTTTGAAAGTACGTGAAGGAAAAAAAGTTTTTTTTTTTTATATATATTTTTTATACAAAAAGACATGAAATTGTGGCTTAAAATGAGAAAAAACATTTAGGGTAAAGTTAGTGGCAAGTACTGTTGTTGCTTATAATATAATGAAGAAGCTTTTTTGAAACAAAAAAAATATAAAAAAACAAAAGTAGTGTAAAATAATAATAACAGCACAAATATTCCAAAAGGGCTTTTATCCTGCTAAAACAGTCAAACAAACTTTTGCCCCTTAGTTGATTATTTTTACAACTTATCACGACTGGGTGTTGCAGCTTTTCTTATTACTTTTTATACATTTTTTTTTTTGTTATTTTCACCTATTTTTTAGACTAGCTACACTATGTTTAAATTCTTGTCACATGCATATTTAAATAATGTAATTACTTTCATCAACACTAACAGAATAAATTGTAATATTTAAAAAAAAAAAAAAAATTTATAATATTTGTGTAATAACAAAAAAAGAAATGTAAATTAAAATTCAATTTTTAGGATTTATATTCCTCGAGATTTGTCTGGTATTAAATTGAATTGTTACTTTATGAAATTTATTCAGAGTATAATTTGTACAGGAAATACAAGACCAAGTTGCTTGTTACAAATGTTGATGATGATTGTCAAAACTAACGAGAACACAACTTTATAAAATTAAAGTGAAATTATGTTGACACACAAATTTTTGAAGATAATAATAATGATATTTTAATAATACTAAATTCACATAATGAAAGACAGATATTTCAGATGAAATATTTTTATTAAAACTACTTGAATTAATTATTATTATTATATTTATATACTCTGTTTGTATAGATTAAATAATTTTAAGATAGCTTTTAATTTATATTTAAAAACTCAACTCATTATAACTCAAAAAAATATGTAACTATTTAAAAAAAAAAAAAAACAAATACATAGTAATAATGAGCTTAAAATGTTATCAAAAGGATCAACTATTTTAAGTGTAATTTCGTTAATAAACATGGATTTGTTGGTAGAATGAAAACCGAGTTGTAATAATAGATAAATAAATTCTCAAAATTCTCGGTCTAGAACAATTGTGATACAATTTCGTGGAAATCAAATTTTCCAACATTACTAAAGCCTTTGAAATTACTAAACGTAAGTTATTTGAACCACTCCAATTACATGACGTTAATAAATCATCACAAATACCTTGTATTATCAGTAATGATTAAAAACTTTTCCAAATTTATTAACCATCATTTTTTAAAAATATACTGGCTGGAATAATTTTATCTAATTTTTTTTTAATTTGACAAATTTGCAAATATGTATATCGATAATTTATTGTTATTTAAATTAATAAACAATGACAGTATAAAATTAGTTTGCTATAAATATATATTATTTTTTTAAACAGGCCAGACATAAACATGATACGATCATTACCATCAGTACCAATATCAATTAAAACAACACCAGCAGCTGTCTCGCGTGTTGCTGCACAAGATGATCGTGAATTACCACGTCAAGGAAGCTTGGCAGATGGTGAAGGAATTAAAATTGTCATTCATGATGTTGACAGTGATCATGGTATGTTTGATATATTCAATTTTAATAATTATTTAATGATTATTTTTCGGCGATAAAAATCAATTGACTATATACAGAGAAAAATTAAATGTATTGATTTACATAATCCAAATGAAATACAGTGCAAAATATTTAAATATAAATAGAAAAAATAAAAAAAATTACTAATAATTTATATCGACCACGTTTGTTCATTGCACTCACAATTTTATTATTTTTTTTTTTTTTGACAGTTTCATTATTGAATACGACTGGGTTTTTATTTTTTTTTATTCATGATTATTTTTTATTTTTCAATAAAGGGTGCATTAAAAATGGGGTGTGGGCAACCGTGCAGGGTTATTGTTCCCAAATCGCCATTCTGCTCGATCAAGTGTAAAGTAATGTAAGCCAATTTTTTTTTTTATTTTTTTTTTTACCATTTAAAAACTTGAGAACCATTTTGTATATTAAACACCACTTTTATCCTCTGATTTAATTTAGAATAATATAATAATTTATCTACATGTAATTTTATTGCATTCATTCATTAATTTTCATTGAAAAAATAAATAAATTATTTGACATTTATGTTATTTTTTTTTTTCAGGTCCAAGAGTGAATACAAAAAAAAGGGTTGTCTTGAGAAGGGATCCACTACTGATGGACAAAGGACATAGAAGTAAGTAAATGTTAAAAAATATTTTAAAAATCTATGATATATCCAATAAAAATAATTAAAAAATAAAAAAAAAAAAAAAAAAAACGAAATTTCATCATTAATATTATTTTATTTTTTCAATAATAATAATAATAGTTTTGTAATGAAAAAATTCCGCAATATCATAGTTTGTAAGGGATTATATATAGCCACCGTATATCTATAAAATAAATATCTATGTCATGAACGAAGATGGAATACCAAAATACCAGAATTGCAAGCTAACAACTCTCTGAAAGCTTCCAGGAAGTTGCGTTGGTATTTGCAGTTATTCACTTGTAAATTTTAGTGGAAAACTGTCCAATACAATACAGACAAAACTGTTTATAATCTTTGGAATTTTATTTTTCCCACCTATTCAAATAAATAGATGAAAAATAAAATATATTTTTACTATCAATTAATTTTTACAATGAGAAATTAAATTGAGAAATTTTTTGAAAAATTAGCAATGAATATTATTAATTTATTCATATTTAATGTGTCGCAAAATTCAAATAAAAGTTGTGACTTTTTGGATTTTTTTTTTTTGAGAGATAAAGCAGAGATAAATTGTGTATTTATAAATGTCTTTGTAAATGTGCATAAGGATAAATCACTATCTCATCAAAACGTGAATCAAAGTAGGTTACATATATTAGTTTTCAAATAGTAAATTGTAATATAGTCATGGACATGTATTATGTATTTGCCCTAGTTTTATACGGTCAATGTAAATTGTCACAAACAAATATGTTACAATTTATTTTTTTTTTAAATCCACAAAGTACTTTTAATCAAGTATAAAAATAAAAATAAACTGAATAAACTTTTGGCATCATTTTACACGCAACAGGTTTATATTTATTTATTTATTTTTAATTTTTTTACGATATCAATTATAGACATTAAACAATGAGGAAAATTAATACTTATTAAAAATTTCATCATTAATCATTGAACCACTTATATAGTCAATTATTTTTTTTTTTTTTATATAATGAATAAAGTTTTATTTTTATCTACGAATAAATTGAATTTTAAAATTAAAAATTTCAAGTCTTCATTAAAGTAGGTAAGAAATAAATGAAATAAATGAAATGAAAAATAAAAAAAAATTATTTTTTTTATCAAAATGAATATCTGTAAATGATGGATTCATTTCCGTTCTCATTTCATGGATATTTGATTAGTATTTTACACACAAAACAAATCAAAATATCAATGGAAATGAAAGAATGAATGAACATTGAATAATTAAATGTCGCTCACCTATTGACTGATATTTTTTTTTTTGAATATTATTATCGATAAAATATAGTAGATAATAATAAAAATTTATAAAATACAACATCATCCATACATAGTATTTTTTTTCTTGTAAAAATTCAATTATTTTTATTTAAAAACACGTAAAATAAAGCTCAAACTTTTTTAGACTGCTCTTCAACATTTTTTTTTCTCAGGATTAAAAATAAAAAAAATATATATCAAAAGGTTACGTTAGAAAAAATTGATTTTCTATAAATATTTATATACATTTCGATAATAAAAATCAGAGTCATTTTAGTAAAGATAAGTATATCATAAAGAAAAAAAAAGAAAAGTACTGTCAATTTGTCTTCAGTGACATTCACAATCCTTATTCTTTGACCATCATTCTATTGAAACAACCCACTTGAAATCGTATATCTTGTTGACCCTAGCTTTTCTTATTTTATTTATTTTGTTTTTTATATAAATATATATCTCTTGAATCTTTGCGTATGTGCGTTTTTACTACTTGAGAGATCAACAGGTACACTGAGTGAATCTATACAGGGGTCACGCGATCGTTAATCTCAAATTTGACCACATAAAATAAAATGTGCAGTTAATAATTTTCATTGAAACAAAAAACTAAAAACTAGCTAATAAAAAAAAAGTAATAAAAACGAATATAAAAAAACTATTAATCAATAAATTTTATGTTTGTTACTTTTTTTTATTATTAACAGCTTGCAAAACATGAGGTTTAATTTTTTTTTTTTTTTTCTAAAATTATTTACATGCATTTAATTTGCTGATTAAGCAATCTTGGATAATTATGAGCATAATTATCAAATGGTACTTGACCAGTTGTAATTAATATCAATGCATGAAGAGGTGTTTAAACTAAAACTAGAACACACGTAATTTCAACAGCAATTTGATTGAAGTAATCATCCAATTATTTTGTGTGGTTAACCCAAAAATATTCTACATTTTAGCTAACCAGTAGGTTATTAAAATTTTCATTATCTACTTATGTTGTTCTAGTTTTACAAGCATCGATTATTTGTAATTTTTTTACAGTTAAATCAATAATTAGTTGAAGAAAGTTTCATCTATAAAATTCAATAATAATAGCATTTTAATAAAAAATATACTATTGTAAATATATTTGAGGAAAAACTTTGAGTCAAAGAATGATTAATATTAAAAAACAAAAAAAGTTTGACTATTTATATTGTTTTAAAGCAAGAGAGAAGTGTCAAGGTTTAGTTTGTATGTGTGTTGTAATTGACTGCAACAAGACACTAATCAAGTGGTATCGATTATCAACAATCAAGAATCTCTTTTGCCATGTTAAAACCACAGTGTTAGCCTGATCAAAGTTAATTCTAGCCAAACTATAAGTGACGTAATAACATTGACCTTTTGCCTTAATTATTAATAATAAAAAATGTCAACTATCACGTACAAAGTTTCGTCATATATTGTACTCAATCTCCATTAATAAATTTTATCATTAAAGTATACTTTTATTTTGCTGAAACTAAAATCTTTCTTCAATCTTCATTATATCAATATAATAATAATAAATAATAAAAATTTACTAAATTATCTGACACATATTAATCGACAATTTTTTGGTGAGAAAATTTATCTTAACATGGCCTGAATCGTGTGGTCAAACCTTAATTTTACCACACTTTGCGTGTTACAAATTCATTTGCGTGTGCACATTATATTCATATATAAGAAGCAAAAAAAAAAAAAAAAACTAGGTGCGTTGAACGACATGATTCGATCAAAAAAACATAATCATATTGAGAAAAAAAACAAGCCCAAAGCAAAAAAAAAAAAATCTATAATTACTATATATTTTTTAAAAAAACATTTCATATAGTTGTTTAAATTTTCAATTATGTTATACTATTTTTGATATATCATCAATTGATAATTAGTATACATTAACAACAGTATAATATAGGATAATTACAATTGTGTTGTTTAAATTTTGTTAAACTGTATAAGTTTATGTTGGCTAATGGAGCAGACACAAAGGGGTGTGGTTTATGCTAATGGGAGAAAAACGAGAAGAGCTTTAGGTATATATTGTTGTTGTTATTGTTGTTAGTGTTTTTGTATATAAATTTATTATAGTATATGTGTTTTCTCGTAATGTGCAAGGATGTTTGCGACAGCTTTGCGGTACACCATTACACACTTATCTCGAGTATTGTGTGCCAGCTGGCCTTTACCGATATGACAATGTTTCTAACACACACACACTATACATGAATAAAATAAATATAAATATACATCTTCATGTACATTATTTTCTATATACTCATAGACTATCAAAATTTATATTTCAATAATTTAGCCACTTGTATATATTCATTTATATTTTTTATAATAATATTTGGGTATTATTTTAAAATCATTTTTATTACGTATGAGTGAATATACATTTTTAAAAAAATATTTATATATTATAACGAATAAATAAAAATCAAAAACAATGGTGGTCATAAAATTCTGTATAATAAAAAATATAAATTACGTGAAAATAACTTTATCCTTTCAACCGAAAAAATAAAAAAAAATGAAACAATAATAATCCGAGTTTTTAAAACTAGAGGTATTGTTTTTTATAAAAAAAAAATAGTAAAAGGAAATCAAAAAAGCAACAATAAAATGAAAATATATAAAAAAAAAAAAACTATTGGTATATATATTATAGAGGAATGGAAAAAAAAAATTATATATTCATGTGCATTGTGGTCCTCTGAGATTCACGAAAACAAGATTTATACACGAGTGAAATAAAACTATGATGAAAATATGCACACATGTCAATATGCATCAAATATATAAAATATTAAATTATTTATTTGTTTTAAATATTATTTATTCATTTTTCCTTTTTTTTTTTGTTTTAGCTAGAGGATTTGGTATGAGAGTTGTCGGCGGAAAAACTGGCACAGATGGACGGCTTTATGCATCGATTGTTTGGACAGTACCAGGAGGACCAGCTGAAATGGCTGGACTACAAAAGGGTGATAAGGTAAAATATTTATAAATTAATCCATATATTTTCATACTAATTACATTGGAATTTTTAATTAATTATATATATCAATATGAATTACTCGTTAAAATTCTATAACTGCGTCTGACTAAAGCTTGACTTGTTCTACTTTTTTTTTTATAAATAAATATCTTCAAATGAAATTAATCAATTTATGCCACAAAAAAAAAAATTGCCTTTATAATTAACTATAAAATAATAATAAAATATATTTTTTTTAATATTTCGCGTTTTATATATGCTGAAAAAAAAAAAAACTTAAAATAAATAAAAAAAAAAAAAAATCAGCAATAATTAAAGCGAAAAAAGAATTTTCTTTTTTTTTTTTTTTGTTTTTTTCAATATCTGTTGATAACTGATGTCGTCATTGTTTGAGCTATATGCTTCCTCTAATTGGTAAAAAAAAAAAAAATACAATGGCCATAGGTAAAGCTCTACGTGGGCGTGTAATATTTTAACTTTTCATCTGTCATTTGATTCTCTGGTCTATTTTTTAATTATCTTTTTTATTTCAATTTTTTAACAGTTAATTATACTTTTAAAATACCTATACTTTCTTTCAACTATTTATACTTTTTTTTATATACATTGCCTGCCAACTTGAGAAAGATTTTTGTCTATTTTTTTTTTTTATATAGACATTGATTATTTTTCATATAAAAATATACTTATATAGTTATATACGCCATTTTCACGTTGTACTTTCATTGATAACGTGCTGATAACGGACATATTGTGTATGCCAATAACGAATTACCCACGTCAAACTATCGACAAAGTCTTCAACTGAATTTACTTTTCATGAAATACTTGAAAAAGTATTTTTTTTTTCTTGTTATTTTATTTTTTTCAATACTTGATAAATCGTTTCAACAAATAAAATTAATATTGAAAATTGTTTTTCCCATTTTAATCATGAAATAAAAATATATAATTCAATAATCTCTTTTATTTTAAATATATTATGAAAAAGAAAATAATTTTAATAAATCATGTCAGATAGTTTTAAAAATATTTCTATCAAATTTTTAGCATAACTTGGGTTATATGTACCACACCTCATTTATTGTAGTCATAACTTGAGTATTCTAGGTCGCGGAATGTTTATGAGAAAATAGAATGATGGTACTAGAAAATTGTCGACAGACACGACAACAAACATACCACATTATAACCGAGTTTATAAAAGTTTTACTTTATTTTTTTGATAATAACTCATTTGAAAAAAAATAATAATAGTGATAATCAAAAAAAAAAAAAAAAGAAATAGTTGCAATATAATCGTGAAATAAATTTAGAATAAAAAAAAAAACAAGTTGACTAAAGTGAAAATGAATATAAAAAATAAGAAAAGGATCGTTCTCAATTTTTTGTCAAAGAGGTTTTCTTGTTTGGAAATTGCTTGGGCAATGCTGTCGCTCAAGGACAATATTATTTTTTACTTTTCATCTTCTTTTGTTAACATTACATGAATAGATGTTTTGTTGACGAAAAAAAAAAAAAAAATAAAGAAAATACCAACTGACACAATGTATTTTTATTAGACTTGATACATTATCTAATTATTTTCATTTCAATCAAACAACTAAATAGCCAAAATCAGAAATCAAATTATTTTTTTTTGTTTTTTTTTTTTATCATTGTATAGATAAGGTATTGTCTTGAAAATTATTTTTCTTTTTCTTTGTCGAAAATTGAGTGATCTCAAAAGACAAATAAAAGCTATTTTTCAGAATTATATAACAATCATTTTCTTTCATTCTTATAAAAAAATTTCTTATCACAAAATAATTTTTTCAGACAAAATAAAATAAAAAAAATATATCTAAGCTTGAAGAATTATATCATGGATTTTACGATGTTCCGATAACTCGTCGACTAATGTGTCTCGTCACTGAGAGCTTAGAGATTCAGAATCTTGAAATATTACTGTCGAAATATCAAGGGAGAAAAGTAAAAAAAAACAATAGTTATTTGTTTCTTGGATATATAAATAAATATATATACAGATTGAGAAAATAATCGACACATTGCGCTATCAATTCGAAAGATTAATTCACATTGTATTAAGTAAAATTGATGATCAATCTTTATATCAAGATTTATAAAAATTGTTTCAAGTTTAAAAATTAATTTATATCAATAGTTATTAGTTAATCATTGTGTCTATAAATTATAATTAAAATATAATTTTGTATGTTATTCAAGGTTCTTGAATGGTCTGGTGTATCATTGATCGATAGAAATTTTGAGGATGTTGCTCAAATAATTGAACACACTGGTGATCTTGCTGAGCTTGTTGTCGAACCAGTTGGCATGTGAGTAATAATTAACAATTTTTTTTATATTCAAAATGTTCATCATAAATAATAAGAAAAAATATAAATAAGTACTTGAACAAAAGTCGAATATTCAACGAAACGAAAGTCCTTTCATTTATATTCACAACTATTTCTATTTAAAAAAAAAACTTTTGTATGTGAATTTTTTTGTTTTAAAAATATATAAAAAATTTTTTCATGTGAATACTCATTTCACCGAGATATACACTCGAAAATTGTTGGCTTGTCACCACAAAAATACATCACAATAATTGTCTACATTTTTCATAAAAATTAATACTCACTTTTAAATATTTAATTGTTTGTTTTTTTTATTTTTGAATAAAAACGCTTTTAAATAATTACTTTTGGTACTTGAAAAAATAACAAAAAATATTTGAATTTAAAAAAAAATTTAATGACTGAATTACCGACAGAGACAAACCGTCGCTTACCCCCTTCGCCATTGTTTTTTTTTTTTTATTCGCAACGCAAAAAGAGAGCGACTATTATTATTATTCGAATTCCCAGAATCGAAGAAAAAAAAAAAAAAAACAAAAAACAAAACGATAAAATAATATTGAATATTTAATTTACTCACATGAAAAAAAATTACTCAATTCAGCTAGCGGTATTATGTTTGTGTCTTTTTCTGTTAAAATAAAAGCAAAAAAATAATTAATTATTTAGATAATAAATAGAGTCATAAAATAAATTGCAAAATGGAGCACTTTGAGATGACGCCATGGCGTCAAAAATAAAAATTTATAAATTCACTTAAATTGATAAAAAATAATGATATTTACCAAATTATTTTTATACCAGTCGAGAGATTATACTTTTGCGGATAAAATGATACACAATTTGTTATTTGATCGATAAAAAAATATAATAATAAGGCTCAGCATCGGAGGAGGTAAAAAAAAAACAAACCGACGACGTCACTACACTTTTTTTTACTGACCCCTACCGCCATCCCCCCGTTTTTATAAAACATAAAAAAAAAATTGGCGTATTTGCGCATGCGTTGTAAGATTAAAAAAATAATTAGTTGGTCAATTTGTTGTTTATTTTATTTATAAATAAATAAATAAACAAATTATGTTTTTTAAAAAAATAAAATAAAATAATTAGTGATTGATATCAGGTGAAGATGTAGGCATTTGTTGGCTCAAAAAAAAACCCAATAAAAGTGTTGATTGTTATTAAAAAATTGTCGTGTAATCATCATCAAAAAAATAAATGAAACATCAGTGTTAAAAATAAAATAAAAATGAGATATCAAAGTTGGCATTGAGTGAGTGATATTGACAAGTGCCAGAATAAATTCACATGATTGATCAGTGGATCCAATTCATGTGCTTCATCAGTGGATCCAAGATGACAAATTTATCAACACTAAACTATTAATACATCTATCTAGACAATTGTCAACATCAAATTTACAATTTATTACTTTTCATTACATTAATTGTATTTTTTGTTAAAATTATTTATTTTTTTCTGTTTTGTTTGATGAAATTTAGTGGAGATCAGCTGGATGACATGCCACCATCAACTGGAAAAACAACTGGAAATCTTGGTCTTCAATTAGGCAAGTTTTTTTTCATCAACAATATTGTTGTTGTTGTTTATTTTTTTTTTATTTATTTAGAAATAAATTAGGTCAACGTTATCAAAGCTCCTTTGTCATCATTCATTTTTTAATATTATCAAAAATTTTTACAGACTCGGAAACGGATAAAACACCAACATCACCAACACGCAGGAAACTGCCAAAGACGCCGGTATAATAATGAGTTAATAAATTAACTCTACACGTGTGACCTTTTATTATCTTTATTTTATTTTTTAAATCACTTATTCACCTTTCTTCTTAACTAACATTATTCAATCACTTTCTATTAACAATACACTATCGGCCATTAATTTTTGTTTATTATTATTTTATAAATTTAATCATTTTTATATTTATTATTTGCTATACATGTTGTTTATTTAATAACTAAAAAATAATTAGAAAAACAAATGACAAAAAAAAGGAAATAATCTAATATTAAATTATTCAAATTATTTTTCAATGATAAATATATTTGTGAGTTTATTTGAGCTCAAAGTAGAAAAAAAAAATGAGTAAATTAGCTGTAGAAATACTGCTAAAATATTAGAAAATATAAATGAAAATAATAATCTTATTTAGGATATTTAAAAAAGTTTAATTAAATATGTGTAAAGTATTCTTTGATTGTTTACATGTTTCAATGTGTAAATGATTAATTAACAAGTGTGTTACTTGTAATTTGTTGTGTATTCTTCAAACGTATATTTGTTTATATATATTTTTTTTTTAGTTTAAAATATTACGATGAATTGCGTGACAATGAATTTACACATGACATAAAATAAAATGTCACGTTAAATATTAATTTAGAAAATATATTAAGATTCACTTAAAAACTGTGTTTTTGACGACTGGTGAATCTTGTAAATAAAATTTAGTGCACGTCCAAAATTAACAAAAGAGAACAATCTAATATTAATTATACAAATGTTAATCAACTATTGATACAAAAATATTTGTGTGCGTGATAAAAAACAATCAATATCTCATTAATTAACAATTTTCCCTCGACTGTACAAATTACTGCACAATTTTTTTTTTAACTTCATATTCAACATACAATTTTTTTTGTCATTTCATTTGTTTTCTTTTTTTTTTTTTCAACAATATTTATTTATTTATTTTTTTTAGTTATTTTTGTTTTTGTGCTTGTCATGAACGGTGCCCTATTTCACTGTGATATATATACCCTAAAAATTTTCAATATTCCCATTTGAAAAATTGAATACAAAAGAAAAAAAATTAAATAAATAATTGTTTAATTTTTTTTCTTTTTTCAAGTAAATTATTTCATCTCAATTAATCGTACATGTGCCAATTTAAATATTCAAAAAATGAATTTAAATAAATGCTTACGTACAATCAGCACTAATATTTTTACCCTGTGAAAATAATAATAATGTCTTTCAACTTGAATATAAAAAATAAAAATTTATAACGGAAATAAGTGGTAAAAAATAAATTATTTCGAAATGAGCAATCAACTGGAAAATGACAGGAAAAAAACAAAAATAAAAAACAAACAAACAGTAGAAGAGCTTAAAAAAAAGAACAAAAAAATATTCAATTAAAAGTGGATTCACTTGGATAAAAAAAATAGATAGAAAAATAAAATTTTAATAAATATATCTTGGTTTGTCTAAAATTTCGGTGTTTTAATATAAATTTAATTTGATGAAATAATAGTTACAAATTTAATAGTTAATTATCGATGAATACAAAATTTATAAATAATAAATTTTCATGAAATTAAATTTTTGAATGGTAATAGTTATGAAATAGACAAACACCAAAACTTGCAGTAAATTAATTTGATGTTTAAAAATAATAAAATATTATTTATAATGACCATTTATTTTTTAAATATCGTGTAGTATAATAATTAACATATATTTATTTGATAAATGGATAAAATATATTTAATTCGTGATAAATTTAAAGCTGAATGTACCAATATAAATATATTAAAGTAAAATTATTGCAAGTATGTGTCAACTAGACTGAACTAAATGAGACACTTGTAAATTTGGCTTGTTTATTTATACATTAGATTTTTAGTTGATTGAACATTTTACTAATAATTTATTATCAAATATATATGTGTAGCATATTCAACAATTTCCATAAGATCTAATATTTCATTAAAAATTTAAAATAATCGTCTTTTTATCCAAATTATTAATTTATTAATTCAATTCAATTATTATTTTTTTCATTATAATTATTATTTCATATTTATAAATTTTTTTTATACTCAATGACATGTTGATTGTTAAATACAATTTTCAAACTTACTTGTAACTAGAAAACCAATCAAATCGTTTTAAAAAAAATTAATATAATTAGATGTATATATTTAAACTTTGTCAATAATTACTCAACTATATTGGGACCTAAAATTAAAATCAAAAAACAACATTGGTAATAGCTAAATTATTTCTAAAAAATATCTTTGATTTTTTTTTTTTCTTTTTAAATAATCATCAGCATATAATATATAAGCTTTGAGAGAGAAAAAAAAAATCAAGACGTCTATCGAAATGATTCTTGTTGCTGATGAATAAATAATTTATATGAAAAAAAAAATCAAGTGTCAGTTGGGGTGAGAATGCGTCTGCAACTGAAGATCCCTTAAAGTCCCGTTAAAAATAAATGAAAAATAATTTAAAAACAAAATTAATAGTTTTGTTGTTTCATATATAAATGTCATATGAATGTAAATTAAAATACATATTTATATTTTTTAAATAAATAATTAGCAGTGCAATTAACAAAAAAAAATAAATAAAAACGGGCTATTTGGTGACAACGTTCCATTGATTAATTAAATTAACAGTTATTTTTTTTTTTTAAATAAACACAATGGCAATTCGTTTCTCCAAAGAAAAATATAAATACATTTGATCATGATAAATGGTGTTTATAGATTTTTAGACTATTTAAAAAATTATTGTGTAATTATATAAAGTCCAAAAAACACAAAAGAATTTTAATTCAATGTGTAAATAAATAAATGTAAAATGAGAATAAAAAAGAAAGTAAGAGAAAAATTTAATTAAAAAATTTTTATAAAATAATAATTTAATATAGTAATATTAAAAAGAAAAAAAAAAAAGTTTTACATTATCGAATTTTTTTGTTTTTTAAATAATCTTCTTTATTTTTATTTTAATTAATTTTTTTTTTCTCTCTATACTCAATCATTATAATTTTCATTGGCACAATTTTTCATTTATCAAACTAAAAATAAATGTGTCCATTATTGTCGTTTTTTACTGTCTCTTAATTATTTTTTCTAATCCCATTTTATTTATTTTTATATAAATATATATTTAGATTGTTTATTTGTGCCCCTCGTAAGAAATTTTAAAAAAAAAAAAAGAAAATTACATGATTATTGTAAATAGAATAAATAACCGCTGACGAAAATGATGAAAATGAAAATGTAAGTTATGGCTATATGATAAAAGTTTTAGCATAACTGGCCCTCACGCTACTCTTCCCAACTGGCACGACTCTAGTAACTTAGATTTTTTAATTTATATATTATTTATTCTTAAATTTATATTTTTTCATTTAATGTTAGTGTGATATTTAGTTTTGTAAAATTATATATTTTTTTTTCCTTGTAATCCTTGCCAAATGTCTCGCAGCAATTTGTAATTATTTTTTAAATTCAGTGTACTTTGAAAAATTATAAAATAATTATTAACTCAATTATTATTTTCAGAGTACATGATGAATATTTTTTTAGAATGTTTGTAGATTTATAAAAAGCAAGTAGATAATTCAAAAATATTTTTTATAAAAAGATTCTCTGAAAATTAACAAAACTAATTTTTTAAATTAAAATATATAATTCTAATTTTATTTTTTTTTCTTATCATCATTCAAGCACAACGACAGAGTATTTGCTTTGTGGAATATTGTTATGTATAGAGTAATAAAACTACCACTAAAATGCGAAAGTTAGCAGTGGGGTTGGCTAAAGAAAAAAAAATATATGTAGAAAACAAAATACAATATATGATACACTTTTTTTTTATTTTATTTTATTTTCATACCCTTGGGTGCCAGAAAGTAAGAATGAAAGGGCGTGTGAAATATATCAGACGGTTAAATTGGTATACAAATATTTCTAAAATTCAAGTTGAACAAACAATCATACCACTGATTTTTATTTTTAAAAAAATTATCAAGATATTAAATATGTTCAGTGCATGTAAAAGTTGTGCTGCTTAAATAAAAAATGTATATATTTTTTCAATTTGTGCTTTGCATGTTATATGTTTTTATATTTCTTTAAAATTTTTCCCTCTTCATATGTATCTATTCTATTTGTCTTAAAAAAAAATTATTATTATTCATTCCTTGTATATCAAAAGGAAGAAAATAAGAAATTTCTTTTTTATTTAATTTATTATTGACTTTAAAATAAATATATATAAAAAAAAAAAAAAAAAATATACCAGAGCACAGGCAAAGTGTTTTCCATTTTTATATATAAAGGTATTTTTATATATACGCTAGTAACTTTCTATGTAAATTTCATTGGTGCATACATGAGTGTCAAGAGTCTAGTCAAAAAATAAAAAATAAAACTACAAACTCCAGAAAGTTTATATGTATATATACATATATATATGTAAACTTTTTTTTAAATAAAGAAATAAAAAAATACTTTGCTTGTACGTGGTTGGGATTTAGAGCTAAAAGTGATTATATATATAAAATGTTAGCCAAATGTTACAAGGTTCACATTAGAATTTCTATGTATTCATGTATATTTTTTTATTTTTTATTTTAGGAACAAATTGCCAAAGAACGACAAGTCACTGGTAGAGTACAAATACAAGTTTGGTATGAAAATGACAGAAAAGAACTTGTTGTCTCTGTTCTTGCTGCTGATGAAATTTGTCTACGTGATCCTGATACTGGTTCACCACCAGAAGCATTTGCTAAACTTGTTCTCTGGTTTGTTGATAAATCATTATATTTAATAATTTTTATATTCATGTAAATAAATAAAACAAATACTTTAAATTATAATTGAATTGTTAAAATAACTCTTTGATAAATCAAACATGATTTTATAATTTTTTTTAATTACCTTGTTTGTTTTTTTTTTAGTGGTGAACAAAATTCAGTTCAAACGGAAGTTGCTGGACCAACTCAGAATCCGATTTGGAATGCGAATTTGACATTTCCTGGTATTGCTGGTGATAAGCTCATGGATAAAACTATCGATTTGACCTTATGGGATTGTACACCAGATGGTGAAAATACATTTCTTGGTGAATGTGTTGTTGTATTACAAAATGCTTTTGAAACTGACCGAGCTGTTTGGTAAAAATTATATTTATTTTTTTACAAAACCTTTCACTGAAAAAAAATATATAATAATTTTTTTTTTAAATAACAATTTCCGATTGCGGTTGTTACGTGCTACTGGAAGCTAAAAAAAAACTCGTCTTTATTTTTTTTTTTTTATATATCCAAGAAAGAGTAATATGATACTGTCAATTGCACACGTATAAATAATATTTTTTATCATTTTATTATTTTTATAAAAATCCATTAGATATTTTTTCGATTTTTTTTTCTTGTACAGAGATGGTTAATTAATTATTTTTCTTGACGTCTCAATTTTATCCCATGTGTTTAATTTCTTTTTTAAAATGAATTTTCAGGTATCGATTAGAGGATCCAAAAGGTTTGAGATCTGGCAAATCACCATATGCATCACCAAGAGGTTCATTGTCAACTGAAATTGCCCAACGTTTATTAAGACGTGAAATACGTGAAAGAAGTTATAGTGATGATACACCAAGTGATAGTGGTAGTCCTGAGCCATATTTTTTACATCCAGATCATGCATGGCAAATGAATTCACGACGTGGATCATCACAATCTGAACAACTTGAAGTTGAACCGTATGAATTAACAAAAGATTACAGCAGATCATTACCAGGAAGTCGAAGAAGTAGTTTTCAAAGCCAAGGAGGAGGCACTGATAGCAAACGTAATAATTTATTTTTCTATTTAAAATTTATATTACCAAGTCAATGAGTGAGCTGGAATGAGGTCAGGGACAAACGAGATTTAAAAATTAAAATTCCTAATTTTGGCATTATTGATCCACTTAAAAATTCAAATATTCTTTTTAAAACTCGGCTATCACACAGACCAATTGAAACTTGAATTAGATTAACAAGTGAATATCATGAATATAATAATTTCAGGTGGAAGTATTGTTGATAATGATATGCCAGTTGTTTATTACAATCGTGAACGTCGAAGAAGTTCAGTTGCCAGAGTTGTTAGAGATCCTGAAGAAGTATTAAGATCACTTAAAAAAGCAGCAGCTAAAGGAGAACTTAATAGAACATTGAGTCTATCAAATGAAAAAAGACGTGGCAGTCGTAAGTAGACTATTTTTTATTTACAAAAATATATATATTCAATTCAATCATTTGTCCTTTTTATTATTGCCAAAAACAAAATTCATCATTGTGTTATTTGCATTGTCTGTTTGTTAACTATTTAATTCAATCATTCTTTAAATTTCTTCTTTTTTATCTTATTATATTCATTATTAAAATAATTTTAAATCATGAATTTTTATCATGATAATTTAAAAAGCATTGACTTTGTTACCTTTGACATTTTCTACACTTGACTTTGCATAAATTGAAATACACAAGCTTCTCTCATCATCTACATCATCATTTCCCAAACCATCAAACTGTATTAAATGACGTTTACAAGCTGTCCAACATCTAGAGTGTATTCATGTCAACACGAGTCGAATGTCAATTTCCAAACTCTCATATACAAATATATGTTTGTATGTATATATTTTAATGTTTCGTGTTTATATACAACAACCATCAAAATGCATCAACCTATTGTGTTGTCTGTGCATCGTTTTACATCTACATCTACATGTTGTGTGTGTCTATCTTTTCAACATTCATTTATACACATATCTTTTCATTTCTCTATCACGATTACACATTTGAATATCCATAGAAATTCACAACTGTATGTTACACTTGTATGTTTATAATACTCGTCATTCATACAAAAATTTAATTAACAATTTAAACATTTTTCAACATCATTTTTTCATTTTTTTAATCAAATTTGAGACAATAAATTTTTTAAATGTGTACGAAAAATATCTATTTTATTTTGCATTTATATTTAACATTTTTAAATGATAAATATTACATTTTTATTATTATTATTTTTTAGTAATTTGTTGGCTGACATATTTCCATTTTTATTTAATTTTTATTAAATAAATAAATTTATTTATACAATTTGGGTTTAACTATAAATTTTTAAATTGTGTGTTAGTTTTTTTCTTTTTTAAAAAAAGCACTGTTATTTATGGTTTTTCATTTATTTCATTTTATTTATGATGATTTTTTATTTATATTTATTTTTTTTTTCTCTCACATCACTCTCTCGTGTACCATATGCTTACCCTGTGGCACTTTGACCGAGCGAACAGATCATTTTTACCTTAAAATTCAATTTCAAGTTTTTTTTTTTTTTCGATTGCCAATAAATTTTGATTTTTTTGTTATATTTATTTTATTTGTATATACAATTTTACTTGTGTTGTATTTTATTTCGAGATCTTTTTATATAGTAAATGGATATTTTTTTATTTACTTTTAAATTATCTGTATATAAAATTGAAATAATATTCGGTAAAATAAAATTCACTGTGACGGTTTTTCAGTGTTTTTCAATTGATTATTTTATTTTATTTTATGATAGCCCAGTGTATCGATGTTCAGCATATTAATGTTCTACGTATTTGACATATAATATAAAATATTTTTTTTTAGAAAATATATATATACACACGCTTTAATCGTGCGTCAATGTTTCAATTCAAATTTCCATAATAATAATTGCACAAATCATTTGTCTTTGTTGATTAAATATTGACTCAACTATTGCTTTTTATTTGTTAATGTTAAAAAAAGAAAAAAATATATAAAACTAATATAATTTTCTTTTTGTTTCAATATTTATTATCTTCATAATTTTCATATTTATTTTTCCGGCTGCCCACCTGCAAATTCGGTTTTAAAATAATAATGATACAATTTGAAAAAAAATGAAATAATTGTGTGATGTTCGCTCGATCAAAATGTCGAAATTAATCCACAAAAAAAAAAAATCAAATAAAAAAATTATTTAAAAAAAAATAAATATCACCAACCAACAAACCACCATCACCAACCTATGTTTGAATATCGGGCCACCCGTGAAAACTGGGCCCGACCAACCAGAGTGCATAATCCCAACAGTAACTGTGTGGCAGTGCGAGCCTGTGTCTCCGAGGACCGGTAATTCGGCCCCTCAATCACTACCGCACTCCACACCACCCCGATAATTAACGCAAGGCATTGTCGTCCAACGATTGAGGGCACTGGTAAGACTACTCTTTGTCTTATTTTAAATGCTCTTTTTTTTTTTTTAATTTAATTTAATTTAATTCCAAACAATCAAAAAAAAAGCTAAATAAATAACAATCAATCTTTATCACTATCCAATTTCCATGAAATCCAATTAATAAAAATTTTTATTTACGTAAATGGAGAAAAAAAAAAAAAAACTTGTTTATAGATTTAATAAACATTGATGTTTGTTTTTAAATATTTTTTGTATAAATTACACAGTTAGAAATAAAAATATAAAATTTACAATTTTTTAAATGACAAAAAAAATTGATTTACAATCTTTTTTTTTAGATTTAAATATTCTTAGATGTTTAAAGTTTGTTCTCTTTAATTAATTATATAAAATACATTTTACGTTTTTTTGTATCTAACTGTGTATTTATATATTGTTTATATACTGATTTTAATGACAAATTGATGTCACTTGTTTATCAGTTTATTTTTGCAAAACGCTATATGGCAATCCTGTAGCTGCTAAATCAATTTGGCTATCCAGATTTTTTTTTATTAAATAAATATACTACCATGGTATATATTTAAAAAATGTGGCCCTTAGATATTTCTATACTTTGAATAATAATTGTAACCAGTTGATATCGCAGTTGTGTTTTCTGCAGTTGATTAGGTAAGACCAATCGATGATGAAATTGTCAAAAAGTAAAATTAATTAATTTATCTGATGTATTTTAATAATTCAGATTTAAAAATTAACTACTTTTATGATAATTATACTCATAATCGATGTAGTCAAAAATATTTTCCTCTTAGCTTTTGTAGAAATTAAATTTTCTATTTTTTTTTAATTTTACAATTTATTTTTTTATACAACTTTTGGTATTTTAGATATTTTATTTAATCTTGTTTTACATCCTCTTTGTAAATCTGTTTTTTTTTTTTTTTTTATTTATGATAAGTAGAAGTATGAGTAGTTATATTTTTGAGGCTTGCATTATTATGATAATGAACGAGTAGAAATTGGCACGAGTAGATGCAATGAAATGAATTAATTAGAAAAAAAAAAAATTTCCTATTTTACATTCTTTTTATCTTCTTTTCTACATAATATCTGTATTTTGTAATTAATTTTTATTTTTTATTTCAACAATAAACAGGTTTAATAATAAATACAAAAAATAAAAAAAAAAAAGATAGATTTTTAGATTAGTAAAATTAAAAATATATAAAAAATTGTTTCTATCATTTTTTTAAATATACTTTTTTCTTTTAAAAAATTCAAAAAGTATATTATCACTATAACAAAAAATGTAAATAATTCAAATTGAAGATAAATTTTTTTTATCTAGGACACGATAATAGATTTTGTCTCTTGTATATTATATTTGTAGCAGAAAAAAAGTGGGTGACAAGATAGTAAAAAATAAAAATAAAAAGGAAAAAATATGAGTAACTTAGTATAAAATGTTGAATAAGGAAAATAAAATAATAATATATGAAAAAAAAAATTGAGTATAAGATCCAGTGAAGGAGAAATAAAGTGGGAACCTTTTGCTAAACGAACGAGGTTGAAGAAATTGGCGTACTTTGAGATGGCAAGAGATAAATTAGATTGGCGACTTTACAAGCTGAGAAAGTAGTGAATGACGTGAACAAGAAAGTTCAGTTGAATAAATAATAATAATAATAATAATAGTAAAGTAAAATGATAGAAAGAAAAAGTAAAAAAAATATACATAAATTTATTGATTTGATTTGTAGAATATTATTTATTAAAGAATATAGAATTTTTTGAAATTGTTAATATAGTTTTAATATTTTCATTTTTTAAGGGTACTTGTTAAAAACCCTGTTTTCTTCAAGTAACTGTGTTCTCAAGAATTTACTTGAACTTTACAAACTCCAAGCAAAAACAAGAACAACACAACTTGATAATTGCAAGCTTGAGTTTTGAAAATTTTTTCTTTAAAACTTGAAATAAAAAAATCATAACAAACAGAGAAAATTTATGAAAGAAAGGAAAAACAAAAATTCAAATTGTTAGGGATTGTATTACAAGAATATATATTTATTTTTTAAATTATAAACAAAAATAAAAATGAGTGAGCACAGAATGATTGTTAAATAATGTTTATTCTTATAAAACTTGTTCAATTTTTATTTTTAAAATTTTATAGAAACTATTTTTAAAAGAGTATAAATTTTATTCAACATTCAAACTTGTTATTATTTTTTTTTTTGTTAATTTTCCAATTATAAAAATGAAAAGAAAGAAAAAGAAAAAAAATGATAGTAACAATTTTATTTAAAATACATAATTTAAAATATAAATTAATTTATATATATATATTGCATATACTAAAATGAAATTTAATATAAAAAAATGTATGAATGATAGAGAATAGATAATTAACAGAAATAATTGGTTAAAAAAAAAAAAAAATTGTAGGGCGAGACGAGCGTAAGGACAGCCTAACTCGAAACGAAAGGAGAGACAGCATAGGACAAACGATGATGACATTTCCTGAAAAAGTTTACGAAAGAAATAGTGAGTCTGATGAGGATGAAAAAATAAGGTAAATAATATTTTTTATATATATAATAAATAAAAGTAAATAAAAGCAATTTAACTTTAAAAGTTAAATATTTTATTAGAAAATAAAAATTGAATACATTGAATACTCGAGCAAATAAATAAAATCAAATTTATGTATTTTCAGTCGATCGACAAAGAATGGCAATGGCGTAGATACAAATCTTGGTCCAGGACAAGTGGCACCCCGAGGATTCAAACTGATTGGTGGTAAGAAAATAAAAATAAAAATAAATATTTTAAATTGAAAATAAAATATAAATAAAAGTTTTTTATAAGTATAAAATTTATTCTGTTTTATTGAAAAGTAAATATATGAAAATTAAATTTATAGGAATGCAAAATGGTGAAGTCAAATTGGCTGTATTTTTGAGTAAAGGTACACTTGAAGTTGAGGTAATATCAGCAAGAGATATTTGTCCAGGTGAACGTGAAGAACCAGGTTATATAATATTTTAAATAAAAAAAAAATTATAAAAAAAATAAAGATAAATATATTTTTAATTATTTTAAGTATTATTATTTCAGATACATATGTAAAAACTTATTTACGTGATGGTGAACGTTGGGTGCATAAACGTAAAACTCGTGTAATACGTCATTCAAGAAATCCAGAATATCGTCAAACATTAAAATACAGTAGTTGTGATGCACTTGGTCGTAATTTATTGGTAATGTTGTGGGAAAAAAAACAAGGTTTTGGAAGTAATCAAGGATTGGGTGGTTGTGAAGTTGAACTTGAATTATTACCATTAACAACATTATCCGTTGGTTGGTATCCATTATTTCCAATTCATACACTTGGCACACAAAATGCTGATTCACCATGATGGTTAAGGGAAAAATGGGCACTTGAAGCTGGTGAACTTGATTTAAGACTTGGCTTATTACTCAAGGATGAATCAGAATCAGTTGTTAAAATTATATCATGATTAATTAAATAATTAAGTGACTATTTTTATTATTATTTATATTTTTTTCATATTAAATTATCATTTTGTTTTATTGGTTCTGTACTGTCTCATTGACAATATCTATAAACATTTTTAATGACAATCAAATATTTTAAAATAAAATCATTCGTTGGATATATAAAATATACCTTGACAATCAATAGCGAGACTGTTTTACTTGATCAAATAGTAAAAAGCTTGCATATTTAATTGAAAATATTAAAAATTAAAAAAACATATTTATAAATGTTTCTAAATTAGATCAAATTGATGGAAAAAAAAAAAGTAAAATATGGTGTTAAAGAGCGATAGTATATAATAAGTAAATTTATTATTTTAAAAATGTCAATGATGTGGTACAGAAAGCTAATTTTAAATAATTTTTCCGGCTTTGTTTATAATTATTAATTAAATATTTAAAAAAAAAAAACATCTAAATGAAAAAGTATACTAATGATTGTTTTGAAAAGTATAATGATATTTATTTTTTTTTAATATTAAAAGCAAAAAATAACTTGAACTTTCTGATGTAGTAGCTTATCGAGCAATATGAAAAATTAAATAGTAAATTCAGCAATAATTTTTCGGTACCTGCAGATGCCTGCGTCGAAATAAACGGGTAAAAAATATAAATTAAATAAATTAAAATGTATAATTTATAAAAAATTTATTGTGATTTATGAGTTTTTTAATAGTCACGTTATTTTAATTATCAAGAGTCCATTTTTCCCGATGATTAAAAATGGTATTATTGCCATTGAAAAAAAAAATAATAATAAAAAAAATATATTTAGGTATATGTTTGTAAAAAATATTGAGATGAATTGAGATGAATGATTATTGAGTGGTGCATTGAAAATGATAAAAAATGAGAGAAAAGGTATAAAGTTTTTAGGTCGAATGATATCTGAATTTTAATATTTGTCATCTGGTTCACTGGTTGATCCAGGTCAAGGTTTATTTGAGTCTAGTTGACACTGAAAGTCCTCATATAGTTTAAAAATTGAACAATGAAAAGACAAAGTTAAAAAAGATAATGAAGAAAAATTAATTAGTAATCAAAATTGTAAATGCGCTCGTTAACGAAGAGTATCCTCAATCACTGACGATGAATTTTAAAAAAGTCTCTAAATATTCATTTTACTTTCAATTAAATCGAAAAAAAATTTTAAATAATATTTACAAAAAAGAAAATAATAAAAAAAAGCCACTTGACCTTATTATTTAAATTCACATAATTTTTTTTTTTGTTTTTATCAATTAAAAAGTTATCTGGCATTTATTATTAATTGAAAAAAACATATATATATTTTCTTTTTTTCATCCCATTAAAAGACATGAAAGTAAAATAAATATAAAGTTTTTTATTGAATAATTTATAAATATATGAAATTAATAATTTATTTAGTTGATAAATTTCAAAACTTTTTGAGCGCGATTGAAGTAAATTAATTTGAATTACATGATTATTTTAAGTATGATAATAAATGTGAGTTGTCGTTTGACTCGCTGGCCGAGGTAAAACGTTTTTTTTTTTTTTTTGCATGAAAACTTGCTATATGCTCGTAAGTTACTAAATATTAATATGAAAAAGGAGATATCCTGATAATTATTAATGTATAAAATAAATGTTAAAAATAGTCTGAGTAATTTTTTAGCTGTATAAAAAAGGATAAAAAATTTTAAATTATCTGCCAGTCTTACATTTCAAAAAAAAAATAAAAACAATAATAAATAAATAAATTCCAAAAGCTTCCTAAATAAACTATCTAAATAAATTATTAATAAAGAAGATTAAAATATTTTTCTGGTAAACAAATAAATTGATAAATAAATAATACAAATAATTGTGAAAACTAAAATTATAAAATTAATAAAAATCAATCAAATACTTTTGTGTTTACATGTTGCCTCGATAAAATCAAACAAAATAATAAAAAAAAAAATATGTAAAATTGATTCAAAAATAAAATTTATCCACGTTGAGCGTGATAAAATGTGTATAAATATTATAGTTATAAAAATAAAAAATAAACAAAGTAAAAAGCTACTCTTTTAACTGAAGTAAAATTTACAATTTAAATTATAATATAACATTAATTAAATAATAACATTACTCATATTATAATCTAAAATTCTTGACTATCAATAAATTTTTTCTACTTATCATCAAAATAATCTTGATCAAATTAAACAAAATCAAAATAACGAAATATACCATTAATTAATTGCCTCAATCTTAATGACAAAAAAAAAATCACCTCTATATATATATAATTAAAAAAAGTATTTTCAAACAAAAAAAATTTCAATTATTTGAATGGAGGACTACACTTACTGCTACGTTAAATATAAAAAATTCTATTTCATAGATAAAAATATTTTCTAAATGAAAAAATGGCCTATACACTATATACTTGAAATAAAAATAATAAAATAAAGTTTCTACATAATGAAAATAAATAATCTATAATGATGTTTAAACTGTAATTAAAAAAAAAGATTTTTAAAATAATAAAAAAAAATACTGTTGTCTATATTTAAAATGACAATCGAATATTGTTAAGTTGAGCTACATGTATTTCAAATAAATTGACATTATAATGATGAATAAATATATGGAGTACAGCAGTGTATGAAAATGAAATAGATTATATTATAATGTGTATATATTTAAATATTGAACTATATTCAGTACGTTAAATTTGCGTGGTTGGAAAACTTGATACAGAGAGATTAAATAATCCTCTTGAGGCACAAATTACCTGGACACCGTGAATACGAGAGTTCAATTTAATTAAATATTTAATTAAGTACATAGTAAATATATATATACACGATCAAATCCAACCACACAAACAACAAAGTGTTTGCTATTTTCCAACATTTTATGATGTTACTAAATGAAAAAAAAAAAGAGCAAAAAAGAGATAGTAATAAAGAGAATAAATTAAATCATTAAAAAAGTTAATAAATTATAAATTATAATGAAAATTTTAAATGTATTATTTATTTAAAATCGTGTATGACGACGAGAAATTTTGATGATTATACTGTTTAATAATTGATTTGGATTTTATCGTTAAACAAAAATTTATAATAAAATTATAAGATTTAAAAAAAAACAAAGTAACAGCCTCTTTCCTGACATATCTGTCTAGGTGTCTGACAATCTTATTGAGATAACACTAAAAAATAGCATAATTAAATTTGTAGATTAAAAATTAAGATAATAATTAATTTAAATATATTTAAAAGTGATTTTTTTTTTCATTTTCTTTCTATTTTACAAATTTATTAATTTTATTTTATATAATCTGCTAATTTTAATGATAATTTAGCAGATACTTGAATAAAAGTTTGTAGCAAACTTTGGGAAAGAAATACCCTTACTTAAAATTAGGCAAAAATTAAAGAATAGAATGAAAAATTTAAAAAAAAAAAAATCATTTTAAAAATAATAAAATCAATGTGATGTTCTATATTTGTTGAGTGTTACAAAAAAAAATACAATGAATGAATTTTAAAATTAAAAAAAAATATCAACTTGCTCGACGAAATAAAGTTTTTTTTTTTTAGTGTGTAAGAAACAACTGGCTGTTTGCAGTTTTTGATTGATAAAATAAAAAAAACATTAAACAATGAAAATTAACTTGAATCGCAAATGAATTTTATCTCAATCTTTTGACATCAAGAGGTATAAATTTAAAAATATATATAATTTTTTTATGATAATCTAAACATTTTTTCTAATATTGTAACTAGCCATTAGTAACAAATTATCTATCAAAACTAATCAATGTCGATAATCATAATGTAATTGCTATTGAATCAATGAAAGTTATATCGAAAATGGAGAAAAAAAAAAATTTATTAAATATCATTAAATTAAAAAAACAATATTTATTTGATAATTAAGAAAACGAAAAAAATCAAATATTGTTTTAATAAATATTATTTAAATATTGGAATATTTAAAAAATATTATTTATTTATATAAATTATTATTAATTTAAAATAAAAATTATCCTCTGTATTGAAATTAAAAATTTTATTGATCAACAGAGGATTCAAAGAATGACTGATATTTATATATAGCAAATTAATTTATGTAAAATGTCAAATTGGTATTATAAAATTATTATCAATATTATATAACTTGTTTATTTATTTATAATTTTTTTTTTTTTTTCGTTTCTCAGCTATATATTAGAAGAGACAAAAAAAAGTTGTGAGAAAATAAAAAAGAAAAAAAACAAAAAGAATATACAATGAAATAAAATTATCTTGTGAATTTGATTAATTAATTTTGGTCCTTTTTATTATCCTGAATGCCTGACAAATTTTTTTAACAGGAAAAAAAATTATCAAGCTGGAGCTAGAGTAATTACTTTTTTAACAAGTGAATGTAGTTAGATAATAAAATCCTGAGAAAATGAATTTTTTATAAAGAAAATAATTACATAGTTTTGAAGCTAGTTTTCGGGTATTCATAATTTTTGCGCCAAAAGGTGTGATAGACCATCAACGACGTGATATTAGCGTGAATAGAGAATCAACCGCCGTTGATTGGGGTTGGCCGTTGGGGTAGCCTGTCCCCGCCAACAAGCCCATCAAGATAAGTGACAAATGACAATGGCGCTTAGTACTCAGCGTCTTTTATTTTATTGACATTATTTTTGATATATTATACTACTCAATTTATGGTGATTATTAATATAAATTGTCTAATAATTAAAATACCATCATGTCAAAAAATAAAGTGACACCAGAATGGAAAAAACGAGTGAAATCAGAGTACATGAGATTACGACAAATGAAAAGATACAAACGTGCTGATGAAGTTAAAATTGCATGGAATCAGAATAGAAAATCTATGACTGGTAATTAATAATATTATATTTAATAATAAACATTATTTTATTAATTAATTTTATTTATTTTAATTTAATAACCTTAAAATTTTCATAAGAATGACAGTGTTTTTGACGTTGACAAATTGACAGCAAAAATATTAAATTGTAAACAATTAATTTAATTTGAAAAACAGCTCTACTATTTTGTCCCATGTGTTTTTTTTTGTTTAAATAATAATTTTATTATTTATTTATAATGTTTTATTGATTTAAAAGGAACAAATTTATTGCTGACAGTTGATACTGGGTTTGTTGATTGTTATTGTTATTGTTTTTTTATGAAAATAGATTTATTAACAACTGAGGAAAAAAGATGGGCTGATGGAAAAGCAATGTGGCTTGCAATGCATGAAATACCATCTCATGTATCATGCATGAAAAAAGCTGAAATATCAAGTTCTGAAAATGAAATACAAAATTGTCCAATTAAAGTTTTAAATGCTGTTACACCAATACCAACAATGTACACCTGGGCACCAATACAACAAAATTTTATGGTTGAAGATGAGACTGTATTGCACAATATTCCATACATGGGTGATGAAATATTGGATCAAGATGGTACATTTATTGAGGAATTGATTAAAAATTACGATGGAAAAGTAAGAACATTATTTGTCTTTTTTTTTCTCTAATTAAACAAGTGACAATAAATTAAAATAACAACAAATAATGTAAATTTAAGGTTCATGGTGACAGAGATTCAGGATTTATGGATGATTCAATATTTGTTGATTTAGTAAATGCATTAATGATTTCGGAAAAAGAAGAAAAAGATCGTGAATTAACAGCTAAAAAAACAAGAGATCTAACAAATAATAAAGATGACAAAGAAAAAGAAAGACGAGATCCTGACTCAAAGCCAATTGTTAAAATTGAAAAAATTGATGATATATTAGCTGGTAAAAATACACCACCTCCAAAAGTTCCATCAATGCAAATATTCAGTGTAAGTAACAATAAAATATTCAATAAAATATATCTCGTAATTTTCTATTATTATTATTTATATTAATAATTTTATTTCAGGCAATATCATGCATGTTTCCAGACAAAGGAAGACCAGAAGAACTTCGTGAAAAATATATTGAATTAACAACACGTTCTGATCCAAATGTATTACCACCAGAATGTACACCAAATATTGATGGTGTATGTGCTAAAAATGTACCAAGAGAACAAACAATGCACTCATTTCACACATTGTTTTGTCGTCGATGTTTTAAATATGATTGTTTTCTTCATCGTGAGTATTTTTGTATTTTTTTTTTTTTATCTATTAATCTACTTACTTTGATGATGCTCTAAAAAAAAAAAATACAAAAACAATAAATAATTAAATCTGATTCACAAAATTGTGATTCTTGATTTACCCCAGCTCGCAGGGAAATATTATCAGAAGGTAATCATTCTAATTGAGTGATAAATTCAGTGTTTTTTTTTTTTCTTTTTTTTAATTTTTATGTTCATCATTTAGCGGAGAGATTAATCATCGATATCAATTCTTTTCATTTTCTTTTTCTATTTAATTATTTGGTATATACAAAAATTTAATTGACCTATTTATAGGGCTTCAAGTTTGTCACCCAGGACCAAATTTACAAAAACGTAAAGGACCAGATTTAAAGCCATTTTCTGAACCTTGTGGTATTGAGTGTTACATGCATTTGGTAAGTTTATATATTTAAAAAAATAAATAATAATTATAAAATATTTTAATGTTTTGTTTTGTGTTTATTTTTTTAGGAAGGAGTTAAAGAAAAACTTGCAGCTGAGGCAGCTGATACAAAAGATGATGAAGGTGATGAAAAACGAGGACCTCGTAAAGTACGTAAACAAGCAAGTGTTGATTCTGGCAATGAGGCTAGTAGTGAAGACAGTAATGACAGTAATAAATTTAGTCAAGGTGGAAGTTGTCAAGGTAAATAAATATTTGAAAATTTAATGAAAATTACTATTAAATATTGGTAATTTAATAATAAACATTTGAATTTTATTTAGACTTCAAACAAAATGTAAATCATGACTTAAAACCAGAAGACATGGAAGAAGATGAAGAAGAAGAACAAGCACAACCACAACCAGATCATCAAAGTCCATTTACATTACTTGGTCTTGTACCACGTACTAAAACAGAAAGTGAATATTCATGGACTGGATCTGAGCAGAGTTTATTTCGTTCACTTCATAAAGCATTTCCTGGTAATCCATGTGCACTTGCACAAATAATGTTAACAAAAACATGCAAAGAAGTTTATGAATTTACACAAAAAGAATCACATGATATACCAGCAATTGAAAGTATGAAAGATTTTACACCACCACGTAAAAAGAAAAAGAAGCATCGTTTATGGTCAATGCATTGTCGTAAAATACAATTAAAAAAAGATTCTGGTGCAAATCATGTACATAATTTTGCACCATGTGATCATCCTGGACGTCCATGTGATAATTCATGTCCATGTATACAGGCACAAAATTTTTGTGAAAAATTTTGTCAATGTAGCAGTGAATGTCAAAATAGATTTCCTGGTTGTCGTTGTAAAGCACAATGTAATACAAAACAATGTCCATGTTATCTTGCTGTACGTGAATGTGATCCAGATCTTTGTCAAACATGTGGTGCTGATCAATTTCATATAACTAAAATATCATGTAAAAATGTTAGTGTACAACGTGGTTTACATAAACATTTATTAATGGCACCATCTGATGTTGCTGGTTGGGGTATATTTTTAAAAGAATCTGCTGGTAAAAATGAATTTATATCGGAATATTGTGGTGAAATTATAAGTCAAGATGAAGCTGATAGAAGAGGAAAAGTATATGATAAATATATGTGCAGTTTTCTATTTAATTTGAATAATGATTTTGTTGTTGATGCAACACGTAAAGGCAATAAAATAAGATTTGCAAATCATTCAATTAATCCAAATTGTTATGCCAAAGTCATGATGGTTAATGGAGATCACAGAATTGGTATATTTGCCAAAAGAGCAATACAACCTGGTGAAGAATTATTTTTCGATTACAGGTAAATTATATTTATATTTAACAAAAATAATGCAAATTTTATTATGTAACAAGTTATCTATTATTGATTATTTTCTTTGTCGTTTACTTGTTGCAGATATGGACCAACTGAGCAACTTAAATTCGTTGGAATTGAACGTGAAATGGAATTTTTATAAGCATGAGTAAGAAAAAAACATTGAAAAATCATCAAAATCATGTAAATATAAATAATCAATCAAATTGACTAATTTTTTTGCTTTTTTTTTCTACAAAAATGTATCGAAATTATTTATACAAAACAAAAATTGTGTGATGTTAATTCATCAAAAAAAAATTACGAATAATTTAAAAAAAAAAAAAAAAATGTTAATTCAAAATGAAATAATAATTAAGTATAATTAATTAATCATTTTTTTTTTTTTAAATTATACAAATCTATTTACCCAAAAACAAACAGAAAAAAATTAAGTGCCGTTAAATTATCAAATAGTTATTAATTTAAAAAAAATGATAATAATAATAATTGTATCTACTTGAGTCGTGTAGAGTAAAATAATAATTAATTAGTTAATTAGGCTAGTTGCTGCATGTATATACAGCATTGTTATCTTTTATTTTTACTCTAATTTTTTACTCTTTAAAATACTTAGTGTTTTTAAACGACTAAACACGAATAAATAAAAAAGAAAATATTATTTGATGAAATAAATTTTTTAACATTAGAATTTAGTTGAAAAATAAACTTTCAAAGAAAAAATAAATTACCCAGTGGTAACATTGTGTAAGCCAAGTTTTCCCTTTATATTATCATTATCTTTTTTTTTTTTTTTTCTATTTTATTTTACTGTATAGCCTTATTTTCGTACACACTCATACGTTTTGTGTAGTTGAGCTTCCACTGAAAAGCTTACACGCAGCTTCTGCCACCAGTTGCAGACATCGCGCCAACGTGAACGCGCGATTCTCTTACAATTTTATCGTAACATTGAAAATTGTATCTACTAAATTACCATCATCAATGAATAGCTATTTTAACTAGATTAAAAAAAAAACTAATTAATATTTTTTAAAGTTACCAGGAATAAAATTCTATGGAAATTTGTTTTTTTATTTTTTTGTTTATAAAAGTACTTGTTTAAGAATTTTTTTTTTGCACGTGAAAAGTGTAACTGTAAGAGTGTTTTTGTAAATTTATTTTAAATATATTTGTCATTTTATATATTTATTATTCTTTTTTAGATTTATTTCAAAAACTACGTGTGTTTAGATGAGAAAGTCGGTCAACAGACGAATAATTATTGCCTGACAGTAAAAAAAAAAAAAATTAAATTATTAATAATATTCTATTATTCTATTATAAAAAATAAATTGTTTTTTGTTTTATTGTTGTTGGAAGTAGTGCAGTTATAATAATGATGATGATGATGATGTATTACATGATTGAGAGTGAAAGAAAAATATGAGAAGAAAAGACAACAAGATAACGAGTAAATACTGTAATCAACAAAGGTAAACGGGGAAAAACACAAAACTCATGAAAGTTTGGAAATTGATCACGTCTATTTACTGAAGTCTAACAGCACCATGTATCTTCCTTCGCTTTGCGCTCATGTCATATATAAAATTAATATTCATTTTGAGCCTTCGATCAGTGTCACTAAAATAACAAACGATAAAATAATAATAAAATATCAAAAAATAAAAAAAAAGGTTGGATCGTGACCAAACAAGATTTCCAAAAGATATGAATTTCATATTATCAAAAAAATAATAATGGTTATATATATTTTTTTTGTCCTCTTTCATCGAGACGAAAATACATTTAAATAAATAAAAATTTCAAATGCTATTCAATTGATAAATAATTTTTTTATTCAATCAATAAACACACAATATTATTTTAACACTTAATATTAATTTAATAATATACTTTCTCAAGTATCATTGAACTTGAATTGCATTTAGAAACAATTGAAATTGACCTCTCCTTGATGGTCAAATAAAATTACTCGTCCAATTATTGGCAAAGCCATTTGTCATCAATTTAACTATTACTATAAATGTAAAAAAAAAAAATTCATTCATTGTTAAGTTTTATATTTTTTATATCTTTTTCAAATTAGTCATCTGAAAAAAAAATAATAATAAAAGTAAAAGTAGAATTTTGAAAAATAATAATGAAATGAAAAAAAAAAAAAAAAATTCATCAGATTAACTCAGTCGTGTGTATTGTATATAAAAAAATAATTGAAATTTTTTTTTTCTTTTTTTTAATCAATTCATTTATTTATCAACTAATTAAAGATTAAAATAGAAAAGATAAAATTATTATTATTTTTTTTTTATGATGTGAAAATAGTCATTACTGGCAATAATCCAAAAATTTGTATTTTACACTTAAATGTCTAAAACTTAAACTAAAACTTTTCCTACTTATATATATATAAATTTTTTTTTTTGCCTCAGTATATTTACTACACTGTTATAAAATTGTTATTATTATATTTGCACATATATTTCAATGATGATACCAGTGATATTTTCTCATTTTAGTAAAAACTTTTACTCACGGAAGTTATGTATTTTCCTTATTGAAAATTGAATATATACTTAATATATATATAGCTATAAAATGAAAGATTTTCCACATGAATAAAGATTGAAAATAAACACATCCAATTCAAGACACCAGATGGTAAAATGAAAAAATAAAAAAAAAAGTTTTAAAAAACCTCCTGGCGTTGCTATTTACTTTATTGTCATAATAATATTTAAAAAGTTTTTTTTTTTTATTATTTATTTTATTGTTATCATTTTATTTGATCAAAAATTTTGATAATATTTGTTTTTCATTCTTTTTATTCAATTGACTTGATGATATTTTTTTTTTTTATTTCAAAATTTTTATACTCATTTTTGTGGTTTGATTTTATTCTTGGATGTGCTTATGCTATTTTTAAATAAGTCACCAGAAGCTTTATGGTATTTTCAATAATTTCTTGAATATTTTTATTTCATTTTAATTTATATGTAAATTTTTTCTTTTTCAAATAAATTATACTATCTCAATTTATGATAAATTTTATTTTTTAAACTTTGATTAGTTGAGGAATAAATTTTTCTATTTAAATTTTTGATGATAATTTTATTTTAAGCATGAGCTTGCAGCATATTAATATGAATTAATGTCATGTGTTTAATTGCGATTTGAATTTTCGGATGAATATATATATATCAATTTTAAAATCTCTTGTGAATATAATGCACTGTGCATTTCAATAAACATGCTCCATATACCCAACAATATGTACATCTACAATTAGAACATACACAAAAAGAAGAACAAAAATTTGTCAATTCGTCTCTATTTATCTCGAAAATTCAAAATCATATTTCAATTATTTTTTTTTGTTATTTCATCGTATTGTTTATACACAAACACTAATTAATTATCAAATTCAAAAATAAAAAATACAATTGCATTAAATGCATTTTGAAAATTTAATATTATTTTCTTTATATACATATAATAAATTTTCTTTTTGATAAATTATCTAAAATGTAAATATAAACTGGATCCCTGCCAATTAACATTTTAAACTTTCTTTGTTTTTTTTTTTTATTTCATTATTTATTATTATTTTTATTATGTTATTCAACATTTATACACAGGTGTATTAATTATTTTTATTTTTACAACAAAAATATACTTTGTTAATTTTTTTTTTACATCTATTTTGTATTTTTTTTTCTTTTATGTTGCAACAAGTATTCTTTGATAACTTATTTATTCATATTTTTTTTTTTTTTTTTCTTTTGGTTGACTTGAAGACTTTGTAGTTAATAAAAAAAATTTTCATTTATTTAATAAAACATATCATTAACTTATTTTTAAAAGTTGATGTATAATTTTTTTATTTATTATTTTACATTTAATTTAAAGTCAAAATGTCTAACGATAAAATAAAAATTTCGATTAATTAAGTTAATGTATTTTTCAATGAATAACCAGGTGTGGCAAATATATTCATTACTTGATTAAATTTTATATTATTTTATATTTTACATGAATTTTAAAATATTAATTATACTGTTGATTTAATTTTTGATGCTTTTAGTTTACTACTTTTAAATTTTTTTTTATTTATCTACTTTTTTTTTTAGGGAAGGTACGTAAACATGTTATTTTATAGTTTAACAAAAGCTTTCAAGAGTTTATATTTTACTTTACAGAGTGCCCAGTTGATGTTGGTATTACTGAAGATGATGATGATGATGATGCTGGAGTAAAAGAACTTCAAGAACTTCGTGACAGATATGAGGGAAAAGTAACAGCATCACTCTACACTGGTACATTATTTGTCACAGCAATTGCTTCACTCATTGCACTTGTGGTACTATGTATACTTCACTTTAACGTAAGTGTTTTATTTATAAAAATAGAATTTATATTCATCATGAAAAATATATCAAATACAAAATCAATTAACAATACCAAATAATTTATGTTATTCAACATGACGATAATAATTCTAATATTCACTTTGTGTTTCATCACGTTTTCGTCTTGAACTTTGCAACAAGTTTTAAGTGCCTCAAGCATTTTGTAAGTTTGGATTTACTTGATAAATCCATTTCTTGAGTTTATAAAACAACTTGAAATTTATTTAACAAAATTATTAATTTTTAATGAAAAAAAAAAAGGAAAAATGCTTCTTTTTCAAACCAGTGAAAAATTTAATTATTCGATAAACTAAATTAAATATCTGGATTGAATTTTCTCGTGTGTCAGTATGTCCATGAACTCTTTTGATATTTTCTAGATATTACATATTTTATCCAACTCAATCATCAATATCTGTTGATCAAATTTTCTCCCCAAGGTTCTCGAGAGACACAATGACTTTGAAATATATCAATACATACAAATAATAATAGTAATAATAATCGTCAATTGTAAAGCATGAAATCAAAGGACTCTGAAATGTCTTTGACGATTTTCTAGATCCAGTTACAGTTATTAGATAACATCTTTTCAAATAAAAACTTTAATAATAAATTTCCATTGAAATATATATACAAAAAAAAAAACATTAAAACTAAAATATTGTAAATCTACATTTTCTAATCTTTTTTCTTTCTTATAAAAATAAAAAAATATAATTTATAAACACCTCCATCAATCAATCAAAAAATAATTTAAAAAACCAAAAAAAAAAAAAAAATCCAATCATGTTTAAATAAAAATTTGAATGATTAATTTTATGTATTTTGTTGTTTTTTTTTCTGTTAAAGAATTTAACGGATATTATTTTTGAAGCATCATTACTTGGAATAATGATAATATCATCAATTACTTTATTAATAATATCACAATTTCCTTCAACTTTAACATCAACACGTGCACGTATTATTGTTGGATTAACATCATCAATAATAATTGGTACAACAATATTAATACAAGGTGGTCCATTGCCAATATTCACTTGTGTTCTTACAACAATTGCAATTTTACCTAAAATCAGAAAACAACGACCCAGTGTGGTTGGCATCATAATTGCGGTACTCCACATAATTCGTATTCTCATATATTATGCTATGGGTTCCGACATTGAATTTCATCAGGTAAATACATTATAATTTTACATCAAAAGCCAAAAGCCAAATAATAATAATAAACCTTTGACAATTTACATTTAATCATAATAAAAAAGTAATGGAAAAAATCATAATATTGTTTACGTGAAATGTAATATTAAAATTTTATAGAAATTTATGTTTTTAATAATTATTTTCATTTAGATTATCAGTGATGCAGTTCTTTTATTATCAGCAATATTGGCTGGTATTTATTATAGAAATTTAACATCACGTGCACATGGAAAAACATTTACTGGTACAAAAACAGTTATCGAATCAAGAATCAAACTTGAATGTGAACGTGAACAACAAGAACAACTGTTGCTCAGTGTAATACCAGCATACATTGCAGCAGAGGTATGCAATCAATATTTTTATTTCAATTATAAAAATTAATTACAATTGTTTTATCATTATTTTATCTCTGAGTATGTTCAAAGGAGTATTTACAAAGAAGTGAATTTCATTTTACTGAATTTTTTTTTCTTGAGAATAAAAATGAAAAAATAAAAATTTTAAAAAGATTCCTGTACGTTGAATTTAATATTCATGCATGAAAATTTTTACTATTCAAGTAGATTTACCTTTATATAATATTTAAAATTTTGTATGGACCATCTGGCATGCTTCTAAAGCAAATCCAAGCTTTATACAGAAATAAAAAATTTTTAATCCCTTTAGTAAATTCTCAAAGAACTTGGCTTTGTTGTTATTAATTTTATATAAATAATTAATTTATTTGAAATTTATTTTTCATTTAATTATAATTTTCAAAATTGCTTTTTTTATATTTCTACTGTCGAGAATAATTGATTAAAAAAAGACTATTAAAGAGTGAGAAATTTTAACAAAGATTAAAAATAATGTTCCAGGGATTTTCGTAATTACTTTTAGGTATTTATTTATTTTTTATTTTTCACTGACTTGGCATGTGTTTAGATTTAAAAAATATAAAATATTATTTCACGTTTTTTTTTTTTTAAATAAAAGATAAAATAAATTTAATAAATAACATGTAATTTTTAATTTTAATAATTGGTTTTTTTAATTTTTTAAATAATGAAATTTCAATTACTTTATTTTGACAAATGTGTTAAATGTTTGACCTCGGTGAAACGAATGATGCTTTATCAAAAGCCCAGATCACGTAATGCTTGTAAAAACACCTTTTTATGATTTTTTTTTATCATACAGTATAATAGCTTTAAAAAAAAAATTAAATTTATTATTAAAATAATTTTATTATCATAGTTATAAATAATAATTTTTTTTATGATGCAATTTAAAGTAGATGTAAAAAAAAATTAAATTTCTTCTATTTTATTATCGATAAAATATATAAAAAAAAAATTTTTCTCTATGATTAATTAATTTTAAATTAAATACTTTTGTGATCATTTAATTCAAATAAATTTATTACGTGACAAAAATACGAATCTATCTCCTTTAATAGATTTTTTATTGTCAAACAACGATATATTTTAATTTATTTAACATATCGTTTTATTTTATTTATATTGAGCTTTTTTTTTTAATGATTATATTGTCAATTTATGATTTTTTATTTCAGGTAAAACGTAGCATTATGTTGAAAATGGCCAATGCCTGTCAAGAGGTGAGCAAACACAAGCAGACACGTTTTCATGAAATGTATGTTCAACGTCATAACAACGTGAGGCAAGTTAATTTATGATTGACTAAAAAAATCACGAAATATAAAATCAACAAAAGCCAAAAATTCATTTAAAATTAAATCAATGAAATACATAAAAATAATAACAAATTAATTATGTATTTTTTTTTTCTTTAGCATACTTTATGCTGATATTGTAAATTTTACTCCACTCTCGGAACAATTGTCAGCTTCGGATCTTGTTAAAACATTGAACGAGTTGTTTGGAAGATTCGATCAAATAGCACAGGTAAGAATTTAATGCAATTTATTTTTTCTTTGTCTACACAGTATAAATCAATGACAAAAATAAAGCAACTTTCTCTCATAAAAATAGTATATTTTTAATTCAATTTATTTTTTATTTTTGTCAATTTAAATTTACGATGTTAATTTTAAAAAAAACTCGTAAAAAAATTAATTTTACGTGTACAAAAAAGAATTGACATTTATATTTTTATAATGATAAGAAATATGAGATTTTATTTTAAATATAAAATATCAATAGTTATTATTATTCTTTTTTTTTTTTCCTTCTTTTTATTGAGCCACTTGATAATAAATAAAAAATAAGAACCCTCCCTTTTTTTGAGATTTAAGATTTTTTTATATTATTTTTATATTTTTGTGTGTCTCTTGATATCGTAGAATGAACAGTTGTATTTATGACCCTAAAATGCTTTCTTGAAAAAGACAGCAAAGATATATCACATCTACATTTTGTCGAAAGTGGTGTATCCAGTTTCAACGCAATATTGATTTTCAATCGACTCACTTGGTTGTCGTTGTATATACCGAGTTTTGTTTTTCACGACATACTTGTAAATTTGTTCTATTTTTTTTTATTTTATATTCAATATTTTATTATTCAACAATAAACTTTCAAATATTTATTTTATTCAAAACTCATGCTTAAGAAAAAAAACTTTAAATTGACAAAATTACATTTTGATTCTACAAAACAACTTGAATATATGAAAAATTATTTTCAGGTGATAAGTAAAATAAAAAAACAACATTTGTTTATATTATATTTTCCTTTTTTTAAATTTATATATTTGTATATTCGACATAAGTTTAAATAAAAGATAAATGTGGATGTCAAATTTTACCCCGAGGGAAACATTGATAAGTTTCATTTCCTCAAATCTTGTTATTTATATGAGAGATCACTATCGGAAAATGAAAAAAAAAAAAAAAGAAAAAATCTTGTCCTATTTTATCAAAAAACACACATTTATTTAATAACTATTTTTTTTTTTTTTTTTCTTACAATGAAAAAAGATATACTTGATAAATTTAACTTTTTTTTTATTTTTAAGACAATCATGCTTGGAAAAGAGAAAAAAAAAAAATAATCAATCAACAGTAAATCAAAATTTTTTTGTTAATAAGTAAATAGATTTTTAGATTCGACACTTGCAAGCAGTTAATCAAATCCCAACCCCTCAGAAAATAAAATTAATTAATAGCAAAGAAAAAAAAAATCAATATTAATATGACGAAAATAACAAAAAGAAAATAATTACTTTTTTGCCCAGAGTATGAAATATTTGTTGGTAAATTAAATAGCTTGATCTGGATTAATTAAATAAGCTGTGTAGTGTTCAATCTCGTACTCTTTGTAGTCTGGTGAATTACCAGTGTATCCATCCTCTTTGGACAAAGTTACTGTGTCACTTGTTAAATTGCAATGCTCAGCAAATAATGTATGTCTAACATCATACTCGTCTTGAACAATATCATCAAAATCTTTTTCGTATTTATCGATTTCATCTCCATATCCAAATGGATCATCAAGACCTTCACGCAATGTAAAAACAGTTTTAATTGTACTTATTGGAGATTCTCGATCAACTGATACTTGAATGACTTCATATTGACTTTCAAGGGCATTGAGTAAACGTTTAAATACATCATTACGATGTTTATAATAACCCAGCAATATATTTTGTTTACCTTCACAATATTTAATTGTGTAATCCAATAATTTTTGATAATGTTCATCAGGAAAATAAATATTAATTGCTGCTGGTGTAATAGTGTTATTTTGATGATAACGTAAATCATAAATATTGTAAATCAATGATAAACGATTACCACTCAATACTTTGGTAACTGAATGTTCCAATTCACCATTAAAATAAATAAATCTTAATGTTGATTTATCCATATTTTCTTCAACATTGTAATCACCAAAACATAATTCACCACCAACATATTCTGATGGTAATAATAAAATAAATGTACCCATTAATCCTTGACGATTTGTATCACGATGTGCAAGAAAAAAATCACCAGTTTTGTAGTAATTTAATTTATACTGATCAATGAATCCTTCGACATTGATTGTCTTGAGTATTGCCTTGATGTTCAAGTTGATTGAGAATGTTTTTGTGTGTTTGGATTTACGAACTTCTGTGTTTGTTACTTTTTTATCTTTTTGACCAAAATAGGCAACGTCTAAATTAGAATCCAAGTAAGCATAATCATCTGGTGTTATGTTCATGATATTCATGCTTCTGCTACCAACAGTCAATGTGATTTGTTGATTATCAGGAAGATCAAGTGTTCCACTACGAATGTTCAACAAGTGACACAAGCTTTTGATATCACAGCTGTCACTTTTTCTTCTTTTGTCTAAAAATTAAAATAGATTAACAAAGTTAATAATAATTAAGACAATGCTTGATGGATTATTGGTATAATAATTTTTAAAAATATTACTTGCGGGTTCATCATTTGATTGTGCCATTTTTGTCAACAGCCAGATGTTGTTTTATTAATTGTGGCTGAAAAAAAAAAAACAAATGACAATTGTTATTTAATACTTTTAGCCTGTCACAGTTGAATATTATTTTGGGAATATAATTTCATTAATAAAAACATTAAATAATATTTAATTTGTATTTTTTTTTTTTACATTAAAAATAAAAATAATTTAAACGTGACTAAAAAAAAAAGATATTTCTTATTGATAAAAAATAAAAATAACTAGTAATTGTAAGAATAATATTATTTATTATTTGGAAAAAATAATTACAATTATTATTGAAAGAAAATGAGATTTATAAACATTAAAAATTTATTTAACTTTGCTTGTGTGTTAACCTGAAAAATCATGATTGATTTCTACGTAATTATTTTCAACAGTTAATTAAATAAATGATTTGAATTATGTTTCATTTGAAGATTAAAATTAATTATTTATATAACGGATTTTTTTTTAATGTCATTGTACTTACGAATTTATTTTATTATGAAAAGAATCACAAAAAACTGCACAAAATCAACAACTGCGTATCACCCAAATAATACGTTTTATAAACTGTAAAACTTTTTCCCCCTTTTTTCTTTTGTGTTACGCCATATTTTTTATTTTGGTTGATTTTGGCGCGAAACATAAGAGAAAAAGAGGGCGACACTATTAATTAGTCATAATAATAATAGTAATAATAACAATAATAAACGGAAAAAATAAACAATAGAAAAATGTCTAAAAAAAAAAATATAGAAAAATCTGAAGTGATTGTTATAACAATGATGATGGTATATAAAAACTAAAAAAAATCAAATAAATAATAAGTGCACAGATACTTTTTTATTTTACATTATAAAAAACAGTATTCAATTTTGAAGTTTTTTTTTTTCTTTCTTATACATACATTTTACATTGTCGTCGTCACATTAAACAAAAATCACCTCATCAGGGTTTTAAGTAATTCTTCAATTTAATAAATATAAAAAAATACATGAAGTTTATACTTTAGATTTTTTTTTTTTTAACATTGTAAGTATGCAATCAATACACAACATACAAAAAAAAAAAAACAATGTAAATACTACTGACAAAAAAGAACAAATATATAAACGTAGTGAAATGAAAATTACAGATGCAAATGATTATGCTGAACCAAATAATCATCAATGCAATCCTTTTATTTTATATCACTGTCTTTTTTCAAATTTATTATTGTCGTCTCATCGTCATCACTACTTTTTTCAACAGATATTATATTTTTGAAAAATATTCTTTTCGAAAAAGACTTACGAAATTTTGGATTAATCAAATAAGCAGTGTAGATTTTAATTGACTGCTCTTTTTCACCCTGAGATTTTCTTTTATAATCAATTGCAGTGACTACAGTTATTTCATCATTCATCAAAACACAGTCTTCGGTAGTGAATAATTTGTGTTCAACCTCAAACTCCTCATCAACAAGATCACTAAATTTATTTTCTTCAATTATTGGATTTTTTAAATAATGATCATATTTATAAGAGTATTTTTTTAATTCATGAACTTTTGAAATACTACTTATTGAAGATTTTTTGCTAACTGCTACTTTGATAACATCATATTTAGCTCTAATATCACGAAGTAAACGATTATTAGTTGCATCATCGCATTGTTTATAATAACCCAGCAATATATTTGTTTTTTTTTCACAATATTTAATTGAGTAATCCAATAATTCTTGATAATGTAAATCAAGAAAATGAACAACAATTTTATCGGGTGCAATAACATCTTTTTGGTGATAATTAGAATCATAAATATTGTAAATTAATGATAAACGATTACCACTCAAAACTTTCGTAATTGAATATTCCAATTCACCATTATAATAAATAAATCTTAATGTTGATTTATCCATATTTTCTTCAACATTGTAATCACCAAAACATAATTCTCCACCAGTATATTCTGATGGTAATAATAAAATAAGGGTACCTATTAATCCTTGACGATTTATATCACGATGTGAAAGAAAAAAATCACCAGTTTTATAATAATTCAATTTATACTGATCAATGAATCCTTCGACTTTGATTGTCTTGAGTATTGCGTTGATATCTAAATCAATTTTAAAATCACTGGTGTGTTTGCATTTACCAATATTTATGTCATTATCATTATTATTTTTTGGACGAAAATAAGCAACGTTTAAAATACGATCCAAGTATGCATAATCATCTTGAGTCATTTTCATTGCATCCATGATCACATTATTAACTGTTAGTGAAATTTTTTTATTTTTATCAATATTGAGGCTTCCAACACGAGAGCTCAGTACATCAGAAAGACTTTTCATCTCATCATTGTCAAGCTTTCTTTTTTTATCTAAAAAGAAAAAAAAATATACAATTAATTAACAAATTAAATTATTTATACAATGTTGATCGGATATATATTTAATAGAATCATTTTGAGATATAATTACTTGTAACTTTATTTTTTTTTTGTTCCATTTTTTGTCAGCAGCCAGATGCAAGATGTTATTTTTATTGATTGTGTCTGAAAAATAAAAACAACTATTATTGTCAAAGTTACAGATTATTTTGAGAATCAATTTTCATCAATAAAGAAACATTAAATAATATCACTTATTTTTTTTTTTGTCATATAAAATCAATTAATCAATTAATTAATAATAATTATTATTATTTACAAAGTATATTGTTTAAACAACAAAATCATTGGTCAATTTGTTTAACCTCAACAAACAATTACCAACCATTCTTAAAATATCAATAACTAATATTAATTTATTAATTAAAATTATTATTCAAGTATTCTAAATTTATCATAAGCATTAATTAAATCAAATGATTAAAAAATAAAAATTATATTCTCAACTTACTTTTTTTTATGCTGTTGCTTTGGGGGTCGTTAGTCGTTACCAGCGTGAAAAGTGAATGTGAATGTGTGTTTACTTGTTGCTGCTTGTTGCTCAGCTGTGCTCGGCATTGCTCAGCATATTGTTATGTTTTTTAGCGTCAAAAAGAAAAAAAATAAAATAAATAAATAAACACCGAGAACACTAGAGACCTCTATATAATATTTTGCAAATCATATTTAAATGTACATTATGAAGATTAACAAATTATTAAATCTAAAAACTAAATTATATTAAACTTTGAATTAGGTCATATAAATTAACTTAAACAAATGCACAGAATTATAATCTGAAAATATAATATATATAAAATAAAAATAATAATTTTCAATAGAATATATTACGGAAATAATTATGAATAATATGCATTTGAAATATTTGAGGAAAATATTTATAGCAAAACCATAACATACCACTAATTTTCAAGGATCATATCTATGCCATTATTTATCCACAAAATTCCGTAAATACTATAAATTATAATAGGTGTTATTTACCAAATAATTCAAGCTTAAATATATAAAATTAGTTTTGAGTTAGCTTCAATCAAAACTAGTTAAACTATTTCATATTATCAACACTTGTGAAAATGGCAAATAACATTACATGAACAAATAAGTTTTAATTAAATATACACTTGCATAAAATTATTAAATAATTTATAAATAATTAATCAACTAAATTATTTATTTATTTATTGGATTTTTTTTTTAAATAAAATACAATAAATATTTATGATGTATATAAAGAACAATATTATATTCATAGTGATCCCATCAGATGACATTATGATAATGATGATTGAGCTTCAGGCATGACTATTACATAACTGTAAATCAGATAGAAATTGTTTTATAAAAATAAACCCCTAGGAAATTTATCATTATTCATTGTGCTTATTCAAAACTAAACACAACCCAAGGCTAAGCTAAATTAAAGTAGATATTACAATTACAAAAAGGAAAAAATAAAAAAAAAATAAAATCTGCTTTTTAAACAAAAGCTTATCTTTCGAGTATAAGAAGATACAATACAAAATTTTAATTGGATATTTTACCAATGAAAAATATGTGATTTACAAAATAAAAATATACAGTCATTATTAATTTTTTTATTTTTTATTTTTCAATAATAATAATATTATGTTTCATTTATTTATTTATCAAAAATACAGTGTACTAAATTTATTTTTTAATTATTAAACATTTGTTAGATACATAAAGACAAAAAACAAGAAATCAATAATTTGTTTCAAGTGATTTTGAGATACTTGATAATTTATAAAAATTGTTATCAAAATTTAATTAATTCAATGTAAAGGTAGTGTATAAAATTCTGTTCACTTGGAAGCTTGAGGTGAATGAGTATATGCTATCACCTGTCAATTACCTGTTTATCCTTGATATAGGCTTTCAAGCGATATCGTCTTGTACTCTGTGAGGTAAATTAATTTGAGCTCTATATATGCAAGAGACCAAAGGTATAACTTGTGCCTTTGTAGAGTCAAAAGCAATAAAATCCATAAATCAAAAATCACCAAGTCCAAAATTATCGAATGATTTCGCTAAAAATTAAATTAAAGAGATGTAAATTATCGAAAAAATAAAAAGTTAAATAAATACGATTCTGGTAGGTGTAGTGTCTATAATAAATTGTAAGTCTAATAAATAAATGAATAAATAAAAATGGTATTTATGATTAATAAAAAAATAAATAAATAATACAATGTAAAATGAATATGTAATGAAGAAAATTAAAATGAAAATGGCTTGTAATGTTCTATAAAAGAGAAAATAACTGGAAACGTGATATTCTCTTTTAGTGAGATAATAGAATTATTTATGAGTTTCAAAGTAGATAAAAAGAAATAAAAAAATAAACTCTTGTGTTACAGTAGCCACTAGCCATCGGTTATCGATAAATTTATTTAATGTTTTTTAATTTTTTTTCAGGACAATCAATGCATGAGAATTAAAATTCTTGGTGATTGTTATTACTGTGTTTCTGGACTGCCAGTATCAAGACCAAATCACGCGTATAATTGTGTCAACATGGGTCTACAAATGATTGATACAATCAGGTAATATTTAATTTCCAAATTAAACTAATTTTTTTTATTATACTTTAAATAAATAAATACAAGTATTTTTTATAATTTAATACAAGTCTATTTTTATTTATTTTTTCTTTTTTTAATCAAGTAGGAAATTTGTTTTTTTTTTTTTTTCTATTTCAACTAAATTACCTTCACAGATTAACAAAATTAAAATTACCAGCCAGATAACTTTTAGAGTTTTTTTTTTTTTTATATATTGGTTTACATTATTTAAATTTTTCGATATATATTTTTTTTTTATTCATTATAGATTAAATTGAATTACCGTATATTTTTTATAAATTTATTCGTAGCTAACAGAATTTATAGAGACAGAAAAATATTTGATGAATTTATTTCTGACATGCCACAGAAATTGTGTTGAAATTTATATTCTTTGTCAAGATTTTTATTTATTTTTTCAATTTTTCTTTTAAAGAATTACTTTTGTCGTATATTTCTAAATATATTATGTGACATTTATTTTTATTTATTTATATATTTTCTTTACAAAATGTTTTTTAAAAAATTACTATTCAATTATTTAGAATAAAAAAAAAAGTTGTTTTATGTAATTTATATAATATATTAGATTTATTTTTTAAAGGAAATATTTGAATTTATGTTTAATAAAGATTTGTTCGTGAAGCTACTGGATTTAATGTTGACATGAGAATTGGTATTCATACTGGTAATGTATTGTGTGGTGTACTTGGACTCAGAAAGTGGCAATTTGATGTTTGGAGTGATGATGTCACGCTTGCCAATCATATGGAAAGTGGTGGTTTACCTGGGTCAGTTTTTATTCCATTAATTATAAACTAAAAAAAATATTATATTGTCCATCACACCGTAGTTGTTGTTGTAGTTGAAAAAAAAAAAAAATGTTTTAAACTATATATAAATGAAAAAAGTAAAAATTAAGATTATCAAAAGTTTATAATTGTATTTTAATACTTTGATTTTTCCCTCAGGCGTGTTCATATTACTGGATCAACTTTGTCACAACTTGGTGATCGTTTTAAAGTTGAACCAGGTGATGGTGGTTCACGTGAGACTTATCTTGCTGATCACAAAATTGAAACTTATCTTATAATACCACCCAAGGTAAGATTATAATGTTAATTTAATTTTTAAATCATTATTAATCATATAAATAATAAAAATTTGTATTTTAGAAAAATTTAGAAAAAAAAGATGACAATGAAAATGGTGAAATACAAGGACCTTTACCATCAAGATCTAGACCAAGTAGTAAAATGACAAAATATGTTGAATGCTGGGGTGCTGATAAACCATTTGCAAATATTGCTGAATCAACACTTGCTAAAAATATTGGCCTAACAGTATGTTATGATTTAATTTATAAATCCATTTTACAAATACTTTTTAATATTATAAATTTTTTTTTCCAGAGCATTGCTATGATTGAGTCAAATTTATTAACAAATAATTCAAGCTGCATTGATTTCAAGTAAGAAAAATAATTTTACTAAATTAATAATATGTAAATTATAAAATAAAATGTAAATTAAATTATTTAATTTGATTATTAGACAATGGTGTGGTGTAAGTAATGAAGGAATGTCATCAACAACATACTGGTTTAAAGATAAAAATCAAGAGAGTCAATATCGTGATCAACGAGATGAGCAATATCCTTGGTACGTTGTTGCATCAAATGTACTGTATTCAACAATGTTTTGCATTCAAATAATATATTTACCAAGGTAAATGATATTTAATTATTCAAGTAAATATTAAAATACATACAAATATTAATTTAATTAATTTTTATTTACAGAAGTTTTACTGTTTATGGCTGTTTTACAGCTGGTTTATTGTCATTGATAATATTTAGTTTGATATCATGGTATGCTGATAAATCAATTGGCAAAAATAAAGATACAAATCAGCCAATTGCACTCAGTAGAGGCATAAGAGTTTCTGTTTATCTTGTAACTTCAGTACTTGCTATTGCATCTTCTCTCATTAGCACTATTGACATTGATGATAATATTGAAAAAGGAAGAACTGTTGTACCGGTAATAAATAAATAAATAAATAATTATTTTTTAAACTTAAATTATAATTTTTTAAAGACAATAAATTTATTTTTTACAGGCTTATATTTATTCAGCAGCAATTGGTCTTCTTGTTGGATGGGTTCATCTGAGAGTTGGTTTTATTCTTAAATTTTTCATAATGATTTTATCAATAATTTGTGTGCTCATTGTATTTTCACAAACACCAGCAATTGCATTATATTATGTTACAAATAATGAGTAAGTTTATTTTTATATTAATTTTTATTTTTAAAAATCGAATTAATAATTTTTTAATTTATTTTTTTTTTAAATAGATATTCAAGTATAAATTATCTTGTACAAATTGGATATGTTTTATTTATAATTGCACTTGTACTTCATGTACTTGATCGACAAATTGAATTTACATCACGAACTGATTATTTATGGAAAAATAAATTAAAAGTTGAACAAGATGAAGTTGAAACAATGCGTGGTATTAATAAAATTTTATTGGAAAATATACTTCCAGCTCATGTTGCTCATCATTTTTTATCAATACGATCAAATCAAGTAATTGTTTTTAATTTACATAATTATTATTCATATAATTATAAAATTAAATGTCATTATTTTTCTTTAACAGGATTTATATCATGAAAGATACAACAGCATTGCAGTTATGTTTGCATCAATACCAAATTATAAAGAATTTTATGATGAAACAGATATTAATAAACAAGGTCTTGAATGTCTTCGATTATTGAATGAAATTATTTGTGATTTTGATAAGCTACTACTTAAACCAAAATTTTCAGCAATTGAAAAAATTAAAACAATTGGTAGTACATATATGCTTGCTGCTGGTTTGAGTCCAGGTAAAGAGGATATTGATGACAAGGTAAATATTAAAAAATCATTTTCTTATTCAACATATCAAAATAGATATTTATTTAATTGTATTATTATATTATTAATAGGATTTAACAAAACAACAGGCACACAATGTTGTTGTTCTTGTAGAATTTGCAATTGCACTTATGACAATTTTGGATCAAATTAATAGAGAATCATTTCAAAGATTTAAATTAAGAATGGGTAATTAAATTTAATGTTTTATTTATTTATAATTATTGTTGTATTAATATTAATATTTATTTAGGATTACATCATGGTCCTGTGATAGCTGGTGTTGTTGGTGCTCAAAAACCACAATATGATATTTGGGGTAATACTGTTAATGTTGCATCAAGAATGGACAGTTGTGGTGAAATTGGAAGATTACAAGTCACTGAAGATACTGCAAATATTCTTAAAAATGCTGGCTATGAATTAATATGTCGTGGATTAACATATGTCAAAGGAAAAGGACAATTAACAACATATTTTGTCAAAACACCATTCGATGGAAAACCTGATAATTATTAATATATATATTTTCAATTTTAAATAATATACATGACATAGTTATATATTTTTTTTGTACATATTTAGGAGAAAAAAACATTAAGTATAAACAATTGACTATTAATTTTTTTTTTCAATTGTCAAATAATCAATTGACAACGAAGCCAAAAACGAAAAAAAATACCAATATTTTCAATTATAAAAATTAATAGTTAAGATATAAAATTATCAATATATTAATCTATAAATGTATTTAATTAATTATATAAACAAATATATTTTAAATGTTGTAAAATTTAAATTTAAAAAACAAAAATGGCCGTTGATATAAATAAAGTAGAAAACTTCCTCACCGACAAAAGCAACACTCTCTCTTATTTTTCTTTTTCTTTTATCATGTTGGTAGAATTGTTGTAACTTTTATTATTATCAATATTATTATTATTGTTATCAGTAATGGTGAAAAATTTATCCCAGTGAATGGTTAGAAACATCAAAAGTTTGTTAATAACAAGTAATTTGTTTACTCGGTCATTGTTTGTTATTGTTAATAAAAATAAAAATAAAAATAAACTTGATAATCATCATTGAAGATAATTCAAATAGTAAGTATCCATATAAAAGTTATTTAATTCATTTTAAAATTATTTTTCGGTATATGAAATATTTGAGAGAAAAAAAAAAGGATCGAAAAAACATCAACTTTGTGCTGTTTCGGCGTTTTATCAATTAATTTATTAGTAATTTAAAAAAAAAAAACAAATGATTTGATTCATAAATTATTTGAATTATTATTACGAGTAAGTTTATGAAATTTACGATTAAAAAAAATGATAGATTTTTTTTTTTTTTTAAATGGAGTACACTTGTCATTACATGATAATATATATATTTTTATTTCAAGTTAGCCATTGAAAATACAAACAACAATACATAGTCTGAATAATGAATGATACAAGAAAAACATTTGGCTTTTTGTTGAGCCCTTATTTATTTTGACTATCATTCATTTAGATTGAAAATAAAATATATTTATTTTATTTCAATCAAATCTCTACGCGTCCCCTTCCTCCATCACAATTATCATCAACTCCAACATTTTTTTTTTCTTCTTTTTTTTTTTTTTTGTTTTATAAATAACATACATGTAGTTTTGGTCCATGAGGCAATCAATTTATTCCAATATTTAAAATAAAAAATACTAAATATCCTAATGAAAGTTTTTTTTAAATTCCAGTACATTACAATGTTATATTTGTAAATTTATTGAACTGGCAAAAAAATAATTTATTATATACTTGATTATTTATTTATTTTTTTATATTTATAGTTTATATTTATTTGTATTTTGTGATTATTTTATTTAATTACAATAATATATTTGTTATTTAATTGACAATTACAAAATTTATATTTAACAAACAATGTGCACGTTCCTTTTATTTACAAAAGGTAATTTACTGCACATAAACAGTAAAAAAAAAAATATACATATTTAAATAAATAACATAAAAATACTTGAATACATTTTTCATTGATAAAAATAGTTTTTGAGTATTTTTTTTCTTTTTTGAATAATAATATTTTGACGTTTGGTGATGGCGAATATTTAGTAATAAGTATTTTCTCTGAATTCGAAATAGCGTAAAATTGGACACAAGACAAGGCCATTAAATGGTCTTTCGACATGAAAGTATTAATTTCCTGGTGCAAGGAAGTATTTAAAAATTAAAAAATAAATGAATATTTAAAAAAAAGTATCATAGTTTGAAATAAAAAAAAATATATACAAATTAAAAAGTCATTGAGCCATGCAAAATTGGAATCAATGGCAGCAGTTACCAACAGCCTCGGCCACTGGCTCACAAGTGCCACAACCACCATCAACACCAGGTTATCCAGCTGGAGGAGCGGATCCAATGACAACAATGCAAGCTTATATGCAATATTATAATCAACCAGTAAGTGTCCTTGATAATAATATAATTATTAACGAGGTGGTGCTATAATGATATTTAAAAAAAAATTACAGGCACCAAGTGGATATACAGCTGAACAGTGGACAGCCGCACAACAACAAAATTGGTTACAATGGCAACAGTGGCAACAACAGTATCAACAATGGCAAGCTCAGTATGGTTCAAAGGTAAATAAATTAATAACAAAGATACTTAAAAATCTATGAAAATTCGAAAAACTAATAAGTGTTAATTAAAATTATATTTAGTATCAAAATGCAATGAAACAATTGGAAGCAAATACAAGTGGAGTACCACCAGTACCAACAGCTCAACCACCACCACCATTACCAAAAGAGGATTCATCAATAAAACCTCCTTTACCACCTGATTCATCATCATATTCACAAAAATATGGAAATAATAGTAATTTACCATTACCACATCAAAATAATTTACCTTTATATCCTACAAAAACAACAAGTAATCCACCATTACCACCAGATCAACCACCACCACCACCTGGTAATCCACCAAATGATAATATTAGTGGTAATAAAAGAACAGCCAGTAATGATATTGTTACAAATAGTTCAAAAAAATCAAAAAATGAAGAAGAAGAACTTACTGAAGCTGAAAAAACATTTGATGAACAGTTTAAACAATGGGAAGAACAATTTAATAAATGGAAACAACAAAATGCTAATCATCCAGATAAGGTAAATTTTAATTTGACAATTTTTGTTGATAAACTTGAAAAAAAAAACAAAAAAAAAACATTGGTGATGATAATTTTACTATACTACAAAAAGATTGTATAAAAAAAAATATAAAATAACTTTTTTTTTTAAGGTTCAATACAAGCAGTATGAAGCAAAGTGGACATCATGGCGTGAAAAGTTAATTGAACGTAGAGAACAAATGAGAAAAAAACGTGAAGCACAAAGAGCTAAAGCTGAAGCAGAAAAGAAAAAAAATTTACAAGGTGGTGAAAATATATTAAATATTTTATCAACAACTGAGAATGCAGGTTTGTTAAATAATTTATTGGGTATTGGAAAAACTCTTGGATTAACTGGTAAGGAAGCAGAAAATAAACAATCAACACAGCAACAACAACAACAACAACCAGCAGCAACAACAACAACAACAACAACAACTGAAGCTAATATGCAAAATACACCGATGGGAATATCTGGTGTACCACCAACAATGACATCAGATATGAATCAACATGCATGGGCAGCACAACAATGGGCAGCACAATATAATATGGTTAATATGTCAATGCCAGCATATTCAACATTTCAAACACCAATGGTACCACCACCAATAGTACCACCATCAACTGGTATTCAACAAAATACAAATGTAGCTGATTTTAATCAACCACCACCACCAAATTTCACACAACCACCTCCTGGTTTTCCAGTTAATTCAATGTTTAATAATAATAATTCTGGATTACAAGATGTTAAAAATACACAAGATCAAAATAAACCACCGTATCAATCTGATAATGATTTTTCAAAATCATCATATCAAAAAGATACGTATGATCAATCTGATAATAGCAATAAATTTAACAATCAATTTGATTCAGATGATAGACGTCGTATGTCTTCGTCAAATGATAGATACAGAGGTAATAATGATTCATTTAATCGTGATGGTCCTGGTAGAATGGATAATGACTCAGGAAATAATAATAATAATAGAAACAACAACAACTTTTCAAATGATCGATATAATAATCAACGAGATAGATCACAAAATCGTGACTTTGGTGGTAATAATCGTGGTAATTTTGGTAATGATAATCGTAATGATTCATTTGATAATAGAGATAATTTTGGTGGTAATAGATCAATGAATGATGATCATTTTAATAGAAATGATAGAAATCGATTTGATGAACCAAGTCGTTTTGATGAACAAAATCGTTTTGGTGGTGATAGAAATGATAGAAATTTTAATCGTAATAGATCAAATGATCGTTTTGGTAATGATAATAATCGTTTTAATAATGATGATAATAATGATCGTTTTAATATGTCATCTGATAGATTTGGATCATCAGCAAATAAATTTGATTCTGGTAATTCAAATCAACAAGATCGATGGAATAAAGATAATTCAAATGTCAATCGTGGTTCTGGTAGGACAAGTAGATTTGAACAAAAACAACAAAATGATGATATTACACCAGAAATACAAAAATTAATGGAAAAAAGACGTGCTGCTGGTGATGTTTTTAAGCCATCATTTGGTAATTTTTCAACTGTTGATGAACCTAAAAATAATGCTGCTGGATCACTTGGTGAAACATTTAGAAAAATTGCTGGTGATCCACCATTTTTACCAAGAGAACGTCCTGATTTTGGTAGAAAATCACCAGGAAGACATTCTTTTGGACCTGGTTCTGATTCAAATAGATTTCGTGGTGGTGATGATGACTCACAAAGTCGTGATGTTGATTCATTTCGTTCATCTGGTCCTGGTAATTTTCGTTCATCTGATAATTTTTCTCATTCAAGTCCAATTGTTGATAATTCACGATCAAGAAGATCAAGAACTGATGATTTTCGTCCAGGTAATTTTGGTCGTGATATGGAACATCAAGATAGATTTCAAAGTAAAATTCCTCCTCTTGAAATACCACCATGGATGGATTCACAACTTATGCCCAGTTTATTGAGTGGAAAAAATTCTGAATTTGGTGGTTCTCAGCTATCTGAAAATACAAATAAATTTTCGGACAGAGATACTGATGATAGAAAAAATAAAAAAGATACAGATAAACTTACACCATCATTATTGGATTCTCAAAATATCATTCAGCCATTTGATGTGCCCAGAAAATCTGATGATTTGCCATTTATGGGTAAAAATGATCCAAAGCCTGAGGATTTAAATATGGAACCACCACCTGAATTACCAAATCTGGGTCCAATTAAACCACCACCTCTTCTTGCACGTGATGATAATATTCTACCATTTGATAATCGATCTCGTGACAGCTTAAACAATCGTCCAGGTCTTCTTGAAACTCCTTTTGGAAATCGTAGTATGCCACCAGTCGTCAGTCAAGGAACAAGAGAACTTGGTCCTGCATTTGAAGTTTTTAATACAAGAAATAATGATTTACCAGTTGGTAATTTTGGACCAAGAGATGCTGGACCAGGACGTGATTTACCTTTCAACTTTGGTGCTCGTGGTCCAGGAAGTTGTGGACCCCGTGATTTAGATGATTTTGGACCAAGAGGTCTTGATAATTTTGGCCCTGGTGGTCCTGACAATTTTGGCCCTCGTGGACCTGACAATTTCGGCCCTCGTGGCCCTGATAATTTTGGCCCTCGTGGTCCTGATAATTTTGGTCCTCGTGGACTCGATAATTTTGGACCTCGTGGTCCTGATGATTTTGGTCCATGTGGCCCTGATAACTTTGGACCTCGTGGCCCTGACAACTTTGGACCTCGTGGTCCTGATGATTTTGGTCCTCGTGGCCCCAACAATTTTGGACCTCGTGGTCCCGACAACTTTGGACCTTGTGGACCTGATGATTTTGGTTCTCGTGGCCCTGATAATTTTGGCCCTCGTGGACCTGATAACTTTGGCCCTCGTGGACCTGATAATTTTGGTCCTCGTGGCCCTGATAATTTTGGTCCCCGTGGACCTGACAATTTCGGACCTTGTGGCCCTGATGACTTTGGTCCTCGTGGTCCTGATAATTTTGGTCCCCGTGGACCTGATAACTTTGGACCACGCGGGCCTGATGATTTTGGCCCTCGTAATCTTGATAATTTTGGACCCCGTGGTCCTGATGATATTGGACCACGTGGAATTGATAATTTCCCACCTTTTGGTCCACGTGGACCTGACAATTTTAATCGACAAGAACCAAATAATTTTGGACCATGCGGACCTGATAATTTTGGTCCTCGTGATTTTCCTGATCGTCCTTTTGGACCTCCTGATGTCCACCCACTTCGTGGACCAGATGATTTACCATTAAATCGTGAATCAAATATGTCAAATAATACTCCAAATGGACCTCGAGGATCTATACCCTCACTTTTATCATTTAAAATTGAACCACCACCTATTTTGCCAGATGCATTGATTGATAATAACAGTATGGATAGACAACCCATGAGACCAAGAAGAGATGAACTTGATAGACCACCAATTGATATTAATCCGGTGGAAAAAAATGTAAGACCACCATTATTACCTGATCCACGAGATTTTCCAAGTCATATTGATCTTGATCGTGATATTGGTAGATCACCACTTTTGCCAAATCGTGGATGTGATGATAGAATGTTTAGACGACCAGATCAAAGTATTATATCAGGTAAACCACCAATTGATAATATTTTACCACCAATGGATTATCAAGATAATGAATTTTCAAGACGTCCAGATGGTCATAGACGAGAAGAACCAACGCGTAATTTTTGTGCTGGTAAACAATTTGATTATAATCATGGTGCTAGAGCTGAAGTACTTGATCATTATGTACCTTCAAAAGTCATTGATTATGGTCATGTTAGAATACCAACAATGCAAGATTATAGAATATTACCATCTCAATCATTTGATTATGCACATGGTACTATTAAACCAATTGTTCCTGAACATAAAATTTATCCAAAAATAGATTTTAATTATTGGCTTGATAATGAGCATAATGTTAATGAATATAATGAAGGAATGAGAATGTATCAAGCACGTAAAATAGCAATTATTGAAGAAAGAGCAAGAATGGCTGAATGGCAAGAAGAAAAACGACGTTATGAAGAAAAAATGCGTTATGATGAACTAAAAAGATATGATAATAGACCATCACCTTGGGAAAGAGAATCAAGAGATTCAAGAAGACGTCAAAGGAATGATGATTCTCGTGACTACAAAAGACATCAAGATTGGCGAGATTCTAGGAATCATGATTTTCCACGTGATAGATCAGAGGGTAGAGGAAGAGACAGATCAAGAGATAATGATTACAACAGAAATCGTGATGATAACTTTAAAAAAAATGAAGGTAATTGGTACATTTTAATTATTTTAAATTTATATTTCAATGACATTTGTAAATATAATACAATTAATTAACAAAGTAAAATTAAATATATTTTAATTTTTTTGTTAAACAGACAGGACACGTGATAAATCTGATAGAACAAGGCGAAATGCACTTGACTTTAACAAAGATGAAGAAAGGTAATAATAAAAAAAAAGAAAAAAAAAACATTAATAATATCAAAAAAAAAAACAAAAAAAAAGTAATTTTGTTGTAAAAAAAAAAAAAAAAAAAAAAAAAAAAAATTTACATTATTTTAAAATTTTAATTTTCTAGTTGTTGTGTATATCAAAATATTAAAAATTTCGAAAAATTTTTTTATTAAATTAAAAATTATAAAGCAGTTTAAATAAGAAAAGTATTTATTATTTTTTTCAAATTGAAAACAAAAAAAAAAAAAACAAAAAAAACCATTCAATTGTAATTTTTAAAATTATTATTAATTTTCCTTGTTTTTATTTTAAAATTATTTGAATGTGTATATCGGTTTTATTAGATCTCAAGGAAATATTGGCAGACAGGAAAATACAACAAAAACATCAATCGACACGTCTTCTCATGAATCCAGGTATTTTATCAATTTTACATCCAATGTGCACTCTTGAGAGTAAAATTTATTTGACAATACCCTTGCCCCCCATGCCCTCCATACGTTTTTTTTATTACTTGATAAAATTTATCATCATTATTATTCACAGAATTATTACATTGCAGCGCATTGCGCGCAAGTAAAAATTAAAAAAAACAAGTAATTCTTACTGTAATTTTTCTTCAAAGAAAAAATTGACATGATAATTATTTTAAGTCGATAAAATTAAATAATTTATTTTTCATAATTATAGTATAAGCAATTTTTTCAATTACTCATATTTTTTTTTCTTTTTTACATCCCAATTTTTGTGGTTGTATATGAAATTTTATGTTAAATTTTAAGAATAATTGTTAGGTGTTATATATTATTTAAAAAAAAAAAATAAATATATAAATTATTTATCCATTATGGAAAACAAAAACAAAAAAAAAAAACAAGACTTGAATATTTTTAAATTTTTTGTGTTTTAATTTTGATATATTTATAGTTAAATTTATTTGGTTTTGTTACAGTGATAAAAATGATAAAACTGTTGTCGAATCATCAAACACAATGGATGTCGTTAGACCGTCAAATTACACGATGGTTGAGGATTTACTTTGTTCACCTGGACGACAGAATAGACCACAAAAAATTGTGATTATTCTTCGAGGACCACCTGGAGGTGGAAAATCATTTATTGCTAAATTAATCAAGGTAATAATAAATACATATCAATAAATTTTTAATTCATAAATTAATTAATAATTTATTCTATAATAATTTCTTTCAATTTCAAGGATAAAGAAATGGAACAGGGTGGATCAGCACCAAGAATTCTTAGTCTTGATGATTATTTTTTGACAGAAAAAGACGTAGAGAGTAAAGATGACAATGGAAAAAAAATAATAAACAAGGTAAATTATTTGTATGGTTAATTTTTATTACGTATAAAGTATGTATTTAATTTTATTAATAATTTTTTCCAGGAAATGGTTTACGAGTATGAAGAAGCCATGGAATCAAGTTACATAACATCTTTGATAAAAGCATTTAAAAAAAATGTAACAGATGGATTTTTTAATTTTATTATTCTCGATAGCATCAACGAGAAAATATCAGATTACGAAGAAATGTGGAATTTTGCAAAGACAAAAGGTTTCAAGGTATGTATTTATCATTGATAATATTAAAAAATAATTATTATCTATTGTTTTTTGTTAATTATAAAAAATATAATTCATTTATTTTCAAGGTTTACGTTTGTGAAATGGAAATGGACAGTCAAATTTGCATTAAACGAAATATTCATGGACGCACAGATGAAGAAATAAATAGAATTGTTGATTATTTTGAACCAACACCAAATTATCATCAAAAATTGGATGTTACATCATTACTACAAGAACAAGCAATTCAAGATGTGTGTATTTTTAAATAGATTAAATTAACTTATTTGTGATTATCCATAATATTTGAATAATTTTTCTTTTTTTTTTTTTTTTTTAAATAATTTTTTAATCGAAGAAGAAAAAAAAAAAGAAATAACAAATATTTAAAATATACAAAAAAATATATATAAGTAATTCAATTAAAGATAAAATATTATTAATAATAATACATCAAATTATTAGGGGATTATTAAATCCCATGTTGTATCTTGATAAATAATACCATTGATATATCAATATTATAAATTAACAAGAACATGCAAATTGAAATATATAAAATTTGTTTTATCTGTATATTTATTGCATTGTGACAATAATTTATAATTTAGTTTTCAATTTTTTAATTTTCATTAATAATTAAATATTAATATTATTTATGGAGCTGAAGAGAAAAAAAATATATTAAGCGGGAAATTTACACATGTAATTTCTGGTTTTTTAATTATATATAAGTTCAGTCAGTGTAATATAAATTTTTAGGTTCATATGGAAGAGGCTGAAATTGAAAAAGACGAAGCTAAAACAAATGATGGAAATGACGATAGTCAAGATAATTTTGAAACATCTGTAAGTTTAATTAATAATACATTCAATTTATTATTTAAATAATATTTTTTATAATTTTATAAATAATTATGTTATTATATTTTTCATTTTTTATTTACAGATTGTTAGCAAATGGGAGATAATGGAGTCAGATAATAAATTAGGTAACATTAATTTACATTTTTTATATATTTTAATTTATCAACAATTAATTTACTCGTTGAGTTTGTTTTGTTTCTTTTTTTTTTTTTAAAAAAAAACGTAATTATATTATTAATTTTTAGATCGTTTGGACGGTTTGGCTAAACGTAAAAATGATACAATTCCACAAACAATGGAAGATTTTCTTCAAGTACCAGATTATTATAATTCTGAAAATACTTCTGGTAAAAGACGAGTGAGTTTTTCGATTGTTTATTTATTTAATAATTATTATTTTTTATAATAATAATTTGATGGAATTAATTATCGTTGTTTTTGATTATTTCATAGGTAAGATGGGCTGATTTAGAGGAAAAAAAAGAGCAAGAAAAAATGCGGGCTATGGGTTTTGTCATTGGACATACAAATTGGGATCGCATGATGGATCCTACTGGTGGCAGTAGTGCACTTACCAAGACCAAGTATATTTAAAATAACGCATGTTTTTTTTTTTTTTTTTTCTTTCTTTTATAATTTTTAATTGATCAAGGATGTTCGTTTTTTCTTTACGTTTATTTTCTATTTTTACATGATTGTCATGTATTATTATTTTAAATTAATTGTTCATCGTAAATGGTGTTTAAATATTAAGATTAAAGTATACAATAAATTGTTTTACAAAAACAAAATGAGATAATTTATTAATTTAATTAAATTCGAAGATAATTTTATTAAATTCGAAAAATATTATAATTATGATCAGTACGATCGCGCAAGCGCGTATTTTCGTAAGTCATAATAATTGTTCATCAGATATTTAGTAATTATTCATAATTAATTGTTCAATAATTAAATATATAATTTTTATATTTATAATTATATTTATTTCGCTTGGTTATTACGCAGGATTAAATTTATTATTTATTTTTATAATCGGAAATTTTAATTTGGATTATAAATCCAATTTTAAAATTATTGTTAAAAAAAATTATTAGTTTGTGGCATTGTGTGTAAGAAATTCCGTTTTCGAGGACAATTTACAAATTTTCATATATAAAACGCTTTTGTGTCTTATCGTGGATGAATTTTAATTAAAAAAAAAAATATAATATTCAGGGTCGCTCGGTTTTTTGTTGCAGTAAATATCGATGTAATAATTAAATTAATTCGATCATTAATAATTTTAGATAAATCAGATTAATTCCGTCGAAAATAATTAAATTTGCGTAAATAATATTCACCTCATTTAGAAAGTTCAGAATAGTTGTTGTCGAATTTCATCCTTCAATTCAAGAACTGCACTGCTGACTGTCTAAATATTTTCCAATGATTAACATCTGTCATCTTTATCCATTTGAGTTATTTTTTTATTTTCTATCTGTAACAACTTATTAAAGACATATTTCACAGTTATTACGCGAATAAGGGACTTCGAAATGGGCATTTTTGTATATGCAATTTGGGAAGCAGGATTAATATATTATATATTATCTTAATTTAATTAAATAAAACTTAAAATTAGCGATCGCAATATTAATATTATTCTTATTTTCTATACGAGTCTTACGAAATAATTATGCATTTTTTAAGCTGCAGCTTCACTCAATAAAATCATTCAAAATTAAATTCAATTAAAAACAATAAATAACACACACACTCGCAATAATCAACTCAACTTTTTTTCTTTTCATACAAACTCACACTCACTTAAAAATAAAATTATTATATTAATTAATTATTTACCAATTATTTACCAGTTATTTATCAAAGTATTTCCAATTTTTTGTTAAATTTTTTTCACAAAAATAATTTCTCCAGATTAAAATTTTTGAGAAAATTCATTTTGATAAATCATTTGTTAGTTTTTTTTTTAATCTATAGAAATTTTAATAAAGACATTTTAATTAATATGTGCTTATGTGCATTATTTTTTATTTGCATATTGTGCATATTCTTAATTTAAAAATCATAATGAAAATAATAATATTCGAGTGACACGATTCGCGATTATTTGTGAAACTTAAATTTATTTTACGATATCTTATAATTATGTTGCAAATTTAACAAGTGCAAATTTTTTTTTTTTTTTATTTTTTTTTTTTTCAACCACACAATTTCATTCATTAAATTTTTTTTTTTTTTTCCATCACATCACATCACTTTACATACGTTCACACCGTTTGTTTTTTTTTTTTTTTTTTTTATCACGAACTCACATTCACTTATTTTTAAAAAATTGTAATATATTTATATTACCAATATCCGGCTACCAAAAATAATTATCCATTTTTAAATAATCCATCATTATGATTAATTTCTTTCACAGAAATTTTGTTGTCTCTGGTACTTGTTACAAGTTTCAATATCAATTTCCATATTATATTTATTATTTTTGGCTGGATTTTATATATTTTTAATCTGAAATTTTTACTAAAAATAATTTTATTAAAATGTGCATAATGTGCATTTTTTTTTTTTTTTTAATTGCATATTGTGTATTCTTATATTATCTTAAATAACTAGTGATCGATATCGCCCGTATGTGAACATGAAATACAGACCAAAACGTAACAAAAAAATTTTCAAAGTTAATTTTTGAAAAATTTTCTCGAGCACTTTAATCTGTATTCTGTATTATTGCAAAAAAACAATAAACGGTTCGAGTGTATCTTAAGATTAATTAATCCGTTATCACGCCTTAGACGATTAATAAAAATAAAAACCCCGAAAATAAATAAAACTTATAACTTTCTCTTATAACGACGCAACACAAAATTTTCAAAGTCCCCAAAGAAAGACTTGAAAAAATATAAACGCACAGAGTGACAAGAGGTGTTATCGTCTCGAGCGTCGTGTTGCGTCTGAAGGTGATGGTCAAGCTCGAGGGGAACATTGGCAGAATATTGATTTTTTTATGATAAGAATAATGCACTTGTACCTTGTACCTTGTATGAGAGAGAGAAAAAGCGAGAGAGGAAAAAAAATATTGCTTCTTTGTGCACAATATAAGATAATGACCGGCTACAAATGTTTCACAAAAAAAATGAAATAAAATGAAATAGAAAATAAAAAGAAAAAAGAAGAGAAACATTTCCATGTTGGGGTGAATTTTTTTTTGCCATATAAGTGGATAATGACTGGGTATAGATAGACTGGTCATGTCTTGTTGGAAAAATAAAATGAAACAGAAAATAGAGAAAGAAATATATTTTACCGTACATAGGTCCTAGACCTTGTCGCCTTGTTGATAAATATTGTATCAATAAAAGGCGCCAGCATGTCGCCCATGACCATGGGGTTGCAATTGCATGTTGAGGTCGTTCGCCTTTTTTTTCTTTTTTTTTTCCATAAAGCTCAGGGGGTGCAACGAGTGGGTGATCTTTTACCACCCTCCATCGAGTCAACGATGGAAGGGATCAAAGCTCAACGAGTCAACGAGTCAACGAGCTTTGATCCCTTCCATCAAATAAATGTCTTACTGTTGTACATGCAGATATCCAATTGCTATGTTTGTGATCTTTAACACCCCACTTGTGGTGATGTCAATGGGCGGGTGTAACTTGTTGATAGGAGAATCAACTGGTTGTTAAGGGTGGTTGCTCGAGCCATGCCTCTAGCAACCAATCCTATCAATATACTTGTGCTTATATCATTTTATTCTATTGTCTTGCGCTGTATATTTGGACTTCTGACATCCTAACATCCCTACCACTTGATGGCTCTCGACTAGACACTTGTTTTTTTTTTTCTTTTTTTTTTCTTATGTAAGGTGCAGGAGTTTCTGTCCGATGCAGGAGTTTATGAACGCCTGTGTATTTCTCCATAAACCCCTCCACTTGTCTTTACAAATTAATATCAGAAAAACCGATGATTTTGGGACAGTACATACTAGATATATTTTTTTTTAAATTCAATCAAAAAAATTATGATTGACTCAGTTTAAAATTTTTTCAAAAAAATATTATTTTTACACGTTTAATTATGAAAATTTATTTGATAAATTTTTATTTTGTGTATTATTATTTTAAAAAAAATAAAATCAAAGATTTGCATTTATATAATTAACTACGAACGAAATTTTTTTTTTTTTTTCAAAATTAATTAAATAAATATTTTTTTTTTATCATGCTTTTACAAAAATAACATTAATTACTTTTTAAAATAATATAATAATAATAATAATAATTGTCATACGAAAAACTAATAACATCATTTTTCATTTAAAATATACAAAAATAAATTAATCTGTTGTTAAAAAAAAAAAAAAAAACGAATTAACTTTCTCCATTTTTCATAGCTAGTAATACAGACAAAAATCCAAGTGATGTTTTTATGACCTAAAAAAATGACAAAAAATTATTAAAATTAAATATTGGTTAAATTATTAATTAATAAATATTATAAATTTTCATACATCAAGAAATAAGGGATGCGACATTACTAAAAATTTACCAGCAGTTAATTTTAGTGATTTTTTTGCTCCACACATAACTATCGTAGTTATTTGTACATTTTTTACTGGTTGATTGTACCATTTGCTATAGTACATATAGTCACTAACTGCCTGGCTCTAATTAAAAAAATAAATAATTCATCAATCATTATCACCACTTTAAAATACCTATTTTTAAATTGACAGAAATAACTCGCCTCAGTAAGTAGACATTGTCCTACTGAGCAATAAAAATAGAAATGAATAAAAGTATAAATTGTATAAACAATTGAAAAACTAGTTTGAATAAAATTCAAATCTCCTTTTAACATTTTCTAAAATTAAAAAAAAAAGAAAATTAATATTAATTAATTGCATAAATAATATGTGAAAAAGTAATGTTTTTTTTTTCAATTTAAATGACTTGCCTCAACAAGTGCATAGCCTTGAAAACAAAAAGTAAAATACCACGTAATTAGTTGTAAAAGAAGTACAATATTACAACAATTTTCACATTTTTTAGCAAATCTAAATTAAATTAATAAAATAAATTATAAATATTACATTTTTAAATATGATATTTTAATTTTTACCGATTAAGTTGTATATGTTTTTTAACATTTTCAATGAGTTTCATTGTAATATCAATATTTTTTGAATACTCATTATCATAAAGTTTTTTAATACGTAATTGTATAATTTTTAATTGTGCACAAATATGAAGTACAATTATTATTATTAAAGTATCAAATGAAACATAGACAACAGCTCCAATTGCCGATGCGTACAATTGCAGTAACCATGTTACAATGAAATTTATTCTACTTGATGTATCATATAATAAAAATACAACCCATATCAAGTTGGTTGTTAAACGTGGATCTGGATCGATAATTTGTTTACTTTCAAGATTATACCATGTCTAAACAAAAATAAAATTACACATAAAAATAGTTAAATTTAATTTAGATAGCTTTTCCTCAAACCTGCACAATCGTAGCAAGAAGACAAGACAAATACGTTAAAATTGTTGAAGTTATTGATATATTATGTGACTTTATTGCACTTTCAATCATCAAATTTTTTTCATTTTTAGTCATTGAATTATTCCAATCACTCACCATTGAATCCAAAAATTTGACAAATACTAATATTATTAAAAATGACTTGAGCATTTAAAAAAAAATTATTTAAACGAAAGTATTTATAATATCTGACCTTCTTTTTTTAGATAAAGCACAGTGATTTTTAATACAGCCATAATAAATGTTATATTTGTTGTTGTACTATAAATAACAACGTCAATATTATCCCAATAAAATGACAAAGCCATGAAACGTGGTATAAGAACAATAAATATAATTAATAAACCATTTATTGGACCACGATATATTTGTAGTACACCTGAATTTTTTTTATCTGGCCAGACACCGACTAGATATTTTAAATTAAATTTTGCCCATTTACTGGCATATCCAAAATCTATTTATTTTTTTTTTTTCAACAAGTACAATATTAAATAAAAAAATAAAAAGAACGACTGATGTAAATAAGTTGATTGATATATACCTAAATTAGTTTTCATCGTTGTGAACATTTAAGAGTGTTAAAAAAATTTCTTCGTACGAACAAACTATTTATTAGCCTTAAAAAATGTATTTATATTTTTTTTTCTATGCTATAAGATAATTCAATAATCATATTGAATACATTTTCTCAAATTTTTGCTGGTTAATAATTGATGGAAGCCTGGTGGTGGTGGTGGTGGTGGTTATACAGTCGAATCACGCGCAGACTTTACAAGTTTAATCGTAGGCGTAGTTAGTTGATAACCATGGTGGATATTGCACCTCCATATACTTTACTCATTCGAAAAAAAAAATGGATAATTATAGGGAGGATCTTTGAGGAATATTATATTATTCAAATAAATTAACAAAATAATTTTATTAACAGTTGATTATTTGTTTATTAGTTATTCAAAAAAAAAAATCTTAATGCTAAAAGTCAGTGATATAATAGTCGAGTGATCCAAAATATAATTCTATATAAATAAAAAAGTGATATTTGATTAAGCTATGAAATTTAAAGTATTGTATTATTGTGGTGGAAAGTAATGATATAATACCATTCAGTGCATTATAGTTGGATGTACTTCCTCCATCGATGAACATTGCTCCACAATAAATTTAGTAATGGAAAAACTTTTTTATTACAATTTTAACTTGTCATCACATTTAATAATCGTCTAATTTTTTATTTAAATATTGTTGATTCTTTTGAAATAGATGAAAATATTATAAATTTCATTACAGCTGTCATTGAATATTTAATTAAAATTTTTACTACTTGATTTTTATTTTTCTTTAAGTTAACAATATATACATATTTGTGCTTTTTTTTTATTCAAATTAAATTCACTACTTTATTGAAAAAAAATTAAAATTTCTTTTTTTTTCTCTTCAAAGAACGATATTTTAATGACTACATGCAACATCATAATTAATACACACATAAAATGTGAAATAATTATTGATATTTAACAGCGAGTAGGACCGATAAATAAGAAAAAGATGTTTTGAGTACCTGTGAAATTAAAAAATACATATTATCAAAAATATTATTATTATATTAATACTTATAGAAATTTTTCAAAAAACCGTAAAGAATAGATAATATGATAAACTTGAATATTTAAACGTTGTTATTTTCAATGGTTCTAATGTGTTTTGAATAATAAACATAATCAAAAATTTTTCATTTTTTTTAAAATTGTACCATTGTGTTTCATAGGCCGCGTATCCAATGTTTATACTCTGAAAATAAAAAATAATATATTTTTCAAACTTATGAAAAATATTAATCTATATAAATTAATAACAATAATTAATTACTGCTTGTTCAAGAACTTCTCCTGAGTAACATAAAAAAAAAAAATGGCTTAAAGAATATAATCCATATAATATTGTCATTATCTGTTGAGATAATGTCATTTCACCTTTTACTAAACCCTGCAAAAAAAAAAAAAAAAAAATATATATATATATAGCTATATATATATATCTATGTTTATATTAATAAATAATGGTAATTATTATTCATTCGTGACATACACCAAGCAATAAATATCCTTGAGCTGTAAAATTCAGACAGCTTGATATTAATTGAATCAGTAGAATTTTATTGAAACATTTTTCTAATATTGTGGCAAACCTAAAATACATAATATTTGGATTGATTTTTTTTTTTTTTTTTTCAAATTAAATTATAACTTATAATTATTTCCAAACCTTATTAATTCTTGATGTCTTTTAACAACATATTTTAATTTTGTTATTATATTTTCGGAAATTTTTTTTTTCTCATTAATATTATGTATTATTTCTTGTAAAACTTTAAGTTGACCGATTAAATGAAACATTAAAAATACACAAAAACTATCAAATGCCCCATACATGATAGCACCAATTACAGAAGCATACCATTGGAGAATCCAATGTATGATAAATATTGTTCTGCTTGTATGAACATTGTATGGAACATAAGAAACCCACACAAGATCTATTGTTAATCGTGGATCAGGAGTATTTTTTTTATCAATTTCCATATTTGAATATTTCTAGATTTAAAAAATAAATATAAATTAATAAATAAACTGGTTTTATACATATGTATACAATGTAACAAGTTTATACCTGGGCCACTGTAGCCACTGTACAACCAGACCACACCATTAAAAATGTTGAAAATGACATATTTCTTGATATATTTGCATATTTTTTGATGATATGATAATATCCTGCTGCTACTGATCTGTTCCAATCATTTGAAATTTCATTAAACATCTTGACAAACACTAGTATAGTAAATAATACGCAAGTAAATTTCTACACCTTTATCAAATATACATTATAATTTTAAATATGATCTAATTTACCATCTTGGTAATACAAAATGACTGCAATTTTAAAAACTGAAATTATAAACATCAAATTTGTTGATGCACTATACACCAATCCATTTAAATTTTTTCTGAAAAAATATAACGCTACAAAACGTGGTATATAAACACATGTTATCATTAAAATAGCATTAATTATAACTTGACATAATTTAATCATTGATAGATTTTCATTTGGCCAAACTCCAACAATATCCAAATTTATTTTAATCCATTTATATGAATTTCGAAAATCTAGCGAATGTAAAAAATTAAATAACTTATTTCACAATCAAATATTTTTTTTTTTCATACAAAATTGAATGTACCATTTTTTTTATCCATCGATGCTTTCATAATGAGGGATAAAACAAAACTAAAGTTAGTATCCCTTGTCATATTTTTTTGTATTTATATTATTTTAAGAAATGTTGAAATTTTTTCTATGGTTAATATGATAATTTTATTCATAAAGATTCATAGAAAAAAAAAAAAAAAAAAAAAACTGTCATGCGGCAAGTCGTACTTTCCCCAAGTTGATCATTTATTATTAATCTCGTGAATTCTTTATGAGATGTATAGCCAAATATTGTATAGCTGTCATTTTTTTGTCATCAGTCAATCGGTAAATTTTTTTCTATCGCCACGCATGTATATAGTTTTAGAAAATGTTTAGCTATTTGAATATTTTTTGAATAGTTCACTTGTAAATTGACAATATTATATAGTGATGTCTTTGATCTTTGAAAACAAATTAAAAACTCCAAATAAATTTATATAATTTTTTCTTTTGGTTTTTCATGCTTTTAAATCTATATATATAAAATCAATATGAATATTATAATTTCAACTTCTTATCGGATTTAATCATGGAATTTATCATTCATGATAACAAAAAACATTTTGGTATACATATTTGTGTTTTTTTTTTTTTCAAATTTAATTCAATACTTTTTTCTACATACGTCATAGTGAATGATTTGATAAAATTATGAGTTGTGATTCTACTTGTGCTAATCAACTAATAAAATATTGAATACAATAATATTATGATTTGCTATCTTTCGCAGCAAGCAAAACTGATAAATAACTCAGTGATGTTCTTATAACCTGTAAAAATAAAACATTTCAACTTTTTAAATTAAAATTACTCTTGAAATAAATATTGAGAGTTTTACTCACAGTTATAAAAAGCTCGTATGATAGAATAGCAAATTTCCCAGTTGTTATTTTTAATGATCTCATTGAATTTAAAGTTACAAACATAAGTAATTTTCCCTCATTTGTTGATAAATCATACCACTCAGCTTCATAAGCTGCAAATCCGATTTTCATACTCTGTTGAATTATCATATTTTAAAAAAATGAAAAAATTATTTTTACTAGTTTGATTTATAAATAAAAATTTTAAAAACCGTTTGTATCAAACTTTCACCAGCATAGCACAAAAAATAAAAATGAACAACTGTGTATGTTGTATATGCAACAGCAAATTCTGTCTGAAAAAAAGTCATGTCACCCCTAATGAGTTTCTAAAAAATTAAATTTAAAAATAAATTATCTTAATTAATATTTATTTTCATCAAAAATCATTATTCAATATAGTTTTTAATTTGAATAATAATAACTTACACCAATCATCAAGTATCCTTGACTTGCAAATGTTAAACAACAAGTCAACAACTGAAGTAAAAGGACTTTATTAAAACATTTTTCCAAAGTTACTGAAAGTCTAACAAGTTTGCAAAATAAATATATTATATTGTTAAATAAATATTTATATGAAAAAATAATTACTGTATTAATTCATGGTGTCGTTTGACAATTTTTTTGAGCTTTGACTGTAAATTATTAGTATTATAATTTTTGCTTTTATATTTAAGATGAATATTACGAAGATCAATTTGCAATATTGTTAATTGACCAGTTAAATGTAGTATTAAAAAACAACAGTAACAATCAAATGCAACATATATTGTTGCACCAACAACTGATGCGTAAGCTTGTAATGTCCAATGCAATGCAAATATTATTTTTGTTGCATGTATATCATAAGGAAAATAGCTTACCCAAAACATATCCTCTGCAAGTCTTGGATGTCGTTCAACTGAATCATCAATTTCAATATTTGAATATCTCTATTGATCAAATAATTAAGCATCATAAATTAAAATAAACATGCTCGAAATTTAAAAATAAAAATTTAAAATAATTACCTGAGCTAGACAACCCATCACACATACAGTCCATGATATTAAAAGTGATAAAATTGATATATTTTTTGATATATTTGCATATTTTTCAACAACATGATAATTTGAATTTTCCAATGAATTATTCCATTCGCTCAAAATATCATCTAAAATTTTAGCTAAAACTAATTTTGTAAAAAAATTTATTAATTAGATTTAAATCAAATAAATATATATAAATTTTTATCAATACCTTTTTGATTTTTAAATATAACAAACATTTTTATAATTGATACAATATAAATTAAATTACCCGATGCATTAAATACAACACCATCAAGATAATTTTTAATATAATATAATGCTGAAAATCTTGGAATAAGAATAAGGGTAGTTATTAATACAGAATTTATAAAAGCACGAAATTGTCCAATATTTGATGAACTGCTTGGCCATGATCCAACTATATCAAAATTTAATTTTGTCCATCTGTATGAACTTTTTAAATTTGCTTAAATGGAAAAACAAAAACAAAAAACAATTGACAAGTATAATTTTAAAACAAAGATTTTAATTTTTATACATAGTAAAAGTACTTGATCAATTTTTACCAATATTATTTCTGGACATTGGTGCTGACAAAGTGATAGCTAATAAGAAACTGACACTCTCTATTATTATTTTTTTGTTATTGATTATTCTTACACAATTGTCGCATTTTTCTTTTTTTTTTTTTTCCCAACATTCTTAGTTTTTCGAATGAATTCATTATTTATTAAAAGCACATGGATAATATTTTTTTTTCTTTTTACGTTATCAAGGTATGTTATTATAGCTGCACTCGAGTTTTGCAGAAATTTTTTTTCCCTACTTGTTAATCATTCAAACAGACGTTACTTTGTATTTTGCATGAATTTTTTATTAACTGTTTGTCGTCGATTTTCTTTGCTCCGTCAAAATATAATTACATAAATATACACCACGTTCTGTGAAAGTTTCTTTTCCTACTCGTCAATAATTAATCATTCGTGACTATCTTTTTCCACGTTTGCATGAATTTTTTACTAACTGTTTACGTGGTCATTTTATTATTCTTTTTTTTTCTTTTTTGTCGAAACATAATTATACACATGCATTTGGTCTTGCAAACGTTGAATTTCGTGCTTGTTAATGATTCATCATTCAGACGAATGTATTTGTGTTTTTTATTATTATTTTTTCGATTGAGGGAGTAAGCTTCAGTCTATCATAATATACAAAACTTGCAGTTTGTCATTCTATTTCATTTACAACATTGTGTGTGATATACCAAACAAAAGTGAATTTTCAGCCTAGACTTATTTGCATGAAAATTATTGTTTATAATTTTTTAAATTAAGTGAGTTGGTAAAAAATATTTAAAAAAAATAATAATCCATACATTCGTTTTATGAATTTCTGTTTTAATTATGAATTTTTAAAGTTTTTTTATTTTTATATATTACTACAGTTGTGATTAATATAATATTATAAAAGTGATCAGTCGCTAAATTTATTTATCTTTTGCGGCAAGCAAGACTGATAAATATGAAAATGAAGTTTTGAGTACCTGTAATAAATTAAATTGATTAATATATTATATATTTTATTATGTTGTATAATACGTATATTTTTACCTTCAAAAAAAGTTCATATGAGAGACTTGAAAATTTGAATGTTGATATTTTCAATGGTTTCATTGAATTTTGGATGATAAACATAATTAAATATTTTTCTTTCTTTTTTAAATTATACCATGGAGTTTTATACGCAGCAATTCCAATGTTTTGGCTCTAAATAATATACATGTATATATAGTATTTTAAAATAATAATGAATTAGTTGGAAAAATTTAATCAATACCGTTTGAACAAGAAGTTCACCAGCGTAACATAAAAAAAACAAATGAGTTAGGGTATACAATACAAATGATATCGTAAATGCCGCTTGGAATAATGACAATTCACCTCTTATAAAATTCTAGAAAAAAATGAAATTTTTAAAAATTAATAATAACAAAAATTAATATACATCGATAACGTACACCAAGTAAAAAATATCCTTGAACGGAAACATTCAAACAGCTTCCCATCAATTGACTTAAAAGTACTTTATTGAAACAATTTTCTAATGTTTCTGTAAACCTAAAATTTATAAATTTTATATTTTTATTTTATTGTGAGTTGAGATGAAATATTACATTAATATATGTAGTTGTTTAAAACCTTATCAAGTCTCGATGTTTTTCAACAATTTTTATTAAAACCGGCAATAAATTATTTGAATTTTTATTATCAATTTTATCAATATTAATATTTTGTAATTTAATTTGTAAAATTTTCAGTTGTCCAGTTACATGAAGAATACAAAATATACAAAAACAATCAAATCCATCATAAATTAGTTCACCCATTAATGTTGCATAAAATTGTGCAATCCAATGTGTGATAAATATTGTTTTTGTTTTGTGAACATCGTACGGAATGTACGAAACCCAGACAAGATCAAGTGTTAAATGTGGGTCAGGATCATTTTTTTGATCAATTTCAATATTTGAATATTTCTTATATGAAAAAACAATTTATTTTTAAATGAACTTATATATTGTTTGAAAACAAATTGTATGTAAATTTATACCTGAGTAAATGAACTTAGTATAACAGCTGTCCATAATGTCCAAAATGAAAAAAATGATATATTTCTTGATATATTTGCATATTTTTTAACGACATTATAATATCCAGTTGCCACTGATTCATGCCAATCATTTATAATTTCGTTTAACAAACTCATAAATACTGTTGGTAAATAATAATCAAATTTAATATAATAATTTTATTTATTTTCAATTTAAAAAACTTTGAAGAAAGCACAAAATCGAAACTATTTACAAAAAAAATTATAGGGGAGTATAGCATCATCCTCCTGGAAGAGATTTTAAAAAAAAAATAAAAACACGTGAGGAAAAAAAAAAAATTGATGTTTCTATTTTGTGCTTTCTTTGGATTTTTTTTTGATTCCAGACCTTTTCTATAATATGAAAGCGCTGTAATTTTAAATAAATCAACTAAAAACAAAAAATTTATGGTAGCACTGTATACGGCTCCATCTAAATAATTTTTTAAATAATATAATGCTACAAAACGTGGTAGCACAACACATATCATTATCATAATAGCATTAATTATAACTTGACATTTTTTAATAATTGATGTATTTTCATTCGGCCATGCTCCAACTAGGCCCAAATTTATTTTTGTCCACTTATATGAATCTCGAAAATCTATTTAAAAAAAAAAAAATTATATATTTTTAATTTAAGATATAACATATATTAAAACTTGCTCTTCATTGACTCATTATTCAAATAAATTTTGACAAAAAAAAAAACAGTAAAATATATCATTTATGTTACTATGAAAAATATTTTTTTCGAACTGATAATTCAATGAATTGTTTCACCTTTGTCTTTATCCATTGAAGCCATTATAATAAAAGATAAAACAGTAATGTTAGTTTCCATCGATACTACATTTTTTTTTATTTTAACAAGTATTATTTTTTTTTTTTCTTTTCACATTGTATTATTTTTTTTTAACAAGTATTATTATTTTTTCCCTTATCAATCTATGAATAATAAACTTAATAATGATGTGGGAAAAATGATTATGCGCTGACTGTCCCTCTCTCCAACCGATAATATTTTATTCATGGCTTGAATTCTTTATCAAGTAGTGTAGCTCAGTGTTCGATCAGACATACAACTGTCAGTTTTGACGTGCAAAGTAAATGTTTATTATATTATTGATATTGTTATTATTATTATTTCTATTAGTTTGAGATCATTTTTCATACACCAGGTTTTGTGAAAGTTTCTTTTTTTACTCGTGAATGATTAATCATTCGTGACAACATATTGCCCACTTTCGCATGAATTTTGAGCGAGCTGCAGTCTATCATTAAACTTGCAGTTTGTCATTTTATTTCCTTTTCGATATTGTGTGTGATGCAAAACGTAGGTAAACTTTCAAATTATTTATGCGAGAGTTATTGTTTTTAATTTATCAAATAAAGTGGATGTGTGTAAAATACTTATGAAAATAAAAATGTGTACATGCATTTATTGTAGTAATTTAAATAATACACAAAAAAATTTCATGTTATATATTTCCAATTTTTTAATGTCAAATTTTTTTAAGCGTGTAGAATAATTAATTTTTCATTTCTTTGTTTTTTTTTTTCTTTAAATAATTACATTTTAATGACTATAGCCCCAGCCCGATTAATTAAAAATGTAAAACAATTATTGGTTTTTAACAGCAAGTAAAACCGATAAATAAGAAAATGATGTTTTGAGTACCTGTAAAATTAAAAAAAACATATTATCAAAACTATTATTATTATATTAATATTTAATAAAAATTTTTTTTTAAACCATTAAGAATAGATGATATGACAGACTTGAAAATTTAAACGTTGTTATTTTCAATGGTTCTAATGTATTTTGAATAATAAACATAATCAAATATTTTTCATTTTTTTTTAAATTATACCATGAAGTTTCATAGGCAGCGTATCCAACGTTTAAACTCTGTAAAATATTTATTTTTATTTTCAAACTTATAAAAAAATATCAATTTATCTAAATTAATAATGATAATTAATTACCGCTTGTTCAAGAGATTCTCCTGCGTAACATAAAAAAAATAAATGACTCAGCGAATATAATGCATATGATACTGTTAGTGCCTCTTGAATTAATGACATTTCACCTTTTATTGAACTCTGAAAAAAAAATATATACATATATTTATATTGATGAATAATAATTATTATTATGCATCGATAACATACACCAAGTAGCAAATATCCTTGAACTGAAAAATTCAAACAGCTAGATAATAATTGGATGAGTAATACCTTATTGATACATTTTTCTAATATTGCAGCAAATCTGTATGTAAAAATTTATAATATTTAATTTGTTTTTTTTAAATTAAATTATTTAGTTAGTATATTTACTAACCTTATCAATTCTTGATGTCTTTTAACAATATTTATTAATTTTGTTAATAAATTTTCAGAATTTTTATTTTTATTATTAATATTATTAATATTACGTATTTTTTCTTGTAAAATTATAAGTTGACCAATTAAATGAAATATTAAAAATACACAAAAACAATCAAATGCTAAATAACAAACTACACCAATCACTGAAGCATATAATTGGACGATCCAATGAATGACAAATATTGTTTTTGTTTTGTGAACATTGTATGGAACATAAGAAACCCACACTAGATCTAGAGTTAATCTTGGATCAGGAGCATTTTTTTTATCAATTTCCATACTTGAATATTTCTTGTATAAAAAATTAATTAAGTAAAAAAAATTATATAATCCAAATAACAATGTAATAACTTAAATGAAAATTTATACCTGAGTTAATGTACCCAGCGTGCAAGCAGTCCATCCCATAACAAATGATGAAAGTGATATATTTCTTGATATATTTGCATATTTTTTGACGACATGATAATATCCTTCTACCACTGATTCGTTCCAATCATTTGAAATTTTATTAAACATCTTGATAAACACTGGTAATGAAGAAAATACTCAAGTAAATTTCAAACAATTTATCCAATTAAATATATAAATCTACTCTACCATTTCTATAATAAAAAATGACTGTAATTTTAAAAACTGAAATTATAAAAATTAAATTTGTTGATGTACTGTATACTGATCCGTCTAGATAATTTCTTGAATAACATAATGCTACACAACGAGGTATATAAACACATATTATTATCAAAGTAAGATTAATAATAATTCGACATAATGTAAATATTGATAAATTTCTATTCGGCCAAACACCAACAGTTTGTAAATTTAATTTAATCCATTTATATGAATCTCGAAAATCTATTTAACAAAACAAACATAATATGTCTATATTTATTTATTTATTATTTGAGATAACATTAAATTGAGTTGTCTGCTTCATTAAAATCTTTGTGTTGTATAAAAAAATTAAACAGGTGTATACCAATATTTTTATCCATTGATGTGATTGAGATGTGATGAAAAAATGAAAGCCAAAATAAGACTAAAGTAAGTTTTGTTTTGATGCTATATTATTTTTTTTTTATATAAAACTGTTGATTTTTTTTTTTCAGTCTCTCCTCTTATTATTTCCTTTTTTTGCATTGACTTATTAATAATAATTCTATTCATAAGGGAAAAAAAATTATGCAACGCTCGTTGATCATGCGATGTTCAATTTTTTTCCCTCGTCGATATCAATTATTTATAGCTTGAATTCTTTATCAAGTAGTTAGGTTCAGTGTATGATCAGACATCAGAGTGTTAACTTCGAGTACCAAATAAAATTTTATTATATTATTTTTTTTTAAACTTTCTATGGTGTTTACAATTGAGTTGGATAATTATGTGAGTATATTTTTGTTTTAATTTCAACGTCAATTGGCTTTACAAAGTGATGTTAAAAATAATAAAAAGAATAATAGCCATTAAATTTTCTTATCATTTATTTTTTATTTAAAAAATTTAATAGTACAAATATTTTAGATACACTATATCAATTATTTATCTTTTGCAGCAAGTAGGACCGATAAATAAGAAAATGAAGTTTTAAGTACCTAGAATATATCAAAATTCATATTAAAAAATTATTATTATTGTATGAAAGAATTTATAAAAATAATTTTTTTTAAGAACCATTATAAAAAGATGGAATGACAGACTTGAAAATTTAAACGTCGTTATTTCCAATGATTTCATTGAATTTTGAATTATAAACATAATTATATATTTTTCATTTTTTTTTAAATTATACCACTGTGCTTCGTAAGCTGCATATCCAACGTTTATACTCTAAAAACATAATAATCAATATTTTTCAAAGTTATCAACAATATTAAATTATCTAAACTAATAATAATAATAATAATAATCAAGTATACCGCTTGTTTAAGAATTTCTCCTGCATAACATAAAAAAAATAAATGAGTTAGGGAATATAAAGCATATGATATTGTTAATGCTTCTTGAATTAATGACATTTCACCTTTTACTGAACTCTGAAAAAAAAAATATTTACATATATTTATATTGATGAATAATATGAACACAAATAATTATCAAACTAATGATTATCTATTGATGACATACGCCAAGTAATAAATATCCTTGAACTGAAAAATTCAGACAGCTTGTTATTAATTGAATGAGTAGAATTTTATGAAGACATTTATCTAATATTGTCGCAAATCTGTACGTAAAAATATATGAATTTCATAATAGGCAATTTTATTTGTTGTTTTTTATGAAATTACATTATTGGTTTAATATATATTTACAAACCTTATTAACTCTTGATGTCTTTTAACAATGTATTTTAACTTTAATAACAAATTTTTTGAATTTTCGTTGTGATCATTATTATGACAATTGATATTTCGAAGTTTAACTTGCAAAATTGTTAATTGACCAACCAAATGTAGGATTAAAAATACACAAAAACAATCAAATGCTAAATAATAAACTACACCAGTTATTGATGCATACCATTGGACAATCCAATGTATGATAAATATTGTTTTTGTTGTATGAACATTGTATGGAACATATGAAAGCCATACAAGATCAAGTGTTAAATGTGGATCAGGATCATTTTTTTTATCAATTTCAATATTTGAATATTTCTTATATATAAAATAAAAATGAATTAAAAAAGCAATATACATGTATATTATTAAATAATCTAAAATTAAAGTTAACATGTATATAACAACTTTAAAACTAATTTATACCTGTGTAAATGTTCCTAATATGCAAGCAGTCCATCCCATTAAAAATGATGAAAATGATATATTTTTTGATACATTTGCATATTTTTTAACAACATTATAATATCCAGCTGCTACTGACTCATTCCAATCATTTGACATTTCGTTCAACATACTGCGAAATACTGTTGATGAATGATAGTTAAATAAATTTTTAAAAATTTAGCCAATATAAATCTTTAGGCATTATTTACTTTACCATTTCTGTTGAAAAAAATTACTGTTAATTTTAAAATTGAAATTATATAAATCGAATTTGATGCAGCATTGTATACAGCTCCATCTAAATAATTTCTTAAATAATATAAAGCTACACAACGCGGTAAATAAACACATATTATTATCAAAATAATCATAATTATAACTCGACATATTGTAAAAACTGATATATTTCCATTCGGCCAAACACCAACTGTTTCTAAATTCAATTTAATCCATTTATATGAATCTCGAAAATCTATCAAACAATAAAAAAATTTATATACATATTATAATTTGAGATGACCTATTAAAATCATCTTATTTAGTGTTACAATAAAATTTTTTGAATACAAAATATATATATACCTTTATTATTATTATCGTCCATTTATGCTATCAAAATAAAAGTTGAAACAAGACTAAATTGAATTTCTCTTATTGCGATATTTTTTTCTATCGATTGTTTCGAAACCTGTTATTATTTTTCCTTTTTTTATTTTTGTCATTGTATTTTTTTTTTCTTTTCTCATTAACTTATAAATAATGAATTTATTTATGCAAGGAAATGGATCATGCGATGTTTATCCCTTCCCGGACTCGATAGTCTATTATTCATGACTTGAATTTTTTATCAAGTAGTAAAGTTCAGTATATGATCAGACATCAGAGTGTCAACTTCGACGTATGAAATGAGGCTTTAGTATAATATTTATTTGTGAAACTAGGATTACTGTGATATTTACAATTAAATTGGAAATCATGTGAGTATATTTTTATTTAAAAAAACTCAATACCATTTACAAATATATATATGCTTTTACAATTTCAATATTAATTGGCTTTGTAATTTATTTATTACTTATTCTCTATTTGAAGAATTTAGTTGAAAGCAATTCAATGATAACTTTAGGTTCAAAAATATAATTTAAATTTACCAGTTTAATTACTTTGAAAACAATTCCAATTACTTAGTTATTTTTTGCAGCGAGTAACACAGATAGGTACGAAAATGAAGTTTTGATGACCTAAAATATATTAAAAGTGCATGTTAATAAAATTATTACTGTTATTATATTAATATTTATAATTTTTTTGAAAAACCATTAAGAATAGATGATATGATAAACTTGAAAATTTAAATGTTGTTATTTTCAATGATTTCATTGAGTTTTGAATTATAAACATAATTATATATTTTTCATTTTTCTTTAAATTATACCACTGTGCTTCGTAAGCTGCGTATCCAACGTTTATACTCTAAAAATACGAATAAAGAAATATTTTTCAAATTTATCAACAATATTAAATGATATAAATTAATAATGATAATAATCAAGTATACCGCTTGTTTCAGAATTTCTCCTGCATAGCATAAAAAAAATAAATGAGTTAAAGAATATAAAGCATATGATATTGTTAATGTCTCTTGAATCAATGACATTTCACCTCTAACTGCATTCTGTAATTAATTATTATATTTAGAAATTAATTAAATGAAATTCTTCATTCAGTTCAATAACATACACCAAGTAATAAATATCCTTGAACAGAAAAATTAAGGCAGCTTGATAATAATTGAATCAGTAGTATTTTATTGAGACATTTTTCTAATACTGTGGCAAACCTGTACATGAAAATTTAATAATATTTACTTTCATTTGTTTTTTTTTTTTTTTTAAATTAAATTATTAAATATTTTTTTTCAAACCTTATTAATTCTTGATGTCTTTTAACAATACATTTTAGATTTGTTAATAAATTTTTAGAATTTTTATTTTTATCATTAATATTATTAATATTACGTATTTTTTCTTGTAAAATTATAAGTTGACCGATTAAATGAAATATTAAAAATACACAAAAACTATCAAATACCAAATAAATAGTTACACCCATCACAGAAGCATACCATTGGACGATCCAATGTATGACAAATATTGTTCTGCTTGTATGAACATTGTATGGAACATAAGAAACCCACACAAGATCCATTGTTAATCGTGGATCAGGAGTATTTTTTTTATCAATTTCAATATTTGAATATTTCTAAATTTGTAAAAGAAATATAAATTAATAAATAGACTGATTTTCCGCATATGTAACAAGTTTGTACCTGAGCAATTGTACCAGCGGTACAAGCAAACCACACTATTAAAAATGATGAAAATGATATATTTCTTGATATATTTGCATATTTTTTAACAACATGATAATAACCTGCTGCTATTGATTGATTCCAATCATTTGAAATTTCATTAAACATCTTGATAAACACTGGTAGTAAATAATACTTAAATAAATTTTCTAAAAATTTGTCAATTAGAAATTAAATATAATTTACTTTACCATTTTTGTAATAAAAAATGACTGTTATTTTTAAAACTGAAATTATAAAAACTAAATTTGTTGATATATTATACACAGCTCCATCTAAATAATTTTTAAAATAATATAATCCTAAAAAACGAGGTATATAAACACATACTATTATCAAAATAGCATTAATTATAATTTGAAATTTTTTAATAATTGATGCATTTTTATTCGGCCAGCCACCAACAATGTCCAAATTTATTTTAATCCATTTATATGAATCTCGAAAATCTATCAAACAAAAAATTCATGTATATAAATTAAAATAACATTATTTTAAAAATATTTTGAATATATTTGCTATTTAATTTCTGACTTTCTATTGATTTAAAAAAAAAAATCAATCAGAAATTCTTCAACTTATCTGCATTTATTTTTTTTTTTTATAAATAATTTCTTTCAAGCATGCCCACCATTATTTTTATCCATGGATGTTATCAAAGTAAAAGATGAAACAAGACTAAAGTGAATTTTCCTTGTTGCAAATTTTTTCCCTACCTATTACTTCGAAAACTGTTAACTTTTTCTTTCTTTTCTCATTGTATTTTTTTCCCCCTTAGCTGTACATAAAACAAGACTGATATATTTTTTTTTCCTTTTTTTTCTTATCGATTATTACCTAATAAAGTTGTCAACTTTTTTTTTTTATATTTTTTTTCGCATGAATTTATGATTGACTGATCGGGCCACTTTATGCCTTTATTATTTATGGAGAAGTTTCAGTCTATAGTCACACACCAAAGTGAATACTTTTATTCGACTAGTTAAATTATTCATAATACCATGCCTTTTTTTTTTCTGATGATTATTAATAGTTTATTCACTTGCAAATTTATTTTTTTATTTTTTCTCATAACAAGTGTTGAAGCCGAAGACTCCTTTTGATCAAATTATTTTTTTTATAAATACAAAAAGAGTCAAAAAAATCTTTTAAAAATAACAAAAAAGATTTAACATGAGAAAAAGTTTTCACAATATGATTACAAGTGCAAGTGTTTTCTAATTCATCAAAGTTTTGCATGAATAAAATTTTCAACGTTTTTTTTTTATATTATTTTTATGTTTTATTACGTATTCAATTTATTTAAATGACTAGCCATATTAGTCAAATGTTTTTCTATATAATTTTCATATATTTTTATTTTGCAAAGCTATTAGTACTGATAAATAACTCAATGACGTTTTCATCACCTAAGTAAAAGAAAAAATATCATATTATTTACCTTGCTTAATTAATAAATTTATATTTTTACAAAATAATTAAATACATTGATAAAAAGATTGAAGGAAAATTTAAAAACTTTAAAGCCAGTTAGATGAAGTGGCTTTGAACTTCCATAACCAATGATTGTCAAACACTTTGCTTTTTTAAATGGTAAATTATACCATTTACACTGATAAAAACTGTATGATATTTCTAAACTCTGTTATATAAAAAATAATAATAATAATTTCCCAGCTCAAAGAGTAATTTAATTTTCATTGTAATAAAAAATAAAAATCTAAATTAATTACTTACTTCTGAAATTAACATTTCACATGTCCAACAATAAAGAAATAATTGTAAAATTGAGCCGATCATTAAAATTCCAGCCATTCCAATTTGTAAAATATTAACATGTCCCTGAACAGACATCTGGAAAAAAAAATATATTAAGCTATTAATTTAACAATTCAAAAATTAATAAATTAAAAAAATTTATTACCAAAATAGCTTGTGCTTGCAGAGAAAATGAAAGAGTACAACCAATAAGTTGCAACAATAAAACAAAATTAAATGTTTCTTCAAGAGTTTCAGTAAATCTAGATGTTTAATTATATAATATTAAATATCCTTCAAAAATAATGAAAGAATTAAAACAAGTAATCTCACTTGATAATTTGTTGATGTTTTTTAACAATTGTTCTGAGATTAGACCAATAATTTTGTGATTCATCACCAATTTCAAGATTTTTCAGCGATCTTTGAACAATTTTACACTGTCCACATAGTTGTATTATCAATAGCCATATTAACATATCAAAACAAGCATAAGACACAGCAGCACTTGCTGTTCCATACATTTGTAATGCCATGACAATTGTATATATAATATTATGATTACTATTTGCAAATGGAAAATATGATACCCAAAATAATTGAAGATTTAATCTTGGATCAGGATCAATTATCAACACTCTTTCCATATTGTACAACAACTATTTTTAAATTTTTCAATATATATAAAAATTAAATAATAAATTTACAAAATTTAAATTAAAACAAAACCTGAACAAGTCCACATATTGTACAAAAACTCCAATTTAAAATTATCGATGAAATTATTAAATTTCTACTTATGATATTTGCCTCACACATAATTTGAATGTCTTCATTTGTTTTTAAATTATTCCATTGACATGACATTGTTGTTAAAATATTTTCTAAAACTTGAATTATATTTAAAAATATATAAATTGAAATTCATCAATATTTATAATAATTATACCTTTTTTTCGTTTATAAAAAATATAAAGTTTTACAAGAGATAATATACATGGTATATTTGTTGATAATGATTGTATCATAACATCAGTTTGACCAAAAATTAATAAAAATGCTATTGAACGTGGTATGAATATTATAAAAAAAATATTAATTCCATGAATAAGAGCTAAATTATCAGCAAGAAAATTATCCCTTGACATTGGCCATAGCCCGAAAAAATCTAGATTTAATTTTATTAAACTGTATGCATTTTTAAAATCTACAAAAACAAGTTTGATTAAAATATATTACATTATAAAATTATATTAATTATTTTACTATTTACCTGAATTGACGTCCATCGATATTGTCTACTGATATGTCTCGAAAGAGACTGTCTTTTCTTGCACAATATATTTATCGATCGAAATAATTTTTTTCTTTTTTTCCATAGGGTGCAATTGATGGTTAAATTATTCATATGATATATTATTCATACGATAACACAAGTTGCACTTGTTGTCGTTTTCTTTTTTTATTTCTCAGTATTTTATTTTTGATATTATTATTTTTTTTTCCATGAGTTTATGAATAATTTATCATGCGATTATTGTTCTTTTATTCGGTAGTTTACAGCCAACCACATAATAGTGACAACTATGTGGATAATATTAACAAAAAAAAAAGAAAAAAAAAATAATTAAGTAGATAATATCAAAGACTTGTTGGTCTTTCATCAAACGTTGGACAATTTTTTTGTAACTAAAAGTGAATAAAAGTTTTAAAATTTAAAAATAAAAATATGAAATTTAAAAAAAATGCATTTAATGTACGAAAAAATATATTATAAAAAAAAAATACATAATATTGAATTAGAGCACTAGTAAATTAAAGAAAAATATACAGATAAAATAGCATCGATATTCAATTAATTTTTATTCTGTAACGCCATTAAAACAGATAAATAACCCATTGATGTTTTAATTACCTTCAAAATTAAATGACAATTATTATTAATTCCACAAACTTTATCATGTTGGATTCATAATACCTACATCTATAAATAGTCCATATGATAATTTTGAAAATTTTCCAACTGTAATATTTAAGGGTTTAAAAGCTCTATATCCAACGATTGTCAAACACTGTGCTTTTTTAACAGGTAATTTATACCAATTACTTTCATAAAAACTATATGATATTGCTAAACTCTAATAAAATTATTATTTTCAATATTAATAACAAATTATTATTACAAAAATAAAATTATATAAAATTAATTTTATATTTCAAACCTCAGATATCAACATTTCACAAGTCCAGCAGTAAAGAAATAATTGTAAAATTGATCCAAACATCAAAATTCCTGCCATCCCGATTTGTAAAATATTTATAGGTCTTTTAATTAACATCTTAAAAAAATATTCATAATATTAACAATGATAAATAATAAATTTTCAAAGTTTTAATAATTAAAAATATAATCTATTTACCATTATTGAGTAGCCTTGAAAACAAAATGTAAATGCACATCCAACCAGTTGAAATAATAAACAATAATTAAATGTATTTTCAAGTATTTCAGTCAATCTATTTAATTAAAAAAAATTATTTTTATATTTTAACTAATTAACATTAAGAAATAATATATTTACTCATTAATTTTTTGATGTTTTATGATGATTTTTTTAAGTTTAATCCAAAATACTTGTGGATTATTTGAATCATCTTTAAGATTTCTTAGAGATTCTTGAATTATACGACAATGACCAACAAGTTGTAGAATTAAAAACATTATAAATAAATCAAATGATGCATAAATAATTATTCCACAAAATGACGCATATATTTGTAGCAACATTGTTATTATATAATTTATTGTTGTTGTTGTATTGTACGGGAGCCAGCATACCCAAAAAAGATTTATCGAAAGATTTGGATCCGGATTAATCAATAATAATTTTTCCATATTATAAAATAGCTAAAATTTTTTATTAAATAATTATAATGATTTAAGATTTTAAATTAATTTTTAACTCACCTGAACTACGCCACAAATTATACAAAAACTCCAATTCATTGATAACGATGCAATTGATAATTTTTTACTTTGATTTGCCGCTTCATTCATAATTACTATGTCTTCATTTTTCTTTAAGTTTTTCCAATAATTTTGTATTGATAATAAAACATCAACTAAAACTTTAAATAAAAAAATAAAAATAGTAATTAATTTTTTTTCTTTTATTCAAAAAATACAGTTGCACAATTGTTTTGTTTTTTTTTTTTTTTTTGTTATTAAAACCTTTTTGTTGACTGTAAAAAATATACAATTTTAATACTGAAATAATAAATGGTAAATTTGTTGATAATGATTGTATCATAACATCAATTTGTCCCCAGTAATAAAATAAAAATGCAATTAATCGAGGTAAACATATTATGATAAACACATTAAATGCATGAATTAAAGCGATGTATTTAGTGATGAAATTATTATTTTCAGTAGGCCATACGCCAAATAAACCGAGATTTAATTTAATCAAATCATATGCATTTTCAAAATCTATTTAAAAAATATTTTATTTATATTTATTAATAGAAATAAATTTGTCTTTTTATTATATAATATATTTTATCAAATACTTGAATGAGTCGATGTCATTGCAACGGAGGTTGAAATAAAACTCCCATCATTCAGATATTATATATTGATTTTTTTTTTTTGGTGTATTTTTTTTTTTTTTTTACCATTTATCATTGAATATTATGCGCATAATGATGCTTCATTAATTTTTATCCACCATAGTTTCACCATTTAATCGATTAGCAAAAAAAAAGGAGGGTTTCTATGGTTACCTTTTTGCAACATTTAACTAATAAGCGTCTCAATGAAACCATCGTATCAAACAAACTTGTGCTTTTTTTTTTTTTTTTTTCATTTTAATATACATTGGTGCAAAAGAATAATATATTTAATTATTTTATAAACAATATCAATCATTTATTTATTTATCGCATGCGGCAAGATTTACACATTCAAAGTGTACACATTTTTATTTTACACAAAATAGTTTAACATATGAATATTTAACACATTTTTTTTACAAATATAATATTTTTACAATATAATATTTTGTGTAATTTTTAAGTGTGTAAAATATTTGTTGTACATATATTATTATGTGTGCAAAAAAATTGTGTATAATAAAAATGTGTACATTTTTACTGTGTACAATTAATGTGTAAAACTATTATTATAAACACTTTGAATGTGTAAGTTTTTTTTTTTTGACAGTGAAAAATATACTTAGTAATGTGCCTACTTGTGAAAAAATTAAAAATTAAATATATTTGGTTCAACAATATCATGAGAAAATGTGGTAATTTGTTTTTAAACTGATTCTTTGGCAGCAAGTAATACCGATAAATAAGAGAGTGAAGTTTTAAACATCTGTAATATTGAACAAGTTAATTAAAATAATTAATATTACACATTTTATGAATATAAGATAATAAATATTTTGTTAAAAACCATAAGAAACAATCTATATGAGAGCGTTGAAAATTTAAATGATGTTATTTTCAATGGTTCTTCTGAATTTTTAATGATAAACATAATTAAATATTTCTCATTTTTTTTAAAATTGTACCATTGTGTTGCATATGCAGTGTATCCAATGGATTGACTCTAAATAAAAAATTTAAGGTATATGTTAAATTCGTTGCAACATTAAAATTTATATATATTGTTTTGACGAATTACCGTTTGAACAAGAAGTTCACCGGCATAACACAAAAAAAAAAAATGACCCAATGAATATAATACATCGAGAATAGTAAATGCTGATTGAAATATTGACAATTCACCTTTTACAAAATTCTAAAAAAATTAGATACAATAAATTTATTTATATTTATTTATTAATCATTGCAACTTACACCAAAAAAAAAATATCCTTGAGCAGAAAAACTCAAACAGCTCAATATTAATTCGCTTAAAATAACTTTATTAATAGATTTTTCTAATTTCTCTGTAAGCCTAAAAAATAATAAAACGTTTGTTATATCTTGTAACTTAATATTTTCTTCAAATAAGGTTATTTATATTTTTTAATAGAACCTTATTAATTTTTGATGTTTTTTAATAATTTCTATCAATTTTAATAATACTGAACAATCATTATTAATGTTACGTAGATTTATTTGTAAAACTTTTATTTGACCCGTTAAATGAATAATACAAAATACACAAAAACAATCAAATCCATCATAAACTATTATACCAATTACAGAAGCATACCATTGAATAATCCAATGTATGGCAAATATTGTTTTTGTTGTATGAACATCATATGGAATATAAGAAACCCAAACAAGATCCATTGTTAATCGTGGATCAGGAGCATTTTTTTTATCAATTTCAATATTTGAATATTTCTATAGATTAAAAAATAAATATAAATTAAAATAAATAAATTTAAAATAGTTTAATAAAAGTTTATATATACCTGAGTGAGTGTACCAAATGTAGCAGCAAACCAAATTGATAAAAATGATACAAATGTTATATTTTTCGATATGGTTGCGTATTTTTTAACAACATTATAATATCCAGCTGTTACTGACTCATTCCAACAATTTTCTAATTTCATAGACATAAACACTGATAGAATTGACAATAAATTTGTCGTTGCACTACTTCTAAATAATTTTTAAATATTGAGGATATTGTTATTAAAATAACATTAATAAAAGCTTGACATTTTTTAATAAACGATAAATTTTCATTTGGCCAAGCGCCAACGATGTCTAAATTTATTTTCACCCATTTATATGAATCTCGAAAATCTAATAAAGGTAATAAAAAAAAAAATTAATTTATTTTACAATCAAATATTTTTTTTTTATACAAAATTGTATTTACCACTTTTTTTTTTATCCATTAATGCTATCGAAGTACTTATAACTTATAAGTTACTATCTCTTGTTGCATTTTTTTCTATATCGATTATTACTTAAAAAATGTATATGGAAAAAAAAATAATCGCATGTGACAAGTATTATTCCCCCAAGTTGATAGTTTATTATTTATCGCTTTAATTCTTTATGAGGTATATCAACTATAGACTATAATTTTTATTTTTTTTATCTTGTATTTTTTTTTTTTTTTTTGTATTAACTTGTGATCAGTTGAACTATGGTTCTCATGGTTAATTTTCTTATTGTTTTCAAATTATTTCAATATTTTTTTTTATATAATTTTACTATATTGTAGATATAATTAATTATTATAAACGACATTAATGATGTTTAGCAAAAAAAAATCATTCTAAATTTGTAAGTATAAAAAAAAATAAATAATATAATCTATATGTAATTTTAAGAGTGACATCAGTTTATTTTAGTTTTTTTTTTTTTTTTTTAATTTTTTAATTAATTCATTTAAAAATTTAAAAAAAATTGATAATCATGTTATATTTCACTATTAATTTTTCATTTACAAACTATTATTTCAAGCAATTCAATACTATAAATTTTTTTCATATGTATATACGATAACTATATTATTTATTTATCTTTCGTAGCTAATAATACCGATAAGTACGAAAATGAAGCTTTAAGTACCTGGAATACATTAAAATCTGAATATTAATAAAGTTATTATTATTATTATATTAGTATCTAATAGAATTTTTTTTTTTTTAACCATTAAAAAAAGTTGATATGATAAATTTGAAAATTTAAATGTCGTAATTTCCAATGATTTCATAGAATTTTGAATTATAAACATAATGATATGTTTTTCATTTTTTTTAAAATTGTACCATTGTGTTTCATAAGCAGCGTATCCAATGTTTTCACTCTAAATAAAAATAAACATTTTTTAAAGTTATCTACAATAAAAAATTATTGATAATAATAATAATAATAATAATAATAATAATAATTAAGTATACCGCTTGTTTAAGGATTTCTCCTGCATGACATAAAAAAAATAAATGGCTCAAGGAATATAATGCGTATAATATTGTTAATATCTCTTGAGAAAATGTCAATTTTCCTCTAGCTGCATTCTGTAAAATTTTTGATTATTAATTATTATATTTAGAAATTAATTAAATGAAATTCTTCATTCGGTTCAATGACATACACCAAGTAACAAATATCCTTGAACTGTAAAATTCAAACAGCTAGATAATAATTGAATGAGTAGAATTTTATTGAGACATTTTTCTAATTCTGTAGAAAACCTATACATAATTACATAATACTTTATTTCATTTTTCTTTAAATTAAATTCTTAGTTAGTATTTAATTATTACTAATAATAAATTATTTTTTATATTTTCAAACCTTATTAATTTTTGATGTCTTTTAATAATATATTTTAATTTTTTTAATAAATTTTCATAATCATTATTAATATTACGTATTATTTCTTGTAAAATTATGAGTTGACCGATTAAATGAAATATTAAAAATACACAAAAACTATCAAATACGACATACATGGTTATACCCATTATTGTCGCATACCATTGGACCACATAGTGTATGACAAATATTGTTCTGCTTTTATGAACATCATATGGAATATAAGAAACCCAAACGAGATCAATTGTTAATCTTGAATCAGGAGTATTTTTTTTATCAATTTCCATATTTGCATATTTCTAGATTTGAAAAATAAATATAAATTAATATAAATAAACTGATTTTCTATATGTATAACAAGTTTATACCTGGGCAATTGTACCAGCGATACAAGCAAACCATACTGTTAAAAATGATAAAAATGATATATCTCTTGATATATTTGCATATTTTTTAACAACATGATAATAACCTGCTGCTATTGACTCATTCCAATCATTTGAAATTTCATTATACATCTTGATAAACACTGGTAATTAATAATACTCGAGTAAATTTCAAAAAAATTTTATCAAATTAAATATATATAAATTTACTTTACCATTTTTGTAATAAAAAATGACTATAATTTTTAAAACTGAAGTTATAAACATCAAATTTGTTGCTGCACTGTATACGGCTCCAAAAATAATTTTTAAAATAATATAATCCTAAAAAACGAGGTATATAAACACATACTATTATCAAAATAGCATTAATTATAACTTGACATATTTTAATCATTGATAGATTTTCATTTGGCCATCCTCCAACAATGTCCATATTTATTTTAATCCATTTATATGAATCTCGAAAATCTAGCAAACGTAGAAAAATAAATAATTTATTTCACAATCAAATTTTTTTTTTCAAACAAAATTCAATGTACCATTTTTTTTATCTATCGATGCTTTCATAATGAGGAATAGAACAAAACTAAAGTTAATATCTTTCTTATCATATTTTTTTTTATCTATCATTTCAAGAATTTTTGAATTTTTTTTTTTAATAATATTTTATTTATAAAGGTGCATGAAAAAAAAAATATCATGCGATGGGTCATATTTACCTCAAGTTGATAATTTATTATTAATCTCGTGAATTCTTTATAAGATGTATAGCCAGACATTAACTGTACATTATACTGTCATTTTTTTTTCTTTGTATTCACTTGTTATCAGTCTATCGGTTAATGTTTCTATCGTCGCACATGTATGTATTTATGTATCATATACTTTTGAAAATTTTTCAACTATTTAAATACTTTTCAAATAGTTTCACTTACAAATTAAATATATAATAGTGATGTCTCTAAAAAAATTAAAAACTGCAAATAAATTTATGAAATTAATTGTTTTTTCCTTTTTTTTTCTGCTTTCAAATTCGTGAGCAATAAAAATAATATAGTAATATTAGTTAATTTTAGTTTTTTATTTATATAATATTTACAATTCCTTCCAATTACTTCAATATCAATTACTTTTCATAGCCAATAAAACTGATAGATAACTAAGTGAGCTTCGAATTATCTACACAATAAATAAATATAATTATAAATAATAAATTTTTAATTATAACAAATATAATTTGCAATATAAAAATAAATTTTATTTACTGTTAAAAAAAGTGATAAATCCATAGTGATATTGTAATAACCTATTTTTGTTGGTTTAAATTGTTTATAACCAATTATTAGCAATGTACGAGCATTTTTATAATTAAGAATTGTCCAATTAGATTCATAAACAGCATATCCAATTTTAGCATTCTAATTTTGAAAAAAACAAACAGTTTCTACTATATTTTTTTCAATTTTTTAAAATATTTTTCAAGTACTTACAAATTCATTCAACATCTGACAAACATAACAGTGAATAAATAAATGACTAAATATTAAAAGTTGAAGACAACATGGAAATATCAATTGAAAAATATTAAACTCTCCCCTTTCAATAATCTAAAATTAATATACACATAAAATATAATTTTAAATGTGAAAAATCAATTTGAAAAAAATAAAAATACCCACAGTAATTATAAAAAAACCTTGAACACACAAAGTCACTGTACAACCGATTGTTTCCAAAAAAAAATATGCACCAAAACAATTATTAATTTTTTTCGATATCCTTTATAAATTAAAAATAAAAAAAGATGATATTTATATTTAAATAAAATATAACAACTATACTTACTTTTCCAATTTTTCATGTAATTTAATAATATTTTTAAGCTTGATATTAAAATTATTATTCACTAATTTATAATCATCAGATTCATTACAAATATTTTTTAGTTTAATTTTTACACGAGTTAATTGACCACATAGGTGCATTACCATTGTTACAATAACACTGTCTGTTATTGTATATACAACAGGTCCAACAACTGTAGAAAAATTAATAAATATATAAAATCATAATTAAGTGAGTCATTTTTTTTTCCACAAAACTAACCACTTGCATAAAGCTGCACACAGTAATTTAAAAAAAAAAATGTTAAATTATTCATTAATTTATTTGAAACAGCAGCAATAACCCAAACACCTTTTGTATACAAACGAGGATCTGTTTTATTTAAAACACGAGATTCAGAATCAAAAATTTCCTGAATTTTTAAAAATAATTATAAAATTATATACAAAACATTAACTGATTTATCAATCGATACATAATCAAATTTATATTTAATTTATTTTTAAAATATATATAATAAATTTTTAATATATACCTGTGAGATAAATCCAGTTGTAATCGATAACCAAGCAACGATTGATGAAACAACCGACACATGATGACTATATTTTACATAATAATTAATTGCTCTAAATTCTTCAATTGGTATTTTTTCATTCCAATCATTTTTCATACTTTCAATAATATCTGAAAGCTCTATTATAATTGAGTTTATAATTTACATGCGTATGTATTTATTATTTTTATGTAAATTCACCTTTTCTTTTGATACTTAATATTAACATTTTTGAAATAGCCATTGCAAATGGTACATGAGTTGATAAACTTTGTGCAACGACATTCATGTCATTCCATAAAATAACAAGTACAAATAAACGTGGAATTTCAAGACCAATTAATACACCAAATGCATGAATAAAACCCCAATAATTATTCATTTTTTTTTCATCTTTTTCAGGCCAAAGTCCAAATAAGTTTAAATGAAATTTACTCCAGCCAATTTCGTAGTTGAAAATCATTTTTATTATAATTTTATTTTATACCTGAATTTAATTTCATATTATATATGTGTTTTGTTTAATAGCGGAATAGTAAATGATGCTCTCGCTAAACAATACACTCGATCGATATTTACTTGCTACTTTTTTTTTTTTCTTTTTTTTCCTATAACTATCAATTTCTCATAAATTCAAAAAAACTAGAGTCATTGAATTATGCGCATAATGATGCTTCATCAATTTTTATTCACTACGGTGAATAAAAAAATTTCATAATCGATTATAGTAAACAGAAAAAAAGGGAGGGTTCATACAAGTGTCTAGTTAAAATGTGCAAAAAAAAAACTACCTGATGAATAAGATATTCTTAAACATAAAACTTGTGATAAAAACGTTAAATTATCATAAGAAAAATAAGCATAATAATAATTAATTTAATTAAACTCAAAATTAGTATATACATACACTGAAAAAAAAATTAATTTTAAATGTAATCAACAATAAAAAATTTAAAATAATTCTTTAATAAAAAAGTGAGTTTGGAATAATTTCAAACAATGTGATACATTAAATTGGATGGATACATTTTGTGATAATAAGATAACGTTTGTGATCTGCAAATATTTGCAGTAAAAAAAAAAATTGTTATACAAGATAATAAAATATACTAAATTAAACAAATAAATGGCAAAATTTTAACTCAGTAATTTTCAATAATTTGTTCAATCCAACCACGATAAAATGGAAATATTTTTGTAAAAAGAATTGTATTAATTTGATTTTGAAAAATAACAGAAATAACTCCAATAATTTCTCCATCACGAATTAATCCACCCCCACCATCACCCTGAAAAAAAAAAAAATTATAAAAACCTTTATCTCTATACAAAATATACATATATAATGTATATAATTATAAAATTAAATATTATACCAATGTCATAGTATTAGTTGGATATATTGATGTCGCACAACTCTGATGAACACCCCGATAAGTTGAATAATCAAGAAGATAATTTTCACAGACACGTGAACCCTCAATTTTCATTTCTATTCTTTGAAGATATCTCATGGATTCATGTATCTCAAAAGAATCATCACCCCATCCACAAGATTTTACAATTGTTTTTGGTAATCTTGGAAAACGTGGTAAGTCAATTTTTCGAATTGTCAATATGTTAAGCATAATTTGTGTTTCAAGCTATCAATAAAAATATGAAAAAATAAATATAAAAATGAAGTAATAAATTTTACATATACATAAAATAAATATTTTATTATTCAACAAACTCGTAAGATTGCAATGTCATCTATCCAAAATAATCTTGGGTTATAATCAGGATGATAAATGACATATTTAACATTGTGATATGTACCCATTCCGAATTTATCATATTTATCATTTGTTCCCATTAAAACACGTAAATTTCCTGCTATTTGAACGAGATCAAATAAAACACAACTTGCAGATATGAGAATATGATAATCTGTAATAATACTTCCTCCACAAATATGATGTCCAGCATATTGGAGGCTTACTTGATAAGGAAATTCACCCAAAACAGCTAACTGTCCACCCAAAATTTTACTCGCCTCTTTACCATGGGAATCTATAATTAAAAATAAAATATTGTTATAGTATATTGATAATTTTTTAATGGTTTTATATACTTACTTGTGGTTATAATTAAAAACACTGTGCAAAATAATATTAATATTGTATACTTCATCTTTTTTTCAGTACTAATTGAAATAATTTGATGAAAAAAAATGACTAAATATATTTAAATGTGTCTCGTTTTAAAGCCAGTCATAAATATAAAATTAAAAAAAAAATACTTTAGAGTCATTTTTAGATGAGACTCACACTACACGTGTCATTTTTGATATCTTATTTCTTGAACAATTTGTATGATTATTATCTTGTGGTATTAAAAATATAATTTTAATTGGTCCATTTATATTTGGTCTAGTATCTCAAGATTATTTTATTTTATTATTTGTTATCAAACACAATGATAGCAATTTTTAAAAAAAGTCAACAAACATGTTATAAAGAGCTAGAAAAAATTTTAAAAAATAAAAAAAAATTATACACTCTATATAAAAGATAAAAAAATAAAATATACAATATAAATTTATAAAAAAAATAATATTGTAATTTTATTTTAAAATTTTAAAATATATATTTTATAAAAATATTATTATATTTGATGATTTTTCATTGCCCACAAAACTGACAAAAAACTAAGTGATGTTTTAATTATCTGTAATGAAAATATTATCTAACTCATTAATAATAATAAATTAAATAAATTATTAAAATTAATAATAATATTTACAGATAAAAATAATTGCAAATTGACATCGACAAATCCTCCAACTGTAATTGACATTGGATGAAATTGTGTATGGCCAATCATCAGCAACAATTTCGCATCTTTATAATGAATATTTGTCCATCGTGATTTGTACATGGCCAATCCAATTTCACTTGACTTTTATAGTATAAACATAATTAATATAATTTTTGATTATTTAAAATATTAATGAATAATTATTTTTTCATACAGTTACATGAAGATTATGACAATAGTAACAATTAATAAACAAATGTCCCATGACCAATATTTGTACAGCAATTGAAAATAATACTTGAAATATATTCAACTGTCCTCCTTCAATTACCTTAAAAAAATATTAATTATTTAAATTAAAAATATCAATACAATAAATTATTTAATTTTTAATTTTTAATTATTCACCGAAAATGTTGCTAGACCTTGTAAACATAAAGTTCCTGCACATATAATTGATTCAAATGCAAATGTCATTTTGAAAATATTGTCAATTTCTTTAGCCATTCTTGGTGTAAAATAAATGAATAAAATGATTTTAAAAAATATATAAATTATTAAAACAATTAAATAATACTTACTGATTTAATTTTTCATGACGTTGTACAATTTTTTTTAAATTATCATGAAAATCATGAGGTGTTGAGTTCATTGAATAATTATCATCACACAAATTTTGAAGTTTAACATGAATGCACTTTATTTGTCCACATAAATGAATTATCAAACTTGTTATAAAACTATTACCGTAAATTACAGAACTAACAACAGATGTATACAATTGTAATAATAACATAATTGTATAATTAGTTGTATTATTATTATTTAAATTCCACGGTAAATAAACAACCCAAAGTAAATTCATTGACAAACGTGAATCTGAATTTTCGATAATACGAGTTTCTAAATTATACCATTTCTTTTGATATAAATATAAAATTAAAAATATTAAAATTATATTATTTACAAGTGGTGTAAAAATTTTTAAATTATTAATTGTACTTGAACAATGAAACCAATAATTGCAGCACTCCAGCCAAATATTGTTCCGATAATCGATAAAACACGATTTGTTTTTGCAAATAATTTCATTATTTTAAATTCTTTTATTGACAATTCATCAAGCCTCCAATTATCTTCAATGTCATTTAAAATACTAGCCAATTCTTAAAATAGACGAAGAATTAATTAAAAAAATATTTACAAGTGCGGATAAATTAATTTAATTTTACCTTTTTTTTTTAAACTTAAAACTGATAATTTAATGATGACCATTAAAAATGGAAGATGAGTTGATAATGTTTGTATCATAATATCATAATCACCCCATAATATTAACAATGCGGCAAATCGGGGTATTGTTAATACAAAAAAAATACAAGCTGCGTGAAATAAACCCCAATTTAATTTTTTTTTATCAGGCCAAAGACCGAATAATTTTAAATGAAATTTGTTCCATCCTATTTCATAATTAAAACCTGTTTATGTAATAATATTTATTTAATCATTTTATATATAAATAAATAGAAGGTTTTATGTGTACAATAAAAATGAGTATACCATTATTATTTGATAACATAATATGTTTAGCTTATGATCGTCGAGGAAACACTGTCGTTCAAGGGGATTAATTTTATCGATTGATTTCGAAATTTGTAACTCGACAGCATGCGCTGTATTTATTATGCAAATTATCATTCAATTTTTTTCTTTTTTTTTTTTTTTTTGCATTCATTAATAATAGAAGAATTCATGGAAATGCACAATTGGACATAACTTATGTCACATAAGGTGAAATAAATTTTTTATAAGGTAAAATGTTACAAAGAAAAAAAATTCGAAACAATTTTTTCGTTGTCATTATGATATAACAAAAAATAATAAGCATAATTATTATTTACATGAATATGAAATATTTAAATTTAGAAAACTGAATCTAATAATTTATTTAGTAACATAAAAAAAATATTACATCAATTAGAAAGTCAACAGTGGTCAGTGTGTGAAAATAAATTTGAAAAAAAAATAAACAATTTATATTTTAAATAGATAATATAATAATTATTTTTTTTAAGGATTATTATTAATAAATAATTTTTCATATCAAGTTTATTTTCTTAATTCAATTATTTATTTTTTTTTTTTTTTATTAAAAATTATTATTAAACTTAGAAATAAAACAAAAAAAAATTCAAACACAATAATTGATGGTTCGATTTTTCAATAATAATTTAATAAAAACAATAATAATTTAATAGTTGAAAGAAAAAAAAATGAACCAAAATAAATATATATAACTTAGTTTACTTAGTGTATTTTTAAATATAATTTTGAAACATAAAAAAAAAATATAAGCAATATATTTTGCAGTCTATTGTGTGAAATTTAAACGCATATTTAAAAAAAAAAAAACATTTTTTTTCCTTTAATTTATTTATCTATTCAAATGAATATATATAATTTAAAAAAAAAAAAGATTATCTTTTTAAGTTGCTGACTAAAATTTTTCATGTTGATATAAATATGTGTCAACATATTTATTTATTTATTTAATTTATAAATTAATATAATATTTCAAGTTGAAATATTTGGTGTTTTTCGACAGTTAAATTTTGAACAATCATTTTGTCTAACAGCTTCCATGACATCATTAAAATGGCTTGTTACTTGATCCTGTTGACTCTTCTTAATCCTGTCAATAATTAATAAATATTATTTTAACAACAATACCATTTCATACAACAGTTATAATTTTATTTGTGAAAGCGTTTAAAAAAAGTGTCACGTTGTAATTTGATGCACACGCACAAATAATTCTTTTCATTGTTAATTTACTGTTTTGAATAATAATAATAATTACTTTCCAATTACATTTAATTATGAAATTGTTAAATTAAAGAATATAAAAATTTAATAAATAATTTAATTATGAGCTTGATTAAATGTCAAGAAAGAAAGAAAAAGAAATTAATTTTAAAAAATAATTCGTAAAATTATAGATATGATTTATTGAGAATATAAAGATTCTTTTAATTTTTATTATGTGAATTTTTTCATTTTTAAAATCTTCATTTATTAAAACATTTTACACGATGTAGTGAAACTGTGCTAAGAGTTAGTGGGACGTATGGTGCGTGTGAGCGAAAGCCGACGAAGAAAGTTATCCGAGTTTTTTACAGTTGAGCAAACCTTCTCATTGATTTAATATTAGAAATACATATTATACAAGTGTTTACAAAAACATGAATCAACTCGGTTAATAATAACAATAAATAACTAATTTTTAAATTTAAAAAAAAAAAATACAAGTAAACAATGTTAAATAATTTTAATGAAAATAATATTTTTAAAAAATTATTGAAAACTTACGTGTTTAAAAAAATTTCCATTTTTTTTTCCATTAAAATTTTACTATCCTGTCCTCGTTTTATCATAGTATTGCAAAAAAATTTTTTGGCACATTGTGTATTTGTCCAATTATCAGATTGAAAATTAGCATCAACTGATAATTCTAAATTTTTTAAATTTTGATATACATCAACATCATCAATATTTCTACGTTTTCTGATATTTAAATTATTAAAAAATTCATCATTAATATTATCATCATCATTATCATTAATTAAAAAAAATATATTATTATTATTTTTCATTGATGAATCATCAAATGTATCAATTTTTTTCATTCTTTTATTTCTAATTAAATTTTCCATATTTTCATCAGCATTAAATACATCAAGATAATCAAAACTACGTTTTTTTCTATCATTTTTTTTTTGTTTATTACTATCATCATCATCATCTTGATGATAATTAATTTGATGATCAATTATTGGATTATTTAAATTTAATGAACGTTTGTTATTTAGTGTATATTGTTGGTTATCATTTGATCTTTTGAGTACATCAACATCAAGATAACGACCAACAGCAACAGCACCAATACCAAGTGCAGCACCAGATGCAACAAGACCCAATGCTGGTATTAATATTGATGTACCAGTTGCAACACTACCACTTTTATCTTGTGCTATTGATTTTTCATTGTTATTTAATAAACCAAGATTTTTAGATATTTTATTTGTTGCTTCAACAAGTGGATCAATAACTGGTTTTGTTAATTGTGTAACATGTTTTTTAACATTTTCAGTTAATTTTATCCAAAATGGCTGTTCAATATTATGTTTTAAACCATAAAAATGTTGATTTGGATAATAATTTTTATTATTATATGAATCAATTATATTTTTATCATTTAATACATATTTTTTTTTATGTCTTTGTTCAGTAAATGAATTTTGATTATCTGGAAAATTATCTGGTATTTGTTTTTTTTCATATTTTATTATTTTAACTGGTTGTACACCAAGTTCTGGATGTGCATATTGTAATACTGGTGTACGTGTACCTGATTTTAATGATAATGATGACGAAGACGAAGATGATGATGAAGACAATGATGGTGATGATGATGATGATGATATTTTATGATTATCAGATGTATATACTGATGATGTTGGATATGATTGTGTACCTTCTGGATGTAGCATACGTTTTTGTATTGGTGAACGATAATTGTCATTATTTGTTTCATAAACATCAGCATTTAATGCTCTATTTTGATGACTTGTTGGATCCCACTCGTAGTAGACATTCCTTGGTTGTTCATTGTAATCATGGCCAAACCTGCGAAGCCAGATTTCCGGGGTTAACGCCTGTTGGTGGGTGCTGTTTAAAATAATAGTTTCTGTCTGTCTGTCTGTTATGTTTTTTTTTTTTTTTTTTTTATATATTTTTAGATTTTAATTTTTGATTTATTGTTGTTTTATTATAATTTGTTTTGTAATAAAATGTCTTAGAGAATATTTTTTCTTAAACAAAATAATTTGAAAAAATATTCTCTTTGTACTTGATAAAAAAGGAAAATAGAAATTTTTTTTTAAAAAACACTCACCTTCTATTGACATCTTGGAAGAATTTTTCAAATCTTTTTTTCTCATCTGCACTGTCATCATGATATGTTGGTGTTGTTATTGCTGCTGTTGGTGTTGTTGTTGTTTCAATTTTTTTATCAATTTTTTGAATTGTATTTGTGACGAGTGTATTATTAACAACTCTGGCATTTCTCCATACTTGAACTTTATCAATTGGTTCATCTGGTACACGTATACCATGAATAACTGGTGTACCATCTGAATCCAATGACATTGGTCGTCTTTTTGTTAATGATTTAACATTTATTTCTGATCTTATTGTTATTTCTGGTGGTACATCTTTACCACCACGATTTTTTGATAAATTTGCACCAATATTTGTGCGTTTTGATGGTCTTGATTGATGTGGAATAACACGATAACTACCTTTACCATTATTATCTTTATTTTCAATTAAACGTTCTTCACGATTTTTAAAATTTCTTGCAAATAAAAGACCGTTATTTGGGCTATCATCAATTGATGATTTTGTTGTATCTGGTGGTAATGGTTTCCAATTTGTATAAGTTTCTTTTGATGGCTCAATATTATTTTGTATTTTTTCATTAAAATTCAATGGTCTCCAATTGTCATAATCATCATTATTATTTTTTATTAATTTAGTATCTAATTTAAAATGTGTTGGTTCATTTTCATTAGAATTTTCATGCAAAAATGATGAAGATAATGATGTTTTATTATATAAATTTTTATTAATTAATTGTGTATTATTATTTGGAGAATTTGTTGAATTTAAATTTTGTAAATTATCAAATTTTTCACGTCTTTTTACAATTAATGTTGCAACATTTCCTTCAGATGTTCGTACTTTTAATTCTCGTGTTTCACCAGGTAAACTTCTTGACACTTTTAACATTGTTCTTGTGTATTTTGGATTAGGTATTTCTTCTGTCTTTATTGACAAAAATAAACTCATCAAAATCAAATTTATTATCTGTAATTTAAAAATACAATAAAATTATTTTTTATATATGTTAAATTATTTATTTTTTACGGGGATTTTTTTTTTTTATAATAATTTACTTTCTATATGAAGTTTCTATGATAATTAAACGATGAAATATTTTTTATGTGGTATGCAAAAACTAATTTGCATACTTTCGATTAATATAATACATATGCATGATTTTTTTTTTTTTTTTTAGGAATTTAGTGTCACCAGAAATCAAATAAACACACCTGTACTTGTTTTTTTTATTTTTAAAATGAAAACTTTTCTAAAATTATTCTCAACATGTATTTCTAGTGTCATTACAAAATACAAAAAAAAAAAAAAAAAGTAATAGAACAAATTTCTATGTCATCATGAATAATAAATTGAAAAATTTCGAAAAAAAAAATAAAACCATTAGTTAATATATTTATAATTTTTATTTTATTTAAATTATTATTCTTGGAGAAATGAAAAACAATAAAAATATTTAAACTGCTAACTCATCTTGCTGATTATATCAGGAGAAATTTAATGGTTCTTCAAATTGATGTTGATATTTATAGATTCATGATTTGAAAAATATATAAATTTTTTTATTTGCTGTTTTGAAATTAATTCTTGTTTTTTTTTTAAGATATATTTTCTTCGGATAATGTTTATTTGAATCAATTTTTTTTGTTTTTTTTTTGATTCCAGTTTCGTGAGATTGTGGTATTAGAAAATTACGATCGATCACCAGCTGGTCTGGTTACTTTCTATTATCGATAGCTGCATCCTAAATGGTCATTAAGTGTCAAACAGGTGATTTTATTTTATTTTTTCTTTACGACTTTTAAATTCTTGTTATTACCACTTTCATCGTTTAATAATTTTATTTTTATTTAAACTATTTATACATATACTATTTCAAATATTTTATTTATTTATAATAGAATAATAAATGAGTAAATAAATACAATGTAAATTTATCAAAACAACACGATGAAAAATCTGATAAACCGCCAGGAAATGAATGAGAAATAAAATATAAACAGCTTTTATCTTAAAAAAAAAAGATCAAATAATAAAAACCGATAGATCACCAAAGCGTATCGGTGATACAAGTACGCACATTCATGAATTTCCGCTCTATATAATATGCAGTAATGTTAATTACATTGCAATTAACATCGATCTAGTTTTTTTTTGTATTTTAAATTTTTTTCTTTTCCTTTTTCCTCAATAAAAATCAACACTAAAAAAATATTTACACGCTATTATAATTAAATATTATCGAAAATATCATATTTACCTTTAACTTCATTTTGATAATTTGATTAATTTCAATTGATTAAAAAATTATTTTTAAATATATATAGCTTTTTTTTTCTTCAAATCATTGACTGTTAAAAATTATTTTTTGTTGATAAAACAATGGCACAAATTTAATGTTAAAAAAAAAAAGATTGAAAATGCTGATAACACTTTCAACTTGTCAACCACTTTTTAGTATAAATAAAATTTAAAATAGTGAAAAAAAAAAATAGAAAAAATTGCCTTTTTTTTAAATAAATAATTCTTCAAAACAATTTAATATTTAATTTTATTAATATATATTTTTTAAATAAATAAATAATTTAAAATAAAACGAAAAAATTTATATTTTTTAAAATGAGATTGTTGAAGCACCTGTTGACTCCCGGACAATTCTCGAAAGACTGACGATATGTAACCGGCATCAACTTCTCATGTCGCACCGATGGTGGGTTTCTCACTGACCCACTTAAAAAAAAAAAAACCTCTTTTATTATCTATCTCACTCTCATTGGTTTGTATCATAAAACTTACAAAATCAAATGAGCTTTTTCCATATATATCAACAAATAATAATCATTAAAATTTATTTATAAATATATATAATATCTATTTATCACATATGATGCAAATTGATATATTATCTAATAGTCTCACCCATTTATTTATTTATATTTTCATATACACAATGAAAAATATATTTTAATAATGAATAAATAAATAAATAACGACTTAAGTATTACAATATTAAAATTCTTTAAAAGAAACTAAAAGTTATTTGGAAAATAAAATATATAACTTTTAAAATTGATTTTTTTTATTTATAATCAATAATTTATTGATTTTTTTAAAAAACGTGAGAACTAAAATTACAAAAAAAAATATCAATTCTTTTTTTTTAAATAATAATAAAAAATAAAAAAAAAATAATAATAAATTACAAAAGCAAAAAAATTATTAAACATTGTATAGAAAAAAAAAAAAAAAAAAATACAATGATAATATAATTAAACCGTTAACCATTGATAATAATGGATTATAATTTTTTTTAAATAAAAAATCTTTTGATAAATGAAACAATATGATGTCATGTGAGCAGTTATGTCAACAAAAAAATAAAAAATTATTAAATAGTCTGAATGGTTGTTGTTAAAAATAAATAATGAAAAGATATGAACAAAAAAAAAAAAAAAAATTATATTATTTCATTTATTCATAATTTGAATTGACCGTTTACTTTGGGTGCCAGAGTGTCTCCCATCGTGCAGAAGATTGTGAAAAAAAAAAAAAAAATTATGCCAACAGACATAAGATGATGACGAGAATGATGATTATGATGGTGATGTGGGTATATATACAGAGATGAATTTGCTTAAAATGCCGGAAGGTTTAAAAAGACCGATTTCTCTGATCTGATTAATTTGATGAATTTATGTTTCGATATTCATTCACATGTCGAATCATAAAATACATACATTTATCATTTTTATTTTATTATTATATCAATTAAAATATATTATTAAAAGCAATTTTAAATAATCAAAAATATTATTTAAATAATTAGCTGTGTTGAAGTTTATTTTATAAAAAATTGTGAGATTATTTTTTTTTGAAAATTTTTCAATATTGATTATTGAGTATCATCGTTTTTCAATTGATTTTTTTCGATGAAATTTACTAAAATCAGTGGCTCGTGCTGGGCACACCTGTTTTATATGACACGTTTGGTTGCACTGGCAATATCATCAGGTATTTTTTGAGTTCAGAGACCTCAAATGAAAGTTCTCGTCCCTGACAACTATTTAGCTTGATATATATCAAAATAATAATATCTATATTATGTATTATTTTATATTTTATTTATATTGTTTATTAAAAAACAGACGCAAAAATAATATATTAATTAGTTTAATTATTTTTTTATTCAAGAAGGATAGACAGAGGGAGATGAGATGTATAAAATAAAAAAATATTGAGAAAAGAAAGTCATGGGGAAAAAGTAAAAGCGTTAAAATATGCCGTTACGTTGATGCAAATATTTGAAGAATATATAGTTTTTTTTTTTTTTATTGTTAATTTCATTCTTAATTCAGGTTTTTTTTTATATATATATTTTTTTTATTTTTTGAGATGATTAACAGGTGGAATGTTGGTAATGAAAGGAGGAAAAAAAATTTTTTCTTTTTTTTTAAATAGTATAAAGATGAGAGAGTTTTCTTTTTTGACGAAAGAAAACATCATTATCATTATCATTAGACAAATCAGTTCAGTAGGTAAATGTTTTTATATTAATTATAATTACGTTTTTTTTTTTAATGTTTATGGTGAAAGATCACACGAATTTTATTATTCTCATTTAATCGTTAAATTTAATTATAGATATTTTTTATTTTTAAAATTAAATATCAATTATTATATTAGTTTAATTCTAGGTTTTAAATTATTTTAAAATGTTTTTTTCTTAATAAATTTCAATGACAATAAACAAGGAAAACTTGAGTGTAATAATATTTTGGAATAGTATGTTATTTGAACAAATTGGAGCTGTAAATAAATGATAAGTCTGCAAGGTCTATTAGCTAATGAAAAAAAATTTTAAAAATAATACATATATAAACTTCCTGGTGTTATTAAATAATACCATAAATTAAAAAAACATTTCAACAAGAAAACACACACATTTATAATGTATTTATGTTTTTTCTTTTTTTAAATTATCACAAGTCATACAAAATTGTATGTATACTCGATAAAATTTGATTTAATGGGCTGCTTATTTGTTCAGCTTGACTTTTATGACGAGTTACTAAATTTAAAAATATCAAAAACAAAATAATAATTCATGATAATAAACCTTCAATTACAATATGTATATTATTTGCTGAAAAGTTTTTTAAAAATAAACTAAAATGAAATATAGTTCATTGATAAGAATCCAAAATTGGTGTCATGGTAATTTTTATAATTTTTTTAAATAATCCAGTGTAAATAATAAAAGTTCTAATTAAAAAAAAAAATACATTTAATTATAATTAAATTAAATTAAATAAACCATGAAAATTTTTTTGTTAAAAAATAAAAAGAAATCAATAATATCAAAATTTTAGTTAAATTTTGTTAAATTTAGTAGTTTAAAAAAACAAATCATCTTAGTATCATCTCAATATCTCAACTTGCATTCTTGAAGTGAAAACATACATATAAAACATACATCCACCGACCCGAAATTCGAATCGACTGGGCGACTTTAAAATATTTTAAAATATATGTATAGCTCACAAGGTACATAAGTATACATATATATTTTTTTTTCACATCTTCTCTTGGTCCTTTTATTTTCATTATTTATAATATATATCCAATCGAATCTGAGAATTTTTTTAAACGTATATTTATTATAAAAGTGTTTTAAAATTTTTTAAAAATTGAACAATATTTTTTGTTTAATATAATGAAAACAAAATCAGTAAAATATAAAAACAAGAATTTTCTTACTAGACCGGTTACTTGTTTTATTTTATTTATTTTATATTTATTTATATTTTTAGCTGTAAACTAGAACTTGAAACGCTTTCCAACGTGTTACTTACTAATCATGTATTATCACTGATTAAATCGCACATTTAAAAACAAATCAATAAAATATTTTAATTTCATATTATTGTTGATTTTTTTAATTATAAATATAGTATCTAATCAATAATCATAATGTATAATTTTAGAAGAAAGTTTATAATAATTTAAAACGATAATGAATTTAGTTTAAATTAAGTTAAAAAAAATAAATTAATTTGATCAATTTGCAAGTAGGTATATATAATAATAACTTAATGATGTGAAAAATTAATTTTTATAAATAACGAGATTTAGATATATTAGAAAAAAAAATTTTAAATTAAATAATAATAATTCAAGTAGAAGAAAGAAGATGTCTCGTGACTCAGGAGGTCACGTATGGGATAATCGGTGAAATATCAGCGCTTCTAGTGAGAACGAATTCCCAAGTCACACTGACACAAAAGTCTCACAACTTTCACTAGAACATGCGTTCAACATTTAATAAAAATATACAAGTTATATTGAATCGGTGAATGGAAAAATGCTCATGCTAACGGACTTTATCAATATATGTCTGCAAAAAATCAACCTCGACTTTTAATAAATAAATAAAAAATTAAATAAAGTAAATAATAATTCAATGTCATTATGATTCTAATATTTAAAAAAGAAAGTTACATTTGTAAATTCATTTTTTTATTATATTTTTGTAAATTTTAATAAATAATATAAAAAATTAATCTTAATTTTTAATTAAAATAAATTAATAAATTGCTTTTTTTTTTAATGAAAAAAAAAAAAAAAAAAAACTAATTATGTATTTCATTGATTACTTATTTTTTATATGTTGATTTTTTTTTTCTAATTTTTTATTTCATATATATTAAATGAGAAAATAAAGGAACTACTTTCAATTTTAGTTTTAAATTTATGGATATATATCGTTGTACCAAAAAAGGCATCTTCGTTTTGTTCACAACGTTGGAAAGTTGTGGATAATTTCTAGTACAACTGTGTTACTTGAAAAAAAAAAAATAAATTTGTGTGGTCAAGTAAATTGTTTTTAAAATTATTATTTCATTATTATTTTTGATGTATGAGATATATATTTTATTATTATTTTTTTTCATTATCATCTCACTTTCACACACGACCTGCGGTGTTTATACGACAATTAGAAAATTCAATTTAAAAATTTATATAAAAAAATTTATTTATTCTATATAATACTTATCGAAGACTCAAATTTCAACATGTTATTATTTTACAATTTTTTTTTTTAACTGCTTGAAATATTTCCTCTAGACCATTTTTACGTGCCTCTTCATTTGTTGACCTTGAAAAAAAATTAATATACATTAAAATATCTAGCATACAATTAAAAAATTATAAAAAAAAAATAGAAATTTCGTTTACTTTGTTGCAAAATTCCATAGTATATTATAAACAATTTCAGAATTTTTATCAGAACCATGTACAATAGTTTCACAAAGTTTAACATCATCACAAATTTCATCAATTTTTTTTTTATGCTCAACTGGAAGATCCTCACCATCTCGCCATTTCGAAAGCATTATATTTGGCTGACTTGAATTAAAAACATTAAAATCATGACACAAATACCCGCAAATATTAATAATATATATTTATTAAAAATAAATAATACTTACGTTGTATTTCTATCAATTCTCGATGGTGATTTTAATGCCGCAAAAAGAAGACCCAATGGAAGGACCGCCCAAGCAAGATGAATTAATTTTTGCCACGGTGAAATTCTGTCATAAATTTAAGATTTTATCCACACAAAAAAATAAATAACTGACAAATAAAAAAATACATGTCATTGTATAAAAAAAAAATAAAAAATAATCAACAATTTGCATGTATTTTTTTGTGTTTAATTTTTATAGCTTTTTTTTAAATTTAGCCTCACTTACTGTCTATCTCGTGGAACGAAAGCGTGTCCTTCCTCGATAAAATGTATTCCAGTATCATCATTTGGTTGATAATATTTGTAAGGAAACTTTCGAGTCTTGGTAAGTGATGTTTCACGATGAGAAGACACGTAAAGCATTTCCGTTGGTTTATCATTATTAATATCCACTTGTTCATGATGATGATGATGAGGATGTTTCTCTTGTTGTTGTAAATTATGTTGTTGATTATCATATTGAGGTAGTTGATTATTTTGTTGATAATATTCTGGTGTTATTAATTCATAGTGTTGTTGATAATTAACAACTGGTACATCATCATTTTGTTGGACAATTGGCAATTGATAATAAGGATTAATTGTTGGATGATTTTTAAAAGCATTATTATCATTTGGTGTAAAATAATATGGTGATTGTTGTTTGATTGATGATGATGGTATTTCAATAGTTAAATAGCCATCATTCAAATCGGTATTTTTATGAAGTGTATTAACACGATATTGACCGTCGACATGGTAGATGTTGTTGCTGGTTTTTGTCGGTTGATTATTGCTTGTTGGAAATGTAACAATTCCTTTATTAATACCATTATTGAAATTATTATTATTAATTATATTTGAATCTGAATTTGATGGAATTACCAAACTGTAACCAGAATTAATTGATTTTTCATTATCAATTAATATACTTGGTTTAAAATTATTATCGTTGTCATTATTAAAATTTATTTTTGTTGATTCAAATGAGGATGGTATTGTTGTTGAATTTTTTATTAATAATGTCTCGTTATGATCATCATAATCAATTTCTTCTTGTACTTCTGTAACTTGTGGATTATTTTCAATTTGTTGATTATTTGTTAATGTAAATTTAATTAATACTAAACACAGTAAAAATTTTAATTTATAAAAAAACATTTTATTTATACATTTGATATTTTTATTTAATTAAACTTTTCTTTTCGTTTTTTTTTTAGAAGTATTATCATCGATGAAACAAACTAAACTAAAATAAAATTTTCATTGTATCTCATCTTTATTATTTTTGTTTAATATCTGGGGGTAAAATAAAATTTATATATTTATTTATTTATTACATTTTAAAAAGCGTGAAATATAAAATATGACAATAATGATTTTTAATAGTTACTCCAATTTTTTAATAATTAGATACGCAAGCATACTAACTTTTATTTCAAGCAGCTAAATATTTAAAAAAAAAACTACAAAATCACGATGAATTATTTGTCTTTTATTTATAAAAAATTTTCATTGGGGGAAAAACAAAAGAGATGAAAAATAAATTGTTAAATAAATAAACAAAGAAAGCTAGAGTAATTAAATAATTCATGACTTTATCTAATCTTTTTATCTTCAAGTGTTTGTCATTTGAAAAAGATGTTGAAAAAAAAAATAGACCAAGTCATTGTCATCAAAGACATCAACAGTAAGAATCAGGTCAAACTGCGATATTTTGCTAGAAAGTTTTTCCTCACTGTTTATTTATTTATTTTTTGTGTTTAATATATTTTTTATCCTCCACTCTTTGTTGTTTTTTTTTTTTTTTATTTTTAAATATTATCATTTTACAGTCGAGTTTATTGGTTAAATATATTTGTATAAACAAATGGCAAGGTAAAGTAGATTTGTCCGACAATGAAAGTAGTTGTGTCTGTTAAAATACAATTTTATTATTTTTTAAATATTATTTACCTTTTGCTGTGACCCGATTCTTCAAGATTCTTCGTTTGAGTAGGCCGGGGTACATGCAATCCTTGCACTTGAACTTGATTTTTTTTTGTTTAAATTAAAGAATTAAAAATTAATTTAAAAATTCATTTAAATTAATTCTAAAATTAATAAACTATTTGTCATTTTTTAAATGAATAATTAACATTGAAAAAATAAAATTTATAAATTTATTAAATTTTAGAGTGTTAGAAATTTGGATTGTCAAACAATCGACACTAATTTCTCAACTATAATAAAAATTATTTTAAAATAAGAGGCCGAGATTTTATTTATTTATTTTTTTATTTACTATAGTAATTTTATTTTATATTTAATCTTCTTTTGTTCAATAAATAATAAGTACCTTGAGGCATATAATTTTATCTGTCACACCTTTAACTTAGCACTGCATTATATTGACAAATTTTATTTTATTTTTCATTATTAAATAAAAAAATTTCTCTTTGAATTATTATATATATATTTTTTTTTCTTTTATCATTTTGCAGTATATACGAAAAATGAGATCAAAGCATGAGTTGAAAGTGTTTTTCCCAAGAATTGTTTTGTGAAATTTCACTTTTTTATTCTTCCTTTCTTTGCTTCTCTTATTTTATATCTTTTTTATATTCTTTTTTTATAATAGCTCATGCATTCAGTATTAAATATATATAAAAACTTGATAATAAAATAGATAGTATAAATATATTATCTATATTTTTGTTTATTTTCTTAACATTTATTTTTCAAATTATTAAAAAAACATAGGTGAATTATTTTTAATACTTTTATAATGAAGAGAAGAAATCGTATTTGTGAAGAATGTTTATTATTTTTAATTTTCAAATCAAGAGAGTGTACACAGGGAAAATGAATTTATCTGTGAAATGAAAGTCGATTAAGACTATATTCAAGTCGAAATAATAATACAACAAAATTTATAATAATTAAAAAAATATCGTGAATGACCTACCTCAAGGGACTAGGTATCAATTGCAAGTGGTTTATATTTTTTTATATGAATTTTAAAACATTAGAATCGACTTATTTTTCACATAGATAAAACCAGTTTTAGGCCGATGAGTCGGTGAATGTGTAAACGGTGAAAGTTTCTTATACATTTTTTTTTTTTTTTTTTGCAAATTTCATTATTTTTCATTACTATTTTTCTTTTTCTTCAGAGAAAAAGTGTTGATATTTAATTTTTTTTCAAAAAAATATGAAAATACTAGAAATATGAATCATAAATAACAAAAAAAAAAAAAAAATTTCTTATTTTATAAATATTTACCTATATATTTTTAAAATGACAAAATGGAAATTTAAAAATATAATAATAAAAAATAATTAGACCATGAATAATTGTAACTGTGACAATAAAATAATAGAAATTATATTTATTTTATTAAAAATTTTAAAAATTTTTAAATAATAAAATTTATTTGTATTTTTTTTTAAGTAATAAACCTAAATTTCTATTTTTAATAATTAAATATTAAATATTTTTGTAATTTATTTATAATTATTTTCTTTGTTTGTATTTCAGAGAGGGTTGACAATTACCAAGTGTAACGGAATGAAAATGTCCAAAGATAAAGTCCAATGTAAACCATGAGTACTATTTAAAATATAGTGGAGACACAAAAATTTTTATCGCGTGAAAGGAGTGAGAAAGAAAATGGACCATTCGTTGAGGTAAGTGGGGATCTAGATTAAAAGCAAACGAGGACATAGACCGAGACCCAGAGCCATCACAAACCTTGAACAGTCGAGGTCAATTTTGTCAATGAACTTGACTCTTATTTATTTTTGTAAATTGTGATAAATTAAATTAACCTTATATTGAATTTCTTCATGGTAAAAAATTACACAAATTAAAGTTTAATTTTTTTTTTTTTTTTTTTTTTAAAAATAATCCAACATTTTTCTAACGAGGTGAATAAATTATCCAGTGTTTTTTGTGATTTTTATATATTTCTAGTTTTTAAGATTAAAAAATGTTATTTAAGTTTTAATTAAAAAAAAAAAATTTTTAATTTAATCACAGATGACGTTGATAATAATCCCAGTAATTTTACTGGTGATTAATCTCAGTATTTCTGGAATAAAAGCTGACACAAGATTTTTCACAACAAATAATCATCAATATGAAAATAATATTAATCAAAAATCACGTGCAATATATCGTCTTGATAGTAATAATGATGATAAAATAATACGTGATACATTAAAATCAAATGCTGATAAACGTAATTCATTTATTGAATCATCAACATATGATACAGATGTATTAAATAAATTTCTTGATGAATATGCTAATAAAATAAAACCAACAACTGATAATAATCGTGATACAATTAAATCATCAATTGTATCATCATTAGAAATTAAAAATAAAGATGAAAATAATGATAAATCAATGAAACCAACAACTGAAAGTATATTATCTGAAAGTGGTAGTGTAATAGAAGGACAACAGGTATAGAAACAAAAACAAAAATCTTTTAATATAATAAACAAAAAAAAACAAACAAACAATGAATTATAATTTTTGTTTTTTTGGTGTTGTTTAGGATTTAAATGATACAGCAAAGAGAAATAAATTTTACAATGGACCATCAGATGATAGAAATGGCTGGGTCACATTGGAAGCAGTACCTTGGTCTAAAAGTAAAATATCAAAGTGGCAAGCAAATCCAAGTTCTCATCGACCATGGCCAGAAACAACAAAATGGGATAAACCAAATGGTGCTAAACCTTGGCAGTCTGATTATCCACCGCGACCACAATATCAAAATAACAAACCATGGTAAATATTATTGTCATTTTTTTCTCATTATTAATCAATTTGTTTTAATTAATTTGTTTGATTTATTTATAGGTATGACAAACCAGCAAAACCTCAATGGCAAGATTACGATCAAGATAGACCAAAACCTCCAACTAGACCATCATCATCATATTTTAATGACAGATATGATGTAAATCCAAGTCAAGCACAAAAATGGCCACCAGAAAGACCAAATTCAGCATGGGAAAATTTTTCAGAATCACACAGACCAACAAGTGACATTATAACTGACAATAGACCATCAAATTTTCCATCAAATAGTAATTGGAACCAATATGATCAACCACCAAAACCATCATCATTTCCATCTTCATCATTCAACGACAGATATCAAGATGAGACAACAAATGATTGGCCAAGCAATAATAACAATAATTATCATAATAATAGATATGAAAATATAAAAGATAAACCATCATATTCAAAACCACATAATCGTCCATTTTATTCAAATTATGAATATGAAAATCATCATCCACCATCACATCCATCAAGTGGTGATGGTGAATGGGTTCTATTATCAACAAATCGTGGATATGCTAAATCACGTCAAAGATCAATGAATTTTGATAATGATAATGATAAATTTAAAACAATGAATACATCAAGTATTTTTAAACTTGGAAAAAAAAATAATGATGATGATGGTGATGCACCTGATACAGCAATACCTTCAATGACATCCAAACGACAGGTTGGTCGGATTTAGAGCAATAAACACCCATCATTATCCGCACCTATTCTATTCTTCTTTTATTTATTTTTTTTCTCTCCTCATTTTATTTATTTATTTATATTTAAATATCATTATTTAATTCATTTTTTTATTATTTATATCCTTCCTAATTCATTCACTAATATTTAATTACATAATTTATTTAACAATCATCAAATGAAATTCAGCATTACGATAAAATTATAAAAAAAAAAAAAAAAGGAGCTTGATAATATCCTTCGGGAATTTAAATTACAAATACAAAAAATAATTATTAAATATAAAAGAAAAAAAAAACACAAAAAACAGGTGAGGTTGACTGTTTTGCCGTCCATTAATGGAACCAACACAACAACATCACATGGTGGACTATTGGAAGTTGAAGAGACATTCAAGACTGTTGATCAAAGCCAACGTGAATTTGAAGAAGCACAAAAATTAATCAAGACACCAATGATTATCAGGAAAAAACCATTGAAAAATTCATTAGTTATTAATAATAATAATAAACCATCAAATTCAGCTGTTCTTGCTGCTGTTGGTGCTGGTATGTTGCCAGCAACAATGGCCATGGTTCTTCCATTGATGCTTGGACGAAAAAAACGTTCAATTAAAATTAATTTAAACGAAAATAATTATCAAAATGTTAGATACTAAAAAAATGTCATTTGTTATGATTTTATATTTTTTTGTTTTTTTTTTTTTTGTAATTCGAATCGTAGTTAGCTGAAATTTCTAATTATTTATTTATTATTATTATTTATTTAAATGAAAAATTATTTATATATACTGGTCGAAAGGAATAAAAAAACTGTTTTATAAAATGTTTTTTTTTTTTTTTTAATTTTATTAATAAACACGTAGTAATATTTTTATTTATTTTTTTTTTTTTATGTACAAGATACATAATTTCACACAAATTAAATATTAAAATGATTTTTTTTTAATTTTTTATATTGATTAATAATATACAAATAATAAACTATTATTAGTTTTTTTTTTTCTTTTTTTTTTTTTTGATAAAAAAATTAATTTTTTCGATTTTTTAAATCAAGTCTTGTAGAAATTTAAAGAAAATATATAAAGAGAGCATATTTAAATCTTTCAGAGCCTCGAAATCTAATGATTTGAGATTGAGAAAAAAGTTTTTTTTTAAAATACACTTTAATGTGAATTTTAAATTTAAAAAAAATTCATATTAAAGGGTATTTTAATAAAATATAATACCAATTGTTAAGAAAAAAAATTTGGCAAAATATGAAATCATTAAAAAAATAAACAAAATACAATTTTGCCAAAAGAAAATTTAAAAAATATTTAATACTTAATGAAATTATTATTCTTCACCATTTATTCTTTTTTGCACATTACCTAAATATTTAGCAAAATTTTCAGATGCATGTTTTAAAATTGATAAGCCAATTCTAAATTTAACTTCAGCAATTTTTTTGACAAAATTAAATGCATTTAAACCATCCTCAATTGGTGTTGATGTACTGGTTGTTGGAATTCTACTTGTTGTAATTTTTTCAGTTGCTTTTGTTGGATAATTAGTTGTTGATTGTGTTGATGAATCAATTTTATTTTCAACAGTTGTAACATCAATATTACTATTTTCTTCAACTTCATATTCTTTTGTTTTTGAAATAATTTTATTTGTTGTTGTTGTTGTTGTTAATTCTTCACGTGGTTTATCAGTCGTTGTTGTTGATGTTTTCATATCAATTTTAACATCTGGTTTATCTGTATTCATATTATTCATATCAGAAGGTAATGCAGTATCAATAATATCTAATATTTCATTATTAAAATCATCTTCATGTTCATCTTTTTCACTTCTTGTTGGTATCATTTGTATAACTGATTCACGTTTTGCTCTTATTTTTACTTGCTCATCATTCCTATGATAAATAAAATCATCAATATTTAATGATCTTGGTCCATGTTCAACTGCAACAGCAGCTGGTTGATTGACACTATCATCATAATTATTATCATCATTATTTATTGTTAATGGTTGTGCATTTGGTTGTTCAATGATTTTTTCTTCTAATGGATTTTTTAAAAATTTTAAACTCTGTGCAATCTGTTTTTCAAAATCAGTTGGTATTGATTCAGTTGTTGCTATAATACGTCGATTTTTATTATTAACATTATCATCATCATCATTATTATTATTATTTGTATATTCTTTTGGTATATTACCAACAACAAATTTTCTATCATTATTATTATAATTATCATTTCTATGATTTTTATTATAATCATTATTTTGTTTTTTATTTGTATCATAATAATTTTGTATTGTTGTTAATTCAGGATATTTAAATTCTGTATTTTTATATTTTAAATCATGTAATTTTGTATTTGATACTGCAGATGATGTTGTATATTTTTGTTCATTTTTAATTGTTGTATATGAATCACCATATGCACCATCATATGTCTGATATCTGTATGGATTATTAACATAATCTTTGCTACTAATAAATTTATCATCATTTGGTGTCATACCTTGTAGTACTTTTGAAAAAATTTCTTCTTCATTTTGACCAAAATTACCACTATATTCATCCATATTATTATTGTTATTTGTATATTTATAATTTTGATGAACAATGTCATTTCTTCTTGCAATAACACCACCAAATGGATACAAAAAATAACTGGCTAAACCAAGACCAAGACCAACAAGTGACATTACACCAAAACTAGGCATAACTTCTTTGCTTAAATAATTATAAATTTGTGTACCAAATGGTTTAGCAACTTGTTTTTTTTTATTTTTATCATTTACATCAGGAACGACTTTTGATTCTTGAATTGTATTATCAGTTGGTGTTACTGATGATGCTACAGAGTCAGCTATTTCTTGGAAAAGTTCAGATACTGATCCTATACCAAGTGGATCTGATTCTGTTGATTCTGTTGTTGTTGTTGTTGATGATGATGATGATGATGATGGTTTTCTCCTTCTTGTCTTGTTCTTTTTTCTTTTTGGTTTTTTTGTTGATGATGTTGGTGTTTCAGATGTTGTTGATGTTGTTGTTGATGTTGCTGTTGTTGTTGTTGTCGATGGAGATGTTGATGTTTCAATTTTAGTTAATTCAGATTTTAAATTTAATTTACCATCAACATGTGAATTATTTAATTTTATATGATCTTTATTGGTTGAATGTGATGCCTTTTTTCTTTCTTCAATTTTTTCAATACGTAAAATTGGAGCATTAACTTTTATTGGCTCAATTTCAATTGTTGTTGGTGTATCAATTGGTTTTTTAAATTGAATTTTTGATGATATATTATTATTTGGTTTTGTTATTTTTGATTTATTTATATTATCAGTAAATGTTGATGTTGAATTTAAATTTTCATCAATTTGAGAATCATTTATTGTTGATGGTAAATTTTTATTTGAATCAATATTAAAATTTGCTTGAATTTTTTTAGTAAATACTGCATTTGGTACTGATTCAATTTGACTTTTTGGAGTTGTTATCATTGAAATTGGTTTAAATGTAACTTTTTCAATTTTAGATGTTGCATTGTAAATTTGTGAATTTAAATTTTTATTATTAACATCATTTTTATTTGATTGTTTACGAATAATTGATGGTTTTGTAGTACGACTTGGTGTTGGTTTAGCAATTTTCATTGTTGTTGTTTTTGTTACAGCTGCTGATTTTGGTGTTGTTGATCGTGGCTTTGATGAGTTACGACTTGTTGATGATGATGATGATGTCTTTTTATCATTTTTATTTAGCTCATGAGCATTGATTGTTGTTGTTGTTATTGTTTTAACTGTAGCTGATAATTCTAGAGGTTTTTCTGTTGAATATAATTCAGCACGAGATGTCATTATTGAATCAACTGTTGTTGTACTTTCAGATTTTATTGTTGGTAATTTTTTAACAACTGTTTTTTGTGTTATTTGTTCAATTGGAATAACAGTTGTTGATGGTTTAACAACATCTTTTTTTAAAGTCGTCTCAATTTTATCCTGATGATTATTACTTATTTTAAATGGAAATATTGTTGTTTGTTCTTCATTTAAGATACCACTAGCTGGAATATTATTTTCTTGTTTTTTATCAAATGGTTTTGGTGTTGTTTTTGGTGGATTAACTTGTACCCAAGTTGAAATACCACCTGCTGTTGTCGTTGATGGTGATTTTCTGTTGAATAATGATGTTGTTTTTGTATCAGATAATTCAATTTCTAGCTCTTCATCTGTAAGTGCCATTGCTTGACCAGGATGACCAAAATGTGTATAATGATATTTTGAATTAACTGGTCTAGTATGACTATTATCAGATGATAATATTTCTGAATTATTTGTTTTAACAATTTCCATTTTATTATCTTCATTTAATTTGTTTGTATCATTTCTAATTATTTCCTCAGATTTTTGAGAATTTTTTTCGTCTGGTTGTTGAACTAGCAGAACCAAGCTTGGCTCAGCTTCTTGATTTTCTTTGATGTTCACCATGTCATTACTTCCAGAGACATTCAACAGCTGAGTTGCAACTGTTCTCAATGATTGATCCATGTGCTGATAATGATTTAGTTCACGTGTTGGTAAGTCCACTCTGAAAACACATAAATTTTATAAATTACTATCACATACATAATCGTTTGTTTCATTTTTTTTTTTTTTCATACAATCAATCAATTTCGATTGTAAATTTTCTCTTTACACTTTCTAATCATTTCAAATTTTTTTTTTTCAATACTTACCTATGTTTTTCATAATATAATTCAATCATCATATTTACAAAACAAATAATTTAAAATAAATTTAATATATATTTTTAATAATAATTATAGTATACAATAAATGACAAAAAATATGATAAATTATTTAGAATATTTTATTTATTTTACATAAATAATTTATATTATTTTTTTTCTTACTATTTCTTACCTGAAAAAAAAAATGATTAGTAAAAAATATAAAATTATGATACAATCTGATCATTTGTTTATAAAAATTTAAAAAAAAAAAAAATATGATAGTAAACGAGTTATATAAACTTTATAATTTCTAGCATTAATGTCTTAAAAAATTTGTCATTAAAAATTATTTACGTTTTTTTTTTTTAGTAATGAAAAAAATTTATAATTAATAAAATATCGAAAATCAAATAAATAAATGTTAATAAAATTGATAATAATAAATAGTATAAATAAATTATTAATATTTTGTTTTGTTTTTTTCTTTTTAAATCTATCTACGTCTACTTTTTCTTCTTTTACTTTTCCACTCTTCCCAATTTCTATTTTCATTGAGTGATTGTCTAACAACTTCATCAATATTCGGTGTAAATCTAATATTAACTTGATCAGATGCACGAGCAAAATCAAGACCTGTTGTAAATGCCCAAGGGAAAAACATTGCACCAACACCAAGTACACCAGCAGCAAGTGCTGCAAATGGTGCTGCTGCAATTGTAAATAAACCATAATTAAGTGGATTTAAAATTGTTAAATATGTAAAGATTGATGTAACACCATCAAGTATACTAGTTGGTGATAAACCAAACATATCATCATCATCATCATCATCGTCGTCATCATTATTACCAGCATTAATTGTTGTTAGTGCTGTTGAATCACCATTACCACCACCAGCACCACTAAGTAAACCACTAGCACCATTACCAAGTACACCAGCCCCAGCCAAACCAATAAGCTGATTACCAATACTAGGTAAATTTGAAGCAACAGCACCTGAACTAATACCACTACCTATAACTGATTGACCAGCTGATACACTACCAGCTTCAGAAAATTCTGATTCTGCTAATGCATCACCAGCATATTCAATATTTGTTTCTTGATTAACATCATAAGGTGAAGGATTACAATCATTACAATTAGTATGATGATTATTATCATCAGTAATAATTTGTTCAGTTGGTTGTGGCTGTGGTGGTTCTGATATTTCTGGTAATTGTGTTGGTGGTGCTAATGATGATGTACCATGAAAATGATCAAAAATATGATCAAAATGTTTATTAGGATAATTATTTTCAACCTCATCAATCCCCCCATCAACAACAACATTATCATTACCATCAGAATTTTGATTAACATCTGAATAATAATTATTTGGTAATTTATTTTGTTCAGTTTCATCTATACCAACAATATCAGCATCAAAATTATTTGTACTAAGTACTTGTGAATTAATAATAATATTTAAATCTGTACAACCTTCTTTACTTTGTTGTATTGTATTATTAATTTTTGTTATTGAATTAATTGTTATTGTTGGACAATCAGAATTAATAAATTGTGATTCTTGTGTATTTGTGTTATTTGTTGGGATAAACATTATATGAACATTTGGTGGTTGTTTTAGTGTTGATGTATTTGTAGAATTTTGATGTGTCTCATTGATACTTGTATTTTGTTTATTTGATAATGGATTTGTTATATGAACAATTGTATCTTGTGATACTTCAGATGTAGGACGATACACTGGACGTTTTTTATTTTCATCAATTGTTGGATTATCAGTTAGTAAATCATCAATTGTCGTTGATAATGATTGGGTATTCATTGTAACAGGATTATTTGTTAACAATAAATTATCTGAACTATTATATTTGGGTGTCTCATCAGGTAATGAAAAATCATTTGCTTTTTCATCATCATAAAGAGCTAATGAATTTTCAGTTGATAAATTTTCATTGATACCAGGCTCAAAAGCATTTGTAAATGATTGTCCAGGTTTAAAATCTTGACTAACTGTATTACTTTTATTATCAGCTGATGAAAATGGAGGTATTTGAAGCCATTGAATAATTTCTTGGACATTTGGATGTGATAATTGTTCACGATTATTTGATAAACTAACAGGTTTTCTATTGCTATTATTACTTTGTTCAATTGGTTTAATAGTTGTTGTTTTTATTAATGGTTTTTTTGTTTTTTTATTGTTATCATTATTAATTGATGTATATTTTTCGTAATTTATAAAATCTTGAACTGTATTGGGTGGTTCATTTGGCCAATTTTTTGATTTTTCATTAAATATATCGGGTTTTTTGTTAGTTGGTAAATTAATTGGTACTGGGTAATTTTTTATTGGATGTTTTTTAATAATTGTTATGTTACTTTGTTTATGTTTTGTATTAAATAAAAATGGTGACGATGATGATGATGATGATGATGATGAAAATGTAACTGGTCTAATAACAACTAAATTTTTAACAACAGTTGGTGCTTTTGTTGTACTTGTTGTTGTACTTGTTGTTGTTGTCGTTGTTGATAATTTTTTAACTGAATTAATTTTAGTATTAATTTTTTTATGTTTAAATGAATCATTGTCATTGTTAAGTATACTTATTTTAGCAATATGACGTAAGCTAATATCATCATTTTTAAATCCACTATTATTATGATAAATTTTAACATAATCATTTTGTAATTTTATTGTATTATTTGAATTATTATTAATCCAATTTCTTGTTAATTTTGAACGTCTTGATGATTGTCCCATACTATGTAATATACCTGGTGTAAAATTATTATTATAAAACTTATTTCTAAATGGATTTTGCGAGCTGATTGTCGATGACCAATACCTGCTTCGCACTTGTTCATTATTTTCATCATCAATAATGCCTTTGACGATTTCTTTTTTAACTTCCTGTATTGCTGTTTTATTTTTTTCTGTAAAAAAACAAACGCAATGATAAGTATATAGTTTTAAATGGAAAATATATAAATTAACATATTGTGACATTTTGATGGTGAATATGTTATTTATTACATGATAATCGTGATTGTAATAATATTTATAATTCTTACCAATTTGCTGGGGTCTCGCATCAACCTGGGCCAATAAAATAGCACCGAGGATTATGCATACTAATTTGAGTTGCATTTTTACACTGTAACAAATAAATAAATAAACAATTTAATTAGTAAAAATTTATTTTTAATTTTATACAATCAAATTATAAATTTAAAAGAAAAAAATTTCTATCTAAATATTGGATATTTCGAAATTTTATAAAATATCATTTCGAAATTACGTAATTATTTTTTATATGTAAATTTAATTGTTTTTTTTAAAAAAGAAAATATAGTTAATAATAATGTGTATTCTTGTCACATTTCTTAGTTACGAATTTTTTATTTATTTATTTATTTTTTTATTTAAGAAATTCAAGGCTAGAGTTTGATGCTGTCTTATTTTAATTCGATGCTCGTAAATTTCTACCACGTCAATGCCAATAAAATTCATTGACACCAAAAAATTTTTTTATTCAAATATCTCAAAGTAAATTTAAAAATGAAAAAAAAATTTCAAAAGAAGATATAGGTAAAGAAATAAAAAAAATAAAAAAAAAAAAATACAGTAAGAAAGATTTTTCATCAATTCTTTTACAGTTTTTTTTTCTCACAGGTTTATATACCTATACATCAATTCTTTAATCTTTTTTCATGACGGTATTTCTTTTTCATTTCTTCATTCCTTTTATAAATCTATATGTATATATATTTTTTTATTTCATTTGGAAGCGCGCATTCAATAACGGGATCAGCGTTCCTGAGCCTCGACGTTCCGTTTTGCATGTGTCGTTGTCTCATCGTCACGCCTTAATTCCATAATAAATAATATACAATTTTATTTTTTTCAATTTCAAAATTTATATAAGAATGTTACTACAGACCCACATACAGATTATTATTATTTATTATCAAAAAAATATACATTAGAAAACTACCTATACGCATTGTAATAAACAAGAAAAACCATGTCGAAATAAAAGTAGTACAATCGATTGAATAACAACAATATCAATAATAATAATATATATTTTTTTTTTATTTATTTAAAAACAAGTATTTTCCGGTACGTCGAATGTTCCAGGCGGAACAGATGTTTCATAAATATACATAAGATCCTGCTATTTTCTTTTACTCTCGTTATGAAAATGATAAAAAATGATATTAGTTTTTATTTTTATTGTAGCCCACATATTATAATAAAATAAATATAAATAAATAAATAATAAAAAACAATATTAAATTGTAGTTTAATCGTAAAAACAAATATTTTGAATTTATAAATTTTAAATTTAATGATTGTATCACTGGGTCAGTAACGCTTCTTGAGGAAAAATATAAAAACAATCCCAACAGGGCAACACCTGCTGGAAATAAACTGTGCCCCTTATTTTTTATATTTAATTATAATAAAGTTTCGCAACCAGAACGTACTAAAATCACTCAATCTCAACGATATACGTAATTCAATTTTTTTTTAAATATTCTAATTACTGTCTTCTGCAGCATTAATCAAATTATTAAACTCTAAAATTAATAATTACCATAATTTTGCATTTAATTATGGATTTTTTTTATACAAAACTTACCCCGAGATTTGACTTTTATTATCAGCAAATCAACCCCATCCACAAATGAATTTAAAAAATAAAAAATAACACTTTTTAAAACCGAACTTGACCGTTTATATTATTTATTACGATTTGAATCGAAATTTACTCTAAATTATATCGAAAAAAAAAAAAAAATTACTATTTTAAACTCGCGAAAAAAAAAAATATTTGAAACAATTTAAAAAGCAAAAAAAATACGATAACGATTATCTTTATTTAAATTTGAAAAAAAAAAATAAAATGAGGTAACAATTGAGGTAAAAAATAAGACACGTTTGGAGACAACACTTGAAGATTGTTCGAGGGCAATTCTTCGACTGTTGATGCACGGCTGACCGAGTGTTCGTCGTCCGTGTATACGTACCACTCCTGGACACAGTGGATGTTGGGAGGTGAGGTCCGACTTGTAATCCCCAAAACCCGTTATTTTGAAAAGGCTGACAGGTACGTATACGGTTTTGTATATAAAAGATGAGTTGAATGACCCTATATCATGTGTCTATACAGTATGCTAAGTATTTTAAAAATAATCACACAATTATTGCCCACCACCGCCCCTCTTTCAAAAGGTTAATAAATGTTATATTGTTTTTTTTTTTTTTTCAAATTATTTTTCTATAATGGGGCTATTGAAAAAGAAAAATTATAGCTGCAAGGGTTTCTTCATTGTTTGAATATTTAATTTGAAAAAAAAAATAAAAAAGATTGGATATAAAATACTAGTTTGTAGACATGGGGTTTTAAATGATCCTTGAATCTCAGTCCTTTAATGTTGTCCTAGGCAGGTGGATGGAATTTTTTTTTATTCTTTTTTTGATCCTATCTCCTCCCTTGATAAAAATTTTTCCCCTTCGTCACTGATCTTCCCACAACTAAGTGGTCTAAATTCCTGTATTTTTTTTTTTTTTTCCATTTACAATCTAATTTTATTATTATTTTCTTCTTTGATTTTTATTTTTCTAAATGTAGTCTTGAATTTTTTATTATCTTTTTTTATTAAGGGCTTTTCTTTGTTTGTGGCTGAACCAAGTTGTTTTTTTTTTTTTTTTAAATATATTTCTATGGTGCAGGGTAATTATGTTGATCGGTTTTTATAAACTCATCATGACGCTTTAGCATGATATCCATCTACTTTATTGTTAGAGTATTAAAAAAAAATTATTTTCAACAACAAAAAAAAATATAATATATAAAAAAAGACAATTAATTCAAGTGTCATTATTTTGTCACTGTGTATTTTGAATTTATATTTTAAAAAAAAGAAATCAAAAGCTGTAAAATGTAACTGCATTTTTTATCTTGATTAAATTTGAATTAATTTTTGTATTAAAATATAAATTATATGATAATTTTGCTTGATAAATTATTATTTTTTGAATGAATGTATTATTTTTTATTGCTATATAGAAATATTTTTGAAAAGTGCATTGGTTTATTGGTGAGCTCAATGTTAGACGTGATCATCTTGTGGGCGTAACAAAAATAAAATATACCGTTTTAAAATCGTGGCTTGATTTACGTCATTCAAGCATTAATAATCATGAGACACTTACAAAATTTATTTGTTATTAAAAAGAAAAAATTTATATCAATATACATACGAGTGTACTGAGTGCAATGATGCACTTTCATCAATATAAAATTGCACATGTCACTATGACTTTTAAATTAAAAAACAATACAGTAAATTATATTTTATTTGTAATTTTAAAATTGCATATAAACTACATATAAATAAATTACACACATCCCATATAATAAGCAAGGAAAAAAACAACATCTTTTGACAATAAAAACTGTAATTGAAATATCAATTCACAGCATCAGGTGAAAAATATTCACCGAGTTGTAAATTTTCTTGGAATATAAAATTGCATGTTCACTATAGATTCCCCAGGTCATAGGACAATTTAAAAGAAAATACATGTAATGTATACAAAGAGAGTAAAAAAAAAATAAAAATAGATTAGAAAAATTGATAGCCAACAAGTAAATAAACAGTACAAAGATCCGTTTCAAGATCAACGGTCATGTTTCTATGTCGAAATGTTTCTATGTCGAAATAAACAATAAGCTTTATAATGTTTTTAAAAAAAAAAAAATTTCTTATTTATATATATTTAATATATATTTTCAACAGCAAGTTGGTAGTTGAATAATAAAAATATAACATTTATTGCAACTATTATAAAATGAAGCTAATATCATTGCAGTTTTTCAGTATGAAAAAAAAATAATAAATCAAAAAACAAATTTAAATTCACATTAAGCTATGTAGGACATAGCGGAAAATCCAATATCATATATATGCTGATTTAATATTTATTTATATTTTTTATAACAATAAAAAAATATATATTCAAATGATATATTTTTAGGAATATACAATGGCATTTACTTTGAATGATAAAAAAACACACCCCTGTCAGCTTAATCAACTTGATGATGATGGTGATGGTGATGATGATAAAAAAAATAAATAAATATTGCTAACGAGATGAAAAATATTATTAGAAGTGGTCATGCGATAAATTACACAAAGCATTCATGCCAAAAATTTATAAAGTACCTTTTTTTCTTTCTTTTTTTGTCAAGTTTAAAATGTTATCTTTTTCTTATGAATCATCATAAATATATATGAATTGTTAAGTATGTTTATACATGTGTCATTCACTTGGACTGATGATAAAAGTACCTGTCATTCGGTGCTTTGTTGTTATAAATCAACATCGTTAAAATTAAAAATCATCATTTGTCAAGATGATAATCATAAAAAAAAATTTATTTTTATTATCATTTCATTTGGGAGATTATTTGGATTAATTTTTTAAATGGTTTATTTTTTTATGTGAAATAATTATTGGATATATTATATTTGGTATATAAGTGAATTTATAAAATAAAATAATAAAATATTCGCATAAAAATCATGAGGCTTAAACGGCAACGGAGTGTAACATAAATTATGAGCTTGTAAACTGCTTGTTTTTTTTTTTAGTATATAATTGAAATTATCATCAGTTGAGGATCAATTTTAAATTGCTATTATGTACTTTTTTACACTACAAGAAAATATATAAATATTTTTATTTATTGCTTGGTTCGCGTAACACCAGGTGCAAGCAGCTGATATAATTTTAATATTCAGTAAATTAAAAATAAGAAAAAAAAGCTTAAAAAAATTAACAATACATTTAAAAATTTTCTAATTAATACAAAATTTTTAATGATTATTTTTAAATGGAAAAGTAAAAAGGTTTATTTTTCAATTTCTTTTCTAATTAAAAAAACAATTTTTTTATAATTTATTTTAAATAAATTTAAATAGAAAAATTGCTAGTATATAGTTTTAATTTTATTCAGGATTTTTTGTTTTTAGTTTTCAGTTAAATATTATTATTATATGTGCCCATTAGAACTCTAATTATAAATTGAAATAATAACTTTGAAAAAACAAAAAAAAAAAAGATAATAAATAGGTGAATATTCTAATTCAAAAATCCATGTATATTATTATTATTTTTTTTGATGATAGATAATTGTATAACACCAAAAATGATTATAATCATATAAAGCATGTAAAATTACCGGAAACCATAAAGGTACTTAATGAAATAAAAAAGTAGTTGAATTATAAAATATTTAAATATAACATGATAATTTATAATATCTTGATAAACACATCAGGGAAGTTTCAAATTACCCAGCGACAAAAATAAAAAATCATAGTAATTAACAAAAAATAAAATTAAAAATAATTATTTCTAAGAAATTAAGTTATTTATCAAATAGAAAAATAAAAAGAATCATAGAAGACCATACGTATCTTGCAAAAAAGAAGAAAAAATTCTTTTATGAAAAAAAAACTTGTAATAACGTTAAAAATATTTAATGGATTAATTAAAAATAAATTACGACGTTATTGTTTATAAAAAAATATTGAATAAATAAATTTAATTTATAAGTAAAAAGCTAATTCAATAAACTCTATATAAATAATAAAATAAAAAAAAAAAAATCTATTGAAATTAATTGTAAATAATAATGATTAATTAAATTTTAAATAAAAAATTTTTTGAGTTATAAAAATGCATATGTAAATAATAATAAATTAAAATAAATAAAAAAAATATATAAATTATTTTAAATAATAATAAATTAAATGAATTAATTCAGTTATCATTGAAAAAATAATAATATAGAATTTATTTATTTATTTAACATGTGTGTTTATATACTGTGCAATTTAAAACAACACCACACATAATTGCATTTTAGCATTATTGTCTATGAAAATATTCAATAAACTATAAGTATATAAAATTTTTTTTTTGTTGTCTATAAATTGTTAGTTAGTTAGTTAGTTAGTATATTGACTATGTGTAAAGAAAGCTATGTAATCATTATTTATAAATGTATTTTAATGTTATAAATAAACTGAGGCACTAATATACCGCTACTCTTTTCATACATTGATTATGGATTAATGCTCATGACTATAGATCATTTAATATCATTTGCATGATATTCATGACTGCATTTAATTCATATTTCAAATAATAATATACTACAATAATTTTTCATTATATAAAATATTTTTTCATCATCAATCTTGATAAAAATAAATGATCTAAATTTTAATTCATTTTTCATCAACCTTATTTTTTGATTTTTCCTTTATTTCTAAACTCTTATATTTTTTGGGACTTGTCTTTTTTTATTTATTTTTTTGTTTTGTCTGTGGTTAAACTGAATTTTTTATTTTTTTTTTTTTCTATATTTCTACGGTTGATAATCATGTCAAATGGTTTTTATACTCATCCGTTTTAATGTTAATTTTTTTTTTCCTTTTTTTAAAAAAAGTGTTCATATATATCATTTAAAAAAAAAAAAAATTAATTCAAGTACCATTATTCTGTCATTCCATGACTATTCAAATAGTATATTTTTAAAAATTTTAAAACATTTTTTTGAGTGTATTTGAACGCAGAATTATTTATTCTTTTATATATAGATAATTTTACTGATTTACAAGTCAATATTTGTTGTACTACTTTCATTTTTGAAATCATAAATTTAAATTTTATTTATCTTTTTCACTTGATTTATTCATATTTTTAAAAAATACTTAATCATTATTCATCTTAAAATTTAAAACACCTGTTTACTTTACATTTAAGTAAAATTATTATTAAAATTTTAATTTTTTTACTATTTTAATTGAAAAATTTTAATGTTAAAACTTAAATTGAAACATTAAATATTTTAAAATTGTTATACTATTTATCCCTCAACAAAGATATTTATATATTTTCTTTAAAAATTTGAATAAATTATATTCTTTTTCATGCTTTCATGATTTTTTTTCAAACTAGTATTAAAATTTTTAAGAATTTTATAATTTATTTCATTCGATAATTTTCATCACTTTAATAATTTACATATTATTATTTTTTTTACCGATAGAATTCCAGTTTTCTATTATTTATAAAAAATAAAAAATAACAAATTAATCCAATGGGGTTTAAATATACAATTTCAAAACGTGTAACTTGAGAAAAAAAAAAACCAGGCAAACAGGCTGATGATGATGATGGGAAGAAAAAGATAATAAAAAAAAAAAAAAATAGAAAAAACAATATTCCAGTAACAAGAAATCAGTAAATAGTTTAACGTGAAAGGCTGTTAAATTTTAATTCATGAATTTGTAAATTTCATCGTCAATATACGCTAATATAATATTTGTTTGAAAATAAAAAAATAAAAAAATCTAACACGCAAACTTCTATTCCGCTTTATGTACCGTTCAATCTCCATCAATTTATTATATTTTTTTTTGTAATAAAAAAATATTAAATAAATGAATACTTAATTTTTATGATAATAAAAATTATTTTAATTATTCTTACCGGCTTCATTTATTATAGCTGCTTTAATAATTCCACGTGAATTCCACACACCAGATTCGAAACTCATTGAACTCTTTGATGGTCCATCAATTTTTTTTTTTTTTTTTTGATAAATCCTAATTAATTTTTTTAAAAACAAATAATAATTAAATTTCTAATTTCAATTAGATAGTTTTTTTTTTTATAATATTTGTTTATTTATTTTTAATTATTATTTATTTACCTTTTATTATTTTAAATCGTCATGCTGATGATGCACCGCCGTTACAAGATAATTGTTATAATCGTAGATAATTTTATCTCATTTAGAATCTATTTTTGATCATAGATAAATTTTAATATGATACTGATTTATTGTTTTCAAATTTTAAAACACTTGTTCTTGTTAGTGATGCCGATGATAATCATGACAAGTGAATAATAAAAATTTTTTTTCTCAATCTTTAACTATTGGAGTAATATTTAAAACAAAGAAATTTATTTCCATCAATTTTCTTTGTTTTTAAATGTTTTTTTCTAGCCAAATATTTGCTAAATTTTCCAGCAGTTTTATTCCCTTTTTTTCAAAGATCAATTGAGGGTAAATTTTTGACATTTAGATATTATTTTTTTTTGATATCCTTGAGTATGTTTGTTCTTGATTTTTATTTCGGTAATAATGTAATTTTTTTGTTGCACAAAACAGACACCATAAAATATCTTTTTAAAAAATTGAATAATAATTTTTTTTAAAAACATACAAATTCATACATGTATATGATTAATGATAAAATTTGAATGGGCCAAAAAAAAAAATATGACCTTACTTTAAACATTGGTGGTTGATGTCTGAATTTGTACTGAGTTAAAACATAGACAGAAATGAGTTAAGAATAAGCCCCCGAAGTAGCTCGCTTTCCCATCATGCCACACTTGGAATAACCAACATTAAATAGTGGGGGATATTAAAATCCCTTCTTTTGCACTGTGTCCTATGGTTTATAATATGCCCCCTAAGATAGTACCTACATTTATGCAGTTCCTTCTACTTAAGTATCTCACCCACCTCATAGACACTTAACTTCAACAACTCCAACAACAACAACAACAACAAAAACTTCCCCTTTTTTTCTTTCACCATATTATATACACTTTTTAATTCCCCATCATCAACTCGTAACAAGTATCAAGTACCACAAGGATAACGAGCATACTTGTTGATACTATACAATAACAAAAAATTTAAAAAAAAACATGTTAACTATTTGCAAACGATTTATTCCCACGTATATACTATTTAATCATTCAAACTTTTACACATAACACCGCAATTCTCCAAGTGGAATATCATGTCATCAAATTTTCCTTCTTCTTCTTCTCTTACCCTCCACTAATTGTAATTCACATACATTTTACAATTGTTTTTTTTTTTAGCTGTTTAATTTTTCCATCTTTTGTTTTTCTGCCAAAAGAAATTACCTTACTCTCATTCACGTTCAGCAAATTTTTCATTTTAGAAATTTACTCGTTTTTTTTTTTTTGTTGAATTTATTTTATTCTTGATTCTGATATTATGATAATTTAAGAAAGAAAAAAAAATAACAGATTTATTGTAAAATGTATTTATGTATATCACAACAATACTAACTTCCATTAACATACTTATTTTTTTTTTTTTTTTTGTTAATTTTTTTGAGTACAAAAAATCATGGGCTTTCGTGAATTTAAATTAAATTAATATTCAATTTTTTTTTTTTTTTTTTTGTTTGTTTGATTTATTAATTTGATGGTGAATTAAAATGTTGAATTAATGTCAGAAGTGAGAGATATGATGATTAAATTGAATTGAATTTATATACGTAAAATTGAGGTCAAAAAATATTAAAATAGATTATTAAAAAAAAAAGGTGAGGTAATAATTATCGTCAGTGTGAAAATTCAGCAACACATGAAAAAGTGTCACGGGTAATTTTTTTCTTCTTCTAGTGACAATGAAATTGAGTCAATTTACCACGGCTAAATTTTAGCATTCATATATGGTATAAACATTGTGGATATATAGACATTTTACTCCGCAATAATTACACGTAATAATTAGCATTACGGTACAACTGCACGTGCATATAAGAATCATGCACTCTTGAACACACGAGATACAACAACAACAAAAAGGCATATAGTAAAAAAAGAATTTATCATAAATATAATTTTTATTTGTATACATTCTTTGCTTTATTTACAACTTAACAATGTTCTACAAAGCATAGAACGCAATTCCTTGCAAAAAAAAAGGAAAAATTTTTTTATAAAAAGAAAGAAAAAACTTGTAATAACGTTAAAATATTTAATGGATTAATTAAAAATAAAATACGACGTTATTGTTTATTAAAATATTGAATAAATAAATTTAATTTATAAGTAAAAAGCTAATTCAATAAACTCTATATAAATAATAAAATAAAAAAAAAAAAAATCTATTGAAATTAATTGTAAATAATAATGATTAATTAAATTTTAAATAAAAAATTTTTTGAGTTATAAAAATGCATATGTAAATAATGATAAATTAAAATAAATAAAAAAAATATATAAATTATTTTAAATAATAATAAATTGATTGAATTAATTCAGTTATCATTGAAAAAATAATAATATAGAATTTATTTATTTATTCAACATGTGTGTTTATATACTGTGCAATTTAAAACAACACCACACATAATTGCATTTTAGCATTATTATCTATGAAAATATTCAATAAACTATAAGTAAATAAAATTTATTTATATTTCATTCACAGATGATTAACGTTATTAATTTTTAATCTATCAAAAAATTCATTGAAGGCATAATAAGTACTGTGAAATTAATAGTAAATAATGATTCAAAATTTAAACTCTATTATATTTTTCATCGTTATAAAAATGAGTATTAAGCAAATAATATAAATCAAAATAACTGACATCATAGAAGGAAAAAAAACTTTATTCAAATGATCATAATCATGATTTATTATTTTTTTTTTTTTGTTATAAAATTATAGTTCTCCAACCGCCCTACGATCATGACCTATTTTTGAAATATTTTAAAAACATATTTAAAACATTACAAGTACATCTTCCAAATACCAACAATAATTATAATTCTCACCGAAAATATGTTCTCACTCTAATCACTGTAATTCACCAGAGTGAAAACAATGTAAAATTTTTTAAATCCATTAAAAACACTGAACACTAACGGTACAATAAAATATTTTGACACTCTAGTTTTTTAAAAAGTTGATTTATTTGTAGCTCGAAATATAAAAAGGAATAAAAAAAAAAAAAAAAAAGCACCTTGAAAGAATAAAAATATAATATATTATATATACTCAATGGTAGAATTGAATATAATTATTTTGATAATGACTGACAATGAGAGGATTCAAGTAGCAAATTACCGAAAGATGAGTGACAGCATTTAACCGAAAAAATAAAATAATACACAATGATAAATCAAACGAGGTATATAAAAAAAAAAAATAAAATATAAATAAAATGGATAAATATATATAGTTAAAGATCAGCCAAGTTTGTATTTATAACGGAGCATGAAATTTCATTGAACAATGATACTACAATGACAAGACAAAAAGAAAAAATATAAAAATAATTAGAAAAAAAAATATTTTTTAATAAGTTTTTATAAACCAACATATTTAACATTACTAACAGCGGTAAAATTAACATTGTCAGTAATAAATATCACCTAATTTCTAATTTTCCCATGATCCCCCCGAAATAAAAGATAACAAAAAAATTCATAATTTGCTCGTCATTCATATACTACTCTAATTTTTTTATCTCAAACAAATAAAGAAAAAAAAAATAAATAAAAAATTAATTAAGAATAAATTCTATTTGTTTTTTCATCATTTTTTTTGATCTACTTTTTTATCTAGTATATTTTTTGGTAGTTAAATAGAACCGACATATGCTAATTGCGTTAAAAAAAAAAAAAACAACACACATCTTAGAAAAGTCATTAAGATTCTAATCAAACTCATGAATATTAAAGCGAAATTTCATGTGAATAAATAAATAAATGACAATGTTAAAAGACCAATGACAATGGTGAATAAATAAGATACTGAAGTTGAAAATTTGTTGAAATAAACTGTTAAAAAAATTAAATATTTTTATTGTTGTTTTATTTGGCATATTGTTGTTATATCAAATCATTACAGTCCATCACATGTTGTTATTTCATTATCTTGTATCAATTAAATATTTAACACTTAATAAATAAAATGTTATTTTAATTTTTTTCTTTTTTTTTTTATTTATGCCTTAACTTTGTTTATTTACACTCACAATATATTATATATCACTGTTATCATTTACAATTATACTCTCTTTTTTTCACTAATTGTGAAAAAAAAAAATATATATTTATATAGTTTATATTAGATAAAATAAAAAACAAAGCAAACGTGTCAGTCAATCTATCTTATTTCATTTTGAAATAAACATTTACCAAATTATTATTTAAATTTTTATTATTTATTTTTTTATTTTCTTATCAGACTTAATATTATTCACATATATTGACAGTCGGTTTATCAATAAATATTAATATGGCATTTTAAATAAAATTATTATTTAAAACAGTCTGATTTATTTTTATTTTTTAGACAATTATTTTTTGGGTTGTTTTAAACAATGCACGTGTTTCATTGGTATATATATATTTTTTTTTCTTTTTTTCTTTTTAATAATACAGGCAAGTCAAGTGGCATTTGATATTTTCTAATACTGCCATTATTATTCTCATGATTTTTATATATTTAAAAATTTTATATCCGACTGTCTTTTGCTATCCTTCTGTTTTTCTAATTTATTTATATAATATGTATTTTTTTTTTTTAATTTTTCTTATTTTAATATTTCAATGTAAACGTATCAAAGTTACTTATCCATTAAAAACAACATCTGGTAAATATGTAGAGTACATTGTTGTTGAATAAAAAAATTTGCTTAATATATTAAAAAATCATGATGAAATTTATATTAATTTTTTTTGTATATAAATTTAGGCTAAACACAAATTATAAAATAACTGTTTTAAAAAATTTTAAGTGCAATTATATTTCAATGACAGTCATTTATTTCTTTTATTTTTTTTTAGCAAATGTTCGATGTGGCTTTTTAATTTTTATCAAGTCATCGATAATTTATTCGTTCGCATTTTTTTTGTTTTTTTGTGTCTGTAAATATGCATGTTAATTTTTAACCCATCGACTGACAATTATCGTAAAAAAAGTTTTTAAAAATTTTGTATTTATATCTGTAATTGTATATTTATAGAACCTGTTTTTGACATATATTATTTGTTAATTTTATAACGACAATTATGGCAATTAAACAACAAAAAAATTATGAAAAAAAAAAAATATATATATATTTATATATATGAGAAAGCAAAGCGACGCAGAATAATTGAAAATATGTACAGTTCTTCATTGCGCAATTGAGCGACAACGGAAACGAACAATAATAGAAAAAAAAAAAAAATTAATTTGAAAGAAAAATAAAGCTTAAAGAAAAAAAAAAAAAGGGATCGATTTCAGTTTTTTTTTTTTCCTTTTTTTTCTCATCTTGGTAAAAAATATTACAAGCGTGAAATTCTGTTCGCTTCCATTTACGACGTCTTTTAAACAATCATTAAATTTCTATCTATTATTCAAAATAAATTGATAATAGTGTCTTTGAATTATTCATAATGCTTATAATAATTAATAATAATAATAATAATTAATAATATTAATAATGATGATAAAATTTGTATTTTTTTTATTATTATTATTTTTTTTTTCGTTTTTATCATTTGTTACTATAAATGACAATTTTATTAAATATAATTTACGCAATTACCAATGGTTCATCGTCTGAAAATCCTCGAATTACAGGACTATCATCATCATCTGTAAATTTAAAGTAAAAAAAAAAAAACAAAATAATAATGATGTTTTTTGATAAACAAGAATTGTATTATAGAAAATAAAGCAAAGCTACTAACCAAGTGGATCAGTCGTTCCTGGAAAAGTTGCTTGACCTCGTCGTGTGTCATAATGACTATTGGCAAATTGTGTAAAGCTATTTGACAATCTTCTGTGTCTTACAACAAAATATGCAAGACCAGCACCAAGACCAATGATTAATAAACACAATGGTATTGAGTATGACAATACACTTGATGGTTTCATTGTAGTTGGCCATGCTTCAGCTGTAAACAACGAAAAACAACATTAAAAAAAAAACCAAATTAATTTACATTTTTAAATAAATTAAAATTATAATCAAAAGAAATAAAGCAAAACTAACCAGTTGGTGTACGTATACTCTGTACTTCACTTATTAAACTTTGATATCCATCATCAGTAACAAGCCTAACACCAAATGAATACATTTTATCTGGTTTAGCATCTTTATATATAAATGGTGGTAAATCAACTTTATAAACTTTGGCACTTTTAAGATTAACTGTATTATCATTTTCATTTACCAATATTTCATAATGATATTTTGTTTTATTTTCAAGACTTTTTGGTAAAGCACGTTCTTGCCAATAAAGAAAATATTTACCACCATCTGGTGTTACAACAAATTCATGAGGTGGTAATATATATGGTGCTTCATAAATAATTGATTTACTTGGTTTTGCACCCCAAACACCAGTTGATACAGTAATTTCATATTTACCACCATAATGTATTGAATTAAATGTATGTTTAATAAAAGTTTGATTTGTTGATGGTATTTGTATTGTAGTTTTATTATTTGTTGTTAATTCATTAATGGTAATTGTATAATTAACCGGTTCATCCATTATTCTACATGATGAACTCCATGATAATATAATTGAATCTGGTTGTAATAATGGTGCAACACGTAATGATTTTGGTGGTGCTTGTGCATTATAATGTGTTTGTACATTAACTGGTTCACTTAATGGACCAGCACCATATGAATTATCATTAACACCAACAGCAAATAAATATGATTCACATGCTTCAAGTTCTTTTATTGTATGTGTTAAATTTTTAGTTAATATTTTAGCTTGACTAAATAATTCATGCATATTTAAACCATAATGTATAGCATATTGCCATTTAATTTTACGTTGACTTTTTGGTGGATCCCAATTAAGTTTAACAGTTGTACTTGTTAATTTTCTAGTTTCAACTTGTAAATGCATTATTGTTGGTAATGGTAAATCTTTTGTTGAACCTTGTACAGATACAATTTTTCCAATATATGATTTTTTTTTAGCATTAACTTCAAATGTATAATTAACACCTGGTGCAAGTCCATCAACAATATAATCATTTTTATTTGTTGTTAAAGTTGGTAATATTGGATATAATTGTTGTGGTCCTCTTGGTGTTATATCATAACTATCAACGTCTTTTAATTTCTGCCATGATAAATGTACTGAATGATTTGTTGTTTCAAGTACACGTAAATCACGTATATCATCAATATTTGCTGATTCATCAAATGTAAATTGTACAACACTTGATGGTTTTGATTTAAAATTATGATTTTTAGCAATAACCCATATTGAATAATTTGTATCAGTCTCAAATGGATGTTCAAATGTTACTGTTGTTTTTTGTTTGATAAATGTTTTTGGTGGTAATGGTGGTGTTATTGATACTTCATATGCTGTTATTGGTCCATTTGGATGTACTGGTTGTCTCCATGTAATTGTTATTTTAGTACCATTATTTTGTGTCGCAACAACATTCCATGGTTCTGATGGTATACCCTCAGTTGTTTTATATGTCCAATATTTATATGGTGGATATACTGTTGTTTGTCCTTTAACTCTAACATACACTGTTACATTATAACGTGAATATGGCTGTAAATTATAAAATTTATGTTCATTATCATTAATCCAGCTTGTTGAATTAATCCATTTATGTGGTTCAATTTCTAAATTACAAATTGATGGTAAAAATTCAAATGTTATATTTTTTGGTACACGCATCCACCAGTATAAAGATAAACTTGTTGAATTTGTTAATTGTGAATCAAGACTCATAACCATAACTTGATAAACACGTGAATTATTTTTTTCACAATTAGCCTCATCTGTACCATCAAAACAATCATGTTTACCATCACAATATGAATTAAAACCAAGACAACGTGTTTCATCACATGGAAAATAGCCAGGATAACATGATGGTATTGTTGTTGGTGTTGAAGGATGATTATCATTATGACAACCAAGTTCATCACTACGATCTGGACAATCTTCAATGCCATTACATATTTTTGATAATTGTATACATGTACCATCAATACGACACATAAATTCATCTGAATGACAACCAACATGTGTACGATCACAGTGTAACTCATCTTCACCAGTTTCACAATCATTTGTACCATCACAAACCCATGCATCATCAACACATTTACCATTGTAACACTGGAATTGATGATCACGACAAACACGTGGTGGTGATGGTATTTTTGGTATATCAGATGTTGGCCAATCAATTGATGTACCAGTACCACCAGTATTTGTATTTGTATCTGTATTAATATCTGATATACTACATCCAAATTCATCTGAACCATCACCACAATCATCAACACTATCACATTTCCACCAGTATGGTACACATTTTTTATTATTACATAAAAACATCCAATCAGTACATGATGCTGTTGGTAATGTTATTGAATCTGTTGGTAGTATTATTGTTGTTGATAGTGTTGATGGTGTTGTTGTTAATGATGAACAATTTAATTCATCAGAACCATCTTTACAATCTTCATCACCATCACAAACCCATGATCTATAAATACAATTACGTGTATCATGTTTTGAATTACATGTAAATTGCCAATCCATACAAACACGTGATGAACAATCTTTTTCATCAGATTGATCTTCACAATCAGCTTCACCATCACATTGCCATGTACGTGGTATACATGCTTTATCTGATTCACATGTTAATTCATCTGTTTTACATGTTGTTGGATGTATATCACGTGAACAATTTTTTTCATCAGAACCATCACGACAATCATCTTCACCATCACAATACCATCTGTGTGATATACATCTACCATTGTCACATCTAAATTGTGTCTCAGTACAATTAATATATTTACAATTTAATTCATCTTGTCCATCACGACAATCACGATCTAAATCACACATCCAATATTTTGGTATACATTTATCACCATCACACTCAAAACTATTTGGTGGACATGTTGGTTTTTTACATAATGATTCATCTGAATTATCACCACAATCATTTTCACCATCACAATGCCAAAATTCTGGTACACATGCACCATTTTTACATGCATATTGATTTGATGCACAACTATTTGCAATACGTGGACATGTTGAATTAACTGATGGTAATACACCACCAGGACACATACATTTAGTACCAACAAACTCCATACCATCTGGACATAAACATTCATAATTATCATTTGGTGCACCAAGACAAATATATTCACATAATGTATTATTTGCACATTTATTTGTTCCAGTTTGTACTGAATGAGCAAATACTTTTAAATCCATTAAACCAGTCAACATTCCAAATGTTGATGTCACACCAGCACCATGATTTTTATCAGCTAAAAATATCATTGATTGTTTCCAATCATCCCAATACATATTATCTTTAAATACAGCAACAGCAAATGGATGTGATACACGTTCATCATCACTGATAATTTTTTTAAATCTTTTACCATCATAATCAGATGAACCAATATAATCTTCACGTGCATCAACCCAATAAATACGTTCAGCAATATAATCAATTGTAATACCATTTGGCCATTCAACAGTACCTTTTGTAAATAAACGTTTAACATTACTACCATCAAGATTTGCACGTGATACTGATGCATTACCAGGTGCCCAATCAGTCCAAAACATATAACCCATCATTGGATGTACAGCAATACCACGTGGTTTTTGTAAATTATCAGAATTTAATATTGTTTTTCTCATTCTACCATGTTTTGTTGTATCAGTACGTATTATTTGTATTCGTGTTTTAACACCATCAACAAAATATAATATTTTTGATATCCAATCAAATGCCATACCTTCAATTGAACTTAATTCTGTTTCAATAAGTATTTCTGGATAACTTGTACCATCATTAAAACATTGTCTACCAATTGTATCATTAACAATATCAGCCCAATATAAACAATTCATATTTAAATCATATTCAATTGCAATGACATTTTTTAAATCATGTATTGGTAATACTTCAATTTTTTGTGTTGATAAATCAATACGTGATATATGTTCTCTTTGTGCAACTAATAAAAATTCTGATGGTTCAGTTATTGGACATGGTATTTCATCTGGTTCAAATTTTTTATAACGACCAGCAGAACATTCGTCATCAACAATTTTACGATAACCTTTTGTACGATTATAAAAATCACCAGGTAAACAAGATTTTGGTATTTCATATGGATCATAATTATTATTTAATGTATCACGTACACAATGTGATGGATTACCATTTTTAATAAAACCAAAATCACACTCATAATCATCATAATCACATAGACATGTTTCAAATTTAACTGGTCTATCATAATCAATACCAGTATAACAATTAAATGTTTGTCCACGTCTTTTATATATTTCTCTTTTACCAAGTATACATGACATACCTTGTCTATCATCTTCAGTACTTGATGGTGACCAAAATTTAAAATCATCATCTTGACAATCACGCTCAAATACATTACGTACATCAACTTTAATAATAAGCCATTTATGTAGTCCAGAATTTGATCCAAACATTGTAAATATTGTTGTATTTTCACCAGGTTCAGTCATTAAACCATAAACACGTAACATTTCATCACTAAATTTATGTACTGTCCATGTTTTACCTTCATCAATTGAATATGATAAATCACGTGTTTCACCACGTGATTTAAAATATTTAACAGCAACTAATACACCACCATGATCACCCATATTAAAAAAATAATAATCTTTTAATACTTGTTTCCATGTTAAACCAGCATCACGTGATACATATAAACCAGGATGTCCTTTTAAACTAGTACCCATAACACCAGTTGCCATAATAATACCTGGTGCTGATTTTGAACTCATTATTGATACAGAACGTGTTACTGGATATAATTGATTAAATTTTTGACTTAAATGTAATGAACAATCATTTTGACAATTTACAAAAAAACCTTCATGATTTGCTGTTGGTGCTTTTATTTTATTCCATGTTGCACCATGATCAAATGTTATTAATGACATTAAATGTTCTGGACCAATTGATGTACCTTTTGGTATTTCTTTAATTTGTGATACAATATAAATACCACGTAAACCTTCAACTTTATATAAATCAGTAAATGCTTCATTTGCAACATCTTTTAACCAACTATCTTTCCATGTTGAATTTGGAAAATATGTTAATACACCCTCAAGTGATAATACAAATCTTGCTGTTAATTTATCAATTAATTCTGATACATATAAATTAACGAGATTTTGTCCATGTGATACTGCAACAAATATTCTGTCATTTGTAACATCTGATATATGATAATTTTTACGATCTAATTCAGTATTAAATTGTGATTTAATAAATGGTTGTCCTTTATATGATATCCATAATGATAAATTATCATTTGTATTTGTATTATTTGTATTATTTTTATTAGAAATATTATCATTATTATCTTTCATTGTAGCAAACATATAATCACCACGTAAATGAAAATCAACAATATTTTGTATGACTTTTTTAGTATTAATACGTATCCAATTTTCAGCTTGTGTTAAATCTAATTCAACAACAGTATGTAAACCAGATGGTTCTGATCTTTCAATAAGTATACTTTTTTTTTTTAATGGTGACCAAAAAAATGAATGTACATATTCATGTATGATAAACCAATTTTTACCCATATCACGTGACATCCATAGCTGTCGTTTTGAATCAATTTTATCTAATGAAACAATGTAATTTGGATTATCTTCATAAAATGATATTTCACTTGGATGAAATGGTAATGGCACTGTTATTATATTTTTTCCATTATCATTTGTTATAAATATAATACTATTTGCACTGTCTGCAAATACAACCTGTAATAATAAAATAATAAAAATTAATTTAAATTTAATTATAAACAAAAAAATAAATGTTATTTCAATACGTACATAAGAATTAAATTTTGGATGATTATAAAATTTATCCAATGTTGCATATTGTATTTTTGAATCACTTTCAAATTTAAATGATTCAGTTTTATTTTCAAATGTATCACCATAATCATAACTAATGTAAACAGCACTTGGTTGAGTTGTTCCGGATGATACAATTCTTGAATTTGATGCACTATCTCTTGCCAAACAAATAATAACACTGGATTTTTCACCAACCCAATGTACCATTAATTGTTGATGTGAATCATTCAGTACATTTACCTTAAAAATATAACAATTTACATTAGTTTATTTTTTAATACAGAAAATAATTAATAATAATGATTAAAGTTAAGGACATGATAATTTAATATTTGAATAAAAAATTAATTCAAGGCTAAAAAACTAAATTTCTTTCATGAAAAATATATATACTTATTGTATTTTTGTCGAGATAAAAAAAAACTAAGGAAGTTTCGAGATAAAATATTTTTAAATTAATATGATTCAGACAATAAAATTGCATCATGAGTTAAATCCGTTGATAAAAATAAAAAAAAATAACCCAGTGTTGATGATGAGTCGAAAAAAAAAAAAAAATTAAGATAATTTTTTTATCCAAACAAGCATTATTTTTATTGTTTAATAATAATATTGATAAACATATCAAATATATATTTCCTGGATAGAAAGTTGAGACAAGAAAAACTATATAATTTTAAAAATAAAAAAAGTATAAATTGTTTATTTTTTTCTTTGTAAAAATGATGATATAAGGAAATTTTTTATTTATGTATTTAGAGAAAAAAAAAATTCCATTGTGATTGAATAAAGTATATTCTAGAATATACTTTAAATGAAAATTTCTGAAAAATATCGATGCATCAAATTGGATTTATCTTTCTTTGTTTAAATTTAATATTTAAACGTCCAAAGATCATTGTTTGAGCTGATGATTAAATGTTTGTTTACGATACTTAATCAATTTTCAAGTGCATTTAATAGACAACATTTAAAGAACAACATTAACATTATTTTGAAGTTATTATTATTTTGTAAATGCAACAAAAAAAAGATATATTAATTTAAATGTAAAGCAATTTGTCGACAAATCGCTCTTATCTTTTCGATATTCTTATCAAAAATGGTATTAAGAAAATAATAAAAAAACCCACATATTTTTTATCAGTTAACCACATATACAAATAAATTTTTTTGATATATTTTATTATAATTCATAATCAAATATTTATCTAAAAAAAAAAAAAAGAATTCATTTGTTGAAAAATAAATTTATTGAATGGATAATTTGACGAGAATATTGTTTTGTTAATCAAGAGGTCAGTGGACAGAAATAAAATAAATAAAAGAAAGAATAAATAGAGCCAATGAAAAATTATTTATGTCAATTGATGCTAACAAAATAATAGACAAAAAGTTTAAGCTGTTATTTTATTTATCAATTGAAATCATTATATAGAATATATTTTTTAATTTTATTTTTTGCTTCTTGCCAGTTCAACGATAACAATAATCACAGACGCAAATTATTTTTATCCAATGACATTGAGTTACTAATACACTTGAAGATAACGATTTTTTATAACAAAAAAAAATTATTAAAAAAAAAAAAACACTCAATCACAATAAAACAAAATATACTTATCAAAAAATTATTTTCTAATCTTTTCAATGTGCCCTAAATAATAAAAAAAACAATAAAAAATAAATTTTAATATTCAAATATAAAAATTTTAAAAACAATGAAAATAAAATATTTTTATTTATCAATAAACAAATAATAATAAAAAATATCAAATTATCAATAAAAATAAAATTTTAAACGCCTACTAAAGATTATTTAATCTAGGCTCCAAAAAAAAAAATAGAAAAAAATCTACAAAATCATAGATACAGAATAGAAAGAAAGAAAAAAAAATAAATAAAGTCTTTGTCACTCTGGTTTGAAATTAGTCGCAATAATGTCTGTCAATACAAGAAAAAAAAAAAAAAATTTACAATGAGAAAATGTTTACAACATTGTAAAATATAGATAATTTTTTTTGTAAAAAAAGTAAAAAAGAAATGTCTTTTTACCTTGGTGGAAATATTATGTGATGCACTTATTGGTAAATCTTTGGAATCCGGAGCATCTCTTCTAATGCGTGATAATGACATATCACCATCATCATCATCAAAGTTATTTTTATCAATAACAAATATATTATTATTTTTTAAACTATCATCATCAACATGTAATGTCGTTGTTGGATCACCAAATCTTTCACCATAATTATAATTAATTAATAAAAATAAATGCAATAATAGAGTAAAATGATAGAAGGACGATGTCAACCGGGCGGCCATCTTGTCCAGACTGACTTTTTGCCAGTCTAAAATTGTGTAAAATTATATTATGCGTGTTACATGGGGGCAAGAGAGATCGAAATAGATCGAAAGAGTGAAACAAAAAAAAAGGGGGGGATGATCAATTGGTACAGCCCTCTATTTGCTCATAAACAAAGCTCTCTTTTTTTTTATTTTTTAAACTCAATACAATTGCAAATTAAAAAAAAACAAATTGCATCTTAAAATTGCATTTACAATGTAATTAATTAATAATTTAAAAAAAATAGAAAATTTTTAAATAGCGCATGTGCACTATGTGTTATAAATTTTCTTCTCATTTTCTAGTATAATGACTCGACAAACTTGTGTGTGTATTTTGTTGTCGGGGGAGAGAAGATTTATTAATTTTCTGTCTCACTTTAAAATTGTTATATATATATATTTTTAAAAAATAATTGTGTGATTGGTTGGATGAGGGAGTGCGTCGAACTCTGGACCAATCAGAAAAAAAAATATTAAACTGCGCGGCAGCTGTGTGTATTTTGTATCAAATGAAAAAATAAAAATATATTATTTTAAATAAAAAAAATAATAATAATTGTAGATTGTTTATTACAATAAAAAAAAAAAAAAAAGAGTATATTATATATTGAATATAATATGTGTTTGCAAAATTAAAATATAATGTCTTTTTTTGAATAGATAAATGTTTCTTTGTTCATTTTAATAAATTGATAATATAAAATTAAAAGGAAATTGTCTGACACACACAAAGGTCAGGGTTGTTTTTTTTTAAATATTTTTTTTCCTTTAAATAACATATTATATTGTTATTTAGAATTAATTATCATTGCTGTTTGAATGCTGATTGATGCGGGTGAGATAAAAATTTTATGATTTTTTTTTTTAAACTTTTTTGTTTATATAGAATAAAAATAAAATGTGGGGTCTTGAGGATAAATTAAAACGTGACTAATCGGTCTTGATGATGACTCCCCAGATGTAATAAAAATATATTAGATAATGGCATCCATTTCCTGATGCCAAGAGAGTGATGTGTGTTGTTCCCCTTTCATCATTTTGTTGAGCTCTGTTGAGCTCAGCCTCGATACTGCACTTTTTTTTAAAACTTTATTTGTAACATTTTTTATTATAAAATTTTTTTTTTTTTTTCGCAAATATACTACTTGATGGTTATTTAAATTTTTTTTTCTTTTTCAATTTAAATTTTCTTCTGGAAAGTTTTTCTTTTAAAAACAGGTTTCTTTTTTTTTTTTTGTTCAACTTATTTTTTTCATAGAAAATATTTAAATATTATAGTACTTTTTTCAACATATTTTTATTTATGATTTTTTTTTTTTTTCAGCGGAGATTATAGTACATCCTTGATGAAACAAGTTTATGATATCATCTTCAATGAAAAATGTTTATCTAATTATTATAATTATTAGTTTTTTTATTTCATGATATAAAAAGAAAATGTATTAGTTTAATAAATTTATATTTTTTTAAATATTCAAATTGTGATATTGTTTTTCTTAATTTGGGATTAATAATTATCTTTTTTTTTTTTTAGTTTTAAAATGCTACATGGGACATTTAAAGCTCTTTTTATAATTTTAAAACAATTTATGTTAATAAAATGTTAAGAAACAGTTTTCAATTTATATTCATACATCAAATTTTTTTTTTTTTTTTATTGTTTTTCTTTATAATAATCGAAGAAAAAGTTTCATTTTTTATATTTTTTTCTACTCATTCATACTTTCACGTTCACATAAATTATTTTTTTTATTTTTTGCATGATTTGTTTGTGGTTTAAGGAGAAAACGAACGAGCGACAAAAATTTTCACAATTATAATTATACATAATCTATCAATATTTTTAATTTTAGCATCTTTAATTTTATTTTTTAATTTTTTCATCTTATACTCTAAATAATAATCTTCTTTTTTTTTTTAAATATATATATTTATATATAAAAAGAAAAAAAATAAAGCTGTATTTCAAATTACACGTTAATCTTTTTTTTATGATAAAAAATATTAAACATGAATTTAAAATAAAAAGACGAAATAATAAATTTTATAATTCACGGGTATCTTGTGCTTTATATACAAGGTCCACGTGCAAATAATTATAATCTCTTGAAATATTAATATCTTATTTAAACAGTAAAATAATTTGTTTTTTAAATATATTTTTTTCAGTAAGAAAAAATTTTAAAAACTTTACGATTATTATTTCAAGCCTCATGTTTTTATTGAGATTATTTTTATCGATAAAAATTAGCAAGGGAGGATTCAAAGGAAAAAAAAAACTAAAATTATAAGCGGAAGTTTTTGTTTTTTAATGTAAAATAATAATAATTGTAACAATAAAATGACAAAGTTGCCGTTTGAATTTTAGCTTCATGCTACATTAATTATATATTTAATTTTTTTCGTCATTATTTGATTTATCTTAGGAAAAAAATATTATAAATTGGTATGCACGTGTCATAAATACTACAAGAGAAAAAAAAAAAAAAAATTATAAAATATCGAAATAATAAAGCTGTTAAGCTTATATTTTTGTCGTAAGAAATTTTTAGTGTTAAGAAAAAATTATTATTATTTCTTCTAATCATTTATTATTATTTTTTTTTATGTTATATATTTATTGTGGGCGTTACCTCGACAAATAATTCGGGATTAAAAGAATTAAATAGTATTTATCGTTTTTTTTTTTTGTTTATATTTTTATATATATTCATAGAGGGATATTTATCTTTTTATTTTTTCGATATTACAATATTGAATATTTTGTTAATTTCTTCATTTTCAATATGACTTTTATTTATCTTTGATGGACAATGCATCTATAACATCTTTTAAGAGCTAATTCATTTGTTTTTTTTTTTTTATATAATAATTTTGTCCCAGGTGAGGCGTTAAATTATATGGCAGTAATTAAAACGCAAAATGATAAATTGCTAATCTGCGCAGCAAATAAAGACTTTATTTTATTTAAATTATTTTATTTATTTTTCATAGCTCTGGTACAATTTGTGCGTTAATTTTAAATAAAATACGAAATTTTTTTCGAATGATATTTACTTTAAAAAATCAAAGTTAAAAATTATATATAAAAAAATAAATTTTATAGTCAAAATTATTGATGAATGATAAATCAATATGTCATATGAGTTATAATTTAAAAAAAAAAAAATTTCAGCCATTCAATTTTTACAACAGTCTTTTAGAAAATTAAAATTACAATCATTAATTGTCACGCATCAAGTACAAGAGCTTGTTTATTCATTTTTTTTTTTTTTTTTTTTGATATTGGTATTTAACAAAATATAAATATTTTTAAAATATAAAAAAGACAGTATAAAATAATGAAAATGTAATAAATTACGCTGACCTGGGACAAGATAATATTACATATTGTTAATTTTTTTTTCTTTTTTTTTACTATCATAGCGATATTGCAGCCAAAATATGATTGACTTTTTCAACAAGTCAATCGTTTTTAATTTTTATTTTTTTATGCATTATTTATTTTCTTCATACGAAAGTCAAATTTATTATGAAATTATCAACTTGACTTTGAGATGTTTATGGCCTGGTCGTCTAATTTATTTTAAATATTTTTTTTTTCTTTTTAAATATCTTTTCTTAATATTAATATTAATATTTTTTTATTTAATTTTTTTTTCTTATATTTTCGGTGCTTCTTATCTTGATTGTTTATGTCAATCATTGGAGAGACAGGTTCTTCAGACAAATAATATATCCACTTCATTGCTCCAATTTAACTGAAAAAATTAAAATTAAAACATTTTTTTAAAAAATTAAATTAAATGTCTTGTTTATTGTTCGACTATGTAGAAAAATATGAAGATAATTTGGAGAAATGATTATTAATGCAAATACGATAAATGAGACGATGATAAGCGAGTCATGATTTATGAATAATGAACATAATAATAGTACAGTGATAAGCTAAAAATGATGCATGATACTTGTCGACATCTACAGCAATGAAAAAGAAAAAGAAAAAAAAATCCAAATGAATAACACAAGTCAATGAATTACAGCCAATTTGTTCAGCTTGAAAGAAGCTCAAGTATTTTTTTTTTTAATTTTACTTTCTTTTAAATCGATTAATAAAAAAATAACATGAACTTCATTCATAAAAATAATTTATTTTCTCACTACAACTGGACTTGAGAAAATAATAATATTAAGGAATTATTCTCGCTCAATATACAAATAAATAAATTATTTGCCTGATAAATTTTAAATAAATTAATAACATTTCTTCTTCTCGATATATAAAGACGTCATTCTGCATTCACAATTGGAAAAACATTCCTTTCGCATATAATAAAAATTAACTAAATTGACAATATTAATAGTTCAACTAACAAATATGGAGATAATAAAAATAATAATCAAAAATTAATTAAAATAATAAGGAAAGGTTTATTTATCATCAAATCGTGCATAATATTTACGACGTTAACAAGCTAATATATTAACTTGTGTGTATTTATGCGACTCACCGCATTAAAATGTTGTTCCAATTGTGTAACTTTTTATGTCATTGAGAAGATAATCACTTTCTATTTTTTGGCTTTTCTAAAAATATATGATAAATATGCGAATATGATGCGGGTGCAATGATGTGTGAATGATTTTTTTTTTTCAAATAAATACTATATCCTAATTAAATTAATTTTTTCTTTTTTTAACAACAACAAATACAAATGAGAAAAAAATTTATAAAAAAACAAGCCTGAAAAAATATTTAAATATTATTATTGATATAATGATAATATTAACTTACTTTTTTTTGAGTGTGAAGAAGCTTCGTCTTTTAGTCTCAGCTTGTGTTGGAGCTGGTAGTGTATGTGCTTTCGATGAGCCAGCACCAGATGTACCTTGTGCAGATTGTTTCAATGCTCCAACCCATTCATTCATTTCAGCATCGTCTTTGGCTTGGAACAAGTAATCTGCTCCACTTTGTAGTCTATTGAATAATTTATAAATGTTATTTTTTATTTTTATTAATATCATATTTATTGATTTATGGTTTTTAAAATTTTTTTGTTATACTTACTTAACCCGGAAGACGTGTTTCTTCTTTGTATAATCACTTGCAACGATAATTGTTGAACTTCTAAGATCAAGAGCAACTTCACCTTTGTATGTTTGATCTGGTGCTGATTTATAAGATTTTTGATCTTTGTATGATACCAATGTTTGTCCACGTATAACCATGTAAAGCTTGTCCCATGAACGATTTGATGCTTTTTTAGTTGTACTTTCCCATTCGTGTTTACGAACAAGTAAACCTTCAAATTCATCATCACTTGGACTTCTTTGTTCTGTGAATAATTTAATTCAAAATTTTAAATTAATATTTTCATATATTTATTTTAACATTTATATACAAATATATTTTTTTAGTCACAATGGGTAATAATCTAGTTTTAAAAAAATGTTATAATATTGTTATTTATTTTCTGCAACTCCATCTCCGTAATAATACCTGAAATATATATATATTTTTTTAAATACTAGTATCTAATTTATGATATTTAATAATGATGAATGAAAATTTGGAAAAAAAAAATATATAAGTAAATAACATAACACAATTCATGCAAAAATATTTAAAGCTTTTCTTGCATTGCAATTTTAATATATGGGGTTTTTTTTTTTTCGAGAGAGAGATAATTTAATGGGAGTTGGTTTTTCTTTTTTTTTTTTTTTTTGACATGACAGACTTACCGTGAAAACTATGATCATCATCACTAACACCGCTACGATCTAAGCTCGGTGATTTTGGTGTTTTTTTCCAACGAAAACTTCTGAATGGTGATTTACTGCGACTTCTGGTATTACGTTTCAATGTACCAGATTCAGAGCCACTTCCACCTCGAGGAGCTTTTTTTATATCAATACACAACACACATAATTTATTTACTACTTACTTATTTTTAATTAACAAATATTAATTATATTTATTTCATTTTATTTTTATTTATTTTTTTGTATTTGTCCATTCCCAAACTAAATTATAGTTGAAGAAAAGTTTATATTTTTTTTACTTACATGCAAAACATGCTTACATGCATTTATCTATTATTTTTTTTTCATCTAAAAATACTAATTATACTTTGGGAAATTTTTTAAGACAAAAATTAAATTAACGAGACAATGAAAATAATTTTTTTTCTTTTATTTTTCAAATTGAAAACAAAAGAACATCAAAACTATTTTGTTTATTTATTTATTTAATTATTTATTTATTTTGAAAAAATTTAATAAATTTATTCAATCTTGTTATTTAGGTATTTATAATTTTTTTAATATAAATAAAATGTTAAAAATTAGTGAAGTTTGTTGTGAAGACGAGTATGATTCAATGAAAAATTATGAAAAAACTCCAGTACTAATGAAACGTGCACCATTTTGGTCTGGTGCAGCTGTACAAAATGCTAAACTTGTTAATATATCAATGAAAGATTTTATAAATAAATACATGGTGCTAATATTTTATCCATATGATTTTACAATTGTTTGTCCATCTGAATTGATTCAATTCAGTGATAGATTTGAGGAATTTCAAGATTTGGGTAAATTTTAAAAAATACATGACAATCATGTTTAAATATATTTTGTATATATTTTTTTCTTGTTTAGATAGTGAGTTGATAGCAGTATCAACAGACTCACAGTATACACATTTAGCTTGGACAACAACACCACGACAAAACGGTGGTTTAGGAGGAATGAATATACCAATTTTATCTGATAAAAATCATCGTATATCAAAACGTTATGGTGTACTTGATGAGGAACTTGGTGTACCACATAAAGCAATATTTATCATTGATAATAAACAAATACTTCGTCATGTATCAACAAGTGACATGGCTATTTCTCGATCAGTTGATGAAGTACTGAGAGTTATTAAAGCATGTCAATTTGTTGATAAATATGGTAATGTTTGTCCAATGCGTTCACCATGTGATGATGATACTTGCGAGTCAAAAAATACTAAAGATAATGATTAACAACTTCAAATAATAAAAGCAAAAAAATTATTTTCTTTACTTTTTTTTGTCTCGTTAATTTTTTAATAAATATATTTTCTTTTTTTTTTCAATTAATTTATATATTTTTCTGGACTCATTATTGAGAACTTACTTGTCGGAGTTGACGGGAGAGAGGCTCGAGATTTCGGGGTTGTTGGCATAACACTTTGTATCTTCAATTCATCAGGACGAGATAATTCTTTCTGCCTTTGATCATGCACTATACCATACAAATTAAAAATAATAATTCATGCAACTTGCTAAATACATTATAAACCATTAAAATAGAATAATAAAATTAATTTTAATAGTGAAAGTTTGAAAAATTAATTGTAGAAAAATAAAACAACCAGTTTTTTTTTTTAGTAAAGTTTTAGTGAAAAAGAAAATAAAACGTGCTAACTTACCCTTGACCGCCAACCCATTTTTTGTTAAAAGCCAAACTTATATTTATTTTAATTACAATAAATAAAAATAGCAAACATTTAATGATATGTAAATGATAGAGTATGTAATTTATGTGAAAACAGTCAATTAGTTGAATAAATTGTACGGCAAATTTATTATAATAATTTATCTAAAAATAAAATTTGTTAAATATGTGTCGCCTTCGTTACTGTAAATAGCTCCATCACCTGTTTTTTTTATATTATTAAAATTATAAAATTACAAGCATGCAATGAATAAATTAAATGGTGCACATGTGAGCATAATAATTGTGATAATATTTAGTAAATGGGACAATATTTAGTAAATATATATATTACTAACCAAAGGACACATTTAAAAATGTTTTTTTAATTTTTTTTATTATTTTCTACCGAACACTCACCTTCCTTTGGTTTTTCTTGGGATAGCGGTGTTCGTGTAGAAGCCTTGGACAGTGTCACTGTGCATTCCGTGCCGCATTTATATTTTAATTTATTATTTCAATTTTTGTTATTATATTTAAATTGTGAGGGTAATATCATTTTAGATATTCATGATATTTATTTTGAAGTAGAGCGGAAGATGCTCGTTGAGGGAACAAGTTAGCAAAATAAATAATAAATAAAAATAAAAACGTGCTGTTAGCAATTTCATGCTTCACCGCAAAACCATGTTTTTAAAAATTATTTGTATTATTTTTTCATCTAAGTAAAGTCATCTGTATCAACGAGTTAATCTACTTGTAATTTTTTTTAACTAAAAAAGTGATTTTAATTTTTCAACTTGAGAAATTTGAATAATTGTTATTTTTTTTTTGTCTTTCATTTTTAATAAAAATAAAAAATAAATAATGAATAAATTTGCACATAAATTTGTGCTGATTTTCTATAATAATTTATTATGATGAAAATTTTATTTGTTAAAATTAATAATAAATGAAAAATTATCTTACCGTGATCATCATCGCGGTCACTACGATCAACACCATCTGCTTCGGCTCTAAAAAACCAAAAAATATATTAATTTATTTGTGGTTTATATAAATTAAAGATGTTGATGATGATTAATTTGTTATTTAAAATTACCGTTCGCTCATTGGTTCGTCTGGACTTGTTACAGGAGTTGCTTTAGCTAATCGTGCAGCTTCAGCAGCAGCTGCCTCCTCTTGTTTACGTCTTTCTTCCTCTTCACGTTCTTGTTCACGTCTTTTTAATTCTTTCAATTCAAACTGTAATAATAGAAATGAGAATAAATAAATAATTCATATTATAAATAAATAAATAAATACATACAGTTGTTAAACGTTCCAAGGCACTAAATCTTTCTTCTTGTGCAGCTGCTGATTTTTCAAATGCTTCATGTTTTTTAATTAAATTTTCAACTTCATCAATTGTCAATCCAAGTTCTTGACTCAATAAATATGGTTCTTGTGCAATAAGCCATGCCTCAGCAACAGCAGCATCTCTAGCAAATTGATAAACTTCCAATATTAATTGTAAATTTTCCCAACGTTCTTCCCATCTATGTAATAATGCATTTCTATGATCAGTCAATGATGTTAATTTTTCTTTAATTTGTAAACTTGCATAATGATTTCTTGATAATAAATCTTTACCAAGATTAATACATGCAAGTAAATTATCTTCACGTGTATCAATTTCAGCTTTTAAACTTTGATGATTATTCATTAATAATTCAACACCCGATACATCACGTGGTTTTTCAGATGTATTCATTTGTCTAACAACATCATCCATCCATATCATTAATGTTCTAACCATATTAAAGAATCTGAATAAATCACCAGTATCTTCAAGTTTCATACGTCTACCTTCACACAATGATTGTAAATTATTCCATGCAGCAACAACTTCTGTTTCACGATTTGTTATTTCATTTGCTTTATCACCAGCATAACTTGCTTGTAATTTTGATGATTCATCTTGTATTTGTGATACTTGATTTTGTAATGTTGATAAATCTTGAATAAAATTAATATGTTTACGTTGTAAAGCTGATACTGAACCAGCATCACGTCCAAGTTCATCAGACATTGAATTTTGTTTTTCCAATATTCTACCAAGTACATCTTTACAATCATGGAAAAATTTATGTAATTCTCTACTTGCTGCTAACATTTGTGTACGTGTTTCAATTAATTCAAGTAAATCTTGCCATACTTCATTTAATCCATCTTTCCATTCGGCAATTGTTGCTGCATCTGAATGTTCAGTTGCAATTAATGAATCAGCAATACCATTAACAGCAGCAACTCTTTCAGAACCAATTGTTTCAGTATCTCTTGCAAATTCTTTAAATCTTTCCCATAATAATGTAACATGATCATAATCAGTACCAAGTTCTTGACTACCAGCAACAAGTTCACGTTCAGTTATCCATTGTTCTAAATCATCAACTTCACGATTAAGCATAAATAATTGTAATGCTTCATCTAGCTTGGCACGTCTTTCACCAGCTAAATCTTTTAATCCAGCATATAATTTATCAACTTGTGATTGTTTAACAGCAATTTGATCAGCCAATGGATGTTGATCATTTATTAATTGTCTTGATGTTTCACCAAGTTGACGTATTGTATCAGCATAATCTTCAACAGCATTCTCCAATGATTCATGTTTTTTCATTAAATTTTGAGCTGATATTTCATCTTTACCACGATCTTCAACCATCATATATAATTCTTGTTCACTCATCCATGATTCAGCCTCAGTTGAATCAAAGAAATATTGTTGTGCTTTTTCATTTTGTAATAAATTTGACATACGATCATTTATTGAATCTTTTAATTCACGCCATTTTTCATTCAACTCAGATATAAGACGTTTAAATTCATCACTTGCTTCATGTTTTTCATCAATTAATTTTTGTCCATTACTACATACTGAATTTATTCTAATTTCATGATTATCAATTTCTGTTGATAGTGATTGATTTTTTTTCTTTAACATATGTACATTAAATAATGAATTACCATATTCTGAACTTGTTGCTTGTGGCATTTTTTCAGCAATCCATAATTTTTCATCTTCAATATCACGACGAAATTGAAATGCTTCTTTTTTCTTTTCCAATTGTCTTTGACGATCAATAAGTGGCTCTTTAAGTTGTGCAAATCTTTGTGCAACTTTTTCTTTTTTAAATTTAATTTCTTCCATTTTTTCATCTGGTACAGTACGTTGTAAATGATCAGCTTGTTTATCAAGTTCAATAACTTGACTTGCTTTAACAGCCATTTGTGTTTCAATCATTTGTTGTTTTTGCATTAAAATATTAACAGATGCTAAATCAGTACCAGTATCTGTATTTTCAATTTGTTTTTCAAGTTCATTCATCCATGAATCAATATCATCACATGTTTGATGTATAAGTACTTCACGATTAGCATCAAATAAACGTTCACCTTTATCATGTGTTGTTGTTTCAAGTTCTTCAAATTGATCAGCAAGTTCACTAACTTTTGGTGTTATAATATTCATTAATTCTGGTTTTTGTTGAATTAATTCATCAGCAGCACGTTGTAGCTGTTCTAAACGATCTTTATTTGATGCAATTTCAGCTTCAAATGCTTGATGACGTGTCCATTTACTATGTACTGTTTTAGCACTTCTATATGTTTCATCTTGTGCTGTAATATGTTTTTCTTGTACCCATTCACCAAGTTCTTCACAATCTTGTAAAAACATTTGTAGCTGTAATTGATCTTTTAATTTTTCCATTAATTTATTTGATTTATCACGATTAATATTACGTCTTTCATTAATATTTTCAGCTTTTTTTTTAACTTTATCAGCAGCAAAATGTCCTTCTTCAATTAAACGTGATGCAAATTGTACAACTGAATTAACTTTATCATCATTTGCATCCATTGTTGTCATAAATGCTTCATGACGTTTTATTAAATTTTCAGCTTGTTCATAATTTATTGGTGTTTCATCTTTAGCTAATAAATGTTCTTGTTGTGATAATAATACTTCAGCTTGTCTTGCATCACGATCAAATACTTGTAAATTAAGTGAATTTGATAATAAATTTTGTCTATTAACCCACATTTGATGAAGTTCTTCCCAGCCCATTTTTAATGCATTTAATCTTTCACGTAAAAACATGTATTGTGTATCACCATCACCAGCTTCATTTGTTAATTTTTCACCGTATTCCATCATTTTCAAATAATCATCAGTATAATTATCAATTTCTTCTTTAATATTTTGATGTTGTGTAAGTAATTTTTCAGCATCAGCAAGACTTGTTGGTGTATCTTCACTTGCAACATCTGTTTGTGTTTTAGTTAACCATGTTTGGAAATGATCTAAATCACGTAAGAAACGATGTAAATCACCAGCTTCTTCAAGTTTTGAATCACGTTCTTTTAACATTTGTGTTAATTCTTCCCATATTGTTTGTATTTGTGTTATTCTTTCACGTATTAATACAGCTTCTTCTGGATGTTCATCTTCAATACTTTGTGCTTCTTTTTCTAATGCATCTAGTTTAGCTTGTATTGCTGCTAAATCACGTTCCATACCACTTAAACGTCTTTGTAATGTCATAACACCAGTTAAATCCATTTCTAAACTATCAGTTTGTTGTAATATTCTTTTTTTATCCTCAATCCAAGATACAGTTTCACGACATTCAATATGAAATGTTTGTACACCATGTGCTGAATTAAGTGCTTCTTTTTTATTATCAGCTTTTTCACGTAATTCATTCCATTTTTCATTTAATTGATTATGACGTAAATGTATTTCCTCAGAATTTGGATGTTCAACATGTAATAATTGTCGTGCAAGTTGATTAACAACAGCAACACGTGATGCATTTGCATGCATTTCTTTTTCAAAACCATCATAACGATGTTTCATTATTTCAACATCTTCAATATCTTTTGCTGGTACCATTGTATCTAACATACGATTTTTTTCACCAATCCATTGTTCAACACCATCAGACTCACTAAATAATTTGTACAATGACAATGCATCAAGGAGTCTTTGTTTACGTAATTTTGCAAGTTCAAGAAGTTCCTTATAACGAGAATCGATTGACGCGAGTCTTTCAAGTACTTCTGATGATTTTGAATCTTGTTCACCAAGTGAATTAACTTGTTGATGTAATTGTTCAATAACAGTTGCATAATTTTTTAATTCATCAGTAACATCTTTATGTTTTTTTAATAATGATTGTACATTAGCTTCATCACGTCCAACATCTTCAGATGATACAAGTCTTAATGTATCTAACATCCATATATCAATATCAGCAGCATCAGCAAATAGCTGATGATAATCAACAGCTTCCTCAAGACGTTTACGTCTAAATGCTGATAAATCAAGTAAATGATTCCACATACCTAATATTTCTTGTAATCTTTCTTGTATTCTATCTGATCCAAAATGTTGTTGACGTACTAATTCATCACCAACAGCAGCAACAGACATTAATTGTGGTTCATGTGATGATATTTCATTTTCAAGTGCTTTATGTTTTGATAATAATAAATTAACTGTTGTTAAATCATGTCCATTATCACCACTTGATACAATTTGTTCTTTTTCTTTTGTCCAATTTTCTTCATCAGCCATATCCCAATAAAATTGCCATAATTTACGTGATTCTTCAAGACGTGCACGTCTTTCAACAGCTAAACGTACTAATTCAGAATATGCATCTTGTAATTGTTGTACTCTTTCAACAATAATTGTTGGATCACATGGACGATAACCTTCATCTTGTTCTAAGAATTTTTGACTTTGTTGTACAACAGCTTTAACACGTTCACCAAGTACATTTATATCAGCTTCAACTAATGAATGTTTTTGTAATAAATCTTCAACTCCCATTAAATGTTTACCATAATCATCAGTTAATAATCTTTGTTTAATTTCTTCCATACTATCAAGTATATAAAGCATTTCTTGAAAGTTTTGTTGTAATTGTAATGATAATTCAAGTCTCATTCTACGTGCACGTAATAGCTCAAGTAAATAATTCCATAAACGTAATACATTAACTTTTCTTTCATTAATTTTTAATATATCATGATAATTTTCAGTTTCAAGTTCTTGTGATACAGCCATAACAGCTTGTACACGTTCTTCATATGCAAATATATCTGTTTCAATTGCTTCATGTTTTTTAGCAGCAGCCTCAACAGCAGCAAGATCAAAACCAAAATTATCTTGTGATACAAGACGTTGATTTTCTGATAACCATGTTTCACGCATACTTGCTTTTCTATTAAATCTTGCAGCAAGTTGTTCTAATTTTTCTTGTCTTATTAGCTCTTCACGTAGTGCTAATTCACGTTCATGTTCAGATTTTTCTAATCTTTCCCATGCTTTATTAATATCAGATATCATTTTACCTTCTTTTGGTGTATATGGTTTTTGATTATTAGCACGCATTTTAGATTGTAATGTAAATAGCAATACTTCAAGATTACCTTTTTCAACAAATTTTGGTGGTTTTTCAATAGTACGATAATTTGAAAATTGTGATAGCTGTGATTGTACACCAACAAGTGAATTTGCAAAATGACGATCACCAAGTGATTCAATTGTACCCTCAATCCAACGTAATAAATCACTAGTCATACTTTCATATTCATTAATCATTCTATCATTTTCCATAGCAATACCAACAACTTTACCAATACGTTTACCATGTACTGTTTCTTGTTTCATTTTTGAAAAGTAATGATAATACGTTACGACATATGTTATTATTGATTTTTCATCTGGATGATCAACAAATATATCCTCAGCATCTAATAATTTAACAAGACCAAGTTTATCTTCAGCAACATTAAATGCATTATTTAAATTATTCATTGGATTTGATTTTGATAATTTATCAAATTGTATTAAATCTGGACGATGTTTATGTATTATTGCATTAAATGCTAAACCATCTCTCCATGATGTTGTAAAATTACGTACATTTACATTATGATAACCAGCTGTTTTCATTTGACACCATAATAATAATGCATCTTTTGCTGATTTTGTTTGTTGATTATCTGTTTCTTCAATTGTAATATCTTGTATTTGAAAACGTAATATTATTGTCCATATTAAACCAAGACTTAAACGTGGATTACCATCAACAATATCATGTGATCCCATATTTTCCAAATGTACACGTTGTTCACGTAAAAATTGTAATGCTTTATCAACATTTTCTAAACAATGAATACGCATTTTACCTTTTGTTGGACGTGGCAAACGTTCACCAGATAATATTTCTAATAATTTTATCAACATTTTACCATCACGCAAATCAACATATAAATCACCAATTCTACATGAACAACGTACCAAATGTGAATTAACCCATTTTTGAAATGTTTTTTTTTGTACAGATTCACGTTCACCTAAAAAACAAAAAATAAAATTAATATTTTACTCAATTAAATTTATCAACAACAATAACCACCTCGACGATCCCAAATAACTTTATCATAAAAAATTTCTAAAGAATCATTTACACTCCACAAACTAAGACTCGACATTTTTTTTTTAAATTAAAATTATTATTATTTTATTTTTCGCCAAGTTAAAATCAGTTAAAACAAAAAAACTAGGTGTGCCACTCTCTCATCAAGTATTGATGACGATTAAATTTATTTTTTATTATTGAGAAAAAAAAAAAAGACAAACAAATATCGCACCGGGTGATTATAAAACTGATAACAATATCATAAAATGATAATACCTTTCTTTATTGGTCAAAAATAAATAACAATAATTAAATATAAAAAAATTAATTACCTGCTAATGCTTTGATTCTTGAACGTTCAAATAATCTTGAACTTGAATTTCCACCATCGTATTCGTATTCGTCGACAATCTCCTGTTGTAACGTTGGATCCCATCCTGTACGCTGAACCGAGATGTCGGTCGTCATTTTATTAATTTGACCAACAGCTCAACAATATATTTAATTTATCAACCCTTTTTCAAAAGGGTGTTTATCTAAAAAAAATAATAATAAAACAAATCAATATAAAATATTAAAATCATCATTATAGACAAAGTTTAAAGTCTATACTCAATTATATAACCACACTCATCCTGCTTCATTAATGTACATTTATTTTTTTAAAATAAAAATTCATGAATAATTCATTTTTATTAATTTTTTACTTGTATGGCTTTTTCATATCTATTTTTAAATTTTTTACAATATTATTCAACTGTTATTTTTTTTGTTATCATCATTATCGATTGATAAACATTCAATAAATTTATAATATTATGCATTAAACAGGGCGAGGTCTTATTTGTAATTTTTTTTGTTTACAATTATCATCTGTGTGTGTGGGCAATCCAATATTAATGCTAGAATCATCATCATCATGGGTTACATCACTCGTATGATCTCATGATGATTGAGGAAGAAAATAAAATACCCAGACTACTACTCGTCAACATAAACAATAAATTAAACTAAATTGCCACACACACACCAGAGAACAAGTGTTGTTTTTTTATTCATCAAGTAAAGGTAGTTTTAAAAGATAAAAAAAAAAAAAAAAAAGGAAGACAAATATCATAAGGAAGTGTGCAAATAAAAATAAATAAATAAAAAGTAAAACTTTCTCATTTAACAATTAATTTAACGCTTCCAAGGCACCAAAAGATTTTCACCATCAAAAATGTTAATTACGTTAATTATTTCTACAAAAAAAAAAAAAAAACAATAATATATATAAATTTCTAGATTCTTTTTTTCTTTTTGTTCCAGACAATGAATCTTAAGTTTAGCGAAATTTATTTTCAAGATTATTACTGGCTTTGAATGGTAGACTCTGTTTTGGTACCGAGTCTTGGAATTCAAGTGGAAAACATGTTATCCAAGATATTTCTCAACGAAAATGGAATGAAACAGTTATGGAATTGAATGACTTTACAAGCTTGTAAAAAAAAAAAAAATGAAAATATTTATATTCTAAATTTAAACGTTGATGTATCATTTTGTCTGTTGACTGAGTTTGCTAAAAAAAAAATTGTGATTTAAAAAAAAAGCAACACATTTATCTGGGTTACAAGAATCAACATTTATTCACAGTCAACATTTGTCTATTGATTTTTTTTTTCTTCATCTAGATAAGCTAAGGCACTAAAACGATTCACACCCACTAATCAAGCTCATTTTATCGTTAATTTATTATTTTTTTTTGTCATAGAAAAATCATAAGAAATAAAACAAAAAAATAATTTTTTGAATATCATATATTTTTTACTTTGACGTTAATATTTGATGACTACTGTTCTTTTTATTTTTTTCTATTTTTATTTAATGTTCTAATCAAAGACTGTGTCATTGTAAACATGAATGAAATTTTACCAACGCCCATCATCACTTGCTTTGTAATTTATATCAATTACAGTATGTCATCATAAAAAAAAAAATGAAATATAAATTTTTATAGATAAAATATGATTATTGTTTTTTATTTCATGAACAAAATTATTATTAATGTAACCATGACAAGTTTTAAATTGTCACAGACAACAAGGCACGTTGACTTTTTTTTTTTTAATTTTCTTGGAGTAACTAACAATCAAGGAAGGCGTAGCATGATGAATCATCATCATGATGATGATGTCAATGACACTGAAGCAATGTCAGCAATTTGATACAATTACTGCAATGAAAATAGAAAAAAAATAAACAATTTCTAATTCTCTAAATACTTAATATTAATAAGAAAACGAAGCAGCTAATAAATTGATGATTTAAACAATGCCAATGTCAATTATCATTAAATAAATTGCCAAAAAAAAATTAGCGTTTTAAATTTAGAAAAAAAAGACAAATCAATGATGATTTTTTTTGTTTTTTAAAAAGGGAACAAGGGTTTGATATAAAAAAAATTTTAACATTTATAAATGTTTGGCGTTGTCATTTACCCTGGTGCCAAGGTGAGACAAACTACCCGAGACACACGCACACATAACAGAAATTCAAAGTTATTGATTTTCCGATACAGTCAACACGGCGCCAAGTTTTTTTTTTTTCTCTCGTATATATTACAACAACTAGGTACTACCATCATATAAAGTACTAATTTAAAAATATGTTATATTATCCCCTTGTACTATAGTGTATTTATTTTTATTTTCTTAGAATACGGTTTATGCTTTATTCAATTTTCTCACTGTCATTTTAACTCGCATTAAAACTCGATTCATTTAACTGGCCTCATTTCAACTCGAGTCACATCATCAACCAGCATTATTATCATTATCAGTATAATATTATTATAAAATATATATATTATCAAACATACAACACCTGCCTCGACTCACTTCCTTCCGTTTTAACTACCTCTATTATTTATTTTTATTTATTTTTATATATTCTTTGTTTTATCATCATTGCTTGCTCTTTTTTTTTTTTTTGCTATTCAAAGAGAAAAAATAAACTCAATACCATTTGTATAAATTTTTACAGCTATATATTTTTTTGTAGTTTGTATTTTTTATATTATTGTTGATACAGGTACACCGTTTTGACATTTATTTACAGCATTTTGCTATTACTGGTTACGACTGGAAAAAATGTAAAACAATGTCTTAGAATTCAAATCGAAACGATGGATTTCGATATAGAAATATTTTATAATTTTTAATGAAATTTGGTTTAACCTTTTTTTAATTTATTTAACAAAGTATCGTCAGTATTATTTAACAGCCCAAGATGAAAAAAAAATATTCAAGACGAGGGCAAGGGTTAAGACTATATATTTTATTATTATTATTTTTTTTCGTCTGACCTTATTGGCTTCGTTCACATACACGCCTCTAATTACGAAATTTAACGATGATCAAATCTTTGAATGAAAATAATAAATAAAAAGTTATGGATATAATAATAAAATTATTATTAAAATTGTGAGAATTATTTTTAAAAATATTAATTAAAATTTTTACGATTTATTTTAAACAGTGAATTATTGTTTTTTAAATTTTTTTCTTGTTTTTTTATTATTCAAGATTAGGATTGTACATGTAGTTTTATATATTTTAAAAAATTATTTTTTGTGGCTTTTAAAGTTGAAGTTACAAAAGAAGGAAGAACAGCCCTCGGGTGTTAACCGTTGTATGACGACAACGTCACATCCGCATTTACGTTAATCTACAACAGTCACTTTATTTGCCAGTTCTCTGACTTTATTGAATGCTAAAAGGAAAAAAAAAAAAATTGTTCATTTTCCGGTTGTATTTTCATGTCTTTTTTGAAAAAACATAAAAATTTAAAGCAAAATTTACAGTTAACAAAAAAAAAAAAATACTCTAATTTATTTGAAGTTTAAAATTCATTAAAATAATAATAATTGAATGATTTTATTAATAATAATTTAATTAATTAATAACTCAATTTAAACAGGACATTTAATTTATCAAAAAATAATGTAAATTTTATTTTTTCAAGAAACTTGATACGACTAGAAATTAAAAGCATCTCAAGCAATTCAGAAAATGAAAAGTGAAAATAATAAAAAGCAAAAAAAAAGGGTGCGTATTTGCGTGTTAACATGTTTTACATTTTAAATTGTAAGGAAAAGTAATTTTGTGTAAAAACTAGAACAACTTGACGACTTGATGAATCCATAAAAAAAAAAAATATATTTTAAATAAATAGAAACAATATAAAAAAAGCAAAGAAAAATTAAGGGCGTGGTTTTTTATAAAAAAAATCATTTATTTTTTTTTTTTCCAAATCATTGACGATAAAAATCATTCAAGTATTTTTATCTATTTAAGCTACGAATAGTGCTACGAACCCTCTCGTGTTAAGCATCATATATCTAAAAATAAATATTTTTTTAATTCTCTAAATCTATGCCATCGTCAATAATAACTACCCAACTATTTTTCAAATAAAATAAATATTTATAAATAATTTCAGTTAAAAAATTCATATTGAAATAATAAATAATATAAAAATAAAAAAAAATATATACACTTGAATAAACTCAATCAAGATTTCATTGATTTATTTTATCAACTTTTATAAAATAATAATAAAAAAAATTTAATAAATCACGAAAAGATAAAGTTTATCTAAATCACATAAAACTCAGAATTAATCTTAGCAACAATTTCAAGTCTCGACCAATGAAACTCATCTATACTCGTATAATATTTTTTTATTTTTTTATTGTTTATATATATATTTGCAGTACCTATCGATAAAGCTGACCGGTGAGTTTAACAACACACACACACCTGAGTTATTTTATGGGCCAGACAACTCCCTTGATTAAAACACATAATTAAAACAAAAAATAAAAAACAAAATTATAAATAAAATAATTCTACTCTCAATAGAAATACATTGTTGATATTTTTTTTTTTTTCTCAACAAGAGTCACGTTTCAAATATAGAATAAAGTTACTCCAAGAATTTTCGTTTTTTTTTTTTTCTATTTATTTATACCGAATCAATGTTTATTTAATTTAATTTATTTATTTATTTTTTTTTATTTGCATATATTGTTGTTAGTGTTACTTGTTTTCATTCTTATTTTATTTTTATTTCAAGGTCTTGATCGTGTTGAGACGATCCAAACGTCGCCAAAAAAAAAAAACTTTATTGGTAAAAGTTTTATGATTGATGCAGATGAATAACACGCGATTTTTTATCTGCAACAGGCAGCCGGTTTTTTAAATTCAAAAATACATTGTATATTTAAATCGCAACTTGTGAACTGTTGTCGCTGATGACTCGGTTAATATATTCATTATTCATTAATTCCAAAGATGGAAAATTAAAATTAAATACAAGTAGACATGTCTTCCAACTGACGTAACTGTAAACATAGTTTTTTTTTTTTTTATCTCTCCCAACGCGATTCAACCATTTACGCTTGTCAGTTTTATAATAACAACAATATTATTGTATAATTTAACTGAATGACTTGAAATATATCAAAAAAAAAAATATATTTAATTGTTTAAAATAATTAATTTTTGTTGAATAATTATTTCTTTTTTTAAGCTGGTTTAATTGACAATTAAATTTAAACTTAATCTGACGTGAATAATGTAAAAAATAAATATGACATCATCGACAATAATAAAATAATTTAATATGTCAAGTTTAATTTAAATTTGTCCAGAAATTTATATAAAAATAACTCTAATTTATCATTGTTATTATTTGCGCAGGAGCAGAATATTTTATATGAAAAAAAAATTCATCAATTACATCGATAATTGATTTTAAAAAATATATTTATTACATAAATAATAAATAATAATAATAAAAATTAAAAAAGATGAAATAATAAGAAAATTTAATAAGAAGAAAAAAAGATGATGCTGACAAAAATGGACTTTTATTTTTTTTTATTTCCTTTTCATCTTTCCCATCTTTCAATAGAACAAAAATTAGGTCACCATCGAGACAGGTTGTCACTTGACAGGTGAATCGTCAAAGAAATACAAAATTTATTTATTTTTTTTTTTTCCAGTCGAAAATACACCCCTTATTTGGAGCCAGACTATCGACCAGTTAAAAAAATAAAAATAAAAAAAACTTATCTCATGCTCCAAAAAACATAACAAATCAATTACAAATAACAACAACAATTACAGCATCAACAATTAATAATTAAACTTTAAAATCACTTTGTAAATTAATTAAGACACTATTTTATTTTTTTTTTATTGTTTTTTTTTCTTTTTGTATTTTTTTTTTCACTGAGAATTTGAGTGTTTAAACTTTGATTATTGAAAAATTTAATTCATAAATTTTTGGGATATTATTGATCACCGATTATTATTAGATGAATTTATTATTTATTTATTTTTTTAATCAATATGTTTTTTATTTTTTATTTTGTCTCTCTTTCTCTCTCAATCACTGAACGCCATTTTTACAACGGGCGGAATCTCGCCGCATCCTCTTATGACTTAATGTTATGTTTTTAATTTAAATGATAATTATTGATGAATTATTGTGATTAGTTGATGACTTACTTAGTTTAAATGATGATTAGTTAAATCCTTATCAATGCTGCACAAGACACATACAACCTTCACGTCAATAATATATAATTTACACACAAAATACCGTAATATGAAATACACTCCTTGGGTCTTTAATCCACCGCCTAGGCACTCGGCAAACACCACACCACACACTTTTTTTCTCTCCTTTTTTTTTTTTATTTTTTGACCGGTTTACAAATGAATGTAGTAACAAGGCGTCCTACTACGCCGTTAAAATATAGATCCAACTATTATTATACGCATGCGTTAATAATTTTTTTTTTATTTTTAAATTTTTATTGTTAATTTTTGATAAAAAATATAATCATTTATGAAAAAATTAAATAATAAATGAAATTAAAACAATAATTTATATTCATTTCGAAAATTTTAAATAGAAAACTTATTTTTTTTATAAACAAAATTATTTGTTTACTAATTTCGTAATTTTTTTTTTCATTTTAACAATAAATAAATGAATAAAGTTATTAATTTAAACTAAAGAAAATTAATAATGATAATTACTTAAATTTATGTGATATTTATTTATTTTTTTGTAGAAACTTTTTTGGTATTTGTTAGCTATAGAAACTATTAAAATAAGAGAATAAATTTTGAGTGTAATAGACGATTGATGGATATTTAATTTCGATAATATTAATATAATTAATATAGACTAATTATAAATAAATATAAAATAAAGGTGTGTAGGGTTCGAAACAATAAAGTTTCGTACCTGATAAATTTTATTATTGTATATATTTCTTTGTTTTTTTTTTGAAATTTATTATTTCTACGTACAGTATGTACATAATATTATTACGATAGTGGCGTAGTAATACATGTTATCCTCATGACATCATCAGCCCAGTTTACACACATTACTCTGGACCTGGTCACGCCCCATCCTTCACCAATTTTTTCGTTAATTAATAACAACAAATATTTCTATTCAGTATTCACAAAAACTAACTAAAATTAATAGCAAAATTAATAAAAGATTGATAATAAAATCACTTTTTTTTTTGTCATTAAATACACATTTATTAATTTAAAATAAGAAAAAAAATAACATTGTCTATTTTTAGTTTAATAAATATCTTTTAATAAATTCGGAAATATTTATCTATATATTTCTTTCAATTATTAATCATTATTATTTTATGTAAAAATTTCTAATTAACTATTTTGCAATTTTTACAAAATGTATTTTCGTCATTTTTTAATATTTTATCACTTTTTTATATTATTTATTTATTTAAATGTAATCTTTTTTTTACGCTTTTCGATCTTGACATGAGTAATGAACAATTTCACCATTTGGATATCTCGCAAATGCACTAAAAAAATTAAAATAATTATTAAATATATTTAGTTGATTAGAAAATAATAATTATAAATTACCTTTGATTGCCAAATCTTTTTTTACAAACTGGACAAATATTAAATTCAGTCATAAGAACACTTTGTGATTCATAATGCATTCTTTGTTCTTGAACTTGTAAATGTTCAGCATGTAAAAGTCCTTTTAGTACTTGTGTTCTTCGTCTTTCATTCAACTGATTTTGCAAACTTGCTTCTAAAAAATGACGTATTCTTCCAATTGGTACATTGGCAGGTAAAACATCAAGTGCTTTTATTGGTGATATTTTTGATGCATATTGTTCAAGAAGTTCAAGAGCTGTTTCAAGATCAGATTGAGCAGTTTTTTGTATCTCTGGATGTCCTTCATTAAAAGAAAATATTTATAAAATCAACTGAAATTTAATTTTTTGTTTTTTCTATATAAAATACAAACCAGTCATGAAAATTGCTTCCGGTTTTAATAACTGTTGAATTAGAGTTACATAAACTTCATCAGCACCATCCTGTGTTGATTGTTCATCTTCAGTATTTTTTTGATCTTTAAAAATACCACCACATTATGACAATGAAAATAAATAAATAATAGATATGATTTATCTTTAAAAATACTAACTTTCAAATGTTGAATAAACATTTTTACAATATGTAATAGCCTTGGGTACATCATTCAACAAATTAACATATATTGAAATTGCCTGTTGATGCCTACCAAGTCTTCCTAAAATAATTGCACGTTCTTCAAATAAACAATCAGATGGAAATTGTACAAGTACTGTTTCTGGTGTATAATGAATTGATTTTTCCAAAAATACTTGTAATTTTTGACGTACATGTTCACCATTTTGTTTTTCAGCTGGTGTTGCTGTTGGGCTCATTGATGCTAAACATTTTTCTTTGTATTGATGAACAAGTATATTATGAAATAATGGATTTTCATCTTCCCAAACACGTACAACATACTCCAAGTATGTTATTACAAGATTTTTATGTTGACGTAATAAATAATCCAGCACTTTTGGTCTTGGTAATTGTTCAACTTCCTTAAAATTAAAATATTAAATTTATAATCAAGAAAATATGGATAAAATAAATTTAATTATTACCAAAATATCTTCCATAAATATACGAAGACCATTATCAGGATCCTTGTCCAAAACCCAACAAGAAAATTTAAGAATTAAATCAATATGTTCACGTCCAAGATGTTGAAGATATTGAATTGTTCTTTCAGTACCACGAAGACTTGAGTCACTTTGTTTTGATTGTTTTTCTAATAATTCAAGTGCTTTTTTATGCTGACCTTTTGTTTGATAAAGAATTATTAATTCTGGATATTTTTGATGTGCCAATAATGTTTTTTCAGCTTCAGCAAGATGACAATGATTTAATCTTAATAATGGAGCAACTAACGCATCATTCGTTTGTAAATAACATTTTAACAATGTCGTGTCAATAATTTTTAGTAATTGTTCTGTTGCAACTTGAGTCATGGCTTTTTTTTCTCTGTCTTTTTTATCATTTTTAGAATCTTTATTTTTTAAATCAGTACCACCCATTAAGTTATGTCGTACTTCAGTTAAAAATCCAATTAATGCTAATAATCCATTTTCTAAATCTCTGTCATGTAATTTTGGCATTACACTTACTGGCTCATTAATGTCATTTACATTACCAGATTCAGATACAAGCTGAGGAAATAAACGTATAACTTCATATGGATCTGTTCCAAGTTCATGAAATTGTTTCATAGCTTCTTGAAATTTTTTATTACAAAATAAATAATGTGCATAAAGAGTTTGAATTTTATATGTACGTTTTTCTTTATCATCATCAGTTGCATCAGATAGACTTGTTAATTTAAGAGCAAGTTGAAATTGATTTTGATCTAATAATTTTCTAATTTGTTGTTCAACATCAACTGAACTAACACACCATACTTGACTCATTGATGCAACATAAACTCTACCCTGTTTACATCTACACAATAATCTAGCTTTATTTAATTCATTTAATGTTTGAATATGAAGTGAACCATCAAGTGTATATACTTCTAATGTATCATGAACAATACCAAGTAAATAAGGATCATCCCATGCTGTTGCACTTGGTGAATCACTCCATTTAATTGGATTATGTTGTATTAATTCACCCATTGTATTCATTATTATTGATTGTGAATCTTTACCCAGTGCAAATGAATTATCTGATAATTTTGTTATACTCGGTTTTGGTGGTTTACCAGTTGGAAATAATTCTTTAATTTTACCATCAAAACTAATTAATGTATATGATAAACCATGAAAACCAACAACAAGTGTATCACCACACCATTCAATTTCTTTTGGTACATCTGTTAATGATAATTCATTTTTACCACCATATGCAAGTTCATTAAATTGATTTTCACGTATTTTCCAATAATATAATTGTAATTTTCTTTTAACAACAACACATAATCTAACACATGTATTTTTACCGTCAGTTAAACTTTCAGCATATTGTTTATCAAGTGCAAATAATGTTGCACCTTTTGTTTTTGGTAATTGACTTATTTGTTTGACATTTGGTGTTGTTAAATCATGAATACAAATAATATCATCTTGAATAATAAATTTAAATAAATATCAATTACAATTTTTTTTCTTTTAAATAAATGAATACCCTATTATTAAATATTTACCTGTCAATAAAATTAATAAATCATATTCTGGAACAACATCAATTTGTACAATTCTTTTTTTACTTATATTTTTATTGTAACGAAGTAATTCAAGTTTTCCATACTCATTAAATTTTAATGGAACATTGTAAATTAATAAATGACCTTCTCTTGTTGCTATTAACAAATTGTCATCTATAACAATAATAAAAATAAGTAAACAATTAATTATTATCATGATGACATGTTGAAATGATAATAATACAAACCATATGCAGCCATAGATTCAATTTGAACAGCTAATTTTAAAATTGCATTTGATTCGTAAGCGTCATGCATTTTGATGATTATTTATTTATTTAATTTATCTAATTATAAAACATTTACAATTATTATTAATTTAATGACACACAATGATACACAAGGGGCGTTATTACAATTGTCAATTGTTATTTATTTATTTATTTTTTTTGACATAAGGGTGTTTATCAAAATAAAAACTGGGTGTATGCATTTTCTATGAGACAAACAAAATAGTGCATCAAGAAAAACAAAAATGTGACATCTAGCTTATATCCACGTTAACCAGAAACAAATAAAATAATAATAATAATAAATAAAAAAAATATGTCTGACAGTAGAATTGTTAACCTCAAAATTTATGTTTTGAAAATTTACTCCAAAAATGAGCAATCATTGACAATCATTTAGGTCAAATGATTATTTATAAATTAAATTAATTTAGAATCAAAATTAATAATGTTTTTATTAAATAATTGTTGGAATAAAAAAGTATTATTTTTGTTTTAATTTGAAATTTAAAAAACAAAACAAAAAACAAATGATAAAATTGTAAAATTATTATTTATTATTATTATTTATTTCTGAAAATATAAACAATAAATTTGTTGATAAATTTATAAAAAAAATTGAAAAAAAATATGGATATTAATTATAATCATGGCAAGGTAAGATAATTATTAAAAATTAAATTAAATATTAATAATATTTATTAATAAAAACATGGAATATTTATATATTTATTTGTTTGTTATAAATTTTAGACAACACCAGAAGAATCACCAATGAAAACAAAATTAAAATCATGGCTAAATCGAACATTAAAAATACGAATGACTGATGGAAGAGTATTGATTGGTGCATTTTTATGTACAGACAGAGATGCAAATGTTATTCTTGGTTCATGTGAAGAATATTTATCTGATGAGCACACTGAACCACGTGCCCTAGGTCTTGTGATGGTACCAGGTCGTCACATTGTAACAATTCATCTTGACTGTTGGATGCCAGATGATTTAACAACAAATAAAATTAAATTCCAAGACAATCAATGTTTAGAAAATAAAATTTAATTTTAAATAAAAAATACAATTTAATCATCATTCACATCAACGTTATTATTATTTTCTAATTTTTCTGGAACTGTATGAGCTTCATCTAAAAGAGAAACAAAAAAATAAACATGTTAAATAATTTTTCTTGATTTTTTGTTTTTTATAACTTACTTTTAATAATTTGTTCTTCAAGAAGATAATATTGTTTTTCTAGCTTTATATTTTCTTGTAATTGATGATCTTTATGACGTACTGCATCATCAATTCTTTCACAAAGTGAAATTGATAAACTATCCATACCAGAAAGATAACCGAGTGATGTTACTGATTCAGCCATTCTTTGAGCATTCTCCATGTACCCAATTAATTGCTGAAAAGAAAAATACAAACAATTAATTGTTGTTTTTTTGTTAATTGATTTCTAAATTATAGTTAATTACATTTAATAATTTTTTTTTCGTCTGAAGTTCTGATCTCAAAGCAATCATTGTATCACGATGTTCATCACTAACTTCGTACAGTTGAGTGTCTTCCATCAAATGCATCAATGATGATAAAATTTGCCTAGAAATTCAATTGTTTAATTAGCTCAGATTATCAATTTAATTATTGGTGATTAATTGGACAATTAATAGTGGTACCTGTATTCATTACAAGTACTTTCAATTGCAGAATATGTAACAGTAATTACTTGTGTTGCACTGTTAACTGAATCAATTGTTGATTGTTTAATCATGTAATCAAAACTCAGCTTTTCAATATTAATTGGTTCAAATTTTAATTTATTATCTGACTTTGGAAATTCTGTTTTTTCATTAAAACTTGTAAATATACTTGCTCCAATCTTGAAAATAAATTTTTGGTTATGCATTTTGTTATTTTTGTTTTTTATGTTAATTAATCAAAAAATCTAATAGATATTTGTTTATATTTACCACAGTTGAAATCATATTTTTTCTAATCATTCTTAAACACTGACGAAATGCCATTTTATATATTTAAAAAAAATTTTATTATGTTAAATTTTGATACAAATTTTATTGTTTATATTAGGAAGATAATAAATGATAATAAAGCATGTGTTCACATGCGTTTCGAAATGACATCATGGAGGCGGCCATTTTGTGTGTTTATTTTTATCAGCTGCTTCACGAAAACACTCTCTCAAATATTACATCTATTTGAATATAAAATAATTTATAATTAATGAAATAAAATTAATTTATAAATAACAGAGGAAAAAATTATAAACAATTTAAAAAATGAAAAAAAAAACCTCAGGAGTTATATTTTTTTCAATTTTGTTTTTTGATAATAACGTTATAAATTTAAGCCATCAAAAATCAATAAATGCATTATGTAATTATCAGCATTTCAATCAAATTACATTACTGTGATGATTAGAAAATAATTCTAATCATTTTGGAGTAAAAAAAAAAACGTGAGAGATATTCAAAAATTCAGCCGCGAAAAAGTAATCTACTTATCTTCAATTGATATAAATTTTCAAACTGCCATCTATAAAACATATGCAACTCTATAATTTTTTTTTTCTATTATAAAAAAAAAAAAAAAAAAAACTAAGTCAATGTAAAAAAAAAAACACATACACATAAAAAAATAACGACAAAAAAAAAAAGTGTCCCGTCAAGTAATGTGAAACTAAGAGAGCCAGTTCTCGATAGTGCAATTCTAATAAAATAAAAAAAATAAGTGTCAGGTGTATTATTATAATTGTCATGTTAATTAAAATAAAAATGAGTTTATTAAGTTAAATGTGTTCAAGTGTATCATTGACCTGTAATCATAATCATAACAAAACTTATTTTGTCAAAGTCAAGCTCCAACAATTGTCAAAAAAAAAACAAAGAAAAATAAATAATACAAATCAACAAATAAATTAATTGTCATAACAAGTAAACAAATAACTCAATATGAATTAAACAAAAAAATAAAATAATATATAGTCAAAATAATATATGTATACATATACCCACACAGATAAGATAGAATGACGATGTCTCTAGTTTCACAGTGATTCATGATATATTTTTCATCATCATCATCTCAATGAGAGAAAAATAAATTAACAAGAAGAAAATAAAATTATTATAAATTATATAAAACTAATGAGACAAAAGTTGAGATTATTTAAATTTTTAATTGACAAATAAATATATAAAAATATATTTAAAAAATAGAGTAAAATAATAACAACAAATAGATATTAAAGCTACAAAATAAAAAAAAGAAAAAGAAGAATAATATTGTGATGGAAAGATGTTGATTGTTTATAACAATAATTGGCATGGGTTCACAATCATTGGAAATATTGAGACAGGGTATTTGGGCGAGTTTGACAGGAGGCTGGTTTTACGATCCTCATCTAGATTCATTTTCAAATGTATTTCATCTATATGTTTGGCTCTTTCTACTTTGTTTACCATTCACAATATACGTGGTATGTTAATTAAATAATAATGATTAATAATTAATTATGATTGTATAATAATATTCATGTATGATGATTGAATGACTCATGATGTTTTATTATTTTATTTTATTTTTTTATGATAATATAGTTTTTTCCACCAACTTTTTACGTATGGCTTACTTATTGTGCATCAATTGGTACGTTATTTGGTACAATAAAATTTATAAATCATGCATTACACAATGTTTACGATACAAACGAATGTGTGGAGGAACCAGGACCATGTGTTTGTCAAAAAAAATCAGAAAGCGAAAAACGAGTTACACGTAGTAAATGTCATGATAGATGCCAGGATCAAGTTGATCTTGGTATTGAATTACAAGTTTTAAATGGTAATATATATTTTATTATTTATTGTGTAATTATGTAATTAATATTTATTATTTTATTATAAATATAATATTATACAATTTGTAGGAAAAACAGATACACCACCAGTTGAATGTTCATCAAGAAATTCATATATTGAACAAAATTTACCAAATGGTGATGGTGATAGTATAACATCTGATTATCATCGTGATAAACAAAATTCAACAATTGATTTAAAAGTTGAAATACATAGAAAAAATAGTTCTGAAAGTTCTGAAGAAACTCAACAATTAAATAAACCAACAATATTAAATATAAATAATGAAAATGATAATAATAATGAGTTAGTATCATCATCATCACAAGAACATGAACCAAGACTGAGAAATAAAATGAATGAATGGCGTTTAAAACGTCAAAAATGTGTTGTTATTGCTGAAGAAGATAGAGCTGTATCAAGAAAATTATGTAGACATGCATCTGAAGATTCACAAAGTCGTCATACAAAACAAGGTACACTTGGTAAAACTGGATCAGAAAGTAGAATAAAACAAACAAGTTCACTTGAGCTTGAACAACACAATGAAGATTATCCATATTGGAAATCAAATCAAAGTGTTAGAAGATTAACATCAAATTCAAATCCAATGGATAATAATTTAACAACTGATCATCCACAAAGTTTAGAAGTTATTTCAAAAAAAAGTGATATGAATAAAATTAAAATGCCAACACATCCACAATCACTTGAAGTTATTGCTAAAAAACTTCATCAACAACTTGTACATCCACAAAGTTTAGAAACAATTGGTGCAACAAATAAAAATACAAATTCATCTGATGACAATAATTTACCATTATATCCACAAAGTTTAGAAACAATTAATACTAAAAAATCATTACCACAAAATACATTAAAACGTAATCAATTACAATTACTTCCATATTTAAGTTATGGCTCAGAAATTGTACATCCAATTGCTGAACAAAGTGATGAACAATTTACGAATGATAATGCTGGTGGTTTTAATTTACGTAGTTCATATAGTCCATTATTAAATATTAAAAAAATTGGTGGTGATAATGGTGCATGTTCAAGTCGTGATAGAAGTCTAAGTACTGGTGGTTTTGAAGAAAGATTTTCAAGGTATGTAATTCGTATTTTTTTTTTCCTTATAAATTTTAAATAAATGCTTTTCAATTTTAATACATATTGTGTTTGTCAACAGTTTTAATGGCGAAATTATTATTGATGGTGATTCAGTAAATTCACGTGAAGCACTTATTGATGGTAGTAAACAAAATTATAAAAGACGTTTTAGTAATGCAAGTCAAAGTAGCCATGAATTGTCTGATAATGATAGACGAAAAGATACACAAGATACACATTCTTGTAAATTAGATGATCCAATTAATTCTGGAAGTATTGTTGGTATTGATTGGCTTTTTAAAAATAGTGATTATGGTGTTGAACCTTGGGCAAATAAAAGTGAGTCAAATATATTTTATTATTATTATTATTTATAAAAAAAAAACTTTTTTAAAATTACATTATAAATTTTTGATATAAAATTAAAGATACTTGTATTTCATTGTTTTTTTTTTTTTTTTTTATTTTTAAATATATTTATTCATTCATTCGGAAATATATTATAACGCGAAAAAATATTGTGTGGATTTATTCCTGCTCACAGTAATTTGGACATTCAATCGTTTTGATGATACTGACACATCAGAGAGTCTACAAACACCTAGTACCGATTGTAAGTTACGTTATTAGAAAAAAAAAAAAAAAAAAATAGGAAAAAAAATGGTCAATGAAAATTAGAAAATTTTATAAAAGTAGTACTTGATTATATTTTGAAACTGCGTGATGACAAAAAAAAAAAAATAGAATAGCATATAAATTTATTTTTTCAGTTAATGGATTTAAAAAAAAAAAGAAAATTTCTATTATTAATGATAGCTTCTTTATATATTTTATTCATTTTTTTTTGTATACTAGATTTTCATGGAAAAGAACCAGATTCTGGTTCATCAAGTACAACAACATTAAGTATTGACAACGAAGTTAAACGTACCCTTCTTCCTCAACCAATAGTGTCTGATACAAAACGTAATCAAGGTGCAATACCTAAACAAAACCGTCCAAAAATAAGTAATGATAATTTGCACGATACGCAATCATCAATTATCAATGAACCATCATCATTAATAACGACAACAACCACAACAATACCAACAACACCAACAGCAACAGCAACATCAACAGTATCATCAGTACCACCAATAACATCAACAACACGTTCAACAAAAGTTCGTCGTTTATCAGAAACACGTAGAAATCATAACCGTACAAAAGAACAAAATTATCAAAAACCAAATAATAATAATAGTAGTAATAATAGTAATAATAATGAATTAAGTATATTATTATCAAAACCAGTACCACCATTATTAGAATCGCTAATTAAATCAGATAATCAAGCATCAAGTAGTAATAATGGTATGTCAATTGATACTGTTGCACCAGGACGTATACCAGTACAAAATTTATCACGTCGTAATCGTCAAAGAAGATTAAAACGTCATCATAGACCACATCGTGGTCCACGACATCAACAGCGTGATGATAATTTTGCACCAATTGCAGCATTAGTTGGTTTAATGACAAATGGTGAATGTCATCTTGCAACAAATCATAATGATACAAGTGAAGGTGCTGTACATTGTTTTCGTGATGATAATGGACATTTATTTGCTTATACATTTGATGAAAAAGGTTCTGGTATTGCAACAACAACACCAATACCAATTGGTAATAATGATAAATTAATTAATAAATTATTACGTCAACAAATTAATCATAATAATCATCAATATGATGGTAATTGGGATATTGGTGAATCATTAAATAATAGTTATAGTAGTTTATCACTTAATTCAGCTGGTTTAACTGTTATTATTGATACACCACCACCATCAACAGCATCAGCAACAGCAGTACAATTACAACCACAATTACAACTACAACAATCAGTTGAATCAAGTCCTGGTAATAATAACAACAACAACAACAACAATAATACCAATATTAATATAGCAAAATTACAATCGCCAAATATAGTGCCAGGAAATAATAATAATAATAATAATAATAATAACAACAATAATAGCTATAATGGATTACATTTTACACAAGGTGTTATGCTTGAACCAGAATTTTTTCGTATGATTACTGAAAGATATACTGGTAATCGTAATTTAATTGGTAATATTAATAATCAACAATTAAATACATTACCAATAAGTGGTTTACCAGTACAATCACATCAAGATACTGATATTAATACAAGTTTATCATGGAATCGTTTTATTGATGGTCTAGATGGACAAAATGATATTAAACTAAAACAAACACGTCATTATTATAATTGGAAAATATTAAATAAATTACCAACAATAAAATTGCGTTTTGATAGATTATCATTATTAGCATTACTTGATAAAAATTTAACAATAATTGAAACAATAATATCAATAATATTGGCATTATTTGTTGGTGGTTTGGGACTTAAATTATTACAAGAAGGTTTTTATCGTGATATATATGCATTTTTTTTTTGTTTTGTAACTGCTGGATGTCAATATTCATTATTAAAATCAGTACAACCAGATTCAGCATCACCAACACATGGTTTTAATAGAATTATTGTATTTTCACGTCCATTTTATTATATTATTGTATCAAGTATTATTATAATACTTAATGAAACATCAAAAAATTTTAAAAATTCAGAATTTAAAGTTTATGGTTTTCGTATTAGTGATTATGATACAATAATACAAACACGTAATATATTTTTAATATTTTTATTATCATTTCCAATATTATTTTCACTTGGTTTATTTCCACAAATAAATACATTTATAATGTATATATTTGAACATTTTGATATACATTTATTTGGTGGTACAGCAACAACTGGTTTAGTATCATCAATATATTGTATATCACGAAGTTTATTAACTGTTGCATTATTATTTGCATTTGCATATGGTGCATTAACAGAACCAAAATCATCACAACATATATTATTTTCAATATTTGCTGGTTTATTAGTTGCTGTATCATATCATTTGAGTCGTTCATCATCTGATCCAAGTGTCATATGGGATATTGTTAAAAGAAATTTATTACAAGTTGATGATTTAAAAATTGAAGAATCTGAAGCTAAAATTATTGAAAATACATCAAAAAAAGATGCTGCAATACCATCAACAACAATTTATACAAAAGATCATCATAAAATACGACAAAATAATAATAATAATAATAATAATAATAATAATAATAATAATAACAATAACAATTCAAGAAAAAAAGATGTTAAAATTAAAGTTGGTGAACAATTATCTGATACTGAATTAATTGATCCATTACCAAATAAATTACGTTCAACAGTTAAAGCACGATTAAAAAATGACATAATTGTTTGTTGTTTAATTGGTGTATTATCATTTATAATACATTTTTCAACATTATTAACAATACTACAGCCAGAATTAAATTTAGTACTATGGGGTATTGTTAGTTGTTTAGGTTTTATATTACATTATATTGTACCACAATTACGTAAACAATTACCATGGCTTTGTTTAGCAAGACCAGTACTACGATCAAATGAATATGCATTATTTGAAGTACGTGAACCAGTTAAAATAATGTGGTATGAAAGAGTATATGTTTGTTTATGTTTTATTGAACGTAATATATTATATCCAATAGTATTTTTAACAGCATTAACTGATTGTTCATCAAAAATAATAATGAAATATGGTGATGGTATTGGTGCATTAATAATTGTAATATGTGGATTAAAAAGTATACGTTCATCATATGCTGATTCATCATCACGTTATTTAATATTGATATTTTCAGTATTATTTTTTAATTATGATTTAAAAGATAAAAATATTAGTGAAACATTTCTTGTTGATTATTTTATAACAAGTATATTATTTACAAAAATATATGAATTATTATTAAAAATACGTTTTGTTGTAACGTATATTGCACCATGGCAAGTTACTTGGGGTAGTGCATTTCATGCATTTGCACAACCATTTTCAGTGCCACATTCAGCAATGTTATTTTTACAAACAATAATATCAGCAATATTTAGTACACCCCTAAATCCATTATTAGGAAGTGCAATATTTATATGTTCATATGTTAGACCAGTAAAATTTTGGGAAAGAAATTATAATACAAAAAGAGTTGATCATTCAAATACAAGAATGTCATCACATTTAGAACGTAATCTTGGTGCTGATGATAATAATTTAAATTCAATTTTTTATGAACAATTAACACGTTCATTACAACATAGTTTATATGGTGATTTAGCACTTGGTAGATGGGGAAGTATTGAACAAGGTGATTGTTTTTTATTAGCATCTGATTATTTAAATTGTCTTGTACATATTGTACAATATGGTAATGGTCTTGTTACATTTCAATTACGTGGATTAGAATTTCGTGGTACATATTGTCAACAAAGAGAAGTTGAAGCAATATCAGAAAGTATTGAAGAAAATGATAATTGTTGTTGTTGTGAAATGGGACATTTTACAAATGTATTAAGTATGAATGCTGCATTTGGACAAAGATGGCTTGCATGGGAAGTTGCTAGTTCAAAATATGTACTTGAAGGTTATTCAATATCTGATAATTCAGCTGGTTCAATGTTACAAGTATTTGATTTTCGTAAAGTACTTGTAACATATTATGTTAAAAGTATTATATATTATGCAATTAAATCACAAAAATTAAAAAAATGGATTGATAATATTGAAATTAATGGAGCATTAAAATTAACAATGGATAAAAATTTTGTTGATTTAGATCCAGTATTTAATATGAATATTGATGAAGATTTTGATTATCGTGCAAGTGGTATTACAAGAAGTAGTTTTTGTAATGTGTATCTTGATTGGATACAATATTGTTCAATTAAAAATGATAAATTAATTGATAGAACACGTGATTCATTTTTGGTATCATTATGTTTATCATTGAGTTTATTAGGTAGAAGAGTACTTGGTGCTGCATCACATAATACAGTATCAAGTGTTGAATTTTTTCTTTATGGTTTACATGCATTATTTAAAGGTGATTTTCGTATAACATCTATACGTGATGAATGGGTATTACATGATGTTGATTTATTAAAATCAGTTGTTGCTAAAGGTGTTAGAATGGCATTAAAATTACATCAAGATCATTTTATGAGTCCAGAACAATATGAAGAACCATCAGCATTATTTGAAGCAATTGATAATCATGATCGTCATCTTGTTATTAGTCATGAAGCTGATCCATTATGGAGAAATGCTGTATTAAGTGGTGCACCAAGTTTACTTGCATTAAGACATATATTAGATGATGGAATTGATGAATATAAAGTTATTATGTTAAATAAAAGATATTTAAGCTTTAGAGTTATTAAAATGAATCGTGAATGTGTCAGAGGTTTATGGGCTGGACAACAACAAGAATTAATATATTTAAGAAATCGTAATCCAGAAAGAGGATCAATACAAAATGCTAAACAAGCACTGAGAAATATTATAAATAGTTCATGTGATCAACCAATTGGTTATCCAATTTATGTATCACCATTAACAACAAGTTATGCTGAGACAAATGAACAATTGTGCTCAATTGTTGGTGGACCAATAAGTCTCAATGCAATTAAATTAAATATATTAAAATTTTGGAGAAAGTAAGTTTTTTCTTTTCATATTATATTGTTGATTTTATTTTTAATTTTTTTTAATTTTTAATTTTAGAATGAGAAGAAAATGTGGACAAGGTTGTTCTTCTGGTGGTACTGCTTCTCAGGATGATGGTGGTTTTGGTACTGATGGTGGTTATGCCATGACAACATATAATATTCATTCAGGTAAAAAAATTAAATTACATCTTTTTTTATTTATAAAATTAACGTATTTAATATTCAACAGGATATAGTCAATCTGGACACAATACATCAGCATCACAATCAATGGATTCAGGTTGTCAAATTGGTGGTTCAACTGGACGTGGTTCATTGGGACGTGTTAATACTGGTTCACTTGGTGGTAATCGTGGTTCATTAGCATCAGTTGGTAAACCAACAAGTTCAACCTTAGCAAGTCTTGCTGGTTTACTTAGTAATAATGATATGAAAATTGAGACAAAATGTGAAACAAGTTTTACAAATAAAACAGATAAAGATGATATATCACAACGTGTTAGAATAATGGATCCAAATCAAGTATATGATGCTATTAATCTTGGTCGTAGAATTGATGTTATATGGCCAGATGAAAGAATGCGAATGATGGGTGGTAGACTTGGCTGGCAACATTGGATACCAGAAAGAGGTATGGAAGGCTGTGTTGTACATAGATGGATACCAAATCATCGTGATCCAAATAAACGTTCACATGTTGATAAAGTTATTTTATTAGTTAAAATTGATGATAAATATGTACCAATTGCTGAACAAGGAGTTAGAGATTTAGGTGCCGAAGTTTAAGTTTCTTGTGTGTGTTTGCCTGTGTGACACAAAGATATTTAATAGAAGAACAAAAACATTATATGACTAGAATATTTAACATAAAAAAAAACAAAATAAAAAGGCGTGTGATGATGAATGCTGCTGTGATTGAAATATTAATTAATTAAAAAAAAAAATAATAAAGCGGCGTTATTCCTCTGTAACGAGAATCACATGTTTAACTTTTTATTTTTTTTTATTTCATTAGCTGTGATTCTCGCTCATCTATACCAAAACCAATTGTTGTATATCGTGTATTATAATGTGTATATGTTTAAACGTGAATCTGTGACAAAGTCCGATTAATTCTGTTGTACATAAAAATAAACAAAAAAACAAGCGAAATATTCGTGATTTAAGTTCAAAAAATAATAATTAACAAAACTGTCATTTTTTTTTTTAATTATTGACAATTGATTTAAAAAAATATTGTAAATATATCATTCATGTTTTTCTACAATTTTGTTATCATTTTTTTTTTTTTTCATTATTAATTTAAGTATTGTTTTTTTTAAATTTATGGAGATTTAAAAACGATAAATAAATGCTTGATTTTTAATTGAATAATTATAAATAATTCAGTTGACAAAATATTCCAGTAAAATGAGCAGAATATCTTCCTTAGAAAAAAAAAATAAAAAAATAAAATTAAAAGACATATCAGTTTTAAATAAATTTGATTTTTATATTGTTTTTTCCTATTTGTTAATTGTTATTTTATTTTTTTTCATTATGCCAATATTTGTGCAACTGCTCAATCATTGTCACTGTTTTATTAATTTTTTTTTTGTTTATTATTATAATAATAATAACAATTGATTTTAAAATTCCATTTTAATAATTATTGACTAAATAACATGTTTGTTATTTAATAAATATAATATATAGTTACTTACAATTTATCCAGGTAAATTTTTACAAAATAATTAAATAACCAGCGAATCACAGCATTGCCTTATCATGGTGTATTGTTAAACACCTGACTGATGATGAAAATTAATTAATCATTTAACAAATAAATTAATAAAAGAGAAATAGCAAATTAATAATACTTAGCTAGTCTTTTAATTGCTGGCAAATAAAACTGATATAAAAATTAATAATAAATATTGTGTGTCGAGAGAATGTTTTATTATTATTAATAAATCAATGGTTAAATAGTGTTTTATAAAACAATCGGCCTATTATCTGATGTTTCCATATTTTTACTGATTATTGTAAATTTAAAAAAAACAAAAAAAATTATTATTATTGTTGTCTAGTTGTGTGTTGTGTGTGTCTGTATAAAATGAGAGCTCAAAAATTTATAAAAAATATATATTCTCTCGACTGCAAAAAATATTAAAAATGATATTGAATTGATTATGTAAAAATTAAAAAAAAAAAACATTACTGTATTATCAATAACTTAATGAAAAGAAAAATATTTAGTACATTATAAAGGCATATTTAGTTTTTAATAAAAAAAAATAAAATTTTATTATAAATATTAATAGATAATAGTTGAAAAAAATTAAGAGAGAATGAATGAGCCAGTTGAAATATATAAAAAAAATAAATTTCCAATTTATAAACTCGACTGTATTGTAAAATAAAAGTAAAAAGATAAACAAATTGTGGAAAAAAATAAATAAATATATATATACATATATAAATAGACGTTTTGTAATTATTAATTAATAATTATGTTATATATTCTGCATTAGTTGATTAAAAAAAAAATATATATATTAACAATAATAATTAATAACAATGATAAATTTTTTGATATTGATTTTATTTCATAAATGATTTAAAGACAAATAAATAAAACAAAATTATAAGACAATATTTCAACTAAAAAATTAATATTTTAAATAAAAAAAAACAAAACCTTAATAATTTTTTTAAAATAATAATAATTAATATTATTGTTGATTATAATTTGTAACATAAATGAACACTGATATTTTGTTGAAAATTTCAACTATTATTTTATCATAATTTTTTAGAAATTTAATTCAATTGAATTTAAAAAAAAAATTGACTTTATTGCACCAGTATTTAATAAGTCACTATGGCAAGTTTTCTATTTTCATTTTTTTTTTTTTTTAATTTTATACCAATAATAATAATAGTAAATTTGTTTGATAAAAATTATATTTTATATCTAAGATTTGTTATCAACAACCTCAGGTTTTTGATTTCTCAATTTTTTAATTAAATTTTCAATCATATTTGCATCAACAAGACCAATAAATTTATCAACAACAAGACCATTTGATACAGCAATAACAGCTGGTACTGCTTTAACTTCAAATGTATGTACCAATTCTGGATTTTTTTCAACATTAACAATTGCCAAATTTAAATCATCCATTGGACCAATTAATTCTTCTAATTTTGGTGTTAATATTGTGCATGGATCACACCATTCAGCATGAAAATTAACAATAACTGGTACACTACTATTCATTACCTTTGATACAAATTCCGTATTATCAGCTATTTCAAATTTTTTATAATTTTTACTCAGCAAAGAAATTCCTCTTGCTGATAAATTAACAATATTTTTAACTTTGTGCAACATTTTGATTTTTTTATATTGAATTTATTGATGTTTTGTCTTGCAAAAAATAACTTGAAGTTTATTTATTTATTTTTTTTTTAATTAATGAATCCAAGTTGTTATTCTTTGGGGTTTTTTTGTTTCCATCAAAGCATAATTGACATACCCAACAGCTGCAATTACTGATGATGCAGCAAGTAAAACAACCAGAGAAATTCGTAAAATAAAATAATGATCATAAAGCTAAAAATAAAAAATATTATTACAATTAAATATTATTAAATAAATAATTATTTACCTTTTCTTCTTTAATATTTGGATGCTCCGAATTTTTAGGTAAACAAATTAATATAAATGTTAATAATGTAGCAATTGCAATAGCAATAAATCCAAATTTTTTATCAGTTCTTGATGATATTGAAAATATCAAACCAGCTAATAACCAAATTGATATTAAAATGAACAATCCAATACCAATTCCAAAGATCAGAGTTGTCATTACCCTGTTAATAAATAAAATTAAAAATAGATAAAACTAATTATATTTAGATTTTAAAAATAAATATAAAAAATAATCTAGTATACAACAATAGATACTTAAACTTTATTTTTATTTAAAGCGTAGTTTTAAAGAAATTTATTTGTAATTATTATAATTATAAAAACAATACCTTGTTATTTTTTTTTTCGTTTTGTTTTGATTATTGTTGATGGGGAATTATTTGATTTTGTTAATAAAAACAATATAACTAATCAATCACAAAAAAATTAAATGCAACATTGAGTTATAAAAATAAAAAAAGGTAATTAAATTCACAGTTTGTGTGTTGTTTTATTGGGTTTTTATATTTTTATCATTGATTTATAATTGTAGTTGATTGTAGTGGTAAATAATCTTTTGTATTACTTTTGGAGTTTTGGTATTTGTGATCGTGCCGTTGGAGATGATGATGATGGCGATGTTGACTGTAGAGAGTGAAGTTAAATTAGAATCGATTGTCCACTTCGATATATCAAATGTCAGATGACGACTGTCTTATATTCTGAATCAGCTGTTTATTATTTTTATTTTTTATTTACTGAAGCAAGATTTCACGTGTTAATTAATTTTAACATAAACAATTCAACTATGGAAGACATTGAACATTTTTTGGAGATGATTGGAACTGGTACAAGGTCAATTGATGATCCACTATTTGATGATTCACATAAATTTTGCAAAGTTTTTCAACGTACTGGTGTTACTATTGAAGATGATGAAGATTTGTGTCATCCAGTGTGAGTATATTTGCTAATTTTTTATCTTTAAAATATCATAACAATTAATTAATTTAAATTTTATTGTTATTGTCTTTTAGAATGAAGGAATTTCCTTGTAATGTATCAGGTTGTTCAGCAGTATTTCATACACTTGTTGATTTTGAAATTCATTACAATGGAGCACATCGTTTTACATGTCTTGAATGTGGAAAAATAAAATCAAATGCAAGACTTTTAGAAATTCATATTCAAGAATTACACAATTGTTTTTTTAAATTACTTGCTGAAAAAAAACCAATGGTAAGAAATAAAAACAATTATGATTTATTCTATCAACAAATTATATAATTATTTTAATGTGTTTCTTTTAATTTCAGTATCAATGTTTTGTATCTGAGTGTGAAGAATTATTTTTAAATCCAAATCAACGTAAAGAACATTGTAAAAAAATACACAAATTTCCAAAAAATTATCGTTATGATGAAACATCAAGATATCAAAAACAAAAACAATCAAAAATTGATAATAAAAAAAAATTAGATAATTCAATGGAAATTGATGAACCCAAGATGAATATTAAAAATAATATTACAAAAGAAACTAGAATTAAATTAGATAAAAATCAAAGAGCTAAAACATTTATTCCAAAGATGAAAAATACAACAAATGTATCTCAAGTTGTTGATGATAATAATATTACTAATAATGTGATGATAGAAAAACCAATAATTAATAAATCACTTGTTTTTATTCCTCGACAATTGACACAAAAATCATACTCAAAATTATTAACTAAAAATAAAAAAATGGAGAGAAATGTACTTGAGACTGATAATATGATGGAATTAGCTGATGCACTACCTTCATAAATAAATAATTAAAAATATGAAAATCAATTTTAATGACAATTAACATAAAATTAATGGAAATCTATTTTAATTAAAATCGACATTCAATTATTTAAACAATAAATTTTTTTTTTGTAAATAGAAAAATTATACAAAATGTAAATTTGAATAAATAAAAAATTTTTTAAAAATATATAATTGTTTTCTAGCTATTTATTATAAACAATTATATAAAATTATAATTTTTTAATCAAATAAATAATATTATATATCAGGTGAAAAAGAAATGAATAAATAAACACAAATATTTTTTTTTTTTAAATTGAATTTTCATCATTATTTTATTATAAATATATCATGAATATATTGCAACGATTATTTACATTTATTTATTTATAATTTGTGGTGACTCATATTGTCGATTCACAAGTCGACACTTACACAATATAAAAATAATGTTTTCAATTACTAGAAAATATTCAATTTTTATTTTTTTATTTTTTATTTATCATTATATTTACAATAGCTCATTCAACTTATGACGGAATCGGCGATTTAAACTTAAATATTAAGTACAAAAAAAATTTCTTTATTAGTAATTTTTTAATCAAAATGAAAAGTATATATTCATTTTACGTGAGCCAAAATGTTCATTCAACATGTATTCCATTGTCATTCAACTTATCAACTACTGACTGAATCAGAGATTCAAACATTCATCATCAAATAATTACTTTGATAGTAATTTTATTTCTTTCTCGAAATTCAAATATATATTAATAACATATATTTACGCAAGCCAATCATTCAGTATGTATCCTAAACTTTGGATAAAGCAATAATCAAAATAGTACATAAAAAAAAAAAAAAAAAAAAAATTGAAAATGCATTATTAAAAATAAATATTGGTAGATGTTATCTATCCAAAAAGAAAAAAATAATAATAATAAGAAAAAGAAGCTAATAATTAATTTTTGTTTACAAATTTTAAAGACACTTTTGATTAATTGATTGATCAATTATTCATAGTATCTCATTAGTCACCTGACACCTCGAAAGAAAAGAAAAAATAATAATAATATATTTTTTAGTATAAATAATAAATGAATAATTAATTAATTTTAATTTCTATATGCAATTGATCTTAATTTATTAACTTCTTGTTGTAATGCCATTATTTCAAATTTAAATTTGACATTTTCTTGTTCAAGATATGCAGCACGTATTGCAATTTCATCTTCTTTAGCTCTTCTAGCATCTCTTGATCTTTTAGCAGCTTCATTATTTTTTTTTCTTCTTTCCCAATATGCAGCATCTTTTTCATCCATTGTACTTGTTGGTAATGTTGGACTTTTATTTGATATTCTACGCATTTTAATATTTGTACCTTCATTTGTACGTTTAACTGATTCTAGCATTCTTTTACGAAATGCATTATATAAACCATTTGAATTTTGATCATACATTAATTCTGGTCCCATTGTTAATGATAATGGATCTTTTGGATATGCTTTGAATGGTCTTGGTGCTTTTTTGTTTGTATCTTGTTGTATAATCATTGGTAAATCATTTGTTTTGGCTGTTGGTGGAATTACTGTTGATGCTATTGATGAGGACGATGATGATGATGATGAAGATGTTATTGGTAGTTGCATTTGTTGTACAGTACCACCACTTGTTGTTAATAATGGTCCAATCATTGATGGTACAACTGTTGGTAAAAACATTTGCATTCTTGAATAATGATTATTAATTAATTCATCATTTGTTGAATTTAAACCAGCATAAATTGTATCATTGTATTTATTTATTTTTGGTGAATCTGGTGGTGGTGTTGTAACCATATACGTACTTTCATGATATGAATTTTTATCATCATCATTGAATGATCTATCATGTTGATCCATATTTGATTCACTTGATGGTGGTGATGATGAAAAATTAGATGATGATGGAGACAACATGTATGATGTATTTTTAACATCTGATAATTTTTTAAATGATAAATCCAATGCTGGTGCTGAATCAATGTATTCTTTTTTTGGTGATGTAAAATCAAGAGCCTCTGGTTGTCCATTTATTAAATGATAATTTTCCATTTTTAATTTTTTATAATTAAAATTTATCAATCAACAGGATATTATATAATTTTTATTTTAAACTTGTAAATTATTGTTTTTAATTTTGTCACTTATTTATTAATTATTGTTTATATATATTTATAATTTTTTTTTTTAATTACTATTATAATTTCACACACTGATGCAATTTCACAGACACGTGGTTTTAATATTGAGCATACAATATAACAAACGAAAAAAAAAAATTTTTATTCCAAGTAAAAACAGATGAAGATTAAATCCGATGTCTTCTGTTTGTGAGTTATTGAGCAAGGCACAACCGAACGTCACCAAGTCTCAACGTGAATAGGCAAAAGCAGGCGAAACCGGCAAAACGTTTGTGAGTAACAGACAAGGTGATATAAGCTGAAAAAGGGGTTGGTACAGGTTTTATATATACAGCAACCCTGAATGTATTGGATGTAGGAGGGACACCTAACAATTATGTGTCCAATAGAAGTTGGAGTCTTCTTCAGCACGGAGTGGGGCTGAAAAATACAAAAGAGCTTAAGTTGTATGTGTGTTACCAAAAAACCAATGATGTTTTAGTTGATGATTCTTCATCCAACAATTTTATATGAAAAATAAGCAAAGTGGGGAAAATTACAGCACGCGTTATCCAAAAACAAAAATTAATATATTTTATTTTATATTTATATAAAATATGATAAATTATTTTTAAACATTATTATGATATTGGTCAACTTATGATTTTTATTTTTCACCAGAACTACCTGTTCCACTGATAAGACGAATGCCTGCGTTGAAGAACCATTCTAATCAGAAAAAAAAAAAAAGACACGTCATTCGTTTATTGTTTATTATTATATTTATTTATTTCTTATTTTAAATTTGGTAGTTTACGTCATATTGCCTTGTAAAATAAAATACTTAAAACTAAATTTTTCCCTACCTTGTAAATATAAATTTTCAAGGTGATAAAGAAATAAATAAAATAAAAAAAGAATTCTTCATGAAAAGGAAAATACCTCTTTTTAAAATACGTAATATTACAAGGGTTTTTTAACATTTCATTTTTTAAATGAAAATAATTTTAACACGGATTTTTTTTTTTTAAAAAAAGGTGTAGGTCAAGAGGGAAAAAAAGGTTTATTCCTTTTTTTTACAAAAGTAACAATAGAAAAAAAAAAACATGAAAAATTAAAAAAAAAAAAAAAAACATGTTTTTTTTCTAATGGGTAATAAAAAAGGCAAGGGTCCGTAATCATCAGGTGATTCACAATTTAGAAAGGTATTTTTTTAAGTTTTTTTTTTACAAGTCCATGTAAAAAAAAAAAAAAAAAATTGCAAAATCGACACGCTTTTTAAGTTTTTTGCCTTGAAGAGATGAAAAAAAAAAAAATAAAAAAAGTATGATCGATTGTAAAAATTCCATTGAAAACTAAAGAGACCCAAAAAACAGCAGGAAGTTTCTTTAAACGATCCGTTATAAAGAAATACTATTTCATCATGAGGAAAATTTTAACACGCAATACGGAGAAAAAAAAAAAAATGTTTTATTTACTCAAAAAAAAAAAAGCTTTATTAATGATGCAGCTAAAAAAAATTCTAGTTACATAATTTATTTTTTATTTTTTCAAGCTAATACTATACTCGACCAGACCACCGATAACGAAAAAAAGAAATAAAATATATTTACTCCAAAATAATAAAAAAACATTTTTAAAAAAAAGAAATATAAATTCGAAATATTATATATTTTTGTTTGTAATCTTGTTCATTTTTTTTCGTTGATAAACTTAATATCCGCTGGCAAAAATTTTTGTGTAATTAAATTCTTGGTTTTTCCCAGTAATTTAGTGTCTAATTAAATATCTAACGACTTGCCTGAGGTTAAATAAAAACTATTGATAAATCACAATGTAAATTGAGTTATAATATATTGGCGATTATTTATCAATTTTTGAGCAAGAAAAAAGACAGAAATGTGTTTGTATTTGATTGAGACACACCGACGCATTATTATAAAATATTATATGCTTGTATTTAAATATTTTAGTTGAAAAATAAAATAATCCAACAATATAAAATGTAAATAATAAAATTGACACAATTGATGAAATTGCAAATCTAGCGTACATGGATTTTTCACCGTTATAATTTCGAGTAAACCCTTTTTGAGTGCGGCAGTCTGGCAGATGGAAATTTCAATATAAATTTAAAGATGAAAATATATATAAATTTACACATCTCAATCGTTTTTCCCATATTATCCACGCCATTTGAAAAATATACAAGAAATAAAAAAATAAAAAAAAATATAGTCCCGGAATAACGGGTTGTGGTTGGTCGCGCACCATTCAAATCTGGGTTATGTGGCCAAAAGAGCAAAAATTTGTATACATGCGGGAAAAGAGGCTGTTTTCAATATATATATATAATATAATATATTTTTTTAACAATAGCGATGCACTGGAAAATACTTGAATGTGAAGTTTCAATAGATGAAAAAAAATAAAATAAAATATATCTAAATGTCGCACCTTTTAACGACGACTCAACGAATTTTGAGATATTTTTCTCAGCCAAATTATGAAGGCCGAGAAGACACAACAACACATCACCATTTACCTCAGTATTTTATATTTTTTTTCTTCTTTAATTCAAATTTAAAATTTCGATTTAAAAATTGGTTTTAACATTTTTAAAATGATTTTTTTTTTTACTCCAAAAAAAAAAAAAAATACTAACAATTTATGAAAAATAAATTTAAGAAAAATATTATAATCAAGTTTTAGTTTTAATAATAATTATTATTTTGAAAAATAAAATATCTTTGAGGGTAAAAATCAAAAGACGCAAAATATCAAAGTAAAACACTTGCTGTGAAAATATATTCTGTAAAATGTTTCGCATCAAACTCTTTTCTTTTTTTTTGTAAACTCAAAGTAATACGACAATAATGTCTCATTTAATAATTAACGATGTTAAGGTAAATTTTTAGCATCTGTGTATGAAAAATATGCCATGGGGTAGAAAGAAAAAAAAAAAAAAAATTTCCAGTGATGAACACAATAGAAGAAACTGCGGTGCATGGTCATTGATGTTTCAACGATGACGGCAGCACTTTTTTTCAAATATGTTAAACTTACACACAAATGTCACACTTTTATTTTTCGTCTTTTCTAGTTTCTAATAAACATAATAAATTTAAGAAAAACCTTGAAAAAAAATATGGTATATGCACAATAGCATAGCATGAAAAATTACTTAAATCTTTTCACGTATGTATTATAAAATATAATCTCCTAATTTTTCTTTATTCTGTAAAATATAATGATGAAAATTTGACTGAGCTGCAGTCATAGACAATGTGGTTTTATTTAATAGTCAAACACTGCAGGTTTATGCTGGTTTGAACCGACAAGAAAATCCTGTCAATAATATTCACGGATCCATATAATTACCCTTTGCAAAAGCATTTATCTCAGGGAAATACAAAAGAAGCCGAAAATGTTAGAGATAAAAATGTGAAAGTTAAAAGAAAATAACCAAAACATTTTGCAACACTAATTTATTCATCTTATTTAAATTTAAGAAATGAAAAAAAAAAAGCTTAAAACCTTATCTTGAATGCTTTGAAATGTATGGATTAATTTTTTCACGTGAAATAAGATTATAATATTGTCATGTTTCTTTGTAACTTGATGGTCAAAATACGTCACTGAATTTTAATGTTTTTTTTTTTTTCAATTTTCTATTTTTCTTTCACCAATTTTGCGTCTATTCTTTTTTAGGTTTCCCAGATTTTAGTTAATGTTTTTTTAGTTTGATCTAGCTAACACTCTTCAGTCTTCTTGGAAAAAGATAAAAAAATGTTTGGCAATTTTTTTTTTTTGTTTGTTCTATGACGCCGACTCTAGATAAATCGTGAAAATAGAAAAGGATTAGTTTTTTAAAAAAAGAAGAAAAAAAAATAATAGAAAAAGAGCTACTTAAATATTTTGTATAAACGAGTCAAGTTGGTATATAGAGTGAAAGATTAACAAAATTATCTAATTGCAAAGGGCACTTTGCAGGTCAGATTTAACCTTTTTTTTTTTCCTTTTTTTATTTCGAAGCGTTTGTAGGGTAAATAACGGGGAGGAAAATTGGGATTGTATGGTAAATGCTATGACATAACAAGTGCAACCGGGACAATGAAAAATAATGGTCCCATTTTTCAAGGCCCCTATTGTGCGTAACCTTCTGTCATAGTATAAAAGCATCAGGTAATAAATTTCGTGATCCAAATAAAATGTAAATATTACTACTTGTGTAATACACTCACATCATCAAACAACTTGACTTTTAAAAAAAAAAAAATCAACAGGGGAAAAGTTCCTCTAAATTACTCCAATAAAATATTTTTTTCTTTCAAAAATTTTTCTATTTAATTCGTAAAATACAATAATACATTTTATGAATTATTCGAAATAATTTAAAATAATTTCAACTATTATTTTTTTACCAGAAATAAAATGTATATATAAAAAAGTAATGATCGTTGATGCAGTGTTAAATGTTAATATACTTGACTGAAATTTCTCGTAAAAAATAAATAAAACATTAATATTTATTTAAAAAAATTTGTCAGTAAAAAATCGTCAATGAGATAATTAATGATATATTTCAGAAGCAGTCAATCGAACTGGCGCCCAATAAAAAAAAAAAAAAAATAGTCAAAGAAAAGAAGAAAAAAAAAAATAAAAAGAGGAAGTATCCAATGGAGAAGTCTAAGAATGTCCAGGATGCATGGAAACCATTAGTGGTTCTGTGCTCTCAATAATGTCGAAAAAAAATGCCACAAGTTTTTCACATGCAAAAGATGATTTAGTGTATATTAGTCAAAAAAAAATATCAAATAAATAATAATAATATAATAGAGAAAATACATTTTTTAAAAAAAGAAAAAATATGAAAGGTGATAGTTGTTGGTTTGACTGGACGTTGGCCAACAGAAGCTGTGGGATATATTATTAAGATGTTGAAAAAAAAAAAGAAAAAAAAAATGCTTGCAATCCGCATTGGGACTTTATTATATATTTTTTTTTTTTCATATTTGAATGATGGTCAGTTTTGTGGTATAATTGATTTACAATTTATCAATTTAGCTGGACCACCAACTAGTTTTGCCAACATAAACTTTGGATTTGCGTATTTCCGGTTTTTATTCTTCACGCCTATTTTTTTCTTATAGGTATATATTTTTTTTTCTTCATGTCACAAGGGACATACACAATTTTTTTTTCAACAATTCAACTTGTTTTTCTATTTTTTTTTTTGTATAGATTATACTTGGGTTCATGGGTGGGCATGAGTTTTATATGCACGCCCATCAATTCATCTCTTCAAAATTATTGATAATATTTGAATAATATTTTTATATTTTTTGAGTAATATACACAAAATATATTTGTTTGTTTAAAGTATGACGCTGAAGCTAACGTCTCGAAATCAAAAGTACAGGAAACATAGGGGTTTTCTTGGGCCCGGCTTATCTTTGTAAGTTTTTTTTTTATTAAATTTTCTAGGATCTAAGCTTATAAAGGAAAAAAAATGGGAGTTTTTGAAATGGTCAAAAGGGGGGTAGGGGGTGGATTGTAATTGTTTTTAATTTTTTTGACTATGATACAGTTGAGCTATCCTCGTAATTTTTTTTTTATTAAATAGTCTAGGACCTAAACTAGTTATGGAAAAAAAATGGGAATTTTTGAAATGGTCAAGAGGGTAGGGGGTGGATTTTAATTGTTTCGTCCACCCCCTACCCTCTTTTGACCATTTCAAAAATTCCCATTTTTTTTCCATAACTATTTTAGGTCCTAGACTATTTAATAAAAAAAAAATTACGAGGATAGCTCAACCCCATCATAGTCAAAAAAATTGAAAACAATTAAAATCCACCCTCTACCTCCCTTTGACCATTTCGAAAACTCCCATTTTTTTTTTTAAACTAGCTTAGATCCCAGACAATTTAATAAAAAAAAAATTACGAGGATAGCTTAATCCCATTATAGTCAAAAAAAAAATAAAAAACAAGTAGTCGTCGTAGAATCGTATAAATCCACCCCCTCCTTCTGACCCCCTCCTTTTGACCATTTCAAAAATTATAATTTTTTTTCCTCAATTAGCTTAGATCATAGACAATTCAATAAAAAAAAAATTATGTGGATAGCTCAACTCTATCATAGTTAAAAAAATTATTTAGCCAACAACCCCTGAATTTGTTCTTTTTAAATACCGCATGTAACTTATTCCAGAGGGTTGTTTTTTTATATCTATGACTTTTTTGGGGTATATTAATACTTAATTAATAATTTGTAATAATTTTTATCAAATTTCATATCATTATTCTAATTATTTATTCAAGTCGTGGCCTTGGAACCCGAATCATCCCTATGGATTAGGAGATTCGAGACGCTAATACTTAGACGCTAGCTTCAGCGTCATGTTTAAAGTTAATGTTATTAATTATATTTTTTTTGCTTGTTATAAAATAAAGCTCTTGACAAAAAATTATTTTCCATGCTACAAGATATACACTTGAATATAAAAAAAAAAAAGAAAAATACATTATTTGAAATGTAATGCTCTGGAAAATATATCTACATTGAAAATTTCTTTTCTCGGAAAAAAAGGGTAGAGTGAAAATGTTTGGGCTATTCATTCTTTCAACAAAAAAAAAAAATAAATAAATATATACATAAAATATATCTACTGGCCCAAAAATCTTTGGTGTCCAGTTACTAATCCACAAGGTAAAGAGTTGTGACCATTTTGATGGTAAAAGGAGCACTTATTGTTTGCTATACACACGCGAGCTTTTTCATTCTCGACTGGCGCTATATAAAAACTGTTTTCATTGTCCCCATTCCGTTAATTCTGCAATATAAACATCACGAAATATAAGACGTACGAGAAAAAATATTAGAAAGAAATATTTGACATGGAAAAGTTTTTTTTTTCTCATATTCCTTGTACAGTTAGAAGTATATCAAATGAAAAAAAAAATTCAACTCAAGAATCAACCACTCAAGCATTTGTAAAAAAAAAAAAATTATTTTATTTAATTAATTGAAATAGCCAAGTTAAAAAAGAAAATGATTAAAAATCCATTTTCAATAATTTTTTTAAAATGTAAATTGACCAAATTAAGACGAAAAAAAATAGTCACAAAGATAAATGCAATATGTTTTCTTGACAAAGATGAAAGGAAAAAAAAAAGGCTAACGAACAAAAGTAAAAATCAGTAGCAGAATAGCAAATAATTCGATAATTATTGTGGACAAGGAATATAAAGTAAAATGTATAAAATAACAAATGATTCTATTCACAACAAAACTACTTTCAAGGGCATTATTGTAAATTTTTTTGCCAGGAATCTTTAGTCTCACAGTATGAAACAAGAAAAATCAAAGAAATACAAAAAAAAAAAATTGAAAAATGAAAACACAGGCGGTATAAGCCGTCAAAGTTTAATGAAACTTTACAGGTAAAATTTACGGCTTGTTTGTAACCACTGCGCAACTACTAACCCTTTGAAAATTCCGATTTGAAAGATATTACATTTAGGTGAAAATTCGAAGAATCATATCATTAGCTAAATGTTCTTAAAGACTAGCCGAAAAAAAAGCAAAAGAAACATTTGTGTCAGATTAACTTTCTCTTACGATTTTTGAATGAGTTAATGATAGTCCAAAAAAAAAAAAGAAAAAAGAAATAAAAAAATAAGACGTAAACTAGAAATAAAAAAAGATTAACAATATTATTAATAAATAATGATAATCGAGGGGAAAAACCAGTTGATTTTTGCGACTTTGTTTGACCTAATGATTAAAAAAAATAAAAATAAACAAAAAAAAAGTTTGGGGATTTACGTTGGCTATACAAAGTAATAGCAAATATTTAAACTTTTTTTCTTTTTCGTTGAGCTTAAAGGTCAACATATTAAATTGTTTAATAATCATCAGTTGTTAATTGGTTATTCGGCTGCTTTAAAAAAAAAAAAACCATCTCAAGTCAAACTGACAATGTAAAAAAATAAATAAAAAAAAAAAAAAAACAACTCACCCCTTTATAACTTGACCGGCTTTCAAACTTTACCGAAAATTGCATTTTGCAGACATCAGACGTGAATGAAACCCATTGTATATCTGATATAGAAAATTTGTAGAGTCATCGTTGACCATCGGTTCTCATTTTGAATTTTTCCAAAAACTTTTTAAACAACAAAAGCAATTCTTCCATTCTTGAAAAAAATGAAAATTTCCAATAACTTAAATTACGATTAAATAAATTTTTAAAAAACAACATTTAAATAAAAAAATCGTAGAAATATATAAATATCAGTGGCTCTTAATGAATGTCATTGACGTAAAAAAAATAAAAAATTAATTAATCAAAACTAAAATCCAATCAAGGCTATTTAAAAAAATCCACTCCAATAAATTTGATAGAAAAAATAAAAATTATTAGAGTTGAGAACAGAAAATATTGAAAAGAAAAATAAAATAAAATAAAATATATATTGAATATTGGTCAGCATGTCATATGGTCAATATGGCCAGTGGACATTTGGTTACAGATCAGCCAAAGTTGATGCAGTCTAGGTATATATAATACGATGCAGATGCCAAGTTGAAAAAGAGATCGTCAGACTAGGACAACCCTTTCGTAATAACGTGACAAACTAATAAGAGAGAGGGGGTGAAAAAAAGGAGGGTAGTTGTTCAACAAACTAGAAAAACCCTTCATTTTTATTTTTTTCTATTTCTTTTTGTGGTATTGTGTCAATGCGAGGGCGGTATTACTATTTGGATATATACGTGTTGTATATATCCAAATAAAATGTGACATTGTGACGCTTGGTTCAATAACTAACGGTAGAGTATGCCTTCTGCATCAACCCTTCAATTTTATGTCATTCCACCATATATTATATATATGTACTTGGTAAAATGTGTGTCAAAGAGTTTTAGATATACGTAGCGAATTACGACCACCATCAATGCTCAAATTCATCACTGACACGCTGACATGTCAAACTAATTCGAATGAATTTTCATTTTATTTTTTTCAATTCAGCTAACAATGAATATATAACTGTTAAAATATATATATTTCAATTGATAATCATCAATGTGTTTAATTTATTTTTAAACTATATTTTTTTTTCCAAGAAAAAATTTATTTTTTATTTATTTAATTTTTTTCGTTGATCTAGATAATTTTATAATAGTTTTTTTTTTTTTAGATTTAATTTTATTCTGGTTTTATTACATGAGCCAAGTCATATTTTCCACGTACACATTTTATTTTTACACCATTGCAATCTTTGACTCTTCCAACACGACATAAAACAATATTGTGTTCCTGCAAATTATGTCCAACACCTGAAAAATTAAAAACAAATATATTTTTTATTAAAATTAAAATGAAATTTTTATTTAAACACTAGAAAAAGATAAGATAATCGTTTTTAATTACTACCAAGATAGATGGAATAAATTAAAATTATAAAAATAAATAATATTTATGAAAGATTGATTAATGTAGAAACAAATAAAATGACCCAGGTCAACGTGTTGATAAAAAATTATTAATAATGATTTTGTGAAATTAAATATTACCTGGAACATATGCAACCATTTCTTTTCCAGTTGACAATCTTACAAGCACACATTTACGATTTGCTGAATTTGGTTTTTTAGGTTTTTTAATAAGTGTTTTTAATACAACACCTTTTGCAAATGGTTTACCACCAAGTGGCTGTCTATATTTACGTGGTTTTTGAAAATATCCAATTTTATGTGCACGAAACAATGATGATCCCATTCTTTTAATTTCCATAAAACCAGCTGAAAAAAAAATTATAATAATTATAAGCATTGTGTGGTCAAATCAATTAAAAAAAATCTAAATATATAAAAAGTTATTTTAAATTAATTTTATCAAACTACACGAAAAATATTTACGATGATAATAAAATAAAAAAAAAATAAAAATATCTAATCTTACAAAGACATTACGTGACTGGGTTTTTTCTCTCATAAAAAAATAATCAATATATTTAAAAATTTAACTAATAATATCGATAAATGACTTGGAAGAAAATAAAAAAATAAAAAAATATTTTTGTGTGTGTATTTCAAGAGGCAAACTACCTCTAAAATTATATTTCTATGCAGTTTTTGTGACAAACTAAAAAATAAATAAAAATGACATAGGTTGTACTGAGAATTGAGATATTATTTTGCAAATAATAATACACTGGGAGGATATAAAAAACCTGCAGAAGGAAGCACAACGAAAAAAAAAAAAAAAAAAAAATGAAAAGGACAAAATACCCTGGAGAAATATTGAATATGACAGGCTCTTGACATGTCCAAGAGACGATCCAATCCTCAAGTTATATGGACATTGTAAAGTTTGCGTTATTCATTTTCGTTGGTGCATTGGTAAGCTTATTAAGTAACATTGTTGAAAATAAGAAAAAACCTAGACACACTAGGTGGTAGGCTAGATTTTTAGAAAAAGTGGTCAACTCTTTTGTTAATATCAAGATTTAACATTTTTTTTTTTTTTTTTTTCTGTCATTCTTTTTTTTTTTTTCGCAGGGTTGACATGATGGGCGGAGAAGTATCAAGAGATTAATACTATAGTCTAGCCTCTAAACTTAAATCACAATTACATTTTTTTAACGTAATACTAAAGCTTTTTTTCCATGAAAAATAATTTATCTAATAAAATTTTTCTCCAATATCAAATTGACGAAATAAAAAAAAGAAAAAATAATTATCATCAAATGGATAAAATTTAAATGATGATATAAATAAATTGATATAATAATAAAATTTATTAGAAATTTAGTTGAAAAAATAGAAAGAAAAAGAGTATAGATAAATAATATATATAAAAAAATAAATAAAAATTAAAAGTGTGTGGCTGGCTGTCACTGCAGAAGGTATAAAAATGAAGATGACGAACGACTAAATTCAACAGAAGGAATAACCCCCCGCCCATTGTTGTTCACTTTGAGATCTCTAGTTTTGTCCATATATATCTAGCTGACCATCGTCCGTCAATACGACAGATGTCCATGGTTCCACTGGGTAATCCACGACCTAACTTGGACTTAACTCAACCAAGAGGACCAGTAGAAACTCCATTATCCAGTCTGTTGCCCAGACAATATATATATGTATCTCAAAGCAACCCTTTTTCCTTCTCTTTTCATTTTTATTTATTTTTTTTTATTTATTTCGTTGTCCAGCTAAGATCAATGCCGCAAGATTACATGGCGAAAATTTTTCCTATATATATGGGTACTTATTAGATTTTCTTTTTTTATATTTTCTTTTTTTTTTTTGTATTGTGTTGCACTTATTGCTGGGCATTTGGCGTAAATTTATATTGAATTTCATTGTTAATTTTTTGAGTAGTTTCAATGAAATATGTAACAATAAAAATTCTTGTTATGTAGAATTTGCTGAGTTATTTTGGGTATTTAAAATAAATTGAGGGAATGATTGAAAATATTATTTATATTTTTTTTTCATTCATGGGGTATTCAATGATTATGCATGATTTTAATTTGACAAAAAAAAAGCAGCTTACAATTGTTTTTGCGGAATTAAAATTGGAAAAATTTGTAAAAAAATTAAATATATTTTAAATATTAATAAAATATATATAAATTTATGAAAAAAATTGATAATCAATCAATATTTAAAATACGAATGGAAAAAAAAACTGTGAGAATTTGGATTGAGATTTTTATTTTTTTTTGGTGAATATAGATTTGACAACTGGTCAGCCACAAATGGACATGTCACCCCTTCAATAATTCCCACAATTTAACCAACAATATACTGGATTTTTTTTTTCGATGCTATTGAATATTATTATTATTAAAAATTTTGAGAGTGAAATGTCTCATTCTTTGGCGTGTGACGATGATGGCCAAAGGGATCAAAGAGGTAAGCTTTGCATTTGCGTGGGCCCACACGCGCATTTTGCATGCATATCATTGAACAAATGTTTAGGCAAAAGGATATAATAATATAAATAATCATAATAATAAAATAGATGAAGAAAAAAAAAGAAACTATGAATGTCTCAACGATGGACACACGATGGGAATAGCCATGCATTTATTATTCTGTAGATTTTTTTTTTAAAGGACTTTCTGATGCATGGTCACCCTTTCTTCAAACTTTTACTCATTTCTTAAAAAATATTATTTTACTTTTTCTTCTCATCTCTAGGCTAGATATGTATCTGGTTATTCTATTTTTTTTCCTTTTTTTTTTTATGTCAGTTTAATCCTTGGAAATACGAAACGATGAAATTTAACTGGCCACTGTGTCAGCTACTATTTTTATATTATTATTATTATTTATATTTATTTTTTTATTGTGTTTTATGGGAAACACAAATAAAGACATCTGATTTCGCACGATTTCACGTAAATAGATTGAAATATTTTTTGTAGTTATTTAATCCTTTGAATATTTTCTTCCGGATTTTTTGTCATTTTTTTTTTTCAAATAAATTTTCGAACGATTGAGTTATGAGAAGAAAAAAAAAAATGCCATTTGGATAATATTATTTTCATCATTCTAAATGTCAAGATAATATATTTGATTAATTTATTAATTATTTAAATTGATTATTTTCACCTGTGAATGTATTGTTGACACATTGCTTTGCCAAAGTTGTTGAAGGTACTGAAATAAACATTTGAAAAAATAAATTACTTAAGGATTTATAATTGGTGTTGATATAATTAATTAATTAAATGGTAAAAATATTTAGTAATTGTTTATTTATTTAGTTTAAATAATTAAAGACTTGTTCGGTATTGTTATTGTAAATATTTGAGGTTAGATTTCATTTATTGAAATTTAATTTGTTAAAAAATGATGAATACCTTGCATTGTTGTTCTCAGACATGTCCTTGCAATGCTCATTAACCCTCGTGCAATGACACTCATTTTAAATAACACTAAATAACAATTTTTTAAAATTAATAACAAACAAACTTATTTTTAACAACAAATGTTTTTTCTTTTTTTTTATTTTCGGATTCGGAGCCAACTTGACCGACGCTTGTTCCTCTTTTGGATTTTTTTTAAACTAAAATTTTTTTTAATCAACTGCGTCCTAACTTATCGACAAATTTTTTCACGAAAAATTTAAATTTTAATAATTAACATACGAAAAAGAAAATTTAATTAAATTTAATTAAATCACAATAATATGACAGTAAAAAATTGAATAAGCAATTAAATTTATCAACATGTTAAATTAAGCAATAATTAATAAAAAATTGCGCAACAACTTTCGACGCCATTAAAAACAAAAAAAAAAAAAAAATTATTAGCAAATATGAATTCTTGGAATTAAGAGGGGATAATAAAAAAGTTTAATCTCCAATCAAAATTTTGGAAAAAAGTATTAAAATTAAGAGTGGGAGAAAAAACTTGTGTTTGCTCCGAAAAAAAAACAGTCGAATTACTCCATTTTGTTGAAGTTTATTGTGTAATAATTAATAATTAATTTATCATTCCGTTATATTGTTTTTCTTTTTATAATTAGTGTAAATTTGATTGTGGTGTGTATAATGGTGAATAGTGTATGTGGTGCATATAAAAAAAATAGAATAAAGTTGATCATCCAACAATTTACTGATGATGATGATGATGATGATGAAGATGCTGATAGTTGCTGACAATATATTTGCTGGTATGTTGATCTTAAATGTTTAACAACAAATCTACAATTGAACAAATTAATTTTTAATCATTCAATTGTTTTAAAATAATATTTTTTAAATCACAGAAATTAATATTTTTTTAATGATTTTGTTTCAGTGATGATGCATCTGAATCACCAACGTCGTCAGTAATCAATATAAAAGTGCCAGTGTTAATTTAGTCTGAATCTGTTGAAGTACAATAATGAATAAACCACTTGAATCTACTTGGCAACGATCTTCAAGACTTTACAAGGTAAAATAATTATTACTGCAATATTATAATTGATCACAATTGATTTTGAGTTGTTTTTTACGTTTTTTATTTGTGTATTGTTGCTCAAAGCTAACAATAAATGTGTCATATGAAATTAAGTGTATAAATAAAAAATCCAGTGTTTGATATTGTTGGTAAGTAAATATTTTATTTCATTATAATTATTGAAAATTGTATTATAAAGAAAAATAGCAAGTATAAAATAATAAAATATTTCAATGAAAATTAAAAAAAAGTAAGTATTTATAATTAAAAAATATTAAAAGATTTAACTGTTTATAAATTTGTGATTGATCCTGGATACATGTTGTTTATGTTTTTCGGTTGATGAATTACCAAGAGTTGTAGTATCCCAAGTTGTGAGCAGAAACACCAGCATGACCAAGACGAAGTGGATTGTAAATTGGATTAACAGCATGATTGTAATTGTAAGCAAGAGGTGCTGTATAAGCTGGAGCTGTGTAAGCTGGTGCTGTGTAAGCTGGTGCAGTATAAACTGGTGCAACTCGTGCAACTGGTGCTATTGGAGCGATTGGAGCGATTGGTGCAATTGGTGCAACTGCTCCAGATGAATGACCCAAGTAGTATGGTGCATTAATGTTGTTCAAGTATCCATGAGAAAGACCTAAAATTAGAAAACAATAATTAATTAATTAATTAATTAATCATTCATTGATGATTTTATTTTATTTTTCATACCATTATAACCATAGCCAAGACCATTTAAATAATTGTTGCCATATCCAAGACCAACGACTCCTCTCTTTTCTTGACGTTTAGCTTCAAGAGCTTCTTCACCGAAAATTGGTGTTGCCAAAGCAAGCATAGCAATGAATACCTAAATATAACATAAATATTAATACAATTTGATATTTTATTATGGTAATTTATTTATTATTACTTACCAAAGCGTTCATGGTTGATTGGTTTTTTTTTATTTTTCAATTTTTAATTGAATTGTTGAATGTTCAACGAGTGCTGTTGAAGAACTGATGAAGAATATGTTCAAGCACACCCCTTTTATACTAATCCAACTCACTGTAACACCACTTTTGCTTTTATTTTAATTTACGTTTGTTGTCATTTGACATATTTATATGGCTTTTTAGTTTCCTTAAACAAGGAGAATAAGAAAAAGATTGTATACATATGACGAAATCAGGAATATTCCACCACCCAACATGCGACAATTGAGACAGTCAAGAACATTTGAAACTAGAGTAGTAAAATATAAAGTTACTTCATATGATCATAAAAAAATAGAGTAATAAATTATTTAAAATTTAGAAAAAATAGTTGTAATTATCAAGTCAAATATTAATATGCATCTTGATAGCTTTCTAAATATACCTATTTGTTTTTTTCAATATTCAAAAAAAAACAGAAATATCTATTTTAAAATCATTTATTCAGTGACAATTTTAATTTAAAAAAAAAAAACGTATTTTTATACTTAATTATTTAAAATATAATAGCATATTTTTAAACATTAATTTTTATGATTTTTAAATAGCTATACTTTCACTGCATGTTTGATAAAAAAAAAAAAAAATTGCATAATATGTTTCATATCCTTTTTCATTAGGATTTAAATATTTAAATATTTAAATTTTTAACAAACTGCCAGAAATTGTAGATGCTATTAATATGAAAAATTTCAAGGCACAATTACATATTAAAAAATTAAAATAAATTTTTTCAATCAATTTTAGTATTATTTTGTTGTTATATAATTTTTTTTATAATAAAAAAACCATATTATATAGCCGAAGGATTTGTTTGTTATATTTACAGACAAAGATTTTTTAAAAATGCCTTTGGGCAGTGTAATAAAAATATAACTATTGCGGTTTGTTTTGCTATTCATCTTGAGCGAATAACTATCATGTCTTGAGTCGACTTCATACTTGGCATAGATCTATCGTTTGGTTTTTGTTGTCCAATGCCTCCAGGCTAAATAAATCCTACTGGACAGTGACTACAATTCTCGCTAATAAAAAAATAAATAAAACAAGTAGATGAAACTAAAAAAAAAAAAAAAAACAAATTACAGTAGACAAATAAATAAAGTTGTTTTTTATTTTTATAAACAAGAAAAAATGCAATAAAATTATTTGTGACATATTTATTAAATTAAATATAAATTTATAATTATTTTGTTTTAAAAAAATATTTATTAATTATTACATTTGTTTTTTAATTTATGCAAATATCCTTGTTTCAAATATTTTTTTTTTTATTAAGTTGATACAATTCTTTGATGATATTTTAAAATTTTTTTTTCAAACTTTCATTTTTATTAAACTCGTTTGATTTATATCAAATTAATACAATGTCATTTAGACTGAGTAAGATATTTTTTTTATTTAATCTCGTGAGACCGACAATTAAAAAATTTGTGTTAAAATTAATGTACGATTTATTTTAATAATAAACTTGCAACCAAACTTGTTTTATTTATAAAAAAAAAAGTAATCTAATGGCTTAAAAATTTAAAAAATTTTATAATCTTTGACATTATGGAAAATAATGTTGCAATGGAAATTATATTTATTTTTCTAGTTGTTTTAAAAAACAATAAAATATTATATCTTGATAATACTAGACAATTTTTTTTTTTTTTTTTTGGTAAAAAACTTAACAAATTGTTTCATCTTGATTGTTGACAATCGCCTCGAGGTATTAACAATTTATCATCGTAAATTGAAATGTACAATATTTTTTTAAAAAACATTTATGTCAACATGAATATCGATCTTGATTTTATTCCATTGCCAGAGGCAATTAATTTAAAATTCGATATATTAATTGCATAATGCTCAATGATATTATACATATCTCAACTTTGACAAAGTTTAAAAATAATAATTATTAAAATTAAGTACTTTAGTTATATATATTTTAAAACTAATTAAGTTTATTTTTTCTTAAAAATTTTAAAGCTTGTTTAGCTGCAGCTCTTTTTGCTGTCTCAGATGTTTTACCAAATCCATAAAAAAAATTATTTTCACCTGCTACAGTAATTCTTAATGGTACCATTGTGTTATTATCAATTGCTAATTTTTCAGCTTTATAAAATTTTGGATTAATTGATGTTGTTTCAAATATAACTCGTACCGGTTGTTTTGGTACATTTTTTGAAAATTTATCAATTTCATCGTGCATTAATCCATAAAGAATTTCCCAAACTTTATTTAAATTTTTATTTGTATCTAAATAAATTGCACCAATCAATGATTCAAATACATCAGCAAGAATTTTTGGTACTTCAACTGATTCAGAAATATTACATTCATCTTCTTCATAAAGTACCCATAATAATTCATCATCAATTTTAAAATTTCTTTTCAATTGAAAGTTTACAAACTTTTCAATTGATTCATTGACCTGAATTGAGTACTGTAAAATAGCTGTATGTAAACGATATTTAACACTTAAACAAGCAAATGTTATATTATTAACAAGTGCTGAACGTAAATCAGTCAAATCTCCAGGACTTAGGTTACCACAATTTTCATAAATATAAACAGTTATGAGAAAATCAATAACAGCATCACCAAGAAATTCAAGTCTTTGATAATCACATGTTATAACATGCCCAGAATATGATGAATGTGTAAATGCTTGTAATAAATATATTTTATTATTAAATTTATAACCAATTGATGATTCAATTGAATCAATCCAATTCATGTGTTTAAGTGGATCATCATTTGTAAAACGACCATCAGATGGTTTGTCATTGAGTATTTTATTAATATTCATATTATCTGGAAGTACACCAAACCATTTTAATAATTTCGCTGCACCAGTTAGACCCATTTGATTTAAATAAATAGCTGTTAATGCCTCAACACTATCTGATACACATTTATCTTTAACAAATTGTACACCAATAAATGAGTCACTATCATTTTTTATATTTCCATTACATTTTTCCCATGTTCCTATTGTATTTATAAATTCATCATCCAATAATTTTTCATGATAATTACCACTTTGTTGTTCATCTTGAGAAAATTTAATTTCATATAGCACACTTGATGATATTTTTTTGTCTCTTAGTATTGATTGTAATTCTGTTGGTGTACAAAATGATGGTGTTATAAAATTACCATTTGGTTCAAATCTATTCATTTTTAATTTACCAGCTAACATTTTTGAATTACCACTGTAATATAAATTACGATTACCAACAATACAATCTTTATACATTGTTAATCTTCCCTCACCAGCAGAATAAGTCTCATATAAATGCATACATGTTATAAATTTTAAATATGAATCACCAAGTGTTTCTAATCTTTCTAAATTAAATGTATCACCAGCATATGTCGGTGTTAGGGCATACATTATGTCAACTGGACTTGGTCCAATATTATTATTTTCAATGATATTTATTATTTTTAAAATTGGTGTAATTAAATCTTTTGGTCTTGATGAATATTTAATTGATGTTGATTTTGATTTTAGTATATCTTCATTTGTCACTGTTGTATTTTTTATAAATTTATTATAATACTCAATGTCAACGAGTTGAACTGCATTAATATTTTTTTCTAAATTTATTGGCTCTTGTTCTTTTTGCCATGGTAAATTTTGACATTCAATATTATCAATATTATCAATATTATCACTGATACATGTACTTGGATAAATTTTCATCTTTTCCATTATTGTTAAATTTATTTTTTCATCACAGTTGATTATTTCTTCCTCATCATCAGCATCAATTATTTTTTCCCTCTGTTGTTGTTGTAAATAATATAAATTTTTTTCTTGCTCTGTAAATTCAAGTGGTGGCCATTTTTCAACATCAACTATTCCCATTCCAGTATCACGTACAATTTGACATCTTAATTCATCAGCAACAAGCAGCTGATTGATACGATGTAAAATTGATGGTAATGAAGTTGCTTTTAGCCAATATACTGCTGGAAATTGTATGACATTACACAATTCTGGTATAAAATATTCATTACGTTCATCAATTTTACCTGAATTATATTCAATTTTTGGTAAAATAAAATTCATATTTTTTGAAATTGGCTTAACTTCAAGTAGTGGCTGTTTCATATCTGTAACTTCAACTTGATAACTTTTTTTAAAATATTCAAAGTAATTTGGCACAACTTTTGTTTCGGAAAGAAATGGTGACAATGGATTCATATCATGACATATTTTTGTTACAATATAAACATGTGATGAACGATAACTTGGTTTTACAATTTGCCAATTTTCTTCAAGAGTATTACTAAAATCAAATGACGACACATTGTCATCAATTTTAGTACATTCATTTGCTGGTATTAATACAACTTTTTTATATTTTTCAATAAGATCCCAATTAATTTTCCACTGCTCATTAACAGGAACAATAAAATAATTATTACTCAAATTATCATTATCAAATACTAAAAATTTTTTTAATATATCAAGTATATCATTAAATATAATCCAGTGAAAATTTTTTAATTTATCAATATCACTAGATGTCAGTATTAACTCACTGTGATTAACAGCAATATCAACATTTAATTGACCATTTTGCATGTATATTGGAAAACTTGGAATAGCTAAAAGTTTTTTACTTGATAATATTGCATAGCAACAATCATTATTTAAATAATTATAAAAAACTTTATGTCGATTAAGTGACGGTATTGAATGTGCAGGTTTAACATTAATAACATGAAGAAAAACACGTGAATTTGGTTGAGGTTGAGCTTTAAAAAATGATGAAATTTGATACAACTCATGATGTTTTGCTGTACATGTATCAATAATCATTTTATCTTTTTTCCAATTACGTAAATGAACAGTTATATCTTGAACAATATCATCAACATCACGTGGTAATAATTTATCATTTAATTCACCAATTTTATGAAGTTGTATACATGCTTTCATAGCAACTGAACGTTTTGCCAATGAACGTGTTCTCATAACATCACCATTAATAACATGACGTAATGGTGATACCAGTGGTAATTGCAATGATACCCAATAGGCTGATTGACCATCAGTTGTTTCATCACCTTTGACTTTATGCAAAATAAGTGTTGGTGTACAAGTTACAAATTTTGATGAACGTAATGATGAACAATATCTATTTACTAATGCTATTGCTGATATATCTGTTAATGATGCACGATTACCATTTGATGATACAAATGTATATGGTTTTATTTCACTTGCATATAATTTATTAATAATATCCTCAGGTATTGGTTCAATTCTTTCATCAGCATTCATTGTTAAATGACATTTTAATAAATTTTCAACTTTTTTCCATTTTGAATATGTATCTAATAATTTCGAATCATTCTTTCCCATAAGTATGACAAATAAACAGCTTGAATCTCTAGCACGTCCTTTACTTTGTACATATGATCTAAAATCATATGGTGCATTGTAACGTATTATTAATGAACATGCTGGTATGTCAATACCCTCATCAGCAACATCAGTTGCAATTAAACAATTTATTACACCTTGACGAAAATTTTCTAATGTTGCATTATTCCATTTAGCAATACACATTGATTCAGGCACATTTTTATATGGATCATTTGAATAACCAGTCATATAATCAGGCTTAAGAAAATTAAAATCTTCATTTGATTCTTTAACATTATTTAGTATATGATACAATACTTTTGCTGTAAAACGACGTGCAACAAATATAATGCAACAAAATTTTTTATTAACATCACGATTAATCCAGTATTCTTTTAATAATGACAATAATTGAATTAATTTATCACTTGAATTATCAGTAATACGTTGATAATTTGTTGAATATATTTTTTCATCCATTTGAAATTCCATTAATTTTCTTAATACTGTTATTTTAGTTATTAAATAAGCTATAACAGATGATGTATCACTGTCAGTTTTATTTTTTTCCATAGATAATAATTGAATTAAATGTAATAATAAAACTGTACTACCACCATATAGACCCATTGTATTATAATGTTCTTGTGCTGATAAAACAATTGACATGAGTCTACGATTTGTTGATTTTGGTTGAAAAATAACACTTGATGCTTGATTACAATTTGGTGTTTGTAAATGTGTTACTTGTAAAATTTCAGTCATATCTTTAAATATATTCATGAATAAACTACTGTTACAATTTGTTAATGAATCATCATAAAATACTTGTTTTTCTGTAACTCTAGCATAGCCAATGACTGATACCATTGAATCAATTGTTATGACTTTTGAATGAAATGTTGTTTCAACAAATTCAATTGTTTCATTGATATTATATTCTTTAACATTTGAATTTAATAATGTTGCTGATAAACCAAGTACTTTTGGCTGTTCATGTTTTTCATAGTGTTCAAATTCTTTCATAATTTGTCTCATTGGATGATCTTTAACAGCATGATGACATTCATCAAATATTATTAAATTAACTTGTTTAAGTGACATGAAACTGTGTTGTAATATATCAACAAATATTTGTGCAGTCATAACTAATACTTGATTTTTTTCAAATTCATCAAACCACTGATTTTTACTCCAGTGTACAACACTCATATCACCACTGTAACCTTGACATGTTAAATCAGTATATTTCGATATGTAAATTGATTGTTGTTCAACAAGTGGTACAGTATTTACAATAAATATTGTTCGTTTACCACCTTTACTAAAATCAGCTCTAACATCTTGACTCATTGCTTTGATTAACATTGCAGCAATATATGTCTTTCCAGATCCAGTTGGAAGATAAATAATTGTATTACCAGCAATTGCCTTTTCATAAAGGTCAATTTGATAAGGTCTCGCTGTAAATTCATCTTCCATTTTAATTCTAAAAATAAACCAACATCATTATTATATTTTTTTTATAGTTTAATTAAATAAATAACAATTTTTTTTTTTAATTGATTGATTGAAATAAATTTTACTTACTTGAATTAATTACACTTGTAAAACATATGAAATGTTAATAACGATTTGCACACACTGCACAATCAACTTAATGATGATTCATCATAAAAAAATTTACATCAACTGATATGGTGTCTGGGCAGTCTGGTTCGAGATTAATTTTCATTTTTGTTTTGTTTACAAATTCTGTTGATAAGTGGAATGTTTCATGTACCACACATAGTTTTTGTTTATTTTTAAAAATAGTGTTTGTTATAACTTGTAATTATAATTTAAAATTAATCAACAAAAAAATAACATTTTTTTAACAAGTGTCAAGTCCAAAAATGTATTTATTGTAATTAGATTTTCAAGTGTTGTTGTTGTTATTTTAATCACAAGTATTTAGAGGTTATTTTTACAAACAAAAATACAACATGTTGAATCTCACATGGACACGATCAAAATTTCTCTACCAAATAACAAAATCATCAACAAGATTATTATCAAAAGATGCAAAAATTAAAATAAATTTAATGCGAGAATACAAACAAACATATGGTACACTTTTAGAGACTAAAAAAGAAAAAATTAGAAATTTAAAAAAACTTGAAAAAGAAGGAAATACATTAGCTGTTAATAATTGTCAAAATGATGACAGTGAATTGTCTTGGATGTTAGCACACTCAAATGTCAAAAGTTTAAAGAAATTTAAAAAAAAAAATGACACTAATAATGTTAAGAAATTAGTTGATAAATCATCATCTAAATTAAAAGATGAAAATGTCAACAATAGTAACATAAAAAATACAACAATTGTCAAAGAAAATAATGACAATTTATTGGTAAATAATAAAGGAGAGTTCATCAACAAACTAGGAATTTCAATAAATGACATATTAAATTTTCCAATAAGTAGTAGTTCAAAAGATGACAGTGACAATTGGAATAGTAATGAAATTCTTAAATTAACACCACAAAATTCAAGTGATTATTCACTTCCTGGTGTAACTAGAGTATTAAATGAAACTTTGTCTGATCAGGCCAAATTAATGTTAGCAAGATGGAAAGAAAAAATGATAAAAGAACTAGGTGAAGATGGTTTTAATCGTTATCATCAAGGTAAGCCATACATATATTTTTTCATTGAACAATTAAACTTAAATTATAATTTTTATTTATTTTAATTACAGCACAATTGGATGACAGTAAATTAATGCATTCATTAATTGAAAATACATTGAGAAAGAAGCCAGTTGATGTACCAAGTCATATTAAACCCAGTTATGACAGTGTTAATTTAGTATTAAAAAATATTGACAATGTAAGATGTATTGAATCACAAGTGGTCCATCAAGGTCTAGGCTATCGTGGCTTTGCTGACTGTGTTGCCTTTTACAGGTAATATCAAATTTTTCAATATCAACTTTTCAATACTAGCTTTTGAAATTTCCAGGAGATGTCATTAATGTTCCATAAAAGAGGTGGAATTTTTTTTTTACTTTTAAATTGAAATTGCTTTTTATCTTTTTTGTTTTTTTAAAAAAATTGCTTTTAATAGATAAATTTATTTATAAGATTCAAGTATAATTATATTGTCAATTTAATATTTATTTATTATAAAAATTCAAGGGGAAATCTATGCCTGATTGATTGGAAAAAATCAGAAAAAGCCAAGACTTTAAGCTCATCTTACGATTCACCCCTGCAAATCAGTGCCTACATTGGAGCTCTCAATTCGGATTCAAATTATCCATTTCAGGTAAATCAATTGTATAAATTATCTTGAATAATGCATTTGGAAATGAAAATTCTTTTCACGTTTTAAAAAAAAATTCAAGTGAAAATAATATTGAAAGAAAATCAATATAAAAAAGAAAAAAGTATTTTATTTAAATATTGCATTACTATGCTTTCAGGTAAAAAAGGGTGTTTTGGCATTTGCTTATACCAAGGGTAATCCACCCTCTGTTTTTGAATTTGATTCAACAAAATTAGAATACTACTGGAAAGAGTGGCTCAAGCGTCTTGCAAAATATCACATGATGCATTCAAAAAATTAATTAATTGATGAGATAATAAAGCAATTTTTTAAATATAAAATTTGTTTATTTTAAAAATTATTTTTAACACCTGTTTGAGTGTTGAAGTTTACGTTAATTTTAGACTAAAACTTGACTAAAAGTTTGAAAGTTTTGAGAAACTGATACAGACAAGTTTTGCTATTTATTAAGTATAATAATATTCAAGAGTTTAATAAACAAAAAATAAAAACTCTAAAATAAGTTAAAAAATTAAAATAAATATTTTTTCAAAAATAAAGTTATTTATTTTTACAATAATAATGCTGAGTAACACTCAACAATTATAACTTTTGATACCACACCCTATTTTAGTGGTTTGTGTTTATACCACGAGGTTGTAACAACTTACCCCCTTTACAATGTTATATTCGGCCTTTCTCCATAAACATTTTCCAACCCTCCAACGTTTTAGCCCATGGGAACTGTAAACTAATAGCGATCCTTGCATTTGTGTGTTATACTACGTCTTCCGTGGTTGTCGACCATATAACATATATTTTCTGGAGCTTTAACGAATATTCACATATCTTGAATAACTTTTAACTGCATTTACCAAAACTTTTAAGATGAATAAATTTTCTTATTTTTTTTTTTATTATTCAAAATTAGTTTTATTATTTTATTAAAATTATTTGATTTACATAATTTAATAGTCCAATTTTGCAATTTTTTTTTATTTTTATTATTGTTTTTGGTGATTGAGACAAAAAAAAAATTCATCTTGATTTTTAAAATAAAATAAAACTTTTATTTCACTTTATAAATACCAATTGAAAAAAAAAAATATGTCCGTAGTAAAAAAATTTGTCATTTTTATTTTTATATCAACAGGAAAATTCATTTAAAAATTTTCCATTTAAATATTTTTCATATTAAAAAATGAAATAATTTATTAAAAATTTCTTTTGTCATCGTGTTGAAGTATTTGATGGCATTTTTATATTTGCTAGTTGTTCCCAGTGGTATATTTAAGTATAGTAAAATGTTGCATGGTGTTGTTGAGTATATAGTCAAAAGATTCAACGTGAGTCAAGAGACCAGTACAGAGATATTATCATTGTGTATATACTCACCAACCGGGTAAAGGACCTCTTCATTACTGGACGCAAAACCGAGACCATTACTGATAAACCCAAACATCTTTCTTTATCGTTGTTATTATATATATTTGCTACTAAGAAAAATAAAAATATAAAAAAAAAAAAAACTACTATCTCACTTTTGTGTGTTATATTATTACACAACAAAAAAAAAAATGCTCTCAGTATGTTTCCTACCAAGACCATTATTATCACCATTATTATTATTATATATACACAAAGTAGATTGCATTTTTAATGGTATTTTTGATCGTAATAAACACACATGGTTTATGTTTGATCATAATATTAAATTATATTTTATTCTACTTGTTTCAAAACACCTTGACAACGTAAATAATATTTTACTAATTTAAAAAATCAAACGACATTTGTTTTATCATATTTTTTTTTTCATTTGAATTATGAATTTTCAATTGTTAATGTGATTAAATTATATTTGATACTTGAAATTTGTAGAAATTATAAGTTAAAAAATTTACGTATAAATGTGTTTATTCACAAGAAGAATATTAATGCGAATCAACGCTATTTAGTTTGTCCCCATGTTAAAGGATCATTCTAAATCTTCAGGACTAATCCTTGATAATCCTCTGCAGCAACCAAGGCATTGTTTTTTTTCCCAAATATTTTTTTATTTATTTATTCTTCTTACAGTCACGTTGTGGTAGCTTTTTATAAATTTACAGCATATCCACTCTCTTCATTTGCATCATTATCATCTCTCTCTCTCTCTCGGCATCCCAAATTATTAAAAATAAAATAAAAAAAATAGATAAAAACTGAAGATAATAATAAACTATAAAACTGAATATTTTTCATTCGAACCACGAAGAGGGATGTACCCATCAATTTGCATTCAAAGAGTGTACAACACCCTGCATATAGATCAAAATAAGGGTGGAGAAATTATTAATATCTATATATATATAAATTCTTGATTCAATGCGGCAGAAAGTTTCTGACAAATCCAATCGACTTCATGCTATAAGATGAAAATATCGAGGAAAAAAAAAATAAGAATTAGTCATCTTGGCTTTCAAGAAGTAAATGTAATATAAAAAGAAAAAAAAAAAAAGTTCCAAGAATATAATTCACAACAAGTGCATATAAAAATCATGACAACGAAAAAAAGCTTTATATAAAATTTTTCAGTACTTGAAAAATCTCTTTAAAAATTATTTCAAAATTTATTTATTATTATTATTTTTTTTGTTATTAGCAAGGGTAGTTTTTATGAATTTTTTTTTTTACCTCGTGCATTTTATCAATCGATATTTTACTTGAAAAGTTATCGTTGACAAACGTATAGTTTTTTTTCTATCCATATTATTTATTTATAACAATTTTATTATTATTATTTTTTTGCTATATTTATTTTATTTTTTTGTGTCCAACATTGTAGCTATATCACGTATATAAATATGGCTCGTTGATTTTGTCATTCAACGTTTATATATATATATTTTTTCTTCAATCTATTATTACAATTATTATTATTTTTTCTATATTCATTTCTGTCAAACGAAAGTATTAGTTGATGCATAAATTATTATATATGATAGTGTTGGATCGATGACTATATAAACTTTCGATATTAATTGATAATTACGTTGTGGCCAACCAAGCGTCCAAACCTGACGGTTTTAGTCCCTCATTCACAAAGGAACCGTTTATTTGATGCGGCCAAACGGCCCGGTAAAGTGTTCAGCGCACCGTGTCAAATGATCCACAAATAGGCGCGAGTACCTATACAATATACATCCCTGTCTTGGTGCAATGTACGTATGTACTATCTAGATATATTGATCTACATATATATGCTTGTTTGCATACACACAACCTGCATAAAATTGAGCAACAATATATATCTTATATAGCTTTGGCAAACCAGGGTATATATTGCTAATCATCATGGATGAAAATTTATCGTTTGATACTATTTTCAATCCTATAAATTGGAATGATACTATGATATCACTTTAATTTACCAAGAAGATTCTCCAATTGATCCCAAATTTGTCTTGAAACTTTTTCAATTTTGTCTCAGAGCTTGATCTCTGGATACAAGATTAATTTTATTTTTATTTCTTTCTTTTTGGGGTGATAGGAATTTATATAAATTTGTAAATATCTATACTATTATTATTTTAATGTGCAATAGAATTATAACGCACGATTGAATCAACAAGAATTGTATCGTATAAGAAATAAATAAATAAATAAAAAATTGCGTTGGAATTTTACAGCCATTGGTGCGATAAATGTGCGGTCATGTAAAGTTTAATGTTGAACTGCCAAGTGTTGGAAGCTTGGTACGACTGTTCAGGGAGGCTCATACGTGTGATGCGCTCGAGTGCGTCACACTTTTTTTTTTTTTTTATTTCTTCTCTTTGCGGGTAAAAAGAGATCAGTAAAAAAGACACGAAGGGGTTGGTTGTATTTCAAACTTTTAAACGGTATCCAACAGTTTTACTCTGACTAAAAATAAAAAAAAATGTTTGAGGGAAGAAAAAAAGTCGTTTACGATCTGAGCTTTTTATTATTTATTTTGCGAGTAATACGTGTGTGTATTCTCATGGTTTTTCACTCACTCACTTTCACCTTTTTTCCTTATATTTTTATTTTTTTTAAGTGCAGCATTCTCGATCAATGAAATGGTCGCTTGAAATATTCAAAACGCTCGTGAACGCCAGTTGAACATCGTCGTTTTCAAGTATAGAGGGGTCAAATAAGAGTGAAATAACAACGAAAAATATATACCTATAAAAAATATACCACAGCTCAATTAATAATTTCATAATTGCCAACTTTTCTTGTATAAATTTCTCGGTAACAATTATATTTAAATTCATTTGAGCTTTATAAAAAAGTTTTCTTTTCAATTCATTCAAAAAACATTTGACGTTATAATATTAAAATCCTTTTTTATTATATTTTCGCCAACCAAACAACAATCCTCCCTCGAAACAAAACTTTTTCTTTTTTTTTTTCCAGACGGAAAAGTACGTAATGTGATATACATGCAATGAGCACGCATGTGTACATATATATGCACGCACTCAGTGACGGTGGTTGAGCGCGAAAATACGTATTGTCTCTTTGGGGGTAAAAATGAACAAACAGAAAAATGTCAAATGCAAAAAAAAAAAAAAGGATTCAAAGCGAGCTTTTGCTTGCAATCCTTGAATCGGTTCTAAAAAATTTTGGCTGTGGTTCAAAGAAGGTTAAGAAATAGTTGCATGTAAAAAAAAAAAAACCATGTCGTGGTATACCGATGATAAAAAAAAAAAGTATACATGAATAGAATAAATTGGCAAAGGATAAAATCGACGCACGCATGCAGCACATATATATAAGATGATGTTGAAGCATCTCTTAAACGAGAAGCTATAACTTTTTGGATAACTCGGGGCAATGTTGGGCTTGCCATGGCTGGCTGGGTGCGGCCCAGGGGCAGAATCGATTTTTGGGAAAGGGGGTTAACGTAAAAGACGAGCAAGAAGTTGCAATTTAAAGTGAGAAAAATATAAGAAGGAAGGAAAAGATTGAGAAGAGGATTGAATGAATGAATACGAGAGGAATAGAATGTTGATAGTGAGGAAGAGAATTTGGAGCTTCCTCTTTTTCTTATTGGTAGACAAAGAAAGATGTGATACGGATTACGAACACACTGGACTGGGTAACGTTCGGTAACGTTTGTATACGATATCAGTGTATCAGGAGGTACCAGAACCCAACTATCCTACAGTCCTCTTTTTATACAGCTTTTTTTTCGACTCTCTTTCTCTCTTTTACTTGCTCAACTGGGGAGTTGATTCATCTCCTGCTGGAATAGATATATATATTCTCTTTTTTTTTTTTTTGGGTATATTCTTTTGGTAAAATGAAAGAGGGAAAAGCTGGATATACAGGAGGGTTATACTCTGTTGGGAATTTAACTCACGAGATATATATAGACGAGGGGCCAGTTGCTGAAAATGGACCGTGACATTTCAAAAGTCGTCTCCGCATGATAATCTGCCTAACTAGTATAAATTGTTCTTTTGGTTATTTATTTATTTTAAATAAATAAATTTTAATTATTAAATACTAAATTTAATTATAAATAATTATTGGGTAATAAATTTTAATAGATATATTTTTTTTAAGTCAATATTAATTTTTTTTTTTTAATTTAATGTTGCAGGTGGTTTATGAATTTTGATTGGAGCAAACATCAATTTATAATTTTCATCATCAAATACAGTAACGGTGAGTTGACAAATTTTTTTATCTATTTTTTTTTTTTTATAATTTTCAGATGACTTAACTCTTTTTTTTTTATTGTTTGAAGTTTTTTCTGTCAAATTTTCAAGTCATTTGAACTGTAAGTTTGGCTGTAGCTATACATCTATCGATCGATGTCGTTTCGAACTCGATTTTCGACGTCGAAACGAAATTGAAAGTTAAAATTATTATTATTTTCACTTGGGAATAATTTATATTTTATGTATAAGCTTTAATATAATTAATCACTGAATTTTATTTACTCATTGATATGCTGCATGTGCTTTTTAGTAAACTAGCAAAACATCAAGTGACCTTTGAATATTAATTTGCCAATTTAATAACACGACAATTGCTAAATTCAATTATTTCAAATTAATTTAATGTAAAATCAATAATATAAAATTGCTCAACAGAATAAATTAATTATTATATTTTATATTTTTATATGAAAAATACATCGACGGATTTATATAAGTACCTCTCGAATTTTTTATCAGCTCAATTTTATGATTAGTTTATTATTGATTTTTTATTTATAATTCCAATATTAAAAAATATATTGGCTATCTTTGAATACCATTATCAAAATTATAACTACTCTTGCTAAATTAAATTTTAATATTATAAGAAGTTTATTATAAATTGACCTTTTATATAATATCAAATTTTTTTTTTACTCAATTTATATTCAATACAATTTGTCTGGAAATATATCAGATAAATTTTATTTTTTATTCAGTTATAATCCTTGGAATTTCTAAGATATGAAATTAAAAAATAGATAAAAAATAGTAAGAATATTTTCAAGAGCTAGTGAATCTTGCATATTTTTTAAAAAATATTTCATCTTTTTTTTTTTTTTTCGATGTGAAGTATAGTAGAGTCATTCGAAATATTTGTCATGTCATAAATATTTTTAGAAATGATATAAAAATATAATAATAAAAACAATAAGGCTTTCGAAAAAAAAAGAAATAAAAAAACGAACTGCTCACTTGAGCAGCTGTCTGTTGTGGTAAGGTTTTCCCTCGAGAATACGAAGGAACGTCTCGAAATGCCCTCCCAAACTTCGGTTATACTACTGAAAGTGAAACTCGTGTCACCAACCAATATATATTTTGTATATTACAAAACTTGTTTAATATATTATTTATACACATTGTATAATTAATTTTATAATTAATCTAAAATTATCTTAATCCAATTCTCGGAAAAAAATCAATTTTTATCAACAAAAAAACACAAAAAACGAAATGAAATAAAATCTTCTATTTTTTTTTTTATTTATTTCTCGTTATTAGCCTTCATTAGTTTAATAAAATTTCAGATCTCTTTCATCTCTTTTGTTCCTTTGTTGTTTTTCATTTATTTATATATATTTCTTTTCAACGTTATACGGAGATTTTATCACACTGATATACCAGCGAGGGAAAGAGGAAAAAAATAGAGAAAAACGTGATTCAGACTTGGCAATTTCATCGCTGTAATTTGGCATGTCGGGTGACACAGGGGGAGGTAAACCATAAAATCCACAAACACAATCATAAAAATTTTCATCTCGTTTCTCGTTAAATTACATTCACATACATGAAAATACATTACAATTATTCGTCCGGCACAATTATATTACCCCAATCATTTTTGCATTTTTATAAAATTGTTAAAATTCAATTTCAACAAACAACTGGTTGTATAATTCATCATAAAATATAATATATATTTTTAAATATAAAAAATAATTATAATTATTATTAATTTTATAAAAACATGCAAAATGTAATTAAAATAATTAATTATAATTATTTTAATGACAGTGATAAAAAATAGTTTATCATTTTTTTTTATTTTTTATTTTTTTGTTGCTGTACGTGATGAATTAAATAAAAATATAAACTTATGAATGAAAAATAAGTTTTTTTTAGACAGTGACGTGGATAAGTGTGAGCATTGCATGACGGGGGTTTCAATGAATGTATATAGTGATATGATGGCATGCAATGTTGACGCGTTGCGGTGGTGTCATGCGGAAATGTGGCTTAAATGCGTCAAGGGGTCGTAAAGACTTTGCGGTATTTGCTTTAATTCGTCGTGGATTTACAAAGGATTTATAATAAATATTTATTATTTAACTATTTAACTGTATTTATTTATTTATGTTTATCATTTTTTCAAGTTTATAATGTACCTTACAACAAAGAAATGATCGTTAATCACTTGTGACACTGTCACACACATATCACCCTGCCATTTTTCACAGTTGATTAAATTATTTTATTTTTTATTGACAACATTAAGTCATTATTGTTGAGCTTATTTTTTTTATTTTGCTAATAAAATTTTACTTATATAAATATTTATTCTATGTATATTTTTATATTTTGCATCAGATGTTTTTGTTATTTTATGTTGAAGCTTTGTTATTGCTGTCATGCTTGAAAATTAAATGTAAAAAAATATAACGTGTTTATAAAGATGAGTTTATGATGACAGAAAATATTGGAAAGGCTATATATATACATCTATACTTTGAAAATAATTTAATCAAGCATGTGAGGGTATACGAGAACTTTAGATGAAGGCATGATTAGTTAATTTATTGAACCACGGGTGGACACTTTGGCTGATTCACTTTAATCAAATTCTATTATTACATTTCTTTTTTTTATAACAAATTTATATTGTGGTAGATAAATAATACTGTTATATATTTTGTTAATAATTAAATTAGCCTGTGGACAAAAAATAAATGAAAATTATTTTACAAAAACCAGGAAAATATTATCAATCTATTATAATTAAATTAAATTTCTGTCTGGTTTTTATCTTGAAAAAAATTTAAATATACCAGAAGAATAAATTTACAAGTAAAAATAATAAAAACAAAATTCACAAGAGAATATCGAAAAAAGCGTCGATTAGGTAATTGGTCTAGGTACACCTTTTTGGTAATTTATTTTAATTAGATTCATGATATATATTATGAAGTTTTTTAAATTTATTTTTAGTTTAAATTGTATTTCGATGAAAATTTTACAAGCTCTTTATTTTTTTTTATTCCAAGAGATTTTGATTCTGCCTTTTAAGTAGTATTTTCAGTGTTTTTTGAATGGTAAAAAGAAGCATTGCCATTCTCTTTCTACTCCTCATTTAGCCCTCGTCATCACTCCTTGTTTTTCTCAGTGTAATTCACTTTTTGCATTTCCTCCAACTGTTGTCGAGTGTAGACACGGGTCTTTGTATTAAGATTAAAAAGAAATAAAATAAAACAAAATGCCGATGTTAAGTAGGTAAGAAAAGTGATCTTTTGTATTTCAAAAATAAAAAAAACTAAAAATACTTTTTTATCTTTTTAACAAATGTAAAAAGATAAAAGAAAAAAATAGACTATAAACGAGCTATTTTCTTTTTCTGGACGTATTTTTTTCCGAGCATTTAAAGAGACAAAAAGAATTTTATAAAATAATCATACAAAGAATGGAAAAAAAAAAAATTCTCATATTGAATTTCCAAGATGAAATACAAGCACTTGAATGTTTGCTTTAATATACAAGTCGATTTACAATTCCGAATAAATCCTTAAAAAGAATTTCCACAATTTTCCTGAATAAAAAAAAAAAATACACTTCAAAATGAATTAAAAAAAAAAAAAGAATTATCAAAACTTTTGAATTAAAATATTTTAATGAAGACATGTAGATAAGATATAAAAAAAAAAAAAAACTTTAAATGACTAAGAGATAATCTCTCTTTGTTAAATCCTCCTTAATTCCGGAAAGAACTTAAAAATTACGCTAATGATCGAAAAAAAGAAAAGTCTTAAAGTACATTTTTCTTTTTTACCAAAAGAAAAATTAAATAAAAAAAAAAAAAAAAATAGCTAGAAAATAAAACGCAACGTACATAAAATAAATAAAAGTATTTTCTATCGAAAAAAAAAAAAATCTAAAAGTATAATAAAAAGAAAAAAAAAAAAAACAATAAACACAGTGCATTAGCCACCCTTCGTCAGATAAAGTATACCTCATGCCCCAACCGAAGAATGACATAAAAAAAATGATAATAATAAAAATTGAAAGACAAATCATCATCAAGCTTACGATGAGTATTCACAACATCATGTAGAGCACGTTAACCAATCAATTAACATTGTTTTTACCCCTCTATAAGCCTCCCCATATACGAAAATTCTATTGCCAAGAACAATTTCATAAATCGTGAATAACATTGAGGTCTTTGACCAATGTGTTGAGTCTGATTTTGAGGATTTACACCACCACCACCTCTGCAATGAGCATTAAGGGGATCAACAAATTTACAAAACGAGGTAAAATATATATTTTTTTTTTTGTTCATATTTAATTCTTTGTAGAAAAGGGTTGAGTGTATATACGACTAAAATCTCCATTAGCTGGGTGACTAGAGCTGGATTTATGTTCGATTATCTAGATGATAAAAAAATAGGGGATGATGAAAGAGGTCACAGACGTGGTTGAACACTGATAACAATACAAACACCCTTAAAAATTTTTAAACAAAAAACAACATTCTTTAATTTAAAAATAGTTATTAATTATTTTATAAATTTTCTTTGTAATTGTTTTGAAAAAATCTTCATTTATCTAAATGAAATATATATTATTTTTTTTTCATAATTTTTTATTTATACGGCTTGCTTTGTCACTTAACAATGAGGTTTTTATATATATTTTATTTTACATTTTTCTTTGCGCCAAATTCTGTTTTGTCTTTTATCTTAAAAATGTCGCAGACTCACAGTGAATGCATCAAATTAATAACTGTACCAAGTTGAAATTTTTTAAACTTGATACAAGTTTTGGCTTTATCATTGTTTGAAAATTGTTTGAGAAAAAAAATATCTTAACAGTGACGTCTTTTGATATGTTTCGAAATGTTGAAATGTTCATTTTGTACGAGTGATGTTAGTATCAAAAACTTTTGTTAATATTTTTATTATTTTTTATTTAATTCTTTTGTTGGAATTGTCGTTATTAATACATTAAAAAAATTTAAATTGTTTAGTTTATTTAATTTCATTATTTTACTGTGAAAAAGTGATCACTTTTTTAATTTTACGAGCACATTGGCGCGCTACGCGCGCCTGTATCTATACCTTCTAAAAGGTTCATTGTTCATTGATTTTATAAACACAAGTATTATCATAAAAAAAAAAAAGAATGAATAAATTGACGAAAAATTTATTTACACATAAATCACACATAATTCACACGTAATTTTTAGTCTAATAACATCAAGATTGAATGTTTACTGAAAAAGTTGTGCTACCTTAATATGTCAATTTAAAAAAAAAATATAAAAAATATTTAAAAAAATTTTGTTTTTGAATTATTTCTTCACACATAAAAAACACATAATTCGCACAAAATTTTAAGCCCAATTGCATCGAGATCCGATGATTATTAAAAAAGTTGTGCTAGCTTAATATGTCAATTTTAAAAAAAAAAATATAAAAAATATTTTAAAAAATTTTGTTTTTGAATTATTTCTTCACACATAAAAAACACATAATTCGCACAAAATTTTAAGCCCAATTGCATCGAGATCCGATGATTATTAAAAAAGTTGTGCTAGCTTAATATTTGAATTTTTAAAAAAAAAATTTAAAAAATAAAAAAAAAATTTTCTTTTAAATTTATTTCTTCACACATGAAAAACACATAATTCGCACAAAATTTTAAGCCCAATTGCATCGAGATCCGATGATTATTAAAAAAGTTGTGCTAGCTTAATATGTCAATTTTTAAAAAAAATATAGAAAATATTTTAAAAAATTTTCTTTCAAATTTATTTCTTCACACATAAAAAACACATAATTCGCACAAAATTTTAAGCCCAATTGCATCGAGATCCGATGATTATTAAAAAAGTTGTGCTAGCTTAATATTTGAATTTTAAAAAAAAATTTAAAAAATAAAAAAAAAAATTTTCTTTCAAATTTATTTCTTCACACATAAAAAACACATAATTCGCACAAAATTTTAAGCCCAATTGCATCGAGATCCGATGATTATTAAAAAAGTTGTGCTAGCTTAATATGTCAATTTAAAAAAAAAAAATATAAAAAATATCAAAAAAAATTTTGTTTACTCGCTTTTTTTTGTTGTTTTTTCGTTGCTAACGAAATAAATAAAAAAATAATAGAAAAAGGCAAACAGAAAGAAATTTGTATGAGAGTAAGTGAGAAAAAAACAATGACCAATCAAATGTCCGGAAGACTGATGATGTTTGTCCTTTTTATATTAGGAAAATTTAGTAATTTACATTTTTACGTACTTTTTAATGCTATTAAAAAATAACATGATAATGATTGTTAAAAAATATTATATTTCAATTCATTTACAAAAGCATATTATTTTTAAATTTAATAATAATTTAAAAACAAAATACATCTGTTTAATACATTGTGTAAAATATTAAAATTTTAAATTCTATTTACAAAATAATATTATTTTTGAATAGAATAATAATTTGAAAATTCCAGTTATTATGATAAAATTAATGTAATTTAATCATAATAAATATCATAAAATAACAGATAAAATAATAAAAACAAGAAAAAATATAACATGACTTTTAAATGGAACTATTGTCTACATCTTTTATTTTTTTATTATTTTTATAAAGTTCTTCATTTTGTTGATAGAAATCTCAATGCAATATCCAACTTTACCAAAACATTCTTCATAATAACAAAAAAAAATTGTAAAAAGATCTCCACTTTATTTTCTTTTTATATTACAAACCTTTGATTTTTTTATTTACCTTTTTTTTAATTTTTTTCATACTTTACGGAAGTTAAAATTTTGTCAGCATTGATTTACCTTTTTTTCTTTTTATCTCAATATTTTCAGTAAAGAGCTGTAGACTATTTTTTTTGTTATTATTATTTCTAAATCCATGGAGATTTCGCAAATAAGGTTTCGTGTATATATGAACCGAATATCCCATGGGTGACCCTCAACATGTCATTTTCATTTTATTCACCCTCGTCTCCTTACAACATCACCTTTCCAACTATTTTATTATGTTATTTTATTTTTTTTATATTTTATATAGTTGTTACTTTAACCTTCTTTTCGTCGATGTAATGTTTAAGTACAGTGTGTCTTAAAGCTTCCATCACAACTATTACCTTTTCCACTTTCATCAAAAATAAAAAATGACAAATATACAATAAAACAAAATAGAAATTTAATAAATAATATAAAAAATAAAAACAAGATATAGTTGTATAGTGACTATATATTTTTATTTATTTTTATGGGGTTTCAACTTTTTTACGTCAAAAAATATATAGTGCATATACATTTTTGCGAGATACTCTGAGCTTGGAAACACCCTGTGACGGTTAATGGCGTTATACGGTGTTACCAAGGAAACCATAGAGATACAGAGAGAGAAAATTTTTCACCATATACACAAGAGAGTAAATCAGAAGAGAGAAAAATAGAAAAACAAGGAAAACCCCGTAAAGTTTTATTCAGCAGGAGGCAAAAGACCATTTCTCTCTTACCCTTTTCTCTTTTTACCCCTGAAAAACGTATTTATAAAAAATAATAAAAAAAAATAACAAAAATACATTATAAGAACCTGTCACTATCCCAGTTAGTCGCCCTCATCATCCCTCATTTCTTTTTTATTTCTAGCCTATCGTCAAATTTTAGCATAACTTATTTTTTCTTTTTATTTTTAAATTTATTTTTCACTCATTTATCTGTTTTATATCGACGATGACACATTTCACGCACTTGATCTTGATTCTCGGCACAAAATCATCGAGGGAATCTTTTGATAAATATTTTTTCCTATTGTCTATTTTATACTTGGACTATTATTATTTTATTTTTTGAATTATATAGATTGTTACGCACGCGTGACGCATTATTGGCACGCCCTTTTATGTATTAAAATAAATAATAATAATGTGTGAATGTGTTTGTCTCAGGATAAAATAAAATGAGATAGAAATATCTAGGGTGTTGTTTTGAATGTATCAATATATAGGTAAATCTATGTGTACCTCGGGAATATGTCTGGTGTCCTCATGGAATTAAACTCCGGGATATACCATCACAATCGGATATGCGTATTTTCCAACTAAATTTTTCATTTTATATTTTTTTGTTTCTATCATTCGAAATTTTATTTTTAATAATTTTTTTCTTTTTTTTTTTTTTACTATCATTGGTTTTAAAAATACTTTTTTTATAAATTTTTATTATTATTACTTTTTTATGTATAATCGTAAAAAAGTATAGGATAAAAAACTTTGGTCTATTTTTTTTTAAATATTTTACGACTAAAACTTTGTACTATATATTTTTTTAAACAATTTTTTGAATTTTTTTTTTTTTGCTGTGAGCTTTTGTTGTATATTTATTTTTATTTAAAATCAAGTTGACAGTGTGAATAATGTTTAGAGAGGTCAATGAAACAACACAAGCTACAGTCTTTGTCAAGCGAGCTTCTATCAATCTTGAGTGTCTCACCGAGGTCGGGTTTACTCTATAACATTTCTATATGCCACCCCTCGCAATGTTTGTGCTTGCGTCTCGAAACAGATTGCTGCACACGGTGAGAAAAATACCACGTGAAGTCAGAAATCATGCCACTATAACTACGAAAGCTCTTTCTTGTGTATCGTCTTTTTTTACTTATTTTATTTCGTCCATTTTTTTTTTTTTTTTTTTTTATACACTTACCCTCTTGCTTTATTACCAAGAAGAGAAGTATTCGATTTTTATTTTTTTTTTGCTTTCGTTGTACCCTAACACAATATGAAACTCTTGAAGGATGAGAAATATTTTTAAAATATAGTAGGGTGGAAAATTTTTCGCATCATCCTCACAGAGTGTTGCATGACGAATGATTTTTTTTTTATTTTCACTTTATCACAGATGTATTATCATTTTATCATTATAAAAATAAATAGAAAATTAATAGCTAAATTATAATACATTTTTTGATGTGTCATCAAACTCAATGTATATGTATATTTTACAACAACAAAATTTTTTACAATTATATAAATAATAAAATATGGTTTTTAAAAAATTATAAAATTAATTTGATAAAAAAAAAAAAAAAGGATTACGGTTAAATATAATTTGATAAAAATATTGAGTACATATGCACTTAGATTGAAGCCCACATGTCCAGCATCCATATTTGACACCCCATTTTGCCTGAATAATGATCAACCGATAATCCCATCAGATAAACCCTTTAACATGTTTTGTTCCCCTTCTATTATCACTCGGCAAATCGCTTGTAGAATATTTGCACAATTTACCATCCGAGTATATATAATGAATGATTGTTGTATTTTGTAGATATATATCTATTTTGTTCTGATCAGAGTATATCTAAGCGTTGTCTGCCCTGAAAAAGGGTGAAAACTTGAATTGTATGTATATAGAAATTTTGACAATTGAGCTCCATCAACAGAAACAAGTCGTTATTTTAACGAAAAAAAAAAAAAAATATAAAATGATTGGTCAATGTAGTGACACAACTAAAATTTTTAACAAAACATTGAATTATATTTTTATTATCATCGTGATAAATTTATCTATCTATCGAAATATTTGATGGGATAATTCGCGTCAAAACATTGGACAATTAACCCTCAGGGGGATTTAAAATAGGTATTGAAATAAGTCTAGGACCTTAGTTTGGTTTAGAGGTTTGTGGGGTGTTACACCCCTCTTTCTCTCTTTCTATCTTTAATACCCTAGCATAATTTGGACACCCCTTGCCCCCTTTTTAACTTGAAACTAAAACCTTCAAAATGGCTCGTGGGTTATTTGCAAAACCGCAGGGGAATTACTTTAAAGATTACATGAAAATTCTATTAACGTCTTAGTCTATTTTCAACGACATTATTTCATATACTGCACATAGGTTATCAATAAATTTTAATTGAGTATATGAAATTAAAAAGATAATTTTTTTTATTTATCAATAGAAGATTTAAAAAAAAATATCGAAACAACTTTGAAAGAATAATCGTCAACATTTTTACTGTTTTTTTTTTTTTTTTTTTGTATATAATTTTTTATTATCAATATTACCTTTGTATCATAACACTTCAAGGTAAAAACAAAAAAAAAATAATAATACGACACTCGTCGATTTTCAATATTTTTTATAATTTAATATTTTTTAATTTCAATTAATATAGAAATAAAATTTCATTCATTATCTGAATACAATATAATTTTTCTAATAATAAATAATTTGAATAAAAATAAAAAATATTTAATTATGTAATTTATTGTTTTTTAATTTATTTAAAAAACAAATAAATTTTTATCATGATGATAATATTCCAGTATATTCCATAATATTCAACAAAGTTCAGAAGCTGGAAGATAACGACGTTTGAAATGATGCAATTTAAAAGGGGGTTGGTAAAGCTGTATATGCTGTAAACACTAAACATATACAGAATGTGTATGTGTATGCGGAAGAATTGATGCAATAGTAAACGGCCTGAGGCTTGAAGTTAAGTGCACCGATATGCTAACAGCATTATATGCATGTATATGTATCTCTGGCCACCAAGAATATTACGTTGAGATAGGATATACATATATACATGTATAAAATAATGGGGTGGGTTTAAGAGGTGATGGGAAGTAGAGTACATTGCACGTGTCCACTCTTTGCCACAGCCAATTAGCTCAACTCTACTATTAATTCCGTCAATTAGGGATAACACGAAAATTCTATTACAATCTTATATATACTCAATGGTATTTTCAAAATCTCTATATCTATTTTGTTTTTATTTTTTTGCATGTTAAGGTTTTACTGGTTGTGAATATAAACATTCCAAATATTTACCTGTTTAACCACATTTGTGAAAACTATATAGAAATTACTGACCAATAGGTTTATTAAATTGAAGCTATACACAAATATAAATATTATACTTTATTTTTTTTTTTTAATAATATTATATTGTTGCAAGTACTTTTTTTTTTAATATATATTTTTTTTCTTTTTTCCCTTCACTTATCTTTATTTGTAAAAATAAATGATTTATTATATTGCGATTAGCTAATTTTGAGTTGGCTCATTAACTTTAAAATATATGACAGTTTTAAAATGAAAAAAAATTAAATGAACTTGCTGACTTGACAAAAAAATGGGTTAAAAATTTTTTATAAAAAAATATATATATGAGTAAAGAAGTTTGAATATTAAAGTTAAAAAATTATTTTTCAATGATATTCAAAAATAAATATTTAATAAAGTTACAGTGAATTTTTTTTGTTTGAAAATTATAAATATATTGCAATCAACATGTTAAAATTTAATATTTATAATTAATATAAATTTTCATAACTCAAATAATGCTGTATCAACAGAATCATTTAAAAACAAAATACAATAATATGATTAACTCAGCAATTTATTAAATGTATGTCAATTGTCATGTGAAATTTTGATTCATTTTAAAATCAGTTGAGTATTAACTGTTGAACTGTAATCATGAATTTTTTATATTTTTTAATTACTCTAAATGGGCTTATATTTTTAACGAGTGCTATTGAAAAATCACCAGATATTCGTAAGTACATTTATATTTATTCATTGATTGCAATCGAAAAATAACTTATTCATGTATATTAATTTAAAAATATTTATTGTTTTTTTATAAATTTAAAATGTTTTTTTTTTTTTTTAGCATCATTTTTAAAAATATGCCACCGCAATGATAAACATTTGGATAATTGTATGAGAAAAAGTTTTGAAGCTTTGAGACCTTATTTAAAAAATGGAATACCAGAACTTTTGATACCACCATGTGAACCACTTTATTTACCAAAATTAGAAATTGGTCAAGCAGCTGGTCCAGTGTCTGTTAATTCAACTCATACAAATATTGTAATAAATGGTGGAAGTGATTTTATTCTAAAAAACATCAAGTTAGTAATATTTTAATAATAAAATTATACAATTATTAAAAGAAAACATTGCAATAATAAATTATCATTTTTATATCTGTAGAATTGACACGGTCAAAGATCGAATCAAGCTGAAATTAAAAATACCAAAATTAAATATGAAATCAGACTACAGTGTTGCTGGTAAAATTTTAATGATTCCAGTAACTGGTCGTGGTAAATTTACTGGCAATTACACTGACATTGATACAATAATTATGATACAAGGTGAACAATACATAAAAAGTCAAACAAATAAAAAACATTTTCGTGTTGTTGAATTTTATGTTGATTTTGAAATTGGTGATTCAAGTATTCATTTGGAAAATTTATTCAATGGTGATAAAACACTTGCTGATGCAATGAATATATTTCTCAATGAAAATTGGAAAATTGTTACTGCTGAGATAAAACCAGTACTTGAAAATACAATATCAAAATTATTTAAAAATTTTGTTAATAAAATTTATGATAAATATCCATTGGATATACTTTTACCATTATAATTATAAAAATTTTAAAATTGAAAAATAAGCTTACAAATTTACAAAGAATAAAAATATTTATAATATAATTTTTTTAAAATTTTGTTGTAATTGTAATGTATCAAATTTTCCATGAATATTAAACACAAAGTTTCAAGTAAACAAAACAATGTATACATTTGCAAATTGTTGATAGGGCATTATTGTTTATTATTAACAAAAGTTTATTGTTGAATTGCAAATTTAATTAAGATAATTACGGTATTTATTGAGTAATTAAGGGTTCTCATTTGTATTTGAGTACTAAAGCTGATTTTCGAAGAGACTGAAAGGGAGAAAAGGGATGAAACTCATATAGACTCGCAATATTTTTCTCCTCTTTTTTACTCTTTTACTCTCTCTCAATCCACTCGACCATTCCTCAAAAGCCCCTTTTACCTTTTTTATCTAAATAAAAATATAAAATTGAATTGCAAATTGTTTTTCTGCATACACATATAAATTTAATGAAAAAAAAAAAAGTTTTAAAAAAAAAACAAATTTAATTCATAAGAGTTAAGAGCTCATAAGAGAAATAAATTTTTCAAGTACTAAAAAATATGAAATAAATAAATCGAAATAAATCTAATGAATAGGATGGTTTATTCATTTATTTAAAAAAAATATCAAATTACCAAATGTTTTCATAGATTTTTGTTTATATATTTATTTTTTTTTAAAATATTTTATAGAATTTTATATTGGATCAAATAATGTCTCTGTCATTTATTATATTGTCAAGTATATTTTCTTATCACCATGACTCAACTTTTATTCCTCTCTTTTTGTATATTGTCCCCGTATATTTATATTGAAATTTTTCGTCATATGCGAGTGTGAATATGCGTTTATAAATATATGGCCCATACACTGAGACAAGACATTATGTCAAGTCAGCAAGTTTTACTGCACCATGCTGAGTAACACACGAATTATTTATACAATTTTACTCTGCCATTTTGAACAACCACTTATCTCAAAATGAAATTGTAAAAAATAAATAACGTCAAAATATTTTTCTATTTTTTATATATATTATTTAATTTTTATTCAAACTAAGATGACTAGAAAAATATTTAAATAACTATTATTTCTGGTGGAAAAAAAAATGTTTTGTTATGTTTTTGATTCATCAAAATATTATATACATTTGGTTAAAAAAATATTTATATTTTAAAGTAATTGGAAACTTGTATGTGTGTGCTTTTTTTTTATGGGGTGCGTGTGACTGCGAATGAAATAAATATGAGATCAAAAAAATATTGGGGGGCGTTCAATTTTGAGGGTAAACATTTTACCGATTAGAAAAAAAAAATTACGTGAATTCATTTTATTTATATATTGATCAAAAATACACAGACAATTTTATATAGATCTTATAGAAAATTTGTTGAAAACCTTTCTACAAAAATGTCTCTCCCGAGAAAAATTTTATTTTCTGCTATCTTTTTTAAAATTCTCTTTTGAGTATATACTTATATAAATTTAAAAATAAAAAATACATGCAAACTTTTGTATAAAAATACATAGAACGTTTGAGTTTGAATAGGATATTGGCAACAAGAATGTCGGAAATACAGTTCATAAATCAAAGGGCTCTTAGCGGATGTATGAGAAAGTGAAAATTAAATCAAACAACAAATGTAGTAAAGTGGTTTAAACACAGAATCAAGGTTTGAATTGATGATAAATTTAATTTAGATACAGAGAGCTTTGATGCAATTTGTATGAAAAATAAAATTTTAAAAAACTCGCTGACTGTGAGTTGACGATAAAAAAAAAAAATTATTTAATTCACAAATATTGCTGATATTGATTTGTTATTGTTTCATAATTTGATGACGCATTTATAAACGCACTTTCTTTATTTTTCTTTCAACGCCTCAAGTAGTTATTACCTTTTTTTTTTTCAACCGATGGCCAGACATGTCAAAGTCACGTACGTTTTGGATACACATTGTAAATTTATTTTTTCAGCACGTATAAACTTTACCAAGAAATACACGTTAAAAATTTTTGCAGCTAATACAAAATCAAAAAAATAAAATGAAAAAATTCTCATTGTCAATTTTTTTTTTATCTCCAAAAAAATTTACAAAGGTCTATTCAAGTTATTGACCTTATAAATCCATAAAATACATCTACGGAATTATTTTCTAACAATGATAAATACAAGTTAAATAAAATTTAAAAATAAATATTAATTTTCCAACAAATTTTAATAATCAAAATGAAAAATAAAAAAAAATAAAAAGTTTTTTCATTCAACAATATACAAATATAATACAAGATTTCTTAATTAAAAAGTAATTAAATTTTATTAATGGTCAGTTATCTTTTTTTGTTATTTTTTTTTTAAATTTATTTTTTGTATTGGACGCATATTTCGGTGGGTGGTGAATGGGTTTTAGTCCGTCGGGAAATAAAGAGGTATGTTCTCGATGGTTGTATGTATATAATGGAGGGATGTAAACCCCTATCGTTTGTATATTCTGTTTCTCTTTCACTCATTCATTCTCTGTAGCTTTTAAAACCGCAGATTGATGCCTCGAATTATATTCGTCGCGTGGACCATCCGCTTTACTTCACTTTTGCCTGAATTACTCGCTCAATATAAAAACAGTTGCAACCTTTCGGTCATACGTAAAAAAAAACTACATGCAATCTTCAATAAATTTGAAGATTACATGCAGTCTTTTTTTACGCTTAATTTAAGTATTTTTTTTTTTTTTTGTTATTTTTGATTATGGATTATTTATATTATCAACTTTATTATAATTAGGTCGATAAGATGAATAATTTTTAACAAAACTTGTTGGTTTTATACCATAATCAGCAAGAGCTAAATTCATAATGCTTTTGCTAGAATTTATATCTCTATGTAAGACAGTTTTACAATTTTTACAATATACATACCTGTCTGGTGATATACTAACAAAACATTTTTCTCCACATTTATAACATAATTTTGTAGTATTATATTCATTGACAAATGCAATATCAATATCTGGACATTTAGCAAGTTCTCGAGTTATACGACATAATGGTGCTTGGACATGTCCTTTGATACCTGATGGCATTTCAACTTTTCCAATAAAGACCAGTACTTTTCTATTGTTTTTTGGTAAATTTACTTTTTCTTTTTTATTTTTTTTATTTTTTTTTTGTTTTTTCAATTTACCTTCATTAACTGGATTTGTAGCTGGACTAATTGATACTGCTTTATTTTTATTTTTTTTTTCTTTTAATTTTTTTAAAATATTGTCTCTTCTTTCAATTCTTGCTGCTGTTTTAATTTTACGATTTTCAGCCATTTTTGTTTTCAATATTTTCGTATTTTCAATTTTTTTATTTATTCTTAAAGTTTGTTGTTCTGTTTTTGGTCCATATTTTAAATATTTATATTTTGTTTTGTTGTGTTTTGGCAAATCTTTTTTATTTGGATGATATTTTTCTTGACCATATCTTATATAATTAACATATCTGGCTAATTCTCGTCTATCATTAATTTTAGCATTCCATGATAACCATGCAATTTTTCTTCTTTGAAAAAATATTTGAGCTCTGTCAAACCATTTTAAACGAAATTTTGTAATATTTATATAATTAGATGGATCATCAACATCAATATCTTTAAATTGTTTCATTTCCATTAATTCTTGAAGATATATTTCAAGTTTATCATATCCTAAATTATGTAATTTATATTTATAATGATATTGACCAGTTCTATAACGCCATGATGTTGCTTTTAGTAATATTTTTTTTTCTTTTGTTTCATCACCAATATCATTAATATTTTTAACAAAAATACCAGCTAAAGGATATACAGCACCTGGATCAAATGAATATACTCCATCATAGTCATCAATATTTATTGATTTTTTATATATATCTTTTTTAACATTAGACTCATCGATAGGTCTAGCACAATGAATTGTTACATATATTCCATTTGTTGATATACTGTATGCAAAAGCTTCATTAATACGTTCATGATTTTTCAAATTTGGCAATAATTTATCCCACATTTCATTTGGCTTATCATCATCAAGTGCACCAGTACGACTAGATTGAGCACCCTTATCTTTAAATAATTTACGTAATAAAGTAAATGCACCAGTTGTAGTTATTGTTTGACATTTTAATCCTGGTGATTGTATTGGTACTAATTTAAATTTAATATATTTTTGAAGATCCATAAAAAATTCCAAAAATTGCCACCATTTGTCATAAAATGATTTAAATTTTAAATTTTTATGTTTAATAAATAATTCATGGTTAGCCAATTTTTCATCAATTTTACCATTACAAAATAAGTTTATAGCCATTGTATTGGCTTTATACCATGAAATTCTTTCTTTTTTTACATCATTTTCTTCATTTTTGTTTAATTCTCGTAATATAAATTTTCTAACTCTTGATTCAGCATGCATTTTAACATTATTGGAAAAATTAGTTATAAATATTTTGTATTCTTCATCAAATAATGGTGAACGTCCTGTACAATCATATTGACGTCGTTCTTCATTTTTATTACAATTTAGTTTACGAAATTCTTTAGTCAATTTTTCAATTTCAATTGAATCATCATTTGATGAATTTGGTTTATAATCTTTATGCAAAAATTTACCAATATGCTCTAATCGAGGAAGTGTATTTGATGTAATAATTTTATTTAATAACCACCGGTCTTTATGTCGTAAAAAATATTCAAATTGTATAGATTTTTCTATTGAAAGTCCTGATAATTCTTTGACTGTATTTATTATTTCATTTTTAATTAATTCATTATTACAAAGATTATTTAGACCCATTTGTACTGAATACATTTCTAATTTGGTATCTTTTCCAAATTTACGTTCAAGTGGAGTTAATTTATAATCTTTACAAATTTTACTTCTTCTTGTTGCATGACCAGTTTCATTACAATCTTTACATATTATTGATGATGTTGTTTTTGATGGATTTATTTGTTTAATAATTATATTTGAATTATTTATTGAATTTGTTACATTTATTGCTTTTGATGTATTATTATCATCAATTTTATTTTTTTTATAAGATAAACACCATGATGATCTTTTACTTTTATGTCCTTTTTTTTTACAATCTGTACATGTAATTTTTTGTCTATAATCACTAAATTCACAAAGTTTATTTTTTTTACTTGCATGTCCTATTCTATAACAATCAATACATTTTCCTTTTAATTTATTATTAGACCATTTTCCATCATCTGGTAAATCATCAATATCAATATCTAAAGTATCAGTTGATCCTAAAATTTTTGCATTTTTCATATTTTGACATAATAAATTTGATGTATTATTTAAAGAATTCATATTTATATTATTAATATTATTACATAATGAATTTGTTGTATTATTTGTTATTATTGGAGTTAAATTATTTGATTGATTTGTTTCAACATTATCATCATCATCATCATCATCAACTGATATAATATTATTTCTATGAAATATTGATGTTTTACTTATTTCCAATTTATTATTATTATTATTATTTTTTTGTTTTTTTTCAACAATACAAGAAATGTCGCTATTTTTATTATCGATTTTTCTTTTTATATCTTTATTTGGTTTAAATTTTTTTTTATTAATTAAATAATCATCATCATTTTTTCTTTTTACTTGTTTATTTTTTTCAGGTAAATTAAGATTATCATCTTTTTTTTTATAAATTACCATATATGGTGTATGTGGTGATTTTAAATTTTTAATTTCATTAAATGTTACATCTTTTACTTCTTTATCATCATCATATATATACCATTTATTTTCCGATATATCTTTATTATATGTATAATAATGTCCACTTCTAATTTTTTCACCATTATGTACAGTAACACTATGTATCTCATAATTTTCATTTTTTACTTTTATAGATTCATTCAACTCTACATAATCGTGTATCTTATTAATTATATTATTTTTTATACTAGATCGTTTCAATAATAATATTAAATGTAATGGTGTTTGTATTATTTCTGTAGTTTTTGTTTTATCACGTTCTACCTTGCAATTATCGCATTTTACATTTTCTAAAGTTTCTGATTTTAAACAATTATCAAACATATCTTGTATTGTTAAATTTTTATTTGACGAAAAACACAATTGTAAATTATTAAAACTTTCAATATTTATTATTGTATTATTACAATTTGTACATTTATGTATTATTTTAAATTTTCCTACAAAAAATTTTTCAATTATTTTTTTTAAATCTTCATATTGATTACATAATGCAAATAATTGAATTAAAAATTCTGAACAATCTTCTTGTCTTGTATATTTAAAATTTTTAGTGAAAGTTGAATTTTTTAAACTTTTTATAAATTCTTCTGGTGATTTTGCTATAGGTTCTAAAGAAATAGATAATGATTCAAATAATGTACTCAGTTGTCTAATTATAGAAGAATTATGTTCATTTTTATTTATTATATCATCACGAAAATCTTTTATTGCATGTAAAACTTGAATAATTGAATTTAAATAACAATTAGAACCTAAATTTTCAAGACCTACTCTTTTAATCATTTTGTATATATATTTTTAATTGATCAAATAAATATATTTATAAAGATATTTTTTTTACAGATATTTTTATAGATATTTTTATAGATATTTTGTCAGATATTTATACAGATATTTATTCAGATATTTTTATAGATATTTTTACAGATATTTTGTCAGATATTTATACAGATATTTATACAGATATTTTGTCAGATATTTTCAGATATTTTGTCAGATATTTTCAGATATTTACAGATATTCACAGATATTTTCAGATATTTTCAGATATTTTGTCAGATATTTTGTCAGATATTTACAGATATTTACAGATATTTTCAGATGATATTTGTCCTCTCTTATTGGGTATCTGTAAAATAAAAAATTTTTACATTAAATTATGTTTATATAAATTTGATATTTAAATGGAAATTTTAAATATCAAATAGTTGTTAAAAATAAAAAAATAAAAATTCAACTTACTATTCAATTAGAGAGGACGATGATTAATCTGTTATAACCCGCGGTGATAATGATGTTGATGACGTTGGTGTTGAATCAACGGCACTGAGGGTTAAACAGATTTTCAACAACTGAATGATGACAACAAACAATTTTTCAATAACTTCGTTGAAATCTGGAAAAAGTCAAATAAATACATTATTTATTTTATTGTAATCAGGAAAAAAAAAAATTACACAAAAATTCAATTGTATGCTCTTTTCCTCTTATCCTCCTCCTCTTATTCCTTGCACTTTCTTTTTTTATACCATTATACATTTTATACATTAAATTATGTTTATATAAATTTGATATATTTAAATGGAAATTTCAAATATCAAATAGTTGTTATAAATAAAAAAATAAAAATTCAACTTACCATTCAATTATAGAGAATGATGATTAATCTGTTGAAACCCGCGTTGATGATGACGATAACGATGTTGAATCAACGACACTGATGGTTAAACAGATTTTCAATAACGCAGCTGAACGATTACAACAAATGATTCTTCAAAAACTGCGTTAAAGTCTGAAAAATGTCAAATAAATAAATAAAAACTCAATTATATGCTTTTTTCTCCTCCTCTTCCTCCTCCCTTGCTATTTTTCTATCTATATCTATCCTCCTCCTCCTCCTCTTAATCCTTGCTCTTTCTTTTTTATACCCACTAGCGCCCTCGCCGGCCGCAAGCAGCCACCTCAGTTGTTTCTATGATGAAACCGGCCAAAGAGAGGCGCGACAGCTTTCATGTAAACCATGAACAGAGATATAATTAAGCTAATACTGTACATGGTTTACATGAAACTATGAAAGCTGTCGCGCCTCTCTTTGGCCGGTTTCATCATATATGCTATATGCCTATTCCAATGACATGTCATCATGTGGTGTTATTAACATTTGAAGGTTATGGGCATTGATATTTTTTGACAGATATAAAATGTTGTTATTATCACATATGTATATGCAATTAGCGCCACCTACTTATATCAATTTATACAACATGCACGTGATTAATCTGATACACCAATCAGATTCCAGTAAATTAAAAAATGAGGCGCTAAGTTTGAAAAATGACGCCTATAATATTTTTTTATTATTCATATTTTTTTTATCAACTTGGAATCATTAGATCTTAGATAATCAGAATATTTTGTACTAATTCATTCTACGCAAACATTGAATTTTTACCCTATAAATAACGAAAAAAAAATATATATTTACTCTAAAATGTTTATATGTATATACAAATGTGTGAGATTTTTTAAATTAAATCCTTATCTATTTTAAAGAAAAGAGTAGAGGCTAATTTTCACTCATAAAATCAAGATTCGTACATAAATAATGATGTCGTTGTTACTTAGCACATAGCAACAACTTTGTTTTCCTAAAACGTCATTTGAATTTTTTTACCAACATGGCGTCTTAAAAAAAAAAAAAAAACAAACAAACTGACATGAATGCCATCTATTGAAGAAAGTGCGAAATAAGAATTCAAAAGAAAAAAAAAATTACTTAAATATAATAACATATAAAGGGGGAGAGAGAGCAGACAAAGGAAAAAAAAAAAATATGAAAAATTTAATAAAATCAAAGAGGGGAGAGAAAAAAAAAAAAATTTTTTTTAAATATAATAACATATAAAGGGGAGAGAGAGAACTGACAAAGGGAACAAAAAAAAGTCTAAAAAGTATATTTACAAAACACGTACAAACTCTTTTTTCCTTCTTATTTCTTACTTTTTTCCGCGTATATCTATACTCCTCCTCCCCCCTTTTTCCTTGCTATCTTATTTTACGTATATTTACTCCTCTCTCCTCCTCTTCCTCCTCTTTCACCTAGCCTTTTACGTTATACGAAAACTACTCCGAAAATTATCAAAATACAATTATTAAATTATAAATTACGAATTACAAATAAAAAAATTCAAATAAATAATACGAAAAAACTAATAATATATTATTATTATTATTATTATCAATTGTACAATAAATGAAAATGATGCTATTTATTACACCACGCGTTGGAGACAAAGAAAATGTTAAAATAATGAAAAACGTGAAAATTAGAATTCAAGTTGTATAATTCCCAGGTAGAAAAATAAGGTCGGACGGACGTCTGATCGACGTAATCCCGACGTAACTAAGTCGGAATTACCGCAGACCCTTACGTCGATTCTACGTATAACGTTACGCCTCCCCGACTCGAATCCGACGTAGTGAAAAATGAAAATCCAATAATATAATTTTTTTTCGAAGAATTCATAACCAATAAAAATATTCTATAAATTTGTTCACTTTTTTTAAATTTTTTAATGAATATAATTTATCAATACTTTTGATTGTTTTATTTAAATAAATTATTATATTGTTGAGATGGGAATAAAAAATAAAATTAAGATGATTGTGACAAGCAGTTATACAAATAATTTCAAAAAAAACAAAAAGTCCCTAGATATATTATTCTCGTTCTTATCGACAATCATTATATTTTCATATGTATGTTGATATTATATATATGAACAAAATCAACATTCAACAAACTGTTGAATTCCATTTTGTCAACTTAATTATAAATAATAATTTATATACATAATAATTCAATTATCAATTTGCATAATACCTGATACAATGGAAAAACGCAAGGCAAATTCATTCACATCAGCCGCTAAGCGAATGAGAAAATATAGAAAACGAAAATATTATCAAGTTCATCAAGATCTTGAACCTGTAAACAGTGCTAATGATCTGAATGACGGTGATAATAATTACATTAATGTTAGTGTTGGTGTTTCCAATAATGTTGTTTTTTGTGATAATGGTGATGATGTTGGTGGTGATGATGATAGTGCTAGTGGTGGAGGTAGTGGTGGTGATGATAACCAGGTTGATGATGATGATGATGATGATGATGGTGCTAGTGTCGATGATAACCAGGATGATGATGATGATGATGGTGCTGGTGGTAGTGATGATGACCAGGATGATGATGATGGTGCTAGTGGTAGTGGTGGTGACGATGACCAGGATGATGATGATGATGCTAGTGGTAGTGGTGGTGACGATGACCAGGATGATGATGATGATGATGGTGCTGGTGGTAGTGATGATGACCAGGATGATGGTGATGGTGCTAGTGGTAGTGATGATGACCAGGATGATGGTGATGATGCTAGTGGTAGTGGTGGTGACGATGACCAGGATGATGATGATGATGCTAGTGGTAGTGGTGGTGATGATGACCAGGATGATGATGATGATGATGATCACAGACAAGGAAAAAAAAATTTAAAACGGTGGGCAATCAAACGGCAAGTCCCCCAAGCTCACCTTGATGATTTGCTTAAAATTATGAGAAATGATTTTGGTGTGAAGACTCCAAAATCATCAAAAACATTCTTGAAAACTGCAGAGGCAAAATATACCATCAAACCGATGGATGATCTTAGTGGATCCACTGGAGAATTCGCATACTATGGCATAGCTAAAGGCATAAAAAATTGTATCAATTTAGCTGCACATGAATTGAATGATATCAAGCTACAATTCCACTGTGATGGACTGTCACTGTCAAAATCAAGTTGTCTTGGAATGTGGCCTATATTATGCAAAATTTATTCCACTTCTATTTGTTATGATCCCTTTATTGTAGCTGTTTACACAGGAAGATCAAAGCCCAAAGATGCTAATGAATATTTTGCTGAATTTCTTTTTGAAATTAACGAGTTACTTCATACAGGTATTGTAATATCAAGAAGAAATTATCAAATTAAAATTCATTGTTTCATAGCAGACACCCCAGCACGAGCTTTCATAAAAAGCATAACTGGTCATACTGGAAATAACGCTTGTGAGCGCTGTCGAGTTGAAGGTGTTAGTATAGATCGTCATCGAGTATTTCTTGAAGATAACAAGGATCTAAGAACTGATGAAGCATTCAGAGCATATAATGAACCTGGGCATCGAGTTGGAGCATCATCATTATGCTTTATTGAACCGAAAATAAACATGATAACAACTTTTGTACTTGATTTTATGCACCTTGGATTCATGGGCATAATGGCTAAACTGCTTGAGTTTTGGTTTGCAGCTAAATCAAAATTTAAAGTCAGTAAGAATTTCAAAGATGAAGTTTCACGTCGATTAGAAGTTCTAAAACCTCAAGTACCAGTTGAATTTGCAAGAAAAACCCGAGATTTACACGATTTTTCTAAATATAAAGCAACAGAAAACAAATTCTTTGCTATGTATGCTGGGCCCATCTTACTTCGAGATATACTTCCAGAGAATCAGTACAATCATTTTTTGAAATTTTATCATGCATCAAGGTTGTTATGGTGCCAACAAACTGCACTAACTAGTGTTCCAATTGCCAGGGATTTATTTCGACGTTGCTTCACAGAGTTCAAATCAATTTATGGTGAAAGTTCAGCCTCAATAAATGTTCATAACTTGATTCATGTTGCTGATGATGTGGAAAACCTCAAATGCAGTTTGAGCGAAATAAATGCTTTCTGTTTTGAAAATTATTTAGGACATATTAAAAGACTCCTTCGCTCTCCTGCTCATAAAACAGCTCAATTATTCCGGAGGTTGCATGAACAATCATGTTTGAATGAAAGAGTTCAGTTACCAGCTGATAAACGTATAATAAAAGAGACTCAAAATGAAATTCAATTACTTCAATTCAAAGGCATGATATTGTCAACTAAACGTCCAGATAATATGATTTTACTTAAAAATAAACAGATCATTGAAGTCAAGAGAATTTATCGTTTAGGAAACAACATTTTCATGCATGGAGTTCGATGGAAGATTCAAGACCATATTTATCATAATGAGCTGATGAACTCTGGGTCTCAAAACTCGTGGGAGTTAAAAAGTGTAGCAGAACAAGGTTCTGTTACAATTCCATTGGACGAAATTGAAAATAAAATGGTGAGAATTGATCTCAACTTTTCTATTGAATCACCATTGAGAATTTTTGTTATACCACTTTTACATGGTTGAAAATATAAATAAATAAAAACATGATATGTGCATAAAATTCATCAACAATTCAACGAGAATTAAAAATACTTTTTTTTTGTCAAAATGAATGAAACGTGTTAAATAAACGATATTTAAAAAGAAAATTTTTGTTTTTTTAATTATAACTGTAAATAATATATTAAATTCATGAAATTTTGTTAATTTACTTATCACATATCAAGTATTTAAAATCATCTCTACATAAGTATTTAAACTAATCAACACAAAAAAAATACAACATCATATTGAATAGTAACAATTAATATTTTTGATAAAGTTGGATCAATAATAATAATATTTAATAAAAATGTGTTTATCAATCATAATGCATTTAGTATTTGTACATCTTGTTGTACTTGTAATAGTTGTGTTGTTGAACATCTTAAATAAATAAAAAAAAATTGTAATTGTATTTTTTGTTTACAGCAAATAGTGTATCAAATGAATGAAATTTAATAACATATGGTTGTTGTGGACAACGTGTATGAAATACTTGACAATCAATTTTACTACTTGTACAACGATGTTGTTCATCAATAGCATCAATACGTAATTTTTTATTTCTTGAATCACGCCATTCACGTTCATTACGTGATCTACTTTTAACAACTATCATTATCAAAACTAACTGGTTGTGCAAATTGTGCACAGCTCCAATTAACAAATTGTGTTGTTGTTAATGGTGTTTCATTACATGCTTCTTCAGTTATTAAATTTGGTATTGGTTTTCTGCCACGATTTATTCGGGGTAACATATTCGTTGTGCGTAATACATCAGCAGCTGTTGAATGTAATGTTGATGCTTTTGTTGGTAGTGGTTGTATCGGTGATGGTGAATCATTTTTATTATTTAAATAATTTGTGCGATTTGATGGTGATGGCGGTAATGACAATGATGATAATATTTTTGTTTTGTATAATCTTTTATTTGATTACGTATATGTGTTGTTATTTTTTGTGACATATTTGCAACACCTGGATGTGGATCATTATCAAGTACACATAAACTATGCCATAATTTCATATAAACACTACCATATGATAAACTTGGTAAATTTCCCAATGATGGATGACCTGAAACAAAAAATTAAATTAAATTAAACGACAAAAAAAATATTTCAACTATTTAAATTGTTAATAAAATAATTATTGTATGTTCAAGAACATAAAGTAATTAAAATATGATAAATAAATGCGTTGTCAACAAATATTACCAAGCGACTCGCAAGTCACGAACTTCCAATTATTATACCTAGTGTTCAGAATGAAACAATCAATCCACCATAACACAAATAGAAGATAAGACAAGACAAAAATCCCAACGAGAAATAAAACTATAGATAAAAAAGACAAATAAACATACCAAGACTACTTATTGATCATGATAAAACTCTTTTAAGTCTATCTGATCCAGCATCACTCGATGTACCACTACCACCAGTATAATTATTACCAATTTTTAATCTATCTCTTGAACTAATCCGTCTCATACTCTTGAATGGTGATAATATTTCAACAATAAGATCTTTCCTTGAATTTTTTTCAGTAATAGCAAGTGTTACAAATGAATTTTTAAAATGTAATATTATCCATTGTAGCGCGACAATAAGTTCTTTTGTAACTAGATATGCCATACTATGTGTTGATATTATTAGCATGTTCACTACGTTTTTGTACACTATTTATAAATGTACCAAGTGCAAATACACATGCTGTACGTACTTCTGGTATCGGATCATTTAATAATTGTGATAATTCTTCATGTGCAATATCACGTACACCACAGCATCTTGCTTTACCATAATTACTCCATAATCTACCAAGGCATAAACATAACTACATACGTAACATTAATTGTTCAAGACATATTGATACAATACTACCTTGTAATGCTGCTTCTTGTCCAAGTGTATAATTATTTATAATACAAGCAAGTACAAATGTTGCTAATGTTCTATGTTCACTAGCCATTGTTGTATCTTGTAATACAGATAAAAAATATTTATGTCCATTATCACGTACTAAATCAGTTTGCCATGTATTATCAACAGCAAGTATTTTAGCCAATATAAATACAAGTAATGAACGTAATTCACGTGCACTTGATTGTAATAGATTTAAAATATACCAACACTAAGAGCTAAATTAACAGTCCATGGACCAAGATTTAAAAATTTACCAAGTAATTTCAGTGCACGTAAACGATGTGCTTCACTTAATAATACTTGTAATACAATTGGTAATTGTTCTGGTGGATTACGTGTTTTTGATCCAAGTGTTAACCATACTCCAAATGCTGTTAAATGTTCTTAATAAAATGGTGAATGTATAAATTCATAATCATTATTTAATACAAATATTAATTGTGATAAACATAAATCAAGTGCTAAATCCCCTGCTTGCTACATTGGATGCTGATATGTTGATGGTAAACGTGGACATGATACTGGTGTACAATCATATGAACGTAATATTCTTCCAGCAAATAAAAAATTTCTAAATAAACTTGCAACTAATAAATCTTGTCTACATAATTTTTGAAATAAATCACGTGGTAATGTATTCCATGCAATTGTATTTGTTATTGCTGTAAATATCCAATTTAATTCACCTAACATTGTACGTCTATCTGATAATTGTCCAGGTATTTTATCAATTAAATCAAGTGATATTTTTGGTACTAATTTTGATGTATTTTGCATGACAAACCAATGTAATGCTATTTTAATTGGTGTTGTTAAACATGATGTAAATATATCAACTGGTAAATCTGGATTCATTGGTAATATTTGATTTGCAGCACATGCTGCTAGTTGTATACAATTTTTATATGATGGCATTGTTATATTACAATTACCACCAATGCCACCAATGCCACCAACACCACCACCACTTCCAATATTTTGTTGTCCACCCTTATTTGTACTATTAGCATTACTAGTACGATTTTGTTTTTCATTTTCATATTCTTTTTCATGTTGTTCAGCAAATTGTTTAAATGAATCAACAATACTACCATCATTCGAACAATCATAAACATATATACTTGGTGCACCCATCCATGTTTGTAAATCATACACAGGTAATGGAATGTATTGTGTATATGTTCAATTAAATACCCATATTTCACCATTACTTGTTGGTTTTGGTACACCATGACCATTATAATGAAATAAAACACGTTCTTCTCTAGCATTTCTACGTAATGATGTACATAATTTTTTAGCTTTTTCAACTGTTGAATCTAAACTGTGTTTATAACGTGCACGTGGTTGCCAACGTTCATATTGTTTTTGTAATGATGCACCAATTATTTCTAATGCTTTCGATGGACTAACTGCTGATGGATCTGAAACATAACATTAATCATCATATGTTGTTTTTCTTATCGATCGAGTTTTTATATTATAAATTTATATAATACCTCTTGATAAATTATTCAATGTTATGTAATATTAAATTTAAATCAAAATTAACTTTTTTGTTTTCTATTTACAAAAAAAAAAAAATAATTACCAATCCAAGATTCAAGGCGAGCCCATGGTTATGTTTTGACAATATCTAGTTATGTTTGAATGAAAAATTAAAATGAGTAGGTGTTTTTATAACTTACCATGCAAAAATATTTGTTGTTGGATGAACACAAAATGCTGATAATCCTGGTGTTGTATGAATAACATTTAATGATGAATTTTTACGTAAATCAAATATTCTAACATCACCACTTGATAACCCAGTTATCAAGCGTGTTGAATTATTTGTTTGTAAATTTATATCAAGTACTAACGTATTATGTTCATGCCATGTCATTATTCTTGATTCATTTTGTGCTAATCTACGATCAAATAATCGTACAGAACCGTCACCACAACCAACTACCATCAAAGATCCTGTAAGAAAATTTATAAAATATTTAAAATACATTTTTATTATTTTTATTATTTATTCATAGCAAATTAAGGAAGAGAGAAAAATAAGATTTAAAATTATAATTGCAAATCGAAATACACAAATTGGTAAGTGTTAAATTATAAAAAGAAAAAAAATTATTAATTAGCATTGTGAGGTTTAAATAAATAAAAAAATATTTTGATTTATTTTTTTTTTTTTCAATAAATAAATTATATAATGTTGTAAAAATTATTTGAATTTAAAGATTTCTATGTTTCATATCACAAATGTCATACCGGAAATAACTAGATCATTTTTTATTATTTTTTTTTGTTCTTAGTCATATAGATAAATAGAGTTGACGCATTGGATGCTGAAAGAAACACTTTTTTTAATCATTATTTCAAGACATTATCTGTCTTTAAAACGTGCAATTTTAAAAAACTATTTATCTTGTTTTTAAAAATTTCGTAATAATGTAGAAATAATAAAAATGAAATATATATTTTCTATAACCAATAGTAAAAACATCACTCATTACGTAGAAAAATATATTCTGATAAAAAAAAAAAACCAAGATAAAAGCTAAAATAAGTTATTTAATTTTAAAAAATTTATTGATAATATTAGTTAGAAAAAAAAAATGTCTAAACCATATAACGGAAAAATAAAACGAAAAAAAAAAAAAAAAAATCTTATATAATATCTAGAATTTTTGGTTGATAATCTTTTCAAGTCGTAAAAAAAAAAAAAATTCCAAAGCAATAAAATAAAAGAATAAAAGAAATATCTATGTTATAAAAAAAAAAAAGAATAAAAAATTTATTTAATCTACCTGTCCCATCAGTATCTAAGCAGATAGAACAACAATCAGCGCCAGTTGGTAAATCTTGTTTTCTAAGTTCAGTTTCAGCATCCCAAAGTCTAACAATTCTAACATCACCAGTAACAGCAAGTGTCAGAGTTTTTTGTTCCCAAGATGTTACAAGACCAGCTGATGCAATTGATGCTTTTGATACAGGCTGTAAATCTGATAAACCTTGCCAAGCAGTTAATAACATTGGTTCTCTACCAAATGTATTATAATAATTTTTCCATACTCTTATTGAACCATCATCACTACCAGTCATTAATAATGAAATATCATGTGAATTAATATATTGTATTGTTGTTATTTTAGTATTTAATTTATTACCACGACTTGGATAATACGTTAATTTATTACCACTATTCCAATCCCATATAGCAAAATAATCTTTCACAGCAACAGCAATATGTGTATCAAATGGATGAAATTTAATAACTTCTGGTTGTTGTGGACAACGTGTATGAAATACTTGACAATCAATTTTACTATTTGTACAACGTTGTTGTTCTTCAGAAGCATCAATACGTAATGTTTTATTTCTTAAATAACGCCATTCACGTTCATTATGTGATCTACTTTCAACATCCATTTGTTTATTATTATCATTATCAAAACTAACTGGTTGTGCAAATTGTGCACAGCTCCAATCAACAAATTGTGATGTTGTTAATGGTGTTTTATTACATGCTGCTTCATCAGCTTCTTCAGTTATTGTATTTGGTATTGGTTTTCTGCCACGATTTATTTGTGGTAACATACGTGTTGTACGTAATATATCAGCAGCTGTTGAATGTAATGTTGATGCTGTTGTTTGTGGTGGTTGTGGTGGTGATGGTGAATCATTTTTATTATTTAAATAATTTGTACGATTTGATGGTGATGGTGGTACCAATAATATTGATAATATTTTTGTATCATTTACTTCTTTTTGTATTGTATAATCTTTTATTTGATTACGTATATGTGTTGTTATTTTTTGTGACATATTTGCAACACCTGGATGTGGATCATTATCAAGTACACATAAACCATGCCATAATTTCATATAAACACTGCCATATGATAAACTTGGTAAATTTCCCAATGATGAATGACCTAAAATATAAAAAAGTAATTAAATTAAACAAGAAAAATATTTCAACTATTTAAATAATTGTTAATAAAATAATATTATTATCAATGTTAAAGAAAATAAAGCAATTGAAATATGAAAAATGAATGCATTGTCAATAAATATTACCAAGCGACTCGCAAGGTTTCTTCACGAACTCCCAATTATTACCTAGTGTCCAGAATGAAACAATATAATATTATATTATCAATCCACCATAACATAAATAGAAGACAAGACCAGACAAAAATCCCAATGAGAAATTAAATTAGATAATAAAGACAAATTAACATACCAAGACTACTTATTGATGATGATGATGAAACTCTTTTAAGTCTATCTGATCCAGCATCACTTGATGTATCACTACCACCAGTATAATTATTACCAATTTTTAATCTATCTCTTGAGCTAATACGTCTCATTCCACTAAATGGTGATAATGTTTCAACAATAAGATCTTTTCTTGAGTTTTCTTCAGCAATAGCAAGTGTTACAAATGAATTTTCGTAATGTAATACCATCCATTGTAGAGCAACAACAAGTTCTTTTCTGACTAGATATGACATATCATGTGTTACAGTATTAATTAATGTCATTGCAATAATTTGATCAATATTATTAGCATGTTCACTACGTTTTTGTACACTATTTATAAATGTACCAAGTGCAAATACACATGCTGTACGTACTTCTGGTATTGGATCATTTAATAGTTGTGATAATTTTTCATGTGCAATATCACGTACACCACACCATCTTGCTTTATCATAATTATTCCATAATCTACCAAGACATAAACATAACCACATACGTAACATTGGCTCACTGTCATTTAATTGTTCAAGACATATTGATACAAGACTACCTTGTAATGCTGCTTCTTGTATAATTATTAACAATACAAGCAAGTACAAATGTTGCTAATGTTCTATGTTCACTAGCCATTGTTGTATCTTGTAATACAGATAAAAAATATTTATGTCCATTATCACGTACTAAATCAGTTTGCCATGTATTATCAACAGCAAGTATTTTAGCCAATATAAATACAAGTAATGAACGTAATTCACGTGCACTTGATTGTAATAGATTTAAAATATACCAACACTAAGAGCTAAATTAACAGTCCATGGACCAAGATTTAAAAATTTACCAAGTAATTTCAGTGCACGTAAACGATGTGCTTCACTTAACAATACTTGTAATACAATTGGTAATTGTTCTGGTGGAATACGTGTTTTTGATCCAAGTGTTAACCATACTTCAAATGCTGTTAAATGTTCTTCATAAAATGGTAAATGTATAAATTCATGATCATTATTTAATACAAATGTTAATTGTGATAAACATAAATCAAGTGCTAAATCCCATGCTTGCCACATTGGATGTTGATATGTTGATGGTAAACGTAGACATGATACTGGTGTACAATCATATGAACGTAATATTCTTTCAGCAAGTAAAAAATTTCTAAATAAACTTGCAACTAATAAATCTTGTCTACATAATTTTTGAAATAAATCACGTGGTAATGTATTCCATGCAATTGTATCTGTTATTGCTGTAAATATCCAATTTAATTCACCTAACATTGTACGTCTATCTGATAATTGTCCAGGTATTTTATCAATTAAATCAAGTGATATTTTTGGTACTAATTTTGATGTATTTTGCATGACAAACCAATGTAATGCTATTTTAATTGGTGTTGTTAAACATGATGTAAATATATCAGCCGGTAAATCTGGATTCATTGGTAATATTTGATTTGCAGCACATGCTGCTAGTTGTATACAATTTTTATATGATGGCATTGTTATATTACAATTACCACCAATGCCACCAACACCACCAACACCACCAACACCACCACCACTCCCAATATTTTGTTGTCCACCATTATTTGTACTATTAGCATTACTAGTACGATTTTGTTTTTCATTTTCATATTCTTTTTCATGTTGTTTAGCAAATTGTTTAAATGAATCAACAATACTACCAGCATTCGAACAATCATAAACATATATACTTGGTGCACCCATCCATGTTTGTAAATCATACATAGGTAATGGAATGTATTGTGTATATGTTCTATTAAATACCCGTATTTCACCATTACTTGTTGGTTTTGGTACACCATGACCGTTATAATGATGTACATAATTTTTTAACTTCTTTAACTGTTGGATCTAAACTGTGTTTATAACGTGCACGTGGTTGCCAACGTTCATATTGTTTTTGTAATGATGCACCAATTATTTCTAGTGCTTTTGATGGGCTAACTGCTGATGGATCTGTAACATAACATTAATCATCATATGTTGTTTTTCTTATCGATCGAGTTTTTATATTATAAATTTATATAATACCTCTTGATAAATTATTCAATGTTATGTAATATTAAATTTAAATCAAAATTAACTTTTTTGTTTTCTATTTACAAAAAAAAAAAAAAATAATTACCAATCCAAGATTCAAGACGAGCACATGGTTGTGTTTTGACAATATCTGGTGGATCAACACCAAAATTGAGGCAAAGTACAAGTGCAACACTAACTGTTTTCATCTGTAATAAAAACATTTGTTTATGAATTTTTCGAGCAGCTGTTGATGTTTTAAATAATAAAAAATTATTAATTACTCGTTCTTTCATTCTCCATGATTGTGTTAAACGATTGATACCCTCAATATTGGTAATATGTCGTTGCTTGTTGAATGCAATTGGCATACTTCAATCTTCATCATTCCATTTATCAAAATGATGTATTTGTTTCTTTTTAATATTATTATCCGTTTCACTGTTTTTATGACTATGACATGTTTTTATACCAATTAGTAACATTTTTCAAATAAATTATTAAAAATTGAAAATACCTATTTATTTTTTATAGATACTATTATTATTTAATTGTTGATATTATTATATATTTATTTTTAAAAATCACTACTACTTGATAGATCTGGTTCACTAATTTTAACTGAAGATTCATCATTTGATACGTGTGATAATCAAAATTTATGTTATAAATGAAATTCTTTATCACGTTCTTCATTTCTGTGTGTTTTATTCATTAATATATTTTTTAAATTTATTATATATACCAACTTTAAATAAATGTATACAAATTAGTATTTCAGGTACAGGTCAATTCTTTGAGCTTCCGTTTGCTTTTTAAAATCATCAAAATCAAATAAACGTGGTGTTAGTGATTCTCTGTCGTAATTAACAATACCAGTAACACGGTGTGATTATAACAAACATCATATTGCCAAACGTCAGTTGGTACATCAACTAATGACGGATAAACGACTTGTGTAATAAATACATGGCATTTGTTATTAAAAATTCAGTTAAAGAAATTGATATGAAACATGAAGGTCAATGATCACTATTGCAACGGGCATATGGAATTTGAATTGACATCTTTATTTTTCAATAAACTTTTGGTACTTTTTTCTCAATTTTTTTATTTCTGATAATTGGCACATACTTTATCTGAGTAGACAACCATGACGTTATGCTGTTCATACTAATATATTAATAATTAGCATCATCTGTGTATATTTAAAAAAAAAAAAAAATTAATATTTTAGGTTATGTTTTTTGTAAATATGAAAACTGAAGAGGTCACTTACCACGCGTTATGGATTATAAAAATTTTTATTCGTAAACAAACACAAATAACACTGAGATACAATAAATACTGATTAAAGTATGTTATCACTTTACTTGTAATGTTATTGATTAAAATTATAATAATATGCTTTTCACGTATGCGAAAAAATGCAAGCGTATAATAAAATATATATACATATATACATAATTTTTATGGCTGTTATTAACAACCGTTAGCCCTTTTGACTTCTCCTCCTGCAGTTATATTCAACCACTCAAGTGCCCATTCATCCCACGCAACAAATCTGCGCCGTGAGACAAGGACATGTTTATACTTGTTTTGGAAAATAAAAAAAAACACTGATGTCACGTTACCTTTGTTATATTCATAAAAAAAAACAGACTGTGCATATTGTAGTTTGTGATAAAAAAAAAAATAATAATTGAAAACAGGAAATATATAATGTCAGTATTTTGTTAATTAAAAATTAATAAACAAATCATAACTGAATTAAAATTACATCAAAAAGTGAAAAAATATATATCTATATACAATCATACAACAAGTATATATATATTAAAAATACATTGCCAGTATTTCGTAAATTAGAAATCAATAAAAAAATCGAAATTGAATTAAAATTGCATCAAAAACAAAAAGAAATATATACAGTTATACATCAAATATATATCTCAAAAGAAAATATACAGTGCCAGTATTCTGTTAATTACTAATTAATAAATAAATTAAGGTAACTGAAAAAAAAATATATATATACAATATTAGGGTTTTTTTTTTAACATAAAAAAAAGTTGATAGTGCTTGTTTTTTTTTTCGTTTTCTTTTATAATAAGAACGTTAAAAAATAAAAGAATTGAATTTTTTTAAAAATTAATTATGGATCAACCAACACTAAGAAAATATTTGCTTGTCGAATGGGTAACTCGTGGACCCAAACCATCAATAAGGAAGATTGATATTATCCTTTCTTCATGGCTTCAATGTGTAAAAGAACATGGCAAAGCAGTAGTGAAAGCATATTTTCCACCTGCACCATACGATAAATTAGATGAATTGTTACAAACCGAATCTCTCCCAGTTGATAGTTGGAAGTTATACACTGCAACAATCATCGGTGAAGCAGGTAAGCATTTTATTTATATATATGTATGGATATACGTTAGAAACTATTTTAAAAATTTCCTGTTAATTTTTTTATTATTTTTATATAAAAAATATACATATCAATTTTATAAAAAAAATATATATAATTAATAAAATAAATATGTATAATTTTATTGTTTTTTTTAATAATTTTATTTGTTAATTCTTTTTACTAATTCCTTTTTTTGTATCAGATTCTTTAACAACTATAAAGGATCATTTTAAAAAACTCGAAGATGGGAAAAAATATGGATTTTCAAGTGGTTCAGACAATACACAAGCTGAAAGAGCTGTTAGTCTTGAAAATATGGTTAAAATTTCACAATGCAAGAAACAAGAAGAGCAAATATTAGCCAGACAAAAAAAATTGATGGATCAACAAGTTCGTGAGAAATCAGGTAAGATGAAAAAATACGTTAAATATGAACAATCTACTGTTTAATATATTTATAATATAACAATTGTTCCAGATCACGGTTTTGGAAACAGTAAAGCTCCCAATATTTCACCTGGAAAACAATTAGTTGGAGCTATTAATGATAATGTTATACCTGGTCAAGATGTTACTAACAATTATTCATCAGGTAATGAAACTGATGAAACAATTGATCATGAAGATTTAAGACGTAAAAAAAAAACCAAAAACGTTAAATCCATCAACAAAAGATCATCAACAGGTAAACCATCACAGTCAGTTGTTGATGATCAAGATGTTACTAAAAATTATTCATCAGGTGATGAAACTGATGAAACAATTGATAATGAATACTTAAGACCTAAAAAAAAAAGCAAAAACGTTGATTCCATCAACAAGGAATCATCAACAGGTAAACCATCACAGTCAGTTGTTGATGACCAAGATGTTACTAAAAATTATTCATCAGGTGATGAAACTGATGAAACAATTGATAATGAATACTTAAGACCTAAAAAAAAAACCAAAAACGTTATATCTATCAACAAAGGATCATCAACAGGTAAACCATCACAGTCAGTTGTTGATGATCAAGATGTTATTAACAATTTTCCATCAGGAAATGAAACTGATGAAACAATTAATAATGAAGATTTAAGACGTAAAAAAAAAAACAAAAACGTTAAATCCATCAACAAAAGATCATCATCAGTTAAACCATTACCATCTGCTTCAGTTGGTAAAAAAATTAATCAGTTATTTGAGATGGTTAAAGATATAAAAAAAAATGTCCAGGAGTTGAAAAATGGTAACCATGAAGCTGACCATGTTGACATTGAAAAAAAGTATAATATTATACTGCCCATAAGAAACTTTTCCAGTTTAGTTTCATTGGAAAAAAAATTGATGGAAAATAATGACGGTCGTAAAGACATCGTAAGTACATATTGTATCTAAATGGTGTAAATTTAGTTACAAAAAAAATAAAAATAAATTTAATTTTAAAAATATTAAATTAAAAAAAATTAATTTTTTAATAATATTGAAAAATTTTTTAATAATATTTAAAGTATTAGTTTTACTATTTTCAATTTATTGTTTTATACAGGTTGCTTATATGAAGTTTATAGGTCAAGATGCCAAAACTTTACCAGATTTTACCAGACGTATTTTGAAGAGTTTGTTTATTCAAAAAGTAGCTGTAAAATTGTCAGCAGCACGACAAAGAGACGATAAATTTTGTATGGCCAAAGTACTACCTGCCACCAGGAAATGTATCTTAGGTAATGAACACATAATATAGAAAAATTACAACACTTAACATACGAACTATTATAATTTTGATCATTAATTTTTTTCTGTAACATTAAAATTTATATTTTCTTTTTTTCAGATGCAATCAAAGGTAAAAAGCTGACACTAAAAGACTCAACCACCAGTGAATCTGTTTTAAGCAGTTGCTTAATAAGAGCAACTGACTGGAACGCTCAAAGAAAAAAAAAAAAAACGACACCAAAAAATATCATAAGTCTTGCTGAATATGCAGCAACTGAAGACATCGACAACTGTGAGGATGAAAATACTATTTAAGAAAAAGAAAAATCAAAATAAAGATAGTAAAATAATTGATAACAATAAGAATGAGATAGTGAATCAAAGGAAAGTTTTATTTCAAATTTTATGTGCTCAGTTATTTTTACATATCTAAAGTTGATGATCAGAAAAAGTTAAATAGACAATCGAGATAAAATTTGATTTGATATTTTTTATAAAATGTTAAATTCGTATTTAATATTTTTTAATATTTTAAATTAACACATTTCAAATGTTAACTTTTTATTAAAGTTTACACATTGTTTTGTGTTAATTACAAATAAAATAAAATAAAAAAAATGTTAATTATCATTTTTTATTACTTGCATTCTTTTTTAACATTAACTTTTTGTTCAAATTAAATAAATGTTAAAATATTAGTTGTAAACATTTGAAAATGTTGAAAAATTAAATATTTAAAATGTCAAAATGGGTCTGAATTTTTCATTAAATGTTACGTGATTTAATATTTAGATAAAATTTTGAAGTTTAATACTTAAAAATGAATAATAAAAACGAAACATTTGTTTTAATTTTTATTCTATAAATATTTAATGATAATTTTTATTAACAAATTCAATTTCATTAGAAAGCGATGTAATAAATTAAATTGAATACTATGACACCTGGTACACTCAATGCTTGTGCACCATCAATCTGGTTTAATATTTCGAAAATAGGTAAAAGAATCAATAAATAGATATGTTATACAATCTAAAAATTTAAAAAATTCTAATTCAAGATTGTCGTTCTCCGTCATGTGTCGATAAGAACGAGAATAATATATCTAGGGACTTTTTGTTTTTTTTTGAAATTATTTGTATAACTGCTTGTCACAATCATCTTAATTTTATTTTTTATTCCCATCTCAACAATATAATAATTTATTTAAATAAAACAATCAAAAGTATTGATAAATTATATTCATTAAAAAATTTAAAAAAAGTGAACAAATTTATAGAATATTTTTATTGGTTATGAATTCTTCGAAAAAAAATTATATTATTGGATTTTCATTTTTCACTACGTCGGATTCGAGTCGGGGAGGCGTAACGTTATACGTAGAATCGACGTAAGGTTCTGCGGTAATTCCGACGTAACTACATCGATCACGGACCGAAAATTTCTACCTGGGTTATACAATAAATAATTATATCAAAAGATTTGCAAATAAAAAAATTTAAATAAATAATACGGAAAAACTAATAATATTATAATTAAAAAACAACAAGAATAATGCATTAATTGTACAATATTAATGAAAATGATGCTATTCATCACCACGCGTTGAAGACAAAGAAAATGTTAAAATAATGAAAAAAAAAATGAAATAATAAAATTATTGTTATTTATTTGACTTACCTATTTGTTGATAATAATTGATCACTTAAATTATATAAATATTTATAATTTATCAATATGATTAACAAAGATACAAATTTTTTTTTATTTTATACGGAGTGTATATGCAATAATTAGAGTCGACGACCATATCTCACAAGGTAAAACAATAGAAGAGAAAATGTTAGCTGAGAAAACTTGAAAAGTAAATAATCGGAAAAATTCGGTCATCATCGGCTAACCAATGAAAATTTAGACAATTGACTATACACAAAAAAAAAAAAAAAAAACCCATTTGAAAATATACTTTGAAACGTAATCACGTGATCATTACATAATCTGCTACAAACATACACACATGTTAATATAGTTGAAAAATATAAAATGTCAATTTATCATTATTATAAAATATTGTTTATTTATAATAAATTGTTTATTTTTTTTTTTAATTTTTATAATTATTATTTTTACAGCATCATTTGAAAATTATAAATTTCTCCTCTTGCACTTGTGATTTTTCTATCTATACCTACTTCCTCCTCCTCCTCCTTCTCCTCCTTTTTTTCTCATTATGTCGTGTAAATAACAAAAAAAAAACAAAAATGAAATTTTCAATTAGACAAAAAATTAATTTACAAATAATATTTGACAATGCGCCTAATAAAGTTTATTAAAGATTAATAAAGAACAAAAAAAAAAATTTATAAATAAATATTTAAATATAAAAAAAAAAAAAAAAATTAAATAATTTACCCGAGGTATAGTTGTAATACTCAACGGACCTTTACCTACGTTCAATTTCGTATAGGCCTTTGGGCCACACCTCGTTGTAACATTATTATTTTTACTTGGAAAATACATTAAATTCAAAAACTCATTAACAAACCTTCACAAATCACTGAAATTTTTTTCTACCAAGAATTTTAAATTTACAAAATTACCATACTCTATTAGTATTATTTTTTTTAATTATTTAAAACACATTTACTGTATATAAATATTTATAAATAAAAAAAAAATAAATAAAAGAAATGTTTATAACATTTTATTTGTTAATTAAAGATATTTTTTTTCGATAGAGATAATAATTTTCTATTATATTTTTGACTGGTATGTCTGTTGAAATTTAAAATAAAAAAAAACAAAATATATAAATAATGAAGAGAATTTGTTATTTACTTTTGAAGTATATATAATTTGAAATTTCAAACTGAGCATTTGAAATTGTTTGAATACAATTGTGATATTCGAGGTGGAAAAACTTTGTTCACTTCATATGTTCATTCGAAACATTCGAGTTTGTCTGATTTTAGTATTTACTTGTTTATAGTTATTTGTTTTTTTATATTGTTCTTTTTATTTTGTCTGTATCTGTCTTTCACTTGTCACTGATATATATATGTTTATATACACTCGACAAGGGCTTTACCGATTCACTTGGTGTACTTGATTGATATTTTATTGTTGTTATTGTTGACTGAGGTAAAATAAATTGAGACATTGCATGTCACACGAGAGGATATCTAACTGATGTTGTTAAAGCAACAGCTGATTTTTTAGTTGATCGTATGAGACAAAATATAGACATAAAAAAAAAAAAAAATCTGACGATACAAACAAGTTTATGTATGTAAAAAACATGATTTATTGGTGGATTGAATTTTTATGCTAAAAGTATTTTTAAAAAATTTATATTGACAATAAATAAAATGAAATTACAATGTCAATAACGAAAACAAAAATTTTACATAGCGTAACAACATGAAATGTTTTTTTCTTGTTATTTTAATTTTTGAAATACTACTTGAGTGCAGAACTTTTTGACAAACAATTGAGAAAATATCTTGAGAATAAAGGGGGAAGAAAGTAAGCAATTATCATGACTATATTCTAGTGTCGAAGTAAGTTTAAACTCACTACGAGTAATACATAATAAAGTTGTCTATATACAAATGTACTCTCATCGGAATCTTGTCGATGAAGAGACTGGGTTTCCTTGATGAATTGTGTACGACAACAAAATTCGTTTTGTACCGAATTGAATAGAATACTATGGTATATATATTTAAATTAAAATAGAGGGAGAATATTGCTGAAAAAGGGATCGATTATACAGCCTCGAAAATTTTGTTAACCAATAAAAATTTTACGTCATGTTAGTTTTAAAATTATTTCATGAAATTATAATTATAATAATTAAAAAACAATAAAATACAAGTGTCGTAAAATTTTTAGAAATTCATTTCATTTATTTCTATTTTTCTTTTCGAAATTTATAATTTTTTAATTTTTTGTATTTTTGTTTGATGTCATAGTCGCTGGAAAATATATTTCTAAATCGAAATTTAACGAAATTGTTCTTCCAGTATTTTAAACAACAACAACAACAAATTACAAGTATCCTAAAAGTTTTAGAAATCAATTTAATTTATTTTTATTTTTCGAATCTATCTGTGGCTTTTCACAATGTAAAAGATGTCAACATTTTACACTGTGTCTCGTCAGTGACGTGTTTATACTACTAGCTTTAAATTTTTTTTTATTTTTCCAATGGTTTCAAGTTCTTTTTGCCCTTGTGTATATTGCTAAACTCACTGACCCTAACGACACTCAAGGGAGGCGCCTCTTCGACGTCTGGACGAAAAAAAAAAACAATATAAAAAGTGACTTGAAAATTTTATTATTTTCATTTTTTATTTAAACAGTTTAATTTTATTTTAGTTTTAAATTCATTTCTTTTTTTATACTGCGTGAATAAATGTTAAACGATTTTAAAAATAAATGACAATTAATTTATTCTCTTCAAAATGATATTATATATTTATTTAAAAATTATTTATTAAAATTTAACTTTACGCATTTGCAAATGATAATTTCCATTTAATATTCAAATAATAAATTGATAATTTCATCATAGAAAATTAAGATGAATAAATTCATGTCAATACTTAATATATAAATATAGACTATATGTTTTCGATATTATGAATTTAAATTATATATATATATGAGAAAATTTTTACTCCATATGAATTATGTATATTTCCATGATATGCGTATCTGAGTGATAAGGGTGCACAATGCTTTGACAGGCTGTAAATTACAGCTAAAAAAAATGAATATCCCCTTCTCTCTCTCGTTAAAATAAAAATATAAAAAACATAATAAAAATTTAAAATGAATATAAATAAAAATGAAAAATAAGGTAGGCAATGTAGTTCTATTTTATGGACCATTATACGATCATGTTGTATTTAATTCTCTTCGGCGAAAAAAAAAAAAATTTAGACTATATGAAAATGCTTGGGGGGTTTATCAAAAAATAATATATACAATTTTTATTATTTTTTGAGCTACTTATACGTGATTTCATGGATTGAGACAAGGAATAAATAAAACAAACACACCTCTGTTTTTTTTTTTTTTTTTATTATACATTTTTAATATGATTTTTTGTTTAGAAATTTATATAAAGCAAAAATAATATATGAAAAAAATCATGTAAAAATTGGGGTGATCAGTCTCGGTGGTGGAAATATATATGTATTTTTTTTTCATGAAAAATTGTAGCCCGAGGGAAAGTGAAAATGGTTTAATGACACGGAAGTCATTTTTTGCGCCATCAACCGGGTATTTTACTGGCACAACACAATAACACACTATAATATCCTAATGCTCTATATATAATACAAAAACAAATATGATACACAATTTACATATATATATACACACACAAAAATACGCTCTAGATTTTTTTTTCTTACCCTACAAATATTTTTGGCCAATAAGTGTATAAAGTGTGAAATATTGCTGATCGGTTTTGTCGGATTTTCAGGGAGCCCAGACAAAGACAAGTGATAAATAAAAAATAAAAAAAAATCGCATTTTATACACGATGAAAGTAAAAATATAAAAACACATATACACACTGGTATTCATGAAATTTTATTACCCCAATATTTATAAAATAACAATAAATATGCAAAAAAATATTGAAAAATTTACATGATTAATTTAAAAATGTAAAAAATATCAATAAAATAAAAATGAAATTAATAATTTATATTGTTTTTTTGTTTTTAAATTTATATTTATAAAAATTGAACAACATAAATATTATTTACCATTAAAAATAATTTATTGAAATATATTTTTGCAAATGAAATTTATAGTTTTTGTTTTTTTTTTTAGATTTAAAACGTCATGTTTAATCATAGTATTTGAGATGTCATTGAAGTATCAAATCAACGTGATAACAATTGGTAAGTTGATAAATATATACAATATAATTTTTATATGAAAAAAAAAAAAAAAAAAATAACATATTGCATTTGTGTCGGTTGGCATTTGATGAAGTTATAAATTATACCTGTATATACATAATAAATATATGCATCGATGCATGTAGTATATATCTCCACCCACTGATCGATTTGATATTCCCATTGCATATGTCAAATTTAAAACCCCTTCATACACCGCGCGACCTCCATTATATTCGTCTACACTCAAAATTTTTTAATACAATTTTATTTTTATTTTTTAAAACTCCCCTATATACCTACCTGATGTCATTGTATTTTGTGTTTTTGCATTTCGTGTTTTGAATAGTGACTATTGCCACTCTATGGCAATTTTTTTTTATTTTTATTTTTATTTTTACCACAAGAATATAATGAATAGCTTTGTTTTTTTTTTTTTAATATTTTTATTGTTTATTATCATATATGTTATATTCAAAACTACAATTTTTAATTTTTTTTTTTTACACGTTTTTAAAATGTAATTATTTATTTCAAGTGACAATTATATACTGATGATTAATTCAGCTTTCAAGTGACTGTTGATGTGATTTATTATTAAAGTCAAGGCTTGTTGCCAAATTGCGAGGATGATATAATTTTTAGGGCAAGTGTTTAGCACTAGTTGAGGATTAAAAAATATAAAAAAAAAAAAAAATTGAAAAATCAATATCCTTACGTGCACAGTAGTATAGCTTTAACCTAGATATTTTTTATTGTTTGCTGACATTATTAAAATTATTTCATACGATGCCAACTAGATTTTAGCGATTTTTCTTTTTTCATTTGTCGCAATAATAAATATCAAAATAAGGTTAATTCATTTTTGTCTCGGTTTTATTGATTATTTTTTTATTATTTATAAAAATATATTTAAAATAGATTTTAATGCTGGTAGATTTGAATTTATTGAAAGACATTTAATCAGTTGACAACAATCGAATTAAATTTTAATATACAAATGGATATACAGTTAGAAACATACTCACTAACATACGATAATTACATTAGTAAAGTAACGCATTGTCGATTTGGGATATAAATTTACAAGAAAGCCCGTTTTGTTGCTGAGAATATATATAAACTTGAGGGTTGAAAACCATGCGATTGTGATGGCCACTTTATTTCCTTTTGTTCTGTAACTGCTTCACTATAGATTTATCTCGATATAAAAAAAAAAAAACATACCCTTTAGAAGCTTGGAACCTTTTTTTATTAATAGACATTGTTGGTTTTTTTTTTTTGCTAATTTAATAATAAAATAGAGGGATGAATTGTAACGAATATTTTTAAAACAAGTATATGAGTGTATAAAAATCTAATTGAGCCAGCACATGAAAAATAAAAAAAAATATATATATAAGCTTGTTTATTTATTATTGCGAATTTTTATGTCCCTTGTCTCTGTGTTGGAAATATTACCCTGCAACTTTGTCAGTTGCTCGTAAAAAAAATATAATGAAAAAGATAAAAAAAAAATGTTACTCTGAGTAATAACTTGTTTTAGTTGAAAAAAATAAATTTATATATAATTTAGTGATTATTTTTATTTATCTATTTTTTGAAATGTTTATTTGAAATAAATGAAAAACAGATATCACCAGTAATTAAAAATTATTCCGAGTATACAAAAAAGATGAAAAAATATGGCAAGTAAATTTACTGAGGTAAAATAAAGTTTACACAGTAAAATTTCATCATTGAATACACAAAAGTTTATTTAATGGCTCAAGTAAATTAAAAGTAAAAAACTTTGAAGTTTTAAAATTTATATTTGTCGTATATTATAAATAAATATAAATATTTATTTGTATTTAAAAATATTTTTAAAACATTTAATGATTGTCAATATTATTTTTGCAACTGCTATCAAAAAATAAATTAAACAACACATAAAAAATAATGAATTAATAATGAAATTTTAATTTAAATAAAATAGCAAAAATTAATTATTACAAATAAAATAAAACTACTATCCTATAAACACACAAAGTAATGCTTCAAAGAAAAATTATTCGCTGAAAATACAGAAAATTTAATTACAAAAAAATTATATTCAAAATTTTCTATTATAGAAGTACAAAATAATATAAATAAAAAATAAATTTAATAAAATTATTTCATATATAAAATTAAAGAATTTAATTAAATGAGATAATATTTTTAAAGAGTATTTTAAATTAGATTCGGAAGGATGATAATTCCTTTGAGATTTGTATATAAATATACAAATTTCGAAGATTAAAAATGGTTGTATTTTCAAACTAGATAAGAGAGAATGCAAAAAATTTATACAAACATAAAATGACAATTTTTTTTTTTGAAGAGTCCTCGTAAATAAGAGAAAAAGTCAAAACGAAATAAAAAAAATTAGAAATATTAATAAAGAGATAATAGAAATATACCCATTTACAGTTGAAAAATAATAAAAAAAAATTGACTGGCTGATGTCAAAGATGAGTAATATTATTAATACACACGTATTTTTTTAATATATATTCATTCGGTTGGTGGTTGATGAATGTGTGTGTCTATGGAAAGGGTAGTATAACGAGCTTGCCGCGAGATTATCTATCACCCTATTGACAAAGACCCTGATACATGGTTCTCATTTCAACTGTAGCAGCTTGAATGCACTTCTATACGTCAATCCAATTCTCTGCTGATGGCAATGTCTGTTATTTGCAACATTTATCGATTTTCATATATGTTTTATAATGTTTGTTTATAACCAATATCAAATAGAAATAATACACAATAATATAATACTGATTATTATATTTATTACATAATGGCATACTTATAATTATTGTTAATATATATATTTTTATTTTGAAGCATTGGCATTGCATGAATGGCATCATTCGACCATCATTACTGGTCTATCTATTAATTCTATAGTGCACGTTGGTTGAACCAATGTAATATATTAATCGGATTTAAATATACAATTAGAATGAAAAATATATTGATTTTATATTTTTATTGCAGCAATATTTTAAGTCGTAATTCTAGTTAAGTAGTAATTCCTTTTTCGTCGTTTGATTTTAGTATTATTTTTGAAATTCTTCAGTAAAAATAAAATGAAAATAAAATATTTTAGCAGTTGTTAAAACAAGCAAATTACTTGAAAATAAATAAAATTAAAATCGATAAGAATGAGAATACTACGGGGAAAACATCCCCTTTTTAAAAAAAATTATTAAAAAGTAAAAAAAAAGAGATGGCACTTTTGACTTCAATGGGCTGTGTAATCGGATTAAGTATGAGTTGTTCACAATGAACAATGTTAAACTGAAGTACACGTTGTGTAACCGTTTCAATTCCATCTGGCATTGTGCTGAATGGAGAAAGCCTACATGCCTACATGCCTACATACAGATATGTCCACTCTTTTCATTTTGCACCAACTTATTAGTTGGTATAAATTCTTTCATTCAATTTACGTACGTGATAATAACACTCCTCTTGAATCCACGCTCATCTAAATCCGATTATCACATATATATACATATTGATTTTCATCATTCTCATATTGTCATTGTCAACCTACTCAAAAATTTTACAAATGGATTTTTGAGTGTGTAGATTATGTAGGGAGAACAACACCTTTCAAACCAAAAAAAAAAAAAAATATCCTCAATATATAATGAATAAAAAATTGAAAAAAAAAAAATAGGGGATAAACAGTGGTAAAAAGTGAAACCAGTTGATCCATATGATAAGGAAAAAAAAACTTTTAAAAAAATTACATAAAAAATTTAGGGTCTAACAATGAAACTAGATAAAATTTTTGATAAAAAAAAAATAATCTCAGGTAAAAAGAATATTTTTCATATTGTTAAAAAAATATTTATAATAGAAAAAAATTTTTTGAATAATCAGCCATAAATGTGCTGTATAAATTTTCTTGAAAATATAATATTTTGCTTTCTATAAATTTAAAAACAAAAAATCATAAACCAATAGCAATATAATTAGATAAATGGAAAAATGAAATTCCAAGTTTAACAAGAATAGTTTTTTCATTTATTTTTGTATCTATTTTTTGAATATGAAATCATGGCAAAGTAAATCTATTCAACTGTATATATGGTTGCTATTTTGATTCATAAAACTTTTCTTTTTCTCACCCCCTCTTGGAAAAGTTCAAAAAAAAAAATACAATTTATAAGATGTTTCTTTTGTGTTTGCTAGGATTTCTCTCATCTACCTATATGTACAACAAAATATATTATTATCAAGTGAAGAAAAAAAAAGAAAAAAATATGAATGCAAGAAAAAAAATAACTTTATATATGGATACATACATTTATAGTTAGATATTTACATTTATAGATGGTTATAAGGGGAACGACAATAGTACTTTCTTACTTTATCCATTTGCCTTTTTTGTTTCGATTTATTTTTTCATTATTTTTTTTTTGTTTTGCAGTACGACCCTTCTGTATATATATACCTTGTAATAAGTCTTCGATTTTATATTTTTTATATTTTTTAAAAGATATATTCGACAGCCACCTTTAGCCTCCAAGTGCTGCGAATTTTGTCCAATTCACACGACAATGTCGTCGAATTATCGATTTGTCCTTTCTTCCGGTTGTGTTGTTCCATCCTCCCTTTAACTTGTCTTCTTTATACTCCACTCTCTTCAGTCTTCTGTACACACCCGCACATTATTTCATCGTTTTCTTTTATTCTGCCAACATAACACTCCACTTCTATTCGCAATAATGCGACACTGCAATACTTATATTGCTAAAAAATAAATAATAAAAAAAAAAAGCATATATTGGATATTTGAAATTCTGATGGTTAAATTTAAAAACACAAATAAAAAAAAAACTTGGAATAATATTATCTCAGATGTTATGTATATTTTTATGGCAAATATAAAAAAATTAAAATATAAATTTGCAAAATTTTAAAAATATATATTTTTCTTTCAAATAAAAATATTATTAAAGTTTATATATATTATTATAATTATATTTATTTATTTTTCAATTGAATAAAATATATTTTCTATATTGAATTGAGAATAAAATCGATTTTAGGATGATGTGGATTTGGCAGTTTCAATTCTACTTGACCGGATAGGAGGATTTTTTTTTTTTTTTTCAAAATGTCTAGAAAGATGGTTGCTTGCATTTTTACGATGGAAAATTTTGTCAGTGTAAATGTGTGTGTGTGTATGTATAGTAAAATGTTATCGTCGTTGTCGTTGACGTCGTTGCTTTTATTTCTCTTTACCCTTCTCGACCCCTTTTGTCCTCAATCGCAGTATCTTGTGTCCATGGACCATACCAAGGCAAATCCCAGCTTTTGCAGAATTGGCGCCCGCCAGGCTGTCGTCCAGGCGCCAATAAACCTGACCCCTTTTTCTTCAACACCCTCTCAAACCATTTTCATCTATCTACCATATATATATAAACTTTATATATGTGTAATACATAGACACTTGTACACTTTGAATTATCAGGGCGTAGTACATTTTTTACGACAATTATATCCAATGATTTTGCACTTTAATTATTTGATTTATTTTAAAGCTTTTTGATTATTTTAATAAATAATTTATTATTTATATTTTATTCTTGAATTTTTTTTTAAAAAGTAATTTTCATTTTGTTGTATTTTTATTTTAACTTGATTTTCTAATATAAAAAGTTAAATTTAGATGAATGAAAATTTAGTTTAATTATTAATAATTGGTTTTTTTGTTTTATTTTGATTTTGTTAATTTAATCATAGAAAAAATATGTTTTAAAAATTTAATTAAATTTGAATATAAGCTGATTTCAAGATTAATAATTTTTATGTAAATTTAAGAATATATATTTTAAATTTTTAGAATTTGAATATTAACTTTTTGTGGAATTATTATTTTTTATTTTCTATTTTGCTTATTAATTTTCTGCATGTTCAACGGATCATCAGTAATGCGGATGTTTGATAAGCTCATTTTGGAAAACTCTCTTTGACTCAAACTTCCAGTAAATGCTCATCCCAATTTATAATAATAATTGTTTTTTTTTTTTTTTTTTTTGTTTTCTCGTATAATCTTGCCCAGCCGTTTCTTGCGATTCGATTCTCATTTATACCCTGTGTATATATTTTAAAATCTCGGCTTTTCTACTTTTCATCAGGACTTAAAATTTTCATATACAGTTGAAGAATTTATTTATAAAAAAAAACTTCTTTCATTCATTCAGCAAAATCTACTTCCCGGAAAAATCATTTTTATACATCTTTTTTTTGCCATCAGAATGAGCGGATATTAGTCATCGTCAGCTCGTGTTATTTCTCGAAATAAAAATAAATATATAAACACCAATAAAAAAAAATAATTAAATAACCAAACATACAGATATAAAGGAAGGAAATAATTAAATAATAACATATTACAAAATCAATAAAATTAAATACAAATAAAATTCAAACAAAATACAAAAAATCACAAGCTTATCCTGTATTTTTTTTTTTGCAAAAAACCACTGGCTAAAAGTACTTGTATTTTTTCATTTCAAAAACTATAATAAAACCTTTACCTTACAAAAGAAACTTGACATTAAAAAAATTGATTCTTCATGCCAAAAAAAAATAAAAGCATGCATAAAAAAAAGCCCAACATAATGGTTGTAATATTTTTATTACTTGATTTTCAATGTGACAATGAGATTACTGTTAAAATCAGTGATGAAAAATGTTCATGAAGGTTCATATCGACTTTCGTACACGACACACACAATACTTGAGCTTCCAAGAATTATATTGTCTTTTTGTTCATTTTTTTTATTTATGAAAAACGTGACATGGTTATACTGACGAGGCCTAGCGGTATACAACTGTTTGCACGATAAGAGTATAAACAAAATGTATATGTAAAAAAATAATAAAATATAATGGTAAAATATGAGCACTAGTATATACACCATAGTCCGAAGGATTCCTTGTAAACAAGGGTTGACAAACTGCAAACAAAAAATACATATAAGACACTTTGGATGAATCAACTTCCCCTAACTTTCAAAAATGCCACAGAGCTTTTTTTTTTTTTTTAAACCACCTCACACTTTTTATTATTTTATTCGCTTCGAGCACTTTTCTCGGCTAGAATTTTTTTGTATTTTATTTTTTACACTTTTGTATATTCTTCTAGAAAAACAAATATATGTCTACACTAGTTTTGTGACACAGGGATATCTTGGTTTGTTTGAAGAAGTGAGATGGATCACTGTACATGTTACAATATTATTTTCCGACTCACAAGTACTTTCGCTGATAATATACCTATTTTTATTTATTTATAAAAAAAATAAAAGGCAATAAAAAAAAGAGCAAAGAAACCATAAAAAAAAAGGTACACAAGGCTTTTGACTGTTTTTTTTTTGCGTGTAGACGAAACCTTTGTGATTGAAAAAAAATAAATATAAAAATGTGTGCGGTTTATTTGCATAGATAACATGAGATTGTGCTGAGTGTGAATTACTTTTGTTGATTTTTTTTAACGTTTTTTTTATAAATAAATAATGAATTTTCAATGACAATAGAGTCTACTATTTTTATGAGTCCGTGGTAAAATTAATTTCTCTTTTTTTCTTGACGTACTCCAAATTAGAAAAATTTTAGAAAATTGTGAAATTATATTTATTTAATTTCACTAGGTGTATATTTTATATTTTTTAAATGTTTAAAATCATCAAGATAATTTTATAATGAATTTTAAGTGTTTAAAAATATGTAATTACATGACAATTTTGTTGAGGTATAAAACCATCAGTGTGTATTAAATTTTAAATGAATTTTTTATTTTAAAACATGTTGTTGAATTTTGTCATTAACCCATAAATTGCTTTTGTGTTATCAAATTATATTATTCATGCTATACTGACTTTTTTAACAAATATTTTATCATTATTATTTTCTCAAGTGACATTCTACAGAAATATTTGCTCGAGCAACGTCTCTTCGGATCATCAATCTTCTCCAAACGGAAGAAGCACACAAAATAATAATCATAGTAATAATATATAATAAAATATATAAAAAAAAAAAAAAAAATGATGAAGAAAATAAGAAACGAGCGGGATTAAAAATATTCATGCGTCTTGGATGCAACCACCCGTCTTGATATAAACTTGACTTGATAGTTTTGCGCTGGTATAGGGTTCAGAATCAGAGAATGTTGGAAGGGAAAAAATAAAAATATTTGGACGATGAAAATTCCACAAATTATTTTGTTCGAAAGAGGGATGTGTAATTCTATATAGCTTGGAATATTTTCAACTTGATAAGAAATTAATGATCTCAGTTTATTTATATTTTTTAAAATTTCTATTTTATTTTTTTACATATACTCAACCAAGTACACTAAAAAATTTGTATATTCCTATAAATTTTTTAATTTACACAAATATTTATTTAATCAGTTGAATAAATTTTTCATTTAAAAGCAAAAAATCTATTTTTTTTTTCATTTTTCAAATTGATATAAAATAAAAATTAAAAATAGTATTTTTACATAAAAAAATTTCGATAAAAAAATTAATTACTTATCAATTTTATGTAGAATATTTATAATTTTTTTTTTTTCAATAAAAAAATATATATATATTTTTAAAATAATAATAAAATAATTTCATTTAATAATCTAAAATAATTAAATTCAAAATTTCGTAAACTGCATAAATATAGTTCTTAAAAATACCGCAAGTAAATAATGGTGGCGTGTGTGTATAAATTGTTGTCCCCGCCACAGTCGAAAACCGGCCAGCGTGACGACAACACACGAGAGAGTCGAGAGAGTGAAAAAAAAAAAAATATATCCGTTGGTGCCTGTAGGTTTGCGCGCGAGCACAGGCCACAGTTGCTTGTTACTCGAGTGAGCACCAGTGAGCGGTGAGGCAGTACGCGTAGCCTTAAATATTTATCTTGAAGAAAAAAAAAAAAAAAATATATACAAGTGAATTAATAAAGTACACTCATCGAGTCATCATTGAATAATCTAGATGTGTCATCACACCTATTTTACAATAAACCATATTATTAAACTCCAAAAAAAAAAAGAGTAAAAAAACAAAAACAAAAGACGATCAAGTGATTTTTTTGCAGGAGTGTGTCAGTGTTATAAAAAAAAAAAATAACTTGCTAAACAATAGTTACTAAATTTATCATTATTTGTTGAAGATACTTGAATTATTTCAAAAAGTATTTGTTGGTTTTTTTTTTGTTTATTTTTTTTGTTTGTTTGGTGGACATTTTGTCGAAGAGTAATTTAACAAGTTGAGACGATGGCGAGTTTATCGAGTGGGTGTTCAGCCGCTGTTGCGATCGTAGTACTACTACATCTAGGTGAGTGATGCCGACGACCATGAGAATTTATTTTATATTATTTTTATTTTATTGTGAAAGTACTTGTCCTTCGTAATGAAGTCACACGAGTTTTATTATTATCATATATTTTCCAACAAACAAAATGGAAAAAAAACTATCAAGTAATACATTGTCGAATTTGAAAGAAAAAAACAAATGATAATTGTCATTTATAATTTCCTGTGATGGTTATTATTTGTTTAATTATTATTTGAGGAGATAGATTTATTTTAGACGAACAATCATTGGTTTTTTTTTTTTTTTCTTTTCATCGAAATTGTGGTTGTAATTTAATTTTCCAATAGCCGGTGATTTCGAAAATAAAATAAATCCATTTGTTGATATTTGCAATTAATATATTAAATACTATTTATTATTGTTTATTTATTTTTCATGAAAATTTTTAAATTTACCAAAAGTTTAGTTGGAAATTTTTAATATTTATTTTTGAGTTGAGAGGACATTGGTTTGTCACCGAGGCGTTGAAATTCCCGTATTGTTTGAATGTGAAATAAAAGTAAGCTGGAATTTGGCTAAATGTCATGTGTGTGAATGTATATATGCAAAACACATACCAATCTGATATTCTGATAGTGGTGGTCAAAGCCATCAGGTGCATTGCCGTTGACCAACAAGGCAACATACAGCCAACATAAATATTTCTCGGTTCACCTCAGGCGTTTGTGGCCCCGATAAAGTACCTCGCGTGTCAGATTAGATTTTTTTTATTTTTTAATTTTTAAAATGTATTTTATTATTTTATTTCCCCCCTGTGAGTTGTATATTTTATATACACCTGCGTGGGAATGTGATACGATTAGATGGACTGGAGCTACGGAAGGAAGTTAATTCCTCTTTTTTTTTTTAACTCGATTTTCTCATTTTATAAAATATTTATTTTTACCATAAATATGCAAGTTGATAATTTACGTTCAACTCAATCATTGAGGCAGTATGATTCATCAACTAACACTGCAATATAAAAAATTATAAATCTTTTTAATTTTTTTTTACTTGAAGAAAAATAAAAATATTTAAGAAAGACAAATGAAAATATACCTGGAGTGTTGGGTGTTGAGTTGAAAATTATATTATTATCTTTTCTTTAATTTTCTCTAAAACTCAGGTTAACATTGTACCAGCATGGGTTCCAACTTGAACCACATCCTTCATCTCTCTCCTACTCTCTCAATCTACAACTTATTAAACACAAAAAAAACGAACAAACATCTCTCTTCACTTTAAGTTTTTTCATCTTGACCATCAACCTCTGTCGGCTGTTACCTTCAACAAGTTCTCGCCCCATCAAAAAAAAAAAAATCTGGGAAAACTTTTGTCTACCTGAAGATGCTATCCCATCGAGATCAATAAAATATCTTTTACTTTTTTCGTATTCAACTATTTTTTTGACCTTCGATTAACTGTAAACTCCACCAGGTACCAAAAAAAAACAAGTAAAATTTTACTTTATCATTATTATCATACTTATGAAAAATGATAAAACCAATTTTCCATCTGGAAAATTTATCATTATTGTTATTACTTTTGCACCTGTTGTTAATCGAAGCTCTGAAAAAAATAAAAATTTATACTTATTGGTTTGACTTTTTCAGAGAAAAAAATAATAATTATTCATATTAAAAAATATCCTATTAAAATATTATTTAAACTTTAAAGTTGATTAATCATTGTATCAAAAGGATATGAGAATTGTGGTGATGAAAAATTCATTTATGGATATTTCTCGTACATCTGGCTAAATTATTTTTGTGAATGCATGTTTATTAAAGCGTCATCTGCAATATATGATCAAGTCTCTGGCCAATGAACCTTTCATTTTATATTTATTTATTTATTTCTTTTTCGAAATATATACACTGTAACTGTGTGCGTGAATTTATGATGATAATATGACGGTATACATCACAAAGTTAGTAATCAAACTGTATGACTGTTTATACGCACAGTAGTGATTTTTTTTTTTTTTATAATTTTTTTTCCATCTTGATGTATTATTTCTTGGTAACAGATTGGAGCAAAACAGTTTTCAAATATGTCTGTCGGGCTCGTTAGGACTTTTCCTTCTTGAATCTCGGCTTGTTTTAGTTTTTTTTATTTTTATTTTTCAACTTGTGAAATTCCAAGTGCCATTTCTTTTTGTCCGGTTTTAAAAGATCGTCTCTTCAAGTCCGGTTCTTCCCATTTACAAGTTTTCCTTTCTTATTATATATTTTTTTTTATTTTTGCTCATTCCAGAGCAAGTAGTAGACGTGTGTATCGTATCTCTCTGGAAATTCTTGAGTAAGCTGCTCTTCTTCGTCGTCTTCTTCTTCATGAACTTGTATAAGTACAAGTTTATATTTATTTTTTTCTCTTTGCTTCATGTGTACGAGTATATGGCCTCTGATTTATACTCCAAAATATGCTTGTATGTAGTTTACCGTTGCTTCAAATGGTTTCACTTTTTAACAAACAAAGCTGCTTTTGCTTCTTGTCTTGAGTTGATGCTTTAGTTGCTTATTACTTGTTTGCTTTACTCCAAACATCGTTATAAATTTATTTTTTTTTAATTTATCGATCATCATTATTCTAATTTAAATTAATTACATTATTTAAAAAATACTTGGAATTGTTATTTTAATTAATATGTAGTTGAGGATTTTTTAAACAATATATTTGCCATTTTTTTTTGTCTCATTAAATCTGTTAAAGATTAATTATTTTTAATGATTTTTTTGGGTAAAAGATATATTATGTTTTGTTTTTTTTGGCTTGATTTTTTGAATATAAAAATTTTTTATTCACACGGATGTACAAACATGTGATTTTTTTATTATGTTTCTTTATGATTTTTAAATTATTTTTTGACGCCGTGGTCCCGTTTATAACACACACACGACCTACTTGTCTTTCAACGCTTAAAATTCATACAAATCACAAGTGTTCCCATGTGGTGTCCAATGTCAGTTGAGCAAAAAAAAACTCAGCTCTAGGCTAGAGACACTTGAGCAAGGCAAATAAAGGAATAAAAAAAAAAAAAAAATGAAGATGAGTCTGAAGAGATTTTAAACCTGTCTACAAAAGGGTTTACATTCCAACCTACAACTACTTGACGTTTTCTTTGTGTACAACATACATCTCATGATCTTTCTTGAGAAAAGAATTTATTTTTTTTTTATATTATTTTTTCTTAATGAGTCTTATAAATGAAGGTACCACTAACGATCCAAGAAAAACAACTTGACATGTCTCTCACTTTACTAAAAGACTAGCTTAAAAAATTATTTTTTTCTTCGACAAAAATTGAGTAGAAAAAAAATTTATAAATTTAAAAAAATATATCTATTTTAAATTAATGAAAATAGGTTTTTTTTTTTTTTAATTGGAATAAATTTATTTAGTTCAGGTCATCTAGAAGAAATATAAAGAAAAAAAAAACCTAATAAATATTTAATTTAATTTTTTTTTCTTTGCAAAATGTCATTGATTTATTATTATAACTTTTTTACTATGGGATATTATTTTTTTTCTAGTTTTTATATTCTATTGAATAGTATTAATTAATATTATTTATAAAATTTTTTTAATTAATTATTCTATGGATGAAAAGTGGCGTGAGAAAAATCGATAATGAACGAAATGTGAATGAATATTAGGTAATAATAATTTGTTTGATAATTACATATAGTAAAAAATTGAGGTACTAATAAGAGGGTTAATGCTTGCGGATATGGCTTTATCCATATAGTAAATTTTACATATGTATTTGTATATATAAAATAAAATATATATATAAAACTCACACAGTTGTTAAACGATGTAGCGAGACTCGAATGGTGGCGCCGTTTAATGACCCATGACTGCTCATATATATATTTTTTTTATGTTTTTATTTTTTATTAATAATAAAATAAAAACTTTGTATAGGATTTTTTTTCTTTCTTAAAAGTATATATCGTAACACCAGGGTGGTTAATAACAAAAGATAACAATATTATATTAACAACAACAAAAAAAATCATAAAATTTTATTATTTTTATTATAGTATCAAATGTTTTTATTTTTTTAATGACTTTATTTATTATTTTTTTATTTTTAATACTCGAAAATATTGTATAAACAAAATGAAAAATTTTTTAAACACAAAAGCTTGATTGAAAATTTAATACAAAGCTCGGAAATGCGATTGAAGATTATTTTTACAAAAAATATATGACATTTTTTTTTGTTTATTTATTTAATAATTAATAAAAAATAAAAAAAAAATATATTGACATAAAATTTAATATAGTTTTTCAATTTTACATTTGAATTTTGAGCTTTTTTTTTTAATCAAAATATTGACTGTCAAATAACGAACGAAGCAATTAGTAAAAGTAATTTTGTTTATATTTTTTTTTGTACAATTGACTTTTGTATTGTTCTAAATTTCCTTTATCTCTTGTTGAATACAAGTGTTGCTATGTTTAAAAAAAAATAGAATAATAAGCTAAGCAACTGAAACAATAAATTTTCAACAAAAAAAAATATATAAAATTGCCATCCGGATGTCAACTTTAGCGACTTGTTCCACAATGACTCGTATATTTCTACCAAGTTTCGCATGGTTAGTTAGTTTTAGTTTCTCTCAAAATTTATTAAAAACCCCTTGCTAAAACACAATACCAACCACTCATGTGGTTTATATATTTTTTCAAATTTTAATTTATATTTTTTTTAGTCGTATAATTTTTTACATTCTTCGGTGTCGTGACTTTGACCACCGGGGCCTTTTGTTCCTGCGGTAAAACACATAAAATATATTATAATAATTCTAGTAAATAATTTTTTTTTTTTTTTATTTAAAAAATAATACTAATATGAGCTTTCAAATATAAAAACTCAACATTACTTCTATACACATATATATTTCGTAGTATTTTAAATAACCACAACAAATTTGAAATTTATTGTAATTTTTAATTTAAATATTAATTTTTAAATTTAAATATTTCAAAATTAAATTAAATATATTTATGTGCAATTTTTTTTTCTTCGTTTTATATACTCTTTGATATTTTTACAAAATATTTTAATTATAATCTATAGTTATCTTATCAACACAACGTTATCAAATGACACTGATGATATCGATGAAAATATCTCAGTGGATCAAAAGCACACTCTGTTTTCCAAACTGCCATAGCAATTTTAATTTTTTTTTATTTTTTAAATTCATCAATCACTTTGTCATCTATACACTATATACGTGTGACATCCATACAAACTATTGGATTACATTTCACACTGTATCCTCTTGCTTTCCATTTAAAAAAAATTTATTTATTTTAAACACGTATTAAAACCTGAATACACCAATATGGTGTGTGGAAATTTTTGTGTTAAACATATTTTTTCTATTTTCTAGACATTGATATTTTTTGCAAAAGATATTTTAGAGTTTCGTGAACGCGCATAAATTTGTCATCAGTATATAAATATATATATATCGTTATTAAAATAATAATAATAGTTTGACTAGACGTATTGTAATAATAGGAGTATATATTGAATATATTTATCGTGTCTGCAAATTCCAAAGGTCTCTCTTTTGTTGTTGAACAAAACTAAACATATTCTGTCACGTACAGAAATATTCACTCTTTTACTTTTACTCTTATTTTCACAACCGGAGATTTAATATAACAATCTACATGACGTATATTTTCCGGTATTAAAATTGTGCGGATATTTATTTGATGACATATTATGTATATATATTCTTTTTTTTTTATAGTAAAAAAAAATATATAAAGCATAAAAAATACGAGCCATATTTAGCTCTGGCTGTATAACAGTCGTTGTAATTTAAAAAAAAAAAAAAACAATTAAAGTAAATTAAAACACAAGTAGTTTGTTTTTATATTTAATTTAAATAATTTTTATAAATATAAATAAATTTATTATATTTATTTTTTAATATATTGCTAAATTAAAAATGATATAAAAGTTTTGAGGATTCTTTTTGAGCTTGCATGATGGTGCACTTGAGAAGCAAATTAAAGCCGCACACGCCTACGTTTTTTTTCTATAATTATTTTATTTTTATATATGCGAGTATGTTAAAGGAAGCAATACGAAGGGTCTGGGCCCACTTGAATTACTAAAATAACACCCGCTTGTTTCGTTTAATATATATTATATTAACTCTTTTTTTTTTCTCTTCATCTCTTCTTTAATTTATATATTCATTTATTATTATTTCTCTTTTATTTAATCGGTAAAATCTTGAGGGCATCAGTCTCGACTTTGTGTGTGCTTCTGTTATGCATCAGAATATTTTCAATGTATTATATTATTTCATCTCTGATGAAACAAATAAAATAAATACATTTATTTATTCATGAAATATTAATTTTTCAAATTTTTTTTTTTTTATCTTTAATTTAATTTTTCTACTTGAAATTTTTTTCATTTATTATTCTTTGAATTTTTATTTATATATTTGAAGTAACATGATTATATTTTTGCCAATTGAAAATATTTTTTTTTTATATTTTGTATCTTGAAGAACACCACGTCCGTTCTCATCGCCGGATGAGTAAATCATCGAAAATAAAAAATAACCAATATTTGAAAATAAAAAATTAAATAAAAATAATTTAAAAAAGGGAAAAAAAATGTACATGAGGTAGCTAAAAATGGAAGGAACATTGGACAGTAAAAAAAATAAATTTATGGTTTTTTTGGAAACCTGTTTTGGGTGTCCAAGCGTATAACATACCTGTTTAGGTTCTACCTTCGAATTCGGTACGTTTTGCACCTGTATATTTCAACGGACAAAAATAAAAGACCCTAAAAAAAATCCCCTTTTTATTCGTACGTTTGTTCCAGATAATACATATGTTATGCATATATTTTTAACAAGACCACCATCAGAGTTTAAATATATAATCAAAAAAACAAAAAAAAAAAACTCAATTATCACGTTTCAATAACCGAAAAATTCACAAATATGATTTTTCATAATTTCTTCATGCTCGACAGAATAAAAGTTAATTTAAAAATTTATTTATATTTTTTAAAATGGAGTAATTTTAATTTTTTTTTTTGGTTCTCAAGAAATTTATGATTCCTTTTTTTTTTTACTGGGAAGTATTTAAACCACACCTTTGTCCAATTTTCTTCCGACAATTTTTAAAAGCTATATTAAGCTTTGTATTGTGTAATGTCTATAAAACATATTTTTTTATATTTTTTTTTATCAAGTCTGCTGTAATAATTATGAGTCTTGAATTAAGAGGGTCATCTGAGTTAGGGTAAAAACAAACTGATGAAAGTCATGGACAAGCCTTGATGTCATTATATTATACCGCGAGGTCAGGCGTAACTTTTTTTTAAATTTTATTTCTTGACTTTTACCTTGATCCTTGCTGAGGGATTTCCGTTAGGTTTTATTTTTGCGCGAACTGGATTAGAACGAACGCCGATTCACTGATGATTTAGCTCGTGGGAAGATACAGAATTGGATACAGCAAAATATATTTTTTTTTTCTTTATTCTACCCTTTTTTATTTATTTATAAAAATTATTTTTTTCAACTCTATAGACTTTTCTCGTTTCTTGATCTTAACATTTATTTTATTTTTTATTTTCTTGTATATAAGGTGAATGTTGTATATACGCGATTAAATTGCCAGAGCGTGAGCTCGTTAAAAGTTCAAGCACTTGGCGTGACCATCGATTTACGGTTTATTTTGCTGTATTATTTATTTTTTTTTCGATTATTTTACAATTAATTATATTTCTATATTTAATTTTTTATTAATCAACACCTTGAACCTCATTATTGCCGTATTATTATCACCATTAAGGTTGATTGATTTATTTGTGGTAGAAAATAATAACCAGTCCAAATAAATTGTTCGTTTATTTTTCATTTTTTATATATATATTTTTGTGAAAATATTCGAGTTATTTAGAAATGATTGTTAACGTGTGTACCGGAATTAATCGAGCTAGCGGAATTCCGTTCAGCTTCCGTGGCATTTAGTCACCGTGAAAATAAAACTTGGGATGGGTTTAAAATAAAAAAATAAATATAATAAAATTTATAGATGTTAATTTTCGTATATATTTTTTTTCCACGCTATGAAATTTTTTTTATCGTTCAAGTTTTATTTTTTTTTAAATTCTTTTTTATCTTATGTCTGTCTCAGATTTAATTTTAATATATATGAATGTCAACAATATGCAATAAAACACCCAGCTGTATCATGTGATAAAAAAAAAAAAAAAATTCCTACCTGATGAAAAATAAATATTAAAAAAAATATAAATTAATGATAAAGAGAATTAACATTAAACCACCTGAGTATGATAAGCAGACAATTTCATAAAGTAAAATTTTATATTTATATTTTAATCGTGTAAAATAAAAAATATTTTATATTTTTTAGGTCAAAAAATATATTTAAATATTTGATGTTTGATGATGATGACGCTAGATTATATCGTTGATTATTATAATTATTCATATGATATTAATTGTGTAAACATCAGATATAAACGACAATATCATTTCCATGTTCACACTTATATTTTTTATTTGCATTAATTATACACTGGCTCCAATGAATTTATTATCACAAAATGTCAGACTAATTTACATTTAAAAAACTAGAATAAATTATTCACTTGTTTGATAATAATTTATTTATAATTAAAGTTTAATAATAATTATCAAAATTTAAAAACTAATTATCACAAAAAATAATACAGCATATAATAATGAAAAATAATTAAAATGTGTTGATAAATTTGACCTTAATTTTACTTCAATATAATTTTGTTATTCAAACTTGAAAACATTGACCTATATTTTTTATTTTTTTGAGAATGAATTTTAATGAAATGTTATTTGTACAAATGCGTGGCGGTTTGTCTACTATTTTTGATAACAATTAAAAAATTCAATTTTCGAAAAAACAACAGTCAAATTTTGTTAAGTTATTTTGATTGTGTTTATTCACCTGACTATTTCACACTGATCACTCAAACGCATTGTGAAATTCACGTGGTTTAAGGCCGATTAATGATTATCAAACCAACTGGCAATTTACGACCAATTTGTAATTATCGAATTTTCCAAACGTCAATGTGTATACAGACAATTTATATAAATACGCTTTGTATACTATGTCTAGAGGGATTTCAAGAGTACTTTATGCATCGTTGCAGATACGTTGATTTTATTTTTCATATATATATCTCTCTATAATTGTGTTCAATCAATTTACTTAATAGGAAAATTAAAAAAACAAAAATAATATAGAATTAAATTTGAAAAATTTAATTGAAAAATAAATAATAAATTTGTTTGTTTGTTGAGGTGGAAAAGTATGATATATATAAATATTTTATTTAATTAAAAATATTTCACGAAAGTTTATCAGCTAATTTTTTTTATTTGATAATTAATTAAAATATTTTTTATATATTTATCAAATCAAGATTTAAGTGTCAAAAAAATTAGAAATTAAATGATAAATATTTTTTATATTTAATATAATTTTTATGAAAATTAAACAAATTATCTGACACGCGAAAGTTTCCGGCTTTTGTTGAACAAATCCAGTTGGAATTGATAGGCACTTGTAAATTGAGATATGCAGATATCTATCAAAAAAAAAAAAGAAAAATTCTAAAGAGGACACATCACTTGTAGTATATATATTTATTTATTCCATCTGGAGACAGACTGTCTGCGACTTTTTTTATATTTAAAAAAAAAATATATTATTCTATTTTTATTATTACGTTTGTCATTTTATTTTCTTTTCTCAACTTCAACTACCCCACTGCCTCAGCGAAGAAGTTGCTTTTCTATATCATTTCTCTCCAATCTTTTTTTTTTGTTTTTTTTTTTTCATTTTATTTTATGCAATTCTCTCTGACATTAAATGCCGTCGAATAAAAACTATATATGTATATAATACAAAACGTGCACCCCGAACTTTAGACGCAAAATATAGCAATGAGAAAGAGATCCGTAAAAAATTGCTGAGCGAAACGTTATTCTGCTTGAATGCTAGAAAATCCCTGTGTGACGATTTATATGCTCAAAGGTCTTGTGAAATGAAAAAAAAAATGTTGAAAAGTTGGATAATAAAATGTAATAAAAATAAAAAATATAAGAAAGATAAATTCACAATTTGAGCTAGTCTAAAATATATATCGATAAAAATATTAATCTACTTTTCTACTTGCAAAAAAAATTTAAAATCAATTAAACAAACTAATACCAATAAATGATATGAAAATTTTTAATAAAAAAAATTTTAAAAAAATGTAATTTGTAACTTTGATATAAATAATTAATATCAAAGTTTAATTTAAACTCATCCTTTGAACAGCAATTAATCATGCACCTGCTGTCCTCGAGGCATTGAATTTTTTTTTTTCCTTTTTTTATTATTCCCTCTACGTTTTATTTATTTTTCTTTATATATTTTTTATTTTAAAATCATTATTTGTTATATTTATTTATCGTCTTTTTAATCCCTTTTCGCGGGGTCTCACTGTGTATACATATATTCAATGAATATACCCGAGAGACAGACTAAAGAAAGTACACATACACATAGTGAATTTTTATTTTATATATATATACGATACCAGTTTCATAATTAACGACGGGTCGCACAGACAGGATCGATCACAATGATTTATTTATATCCAGCCACAAATATTTACACGGGGACATGTTTGATACATATACACATATACACACAATATATTCTATTTCCATATTGGGGTGATCTGAATTCACTCTCTGATATACGACAAAATAAAACTTGGAATATATATAACCACCCTCTGCATCACATCATCAGAGACAATGACTAATTTTTATCAAAAAAAAAATCAAAACAATTCTTCATCTATCAACTCAAATTTATTTTTCAATCATTTTTTTTTTTTTTATTAATTAACAAAATTATAGGACGTAAAAGGCAATTGATTTTATTAATTTTTTATCATTTTTTAAAAATACATAGATACCTTAAAATTACGTGGGAATATATGTTGAATATAATTTTAAATTGGAAAATTATGTATATTAATTTTGAAACGAAACCAAGTATATAATATGAAAATAAAATTTGTTTGAGAGTAATGAGATAAGATGATGATAATTCATTTGCAGACTGAATGTAGTTGAATTATTAGTTATTATAATTAATGGGTATAAATAGTGAATACATGAAAATATACATGTAAAGTCAAGATAGTAGTTTAACTGAATGGAGGCGTAATTTCAGGTGGGTTTGTGTTTGGCTGACTTGGCGTACTGAATAGAACTTAATTCGTGTTCTTCACTGACGCTGTGAAATTTTCACCCCAAATCTTGTCAGACCTCATGAGAACATTTATTCAAATGTATATATGTATTTTCTTAATCTCTTGTGTGTATGTGTGTGCATATATTTTATATAATTTATACGGGTAGTTTGATATAAATCGGGTTGTTATATTAACTTCCGGTAAGACATGTGTCTTGAGCCACAAAATGTTCATCAATCTTATTATAAATTCGTTTTTAAAAGTTTTAAAAATAGCCATTACAAGTCCGCTATATTACTCTTGGATAATTTTACAATATAAATAAAATAAATTTTGATTAATAAAAAATCAAATTTAATTGTTTTAATGATATTGAGATGAGTGTACTGATTTTTTGAAAATTTGCTGATTGAATGATTGATTTATTAAAATAACCAGCAAAAAATATCAATTCATCATTTTATGTATATTTCATTTCACATGTTGTTTCAACAAAGATGAGGGATTTTGATGGATCACTTGAAAAATTAAATGTGCATCCTGAATGTTTCGTAAAAAAAAAATAAAAAATTTCTCGAGATTTTCATCAACATTATCATAATCAAATGTGTTCTAGTTTAAATGAAAAATTTATTTATATACATATTTCTCACTATTATCTATGTATTCCATTACAAACTATATTTACCAATCTGAAAAAAAATGCAGCCACACCTCTGAGAACAACAGCACAGAAAATTTATTATTAAAATGAAAAAATATAATTCTTAAGGAAATATAAATACTCCAATTGCCGCAAGTCAATGAATAATTGGGGAAAGTTTGAAAGTTAATTTTAACAAAACTATCATCACCTTTTTGATAAATAAAGATCATTTGGAGATATAGATATATGAAATAGGGAAAGCGTGTGAATAATAAAATTATATATAAAATTATTTTTAAATCATCAGGGCGTTGTCGTCGTCGTCGTCGTTTATAAAATGTATATAATTTATATATTTTTTTTATTTTAATACAATCAATTTGTCTGGCTTCTATTCAGTATTAAATGTCCTGCTGTTTTTTTCATGACTCTTGTTTTAGTATCCCTTTGTATGACTTCCTCCCACTTTTATATATCTCAAGACACATTGATAGACTTAAACATGCAATTGTATATGCACTGGAAAAATAAATATACACAAATTAAATATGTACAAATGTTGATTATCATTATTTATTCAAGTTGAACTAGTTGATGTCACTTGAATAAATCAAATGTATTTTGTACAGCATAATTATAATGGGGTTATATATCAATGTACTCTCATTTACTCTCATCTCATCTCATCCATGTTGATGATGATGATGATGGCAAGATGAGTATTATCACTTTACTTTGCTCTTGTTATAATGAACAAATCAAAGGAAAAGCTCTTCCACACACACACACACACATTATTGTATTTCATTATTTCTTGTTTCAATTTGCATGGTTAATTAATCAAGATACTCGAGTTGATCAACTCAATATTATAAATGATATTTAATCAACCAAATTAATTTTCATAAATATATATTTAACAATATATATTTTTCTTAATATTTTTCATCAACAACTTTTGTTATTTAGATTTCTAAATTCCAATATTATCAAAAAACTTTTCAATTGAAAAATTCTTCTTTCAAACTCTCCAACACACACGAAAACTCTTCAAAGTTTTTTGTATTTTTTTTACCCAACTTCAAAATTGTTATATACCAATTTTTTTTTTTTTTTTTCATTACTTTACTTAATTTTAGTTTTTACCAAGTTAATGTTATATTTTTATTTTTTTTGTTCTTTTTCAATTGATATGTGTCACACGTGCCAAAAAAAAGGAAAATAACTATGTTCGTTTTATTATTTTCTTTTTTTTTCAATAATGAAAAAAACTAATGAAAAAAAAAATATAATTGGTCAGTAGATTTGATGTATACCCAATGATCATTAATCAAATATTTTTTTTTATTATTCGGGGTGATAAAGTCAGTGGATAAAATTAAACTCCCTCGTAAAATAAATATAGTTTTTGGATATATAGAAAATAGAGAGTATCTTAGATTATCATTGACTTAGTAAGACCCCTGTTAAGTTATAACATGTACTTCCCTGGAGGTTAAGTACTTCCGTTCGATGAGTGTCATGCTAACTATATTTATTTTTTTTTCCTTGTAAAATTATATAAATTAAAAGGGATGAAAATATATATTTGATATATATAAAAAAATGGTGGCTAAGTGAGAAAAGGGAGTAAAATATTATACTTTGGTTAACATGATACTTTTTACAGTTATTGGTAGTTTACTACTATGACTAGATGGAGGGAGGTGGGATGTAATTTATCAAAAAGTAAGAGAGATAAATGCAAAAAAAAAAGTGATAAAGGTGGTTTGAGAAAGATTCTTTTGGCTTTCTCTCTACTACGATTAATAAAGACCCTCTTCTCCTCATTCCTCCCCCTTGTTTATTAGAAAAAGATGCAGACAATTCAGAGAGATGGGCTTGCAGAAAATGGACCCTCTATAATTCTTTCTTTCTCTTGTCTCATTCTTCTCTCGTCATGGCTGTTATTTCAGTCGAGTCAGATCGAATCCCATAACTGACTAAGAAAATTTGTCAGATTAATTGTGAGTATATGATATAGGGGTATTTTTATTTTGACAATGATTGATGTTATTTGACGAAAAATATATTTATTCATGTCATTGCACATTATACAATTAATATTTATTTGAGCTTATTAATATTATTTATAATTATCAATTAAAATTTCAATTTTTAAAATAATACAACAAGTTGGAGAACATTTTTTTTAAAGAATAGTATTTTTTTTTAGAAATGAATAAAATGTTGTTATCTGAGATTTCATGCAAAATGTCGTCGGATTAAAGCCGGAACAGAGGGTAATGTGAGATAGAGATCCAAGGGGAATAGTTTGAATATCAAAAAAAAAAAAAATAAAAAAATATAAAATAAACGATGACACCTCAGGAGGCCACCTTGGTAGCGAAAAAAAAAAAAAGACGTGTTAATTCTCATTCTCAGCAAAAGTGAGTGTTTGTTAGCACAATAAAAATAAAAAATATTATTTATATAAAACATGTTTGAGGTGCATTATATACGCGACTATTTTCCAACTATGGAAAGACGTGTACAACAAGTAAAGGCATTTTATCGTTGTGAGCTTGAAAGCTCGGTTTCCATTTACTTTATTCTTTTTACACATTGCTACTCGCCTTTCTTATATTCTCTCTCTCTCTTGAGACAATGAAATCAATACTATTTTATTTCATTATCGTTTTTTTTTTATTTTTATCTTTTTGATCTCAGTTAGTGTTATTTTATTTTTTTTATTTTAAGAATTTAGCGGGGATTCAATTTCAGATAATTGTTGATTGAAAATTGATTGGTAATTTTTCGAGAAATTATTTATCAAAATATATATGTATTAAGATTATTTTTAAGCTTTGTTTTCATTTTATTGACGATAAAAAATATTATTGTTTTGACTATATTGAATTGTGTTTATATTTTTAACTTGAATATTTATTGTGAATTTTTATTATCTGTTTTAGGTGAGTAATGGACATGCACTCCAATTAACATTATTCGTTTTTCACCAAACAACATTGGTAAAAATATATTATAAATCATCTAGTCGTAAGTAAATGGAAATTTCAATTTACTTTACGCCTTTTTACCTTCCGTTTGATAATATTTTATCTGTTATTTATTTATTTTTTATATATATTTTTAAATTCGCATTTATATTCGCATCGTCATTGTTACAATTTTTCCATTAAATTTTTTTCAATGCTCGTTTTTATCTATACAACTCATGAATAGAACTCTATTTTTTATTTTTTTTTTTTATTTCATTTTGTAATTGAAACCTCTTCAGTTGATGTTATTTTTATTTTATTTTTTTCATTTAATTTATTTGTTATGTATTTTGAAAAACATGATTCATTATTTTGGTCTAAATTATACACAAAAAAAAAAATAGGAAAACCCTCAAGTCAAAATATTCCATAAAACATCAGTTTGAGTGTTGAAATAAATATAAAAATAATATGATATTTTAAAAAACAAATATACAAAAGCAAGTGTGTGACTTACAAGTATTTTATTTTTTTATTATTCAAACCAAACTATTAGGGAAAATAAAAAAAAAAATAGTTAAACTGTGTGGACATTTTCTGGCACTTAAAAAAAAAGCTCTTCAAAATATTTAAAAAATTTTTTCGTAAAGTAATTATCGAGTTCCGGACTTGTCCCAAAACAATTCTAATAGTAATATATTTCATCTCATGGTTTTTATATTTATTTTTGGAACATAAGATAATTTGTCGCGCAGCAGGTGATGAGCAAAGAATTGAAATGAAAAAAATAAATAAATCATTGTTTTGTTGTGATGTTTAAATTGAGGTTGGGCAAATGAGAAAGATGCCATCGAAATAGAAATGAATAGAATAATTATTTTTCCAATTTCGAATGCCGAGATTGTCTTTGTCTTTTTTTTTTTTTATTAAAACTAAAGATAGATATTAGAAAAATATATTTTTTATTTGAGCTTGAAGAGAAAATCAAGACAATATTTTTTTTTCAAAAATAAAATTACTATAATTTTGAATTCATTAGAAAGCAAAAGAGCCTCTTCTCAATTGCCAACCCTCTTTTTTTCCTTCCGTCCTCATTTGGACAATTTTATTTTATCTTTTTTTCTTTACCTTCTTTTTCATCAATTTTATTTTTGTCCCCTAAATGTATATACGAATCCCGCGAGATAGAGGTCCTTTTTCGTTTATTTTTTTTTTCCGATGTGTTCGGAATTATATCCTTTGAATCTACAATTACTATACCAATGCAAGAGGGTGACAAGAGGAATAGAGAATAGTGAGGATATATCCTACCGTACCAAACGCAACTGAGGGTGGTTTTTTTTTTTTTTTCTGTGATGATGATGATGCTGAGTTAAATTCCAAACACGTATTTTGAGCGAGCGCGGAAAGTTTGCTTCGCGGAATACTAAAATAAACAGTGTTGTACCCAAAAACAGGATCAATACCGAGACACATGCACGCAAACATGAGACGAAAGGATTTTTTTCCTTTTTCCATTATTTGACGATGACGGAAATGTGTACGAAATGCTGAGAAAGGTACTACGTGTTTTCATCTTAAGGATTTTCCTATTCTTTTTTTTGTGTGTGATTTCATTCGCGCGTGACATGAACACAATTTATTTGCAAATAATATCACTTTGTTTAACGTTTTTCATTTTTTTTTGTATGAATCATTCGGAAATATTTGACATTTACAAACATAATACAATTTATTCTGCAACTGATGATTGATGTAATCAATTTTTTAATTATTTTAAATTTATTTTTATAAAAGAAGAAGAAACATCATAATATGATAATTGTATTATCAATGAGACACGTGGAGACTAATTGAAATCATAAGTGGATAATCTTGTGTGTGTACAGATGCTGAGATTTTTTTTTTTTTTTTTACTTCGTGCCACTTGGTTCCATCGCTTCTTGTACATCCTCTCTGATATAAATGTATATATATTTTTTCCTTTTGAGTAGTAGTACACGTATATCGTGCTTTTTGAAAGACGATGTATATAACCAGTAGCCAAGGTGATTTTATTTTAAAAATAACAACCATCAGACCAACGCATGCAGACACGCGTGTGCCTTGAAGATGATGGCCCGTGCTCATTTTGATTGCCTTTTTTTTTTATTATTTATTTATTATTTTCTCCCTTTATCAACGTCTTCTTGAACAAGCTCGCTCTTTATCACGCCGCACTCGTATGAATAGCTGACGCCAGTTCACTGTTCAATACACAGAATAGGTACTCCACACACACACACATTAATACACACATTTAAAACCGATAAAAATCTTTTAACGATAAAGTGAAGATGTTTTATGTCTAGTCGTGTCACTGCATCAACGAACTCACGTCTTAAAAACATTCCTTTTTTTTTTTCTTAGAATAAATTAGACATGATGTTTTATACTGTTTTTTATTTTTTTTTTTTCTTTAAATATATTTTAATTTTTTATCATCAACAAGAATGACAGTACGTGTTTTCGTTTTGTATTATTTTTTACTGAAATTTTTTTTGAGTATGTATAATGAAAATTTTTTAAAAATTCGAGAAGAAATATGAGAAAAAACGTTCAAGTTTTTACTGGGAAATTTTTTATTTATTTAGTATTTTTTTATTACTCTAAGGGATGAATGGAAATTCTTTTCTATATATCAAAATATTGAATTTATTTTATTTTTATTTTTTATAATTTTTTTTTCCATGGTTTTATATATCTTATATTTTTCGTAATATCATTTTTTATATTGTCATAAAAACCGCATGAAGAAATAATAATAACGTGTTCCTATTTGACTGATGGAAATTCGAGGAGAGACAAAATGGAACGTCTCAAATAACTCCCTAAACTAGAAAAGAAAAAAAAAATCATAGAAAAGAAATTGAAAGAAGAAAAAGAAAAAAGATTAATACAAAGATCTTTCAATTACAACTTCTGTGTGTCACCATTGGCCATAATATTTTTTTCTAATACCATCAGTCTGTACAAAAGATCAGCAAATAAAGAGAAAGTTAAACAAACGAAGTAAAAAATAAAAAAAATAAAAACTAGATTTGTCTGGAGGATGATCAATCAGGAAATACGATACACACCGACCCAATTCGTCAGAATGAAACGTAAGATATATAAAAGTCTCTATGGCACAGGTTGAAGACAAAAAAAAACATTGAAAGAAATAAAACAATAGTAGTCTTGTTAAAGACTATCCTACTCGAAGAAAAAAAAAAAAATCAAACAAAAGTATATAACGGTAAAAAAAAAATATAATTGAAAACAAAAAAACATAAAAAAAACAATGTCGAACTCATCGAAGCACAGATATTTAAAAAAAAAATTAAAAAAAAAAATAGTTGTTAATACCCTTGTGTTGCTGTAACTCACCCTTTTTTTGCATGAAACAATAGCGTTAGAAAAAAGTCTCAAATTTCGCTGATTCAAAGATAAAACTTGGGGGCTTCGAGTATAGTTTATACAAAAAAATAAAAAAAGGCGGAAGAAGAGGTCGCCAGTGGTTCACTTGTCCCGGACATTAAGCCACGAAAGTACAAAAGGGTTGAAGAAAAAAAAATCAATTTTTTTTTTTCTTTCTTTCTCTGCAGGGTAAAATTTTTTATCAAACATCAGTGATGAGACGAGACTCATGGTTGCCAGCTTGTGTCCAGTATCTCTTTTACTCTCTGAAGATATTTTTTTTTTTTTTTATATTTTTTTTCTTTGCTTCCAATTTATATATTGTTATCAAAGTATACTCTTTGTTTTGGTCTCGTCCAAGAGTAGTGAACCCTCGTGGCTCTTTACTATCCACCACATCCTGCGACCGGTGTCATTGTTGGTAGAAAAGACCGTCTGGAGTGTTCATTGAATTTGTATTGTATAGACAAAAAGCCACTACTATATTACATTTCCACTTCACTGTAGATTTGCGGCATCCTTTTTATTTTCTTGTCTAGTCGGCTTTTCGTAGTATTATTATTATTATTATTTGCTGATCCATTTATTTATTTTTATTATTATTGCAAAACGATGCGAAAATAAAGCTAGCGTAATAATCGAGTATATATGCTCGGTACCGTTTTATTCTGACCTTCAAACAAATTGCAAAAAATATATAAATAAAAAAAATAAAATAAACAAAAACGGTAAATAAATTCTCTCGAGATACTTTTCAACGATAAAAAATTTTCCTCTTTTTATATTAGAAGTGTGTATAGAGAGCACTAAGTTGAGAGAATATTTTCATTTTATATAGAATATATTTTTTATAATAATTCTTTTTAATAAGTACCTATATTTTCTTTAATTTAATTTAATTTTTTTTTTGTGTTTGGTCGACTTGAAAGACGAAAGAAATTAGTAAAAATAAAAAATAATATAAAACGAGGAAATGAAGGGATATTAAATAGAAAAAAAGATGAAAATGTTTTGATAATTTTCATGAGGAAATGTGTATATGGGTTGGGGGGAAAAGGAGGAGGTTGAGGAGAGATTGAAAGAAAAATCGGGTAAAAGAGAGACATTGAACTGAAGAGTTTGGAGTTGGAATGGGATAATTGAATGACTCGTGTATATTCGTTTATATTAGGTATGTCAAAGGACTTGAAAGTCAACCAACAGGATGAAATGAAAATTAAGTTAAACTGAGAATCTCGTGTTGTCGTTGTAGTTGTCCTTCACTTACTCTTGACTTGTAAAATTCCTTTGGTTAAATTTATATTAAAAGTCAAATAAAAAAAAATTCCTTAGTTCTTTTTCCCTTATGATTTTTTTTTTTTTTCACTTCACACTAACACTCAAATTAATTCTTTTGACCTTTGTTTAATTGTTTTTTTTTTTTTTTTTTATGTAATTATTATGTTTATGAATAATTTGAAAAAAAGAAAAAACGTTTTATTTTTTTTTCCTTGTTAAAATAATTGTCTGTTACTTTTTGTTTTATTTTTTTTTTATTATTATTTAATGCCAATTAACAATCCGACATAATTAAGACGGTTTATTTACCGCTATATACATGTGTTTTTAATTAAACTGCCATGTCAGTCATATTTTCTCTTCAATTTTATAAATGTCTAATTATAATCTTCAAATGCTTGAAGAAAATAAATTTATTTTTATTTATTTTTAAAGACTAACAAATTGATTTTTTGTGTTGATTTATTTATCTATCTATCTACCTACTATTAAAGTACATGTGCACACGCTAATTTAATTAGCTGATTATCAAACTAAATTAATTAGTAAATTATTTAAAAACAAAAAATCTATCAGTTAGATTGAAAAAAAAAATAGATAAATAGAATAAAATAGAAAAAATAAATAAATGAATAATAATTAACCGAAAAAATATTCAGTTTGTTTTTTGTTATTGTTATAAATTGTTATTATTGCAATAATCATTTTTTTTTTTTGCAATTTATATTTTTAATGGAAAAAGTAAGAAAATATTATATTAACCTTTCAATGATTTATGTTGGGTTTTCATGTGAACCATAAAACGAACCACAACTTTCATGATAATATAAACGTATATAGAGGGATCAAAAAGAAAAAAAGAGAAGAATAAAAAATAAAAAAAAAAAAGAGGTAAAAGTGGTCTTTGTAAGTCCACTGAGAATTCGCACGTAGGGCACGTGCGATGGCTTGGGGTTGGTTTTTCGTCTTCAGTTTACCTTATGTATAGTCGCAACATCTCGTCTCATGAGGGGTCGAATGGAAAAATAAAAAAAATAAAAAAAAGCTGCATGGGCAAGCTGTACAATAAAAGCACGTGAAACATGTGGTGGTGGTGGTGATGTTGTTGGTTGGATAAATGAAGAAGAGAATTCTTATTTGTCTCTATTTTTTTTTTTTTTCATGTAGTAGTTTTATTTAGCTCTCAGGTTAATGTGGTAATTTTGAAACAAGACAAAGTCGTCTGTCACAATTTTGATAAGACACGCCGAAACTTTTAGTTATACCCCCTGCAAGAATATACACCCCCGCAATTACAATGTTTATGTTGGGCGTGGTGCGTAAGGCGCACTAATTTCAACTCACCCCATCTTATTTCTGCAGTATTCATTTTCTCTCTTACCCTCTTGCTCTTTTACGCAATGTATATAATATATATGTGTAAATAAAGTTTTGTATATATATAAATTTCACAACGCGCATATATATTGCTTTGAAGATTGCTAGATCTTGGTGTAATTTGTTAAAATAGGGACGTGCAAAATCTGAGCAAAACAGAACAGTAATTTCATAATATATAAAATCAACTTGTCACAATTTTTCAAATATAATTCTCTAAAACATATCTAATTATTTTTTATTAAATACAATTTATTTCTATACATATTTTTTATCAATAACATAAAAAATTATATTTCATGACTTGAAAGAATATTATCATTGTCATAAAAATAAAATATAATTATGTTTTTTACACTTTAAGCTTTTTTTTATATTTTCAAGTTAAAGTGTTTAAGATAAAAACCTGTTTAACATGTCATTTATTATAGTTTTTATATTTTAATTTACTTAAAATATTATCTACCTGTTATCATTATGATTTGATGTTTAAAAAAAGGCGCAAATAAATTTTATTGTTATATTGTATGATAATTTCGTGTGAATATGTTGGAGAACAAGGTTCCAGGAACCACAGAATGGGACACTCGATATCCCAATGAAATGTATAACGTACAATATATATAGTGTGTTGTTGACACGACGTGGCAAATCGATCCCGCATCCGCTTCGACGGAATTGTACTCTCGTCAGACAGTAAACACACTGCATGACGTCATCACATACAATACACAACTTGTGAATTGTATGTGTTCATGTACATGGGTACCAATTGTATTTAGATATATACATAGATGTATGAACAATCTATATATTCGCCGAGTAAATTGCATCAAATTTAGTCAAAGTGCTTTTTATTTTTTCAATATACTGACCAATCTGTTTCCAATATATAAATTTTTTCGAAAACTACTCTTTATATATCAAATTTGTCAGTGACAGATTTTTAACAATAAAGAAATGACAATCCACACCGGTCCATATCGAACGGTAAAATATTTCACCCTCTATATAATTTAAACGTATTTATAAAGGGGAAAAAGTAAATTTCACTTGTCAAATTTTATTTATAAAATATTATATTTTTCAAAAATAAAACTATCCTGTAATATATTTTTTTTACGTATAATTTTTTAATCCATAAACTTTGATGTACAGTTTTTGTCGATTATAGTTTGTTGATTTTTAAATGAAATATAAAAAAATTTTTCTGGTATATATTTATTTTTTTTTGTACATGATGGGACAGTCACAACAAAAAAAAGGTCAAAGTTGACAGAAATACCAAAGATAATCTTTGTTTTTCATTATTATTATTATATTTTTTATCTTTTTTTTTTTTCTATTCATTATCTTGCCCGCCTGGACAATCTTTACGCAACGTTAATTTTATTTTATTTTCATCCAAGGCTAGTCATGGTGTCCGCCCTTATTTGTGCAAATAGATAAATATATATAAGAAAATTGGAATTAGGGGAGTGAGGGTGAGAAGGCCAAGAAACCAAAAATCAAATAACACACATTCACGTAAATAAATAAATATAGAAAAATGAAATAAGATGATGATAAGAAGGAAGACGAATATAACGAGTCAACATCATATGGATAGTGTTAAATATTTTTAGGGTAAAAATAAAAATCTACACATTGATAAAAATACATATTGCCTGTGTATATATTTGTATTATAATTTTGGACATATATTTATTTGTCAGATAGTCAATTCGTCAGTGTGTTTCTTTCATAAGGGTGATATTAAAGTCAATGTATATCAACTGACTTATCGCTTCATTGCCAACGCGTGCCTCAATATATTTATCTGATTTTTTTTTATCTACATATATTGCGATACTATTTTTGACCCTCAAATAAAATCATTTGACCATGTTCTATTTATTTTTCTATCATAAATAATTTTAATCTTGACAAAAAAAATATATAAAAATATAAATTTTCACAAATTTAATCAACTTCAAAGATTAAACTATTGAATAAAAAAAAATATCCACAAATATTCAATAGATATTTAACCAAACTTGAGCAGTTTAATATTACTTTTTTTCCTACACAATGAAGTAGTCATTTATATAAATTTATAAATAGAAAAAAAAATAAATTCAGCTGTTAAAATTATATATAAAATATTTACTTGAAAATTCAATGTATCAAAATATGTCATCAAGTCTTTGAAAAATTTGATAGGTTTATATATTTCCCCTCTATTATGCGTCAGTTAAATGAATTAAAAGACATCGGTCACAGCATAGCACACCGACTCACACATTGCAATGTAATCTAAACCGGATGACAGACAATTATTATATATATTTTTTTTTTTTCCTAGACATAAACAAATCTTTCTCATCTTCACCCCTCGTTTCTAAATTCTCTCCCTCCTTTAAATATATAAATGTATATCATCCAAGCATTTCTACGTCATCTAAAATCCCCTATTGTCATGTGTTCATACTATGACAACATGCTTATAGCAATATATTTATTGTCATTGATATTATTCTCCAAAAGATTGAAGAAAAAATAGCGTATGGTTTTTGTTTCGCTACAATGAAATTCGTCACGTGTGGCTTCCACCCTGTTATATAGACTAAAAGAATATAGATACTTTGGATTAGTTGCGATAAATTGAATAACGTTGAATAACAAGCAAATATATTTTTCAACTACTTTGACTGTCAGATTTAGATTGGTACATGTACCTTGGCATACACATTTAGCTTGTAGTTGAAAATACAAAATTTCAGGGCTTAAATAGATGAGGGATATAAATAAATCAGTATACAACTATTAAAATTCCAAAAGTCGAATAATTTTTATTTATTTATTTGTTTATTATTTTTTCTGTAAATTTTCTATCTCTGTGCGTGATGCGCGTCTAGGGTCCAACACATATTGCCTGCGCCAACAATCAAGTGAGGGGTATATTGTAATAAAAGAGAAAATATAAAAGGGGGCAAAAGAGGACACATCGAGGTTTATAATTGACACCCGGTCTGAGGGTTGCAATGTATACGTGCGGTGAAAGCAAAATGGGAAAACGAGGGCGAAATTGAGATTGACAGTTAATTTCAAATTCGTCCCTCTAGCCCTTCACTTGTAACCTACCAAACGAATTGAACTATGTACTTTACGACTTGTCCATCACCAAGTTGATCAAGAAAATAATATTTATTTTTTTAATTTTCATTTTCAATGATTTTTTTTTTTTTTTTTTGTATTCCCAAATAAATATAATAATTAATTATTTTAATAAGTTATTTAAATACAATTTATTTAGAGCTTTTATTTATTCAAGAAATATAAATTTGAAGAATTATACATGGCCTTTATTAGTGATGTTAATTATTGATATTTAGTATAAGTGTGTGTGCAAGTAACTTTTTTGATAAGATAAGCACATGACTTGTCATTACAATAGACACGTCATATCAGTGTTAGGAGTGTTATCAGGATGGATTTTACAATGTTGATGGTTTACCTTATTAGGAGTTGTTTCTTGGGTATGACAATTTTGCCTGTGGGGATGGAATTTCCAATGCTTTAAAGACAATTGTCACTTATTTTTGGAAAGTCATAAATAGCGTTATTGATAACAATAGTTGAAAACATGATAAGGTTTATTTTAGGTCAGCTAAAATGCGTCGTTGTTGACTGTTGAGTCACTCAGATATAAAGAATATTCTAAATTTATGTAATAATAATAATTATTATTAGGTAGGCATACAACAATTTTAATATTGAAATAAATTGTATATAGTATTTTTTATATTGTGCAAAAATTTACAAATAATATTCATGTAGATTTCATTTTTTTTTTTTAAATTTATTTTCCTCTTTTTTTTCGGTAAATTTAACATACCTCTCTTTAGAATCAATGTCCCGTTTCATGACATCCATATAAGAGGATTTTTTTAACCTTTTTTTTTATCTGTTATTTATATTTGTTTTTTTCATTTATGTTTTTGGTCCTTGGATGATTTTTTTTTTTCTTTTGGATGGCTTGTGTAAAGCTTCAAGTTTGAGAATAAGAAAATAAAAGCTTTTTCTGTTTCAAAAAGTCTTGTAAAGTATATACTAGTCGTAAATATAAAAAAAAAAAAAAAACTAAAAAGAGGATTGATCTTCGAATTAAGGGGAGAAAAAAAAAAGTATACTATACTATTTTTTTGAAAGTAAAAAAATAAAATCCTTGAAGGATTCGAATTTCGATCTGGCTGAAAAACGAGACGAGTTTAATGCGTTACGGATGGGGTCATGATATAAAGCCGCTTCTGGCAACGAGAGGGCTTTTACTAAAAAAAAAAAAAATAATAATTTTTTTATATTTATTTTCTTTTCAGTTTTTGAGGGTATATATCTGCGGTAAAGGGATTATGGAATTACGTATAAATTCTGAATTGGCAGATCGATTTGTACCGCAAAATCTTTATAAATTTTGACAATTTATTATTCCGCATTTTAATTTCAAAAAAAGTTGATAATAATAATTAAATATAGAAATTAAATTAATTGGAATTTAATTATATTGAGAATGAATATATATATATATTTTAATGACAAAGCAAATGAACATAATGACCCACCCATGTCGTAAATTCTTCGCTCAATTAGACGTATAACTGGTGCTTGTTATCACTACAGTGCAAAATGATATAAACACACTGATGGGAATGCTTATATGATTGATGGAATTCAAGCACTAAACACAGGTCATAACAAAGCTGAGTGCATTTCATATAGAGCCATTGATTTTTAAAGGTGTCTTGCAAGACAAAGAATGTAGAATTTCAATATGTGCAGTTCACAAATTTACACACACACATGCACATATTTATAAGCAATTTAATTTTATTTCACTTCTAAATATAGTCAACCGGTATTTCACTTTTTTCTCCCATTGAATTCCACTCTTATCTTTGTCTCCATTATTTTCTGGATGACGCATATTCTATATAGGGTCAAGATTATTTTTTTTTTCCTTTCACTTTTTAAAATGCAATATAATATATTTTATAAATTACCCACACACTTTTAAATATATTTTTTTATATTTTTTAACAATTAATATAAAAATTTATGTTCATTGTGTGAAATTTCATGTGCAATATTGAGTGGATTAATAGAGCTTTAAAAGCAACCATTGTCCATGTCAGCATGTTACATTTGTTGAGTCTTCATTTGCCCATCAACTCGTAACACTTTGACTCTTAGCAGCTTTATTATATTTTACATATTATAATACACCTGGTTATAGGTACATTCAAATGTATTCAAATGGACACTTTGACAATAGAAGCATGATGGGGTTCTTGGCTCACATGAAAATATATTTAAAAAAACATATCCACTTGTATTCACTCTGACGCGAAGAGTTATCGACTACTTATTCTATTAAAGGTCAATATTTTTTTTATTCTTTTATTATGTATTATTATTATTTTGTGGGTGTGCATTGGTTGGTGAATAAAATAACCCTCTTTAACTCAGAATTGATATCATGCCTCACAAAAAGTTTCATTTAATGGTTCACCGCGTGAACCTATATTATCACTTTCAAACTTTTGCCAAACCGATTTTCGATTTATTCGGTGGTTATTTATATTTTTTTATATTTTTATTGTGATTCTAAACTATCGATTTCTGTACGATAAATTCATATGAAATTTAATACTACAAAAACGCAGCTATTGCATTTAAATTATAAAAATAAAATTCTGAATATTTTAGCTGGGTAATTCAAATTGTCGTTGTTTAAAACACAGTTTTTTTCATTTTAATAAATTAATAAAGTGTATTTCTAAAGTTTTATATTTTTTAAAAAAACATTTTAATTTTAAAATAATTACAAATTATACGTTACGAAAAGTTATTTATTTAAAATTATTTATGCAAACATTATTATCTCTTTTTATAATTTTATGAATGCAATGAAAATGTCCCTTTTTAACTAAGCTGGAATTAAAAAAAAAATAGAAAATTATGAAAGAACTTTTAATGCATATTTTTGCATGATGACATGTTTTTTGATGGATATCTTTTGATGCATTTAATTCAACATCTTTTGATAGGTATATATCTATATAGTCAAGAGAGTTTTTTTATTTTTTATTTTCGACACGCGAGAATGACTCTGGTCTTATGTATAAAGAAAAAAAATAGAAAAAAAAAAGGGGTTGATGTCAGGGTGTGTGCCGGCATCACCTTTTAAGACCCTACAATCTTGTCCAGTCTTCTGACAAATTATTAACCTTCCGGCATATTGCCACCGTGTCAGCGCGTCAACGCGAAAATTATTCACGCATCAAGTGATGCTTTAATGACGCGTTTCTCAACACGCCTTCACTGTTAAAATTGTATTTTATATATAGATATAGATATTGAGACTAAAGCCAGATGAAAGTACAACACGGTGTCTGTAACGATGTTCAACTTGATCCTTATGCTTTTCACTCACAATTTTACTTCGTCTCTTTCTTCATATAATAATCATCAACGTGTATTTCTCTCATCCTCTTTATGTTTTTTTTTTTTTTTTCGATTCAACTTCTCTCTTGATGCTTGTTGCAAAATACTGACAAAGTAACCCTCAACTAAAGTCGACCCTTTAATCGAGGAAACCGATTAGTCGAACAACTCAAGCGCGATTCAAACTGTTTCCGGAATGAAAAATAAAAAAAATAAAAAAAAAAACTTTTCGATTGCAATTTTTCTTCATATATATTTTCTATGCGTCTTTCTCAATTTTCAAATGAAACTTTTTTATTAAAATTACATTTATACTTTTTATAAATTATCATTTTAGTAAAATAATAATTTTTTTTTTTTTGTTTCTCATGGCAATGTGATTAATTAAAGTAGTACTCGATCAAGCAAAAGTTTAATTTAACAGCCACACTGGCAAGCGATAAATAAAATACCCCCAAGAATCGTCCGGGCGTTAAATACCTTTTCTTTTACTTTTTACTTTATTTTTTTCAACAAAAAAAATAAAAAATAAAAACGATGTAAACCAGATTACCCAAGGAAAATCGAGTTTGTTTCTCGCTCGATTTACGCCACCGCCTTATTTCTGCACTTTCCCATCATGACACAAAGAATCTTCTTTTATTTTCCTTTTTTCTCGCCCCTTAAATTTTATTTTTTTATTTTATTATCTTCCTTTTTCACGCCTCCCAGTGTATAGAGCTCATATACTTTCTTGAGGTAGAAAATTTTTATATCCAAGATAAGAATGATTTACTAACGACACAATATTCATTAACTGAACAAAAAAATAAATTTTAAAAATATTATTTATGACAATTAATTATTTATTTATCTTAAAATAAATATAGCTAATATTTTTGGAATATTTATAAATACAATAATTATTAAGCTATAAATTATTGATAAAAAAAAAAAAGGAAGGGTGTGATAATATGTGTAAACAGTGTCAAAGATCAATCAAAAAAAAAAAAAAATATTTGTACATAAAATTATTATTGGCTTTAATTTAAAACCGGAAAATGTAATTACCGGTGGAAATCGAGTTCACCTAGTGTTCAATTTGCGTCACTTCCTATATGCCTTCTTAGTGGCATGTTGTGTTGTCCCCTCTCTCTGAGCCTTTGCCTGTTGAAAAGCTGATGTGCCTATAAAGTGAATGGGGTCGTTAAAGAGGTTTTTTCGTTACTGGTAAAAATGCCAAAAAAAAAGCTAGGAGAAAGAGAGATAACTAGATGACACTCAAGTCTGCAATAGTAAACTTCAGCCTGTACGTATATACATGTATAAATATTATACATATACATTGTTATTGCTAGTCGGGAAAAACCATGTCCCTATATATTTTACCACCCTTATATACTCTCTACACTATTTTCCCCAAGCTATACAACAACCAAATATTCACCCCATGGGCGTCGGCTGTCGTCATTCCCGCAATATCTTCTCTCGCTAAAATTATATATATAACTTTTACGAATTTTAGCAAAAAATCATAATAAACAAAAAATATCAATAAATAGAAAAAAAAAAATTATAACCTTCTACCTAATCATATATGTTTTTTTATTTTCTATTCATGTTCAACTGTACACATTTTTTTTTTACATCAGAAAAAAGATTGGCAGTTGAAATGTGATTGAAAGGAATATTTAATTAAACCTTTTGCCTAGTTATTTTTTTCTACATGAAATTAATTAACTTTTGTATATAGGTATATATTTTTTTTTTTTTTTCAACCGTGCATGTTGTACAAATTTTTCATTTTTGGACAAAAAGAAAATTTCTATTGTGTCAAGTTTATATTTATTAATTTTTTTACTCGAAAATATAACGATGAACCAGATGCCCCGAATCATTTCTTTTTTTTTTTAAAAAAAAGTTAATTTTATCAACAATACACATGGAGAATATTTTTTTTCCTCGTATATATTTAAGTCGTCGTCAAGGGGACACAACGTGCGTTAGAAAATATCGACGCAAGAAACTTTGTAAATTTATTTTTTTTGGTAAAAGTTGTAGAGTTGTCGCGTGATGGCAAAAAGAAAAAAAAAAAAAAGAGTAGGAGAAATTGGTGTATAGCGTTTGAATTTCTACCCCAAGTTTGTTGAAAAACATGGAAAATGGTATAGAATTCTAAATGACATTGCGTAGAAAAAATGTTAACAAAATATATATAAAACACAAGAGATAAAAAGAGAATAAATTGCGTTGAAAGATAAAGTAAAAACAAAAAAAAAAAAAAGGACCTATTCCAACTGAATTATTAAACTTCTTACTGTGCATTCTCATATATACTATTTTTCCTTCAATCATACCAAGGTCTACTCTACTTTTACGAAGAGTATACCCCATTTACTTACATTCGATAAAAAACACTCGAGCAAATGCTGTGTCTTTGTCTTGAATATTCCATCATGCTTTAGCTTCGTGTCTGAAGGGAATTTAATTTTATATCTTGAAACCGCAAAAGGGACAAACGAACATATAACGAGATTCCAACACAAGTACAATCTTCTTCTTCATCCCTTCTAAATAAAAATTAAAAAACAAAAAGACATAATGAATAAAGAAAATGTTTTAATTGCGGAAAAACACTGGAGAAATTTCTCGAGTTTAATGTTTGTATTATTTTTTTATGATAAAATTTTTTTATTATTATTATTTTTTTTTTCTCCATAACTTGGAGCTTTAATCGGAAACATTTTATGATTATTTTTTTTTCTTGTAGTGCTTTTTTCTACCCTTGAGAAAAAAAACTGCAGAGGTCAATTTAATATTCAAATTTTTTTAATATTCTCAAGCGCATGGTGAGATGTTGAAAAATGACGGTTTAAAAATAAAAAAATTAAAAAAAAAATAAAACAACGATATATATTCTTGTGTCTGTATTATTTATTTTAGTGTCTTTGTTTTTTATTTTGGTTTATGTGACTTGAGAATGAATATAACTGGCGCCTGTTTTTGTGTGTCTCATGTGAAAATTATTTTTGGGATATATACATGAATCAAGGCTTTAAGCGGTTGCTTCTAAGAACAACTTAACTATACATGAATATGTTTTGAGAGAGGAAAATTTGAATTTAGCTTTGTATATATTCTCAAGAGTCACCTGGTGCTCATGGCCCGTTGAACATTTTGGTCGATGGAAAATAGCAAAAGCCTTTTACTGAAATTGCCATATCGTTCTTGAATATGCGGGATAACTGCCATCAGTTTGGTACTTGTACACGTGAGGCAAGACCCTCTTCTAAGCATTTTTTTATATGAAAATACTCTTGAGCTAGTTTTCCTCCAATTTATCCAAAAAAAAAACCTTATATTTCTTGAAAAAAATCCATAATTCATTTAAAATAAAATAATATTATTTGAAAATTTAATTTACATATTAAAATTAATTAAAATTCATAATAAAATTGGAAAAAACAATTATTTAAAATAAACATACAAATATTTAATTTTAAATGACTTTGAAAACAGACAAAAAATTTATTTATCTAATAAAATTTTTAGCTTTTTGTATCATATTTACGTCTTATAATTACAACATGTGTCTATGTGTGTTTAGTATAAATATAATTTAATAATTTTGTAATATCGACACGCTCCAGTTGTTAAGTACAAGCGTCGAATAAATATTATTTTTCTTTATACAATTTAATATTCATTATAAAAACTTTTATAAAAAAAAAATTAAAATGCAACATGCTCTCTCAAGGCTCATCATCACGTGTCAATCGTATAAACGTCGCTCTCTTTGAATATGTAAACATCTCCATAAAGATATCATTATTATTTTCTTTGAATGAAAAATAATTTTTTTTTATTTTTCATATACGCATTACAATGACAAAGAGCACCGACTATAGACAAATCGTTTATCGATAAGTTTTTTTTTTTTCTTTTTTTTCATTTGTAAATAATAAAGTAAAAAAAAAAAAAAAAATTATAGGTTGTGAGTCATGTTCATAACTTTCCCCCATTATATCAATTTTCTCGGAACGTGTGTACGCTTTACTCATTTTTCCCTCTTGCATTAAACCCTCCCCCTCATTCCCTCCCCCATATTACATACCCTAAAATTAAAGCTCTGGAAAACTAAAGTGCATCGATATAAAGTTCCGTCTGTTTTCTGTATACTATCGAGATATTTATTTATAGTCTGAAAAGACCACTCGACAAATCGATTCACCATATCACCCTTTTAAAAAAAAAATTTTTAAATTAAAAATACACACATGACAATGCATTCAATTCATTTTAATTGTTGTTTTTTTTTTTAAACTTTCAAATTTATATGCCCATTGAAATTCACCTGTTAAATATATAGGTTTGTTTTATTTATTTATTTTTATACAAATTTGATTATTAATCATCGATATTTGAATTTTATTCGATAAAATAAAAAGGATGTTAAAAAAGTAAATTAATGAAAACGACAAACGGTATGATGATGGTTAAAGTTTACTCTGTCCTGATACTCTTTCATGTTTGCTTTTTATTTTTTATTTTTATTTTTTAATATATATTTTTTATATTAAACCTGAGAGCAAATATACACATCAGTCTGTGAAATATGCTAGTGTGTTTGTATACATGTATGACTATGTAAAGTTTTAAAACTATTATAATATAAAATATGATCGGGGTCATACACGCGTTGAGTTGATAAAATTTTACACTACCAATCGATTTAAAAAAAATAATTCCAAGTCTTTTAAACCCGGAAATGTATATTTATTTATGAATATACATTTACTCTAGTTTTTGAATTTAGCCTTTGTCTTTTTTATCATCGTCATAAAAATAATAAAAATATAAATACTTTATGGTATGTTAGAGATATAATCTATATTTATTTTGATAAGAATTTTAATGTATATATTCACAGCAATTCAAAGACTCGAGTTTTACATATACCCAGGTAAAAAAGCTATAGGTAAAAATTTTATATTTGAACAATCCACGAGTTTTCTATATCTCTTGAAAAAAATAAAAAAATAAAATCAAAAAACAAACAAAAGGATAATTTAAATAAAAGATAAAAAAATTGTTGAAAAAAATAAAATATATTATCAAAAGATAAGGATGTATCAACAACAACTGGATGATAATTTTTTTTTTTTTATTTTATTTAAATTGTCTTATTAAATAAACATAATCTTTGAATTGTTGTTGATGATGTTGATGATGATGATGTTTGGTTGAAGCAATCGTACTGTAATCACGGCTTTACTTTTTGTTTATTTGTCATTCAATGATGATGATGATGATGATAATGGCTGCACAATATGTCAGCAATCCCTTCTCAAACCACAAGATATTATTCAACTTGTTACCCTGTATAACTGTATGTATATATTTTGTAGTCTCCTTCAAACTATTGGGGACATTTTCAGAACAGCTTGCCGTACTTAAACAGCACCCTTTGTATTATTATGGTCCAGAGATATATATACATTTACAATAACCACATCTTTATATAACAACGTCAATTTAATTAACTCTACTTAGTTTTCATCAACAAACTTTTTCTTTTTTTCTTTTTTTGTTTGTTACAATTTTCTTTATCTCTTTTTTGTTGTTAAATAATTATTTGTATTATTATTAAGTCAAACAAAAACTTGCAAGACTTATAATATAATTATTTTGTAAAAGAAATTTAAACAATCTTGTTAAAATTGAATTAACTAATTGAGATAGAAAAAATTACATAGATACAATATATTGTAATAAATATTTTATTTTGTCTATTAGCTAGTAATAAACTTTCAATTATGTGTCATTAAAAAAATTTGTCATGGTTTTTAAATCACTCATGCATTGTCAATATAATCAGCATGAATTTTAGGTGTTTTATTTTTTTGTTCTTTTTTTTTTTTCGAAGCTCGTTATAGAAGACCTTATTATTTCTTTTGAAGTTGCTGATCTGCTTTAGCTCATTATTCTCTAGTTTCCGATTATTCAGTTGCTCTGATTCTACCCTAATCGAGCTGGCTCATCGACAGATTATCGAGGGGTTGATGTTACCCCTGAATTGTGAAATAAAAATATACAATGTAAAAATATAAGTGAGTCTAGTTTATCCAAGAATTTTCTATGACTTCTTTTTTTTTTTTTTTGTTTAAACTTTTATTTATTTATTTGTTTCGACCTCTGTCTCTCTCTCGTAGACATTACTCTAAGAAATATCATTGACAAGATAAAGAAACAAAAAAAGTTGGATAAAAGTTTATCTGTTGAAAATAGAAATATATATCTTAACTTTTATTGCAAAGATGTATATATGGCCAGTAATCGATTTGTTGATTTTTTTTTTTACTATTCTCTGTTGGGAAATAGCAATACTTTAGCTCAGCAATTGAGTCAAAGTGATCAATTTTATTCTTCTAACTTATTTCAACAAAAAAAACATTAATTGTTAGAAGGGTATTTATACTATATACATAAAAACATACCCTCAGGGTGCCACAAATCTAATCGTCAAAGTTTCAACAGCTTTCTCATAATCAACTTCAAATTGAATTATATTTACATCAAAAATCACAACAGTATAAATATTTTTAAACCATAATTTCATACCTCAATTGACTTATCCAAATTGTCATTCAACATGACAACCCTAAATCAATCATTTCTCAAAATAACTAATCTCTAAAATTCAATATTTCAACTTGACAATTTTACATAAAAAAAAGCTCCAATAAATTCCTGCAGTATACAATATCAATAATGAAAAATTTTTCTATTTATATAAAAACCAATTACTCGTTAGTCTTTCAAAATAGCCAACTAAAAAAAAAACCAAAATATATAATCTATATAAACATCGCAATACATCCAAAGTATTAACAACTTCTTTAATCAAGCCAGCGAATTTTTCACTCCACCTTATACAACGCTTTTATATTTTTATATTTCTTTTTTTTTTTTAGTACTTTAATCCATCGAATCAACCACCCTAATCACAAAACTTTCGCTCCTCTAAAATACCAGAAGCCATATATATTAAGTCCCAGAGGCAAAGTAAAACCAGCCAATTCGATATCGGAATTCGATCAATTTCTCTATCCTTTTTCTCTTGGCTACATCTTTATCTTTCTTGGCAACATTGCATACGTTTTCCTCCTCACGAGGACCTCCTCTTCATCTTCGTCATCGTCGTCATCATACACACTGAAAATACTATATAAACATAAACCCATATATACATACAGATCAAATTCTTCCGGCTCAAGTGACATGTCGTTGAGTTAACCAGTTGCCATCACCATATATATACAAAATATCACCCTTATTTGCAACACGATAACACCATACTGAATATACTTACTTCAACATTATATATATGTATATATATTTTTGCGTAAAATGAGGGAGAGAACATACACGTTATATTCCAAAAGTGTTGATAAACATGGATCCTCGCAGTGTTCATAGTATATTATTAATACAAAATATATCCAAGCAAACACACACACACATGCTCTGTTTGTTAATATCATGAAACGTTATTTAGAACATGTCTTTGTTTGTCCCTGATGGTGTTACAACAAGCATTTATAATATATGCATATATACATTTTGTAATAAAATATTATCTAACAAAGTCATTTAATTCAGGTGTTTTGACCAAGGTCGTTTTTAACTATTTTAATTTATCATGGAATGAGGATTTTTATTTTATTTTTGAAAATAATAAATTTTAACATATTGCGTGATTATAGTTTGTATATATAATGATATTTATTTATCATATTGAATTATTTATAATACGAAAAATACAGTAGCTGAATTTTTTTGTCTTGCATATATTTTCTTTTGAAAAATAAAAATACTATTGAATTAATTACTTGATTATTTAGAAATAATTTTAAATTTTGTGTAATTTATTTTGTCAAAGATAATATTTGTTTTTTTTTTTTATTTGGTTTATTCAGTGTAACAATAGTTTGACAAAGTTTTAGAGTCGTAAAAGCAAGTGTATATATATGAGCCAATGTGGATAAGAAACAGTACGTGATAGTAGGAAAATGGGAATGGTCCCTGGGGTGACTCTGCCAACAAACCTTAACTAACGTAAATAAGATGTGTCCTCTGGTTGGACTTGGTCTGACTTGGTCTAGGGAGGAATAAAAGACGAACAACAAAAAGAGGGAGAAATAGAGACTGTTAAGGTTCCTCTATTGCATTGAAGCCACATGAACCCTACTGCCAATTACTGAGGCTTCTTCCTTTATACCATTTTTTTTTTTTCTCTTATTGCTTTTAGTATCACACACAATCTATCCCCCTTTTTAGAAAAAGAAACGAAAAATCTTTACGCACCCATCATGCATTTGTCTTTCGTTGCGACGCCTCTGATGTCTAGTAATTTTATTTTTCATCTTTTATTATTTTTATATAAGTTGATCAGGGTGTCTCTTATTTTCTTCACACAATGAGGCAAGGAAGGGCGTTAATGTTGGTTTTTTTTTTTTTCTTTTTGGCACATTATTCTTGTCCAGAAAAAATTAGAAACTACGCACCTAGTATGGCAATTAGAGAACCAAAGTAAATCTATCCCTTGTGATGGTATATTTATCATGATCTTATTTTTTTTTATTTGATATCATTTTTCTTTATTATAAAAATTTAAAAATAAAATGTATATTAATTATTTTATACATCAAAGAAAAGAAAATAAATTTGAAATTGATTGTCATTAATTATTATTTGTTTAAAAAGTTAATTTAAAAAAATATATTTCAACTGTGTTTTTGTTTATTTTATTTTTTTTGTTATGCGGTAGACCGCGAGAATTAACTTTGACTGACTCAGGTGCAATTAGTAAAGTTGCCGAGTCGAGGGGTTTCCAGCATGCACATTCCCATTTGCTCAACTCGAGAAAATAAACCAAAGACTTTAACCCTCATGTATTGATGCTGTATGTGTGTGGATGTTATGTAGTTGTACTACATCGTTATTTTTGGTTTTATCTGACGATTAATTAACTCGTTTGATTTTTTTTATTTATTTATTTTTGTTAAACATCTCTCTATAAATTGTTTTTTTTTTTTTTTTCGTGATGTACAATTGGAAGCAACAGATGATGATAGCCTTTAACATTGTATAATACTATTTTCCCACGGATAAAACAAATATAAATAAAATGTTATCCCACGTTTTATTTTTTTTTTTAAAAAAAAGAAGATGAGTAACAACTCATTTTACGTCAATTGGTATTTTTGAATTAAAAACAAACGTTTTAATTTAACAAAATTATAATATACGATTTAAAAAATTAAAATAAAATGAAAAAACACATCAACAACATCAAAGAAATTTTAATTAATATATTATAAATAGAATTATTTATTTTGTAAAAAATATATTTTTTAAATTAATTATTAAATTTATCATTTGAAATAGTTTAAATATTTTATATTTTTTATTTACATTTAATTTGATTAATGCTAAATATTACAAACTGTCATGTGTATGTTGATATTAATATAGTTAATTGCCATTTCCTGTTGATGATAATCATGAGTGTGTCATGCCCCAAGTCCATCATCAACAAAGTCATTTTGTGTGTTGTGTATATATCATCAGTAGTTTCACGTCATATAGACAATTTTGCTTGTGAATATGACTAAGCCCTCAGGCACCCTTTGCATATCAGTTTTGTGTATTGCATTTGATTTTTTAAAACAACCAAATCCACTTGTCAAACACTGTAAATCATACTAATAATTAATTTACAATAATTATTGATTATTAAAAAAAATTGAAATTTATAAATTACATGATAAAAAAATATATATTTATTTGTTGGTAATAATTTATTGATTTATTGATTTATTTATCATTACAGCAACTATCAATGCAGAGCTGGAAATTCTACCAGCTGGTGATGTCCAATCAAAACCAAGTGGAACTCAAATTATGTTAACATGCAAAGCCAAAGTTGAAAATATTAATTTAATTAGTAATATGGAATGGAGAGATCCATATGATCGTGTCGTTAGCCCTCTCAAGTAAGTTCCATTTATAATTAATTATAAATATTTTTAAAAAATAATAATAAAGTTTATTTATCAATTATAAATAATTTTACATTATAACAAAAATTATTTATTTAAACACAGAATGACTCAAACAATTTACTATTGATAAAAACAATTTTTTTTTTTTAAAATTATTTACTGCACATAATGTTAACATTTTTTTTCAAATTTCTTGTTTTTTGCACACAGTCTCGTCGTGTTGCCGATCGAAAGGCGAGTATAACACAAAAAAAATAAAAACAACAACATTTTTAAAACAAAGACTAACAATTATTGTAGTGTTTATATTTTTTTTCGATTTTTTTTTTTAAATTTAATTAATTTTTTGTTTTTATATATTGTCTTTGTCGTTTGATTTGCGTAATTTTATATTTTATATTTCTACGTGTTTTAACTTTACATTTTTTAATTATATTTTCGTTTTTAAAATATTTTTTCTATTTAAAAAAAAAAAAACTTTGCTTACAGTAATAGTAATTTGCAATTTTAATTTTGCTTTAAAAAATTACCTCTAAGCAATATTGTCTTTTCTCATTTTTATTTTTTCTTCTCACAATCCAGTTCTCTAGTGTATTATTTCAATTATTTTTTTTATTTTTTTTTCATACTATCCATCAAGTCATTTTTTTTTCTTTTTTACATACAGAAAATGTACTTACATGCCTCAGTCATTCACAACTGTATTTTTCATGACCACATACTTTTACAATATTTTTTATACATCATACATGTAGGAGATACATTTCACACTGGATAAAAACGTCGAGAGATGAGAGACAAAAGCGTTATATTCTTCATTCTTTCAACTGTATAAATTACTCTTTTACATATTTTTTTTTTTTTTCTCCACTGCATAAGCATCATTTCACCAGATAGTACTACTACTCTCAAAAAAAAAAAACGACAGATAATTTTCCATGCACGACAACGAATCTCTATTTGTGTATTTTTTTTTAATTTCTTTAATTCATTTGCCACAAAAGTCTTCAATTCCAATTCTAGACAAATGTGAACAAAAGAGTCTGCAAACTTTTCGATTTTTCTTTCATTCAATATTAGATGTATTTCTTTTTTTTTTTTTTTAAATTCATTCTGTTATTTTTCCATTCGTGTTTGTGTCTCATCAAATTATTCTCTATTTCCAATTTTAAAAAAAAAAAATAATTCTTCTAGTCAATTTAATTATCTATGCATCATCATTGTCATATAATATTAATGATTTATTGTGTCATGAGTTGCTTGAAAGATAATTTACATGATGATCTAGATATTTTTATTTATTTATATACATATATTAATAATAATAATAAAAAAAAAATAACAATGCAAGAATTCTAACAACACATTCCACCACATTAGGTCAAAGAATAAAGGAGGAGACAATGCAGATATGTATACAGAATCACAAAATGGAAATTTACAACTTGTATTCAATTCATTGAAAGCTGATCAAGCTGGTAGATATGTTTGTACAGCAACATATGCCAACAATGAGCCATTATCAAAATCTGTAAAAATTGAAATTGTTGGTAAGTCTAGAAAACATTTTTGTATAAAATAAATTTAAAAATATAGGTATATTTATTATAAATTATTATTACAGATCCAATAACATTTACAAATGCACCAAAGTATCAATATCCAATAATAAATGAAGAATATACAATTCAATGTCAAGTTACAGCAAGACCACCACCAACAGTAACATGGTATCGTGATGATGTACCAATATCATCAGATGAAAATCAATATGTCGTTGAAACTCATGGTTTAAAAATATTTAAAGTTCAACAAAGTCATGAAGGTGTTTATAGATGTCGTGCATCAGTACCTGAAACTGGTTCATTTTTTGATAGAATAATTAATGTTGAAGTACATGAAAGACCAACAATTGAAAAATTTAAATCAAACATTGAAATAATTGAAGGTAATAATGAAAATATAAATTGTATAACACATGGTAAACCACCACCAAAAGTATCATGGATTAAATCAATAACAAAAGAAAATGTAACAACAATTCCACGTTTTGGTGTTGATGAAGTTACAGGTACAATGACAATAACAAATGTACAATCAAGTGATAGTGGTGAATATGAATGTATAGCAACAAATGATGCTGGTAGTGAGAATGAATATGTTAAAATTATTGTAATTGAAAAACCAAAAATAATGGATTTTTTAAATAGAACAGTTGCTGAAGGTAAAGAAGTTGAAATAACATGTAAAGCATTTGGTCGTCCACCACCAGAAGTTGTATTTAAAAAACAAGGACAATTATTACCATTTACAAAAGGTATACAAGCAACAGATGATCGTATTATATTAAGTAATATTATTGACAATGCTAAAGGTGAAACAGTTGGATCATTAAATATACAAAATGCATTTAGACGTGATGATGGTATTTATGAATGTATTGCAACAAATAAAGTATCATCAGCATATAAAAATGGTCATTTAACTGTTGAATATGCACCATCATTTTCATCAATGTCAAATAAAACAGAATGGTCATGGGATGGAAGACCAGTTAATTTAAGTTGTATTGCTGAAAGTATACCAAATGCAACAATACGTTGGCGTCATAATGATCGTGATATTATGAATAGTGAATTAAATAATGCTGCATTTACTGAACGTGGACATGGACCAATAAGTGTATTAACAATAACACCATTTGATAGAAGATATTATGGTGATTATAGATGTATTGCAACAAATTTACATGGTGAAGCATCACATGTATTTCATTTACGTGAAGCACAAAAACCAGGACCAATTGAACAAGTTAAAATAACTGAAATAACAGCAACAACAATGATATTTGATATAACATTACCATCAACTGATGAAGATTTACCAATTGATCTTATTATTGTACAATGGAAACTACAAGATTCACCTGATTGGAGTAATGCTAAAAATAAAACATGGTCACCAAATAGCTTGTATGCTGTTGAATATTTAGAACCAGCATTATTTTATGAATTTCGTTTTAGAGCTAAAAATCGTGCTGGTGAAGGTTTATGGACTAAAAATTATATTGAATCAACAAAATCACGTAGTGCACCATCACAACCAAAATTAATAACAAAATCACAAAATATGGAATATGAATTATCACCATTTTCTTATCAATATGAAATAAGTTGGATTAAACCACAAGATAATGGTGATATGATTATTAGATCAAAAATTCATTATTGTAAAATAACAAAAAATAAAAATACAAATGATTGGGAAGTTGAAAAATCAACGTGTTCAACTGAAGTTGTCAAGAGAGAAATATCATCTGTTATGCTCAGAGATTTATCACCAGATACATTTTATCAAGCTGAAATTATTGTTCAAAATAGTCTGGGAGAAAGTAAACCAGGTGTCATTAAATTTTATACTGCTAAAGGTGAGTTTTTATAAATCAACAATTCATTATTATATTATCAATTATTTTTTTTTTATTAATGTTTTATTATTTTTTATATTTTGTTTTCATTTTTTATTAAATTTTATTAATAGTATTTTTAGCAGCCTGCTGTTATTCAATGTACTATATTTTTTTTAATTAATAATAATTTGTTTTTTTTAATTATTTATTTATATTTTAATCAATTTATTTTGCTTTAATTTACAATTTCTTGAGAATCATTATTGTAAATAATTTTTAAATGTATTTTTTTCTTACATATATTCATTGAAATTGATTTTTAAATTTTGTATTTTGATACTCAAGAAAATTGATAAATAATAGTCTAATAGTAATTAGGATGCAGCACGGGTTTATTAATTGATTTTTGTATTTTTTTTTTTTTAAATAATATATAAACGAAATAATTATTTAAAAAAATATCCCAAGTAAAAAAGAGAGTCAGCAGTTTATCTTGTTTATCATTCAGAATCAAGCGGCAGCACTGTGGACTACTCGATTCCTACTTCTGCTGGGGATACCTCAAAGCCAGTACTTTTCGCTATTCTCACAGCAATTGCGATTGTGATTTAGAAAAATAAAAACAATAATCAAATAAACATTAATATCTGCAATTTTTGTATTTTTAAATACAGCATTGCATTTATCAACACACTGAACACTTAAAACCAACATTTCTTATATAACGAAGAAAAAATATTTTTATTTTTTTTTCTTTAAAACATACTCATGAGTGAAAACAATGAAAATTTTTATAGTGCAACACTTTTCAACTATTATTATTACTATCATTACGATTATTATTAATATTATTTAATTTTTTTTCTCAAAAATTTATGATGTAAATGGAATTTACGAGAAATTAAAATTTTTTAATTTCATAACGATTATGAAAATTAGGATTCATCAAGTGGTGCGCTAATTAATACATTCCGAGGGTCAAATTAAATTTGATTTTAAAAAACATAAAAGATGAAACAATTTATTAATAATATTTAAAATATGAAAAATGGTAAACACGAGAGTCGAGTGAACATGAAAGAATGATCGGTATTAATTACTGTATTTAATTAATATTGCTGAATGCTCATTGTTAGAGACGTGCTGGTACTTTTCTATTTTATTTTATTTTTTTTTATTTTAGTGGACACGGTCCTTGCTCCACAATAAAAGGCTTTTCATATTCTTTATATATATAAATTTTTAAAAAGCGGATAAACTGTCTTGCATTGCCAAATAAAATAAAAAATTAAAAGTACATTTAATTTGATAATAATAAAATGCCGCTTTGCATTTTATTTGCTTTCATTTATTAATGCAATGTGGCAATATTTTTGTATAATGAGATTTAATAATCATGAAATTATATACACAGATAAACAATTTATATTATTTTGTTTTTAATATTATTTTTAAATAATTGCATGGTCGAAAATCCGTTTTAGTTGTGCTAAAATTGATTTTTAAAAAATTGGGAATCTATCTATCTAATTTAGATTTAAATAATTTTTAAAAAAACACTGTGGGGACCAAAATAATTGTATGTGCCAATTTTACAAAATAGAAATAAATTTGCACAAACAAAAAATTTAACCCAGTGTAAAAAAAAATTCCATTCCAGTGAATATTTAAAAAAAAAAAACAAAAAATAAAATCATTTATTTTTTCTTTTTATTATTTTATTTTTGTTATTCTAAATTTCTTTTATTAATGGGTTTAGTTTGCTTGATTAGATTGTGAATTAAAATACAAAAAAAAAAATTCCAAATGTTTTTAGAACGCATGATCTGTGAATTATGAATATCATTTAATTTTAATATAAATATATTAGCATTATTATAACAAATATAATTTTTAAAAAGTATATAGTGTGTTTATTATATATAGTGTTAGTTGTATTTTATAAATTATATTACTTGAGAAGTTGTAGATTTGTTTAAATCATCATTTAATTCTCATTTAGTCTATAATTATTCTAGTGGCCTTGTCTGCTGTTGAAGCATTTTTTTAAAAATAACAATTGATTGCTAAAATTATATTTGATAATAAAATTCATTCAATCTGTCAACAGATTTATTGAGTCTCAATAATTAAATACAATAATATTATTATTATATATTGTTACGTGTTTGCATGGCATGTGAATCAATCATTCGAAAAGAAAAAAAAAACAAGTTATTATTTCAATCATTGAGGTATAATTAGCATCAAATTGTGAAAAATTAATTGACTCAATAATTAAATAATTGGAAAAATAATGAATCATTGCGAATGAATAAATAAATAATTGTTTTTATAAAAATAAACGTCAATATATTCAGTGACAATAATTAAAAAACCAGTGAATATTTAAAAAAAATTAAAGGAAAAAAAACACCAATGAAAAACTTAATAACAATTAATTAATGATTAAACAACGAATAATATTTTAAGGAATAAAATTTTTTTAATATGAAAAAAAAGATAGATTTTTTAAAATAATAAAACGTGTTGTGTAAAATTTTTATGGTTACTAAAAGCAGACACGTGGTTATACAAATTAAAGAAAAACGAAAAAAAAAAATAATATAAGGGTTGAAAGGATTGTGGTGGCTATGATGGTAAAAAACATTTTTGTCTTTGTTAATTTTTTTTTTAAATTTTATTTTTGTTCATTAATGACAAGCAGAGAAACAAGGACAATAAATAAAATAAAAAACAAAACTTTAAAAACAACAATTCAACAAAAATAAAAACGAAATGTAAAAACTCTCGAGAGGCGGAAATTTTAACACGATTGAATACTCTTAACTCGTCTTTGACAAATATTTTAAATACATAAGTAGTATAATATCCAATTTTAGAAACCATTGAAAATACTTTGTCAACTTTGCCAAGTTAAAAAATAATAACAACAATAAATTACAATAAAAAGCAAATCTCTTTTAAGCTAGTTTTTACTTTGTAAATTTTCATGGTATTTATTTAAAGAACATTAAAAGCTAACGAAAAATAAATAAAGTACATGTTAAAATTTTCAAGACTAAATGAAAAAAAATTATAAATAAATAATAATAATAGAATATTTAAGTCGAGTCAAGTTAAACAGCCTTTCAACCCTCACCTAGAAATTATTTCGAAAAAAAATTTGTTTCTAAATCTCATCTTGATAATCACAAACACCAATAGATTAACATACTCATTCTTGATATATTTTTTTTGTATTCACATTATGATGTATGTATACATTTAAAATATTTTATGTATGCGAAAATAAAAAATAGTGTCTTTAGAAATATTTCTATTTATAAATACAAAAAAAACAAAATCGAAAATAATAATAATTATTTTTTATTTTTTGCTTCATATTAATATCTAGTGTCTGTTTTTTTAAAAAAACACTATATTTACATATTATTGTACATATTTAATAATTTAAAAAAATACAATTTAAAATTAATTAATATAACAAAAACAAAAATATTAAAAATGAGTGTCAATAATAAAAAATATTCCAATGAAGAGGCTAATTTCAAATTGTAAATAAAAAAAAATACTTTTCAATTATTAAATTCTCCATAATCAATAATCAATTAAAAAAAAAATGTTAATATATTATTATTAAATACTGGTAAATTAATTGAAATAATATTTTTTTTTTTTTCGAAATCAATTTGAGATGGTTTCTTTTAATGGTTGTCTCAGTTTAATTTTTTTTTTTCTATAAATTTATTGCGAAAACATAATGACGATCGATTGAGCTATTTTATATGAATACAAGAAAATATACAAATGAAATATACAAATAAATAAAGGCGATAATAAAAATGGTAAATATATTAATAAAATTAAACAGTATTATATATAAATCAAAGAGATGATGGAAGATTAATTGGAGTTTGCATCAGGATATGGAGATGGGCTTTGAAAGAAATGGGAATATCATGATAATGGGTAGACTATTATATATAAATAATACATACAATAATAATAAATTTGTTTAGTAGTATATAGAATGTGCCGGTATAGACTAACAAAGTAATATCGAGTGGAAATGGTGCTGTCTGAAGCTTTCTGTCATTTTATTTATTTTTTTCTCAAATTAATTTTCTTATTTTTAATTCAAGATTCTTTTGTTTCACATCAAAGAAGAAATAAAATTTTTCAATTAAATACTTTTTTAAATATTTAAAATAATATTTAATATTGAAATTTTTTTTTTTATTTGTTCTTTTCAACGTGAATCAATTGGTCTGGAATTAATAACTCTCTCTCTTTTGATTCCTTTGCACTTTGATATTTTTATTTTACAGCTTATTGCAATATATTTTATTTATGCTTTAGTGTATACTAATGAAAATATTTTTATTTTTTAATAATAATGCAACTTTTATTGTGTCTGTTATATGTAAATTAATAATTAATTTTGTGTTTTTGTGTGAGCTTCGATGAGAACGGATTTTTGGCACTTGAAACATTTGTAATATATTTTTTTTTTTTCTATTTATTTTTTATTTTCTTTCAGGATAATTTATTATTTTCTTTATTTACTAAGTAAACACAGATATGAAAATACGTTTGGTGGGTTGTACCTTTATCTTCCAAGTGGTTTTATTCGTCTTGTTTTTTAAAAAAATCTCACTAAGAATTATTCAATGAAAAGTTTGAAAAATAAAATAATTGTACCAGTACGTTGAAGTTTGTTGGATAAATCAGGGATGATCTCTCGACTCTCAACGTTCTTTATATTTACTCTATAAACAAATTATATATTTTTTTTTTATTTTTGTAAATTCTTTTAATGTTGTTTTAAAGATAAAACACTTGGCACATGAATCATCCACCAAACGTCTTTTTTTCAAGTTGCTTTTTGCACTAACAGAAACGCCAAAAAAAAACAAAATATATTTTAAGTAAAATTGAATCGAGTTAAAAAAATAAAACTAATTTATATTTTATTTTTTTAAGCATCAACAATGCCAACGAGAAAAGATCGTGATACAACATCAAGTTTAGCTCTGATTGGAGTTGTCATTGCTGCTGTTTTCATTCTCATCATTGTCATTGACATCATATGTTGCTGTTTCTTAAAAATTGGTATGTTAAAATTTAAATATCCTAAAAAAATATTCAATATTTTATTTATCTAATTTATTTATTCTATTTTCATCAGGAGTTATATTCTATTTCTGCGAAAGATCAAAGAGAAAACCAGTCGATGAAGAAGATGCCAAGCTTGGAAGGTAAAAGAAAAAAAAACAAATTTATTTTATTCAACTCAATATCATACTCATTATTATTGAAAAAAAAATATTAATATATTTTTAAATCATCATATACAATCAAACACGTACATCGAACATTTTTTTTTGTTTTTTTGTTTCTATTACTAAAAAAATAAAAAAATACATCAATCAATGTGATCCACACACACATTTATTCATAACATTATAAACATAATTTTTTTTATCAACATAAAAATGTGCTTTGGCAAGTTTTGGTGCTAAAAATTTCATAATTAATTCTTTATTTTTCTCATATAATCATTAAATTCTATAATCATTTTAAAAAAATAAAAACAATGGGAATGTGTGATGTGCTAGAAAGTGTTCATGGACGATTTTGAATGTTATTTAAAAAAAAAATAATCAAGATATTTATATAATATCATCATATATTTAATACTTCATTTATTAATTTTTCATCATCGACGAGTATAGTCTTTACGGTTGGCGGTTCCCATTGCCATATTGCGATCAAAAAATGGCCAATGTTGCCGGGGTTACGGCCATCCAAGAGTCGGGTAATGGAAAGAATACCATTACGTTGGTCAAACATACGTCAATGTAAGAAATAATTCGAAAAAGAAAATTTAAAAAAGAAGAAAATTAAATTTCTAAAAGAAAAAAAAATTAAATTTCATAAAAAAGTCAATGCATTTATTAAAATTTTTTAAAAAATGACATGGCTTTATGATGATAATTGGCTTTTTCACTTGGCATGATATTTTATTTGTTTTTTTAATTTATTTATTAATTTTTTTAATCACAAAATTGCAATTAATACAGTCTAATTGAAATTGCAATTTATTTTTGTCGTTTGTTCAGTTGAAATTATTTTTTTTTCTAATCACCATTTAAATTTGATGCAATAAATAAATAAACTATTTGTTAAAATTGAAAAGTAAAAATATAATAATCAAATTAAGCATGAAACAAAATAGAAAAAAAAAAAAATTCGTCGAGACGTTTTATCGTCTTCAATGTGCCGCCAACCATTCACCTTAAATAATCAAATTCACACTTAAATTAATCAACAAATGTATTTTATTTTTTATCTCATTTTAAGTTATCAATTTTAGAATTTGTAATTTAATCAATCTCACTAATTGTCTTAACGAATTTTTTTTCATTTACAATTATAAATATTTATAATTATTTTTTTATATAACATAAATAAAAAATGCATCAAGCTATTGAAAATCGTCAGCATCGTTGGCTTGTGCTTTTGGCAATGTTGCATGATTCACACTCATTATTATATATTAATTAAAAAAACAAATATCATTTTATGAATCAATAATAATTACGTGTGCTATTATTATTTATTCAATCGAGGTAATTATTGAATGTACGAAAAATACAATTGGTGTTTTATGTGAGCATGAACTGTGTCATCATTTTATCATTTTATTTACAATTGCACATATGATAAATTTGTTTGTTTGTTTTTTTATTATTGCTATTATTTAATGGAAAATAAATTAATTTTTTTAATAATGCTTTTTACAGAGAAGAGAAAGAACCATTGAGAGAAGAAAAAAAAATAACACCAATTATTGATACTGGCTTGAGGCGAGAAACATCAATAACATTTGATGGCAAACGTTCTGTTTCAAAGACTGGCTTTGTTGGTAAAGACTCAGCTGTCTAGATATTCTTCCGGCGTACTAGATTGTAAATTATTTCATTTTTCCACATAAACAATGACAAATGTTGTTAACGAAAAAAGAAAAAAAATTACTTTTATCATTGTAATAAATACCTTTAATTTGTCAATTGGTTTAACAACATCATGTGGAAAAAATATAACAAAACTTGATTAAATATAAAATTCAATAAAATGATTTTTATCTTTAAATATCAAGTTTATTTTTTTCGATAAACATGACTACATGTCATTTATTCCGAATGCGACTAATTGCACCTGTCAGTAAAGTGTTTAATTTAATATAAATTTCATAAAGTTAAATAAATCATACAAATTTGTGTACTGAGAATGAAAAAAAAAAAATAATAATGCGTCATGAACAATCAAATCGTTCGTATAAAAATTGTTGAAATGAAAAAAATAAAAATAAAAGATAAATCACAGAGGGAAAATGATAAAAAAATATAATTTGTTGATTCAATTTAACAAAAAAAAAAAAAAAAACACAATTATTAATATTATTTCTACTAAAATCACATGATTATTATTCATGTTCTTTTCGTTTCTTGAATAACAAATTGTACAAATTTTGTGACTCATATAGTCAAAGGAAAAAAAAAAATATGTAAGAAATATTCATGAACCCTTTTATCATTTAAAAGAAATAAAATCCAAAAATTTCTATAGAAATATTTACCCCTAAAATAACAAAAATATATAGAGAAAGAAAAAAAATATATATCATGGATTGTACAGTTGTGTGTAGGTGTATTTATCCGTCGGAAATAAACAAAAAAAATTAAATGAAAAAAAAAAAATTTAATAATAATATCGTTAAAGGAAATAATAATCAACAAATGCTTGTCTAATTGTTTCTAATAATAAGCAAACTAGTACGCTGGATTATTTTATAATAATTTAAGAAAGACGAATGAAAAAATAAAAAATAATGTACTATTATCGAGATTTAATTGTCGAGATATAATTTTAGATTTATAAAAATTATTAGACTTTGAAGTTGCGCCTGTGTGTGTATATATAACTATACTTTTCGATAAAAAAAAAAAAGGAACAAATATCTGTGGAGTTTTGAAAATAATAAGTAAAATAATTGATAATGATTTAAAAAGAAAATCAAGATGACAGACTCGCCAATATTCATACAGTATCATTTTCTTTTTGAAGACTGATTCATTTAAGACTAACGAACAAAATTGTGTCATAAAATTTTGAATAAAAAGAAACATAATTAATAATTTTCCATTTCGATTGAATTTTTAATGACAATATTTAAGTATGAATCATTTTTAATAACTTTTTTTTTAATACGAACAAATTATAAATACAATATTATTTTAATTACTATTTAATTTCTTTTAAATACTGTTTTAATTGTTTGTTAATTATTATTTTTTTTTTTTAATCGTTCAATGTCTTATTGACATTTGGCGATAATAAATATCTTAATATTTATGTATAGTATACTTAAATAATTAATAAGAACAAAATAAAAAAAATGTAAACATGGAAATGTAAAATTTTTAATAACATTTTTTGCACAAATTATTATTGTCAGCTGACTTTTTATTGATAAAAAGTTAATTAGTATTGAGCATGAAAAATATAAAAGTAAAAATTATTATATAATGTGCAAAAGGTGTCATTGAAATAGCCTGGTGTACTAAAATGGCTTAATGAATGCGTTTGATGACAAAAAGAAAAAAAAAAGTAAAAATAGAAAAAAAAAAAAAAAAAAACAATGTGATAAGTTTTTTGTAAATGCTTGTAAACGTACTCTCTATCAATTAAGAAAGTATTGATTAATATCTGTAGATTAGTATTAGTAAAATCCACAAATGCACTCTGTTCGAAAAGAATGCTTATCATTTCGTTTTTTTTTTTCGCAAAACTAATTTGTTAATAATTTTAAATAACATTAATTTGGTTATTTAAAAAGATAAACAAGCAGTTCTTTTTTATTGCTAAATTTTCAAGTATAAAAAAATATTTTTGACAAGCATTCTTTTTGTGCAATAGCTTTTTTACGTAAAAGGGAAAAGTAAAATTTATTAAAAGAAAAATATAACATTGTGAAGTTATTTAATAAATTTTTTTTGCCAAATATATAGTACTTATTAGCCGCATAAGTTAAAAGATACTGTCATTGTTTAAATAATGACAAATGCCATGTTTATATCAAGAAAAAAAAAACTATATCAAAACATAATTTCATGAAAAAAAAAAATTTATTGGAAGAAACAAAAAAAAAGCAGCTATTTTGTATTTGTTGCCAAATTGACAAATAAATTTTTCTTAAGGAATAATTAATAGTGAAAAAAATTAACAAGAACAAAAATATAAAAAAAATTAATTAAGTATTAATTTGTATCTTCCAAATTGACAAAAAAAAAAAAAAGAGTAAAAAATGACAAATGGAAATTGGACAAAGTTTACTTACAAATATGTATTATTAAAATGTTTTAGTAATTAAGTCATATTTTTTATGCGCATGCTCTTATTGTATTGCGATAAAAAAAAAGAAAAAAAAAAAACTTAAATTATAATAATAAATAAATAAATAAATAACACTTGTAATATTAATTTTTGTAGAAATAATTTTTTTGTAGATTTATTTGTAAAATTTATTTGTTTTCAATGAGTCTCATAATTAATTAACAATAAACCTTAATAATAATTACAATTGATTGGATACAAAATTTAAAATATCAAATTTCATTATTACGAATTAAAAAAAAAAGATTACGTATATAATTTTCATTCAATGTTGTATACGATAATATCACTTTAATGAGTTTAAAACAATTTTTTAAGTACTAAGCAATTAAATTATTTAAAATTAATAATTATTCAAAAATCATAGGTTTTTATAAAGTTAAAAATAACAATTGAACATTTCAACTGTCAAACATAATCATATTTCAATATCAATATTTGATTTAGTACCTTTTTTTATCAGCATTTTTTCTACATTCAATAGTGGTGCCTCAGTTCTCGTATGCCAGACGTAAACCTAAACATTTATTATTTACAATTTTAGATTTCTTATCTTGTATAAATAGCTTACCAATAAAAGTTGATAAATTTCTTAATATATTCAATAATAATAAATACCTTTGTACAACAGTCAGCAAGAGGTTCCAGTTGATCTCTTGTAACCAACTGTTCTAATAATTGTGTCTCTTGATATCCTCCCAATGCTTCAAATGAAAACCATGCATCTTTTTTATCAAGTATAACATTTAAATTAACAGCAAATGCAGCCATATCTAATGGAAATACTCTTTCTGGTTTCCATGCAGCATTAAAACCAATAACTTTATTTGTTGCATTATCGCAAAGTGGTCGTTCAACCATCATACCACCAACCAAACCAACTGGCCATACTCCAACTCGTTTAATTTTACTCATCTGTAAATTTAAAAAATAATAAATATACAATATATTTTTTCATCTAATATACATATACAATTCATCTATAATGATTTACCTCTTGAAATAATTTAACAGAATATGTATTATCATCATCAGCAAAATAAACAACTCCATTTGTTGTTGTATTAGCATAATTATCTCTTATCCATTTTAATGCTGAATTTCTTTGTGAAACACCACGTGGTTTTTTCCATTTTGGATCATTAATACCTAGCTTATAATTTGGTGGTGTTATTGTATTTAAATGTTTATATTTTAATCCACTTTCTTTTAATAAATTTTCAACAAGTTTTGTTTTAACTGGTGAATCTTCAACAACAATCCAATAAAAATTTGGTACTAATAAAAAACTTTGTGCTAATCTTGTTAATTCAGCTTTTTGTACTGGACGTGTAAATGTCGGTGTTATTGCAAATATTATTGGTAAATTATTATTAACATTATTTATACTTTTTGCTACATTATCACATATTTTATATATTTTATTTATCATGTCATTTTGATTAACAATTAATTGAGCTAAATTTTCTAAATTATCATCTGTATTATTTATTTTATTTTCATGTGTATTTACATAATCTGTAATCAAAAAATAACAATATAATAATTAAACATAAATACACAAATGTGTTTATTAAAATAAGTACAAATATTTCGCATGCGCAGTTTAACTATGTCGAAATATTTCTCTGACACCACATGCTTGAAATATATGACTCATTTTCTATGAATTTTTTAATAACAATTATTATAACTTACATGTGAGTGTTATAAAACCAATAATACTGATTAAAATAAATACAGGAAAAATCCTTGAAAATGAACGAGATGTCCTCCACATATCGTTTTCTTTTAATACACTTGGAGTAAGAAGTAATTCGTTTACAGTCATTCTTTCTACGCCATGACACTAAAGTTATTTCTCTTTTACAGCATCAATTATTGAGGTATGTTTACACGATTCAAGATGTTTCAACAGGATGTCTGCCATTTATCTTAACTTTATTTATCTCGCTTAAAATCTTGCGTCTTTTTTGGAGCTATAACTTTCTTAGAAAAAACACAAAAATGTATGGTACCTTCAAAAATAAAAGACGTACTTTTGTACTAACAGCTACTGACGTCATGTACCTTGAAAAGTATGTTTGTACCTCGAGTGGCAACACCGCTGACCAAACTCTATTATCGACTGATTTAATACAACTCTCACAGCATCCAAACAACCTGTTATTTACTCAAGAATTTTTTAGATTTATTGAGATTTTTTTCTCCCACAAAATGACATTGAAATAATCTAAAAGAAAATCATGATATCACGGTTAAATCACGTAAATAAATGACTCTCTTGAAACATTGTCTACATTTACAAATGACAAATGGAAAAAAAAAAATTAATATAAATATTTATTTGATTATTATTTAAATAAAAATAATCTACATGTTAATTTTTAAATGAGATAAAAAATATAAATCATTTTCATAAATTTTTCAGCGGTGATGATTGATGATGAAATTGAAAAATGAGAAAATGAAAAATATTTTTCATTAAAATAATTTACAGTTTTTAAGGGCACCGCAAGATGACGCAATATGTTTTTAAAATGAAGAAAAAAAAATATACAATTTAAATAATAAAATATTATTGAAAATTTATTTAAATTTATTTTTAGAAAAATAAATAAGTATATTATAATTATGTTGTATTATTAAAATAGATGTGGTTTATTGATTTTTAAAAATAAAAATAATATTTCGATTGGTTTATGGATAAATCAAAATTGAATTTTACAGTTGTGTGTTTGTCTGATATGATATTTCATTTAGTGTTTGAAGCGGCTTATCGGTGCTACTTTGGATTTTGCTGTCGAGTTGATAATAACACGTCTTGTGTGTAACCTAATTTATCACATTTTGAATGTAAATAAAAATTAATAAATTCATCATTATTGTGTGTTTAACATTGTGAATTATTTTTTTTTTTTTTAAATAATACAATGAGTTTAAGAAAACCGAGAAGAGATTCAGATGTTATTCTCTCGAAATATAATCAAAAAGAACTTTTATTTAAATTTCTTATCATTGGAGATTATGGAGTTGGTAAGTATATTAATTTTTATATTTTAAATACTGTATTTTATATTTTAATATGTATAAAATTTAATGATACCAGTGATACTTTGATATTTTTTTTTTTTTAACAACATTCTTATTAATTTCTCATTTTCGAAATAAATTGTAATATATTTTTATTTGTTTAACAAATATACAAGATTTATTTTCGACATTTTATATCAATTTATCTTTATTTATTTTTTCTTATTTTTCATTCTAGGTAAAACAGCGATTGTCAGAAGATATACTGAAGGTATTTACTTATTTTTATCTACCTTTCTAAAAATTTTATTTCTTATTTTATTATTTTCTTTTTTTTTTTTAATTTATTGTGTTTTAAAATTTTTATTGTATAAATTATATATTATTTTTTTTTTAAACAATAAATATTTAATATTACAAATTTATTCTTTAACAATAAATATTGTTTTTTTTTTAAATGTTATAATTATTATTATTTGCTATTTTTATTTTTAATTATAAAAAAATTCAAACACTCGCATGAGATTTGCATTAAATTTGCACTTTAATTTTATACCGTTCGAGAAAATAAAATAGCATGTATATGTAGAAATAATAATGAATAAAAAATGTCTTTTTTTTTTGTTTGTAATAAATTAAAAATTAAAAATTAAATTTATTTTTTTAGGTAAATTTTCATCAAATTACAAGATAACTATAGGTGCTGATTTTGCAATTAAAACACTTTATTGGGATCCAAATACTAAAATAAATTTACAACTATGGTATGTTGATTAAAAAATTAAAATTCTGTTTTCCATGTTTTTAAATAACTTTAAATTTTTAAAAAATTCTCTCTTACTAATTTTAACATTTTTTTTTTTCATACAATTTTTTATTTTAAAAAAAACAGGGACATTGCTGGCCACGAAAGGTTTGGATATATGACAAGGGTCTATTACAAATATGCGTAAATATACAATCCAAAAAAATATTTTTAATTTATTCATGAAAAAAATGATATAACTTGAAAAAAAAAAAATAAATGGAAATTTTAATTACAGAGTTGCAGCTGCTCTTGTTTTTGACATATCACGAGTTGCAACATTTCAATCAGTCAAAAAATGGTTGAGTGATCTACGTGAAAAAGTAACATTACAGGATGGCTCAAGTATTCCAATTGTTTTACTTGCAAATAAATATGACATACAACAGAGTGCAATTCAAACTGATCAAATTATTAAATTTTGCAAAGATAATAAAATTTGTAAATGGTTCATTACATCAGCTAAGGATAATTTAAACATTGGTAATTATTTATCTATTATTTATTCGTTAACTTATTGATAATGATAATTAATATTTTTATATAATTTTATTTAGATAACGCAATGTATTATCTTGTTGAGAATGTACTGAGAGCCAAAATTGATGATGATATTAGAGACTCAATAAGACTACGTGAAACATTGCTAATTGATGAAAATAATGGATGCTGCAAATCTCAATGATAATACCAATAAAATTAGTATGTAAATAAAATTTAAAATTCATAAAATTATTATTTAAAAAAACAGATTTAATACTAGTTTCTTTATTTATTTTTTTTTTATTTTTTATTTACAAAAGTTTGGATAGTTTTCTTTGGTCATCCAATTCGAAATTTATTATAAAATAATTAATTAATAATACTTGTAATATATAAATGTAAATTATTTTTTTTTTTTTTTTTTTTTTTTTTATAAACAAATTGTTGGCACGTTAATATTTGATTTATATAATCATCACAACTACACAGAGTCTATGTACGACTCAGTCATATAAATAAATTACTTTAAATAAATTTTTCATAAATTAATTTCTAATGTTGTAATGAGTGAAAAAAAATAAATTATCAAGCTATTTATCTATTTTTTTTTTTTACATATTAATTTATCAATAAAATAATTATTTTATAATTATTTATGATTATTTATATTTGTGTTTTTTAGCCATTAATTAGTTGCTAATGATTTGATGAGTAAAAAAAAAAATTATAAAGATATTTCATGCATGTTTTTTTATATTAATTTATGAATATTATAATTAGATTATAATTGTTTAAATATTATTAAAAAATTACTAGCTTTTTTCTCTTTTTGATTTAATTTTTTTTTTAAATTTAATCATCTTGGAGGTCAGATTTTCTGATAACTGGATTCAATGCGATCGAAACAGTTGACACCATTGTCTTGCTGTAATCCTTTGAATAATCTGAAAATTACAATGAAATTTATTTATAAAATAATTAGAATTTAGTCTATTAAATATCCCACAATTTTTTATAATTTTTATTTGGTATTAATGCATTTTAAATGGTGTGAAATGATTATTGTAAGTCAATATTAGCAAAAATATTATTTAAAAATTTTAAATGATTTTTAAATTTTCCACACTATTTTTGGCAAATAATATATTTAGTAATTTAAATATTAATTAATTTTAATAATTAATTAGTAATTATTAAGTTAGAAAAAAAAAAAAACAAATATTTACAAATTGGAAAAAAATTTTTTATTTAGTAAAATAAATTATTATTATTAGTTTTTTGTTATAATTACTGAGACAGTATTTAGTACCTAGCTTTTTTTATTTTCCAATATTTAATAACATGCAATATTTGTGTCTATTGGTTCCATGATTTTCCATCATACTCAAAATTAATCAGCAGATTGTTATTTATTTATCGAAAATTCATTTTTTCTTTTTTATTATTTTTAATTATTTTTTTTTAAAAAAGCTGCATCAATTATTGTAGATTATTCAGAATTTCGTTTCGACATCGCCATTTTTTATAAGTTTCTCTACAAAGAAAAATTTAAAAAAAAAAAAAAAACAAAAAACAAATCTGATTTTACAAAGCCAACAGACAAAGCTAAAAATATGTTTTCTTTTTTTTTTTTTTAAATTAATTATCTCGTTGTAATTTTAAATTATCTGTGCACTTGTTATTTTTTTTTTTCATTTCATTTATATTTTTTAAATTTGTCTCAGTGTGTGTCAGTTTTACCATGCCAGGCCCAAAATTTTTCTTTTTAAATTTTCCTTTTATGTCTCAATCAACAAAAAAAGAAAAATAAAAAAAAAAAAAAAAAAGAAACCAACATTTTAGCTCTTGACTTACAACGCAAATGAGCCGCGCTTCATATTTTTTTTCATGTAAACAATCAGAGCTTGGTGACCGTAACAACAATGTGATGGTTACCTTGGCCAATGTTGTTATGTCCTGGTGCACTGCTACCATGTGGTGTCAATGTTGCTCTTATTTTTGAACAACTTATTATATTAGCATATGCTTGTCTATATTGTTTATTCATTATAACATAAATCAATGGATTTACACATGATGAAAAGTACAATAAAAGATAACCAATCACATGAAATTCTGTTGAAATAAAATTACAATAATTATCAATAATAATCTACAAACTAATAATTAATTTATTAACAAAATCAAATGATAATCTTACTTGGATAATTGACATCTGGATCAGATACTTTGACAATTGTAATGGGCAAATAACAAGCAACAAAACTTAAAAATATTGCTAATACCATTTTAGTTATTCTCCATTCACTTCTTCTTTGTTTTATTTCTCTTGTATCACGTCCTGGTGTATGTGGTGATTTTATTGTTGGACTTGCATGTTTACGCATTCGTGATTCTGAACTAAAAAACAAAAATCAATTTATTATTTATTTTCAATTGAAATATAAATTAAATAAATTACCTGTGAACAACCCAAAATATTTTTGTATAACAACAAACAATGACAATACAAGGAATAATAAATGCAGTTATAAAAAGAAATGTCTTTGAACTTCTACCATTTTCATCCTTGATAATTGAACAAGTACCCAATTTTTCATCGTAATCAAATTTACCTGTAATAATGAAAAATTAATATTTTATTTTAATTGATTTTATCAAGTTGATATTTAATTTAATTTACCCCAGGAACCGGTTAATGTTGGCAATTGCATTCCGTATGAGCATATGTAACACATGGCAATCATCAAGGCAATCCAGTGTTTTTTATAAACTTTAGCATAAAGACTGTGATGAGTTATCATGATAAAACGATTTATTGTTATTGCACCAACACTCAAAAGACTTACACCAATATTTCCATAACGTAAAAATGGTACACCCATACAAAGATATCTATAATTTGTCCAACTTGCATTGACAAATCTTATTGAATCAAATGGCAATACCAGCAGGCAAAATATAAAATCAGCAACACATAAACTAAAAACAAAAAAAAATTCATTATCAATTAATAATTGCATGCAGCCTTTAAAAATTAACTTTTTCATGTTATTTTTTTTTCAACAAGTTGTTTAAATTGTTGACTTGTTTGTGTTATTAATTTCTATTTTCATTCATGAAGAATAACAACGAAAAAATTATAAATTAAAATATAAAATATTCATCAATATAAATGCGTAATAAAAGTTGATGTTTTTTTGTTTTTTAATTGTTAATTATTTATTGGTATTTTTTAAGATTAATTGGCAAAATTTATCACACAAATAAGTTGATACTTTAATTGACTTATTGGAGAAAAAAAAAATTGAATATGACAGTTGATATATTTGAATAAATTAGAATGATCACGGTGTATGTTAATTTTTGATTTTTTTATTTTTCTCATCTCAGTTTATGTCTCTAATAACTAGGCAAAAAAGATTGTCAAATAATGTATTTCCTGTTTCATTGTCAAATACATAAATCAGTCTAGCATTCAATTCACATATTTTATTTTTATCTCTCTTACTTTGAGACATTTAAAATTATCATTACAATATTATTTTATGTTAACATGTAATTTATGTATTAATATCAATTTTTAAATATCAAACTGACCTTATGATAAATGCTGCTGCGACATTACGAATTTTTGGATATCTTGATAGAGCAATTATCGTCAATAAATTACCAAAAAGACCAGTTAATAATATTATTATTGCAACAATTGTTGCAAACATTCTCAGTGGTGGTGAAAACCTAAATGAAAAATAAAACAAAATTTTAAATATTGCGCTTCTGTTAAATATTATTTTATTTTAGAGAGTAATGACAAAATTTTTTTCGACGAAATATATAATACTCAAGTGTATAATAATTTCCGGAAGTTTATCAGTGTCATGTACAATCTCAAAAGTCATATAAATGTAATTTAATCTTAGTTATTAAAATGCCAACTTCAATATACAAGTATCAGGAAACTTTTGTTCATAAATGTTTATGATTAAGTAATTATAAACTTGACTGTGTATATATTTTGTATATGTAGTTTGTATTTAAGGTAAAACTCACCTCGACATTTCACTCTCTGTGTCGGTTTCATTGATATTTCTTCTAAATACACTTGCAAGATCCATTGGATTAAAGTCAAATTGACTTGTCATCTGTAACAAACAAAAATTAAATTTATTTTCATTTATAAAATACTTAAAAATCATTGAATTTAATTTATACTTTGATTTTTACGATAAAATAAATGACAAATAATTTTCGACAATTTAAAAAATAAATATCGAAAAATTGCGATTTATAAAAATATATTTTTCGAAAGATTATTTATAGCTTTATGATAATGAATTTTATTGATTTAAAAAAAATTACAATATCATAAGTTTTAAAAAAGTTTTTCGAATAACATGTCTGTTAGTTTTTTTGAGAATAAAATTTATCTTTTATGTTGATGTATAAACATGAAATAAAAAGAGAAAAAAAAGGAGAAAAAAAAAAAATATGAAGAATAGAAGATTGTTCCAACTGGAATTTTCAAAGCCTGCATTGAATATCATGTATCATAGGGGTAGATTATGGGGGTGTCATTTCCCCTAAAAACTATTATTCTCTATAAAAATACGAGACGACCCCCTTTGGTTTTCTATCAGTCTTTCTTCTTTCTATCACCTTTATTCTCTACATAAACAAATTCAAAATGCATTCAACGATCTGGAAACTAATAAAGCATTTTTAGCTAAATCAAAATTTATCATAATCATAAATATATTTCTGCTAAATTAAATGCAAACATTCAGCTTGCAATATTTGTCATTTTTATATTTTAAAAATATTTTATTAAACATTATTTTGTCTATTTAATTTAGCTAAACTTGTTTTTCTATTTTCTTTCATCAATTTTAATTAAATTATTTTTCATTTTTCTTTTGCAATTATTATTTTTTTATTTAAATAATATAATTTTTGAAATTTAGAAATAATATTTTGTTATTTTTATATTAATTGTGACGCCAGACATATTATTTTTTAAATTTTATTTATATTTTTCATAGGAGAGTCATTCATGGGGGTGCTGGATTTGTTAAACTGAGGTTAAACAGTTGTACATTAACCTCGATTGAGTTTAATTAAAAAAAATTAACAAACACCCGGTGGATGACTTTTTTTTTTCCTCTCAATATGTTGAAAAAAAAAAAATTAATAACTTAATTTTTACTACAGTAAAAACATTTTACATGGTAATATAATAAATTAGAAAAGAAAAAAAACGAAACATTTTAAAGTTAATCACAAAAGCAAATATATTTCTTTACAACATAGTGATACAAAAGAATGAGTCAAACTTGACTCACTGCAAAAATATCTCTCAGGTGAAAGTATATATATGTATACAAAACGTGTTATTATTATATTTTTTTTTTATTTAATATTCAGGTGTATGTTATCACGACTTATGAGCACGTGTGATGACGATATTAAAGCCAGTTCATATAGTCATTTTAAACAGCTGTTTTCTATTACAAAATATATCATTGTAAATTTTTTTTGTTAAATTTTTATTCTATCTGCAAATAAGTATTAATTTTTTTTTTCTCAAAATGGAAATAAATGATAATTTATATATTTATTTGTAAAAGGAATGAATTTGATTTTTTAAGGATATATATGATTTCAAATATGACCCGCATTTGTAGTTAATAATGTTAATATAAAAAACATAAATAAAATATAAAAATCATGATTTTTAGATAAGGAATTTATCATTTATAATATTTTATTATATATTTTTAGTTGATGATTCATTGAATCAATTATTGTGACTCAGTATTCACGTCACGCTTCCGAAACACGTTTTAATGAATATATCATCAATTTGTACTATGGATTTCTCTGTAGAAATATCTATACAATAATGTCTTATTAATTTTTTTTTTTTTTTTCTCATTTCAATGAACATTTCTTCACGCTATTATATTCAAAATTATTATTTACAATATTTATTTATTTATCAGTGTATTGTTTTGTTTTAAATAAAATTAAAATTCATAAACATCCGGGTATTGTTGACGTGATGTCATTGTAATTTTCTATATGTGTTTACTAAATCATTGTGAGAAAAAAAAAAAATAAAAATTAATAATTATTTCTTTTAAAATATTATCTACATTGTAAAATATTTATTTATTATTTTATTTAAAATTAAATACAAATAAGAAAATTGATAAATTTATTTTGATTTTCAAATTTTTTATCTTTCTCGGCGTTTGTATTTTTTTTTTATTTGTTAATCTTATTAGGAATGATAAAAACAGTTGAAAAAAAATATGTTTTATACAAATTTTTGATATTCGATATGGGAAAGAGTAGTTTATTTATCTGTTGACTCGGTTTATGTACACGGTAGATTTTTATCAGGAGAATTTGTGTACTCAATCATGTACGAAGTGAATCATATTTTTTTTTTTCCTCATATCTTTTTCGTATTGTAATTTTATCATTTTAAATATTTAAAAAATAAAAGATGAAATTGTAAAAGGGTTACTTTTTTAATTGTTAAATGGAAAAAAACAATAAAAAAAAGATATATAAAATTAAGGTCATTATAACGTGAGATCCTATTGAGGGGAATTTAATTTTTTTTGAATATAAAATTTTAAAAAGTCTAATAAGCCGGAAGAACAAAAACAAAGTTAAAAAATTAGTAAAATTTTAAATTTATTTATTGTTTTAATTATTAATTAACAATGTGTATCAATAATTTTATTTTTTTAAATTTTTTTTAAATATTTTCACATGGTCAAGTGTACATTTGAATCAGCTGTGAGTTGAACTTGTCGACTTTTTGATAAACAATTTGATAAAAATAATTAAATATACTTACATTGAAAAATTCCAATAATCAAAACAACAAAAAATAATAGTCAAATAGTTAAACAACACTTTTAATAAACAATAAAAATATTTATCAAATTAAAAACACATTATTCAACTTTAAAAATTATCCCACGCTTTTAATTGATTTTTTTTTTTAACTTATTTTTTCACAAATAACATACACTCAGTCATAATTTAAATTTTTTTATTTTTTTAAATTAATTTTTATTTGCAATATGCATCCACTTGTCCTCTACTCATTTCCAGAAATCATGGGCAAAAAAAAAAAAAAATGAATTTACACACTTGAAAATGAAAAAAAAAAAAAAAATCAAAAATTAAAAATAATTAATTAAATAAATAAATTGATAATTAAATTATTTATTTATCCATTTAATTGACAAGTTAAATGACCGAGTATCACATATCAATAATCAATTACTTATATAAATTACTCAAACGTTGAAAAATATATTTATTTAATTTAATTTTTGTTTTTATCGCTATTGTTGTTGCAATAAGTGTCACAGTTCGACTGCAATGATGCTCGTATAAAGTCCCAAAGCATTCTGTTAAATTTATATTTCTCTAGAATGAATAAAGCGTTTATTTTTGTGTTAGTATTGTACATAGTACTATATAACTCGTAGTGGGGACAAGACTTTGCTTAGCCTTGCCTCAGCTTCGATGACAAATGCATCCACGAGGGTTACCCATACACTAAATACTTTTGATGCTTTTGATGAAAAAAAATATACATATACATATATTTCTTTTTTCAATAATAGCAATAATAAATTGTGTTTATCTGCACGTTTTTGCTTTTGTGATATTTTATTTCTCAACCCTCTGCTCCAATTACTCAAGGGTACAAAAAAATAAATATTAGCAGTATCAACAAAAAAAAAAAAAATTTAATATAATTTCATACTAGTTTTAAATTTCAATGTATTTTTGTACTTTATGTTTACTTGTATATATAACCAGGTGTTACACGTTAAAATAAATTTTTTTCAATTACTTTTTATTGCGGAGTTTTTTAAATTTTTTAGTTGAAAGAAATAAAAAAATACAAGTACATCATATTTAGGATATAAATATTTTGTTCCATATGAAAAGTTTTAAATGGGAAAAAAAAAAATACAACAGGGAAATAGTTTGAATTGAAAAAAAAAAAAAAAAAATCATGTCCCTATCAATTTTTTTAATCATTGGTTAACAAAATGTAATTATTTTTAAAAAGGATGTAGGGGCACAACTTCCATGCAGCCCACACTTTGTATCAGGTTTTTTAAATTTTTTTTATTTTTTTTGTTAATAGGCCACAACAAACCGGTTACAATACTTTTTATATAATAGATTTATTTGACATATTCTTCATCATCAAATATACAACGTAGTAGATGCGTAGGAAAATATGTTGTTTTTATTTTATTGCATTTTAATATGAATATTAAATTGCGTGAGTGGACAGATGAGAATATAGTAGAAATTACATTGATAGGATTTAGTAAAAATTTATTGTTTATTATAATCATTTAAAATATTATTACATAAGTTTACAGGTGTTGTATATCAAGGCCAAATTATATTTGTCGTGATGATAATTATATTTTGAATTTAAAAAATTACAAGTGTATTTTAAATTGTGACTTGACATTTTTGTATTTCATTGTGAAGCTATACATAAATTTCTATTAATTTTTGTTGATAAATTGACACTTGAAGGAGTTAAATTCAAGTTATTTATAATTTTTTTAATGAAAAATTTATGGCAAATGAACGAGTTGGCATTTATTGTTTTTAAAATGAAATAAAACATTTTATTTTTTATATTTTTCTGGATATTTCTTGACGTTGTATGCTTTATTATTTTAAAATGCTTTCCTTTTTTTCCAACATTTTATATCACTATTATCGCTACGAAAATACAATCAACTGTGGTAAATGAATTTTTTAATCTTTATTTTAGATAATTTATTTCTATTTTTAAAATATATACCAAAATATTTGTTTGTATATTTAAAATATTTTTAATTTAAAAAACATTGTGACAAGAAAAGGATCATCCTCCACGTGTATATATTTTCCCATGCCATTTGATTATAAAAATTTAAACATGTGCGTTCAACTTGCCTATATCAAACATCAACTTTTTTTTAAAAAAATTATTTTTTTTCTTCAAAACATCTTTCTTCCTCTGTCACTGAAGTTAGGAGAATAAAAAAAAAATTTAAAACTCGCATGCGACAACCATATCCGAATTTATCCAATTCGTTTATTTATTCTAATTTTTTTTTTAAATTTTTTTACAACTGTTTTTATAAAGTTTCAAGGCTCTCAGATAAGGCTAATTTTTTTTTACTCTTTTATTATTTTACTGACATGAAATTTACATTCAAAAATGAATTATTTATTTTGAAATTATTTATAAATTTGCCAACAGGACAATTCAACTTTTAAATATATAAAAAATAATTTAATATAAAAATTAAAACAATCAACTTTTTATTATTTTATTTATAACATTATGAAAATATTTTTTTATTTATTGTCTCTTCCTTGCTCCATATATTTTGTCATATTTGTTTTTCATTTTTTTTTTGTTATTTATCAAGAAGAAGTCCTGTTAAGTTTTTACCATCAAAAAGTTTTTCGAAAAAAAAAAAAAATATACATATAAAAAAAATTGGAAACTCAAGTTTTGAACGTTGGAAGAATTCAAAAATATATATGAACTTATCAACTTTTGTACATTCTATAACGTGCAAAAGCACTTCGATTTTTTCGAGTCACCAATGACGTGGTCAATTATGTTTTTACGATTCTTTCAATTGCCATCAGTAAAAAAGAAAAAAAAAATAAAAAAAATAAAATATAAGTGAAATGTTTTAGAGATCGATGGATAAGGAGTGGCAGATTACTTTCTCCCTGAAAAAAACGAAAAAAAAAAATCCCCTTTTCCCTTTTTATCATTTTTTTTTTCATAGATAATTTATTTCTTTTTTTTTTTCAGTGTCAAGTTTGATTCATAGATAACGCAAAAATGTGATAAAAAATTATCTTGTCATTTAACTTTCTTGTCGCCCAATTTATTGATACAACACATGAGAAAAAAAAAAGAAAAAAAAATTAATAAATATTTTTTAAAACATGAAATTAAGAAATATAAATATAAAAAATAATAATTTAATTATATGATACATTAGTGACACATGGCAAACAAATGTAAATTAAATCTTTAAAATGTCTTTATTATTTTTTCATTTGATTGTTTTGATAATTCAAAGATGAACATGACGGAAGAGGAAATAAAAAATATACGCGCACGCGTCATTCAACAACCACATGAAATTAAATGTATATAGATTATAAAACTCGTTGTATACACAAAATACACAAACTTACACACAAAATCTGTATTTCATTGTGTACGTGAGAGTTTTCCCTCATCTGGTATTTTCCCTCTTATAGTTACTATAGTTCAGTAGAGCTGCGAAGCTTGCGCGACTTGTTTCATCACAACTGTGCTTTCTTCCAAGATTTTATAAACTTTCACAAATTTAAATTCAAATTAACAATTAAAAAAATATTTTTTTACAAATATATATTTTATTATAGCTTAAAAATATCATTAATTACCTAATTTTTTAATTTCATACATTTATTTTTTATCAAGTGAATAAACCATTAATAAAAACTTTAAAAAATTATTTTTTTCTCTATTTAAATTATAAATTTAAATCAATTTTATATGATAATAATGTATATAATTTTTTATATGATATATAAATAATAAATTTCTTTTTTTTAAACTAAAAGTTTTGAGTGTTTTTTAACACTATAGTTTTATTTTTATTTTGTTTATAGTCGTGTTGGTAATAAATATGTTAGTCAACGTGTCTAGTACTATACAATCAACACGAAAAGTTAAAAAGTTTAAAACCGTGTGCCTTTTGTTGTTCATTCAAAAATACAAGGTATTGTTTGATAATTAAATTTATAAATGTTTTTTTTTATTTAAAATATTTAGCTTACAACATTACGCTTTATAATATGCAAATTTTTTATTTATTCAATTTAATATCTATATTTTCAGCAGCTTATTTTTGTAATTACAATTAATTTTCAATGGCAAATTTTTAATTGCATTAATTTAATTATAATTTAATTAAAAACAACCAAAAAAATTATTAAATTTTTATTTAATCTTTAAGGTATAACAGCTATTATTAAATTCAAAAAAAATTCTAATAATAATTTTCAATTTTATCTTTTATATGAACTCTTTTTTTTATCAATAAAAAAGAAAAAAAAAATTATTATTTTGTTTTTTCAAGAGTAGATATGATAATCTATGGTTTTGTAATTTTCGATTTTTTTTTTTTTTATCGGTAAAGATCATTGGCTACTACTGGCCTGTCCAAATATTGTTCACTTTTCAGGTCAATTTCTTGAAGACATTCAAGCGTGTGTGCGATAAGGCTAACTGACTTTGGGGTGAAAAAAAAATATAATAATAATAATCATAAAGTATCATATTTCCCATAGAAAAAAGCTGTTGAGTTTTGTGGTTCAATCGGTGTAAATAGTGGCAGTAAAAAAATATATATATATATTGGAAATAAATAAATATATTGGATACATTTTTTTTTTCTTTTTCATATTGGTCGATTAACTTTTGGCTACTTTCAATTTCTTTATCAAATATATAATTTTTAATTTATTTTTATTGTAATGATTATTGGACTAGACATCTAATTGAATATTTTGAATTTTTTTTTTTGTCACTTTCTATAGATATTATTTTGGAGAGGATAAATAAATAAATTAATTTATTGTTTTGTTATTCAATCGAAGCTTTTCTCTTTCCAATTCATTATACAAATATCATCAATAAATAACGGTCAATTATACGTGCCAAGCAAGTAATATTGTACAACTGAATAATTTAAAAACTAAAATGAAAGTACTTTTTAAAAATTAAAAACACTGAATGAAGATTTATTTGAAGAGATAAATTAAAAATGTTGAAAAATTAATGAGGAAAAAATAAAAAATATTATCAGAAAATTGCTGGGGTTTTTTTTAAAAAAAATGGTAGTTTTGTTTCATCACCTAGACCATTTAAAGTTCTCTTTGAATTTCCGATGGTTCATATTATCGTCTAGTTTTAAACCTCAACCACCATCTCTATAACCCATTAAAGCCACGCCATCATATTTTTATTTGTTCATTTCTCTATCCACATAATCGGCAATGCGGTTTTTCATATTTTCTAGAAAAAAAAAAACATTAAAGTAATAAACAATGATTTTTTAAAATTGTCAAGTGCGATAAACACACACGCTAAGTGTTCCATATTTTTTTTATCACTATTATATTATCTAAAAAAAATTTTTTCATGGCTATTTAATTTTTTTTTCTTTTTTATTAAATTAAACTGAGAAAAAAAAAAGCAATTGACTATTTTTTTTTTTCATGTTATTTTATTTATTTATTTGATCTACATGTTTAAGCTAATTTCAAAAAAAAAAATATAAATATTAAAAATGCTAATTTAATTATTTTAAAATAAAGACAAAAATATTTTTTTTTTTTCGAATGTTTATTTACCATTTATTTGCCAACTTTTTTAGTTTAAAAAAAAAAAAATATTTGTATTACAGGATTAATAAAATAAAAAGAAAGAAATAAAATATAAAAAAAAAAAAAAAATGCTGGAATACTGGATAGCGAATAATGAGTCAACATCAAATGACAGTGTATTTGAGATTGACGGAGTTTTGCAAGATCCTGGATCAGCGATTCTCTTTGGTGGTTATCCACCCTGGCTACTCTATTTTGCCGCTGGCTCTTGTGTTGTTTTCATGCTCATAGGAATACCCGGTAATCTCATCACCATTGCAGCATTATTTCGTACAAAAAAGGTAAAAAAATAAAATATATAAAAATAAAATAATATATACATTTATCTGTATACTAAAAACAAAGCTTGTAAGACTTCATAACATTGTTTCATTGGCTGAACAATTTTCCAACAATATATTTCGATAAAAAAAAAAAGTTTCATTTTATCGAAATATATATTCAAAAGAAAAAACAAATCAGACAAAGGCATGATATTATTTTCATACATAAAAATATAAAATATTTTCTAAACAATACTCTGCTAATCATCGATATTTTATTTTCATTTTTCTAATAATAAATATTGCAAATGTTATGTTTTTAGAAACATGGCAATAATAATTTGTATATACACACAAAATATTTTCTACAATTGAAATAATTTTCAACATTTTTTTATGTCAAATACGTGACACTTGTTTTATATATTTCATTTACTTTTTTACATTTATATTCGAATTTCCAATTTACTATTCAACAATTTATTTTATTTCATTTTATTTCATTTTTTTATATGATTTTTTGAAAAATTTTACATTTATGTGACGTGGTACAAACAAGCAACCAAGATATCATCATCTTAAAATTATTATTATTATATAAAAAGGCATGTCCTGATTCGAGCAAGATCACGTTCACGAATTGGATAAAAAAAAAAAATAAATAAAAAAATCTTCTTCATTTCATCCGGATATATATACATAATGAAAAAATGTGCCAACGTAATACATACGTGCTCAAGAAAATTAATGATCATCTATTTACATACAATTGATTTTTTTATTATCTTTTCAAAGAGTAAATAAATTTCAATTGAATATAAATAATTGAATTATTTAATTTTAATTGATATCAATTAATTTGAGTAAATAAAATTGTCAATTTTCCATTTTTTTTTTTTGGAGTAAAAATTTAATTTACTCCAAAATGAAAATTATATTGTAAAATTATTATTTTTTTAAATTAAATAATGTATTTTTAATTATTTATTTATTATAGTGTTTATTTTTATAGGTAATATTAATTTAAAATCATTAATTTTCATGTGACCTAAAAAAATGATAAAAAAATTATTTTAAAACTAGACAAATTTAGTGACTTGCAACTTTTCCTCCGTTATGGTCTACTGGTTAGGATATCTGGCTCTCACCCAGAAGGTCCGGGTTCGATTCCCGGTAACGGAATTATTTTTTGAAATTTTTAACTATTATTAATAATTAATTAACTGTTTTATTAAAAAAATTAAAAATACTCCAAAAATAAAATTTTTTACTTTTTTTCTTTCACTGAAAAGAAAAATAATTTCCTATCAAAATAAAACGAAATTAATAAGTGTTTTATAATGATAATAAATTGTATTTATTTAAAAAATATATAACAATTTATTTTATTATTAATTAACAAACACAATTAATTTTAGAAAAATTTTTTTCTACGAAGAATTTTTTTTCTATATATAGATTAATATTGTCAGGTAATTATTGTTATTAAAAAACATAAATAAAATTAAAAATTTATTATTATTTAATTGATTATTAATTAACAAAAATATTATGTTGTTAAGTTTATCTGACAACACACCCATTTATAAGTTAACAAGAATGATCAATATACAGTGAAACACACACAGTATATTTCTATCTCAGAGGTCACATTAAATCGTAATAGAACATTACAATAGAACAAATGATTATTGCACTATATCCATAATTTGAAACTAGGCGTGACTATTATTACAATCATCATTATAACTCCAACATATTCAAGAATTTTCACTCAACTAATTAATGCCAAACTAAAAAACAAAATATACGCATTTTATCATAAATTATGAAACATAAATTATATTATTACAAACTAATTTATTAAATTATCAAAAGCCATAGAAAATTTGATAATTTAATTTTAACAAAGTAGCTGAAAAAGATAAAAATAGTCTCGACAAATTATTCGTGACCCATTCTTTAATTTTTAGCAAAATACAACGGGAAGTCGTTGACTTGATATATTACTTACAATTCAAGAAAATTAAAGATTTATGCAAACTCTACTTTTACAGCATAGTCCCTCTTTCTCAATGATACGTATTTTGAATTTTTTTTCTATTCATATTTACTCTATAATTATTGAAATAGAAAAAAAAATTTATCAAACAAGTATTTCATTGAACTTTGACATAAATTAAAATAAATTATTTTCATTAGAATTTAAATTTATGTCAAACGATGAAAAGAAAAACCAATCATACTAATGTGATTAAAAGAAAAAAAAATTAACAACAAAGATATAATTAATATACATTTAAAAAATTTTATGCTTACATTAAAAAAAAAATATAATGCTATAAATTATTTGTGGAAAAGTTTAATTAATTGATCAATAAAAAGCTCATGTAAATTAAAAAAAAAAAGCTAAGATACTGTGTCGTAATGAATATTTATTTTAAAAAATAAAAAAGAATTTTATTATATATTGTTGAAGATCAATATCTTTCAGAAGAAGTAAAATAAATTTAACTGGACACTACAGTGTATATATACAGTTCATTGGATTGAGCTTTAAATGAACTTCCGAAAGCACTGTAGATATATGTATATAAAACCCTTGCAATTTCATTAACTCTTTCATGTGAAATCGACTAATGAATAACTACTGTATACCAACTAAAATATATACTATATATAAAAGATAAAAAATAAAATAAATAATGTTTAGTTTTTTGTTTTTATGGATATAAAAATTAATGGTAGAGTAAATTTACGACGACACAAAATTGATTTTACTATTTAAGAAATTATTTCAAGTATTTTTAATACAATCAAAATTCATGTAAGTAGCATCATTTTTTATTTTTATTATTATATTTTTTTTTGGAGCAAATAATAGAAGAAAACACATAAAATATATATCAAAAGGATCAACGACATAATGAGAGTATTTTTCGCAATGATAAAACTATTAAAATTTATTGGATTTTTTTCTTTAAAAAAATTTAAAAAACGCATCAATAGATATTTTTATTTGAACTGCAAAATTGAGTTTAAAATATAAACTGGGTAAATAAAATAAAGTATATCATGTCACTTTTAAGTGACACAGTATTATTGTCTTTTTGTAGAATGAAAAAAAAAATTAAATAAAAGAAAAAATTGACGATTAGTGTGCTGGAAGATGTCCCCAAAGGTTTAGAATAATCTTTTTACAAAATAATCATCCAACGGGACTAAATCTCATTAAAACTTAAACTCAGATTAACAACAACGAATATTCAAGCTAGAATTTAATTGGTAATCAAGGTGTTTTATTGCATGTTCCTTGATAGTTTAATATCTTTTTCTACTTTTAAAGAAAAAAAGCTCTGAAAAAAATTTTTTTTTCAATATATAACATACACGTCAATCAACTTTTTTATTTTATCTCAATAAATTTTTTTCTATCAAATATCTTAAGTGCACTTTTAAATTGCTATTCTTTAACCATTAAAATAAATAATAAATTTTCAAGTTAAATCATGAGTTAAATCATGAGTTAAATAATTTTTAAATATATATTTTTTTTATAAATTAGCTAATGAAATTTTATTAAAAAATAATTTTAATCACTTGAATCACTTGGATATATTTATTGTTTAATTGTTTGAGTATTTGGTTTTGTTAATTTTTATTTAAAAAAATTTAAAATTCACTGGGAGGTTTTTAATCTACGTGAATTTAATGCAACATGAAAATACAAAAGCTCTGTTTGAATTCAAGTTTGTCTTTTTTTTTTCTCTTTATTTTACTGAATTTTATTTCTCACTCTTCTCTGGTTGACTTGAGCTTGTGTAATTAAGTTTTAGATATTCTCGACAAACCTGTTTAACTTTAATGTTTTGCATTAAGTGCATTTTGTTTGTTAAAAAATAATTATTCTAATTAAACAATCAAGTATATACTTTTTTTTTCTCTAAATTGTACAAAAGAAAAGCTAAATAAATCACTTGATTATTTTTAAATTTAAAACAAATGAAAATAATAAATAATATTTTCTTTTGAAATATATTCTACATCATATTTTATTTGAATAAATAATAATTTTTTAAAATTTATTATTCAATTTTGAATTTCCATTTAGTTTAATATTCACATAAAGCTCAATTCAACTGGTATGAATAAAGAAAAAAATCAAGTGATAAAAAGGAAATGAATAAAAGACAAAAATATATATATTTTATTAAATAAAAAAAATGTTATTTTATTATATTTCATACTTTTACTTTCTTGAGTAAAATGCCATCAGTAAATTGGATTGCAAGTTGACGTAACTTTTGTCATTATTTAGCTTTTTTTTAAGTATTTAAATCACAAGAATTTAAAATACAAAAAAAAAATAAAATGATCATAAATTATTATCACACTTGCAAATCACCCCAACTGCCAATAAAATGTCTAATAATTTTATAATTTTATTTCACAATTTTAGTTCAATAAACAAATACTTTTGGCACTTTTACAAATGAATTTTTGTTTTTTTATTTTTTATATTTTGTTTTCTTTATATATATATACTCAGTAATATAAAAAATAAAAAAAACAAATTGGATTTTGCAAGATAAAAATTTGTAGAAATAGTGTTGAATAGTGTCGTTGACCTTTGTAATGGTAAATCGTATGCTCAATGATGAAATTCTGAATTGAGACGACGCAAGAGGATATGTAGACATGTCTCAGGATTCTCAAGATTCCCTCAGGATCCTTTATCCTGGGGGATATATACCTCTGGTCTTTCAAAGTCCAATATATTTTATTTGACTATCATACTCTCACATTAAAGTAATAAAATTTATTTGTCAATGTCTGCTAATATATTTTAAACATGCGTATTATTTTTATTTTATTATAAATTCAAAAATAGCTTCAAAATTCAACAATTTACAAATAATTTAATTACTCATTTACAATTATTTTTTCAAATTTACAAACGTACAAATCCTCACGAAAAATTAAAAAATAAAATTAACATCTTTTTTTTAATATTAAAAAAAAAATTATAAAATAAACAATTAATTGTTTTATTTAAATATTATAAAGCCAAAATTTGTTTCATTTCATTTTAGCTAAAAAAATTCATCCAACATTATTTTTCTCACAAAATAAATTAAGAAAGATTTTCATGTTTTTTTTTTTTGAAAAATTAAAAAGCTTTTCTCAAGCTTTTCGTTAATTTTTCAGGGCTATTTTTTTATTTTTTTGCTATTCATTCGTAAAGCTTATTTTTATTTATTCTCATTGTTCTTGTCAAGAGATCCATGACCCCATAAATAAATAAATTAATTCATCACCAATCAATCTTAAAACAAAAAAAAATCAATAAACATAAAACTCCTTGTATTATTTACTAATTAAATAAAATGATTGTTTAAAACAAAAATGAAAAAAACACTATTTGATAAACAATCATGCTGCGTAATCAAGAAAAAAAGTAGCTATATAGATAAAAAAAATGGGGAAAAAAGCCAATGAAATATAGTAGAAATAAAAGTAAAAGAATAGAGCAAAAAAAATAGAAAAAAAAATTGTGGAAAAGGTATAAAAGTTGAAAGCGTGAGTTTATCGCGCCCCTGGACGTCACACAAAACGTATCCACTTTGTTCGAGTTATATTTGATATATATTAGCTATATAAATAATAAAAACCCAACCCTGTCAATGACCCATGCCAATAAAATTTACAGCTCATACAATATTCTTTTTTTTAATTTTTTTTTTTTCTATTTCATTTTAACATGTATTTTTATTATGCCATTTATACCTTTAAAAAAAATATCTTTCAACAAGACAAACTTGAATGATTATTGTTTCTACATACAAATGTATGAAAAAAAAAAAAAAAAACAATACTATTATATTTTTCATTGAGTGGAAAATAAAAAAATTAAAAAGTCCAAAAAATTCAACGATCCATGGAAAATATTCTTTGAAAATAAAATTTCTAGGAAATCCGTTATATAGATAAAAAAATAATAATAATAATTTACAAACTTGTATATAAATTTTTGTTGTTTTTTAAAAAAAATAGACAAAATAATAATAGTAAAAAAATAAAGTAGAAAAAAGTATTTGTTGAAACAGTCAAAAATATTTTCCATCAGTTTATGTCTATCTGACTTTTCAATAGTATTTTAAAGAAAATAAAAAAACAATGTTTGTATACAGTGAATGTGTAAAACAATGAATGAAAAAAATACATATAAAATGAATAAACATGATAAAAAGGTTAAATAAATAAATGTGACATTGTATATAGAACAAAGGGTGAAATTCTATAGGGGTGAAGGTGAGCGTGAAAAGTTTATGTATTCCTCGAGTTGTTTTTTTTATATTTTTATTTATTTTTTTTTTAAAACTATATGCTAGGTATTCTGAAGATGTGCATCAAGAACACTAACAGTTTCACATGGGAATTACCGAATTGTTTTCTCTAGCATGAAAGTCTATCCACATGACACCAGTAACACAGTCAACACACCCCTAGACCATTGACCTTTTTTATTTATTTATTTTTTTGTTTCATTTTATCCCTATAACATGCTATATTCTTTTTATCAAATTTTTTTTTTTTTATTTTTTGACTGTGCATTTTCTCTCAGGACGTTCATGGATTTATCAACATGTTAAAATTAATGCTGCAGCTAAAAATATGCAATATTCGTGTCAATTTTACCGCCAAAAATCTATAAATTTATTTAAATTATTTTTAAAAATAATACTCAATTATTTAACAGGCTTGGAAATCTTTAAATATACTCGTAATCTACTTGTCATTTCGAAACTATCTAATTATATTTTCTTTTTTTTTGTTTCTCGTAATAAAATTTATAATAAAAATAAAATTCTTAATCATCATTTATTGTTGTAGTTGTTACTTGACAGTTTTTTTTTTTTTTTTTTTCATAAAAAATTTCAACCTTAATAGACTCGTAAAAATAATATATAAAAAAATAAACATGCTGCAGAATGCAACGTCATAACTGCATACTTTTTTTTTTTTGTTTTTTTTTTACGACATCAGATTTTTCAATTTATTTTTTTTGGACTTTTCATTAGTCAACGTGTAAAAAAATATATTTTTAAATTAAATATTTTGTATTTTTATAATAAGCTAAAAAAAAAAGGTAATAAAATATTTATCAAGCCTAAAAATAAAAAAAATAAAATGAAAATTTAAATGAATTTTTTAAATAAAGTAAATTATTTATCATCAACTGTGAATTTTTGATTAATTAATTAAATTATTATAATTTGAAGAATAATGAAAATTAATTAAATGAATTTTATTTATTTTTTCAGATACGAAATGCAACAGCAGTATTTATCATGAATCTTTCAATATCAGATTTGATGTTTTGCTGTTTTAATCTTCCACTAGCAACATCAACATTTTGGTATGGTTCATGGATGCATGGTCCATTACTATGTCGTTTATTTCCATTATTACGTTATGGTTTATTGGCAGTTAGTCTTTTTACTGTTCTTTCCATCACCATAAATCGCTACATAATGATTGGCCATCCTCGTCTCTATCCAAAGTAAAAATATAAAGTAGAAAAAAAATACTAAATTGAATGAATTTTAAATTTTAATAATAACAAAAATTAAAATATTTATATATTTTACAGATTATACAAACCAAAGTATCTTATTTTAATGGTACTTGCAACATGGACATCTGGCTTTGGTGCATTAATTGCAACTTGGTTTGAAAGATGGGGAAGATTTGGTCTTGATCCATCAATTGGTTCATGCACTATACTACCAGATATCAATGGACACAGTCCAAAAGAATTTCTATTTATTCTTGCATTTCTTACACCCTGCATTGCAATTGTCGTTTGTTATGCAAGAATTTTTTATATTGTCAGACGTACTGCAAGAAAAAGTCGTCGACGTGAAAAAGTTACAACTGATCTTGTTAAAGCAAGTTTACAAGTCAGCACTGTAATATAAATTTACATTAATTAATTAATAATAACACTCATTTTAAATTATAATTTATATTGTATTATTCATTTTTCATTACAGGTTAAATTTAGAAAAACTTTTGAAGATTCAGCGATTGGTTGTAGCAGCGGACAAACAACAACAACAACCACCACAACTACCACCACAACTGATAACAATTCAATGAAATTAAATTCTCAATTTGCAAATTCTCTTATTGATGATAAATGTATTAATTTAAATTTTCAACGTATGGATAATATAATTGAAAAAATTGATGATCCAACAATAGACTCAATGAAAATTGATAAAGATAAAAAAAATACACCTATTAATAATAAATTAATGAAAAATAAAAATTTAAAAATAAATAATAGTATAATTAAAAATAATAAAGATATTGTTATACCAAGTTTTTCAATAATTGATAATGATGATGATAAAATTGTTGATAAAAAAAAAATAAATTATGATAATAATGGTCTTCAAGTACCACATAAATTTATACGTGATTTACAACATTCATCAGAACATTTATTAACACCATTATCAACAAAATATGATGCACCTGAAATATCAGAAGAATTTATTAGTTCAAGATCAGATTCACCAATTGATAAACGTTTCGATAAACGTAGTAATTTATTACGACGTGAATCACGTTTTCGTAGTATTAAAATACGTAATAATAATAGTAATAATAATTATGAAAGTGGTAAAATGACTGCTAAAGATAAAAAATTATTAAAAATGATACTTGTTATATTTACATCATTTTTAATATGTTATTTACCAATAACAATAACAAAAACACTTAAAGATAAAATTGATTGGCGTGGATTAAATATTGCTGGTTATATATTAATTTATTTAACAACTTGTATTAATCCAGTTATTTATGTTGTTATGAGTTCTGAATATAGAAGTGCATATAAAAATGTACTTCTTTGTCGTAATGAAAAAATTATTGATACAAAAAAACGTGTTAAATAAATTAATTTTATATCAATTTTTCAAAAAATTTATTTTAAAATTCATTTACAAATTAATTTAAACAATTTTTTTTTATTTAATATTAATTTTTTTATGTAGTTTATAATTTTCGTTTTTTTACTGTTTATTATGTATTATTAATTTTGTACTTAAAATATAAATTATATCAATTTAACAATTTGTAAATACAAAGTGATGTTAAAAAAAAAAAAAAAAAAAAAATATTACAATAGATAAAATTAATTGTGTTATGTACAAAATTATCATGAAAATGTCATTTTTAATTATATCTTAATAAATATATTAAATAATTAATATTTTTTTAATTTTATAATTAAATTTTAGAAAAATTATTACAAGAGTGCTAACAAAATACAATCACAGTAACGAGCTCTTTAAATTTTTTTTTTTTTTGATTAGTAAATTTGATATAATAATTATTTATTTAATTGAATTACGTAGGCAGATAATTTTTTTATTAAAATAAATTAATTATTAGACATTTAAAATTGAGGAAAAATATAAAATAAAAATTATCCTTCAAGAGCTGATGGTACAGTATTTGATTGAAGTGAATTAACATCAAGTGACCAATCTTTATGGCCATTCATTTTTGGTGATATTTTTGATATTTCAAGTTTTTGTGATGATTGTGATGCTCTGTAATACAAACCACCAGCTAAAAATGCAATGCCAAGTATCGAAGTGAGCCATTTTAAAATTCTGAAATAGCAATTAATTGTTTTTTTTTTTTTTTTAAATAAAATAATAAAATAATAATAATATGTATTTAACTATTAATTATACTTACTTCATTATTTTCATAATTTTAAAAACAGATTTCAATTGACTAATGAGATCATCACCCAATAAAATACCCTCTTCAACCCAAAATAATGGCAACAATGCAGTTGGTCCATTTTTTAAAAGTTTAAATTTTTCAATTGGATAAATAAACATGTTAAATTGTAATCTTTTTCTAGCACTAATTGGTGATCCAGTTGTTGGTTCAAATTCAATGAATATTCCATGTTGATCCTGAACAGATAAACACAATTAATTTTAATTTTACAATACAAATATTATATTTGTAATTATATTTTATCTCAACAAGCGCAGTTAAATTAAATTGTATTTTCAATAATTACCTCTTTGGGATTCAAACCATCTACTTGTTCAAGATAAGATTCATCGACAAGATAAAGATGTGGAAGGCTTGCAACTAGTGGAGCTTTGACACATTTAAATAAATCAAATAATCCTTTTTTTAAACATTTATCTGGTGCTTCACAAAAACATTTTAATTCTGGATCTTTACTTGTATCACCAAGTTCAGCAGTATAATAATTTGTTTTTATACCTTTAAGTTAATTATATTTTTAATAATCAATAAATATATATTATGAAATAATTTTTTTCTATTTACCTTTGACACTTGAACGATGTGAAAATCTTGCACCCAAACTTCTGCATAAATCTGGTGAATATGAAACGAGATCTTCATCTTGATAAAGATATGGATGAAATATTGTTGAATCAGTTCCATTGAATAAATTACAATCAGTATCTTCTGGCCAATTTGTTAATTTTTTTTCACCTTTATATTCAGTTACAATTCCAACATCAGCATAATTTTTTATTCCTCGTTTGACTCTTATTCTATCAGGAGCAACTGTTCCATTTTTCTATTTACAAAAAATTAAAATTAAATCATTATTTTATTTATATATTTTTTTTTTTAAACTTATTAATTATTCAGCTGAATTGACACAGTCATGAGTGTTAATTCTAGTGTAAATTTTTTATAAGCGACTTATAGTTTCAGGAAAAGCAAATATAAATCAAATAATAAAATAGCCACGTTTTGCAAAGTTGGATCGATCAACCAAGGATATAAAGTGTTTATAAATTATAATTATTTATTTATAAAAAAAACTTACAGCACCAAATAGTGCAAATTTGTAATTTTCTTCGCCGTCTTTTAAAAGAGCACTGTCATCTTCTCGCAATATTCCACAAACAGCTTTTCCAGCAAAATCTTGAACACTACAATCAACTGGTAATCCTGTCCAAAGAATTTCACGTACTGTTGCTTTTACAAATACTGAACTTGGTTTGTGAAAAATACTATCAACAGCTTTACCTAAAAAATTAAATTAAGCAATAAATTTAACAACTATAAAATAATATTTCTAGGAAATTTTTCACACCGCTCGTTAGATTTCTAAATATTTAAAAATATTTCAAATAAATTTTACAACAAAATCAAGTATAAATAACATAAAAATGACCTTGAAAAAAATTTTTTCAACTTGTTTAAAAGTTTTTTAAAATATACTTGTTTCCTTATTTTGATTTATAAATTATAATAAATGTATATGAAGTTTTTAAAGGTCATGATGATAATAATATTGATTGTGATATAGTTACCAGCAAGGCTGACCATTCCTGGTCTTTCTCTCATTGTTGCATAAACCATACTGAGTATCATGACATGAGGAAATACAAGCTCAAGATCTTCATGTAAACCCTTGCCACTTTTTTTTTTATTAAATATCCATGTTGCTTTGTTGTTGTACTCAACAGTATCATCCTCTTCACGATCTACCAAATCAACTTTTTCTTTCCATTCACTAGAAAAAAATATAATAATATTTTTCATTTTAATTTTTTATATATTTTATATATTGCTTGAATAATTATTTTGGTAACGTACTCGTAAAAAAATGGACCAACTTCCTGAACAATTGGCTTAGCACCATTTTTAATTTCATCAGCATTTGTTATGTTAAATAAATAAATTCTAAAATCCAATGGAAATGGTGTTTGTGACCACATGAATCGCATGTCTGCTCCTGGTTTCAATGCAATTTGCTAATCAAATTGAAAAAAAAAATATAATTATTGTAAATTAAATATTTATATATTTTTTTTCTCAACAGAAACAAAAAAAAGTTGTAGAAAATTAATACTATAATTATGTTCAATGTATGATTAATTAAATATTTCATTGCCAATTGTTTTAATAATATTTAAATAAAAATTTGATAAAAATAATAAAAAAGAGTAAACAATATTATTCATATTTTTAAAAATAATTTAAACATTTGAAACGTGGAAAAATCGTCGTCATTAAAATCTAGAATTACAGAAAAAAAAAATATAACAAAAAAATTATATCAAAGTAACTATTAGTAACAATTATAATTGTCAGTTGTTGGAATTTTTATTTTTTTGTTTTGTCACACTACTCTTTGCTGACAAATACATGTACTTAGTTTTATAAACAAAAAAAAAAATAATAAATACAGTACGTTGAGGTTGACAGAGATGAATTGTAACTTTTATGTTGCATAATAATATTTTTAATAATAAAAAATATTTAAATAATTACAAATTAATTCAACAGCAGAAAATTTTATTTATTATCATTTTTATTCGGTGCTTTTCAATATTTTCTTGGGCTATTGTTTAATTTATTTTTCGATGATGATGGTGATGATAATTGGCATTGTTAAAAATAAAAAAGAATAGATAATAAAATAATTATTTTTTAAATAATAAATGACAAGACAAATTATCGAGTTGCATGTTTTTTTTTTTTGGTAAAAAAGGAAGAAAACAAATAAGCTTGTAGACAAAGTTGATGGACTATCATTAAGTTGAATAATTTAAAATGAAATTAGTTGATTCGGTCTACTGAATTTTAAAGGTCATTCCTAAATTATCATAGTTAAATTTTAATTTTTATGATCAATGAACCCAACTGACACAGATAGCAAAAATAAATTATCTCTAAATATTCATCATTGTTTCAAAAAAAAAACATAAATAACAATTATAAATTAATTTCAATAATTCAAAACAGTATTATTAATTTATTTTTTATCACTCAATGCACTTTTTTTAATTTACTTTGAGGTGTTATTTAAAAAACTTACCTTTTTAACTTGACTTTTTAAAAACGGTGGAAATATAATAAAACCAATTAAAATACCAAATGTCATCATAGCACCACCAGTGATTGCAAGCTTTCTCCAAAGTGGCATCTTTTTGTATTTTTAAATTTAAAAAACAATGTTAAATATTTCTCATAAACACAAGCTAAATTGTCATTAAAATTTTTAATTTTGTTTTGTCTTAAAATTTTTGGTTTTTAAAATTTTATTTCATCTGTTAAAGTTGTAAATTTTCAATGGTTTATCTTGATCAATTTAAAAGATAAAATGATCAAGTTCGAATAGTGAAAACGTACTGACAATGTCAATCTGTATGTTCACAGAACTGATATATTTTTTTATGATTCCCCACCTGAGTCATGTAATAATTCTTGACGACAAACATCAACAAATAATTTGCAGTTGCGCACTTTACGAGGACATTTTACAATTGACGAAATAAAAAAAATTAATAATTAAATTAATTGACCTTTATAAGTGTAAGAAAAAAAATAAATTATAAATTCAATCGATCAGTTTAAAAAAATTAATTGTTGTATAAAAACATTCATTCAAATTTTCTATATGAATGTTAGATAATAATGAAAATGAGTAAGTGAAAATGCTAATTATGTGTTTCATTGAATAATAATAATTTGAATAAATAAAAAAAAAGAAAAACAAATTTATTTTTTACACGATAAAAGTGATAATGATTTTCTCATAAAAAATTTTAAACTTTTCTAATAAAAAAAAAAAACTTTTAAGATCTTTTCAAGATTAATTAATTCTCATTACTCAAAAAAAATTTTAAATATAATTTAAAAAGTTGAGAAAAGAAATATACATTTTCATCAAAAAATAACGAAAATTATTTTTAAAAAAATCTCATTAACAATAATTAATTTTATATGTTAAATAAATTTTGTTAGTATACATTTGTATTAGTTATTTTTTACCTTTAAATTTTAAACAATATATAAAAATAAATATCAGCTTTAAGTGAATACACGTAAGGTGATACTTTAAACACCTTCAATTGATCGAGGTGTCAGTGTCGCTGGTAGTGTCAAGTAGAAAACATATGTAATCGAGGATATAGAATTAAATCCATGAACTTAACAGCTATTTTAACATATTCAAAAACACAAGTTAGAGGTTCACAATTTTTTTTTTTATTATTTATCAATTTAACAATTTATCAATTGATCTTTAAAAAAAAAACCTCAACCTACCAAAAGACCTGATTAAAAATTTATTAATCATTATAATTAATCAAATCACATGTTCATTCAATCATCAATTTTAAATGGAGCATTGATTATATAAAATTTTCATTGTCTACAATTCATTTATACCTTTTAAATTTCAACACTTAAACTACCTTGAAGTGGTAGTTTAAACACCTAAAATTTATCCACGTTAAAAAATTTCATTCGCCAAAACATAAATGTCAATATAAAACTGTCGATATTAAAATGAAACTTAAATAATTTTAATTCAATTTTATTTGATTATAAAAAATATTCTTTGGAACATCTTGATGAAACAATTTTTAAAAAACAAAAATACAACAGGCATAAAAATAAAAAAATAAAATTCTTGAATTAAATTATAATATTGTATTACCATCCCTGAAATTGTTGTTGTTGTTGTTGATGTTGATGATGATGATGATGATAATGTGGTAAAGGTTTATATTGTACAGCAACTGGTACTGGATAAGGTTTTAAAACAGGCACAGCAACATGAACTGGATAAGGCTGTGGTACATGAACTGGTCTATCTTTATAAACTGGAACTGGAACAGCATATGGACGATCAACAGGTACATGTATATGTTTTTCAACTGGTACAGCAATTGGTCTATCAACGTGTACAATTTTTTCAATATATTTTGGTACTGGCACAGCAACTGGATATGGTCTATCAACAATTTTTTCAACATGTACTGGATATGGTATACCAACTGGTTTTATAATTGTTTGTGGTACAACTGGTGGTACTATTGGTACTGGTTGTGGTAATGCAAATGGTACATTATGAACTGGAGCAATAGCTATTTTAAAAAATAATAATTATTGTTTAGTCAATCGATCGATCGATAATAATAAAGGTGTAGAATATTTACATCATTGTTAATTGAATCTGGCTTTTTTTTTTTTTTGCCTTTTATTATTATTTTTAGTTTACTTACGAACTGGATGAACATGGGGTATATTTTGTGGTAATAATATGTGATTTTGATGATCCTGTTGAAATACATTGTGATGATTATTTTCATTACTATGATCAGGTATATTTTGTTCATTTATTTGTAATTGTTCTTGTTGTGGTGTTCCATATATTTGATACTGATTATTTTGTTCTTGTGATAAACCAAATCCATAATTTAATGCTCCTCTTTTTTCATGTTTTTTAATTGTTTTATCTTTTGTATTATTTTCTAAACTAACTGCGGATGATATTAGCATCAATACTCCAACGAAAACCTTGTAAAATATAGAAAAATCTATTATAAAAAATTCATAAACTCAATTTATTGTTAAATGACACTTTGATAATTTAATAAATTTTATTTTACCAGTAATTGTTTCATGTTGTTTTTTTTTAATTTTTGTTCAACAGAATGTCTTGACACTTTCAGTGTTGAATTGAAACTGGTATTGAACAATGACCCCGCCATAAGTATTTATAGTTTATCGATGTCGTTTCGAATTGTGCCATCATTTTGATCACTGATCATATGATTATTTTCAGTATTAACATATATATTTATGAATTACTTTCGCTGTGTCTTTTTAGTCTTGGTATAAAGCCAGACAATTTTTTTTTTTATTTATTTATTTTATTATCATTTTGCATTACCAAATTGTCGTTATCTTATTGGGATAAATATCTATGCAATTTAATAAACACAAATTGGAAAGTTTTTTTTTTCATTAATTTACGTATAGAAAAAAATAAAATAAAACTAGATTTATTAAAATTATAATAATTTAAATTTAAATATTAAAAAAATTGATAATATTATAAAATAAAGTTGATTTTTTTTATAGGGAGTTTTTTTCGAAATTTCGATTTGAAAAAAAATCGAAAAAATTTAGTTGAGGTCTTATGTGTATTTTAAGAAATATGTGTATATGTGAAAAAAAATGCACGAGTTAAATATGTAGGTAATAAAAAATGTTCAGAAGCAAGTTGGTGTATTGTCATTACCCGAGGTTATAGGAGGTGTATATGAGGTGGTATTATGCACACTTGGGACATTGGAGATCAATGAATAATGAATGACATGTAGTGCAAACTGGAAGCAACGCCTTAGATAGAAATAAAAAGAAATAAAAAAACGAGGTGGAAAAAAAATATAGTGTTAGAAAATGAAAGTTAGGAAAGTACTATGTCGATATAAAAAACAATGCGGAAATCTATAAATAAAAATAAAAAATAATTAAAATTTTAAAAATAAAATAATAATAAAAATAAATTTTAAAAGTATTTTTAAATACCGAAAATTATTTTCTAATTAACAATTAATTTCGATTATTAAAAATGATCAAATTTTAAAAATAAATAAATTAAATAATTTGATACCTTGAAGTAAATAAAATTCAAATAAAATTCAATATTAGATTAATATTTAAAATGAAATTACAAGTCAAATAAAGAATACTCAATTCTATCAATATAGTTTTTCTTAAATATTTATCAACCTTGCACCTTTCCTGATTCATATATTATTTCTTTTTTTTTTTTTCCATCAATCAATTGTAATTTATCATGCACACAATATCACAGTTTTATAAATTATTTTTACTACACTAGAAAATAGAAATACATATATTACTTTGACCTTTGCCATTGTAATTTCACTTTCAAAAAATAAAATAGTTTAAATTTGCTAACTGAAACTAAAATTATATTATTATAATTACACACTGTACGAAATAGTCTGGAATTTTATTTCACCGGATGTAAAATAAAGCAAAGTAACGAGGATGGAATTACTTGTCCATTTAATGAGACAATGAGGTCAGTCGAACACTGCAAAAATACAAATTCATATTCTCGTCTGGTATATTATATCGAAATCGAATTGAACGATGCGTTAATCATCTGTATCAACTTTTATAAATTAATTTATGTTTCTTTTTTCTATTAAATTTCTTATTCAATAAAAAAAAAGTTGCTTTGACTTTTACCGGTAATGTATTAACCGTTTGAGATGAATGATGTAAACTGTTGAATTTTTCCAAACCTGGAAGTAAAATTTACTTCTGGAAGTACATCTGAAAGTATATAAAAGACTAAATTGATGACTGCCAAGATTCAGTTTGATACATTGACTAGAAATGGCCAGACTTTTGGTAAAAAGAAAATCCAAAAAAACAAGAAAAAAATACTTACAATTTTATTTTAAAATACAATTATTTTTTTTTTTAGTATATCGTAGTGTTGTTCGTGGCATTTGGAAGTGCTTTATCAACTGAACAAGAAACTTCAAAGACAAATAACAAAAGAAGTATTCAAGATGACAGTGGCTGGATTGGTATTTCAAATTCTCCATATTATGGAAAAGGACAACCATGGATTAATGATGAAAATAATCCCTGGAAAAATCAAAAACAATTAACATCACTTCAACAGTCTCATACTGAGTAAATTAAAATATTAAAACAATATAAAAATAGACTTATTTTTGTTAATATCAATGTTATATATTTTTTTGTCTAGATGGAATTATGGTGGAATAATAAAACAACCACCAATAGTTATTGAAAAACATATTGTCGTTGAAAAACCAATAAAAGTACCACCAGTTATCATTGAAAAAAATGTACCAGTTGAAAAGATTATTCATGTTCCTGTTGAAAAAGTTATTCATGTTATAAAACCAGTACCATATCCAATACCAATTCCAAAGGTAATTTTTATACAATTTTTTTGTTATTTAATATCAGAGTACTCTTATAAATCACGCACACTATTTTTTTCTTCTTTTTTTTTTTCTTTTTTTGCCTCTGGTATTTTACGTAATATTGTTTTAATTTGAATTTATGTAATTTGTTATTTTTTTTCTTTTAGTTTATTCCATATCCAGTGATACGAACAGTTGCTGTACCAATTCCATTTGTCGTGACACCTCGAGGTCTAGTGCCAATTACAAATTTCATACGACCAGCAGTTAATGTTGGTCCAGTTGATTCAACATCTCTACAATTATCTGGTGGTAATCATGTTGTTAATGATGACACAAATTTATATGACCTTCAATCACAAGGTTTCAATGGTGCTCATAATTTAAATCTTCATGATGAACAAAAATATTTAAAAAATGAAGAAACAATAAATATTGACAATATTGGTAATACACCAACTGATCTTGAGTATCAACAAAATCATGATCATGATCATGAGTATTATAAAAAAAAAAGATCTGATACAAATCATCAAGAAAAATCTGAAATTAAAAATGACAAAAACAATTAAATAATTATGTAATAATAGATTAAAAATATATTTGTTAAATGTTTTTTTAAATAAAAAATTATTATTTTTTTAATTTATTGTTTGTTTTTAATATTTTAATAATAATAATAATAATGTTGTTTAGTTTATGTGCTATGTAACAGAGGGCGAGAAGAGAGAGAAAGAGACAGCAACACAAATTGAACACTAACCGCAAAATTAAATGTCATAACAAACTGTAAAAACAATAATTAAAACACAAAAATTATATTATAAAATGATAATTATAAATTGGAGGCGTTTCTAAGATGTTTAAATATAATTTAATTTTAAATAATATATAAATAAAAAAATTATTAAATAATGCAAATAATATTTTATTGTTTTGATAAAGTGACAAGTTATTATTTATTTTGCACCACCACCAGTAGTAACAGGTATAAAAGAGGGTCCTGGGGTGCATTAAGGAGAAAAACACGGTGGGCAGAATGGTTTATCCTGAAAAATAAAATAATTGCAAGATCTGGACCATGTAAAGGACGTGGTGATATTATTGTAACAACACGTAGTGGTGGTCAGGGTAGTTCAACTGTTCAATATCGTGGTTATCATGAAACAATTGGTCCAATGAAAGAATCAGCTGTATGGGTTGAAGAAGCACCTGTACAAAGTTTTGTTTGGGGTAGACGTGCATTATCACCAACAAATTATCAACAAGAAGATCCACTTGGTTTAAGTGTTGAAGGAAATGATAATAAAAAATTTCCTGAAGATGAATTATGTGAATTATTTGGTGATAGTAATGGTGAATTAACAAATGAAAAATTTCATCCTGGTTGGTTTTTACTACAGCATCATCATGCAACAACACTTGATGATTTAAAAGCTGGTCTTGCTTATTTAAGAAGAAAAGTTAATTCACAAAAAGAAGGACAATTATCATTTTTAAAGGCAAATGTTGGTGCTGTTATGGAACAACTAGAAACAATTGTCATATTAAAAGAACAATTTGAAACAGATGTTAAAAAATATGGTGATAATCCAACAGCTAAATTAGAAAATGCAATAATAACATCAATGAATGAAGCAAATAAATTATTTGATAATGTATTAATAAGACGTGATCGTGCTGATGCAACACGTAGTGCATTATCATTAATGCAACGTTATCGTTTTTTATTTTGTATGCCAGTTAATATTGAAAAAAATATTAATCGTGGTAATTATGATCTTATTATAAATGATTATGCACGTGTTAAAAATTTATTTGGTAATACAGATATTGAAATATTTAAAAAAGTACTCATTGAAATTGAAAATAAAATTGATATGTTGAGAAATAAGCTGAAAATTAAACTTCAAGAAATGCCATTTACACTTGAAAAACAAAAAAAAATCATAAGAAATTTAGTTAATTTAGATGCAAATGGTGATCCAGCATGGGATGCAATTGTATCACATGCAAATTATTTAGATAATAATATAAAAAGTTGTCTACAAGATTATTATGATAACAATGATAATGATGATTTAAATAAAACACAACAAAAATCAACAAACATGACAATGTCAACAATGGCAATTGATCGTTATAAATTAAATAATAAAAATGATACAAATGATTATGTTCCATCACAAGTATTATGTATTGAATCAATTTGCGATGTTGTTGCTGAACAATTACCAGATTTATGGAGACTTGGACAGAGTTATTTTACTGGACAACTTCATGTTGCTGTTGATACAGAAAAACAAATTCCATTTAAAAATTTAGTCCTGAATTGTATACAAAATGCAAGTGATGCTATGAAAGAATCATGTGGTGGTAATAATATGACACCAGCTTGGTTACTTCATAGTCTTCGTTGTATTCGTCAAATGTATGCAGCTTTAATACATCTAGATTTACCAAGTGATGCACTTGATATATTTGGAAAATTTTTATTTGACTTAAGATCACAGTGTCTCGTTGCATTATTTAAACAAACAGCTGAAAATATAATTAATTTACAAAAAAAAGAAACATGGGAATTGGAATATTTAGCAAATGTCGATGGTGGTATTACAAAATTACCATATTTATTTGAAAATATGATTATGGAAGTATCAGAATTATCAAGAGAAACAGCAATTGCATGTGGACCAAGAGAACTACCACTTTTTGATAATATACAACAACAAGTTATTTATTATAATGCTGTTAAAACATTATTTATTTCATTTTCAAAAACTTTACAAAAATTAGCATTCAGTGGAAGTGAAGAAGCTACTGATGATGATGATCCATCAGTTTCACAACTTGTTGGTTCACCAGCTTGTTATAGAGCTAGAAATAATAAACATCGAGAACATTCAACACCTGTAATTATCTTAATTTAAAAAACAAAAAAGTAATTCAATTATCAATTTTATTTTATTATTTTTTGCAGACTTGGGAAAAATGTTTATTGATAACACTGAGTAATATTCGTTACACTTTAAATATTGTATTACCAAGAGTATCAACAGCATTGAAAACGCGTGGCTATCCTGATTTATCAGCAGCTGAAGGCTGGCTAAGTGATTGGACTCATCTTGATACATTGGATACAGCTGTGTTGGATGCATATTTAGAAAGACGATGTGATCCACTTGTTGGTACCATTGAACCTAGTATGTATCTTGGTGGTCTTGAATGGGATACGGAAATTGAGCCAATGCATATTCGTCCTTATGCACAAGAAGCACTTGCTAATCTTATTGCTGTTCATGCTGAAGTATATTAATTTAATTGCTAATTAATCATTGATCGTTGATTTAAATCTAATTATAATTATGATTTAGGTTACTCGTGTTTCTCCTGGACTTTTAAAACGTGTATTGTCTCATATTGTCGAGACAATTGCTGAAGAATTGGCAAGATTAATGTCTTGTGTTAATAAATTTGGATCATCTGGTATTATTCAAGCAAGAGCAGATATAACTCTTTTAAAAAATACACTGGAACTTTATAGCACCAAAAGAGCAAGGTAAAATAATTTTGATTCTTAAAATATATTCTTTTTAATAAAATATACCTGTTTTTTTTTCGATAGAAATTTCTTTGAAGAAGCTCTTGATGCAATACCACCACCAAATAATGACAATGATGCATCACGTATTGAAGTTTTATTAATGAAAGTAACATCATCAATGCAATTGCAAATTCGTTGTCTAACTGAAAAACCAAAAACTGCACAAATATTTGATGAAGAGTCTCAACAAATAAAAACATCAACTGTTTAATATTTATATATACATATAAAAAAACACAATAACAATTAAGTAAAATTTGTTTTATTTAATTTTTCATGTTAAATAATATTTGAAAAATAAAAAATAACAACATTGTAAATGAAAAAAAATATTAAATAAATTTTTCATTGATGTAAATAATTTAAAAATTGAAAGACTCGATTTAATTGATTTTTAAAATATTTATAAATTAAAAACAAATAAAAATTTGCTATTTGTTTTAATTAATTTTTTTATCAGATATTTTTTTACTGATGATTGTTCCTGTTGTTGGTTCTTCAACAATTGTTTCAGTATCAATACGAGATTTATCAACTGGATAAAGCCTAAAAAAATAAAAATAAAAATTATATTTTTTATCATAATCAATAAATTGTTTTAATAATTACCATCTTTGATATAAATAGCCAAGGAAAACAATGTCATCTCTGAAGCAAGCAACTCTATGAGCAGTTGGCATTGTTATAATAAATGCAAAAATATCATCGATAAATGTATTAAATGCTTTGTACATAAATGAACGCCATGGTAAATGTGCAACTGATTTTAATTTATAATTAACAAATAATTGTGGTAACATGAATAAAAATCCAAATGCATAAACTCCATTAACCATTGAATTTATTGTCCAAGAATACCAACTGAAACGAAAAGATAATAATATATTGTTTGTTAAATTAATTTATTTGTTAAATCGTAATTACCTTTTGTGTGGTTGATAAATTAATGAATAAACAGCACCACCAATAACAAGTGGATAAAGTAAATATGATAAATATTGCATAAATTCAGCATCAAATTTTCTCGTTTGTGTTTCATCATTTTGTTTTTTATTTTCATATTTTATTGATGGAATTAATCCATCACCTCTTGATATTTTAATTCTCAATACTTTTTTTATTTTCCACATCTAAAATTAAATATTATAATAACCATATTAAACTTAAAAGGGAATTAATTTTAATTAATTTAATTAATTTACCTCAATGAGTGTTCCAATTCCAGCTGGTATTAAAATTAGCATTGATGAACGTTCATCCAGAAGATAAAGAAATATAACAGATTGACTGAATCCTCTCCAGATAATTGATGATACACTGAGACCCTCAAAACTTGATCTTGTTCTCCAAAAATTAACGTCATTTTTGAAAGACAAAAAGTCAAATAGAAACTAAAACAGAAAATTCAAAAGAAACATAATTATCTTATTAATAAAATAATTTCTTTTTCTAATTTTTTTTTGTCTTACATGAATTGATGCAATAAATATTGTAACAGTCAGTAAATAAAAATTAGTATCAGCATAAATTCCCTTGATATCATCAACATCTTTATCAGAAAATCCAAGTTTTTTAAAAGCTTCCAAAGTACCACGTAAATGTTGAATCAATCTCAAGTGTCCAATTGATATTGGAGCATAATTTATTGTCAAATTCATAACTCTATCATCTGGTTTAATTTGTACCAAATCTTTCAAACGAGTTTGAAGAAAATCATACTCAACAATTGGCAAAAATTTACCATCATCTGTTATACTAACAAAAGAAAAAAAACATACCATTTATTTAAACAATCAAAAAATAATAATAAACATTTTATTTTTCATTTACCTTATACTGTTTCTTATTTCATAAGGCACTTTATTACTTGGAAGCTCATTAATATCAGTTACAATAATAAATGTAACTTTACTTCGTAAATGAGATATTGTTTTACCTCTATTTTTTTTAATTGATGGATTTTCATTATTTTCACCTAATAAATTAAATGTTTCTGCTTGTGGTATAGCAAATTGTGTTAGCTTAATTCTTGTATAAACCATATGAGGGTTCTAAAAAAATAAATAAATACATGTTAATTCACATTAATCATCAAAAATCATCAACATTACCTGTTGAAGTTGATTAAATGTTTGACCATTATTTTTCTTTGACTCTGGTACAATAATTATATGAAGAAAAAGTGTTCCATTTTGTCGTGTTTTATTTGGTAACTCCAATTGAACTGGTCTAGAAAATTAAATATATTTTTTATCATAATAATATATAAATTGTTTAATTAAAAAATGTAAACTCACATTGACAATGGATTTTTATAGTCAAAATTTGTTGTATGTAAATTATGTACTTCACCAGATTTAGTATTTGATGAAATAAACATGTGAGCTTGAAGTTTTGATGTTTTTTTTAAAAATGATTTTAAACATGGTTCATTTGATTCACAATTTGGTGGCATAAATAATTGTGTTATTCCAAATATTGCATATATCACATAGCCAATGAATATTCCTGACAGAATAAGTGTGAATGAAGGACGTTGCATATTTATTTCTTATATTATTTATAATTTTTATAAATTAATCTGTTGGAATAATAAATGGATTAGTTATTTTTTTCATTAATATTCACCGGTTTTTTGTTTTGACATAACAACAACAACTTTAACAAAGATTTAACATGCTTTATTTTTGTATTTATATTATTGTTTTTATTTATTTATATTTTATTTATGTTGTATTATTTATGCTCATTTTTAAGTATTGTAAATGTTAAATAAACAAATCTACATACTGACTTGTAGTCTTGTACTCACTGTATGTACACGTCATCATCATCAACAACAAACATCAAATGTCATTTTTTTTTTTTTCACCTTTATTATTTATTAATTATATTTTGTGGAGCAAGTTTTACCATCAGTTGATCATATGATCATACGGTGTTGATCATATTATTTTATTATTATTATCAAAAATTTTCAATTCTTTATATTTTTTTTTTTTCAATATTTGATGATTAAAAGTTTATCATATTATTGAGCAACAATGTAACATACTTGGCAAATATATTTTTGTGTTTTTGAATTTAAATTAGACTTGATAAAAAATTAAGAAACTTGCAAAATATTTATCCAAATGTTTATCTATAAAATAAATAACGAATGAAAAAAATATGTTGATAATTTTTTGGAGCAATTAAGTCTGGCTGAATGACTCTTGCCAAATCAAATCAACACAAAAATAATAATTTAGAAAAAAAATGTACATAAAATTTGTAATTAATGTCTGTAAATTTTATTCTTTTGTATATACCTATATTTTTTTTTTGATCCAATTAGTTTTCTAATTTCAATTTTAGTCATTAAAAAAAATGACATCATGATGAATTTGGAGTCCAACAAGTAAACATCCTTTTGAATAAAAAAAAAATCAGGGCTTATGAGGAAAAAAACAAAATCAAATATCCAAGAGAAAAAATTTATATTCTGTAAATTTAAAATAACTAAAAAAAAAAAAATTAATAACATATTTATATTCTGTTTTATAATTTTTTTAATTTGATGATTGCATATCTCCATGAAATTTCTTTTTAACAAAAAAAAAACACACATCCATTTAAATCACATTTGTAAATAAAATCAACTTCACAAAATTTATACATATTCACGCACTTGTCTTATTTTTTTAACCATCCATTCCAAAAATTTTTAAAGAATCTACAACGACTAAATCAGAAGCCCACAAAATAATATCTACGAGCTACTCTGATGTACTCACTCGAAAAATTCCCAACAAAAATTCGAAATAATTTCGAAATCTCATCAGGAATTTATAAAATAATAACAATATAAATTCCAGATGTAAATTCGAATTTTTCCAAGAATTTTTCAAGTAATAATCATTTTAAATTTCAAAAATATTTGAAATTTATAAATATTATTTTTTCTTTCTTTTATAAATGAGAATTTCTTCAAGCAGAATATAAATATTACGGAATGGACAATTAATATTTCATCGGAATAAAAAGTATTAATTTAACTAGAGAATGAATGAGTTATATTTTTATTTTTTTACAAAAATAAAAAGCATTTTTTTTTATCTCAATTTCTTAGACAATTACTATGAAATTGTTTTTTTTTTTTTATTTTAAATATAAAGTAAAATCTATGGAAATATCGGAAAATGGCTTGACATGCCGGCAAAATAATTGTTTAGATATTTAAAAAAAAAATATTAACTTAAACTGTTAAAAAATGAACAAAAAAAAAAAAAAAAGTTTAATCAGTCAGACTTGTCAATACCGGAAAAATTGTCATGCCATTATTATTTGTTTTTTAAGTGATGAAATACGTTTTTAAATCTTTGTTTCTTTAAAATATAATCTTCTTTAAATTTAAGCTTTTAAATTTCGTTTTTTTTTTTCTTATATAAATTTTAAAGATGTTTTATTTACAGCTCTTCTTTTATTGGCACATCATCATCTTCATCTTCTTCTTGTGCTTCTTCTGGAGCTTTACCAACTTCACCACCAGATTCAACAAATTTAGAAAGGCCTTCTAAAGTTCTTTCTCCACTGTATTCAATTGCCTGAATAAATTTAAAAAAATAATTAATTCATATGATAAAAAAAGAGACAAGTTTTATGATTATTTAATTCATCTTTAAAAATGCGATGTAATAAGAGATAAATAAATATGTTACCTCATTTGTTTCTTTCTTGTACAAGTAGATAGTTGGGAAGCTGTTGACCTTGACTTCTTCGAGTTCATTGGCAGTTGAGTCCATCTTGGCAATTACAACATCATCCATACTGGCAAATTTATCTCCAAGCTAAATTAAAAATAATAATATTATTTTAAATGAAAGAAAAGAACATATAAATTAATATTTAATAATTAATGCATTACCTCTTTGTAAATTGGTTCAAGTTGTTTGCAATGTCCACACCATGGTGCATAAAATTCAACAAGTACATTTTTAGTTTTATCCAATGCAACATCAGCAAAATTAGTACCAACAAGTATCTTGACTGATTCTTTGTCCCAATCTTCTGGTAAATCTTGAGTTAATAAATGTCTTTTCAATTTACCTTCAGCAAAATCAGTTACGAATTTCATGATACTTTCAGCATCAAGTTCATCATTTTCAGGCTTGTATTTAGACATATCTTGTTCAAGTTTAATTATTCTCATTGCTGGTACATTGTCTTTTTTCATACCAAAGAATTCTAATATTCTTTCATGATCAGTTTCATCACCATCAATTGTAACAAATAATATTTGTCCTTTGTATTTTTTAGCTGTTTCTTTAACACCTTCAACATATTTTTCATAATGTCCTTCTTTTTTACTTAAAAATAATAATAAATGACTTTTAATTTCACCACCAAATATTTTTTGTGCAGTATCTTGATTAAAATCAACAATCAATGGAAGTGATTCAACAGTTATAAATTCTTTAACTTTATCAGCAACAAATTCACCATCAAATACAGTTTTACCTTCATCGAATTTTTTGAAAAGTATTATTTTACCATCTTCAGCTTTGTATTCTTCAAATATTTTATCATCACTTGTAATAGCAAATACATGATCATCAATACCACCAGCAACATCAATAAATACTTTAGCAGCATCAGATGAAGCATCTTTGAAGAAACCAACAATAACAACATTGTGTGCATCAATAAGTGATTTAGCATCATCAACTGATGTTAATTCTTTTGCTGGTGGTCCAGTTTTTTTTGTAACCCAATTGATAATATCATCAGCTTGACGTCCACCATTGTAATCAATGAGATTACCTTTTTTCATGAATTTCAATGTTGGATAACCACGTACACCATGTTTTTCAGCAAGTGATGGCTCTTTTGTTGCATCAATTTTAGCAAGTTTAACTTCAGATCCATCTTTAGCAAGTGCTTGTGCTGCTTTAGCATACTCTGGAGCAAGTGCTTTACAATGACCACACCATGGAGCATCTATTTGCAAACAAATTAAAAATACACAAATTAATAAAAACAAATTTCAATATAAACATTTTATATTCCAGTTATTAAAATTAATAAAACAAAAAAAAACAAGAAGCTTGTCACTTGATTGTTTTGGAATAAAAAAAAAAAAAAAAAAACAACCGTTAGAAAAAAATAAAATAAAAAAATGATGACGTGTAGCATCTCGTCTTCATGAACCGTATGTCTCATCAGCGGCATCTTGCTTACTTCATTTTCACGTAACACAATAATAATAATAAAAATAATAATAATCATGATGATGATAAAAAGAAGAAAAGAAAAGAAAATAAAACTAATTAAATTATAAATATTAAAAATTTATACTTACAAAATTCCAATAAAATATAGTCAAATTGTTTGACGGCATCATCAAAATTTTTAGTTGTTAATACGAGGACCTCTTCCTCTTTTTCAATCTCCTCAGCACTTGACAAAGCAAGACAGCATATCACAAATAAAAATCCGGCAAGCTTCATATTGTTTTTTTGTTTTCTAATACTAAATATAAAAAAAATAAATTACAAATTATTAATTATTAATTAAATTATGATAATGCAATAATTATATTTGATAAAATTATTATCCAACAAATAATTAAATATAATTTACCAATGAATGAGTTGTTGATGAACTCCTGCTGACGACTGCGAACCACACACTGGACACGACGACAACTGGAATGAAAAGAGCCAACAAGGCAATGACTCTGGTTTAATAAATCTCTCTCGTTTCGTTCTCTCCTCTCTCTTCCTCTCTCTGTATGTGTGTAGGTGATTTTTTTTTTTATCAAGGTGTAAGCACAAGTACAGCACGTTCAGTGTAAGTACAGCGGTGATTTTTTATTTTTTAAAATACAATTTTCTGTCCTTTTTTTGTAATTTAATTTTATCTCTTTCTGACGTTTTGTCTTTGGCGGATTATTACCACGTTAATAGTGCGTTGGCATTCAACATAATATACACTAATACATACAAATTTGTATTCAATCGTGGTAACATTTGATTCGTTGAAATATTTATTATACATTGTTATCAACCTATCAGCATTCATGACGTCTTATTTTTATCAAATACATACTATTCAATATTAAAATTTAATTTTTTATATAATATATATTATTATTAAAAATTATGAATGAATTTTTTTTTTTTGATTAATTATATTTTGTTTATTTTGTTTAAATAATTAGATTAATTGTAATTTTTAAATACGTTTTGTTTTTTTAGATTTTTTAATACTTGTTTTTTTGACTTTGTCGTTATCAAGTACTTGTTTATTTTTTTTTTTTTTTTTGATAAGAATTATTGCATAAATTATTTTTTTCTTTTTGTCAACAATATATAATAATTTTTTTATGTTATTTTATTTTTTATATTACGTTAATACAATTTAATGTAAAATTCAATTTGCATTGTTTTTTTTTTTTTTTTATTTTTAATTGACTTTTAAATTTGACATGGACTGTAATTTGTTGACGATAAAAATAACAATCGTTATGATTAGAAATAAAAAATAAATAAATTTAATTGTTTATTTATTTATTGGTTTTTTTTTTTATTTTTTTTCAATCAAGAAATTTATTTTTTTTATTTGAAAAATTGTAGAAAATTCAAGAGTGGGCTTTTAAAAATTTTAATTCGTTTTTAAAAATGCGGAAAACTTGGCAATGTTTAATAAATAATATTAATATTTACATAATGATTATTTAAACAATTTTTTTCCTGATGATTAAATATTCAAACGAGGAAAAAATTTATTTATTTATATTTTTCATTGACAATTTATTGTGTTTGTTGAATTTTATATAAGATTAATTTATAAAATAAAAAAAACAATTATTAATTATTAATAAATAAAATTAACAAGATAAAAAAAAAAATTGAAAAAGACCTTGACACCTGGGATTAGTGCCAAAATCGTGAGAAATGTATGTCAAGTTTGTAAATTCATTTGACTGAAAGATTAGTACAAGCTAGACAGTAAAATAATTCACTGTAAATAAAATTAACTTTTGATATTTTATAATTAAAAAAAAACAAAGCAAATTATTCTTATCAGTTTGTTAATTATTTTTTAGATGACTAGTTTGGAGATCACATCAGAAATTCATGAGAATAAATGTCCATCAGTTAACCAGTCATCACAAAAAAATCGTAAGTTTAATTAATTTATACAATTATTAAAAAATAAAATAAACATATACCTATTTATATTTTTTATATACGTAAATATAGATGTTACGGAATTTAAATTTCAATTACCTCCATATCTCGTTGGAAAAGATGAAATTGAGTATGACAGTGATGGAGATTTAATATTAAATCGTGAGAAAGAAGGAACACTTTTAATTGGTAATTATTATTTATTTATTCTTCAACTACTTGTTATTAATAATTAAAAATAATTTTATTTCTAGAACACAGTATTTCAACAAAATTAGAACTAGTAGGTCTTCAAGTTTGGAGAGGATCACTTCTTCTTGCTGATTATATTCTCTCAAATCAAAAAATATTTGAAAATAAAAAAATACTAGAATTAGGATCTGGTGTTGGTCTCACAAGTATCGTAGCAAGTTTTTTAGCTGATCAAGTTATTTGCACAGATATTAATCTTGAAGGAATATTGCAATTAATACAAAGAAATTTCGATAGAAATTCAAAATTTATTCGTAGTAAATTTAACGTGATGGAGTTGAATTTTTTACAAACAAATTGGCCATCAGATGTACAAGAAAAATTTGATGAATCCTCAATTGTCCTTGCTGCTGATGGTATGATATAAATTTCACATCATCACCTGAATTATCTGGAGTATATTTTATTTGTTAATTTAATTTTTACAGTTATTTATGATGATGACATCACAAGGGGTTTCATCGAGACCCTGAAAAAACTATTACATTCCAAATCATCAACAAAAACAATTTATGTAAGTTTAGAAAAACGTTATGTATTTACAGTAGCAAATCTTGACTCGGTTGCTCCAATGTATGAAGAATTTCTTCGAATAATTAATCAACAAAAATTACCCTGGATTATCGAATATTTACCTCTTGATTTTCCACAATATTTTCATTATGATCGTGTTGATCAAATGATTTTAATGAAAATAAAAAGAAAATAAATTTAACACAATATTGTAATTTTTTTCATAAAACTTTAATGATTTTAATTTTCATCCTCAAACTACTTATTTACAGTCACATTACATTGATAATTTCAAATAATAATAATTGAAAATTCAGTGAATAAAAATTTATTATTCACAATATTTAATTATTCATCTGAATGTTGAAAAAAAAAAAAAGTATAAACAATAATGAAAAAAATTGTATGAGAATGGATCATTATTATTTATTATTATATTATAATTCATGAATGAAAAAATTTGAAAAATTAATTGTTATTCACAATTTAAATCAGTTAAAAGAAAAAAATTTCAACAAAAATTTTAATTGTTTATTATTTTTTGGTTAAATTGACTGTGAAAAATTGTTGTCTAGAAAAATTATTAAATATTTACTAATATTATTTATAATAATAAAAATTAGATAAAAAAAAAATTATAAACAAATTACTTAACAGCTAAAGCAAAAAGACCAATTTTTTTTAAACAAAAATTTCATGAGATTTTTAATTCTGCAATAAAAAAAACAAATTGATATGTCAAAATTTTAGTAACTTTTTTTTTCTTTTAAACAAACCTAAATAAACTTTTTTACTTGAGAATAATATAAAAACAAACATCAATTTATTGGAAAAGATATGAAAATTGAGTTTAAAAAAATACTGTACAAAAAGAACAAAAAAAAAATGAAAATTAATGTAATTTTTTTAAAGAATGTACCAAGTAAAATATAATAATAATTATAAAAGTTACACACTTTGATATTTTCATTTTCATGGTAAAATTGAAAATGAAAAAAACAAAAAAAAAAAGAAAAAACAATATGAATAATTATCAAAAAATAATAATGATAATAATTAATAATATATATATAATTTTGAATAAAGAAAAAAAGGAATATCTAATGATCGTTATTTTGTGATAATTTTGGATTAACAACATTACCAGCTGGTACAATATCAAGTACAAGTTTTCTTTTGTGAAATTCATTACTGGAATTATTATCATTAGCCATTGATTTTCTTCTCAATGGTGCTGAATTATTATCACAATTTTGTGACACTGTATTTGTACTTTTACGTCTTGCTGGAGCATCATTGCCAAATGCCTTTTGTGTGTCTTCAATTTTAATACAAATTTCATCATTTTTTTTAATAGTAACATTACCATTACTAATATTTGTTTTTTGTGTATTTTGAACAGTTGTAAAATTATTTGTATTTTTTGTTGAATTAATTGATATATGTTTATTTATATTATTATTTATATTTTTAACAGCATTTGTTGTTGTTGATGATGATGAAGATGATAATGATGATGATATTGTTGATGATGATGATGACGATGATGGTGGTGGTGAGCCAATTGTTATTGTTGTCTTTCTTCTTGCATTTGTTTTTAATATTTCATTATTAAAATTTGTCTTAGCACATGTATTATTTATTTTAACATTATCACTTGTTTGATGTACACCTGTTTTAACCCAATGTTCAACTTGTAATTCATGTGATTTTTGTAGTACTTTACGTACATCATTATCTTCACCACCAATTTTCATAATATCTTGTAATTTTTGTAATATTTGATAAAGTGCAACTGGACTTATCAAGCCAAAATCAAATAAACTTGACATGTGTAATACAAAATTACGATATAAATTTTTCATTAATAATTCTTTACCTTTTTTTTCTAAAAACATATGACATGCTATTGGTATTTGACAATCACCAACATAGCCATGTTTCATAACATGTAAATTCCACATTTTCATTAATTCTTTTTCACCTTCATTGACATCAGTAAAATCATCAATCATCATCATTGTTTTAGTTTGTAACCATCTTGGATCATTTTCACCTTCTGAATCAACATCCATTTCTTTTGGATATATTGGTAAACATGTTACAGTATGATGATAAAGTCTATTTGAAATAAAAATCAAAAAAAATTAATTAATCATCTTTAAATAGAGATACTTGAAATAAAAAAAAAAAATTAAATACCTATTGTGACCAGTAATATATGGTCTTTGGCTTTCAAATTCATTTTCATCAAGTTCCAAAAATTCTGATAAACTTGGTTTTGGTCTTTTTGGATGACAAACAACAATATTTGTAACACTTGTTCTACGTGTTGGTCCTGTTTTTGAATTTGTAACACCAGATGGTTGTGATATTAATTCATGTGGACTACCAGCATATGAACCATCATAACATTCATTAATAGCAACATCAATACGTGCACCTTGTGCTATTGGTACATATGTAAATGTAAAACGTGAATGACATAATTTTAAATGTTTTAATAATGAATATAGTTTTCCACAATCTAATGAACACCATGGACAATGTAAATCTTCACATGCTTCAGTTTGTTGACGACTATTATTATTATATAAAAATTGATAAACAATTTGTTGTTGTTGTGTACCAGTTGTATCAATTTTTTCAACACTATTATTTGATGGCATTCTTGTTAATAATAAAGGACTAGAATTTGACATTGTAGAATTATTATTATTATTGCTATTATTTGTGTTGTTATTGTTACTATTATTATTATTATTTGTTGATAAACGTTCCAGTTCACCTAAAATTTAATTTAATTAATTAAAATAATGTTTTATTTAAATTTTAATAATAATATATATGTATAAATTAAATTACTATTGCCTGGACGATTTTCTTTATTGTCATTATTAGGTAATGGTTGAATGAGTGTTGGTCTATCAACAAGACCATTGCTTGGTTCAGTTGTCCAATTAAGTCGGAATTTTAATTTTGGATAACTACTAAATACTTCAAATGGTTTACATTCAGTTATTTCAGGTACTGATTCCCATGAACTATGTTTTTTTGGACTTGATCTTACATTAGCTTGTACTTCTTGTAATCCAAGCTCATAATCACCATCAGATAATAAACAACGATTATGTTTATCATAAACAGTCAATTCAGAGCCATATAATTTAACTTCTTCATTACCATTTTTATAACTTCCTGTTGATAATTTACGTTTCTTTTGTGCTGGTTCTGTAATTTTATTATTATTATTAAAAACTATTGATAGAAAGTTTTTTTTTTTTTTTAAATTAATAAAGTTACCTGTTTCTAATTCACAATTATTATTATTACAACTATTATTGTTATTTGTCATACAATGAACTCGTAAAAGTAACATATATGTCTTTGCAAGATGTCCATTATTTAAACTGAATGATTCATTTGGAATTGATACTGTTGGTGCTTTTGGTGGTGGTTGATTTTCAGATGGATTTATTGGTACTTCACTTGTACCAACTGACACTTGCATTATTGGTGAACTAACATCTTTTCTTTTTTTATGACATATTTTAAGCAATAATGTTTCAACTTTAACTGGATCTTGACAGCCTTCAACTAATATTTTTTTTGATTATAATAAATTATCTATTTATTAATTATTAATCATTTTTTTTTTTTTTAAACTTACTTTTCTTATCGTAAAAACCTAAAAATGTTAGTGTCATGTAACCTTGAACACTTGGGGTTTTATTAATATTATTTTTTGCCATTATTATATCCAAAAGTGTATCAATACGAAAACCTCGTCGTGATTTGTGACTCCTAGACATACGTTCTCTCATGTATGAAAGATTTCTATTGAGAAATATTGGCTATAATGAAAAATTTTTAAAAATATAACATTAGTTTAATAGCATTTACTCCGAATTTTAAATCAAAGATATTATTAATTTTAAAATACTAACCGACATCTGATTTCTCGTCCTCAAAAAACGATAAATTTGAGTGGGTTCTGTAAAATATAAATTTTTCATAAAAGTACATGATTATAAATCTTATTTTTACTTTTCAAAATTTGCATTTCATTAAATATTTTCAAGTGTGGGAGCAATTGCAATGTATTAATTTTTATGTGTATGATTTACCAGGTCTACCAATATTGCGGCAATCTAGCAAAAAGATTAGAAAAAAAGCTAATTTTTTTTAATCAAAATATTATTTCATTCAATCTAATAATTTACAGCTCAAATTGGAGTAAAAAAAATTTTTAATAAAATGCAAATATCCACGTAAATTTTCAGAAAATCAATATAAAAAAAATTGAGGATTTTTAGATGGAAAAGTTTGCGGAAATTTCAATAGGTCAGTGCAATCAACTTGACCTAGCTTAAAAATTATTAAAAATGTAAACAAAAAGAACTGTTTTAAATTTAGGGCATTACTAATTAATTCATACGAGATTTAATTTTCCTTGGACAAACTCAATGCGTGGAAATTGACCTACGTGATTTTCATTAGATTTTCTTTATTTGTTTAGAATTAGCAAGTGTAAAAAATTGTCACTAGATGGCAAATGATCGTAAATATTTTTTTCTTGACATTTGTTTTTTTGGAGTAGTAATATTTTAAAAATTTTGGAGTAAAATTCGATCCTTCTGTGATTCAGAACGGGGTATGATGACTCGTTTGGACTCGTGTTTCTACGGGACGCCTGTGACGGCAACCTTCTTGTTACGTATACAGCAGGCCAAACATCTCTGATCCCGTATCTAAATTTACTATTTGGATCCACCAATTATTCTAAATAAAATTAAACATAAAATACCCATAACAAAAATTTTCCTCGAAATGACAAATCAACATTTTAAGACAGGACTATTTTTAATATTTTCAAACAACAAGCATAAAAACAAATCTGCAAATGTTTACTATTAAATTGCCATGATATGAAACTTTGACCTTTATCCGTTTATTTCTTAAAGGGATTTTCTTTGTTCTTTTTTTCCCCCTATTAAATCGTTAAAATAATATTATTATTATTATCCTTGAAAATACTCCCATGAAGAAAATAAAAATACAACAGCAGATGTTTCATTCCCGATTTTTTAATTTCCAAGAAAAAAGAAACCAATAAAATAAAATGCAAATGACATTATTAAAAATGCTTAATTTCATAATGGGGACAGGTGTGTTCTATTGCATATCAAGTATATGAAATACATTAAATTAAAAAAAAAAAAAAAAAAAAGTTATTAGACGCGCGCAAAGTTGCTCCATCAAAATTAACAAGTTAGGTTATGTTTTTGGATGTTCTGTCTCCGTCAATTTAATGAAATTAATTAATTAAAAATAACAAATACATTGACATAATGTAAATTAATATTTAAAACTCACTTTCAAATGCTTGAAGAAATAACTCATGATCAGCTTGAACTGGATCAATTCGCGGTAATTTTTGTCCATCTAACTCTTTGTCTCTCTTCTTGGGCGGCATTTTTCACTATTTTTTTTTAGTTTTTTTTATAATATAATTATACTATTACTATTATTATTATTATGTATATTTTACAATGAAAATATCAACAATAATTTTGATTGCTCAATAACATAAAAATGAACAACAATGTATTTATTAATCACAGTATAATAATAAATTAATTGAATCACTCCAAATGTAAATTTTCTAATTAATTTCTAATATAATTATTTAATAATAAATATAATTTAGTAACCACTCCGCGCGAAAAAAAGCTTCCGTTGAGGAGTCTGGCTGTGGCAGTGCAATGTCCACGGTATTATTCAAGTGTATTACAATAAATACATATACATGAATATAAAACTATTAAATTCTTTGTACAAGCATACGTATTATTATGATTGTGTATTTGTGTGGTATAATTTTTCTCTCTCTTTTTCTCACTTTTTCTTTTTTTTTTCTGTGTTAAATGGGCGACGGGTGAGTCTATGACATTGCAATATAGATTGGATTTTGCAGAAAAAAAAACCACTCTGTCGATAATAAATATTTATCTAAATTATCGATAAGATAAATTACTTTTTTTTTTGTTTTTTAAAATTATATACAATAATTTAATATTCAATAATTTAATTAATATAAATAAATAAATAAATTTATAAATGTTTAAAATAAATACAAAAAAATATATTTTCTAATTTTTCATCTTTCTATTTAAATTTATTTTTATAATAATAGCTTTATTCTGGATATAAATAAAATTATACTAATAATAAATTGTTGTAAATAATTTGGAGTATTTTTGGAGTATAAAATTTTTTTCTTTTTTAATTTTTGCATGGGGGCTTGCTTATCGCTTATCACTTCAAGGCTACTGTACACTTATCTCTCTCATGGCCTCATCTAGCAAAATTTACTCGCGCTAGGGATATTTTTTTTTCCATCTTAACATCCGCCTCGTGGTTTGAATTTAAAAATATATATATATACGATGTATATATTTAATAGAATAATAGTAAAATAATTTTTTTTTAATGATTAAAAATTGTTAAAAATAATTTAATAATTTTAATAATTTTAATTTTAAAATTAAATTAAGAAAAATATATTAGAAATTTTTTTTTCAAGATTGTTTTTTTTTTTTTTTTTGCATGTATTGATTTTTTCTTTTTCCATATGGACAGTATGTTGAGTTAACAATTGTTGCTTATTGTTAAGGGATGACTCATAGACAGAGCTAGTCATCGAGAGAAGCAGCCTCTGGGCCTAGACAAATTTAGTTTGCTTAGTTTGCCTTTGGCAGCGGCGGAGTCAACAGCACTTTCTCGGGTTAGAAAATAATTTTTAAATTTTGGTTAGAAGTCGTTCAAGTAGGCTGCACGTGCATTAGAAAAAAAAATTAAGAGTATTAGATTTTTGTAAGTGATTTTTTTAATAAAGTAAAATAATTTCAAGAGTTTTAACCAAACTATTTTATATTGCTGCACGTGCAGCATCGTGGTTTTCAGTTTTTTTTTTAAAAGTGCAAGTATTTCGTTAATTAAATAATTTTCTCGGTTGTTTCTTCGAATTGAAAAAATTATACAGGTAAATTAATTTGTGTAGACTTTCTCCTGGTTTTTTATTGTAAAAAAAAAGTGCATGGTGAGGTTAAATTAAATTATTATTTTTTTCTTGTCGTGGTTTTTATAATAGTTAATATAAAATTATTTCCAATTTTTTTTTTTCATTTAAATTTTAAATAAATATATTTTTTTTTCTTATCGTGATTTTTACAATTAATTTTTTTTTTTTTTTATATTTAAAACTTTTAAACAATTATAATTTTTCATTGAATTAACCGTTAGAATTTTCCGAGCATGTTTCTTTAATTTCAACAGTTTCAAAACGTGTTTCTCAAATTTTTCTCGCGCAGTCAACTGATGACTCACCTGTAGATGGTGAGTCATAGAAATAATAGTAGTGACCTCTAGTCTTCCTATAGCTTTCCTAGATAAATTATTTCAGTCCGTCTTCATGCTTTGCGGAGTGCGGTCAAGTTTTTTCGGCATTGTAAAATAAATTTGGTTAGAAATATTCGAGACATGTGCAGCATCGTGGCTTTTCCTTGTAAATTTTTTTTTTATTTAATTTTTTCGATAGAGTAAAATAATTTTAAAAGTTTTAACTAAAGTATTCATAATTACTGCACGTGTAGCCTCGTGGTTTTCGGTAAAAAAAAAAAAAAGTGCAAGTGTTTCGTCAATTAAATAATTTTCTCGATTGTTGGTTAAAAAAAATTATACAGGTAAATTAATTTGTGCAGACTTTCTCGTGGTTTTTAATTATAAAAAAAAGTGCATGTTTAAATTAGATATACGCGAATATTATTTTTTTATTATCGTGACAAACCAATAATTATTGTTGAATTATTTCCAATTTTTTTTTTTTTTTATTTAGATTTTAAATTAATATATATTTTTTTTTCTTGTCGCGTTTCTACAATAATTATTACAAATTTATTTCTATTTTTTTATTTCATTTAGATTTTAAAATAATATTTTTTTTTTTTTTGTCGTGATTTTTATAATTAGTTTTTTAAAAGATATTTAAAAGTTTTAAATAATTATAGATTTTTATTAGAAACACCGTTAGAATTTCCTCCGGACATGTTTTTTTTATTTCGTCATCGTGCTGTTCGACACATGTTTTCCCAAATTTCTCTCGTAGTCAACCGATGACTCACCTGTAGACAATGAGTCATAGAAAATCGCAGCGACTTCTCATCTTCTTAGCCTTCCCAGATAAATTATTTCATTTTGCCTTCATTCTCTGCGGAGTGCGTTCAAGTTTTTTCGGTATTTTAAAATAAATTTGGTTAGAAATTTTCGAAACACGTGGTTTTTCCTTGGAAAATTTTTTTTGATTTAATTTTTTCGTCCAGTAAATTAATTTAGAAGTTTAATTAGAATTATTTTAAATTAGCAAGTGAACATTCTCCGTGAAAAAGTAGTGTTTTAATATAAAAAAAAAAAAAAAATGTGCAAGTTTTAATAGTGCCTGTTACTTTTCTTGGATTATTGGTAACTACCTGGACAACTTCTACATGCAGGCTTTGATGGAAGGATTTTATTGGACTATTGGAATCTACCTGGACAACTTCTACAGGATTTTGCAGTTTGCAGTTACAAGGTAAGTTCCTCTAGATCGAGATCGACTAGTTGAAATTATTAACCCATCCCGGAAAAGTGCTTTAAATGTCCCTGAAGTTTCAAAAAAATTGTTGTTATATTTTTTAAAGCTTCTTGTCGTTCCATATTATTATTTAATTTTTCGTTTAGATTCATTTTGACTATTTTTTTTTTCTTCATTAATTAAATTCAATTTTTAAACAAAGTCAAAATGGGTCGACCCGGTCTTCCTCAAACAGAGTAGACGGGGGTGATTAGGATTTTATTATTATCTATCGTGATCATTTATACTAGATAAATAATCACTCTTTTTCTATTGCGATGCATATTAGTATGTAAGTTTTTTTTTGATTGACGTTAGAGCACTTTTCCAATAAAAAATTTTTATTTTACGTTTTGTATTTAAATTTTGGGCGTGATTTTATTTTATTGAAATAGAGACAATTAAATAAAAATATAAATTAAGATTTATTGGGGGTAAAAAAATTCATTAGATAATTATTTTATATCTCTAAAAGCTTGCATTAATCTTATGGGTCTTGTAATTAATTTTATTTTAATATAAATATTAAATTTTAATCAAATATGACTTTCCAGTAATATTACGTTGTTACTACTTGCTTTATAAATTCGGGAGATAATGGGTGATACGTAGATAATTTAAAAATAAAATAAATTTATAATATAAATATAAAATAGATACCTTTAAATTCTTTTTCTCGAATAATTAATTTAATAAATTTATTTTAATATTATGGCACCAGTTCATTAGATTCTTGAGTATAAATTATCCTTTGACTTGAATTATTTGGGGTTGGGTTGGGGGTTGCACCAGAGACAAAATAGAGTTTTTAGTTTAATAAAATCATTCAAAATCATTCAGTGTGTACGTGGTGATCATGGGATGCTAGGACAGACAGGACCTCCACGTGGTGCATCCTGGTTAATGCCAAGAAGTCTGTTAAATATTTTTTTTTGGCCAATAGATTGAATGACATAAAGCGTTAATTTTTCTAAGAATATAGTCGGGATAATTTATTTGCGTATACGTTTTGGGAGGATCGATTTTCTAATAAAAAGAAAATAAATTTAATTTAAATAGTACAAGTAAATTATGCAAGTGCTCATATTGTGATGTAATCTCGGGAAAACTGTACTCTATTTCGTGACTCGTTTTAAAATAATAATGCATATTCGTAGGGTAGAATTTATTTTTTAAAAAACATGATCATACAATATATAATGTTAAAAGTACATGTTAATTATGCAGGTGCTCCATGTGATGCATCCTGGGTAATGTCGGGAAAACTGTACTCTGTGTCACAAATTAAAAAATATCAACCAATGCATATTTGTACGGGGAATTTTTCAATTCAAGAATAGATAAATTTATACATATAGTTTTACTGAAATCGACATTTGTAATTAGTCTTTTTTTTTTTTTTTTTTTTTGATATTTTTCGCGAAAATTTAGCTGGCTACCAGATCCTGGTAGTTTGACGACAACAACTCTTGCAGTTAGCTCTCAAGCCCAGCTAAATTTTTCTTGAGTCTTTAGTCTACCCCTATTTTGTGATAAATGATATACTTGAAGTATTCACCGGGCAGGATGGCGGCAGTTACTCAGACTGATCACTGGACTTCTGAAGTCAACTTGCACCCAAACTCAGCTGAACTATTTCTCGAATTCATAGAAAACTATGCGATATTCATTAGCATGCAGCTGCTACGTTGTGTCAATATGATTATCTGTGGCCTCTGGTCGGAACGCGAGACTGCTGAAGCAATTGTGTACTTATTAAACCAAGTTGATTGTGTCAGTCGCAAATTAAAAAAAATTTGTTGTGAGACTTTAGTCATGAGGAATGAATGGCATTTATTTCAAGGTTTTCTTGCCCTTACTCTTAGCTAAGTGATTTATTTGAAAATATTTACCTGACATACCAATCGCAGACTGGTATGAGTAATCAAATAAACAGAATTCTATTATTCTATGATTCTCGGCTAAATTTTTCTTAAGTCCTTACCGGTCCAGGGTACGGTGAGTTTAATCGAGAAATTCTGCCCCAATCTTAGCTTGATTAATTAAAATTTAGCTGGCTGTCAGATCCTGGCAGATTGACGACGATAACTTTTCGAAGTTATTATACTCTCAAGCCCAGCTAAATTTTTCTTAAGTCATTTATTGGTTCTGGTTGGCGGTGGGTGTCATCCATGCTCATTTCTAATTAACTGGTAAGTTGATCTCTAACGTAAACATACGTAGCGTATCTTAGATCCAATGATTTGTTTCGTTAAGTAATCTGCCCAAGCCAAGCAAGGGTTGCGCCGCAACTGCGTATAGAAGGCATTGCTTCACTGCTTATTCGCATCTTTTTCGTGAAATATCATGGGGGTTTTTTTATTATTTTTTCGTTTTAGAGTTTTGAAAAATGTTCGATGTTAGCTAAACTATATGTATAATATTGATGGGTTTACTTAATTATATGGCTATTTAAATTTTTGGGTGGAGCTAGTGTGAATTTTTGGGAAAAAATGTTTAATTTTTTAAAATTTGAATATAGTATATATAATATGAAAAGTTCATGCAAATTATGCAGCTAGGTGCTCCGTGTGAGTATCCTAGGTATAATCTCGGGAAAACGGTACTATATTATTGCGTCACAAAATCAAAAATATCGGTCAATGCGTCTTCGTAGGGGGGAATTTACTTGGCTATTTGCTGAGAAAAGTAACCGGATTCTATTGGATTATTGGAATATATACCTTGACATTTTCTACATGGCTTTGCTGAGAGGATTTTATATTGAATTATTGGAGACTACCTTATATGACGTTTTCTACATGGCTTTGCTGAGACAAATTTTATTGGATTATTGGGGTCCACCTTGACGATTTCTACATGGCTTAGCTGAGATGAATTTTATTGGATTATTGGAGTCTACCTTGACGATTTCTACATGGCTTAGCTGAGAGAATTTAATTTGATTATTGGAGACTATCGGGAGACTACCTTTGAGGATTTTGCTGGTTGCTGTAATAAGGTAAGTTCCTCTAGATCGAGATCGACTAGTTGTAATTATTAACCTATCCCAGAAAAGTGCTTTAATATCCTTGAAGTTACAAAAAAATGTATGCTATATTTTTTTGAAGCTTCTTGTCGTTCCAAATTATATATATTATTTGATTTGTTGTTTAGATTTATTTTGACTGATTTTTTTCATAATTTATATTTAATTTTTATGCCAAATTAAATGTCAGTAGTATGAAAGTCAAAATGAATTGACCCTGTCTTCCTCAAACAGAGTAGACGGGGGTGATTAGGATTTATTATTATCTATCGTGATAATTTATAATAGATAAATTATCACCCTTTTCCAATCGCGATGTATGTTAATATGTAAGGTTTTTTTATTTGATATTTTACGCACTTTTCCAACTACTAATGTTTTAATAATATTTCAGGATTTTGTTTTTCAGGATGTCAATTGTTTCAAGTTTTTTATTGTTTGACACGATTTTAATATTTCGAAGCTGATTTTATTTGTTTCAGGATTTTCAAGGCTTTGTCAACTGCTGTTTCTTGAGAATAATATTTCGAATACAAGAGGATTACTTATTGAAGAGTGCATAATAAAATGATGGCATACAGAGAATCAAGCCTATAGAAATGTCTTATCACAATGAGTGATAATGGCATAGTGACTTAAGTGGAATTAATCTTGAAATGTCCTATCAGAGCAAGTGATAGTGGCATAGTGAATTACATTAAATTAATCTTGAAATGTCCTATCACAGCGAGTGATAGTGGCATAGTGAAATAAATTAAATTAAACCTAAAAATGTCCTATCACAGCGAGTGATAGTGGCATAGTGAATTAGGCCCACACATATTTTTTATTTTTATTTTTTTTACATTTGCGTCGACTGATCAGTACTTGCTGCTATGAGCGCAATCGAAAAATTTAAACCGAAATAATTCTAGCTGCAGCTAGATGACGTGCGAAAAGCGTAACTTAAGTGGACTAGGTCTACTGGAGATACCACTTTAAAAAAAACGAGTCAAGTGTCTTACCTCCTGGGTGACTTGGAAAAGACACTTGAAATTTGCATGTAATAATTTTTTAATATTATATTGATTTACATTATGATTGTTTTTTTTTTTAATTATAATAGTTATAATATTTCAGCTATACAATTATAAACTTTGCTCCAATTTATTATGTTTAACAATTTTCTAGATTTTTAAATGTTTCAATTTTCAAATGCTCAAACGCTATTGGCTGAACAGCCTTGTGACAAAAGCCAATTGAAGAGCACCTCACGACAAGCTTGCAAACATGGCGGTCGTAAAAATACCCAAATTATAACTAACTAGCTTGTCGTGAGTCGTGATTGGGGGGTGAGAGAAGGAAAAACCTGACATCAAAGCCGCATTAAATTGTCACATGCTGGCGCCTCACTAACAATCTCCAGCAAAAAAAAAAGAAAAAAGAAAAAAAAAACAATTCAACACACACTGATATTTGACACATGTATATGTTTTTATATGAAAAACAACAGTGGGGGGCCCCCAGTGTCAAATTGACGATATATTTTAACATTGGGGCATAATAAGAAGAGAGAAAAACTAACATGGCGTCCATTAGGTTATCACCGTGTGTCTAAAAGTGCAATTGTTTAACATTAATAATTGTGTTGTTCTGTGGTTTTAATTAATTGTTTATTGACTTATGCGGATCACCGTGTCGTCAGGAACACGTCAAGGAGGCTCAGTTATTTTATTGAGCCATCCACGTCGCGATAAACACCGGTGATCCGCGTGTGAACGGCATCGTAAACAGTGGTTTTTTTTTTCCTTCAATTTCTCCCTTTTATTGTCATTTTTTTTTTCTCCTTTTTTTTTTTTTTTTTTAATTTTCATTTTTAACCACATGCAAATTTAATTAAACATTTTATAAAAAAATTCTTAATAAATAATAGAGTCAAAAATAATAGAAATTTTAAAATTGAATTTTCATCCTGGATGCTGTAAATAATTGTGAAATAATTGAACTCAATTATCAAAAAAAAAAAAACCATAATAATAATAATCTCAATAAATAATGTGATGATGAAATAATAATTTATAACCAAAAGTGTTTATGCCATTTACGGGGTTGTTGAGCAAGTTTTACGTTTTTGGAGAAAATATACATTTTTTTTTTCATTTTTTTCTTTTACTATCGATATTGACACACACACATACACACACATGTACAACACATACATAGTGTCGAAATAATACAACCTGGCCTCGTAATTGAAAAGTGCAATTTTCATTATTATTATTATTTTATTATTAATAAAAAAAAATAAATAAAATAAAAACAAATAATAATTATACTATACATTGTTTTATTTAGTATTATTGCCAATAAATTTGGGGATCATTTGTTTAATGATTTTTAATAAACAATTATAAATATTTAAATAAATTATAAACGTATTATTATTATAATTATTATACTATTTTAAACAACCAGTTAGTTTGAAAAAAAAATTGTGTGTCAGATGTGTTAATAGGATGACAGTGAGTTTGATTATTTGATGATAATAAAATGTAAAAAAAAAATATCAACAATATCATCAACAACAACAAGTGATAGTTGGGATATAATTTTGAGTAATAGTATGATTATCTGAGGAAAGTAAATTTATAAGGAAAAATAAAATAGGAAAACAAAAAAAAAATTTAAGTGAAATTAAGTGATAAAGCACATATGCCACCAGCCGGGCTATCGGCAAGAGCCTTGTCAACTTTGATGGACCACGGACAACCTGATGCTCGTCATCGGAGCGAGCGATTTTTAACATATTCAGAAAATGGCTCAACATCAACGACTGAAGCAACAACAACAACAACATTATCATCATCAAGAAGATATCGTAATGTTAACAGAGATAATAATTGTTCCATTGGGTAATTAAATTAATAGTGGTAAAATAGATTATTATTTATTTATAAATTATTTATTGGTAAGGTTAATAATGTAAATTATTTAATTAATATAGTTACGGATATAATCAGGATCATACACCAACAAATAATATGTCTGACAGTAGTGAAACACACAGTGGTGATATATCAGCTAGAACAATATCTCAACACACAAGTCCATCACATGGAACAGCAACAACAACAACTTATTCTTCATCATATTCTAAAAATGATGATAATCCAGAAATATTTACAGCAGCATTTAATTATATTGCTAAAAATGATGACGAGTTAGAATTATATTGTGGTGAAGAAGTTGAAGTATTATCAAAAGATTCAAAAATATCTGGTGATGATGGATGGTGGACTGGTAAAATACGTGGAAAAGTTGGTATATTTCCATCAAATTTTGTTGTTGAAACAGCATGTATTGATAAATTAAAACCACTAGAAATTGATTTTAAAGAACTTGAATTAAATGAAATTATTGGAGTTGGTGGTTTTGGAAAAGTTTACAGGTAAATATATATATATATATATCAATTTAAAACATAAATAAATAAAAATACTAAATTATATATTTTAATGTTTTTCTAGAGCAATATGGCAGGATCATGAAGTTGCTGTTAAAGCAGCACGTCAAGATCCTGAAGAAGAGCCAAGTGTAACATTAGAAAATGTACGCCAAGAAGCAAAACTTTTTTGGTTACTTAAACATGTTAATATTGTACAATTAGAGGGTGTTTGTTTAAAAATGCCAGATTTATGTCTAGTTATGGAATATGCTCGTGGTGGAAGTTTAAATAGGGTTTTAAATGGTCGTAAAATACGTCCTGATGTTCTTGTTGATTGGGCAATTCAAATAGCAAGAGGTATGGATTATTTACACAATAAAGCACCAATAAGTCTTATTCACAGAGATTTAAAAAGTTCTAATGGTATGTTTATCAATTTAACAAAACAAATTTATCAATATCTATATTGAAATAATTCAAGTAATAATTTAAATAAAATTTAATTTAACTTACAGTATTATTGAGTGAACCAATTGAGAATGATGATTTACAATGTAAAACATTAAAAATAACTGATTTTGGACTTGCACGTGAAGTTTATAAAACAACAAGAATGTCAACTGCTGGTACTTATGCTTGGATGGCACCAGAAGTTATTAAACACAGTATATTTAGTAAAGCCAGTGATGTCTGGAGGTAAATTTAATTGATAATTTACATACTTTTAATATTGTAAATATTAATTATTATAAATTTAATAATTTTTATATTATTTAGCTATGGTGTTTTACTTTGGGAACTTCTTACTGGTGAAACACCATACAAAGGAATTGATGCTTTAGCTGTTGCTTATGGTGTTGCTGTTAATAAATTAACATTACCAATTCCATCAACTTGTCCACAACCTTGGAGTTATTTAATGGAAGCTTGTTGGTCATCTGACAGTCATCAAAGACCAGGTTTTTCCGAAATACTTGGATTACTTGATGAAGTTAGAAGTGCATTTGCTGCAACTCCTCATGAATCATTTCACACAATGCAAGAAGATTGGCGACTTGAAATTGAAGAAGTTCTTCATGGATTGCGCATGAAAGAAAAGGTATTTTTATTTTTTCCCTTTTTTTTTTAATTAAAATTAATAATAATAAATAAATAAAGAAATAAATGATATTTATAATATTATTAAAATATAATTTTTTATATTTTTTATTTACTGCTTGCTTAAAGGCATGTCGTTCATTGGAAGAGGTGAGAAATTGAATGAAATTATTGATTAATAATTTTATTAAAAAACTTGTTAAAATTATTCTAATGATTTTATAATAAAAATATGTTTTAAATTATAATTTTATTTTGTTATTTTAAATGTTTTTTTTAAATATTTTTTTCAAGGAATTGCGTTGTCGAGAAGAAGAGCTAACAAAAGCAACAGTACAACAACGTGAAAAAGAAGAACATTTACGATTACGTGAGGAGGAATTAAAAGCAAGAGAAATGGAATTACTTGAGCGTGAAATATCAGTTATAATAATACAACAAAGAGGTGCAACGCCTACACCCAATGAAAGAATAGGAAAATTTAAAAAATCTAAATTAAAACTTAACAAGAAAGAACCTGGTAGTACAATAAGTGCACCCTCGGGTAATTTTCATCTTTAATTTACACATTAACAAAAATCATATATCGATATTTTAAAATTAATATGATTGTTTGTTTTATTTTTTAATTTAGATTTCAGACACACGTTGACAGTGACACATCAACCTGTTGATCGAGGAACAAACCGTAATCCATCAAGACCAACAAGTCCACCAGGATCACCAAGTATACCTCGACTTCGTGCAATTGCATGTAAGTCATCAACACCTGAATTATCTAAACACAATCATCAGTAGCATTTATATTTAATAATATATATTATCACATTGATTCGATTAAAATTTTTTTTTTTTTTTTTTTATAAATATAAAGAAAAAAAAAAATATTTAGCATTGTCTTTATAAATTATCACAAGTTAATTGCCACGTAGATTTTTTTAAAATTTGCTTTTAATTAAAAAAACAAATTTTTTTTTCATTCAAATTTAAAGCATGGTGTGTTTTTTATTTTTTATTTTTTTGAAATTTTTATTTGAATAAAGTAATTTTTATTTGTCAAAGTGGCCATGAGCAACAAAGAATGCTGATTGTTTTTTTTTTTTTTTTAAATTATTATTTTAAATTACAATTCATTATTATTATTATTTTAAGTAGTAATTTTTGAAAAGTAGTTAGAATTTTTTTGTTTTTTGTTTATTTCCCTCGACGACGACGAAAAAAAAAAAAAAAAAAAAAAAAAACAAATTTCAACAACGTACAGTACCGGCAGACGGTGTTAAGGGTAAAACATGGGGACCATCGACATTGCATCAACGTGAACGTGGTGCAATAATACCACAATCACCAAATCCATCATCACCAGGTGATAAACGTTGGTCAAGATCAGCACCAGATTTAGAAAAACCATCAAAATCACGTACAATGATTATGGCAAATGTACATCAACGTTCAGCAGCACATCATCAAGAAATAGGTAACCCATCAACAAGAAAATTGTATTCATCAGTGAATAATTTAATTGACGAATCAACATCAACAACAACAACAACCACAGCAACAACAACGCCGATAACAACATCAATACAATTAAATAAATTATCAAGTACAGTGTGTGATTACGAAATAACACACATTAATAATGATAATAATAAAAAGCCAACAACAATTAAAATAGATACATTACAAAATGATAAAAATTATGAATATCATAAATTAACATGTTGTTTAAATGATGAAAAATTAAAAATGGATATGGGTAAAAAATTAATATCATCATCATCGGGTAAACAATTAACTCATAAACAACAAATTGATAATAATAATACAACAATAACAAGTAATAATTTTGTACATAATGTTGCATCAAGTCTTGTTGGTACAGCAAAACGTGTACATAATAAAAAACGTAGTAAATCAAAGGATTTTAAACGTCGTGATAGTTCAGAGTCGCGTTTAAATACATTAGCTGATTTTTTTCGTTCACCATCATCATCACGTAAAAGTTCATTTGGTCAAACAAGTAATGAACAAAAAAATTCAATATCATCATCATCATCATCAACAAAAAATAAATATAATAATAGTAATAATAATAATAATGATAATAGTAGTAGTAATAATAATAATGGCTCAGAGTCTAGTCTAGATAATAATAATTCATTAATTAATAAAAAAAAACGAGTTAATCATAAATCACGTACAAAATCACCATTACGTGTTTTAAATAAATTACGTGCTTGGGGTAGTCGTGATGAGCTTGATGGTAAATTACAAAATAATAATAAAATTGCTTATAATATACTTGATGATACAGTATCAATAAATAGTATTGATATTGATTGTAATGATACAAATTTAAAAAATAATAATGTACCAAGTTATTTAACAGCAAATTCACGTGAATGCATTGATTTTGATAATTTAGAAGCTAAATTAATTGATTTAGATGGTGAACAATCAAATCCATCAAGTACTGTATCAAAAAATTCATTAAAATTTTTAGATGAATTTGATAATAATAATTGTCCAAGATCATCATTAGATAGTACTAGAAGTAAATCAAGTAATGATGAATTTTTTGATGATACAAATGAAAAATATAAAAGTCATGAATATCTTGTTGATATTAATGATGATGATGATGATGATAATGAAAAATATGATAATTCAAGGGATAAATTTGATGAAACTTTGACTGAATCATTAGTTAATATTAGTCAAAATATTAACTGTACAGAAAATATAAGTTCTGATGAATCAGCATCATCAGATATACTTGCGACTGATAAATTTTTTCGTAAAGATCATTAGTTATTTTATTTTTGTTTTATTATTATTCTCTTTTTTTTTTTTTTCAATTGTTATTTTAACAGTCAATTTTTGCTAATTGTGTTATTAAAAAAGAAAAAATATTTTGTTTTTTTTTTTTTATCTTTTTATATATTATAGTTTATTATTTAAAAAATTATTATCATTTTTTTATTATTCTTTTTTTATTAATGAGAATATTTTATCGAAAAAAAAAAAAAAAATTTCATATTTCTTTATCGCAGGCCTTTCCGAGGAAAACATCCATACTGCGCGTAAGTTCGTATATAATCATTAAAATAATTTGTCACAATTACATTATTATTTTTTCGTTAAAAAAAAAGGCTCATTATATTATCCCATAAGAAAATTAATATCGTAATTTTTTTTTTTAATTGTCTGTATGCGTCATATATATATTTCTTTTTTTTTTTCTTATTTAGAATGCATGAATTTCTTTTTTTTTTTTTTTTTCGCGTTAGATTTTTCCCCATTTTTTTTTTATGACGTATTTCCGCTCGTTGCAATCATTAGTATTTTGTTAATTTAAAAAAAAAATATATTCTTCATCATCTAGGTACTCCATCACATTGTCCATTTTTTTTTTTTCAATTTAGAAAAAATAATGATAAATTTTAATCACACATAAATTCACATATGACACAAATTTTTGTTTATTTTTTTTTTTCTTTTTGGTGAGGGACCAGTTTAAAAAACTTAAGTTTATTTTAAGAGTCAAGCACTGGCTGGTGGAGGGCCTGCTCAGGCTGAAGATGATGTTCAAGCCGGTGTTGCGTCAAAAAAAAAAAAAAAGCGAAAAAAAAAAATTAAAACTAAACAAAATTGTTTTTTTCTTTTTTTTTTTAATTCAAAGATAATTGATATAAATTAAAAAATTAAAGTGAAGTGATTATTAAGTAAATTGTAAATTAATTAAATACACAAAGTGATGAGATGAAATATTAAATTACAAAATTATATAACAAAACAAGAAAAAAAAAAAAACAAAATATATTAAATATCGAAAACACAGTTTATCTTTGGTGTTGGTTTTCTCTTTCGTTATTTAGAGTCCAATAACCATCTAACAATTGAATAAATAATAATTATAATATTAATAATAATCACTATAATAATTAATAATAATAAACAACAACAGCGGAAATAAATTGCAGATCCAACTGCCTTATTTTATTATCAAAATTTGTTAAAGCTTTTTGCCCAGTTATCAATAGTAAATTAATTCAAATTTTATTTATTTATTTTTTTTCATAATTTTGATGTTTTGTTGACTAAATAAATATCAATTATTATCAATTATTATTAATAGCAACTTTTAAATATTTGCTAAACAAAAAATTATAAATCGAAAAAAAAAAGAAAGGAAAATAGTAATATGCACATTTTATTAGTTTTTTTTTCGAATTTTTTTTTTTTATTTTATTTTATAGAAAAGAGATATAATTTTTTTTTTAAATTGATACGCACATGCACACTTGTATTTAGACATAGAAATTTTTCTTCAATAAAAAAGCTTTTCAGTTGGACTCGTTTTTTTTTGTTTTAGTTTATTTTTTTATTAATTTTACGCTCGGTTTTATTGCGATTATTATTTGTAGATTAGAAGTATTATTTTTTAATTTTATTTAGTATTTGTTTGTTTTTCATTTGAATTATTTATTATGTTGTTAATAACCGAGCGTAAAAAACCAACCTGCATGCTAATCCAAAAATGCCTTATTAATTTGATTGGTTGTGGTATTATTTATTTAACAATAAAATTAAAAAAAAACAAATTCATCATCAAAAGAAAAAAAAAAATTAATGTTCAGGAAAATTATCAATCATATAATTTATTTAAACGGTTATTAAATTTCCACGCATGTAAAACAAATCAGAATAATTAATTTGATAAATTAAAATTATAATCATACTAAAATTGCATGAAATAAAATAAATCAATATAAAAATTAATAAAAGCAATAAAATTTGGCTATTTTTGCCGGCAAAATTTTATAAAATATAATTTGTATTTTATAATAATTTTAAAAAAAAATAAAGGTAAGGCAAAGCAATGAAAAACAAGCTTATGCTTATGCCCGCTGAAATAAAGAACAAAAAGAAAAACCTAAAAAAAAATTCGTGTGAATGTTTTTTCATAACAAAAAAAAAAAAAAAAAAATTAGTCTTTTTGTTGGGAAAAAAAGCATAAATATTTTTTTATAGATTACTCAACACAGTCATCGGAAATACCATCAGACTGGATGACAACAACAGAGTATCCAATGAAGCCAGGTGTAACTGGTCCATTTATAATGCCAATGCCAATACCATTGCCAACTCTATACAATGGAGAATCAAAAAAACCAAAGTTAGGACCAATTGAATTGTTATTATACAATATTGCTGCAATGCTTGCTGGTTTTGCAACTGGTTTTGATATACGTATGACAAATGTATCACCAATACATCCAAGATTACAACCAAGAAGTATTACTGCTAATGTTAATAATGTACCAATTGAAAATGAAGAAGAACCATCACCAAGATGGTGGTTTCAAGCAGATACTGGATCAAATCGTAACTCAGCATATCTAGGACCAGATTATGAATTTAGTTCAACAAGTGGATATCCTCATAATACGTATCATGGTCCTGCAAGACATTACAGGTATTTGTGACAGCTTTTTTTTAAAAATATTAATTGATAAATAATATAGCTGTCATATTTTATTAATTAAAAATTATTACAGGCCATTTTTAAGTAATATGGGTGGTGTTGGATCAGCTCTACCGTCAAATGTCATTGATAAACCTTTACGTTTTACTGATTCACCTCAACATTATGCTAATAATTGTGGTTCAAATGTACCAACACCAAGCCCAAGAAGAAAAAGTTCAAGTACAAGTAATGAAGAAGCTTATTCACCAGAAACTGGAAGACTTGAAAGAATTGATAGAACAGATAGATCTGATAGAATTGAAAGAGTACCAAAAATTTATATGGGTAATGTACCATCTTATCAAGATTATGGACCACCAGTTTATACCATTGTGCCTCAAGATTACTATAGGCCGCATGATTCGGCATATTTTATGACATCTGATTATCAGTAAGTAATTAATATTTATTTATTAGCAAATTATTAAATAAATTAAAATATTTTTTGTTTATATTAACAGTGATAGAATGATTGAATGTCCTGATTTTCCACATACATATGACAATCCAAGCAATAATATAAATAGAAGTGGTAATAATAATAATAATCGTATATCATCATATGGACATAATCGTACATCATCAAATGTATCAAACACAAGTACCTCAAGTCAAAATAATATTAATCCAACATTTCATCTTGAAGATGAATCAGAATATTTACCATATTCATCAACAAATTATTATCAAAGATCAACATCATCAAATTATGGTAATCATGATTATAATTCACCGTACCTGACACGTCAAAATTCTCATGATTCAACGACAAATGATAGACCAAGTAATCTTGAAGTTGTTGGACGTCTTAGATCAAGTTTAAAAAGATCAAATTATTCATATAATTCAGGTAATAAATGTACTAGTAAAAATAATTCTGGTTCTGGTACACCAACAAATCCAACACCACCAGATTCATTGACATCTGAAGATTCAAGTTATGTATCAGCTAAAGATAGTCAAATATCAATTAGTAGAGTTAGATTTTCACCGGTGACATTTGATTCACGTGATTTACAACGTGAACATCGTGATGATATTATTGCTCAAGATAATATAACATCACCTATACAAACAAATCGAAGAATTAGTAGAAATCGTAAACCCAGTATTTCTGATCTTGAAAGAGAATTTTTATCATAGCATTGGCTTATTTAATTTTTTTTTTCTTTTCGAAATAAATTTTCTTTTTTAATTAAAAAAAAAACACTGCCTCAGCAGAAAAGTCAAGTGGCAAAGGTGTAATATATTATATATCATGCATTTACATTCCATGTGGATAATTAATAATAAATAATAATTTTTTTTTTTTGAATTTTTAGTCATGCAAAAAAAAAAAAAAAATAATTAATCAAAAAAATATTTTTTTTTTCATATAAATTACTTTATGACGATCATCAGTATTGAAAAAAAAAAAAAAAAACACACGATAATTTGTGTAAATTTTATTATTGAAAATGTGTGTGTTAATTATACGAAATGATGGAATATTTTTTTTTTTATATATATTAAAATACAATTTATATGAGAAAAAAAAAAACACATTGTAAATGTTTTTTTGAAATATTTGCGGTGCTAGTATTAATGTACTTAAAAAATTATGTGAATGATGAATATATGATAAAATGACAAAGAATAGGCTTCCATGATAGTTAAATGATATTGTCATGTAAAAAAAAAGAATAAAAAAAAATATTTTAATCATCACTTGTTAAAGTGATAGTGCTAATAATAATGATATTTACGAAAAAAAATTTTAATTGTATAACAATTTGATACTTGGCAGCTAACCATGTAATATTTGTTGGGTAATATTGGTATAAAAAAACGCCAAAAGTGCTAGTCTAAGCCCTGAATATATTTATTAATATTTTCAAATTCGAAAATTAACAAAACGTGTAGATTTAATTGATCAGGTCTGCAGAAATTAATTTTGTAAAATTATTCAATTTGCAACTAAGTAATAAATTTTTAACGACAAAAAAAAAAAAAACAAAGTTAATGAAATAAAAACTCAGTTGTATTTATAATACTCATTTTTTAAAAATGTCTATATAGTTGTTAGGATTTTTTAGACTTAATGAGTTTTAATTTTATCAAGTGATTGTAATTATAATTTTTTTTTTTTTTTTTCTTCAATCATTCCACATGTTCAGTCATACAGTATTTATTTATTTCTATTAATTTTTTTTATTGTTTTTATTTTCTTTTTGATAAGACAAAATTATAATTTTTAAAAGTGCAATGTTTTTTTTTTTTAAATTAAAATATAAATAAATGATTTTAACATTTTTCATACATAAATATTATTGGTTTTAAATATTTAAAAATTTTAACTGCGCTGTCTGATCTGCACGAAAAATTTACGTATTTTTTTTTCAAGTATTGTAAATTACTATACATAATGAAAAACAAAAAATATTTATAAATAGCAATTGAAAATATTAAAATTAAATAACAAATAAATTAAATAAAAATGTAACAAGCAGCATCACAAAATAAAATTGATGCAAAAATTTATAATTTAGAAAAGAAAATAAAATGAAAAAAAAAAAAAAGAATAATAAAAAAATAAAAAATGATAATAAAACCTTTCTTTTGTTTTATTTTCAATTAATTGATTAATTAATTAATATAATCAATTTTACAGGATGGAAAATAATTGTGAATGCAAAGAATCATCAATTGAAGAGGGAATTTTCGGTGAATATTTTCCATCAGAAAATGTAAAATATACATCAACAGAAATTACTGATGAAGATGCTAATAATTCTTTAAAACCAATCACCATTAAATCCTACAAATTAATTAATAAAAATCGTATGGAGGTTACACTTATAACTTGGGGAGCAACAATTGTATCAATAAAATGTCCTGATAAATATGGTAAAATTGAAGATGTTGTTATTGGTTTTGATAATTTAGAAAATTACATGAATAAAAATATAAATGAATACATTGGATCTGTTATTGGTAGATGTGCTAATAGAATAAAATCTGGTAAATTTACAATTGATAAAAAAGACTATAAATTATCATTAAATGATGGTGATAATCATTTACACGGTGGAGTATGTAAATTAGCATTTATTTTTTGTTTAAACAATGAAATAAATTGGTGATATATATTTTATATTTGATAAGAGCAGAATAAAGGTTTAGGCAGACAAATTTGGGATTCATTTATTGATAATTGTTGTGTTGTTATGACTTATCTTAGTCCAGATGGTGAAGAAGGATATCCTGGTGATGTTTTAACAACAATTAAATTTAAATTAACACAACAAAATAAATTAGAAATAAATATACGTGCAACAACATCAAAACCAACAGTTTTAAATTTAACACATGGAGTTTTATTCAATTTAGCTGGCCATGTAAGTTGATTGTAATAAATGCTAATAATAAATTTACATTTTTATTAATTATTAAACAGAATGCTGGAGAAGAAGAGCTGAGAAAACATTGTGTATCATTAAATTGTGATCGTTGGATTTTTACTGATGTTAATGATCCAATTCCTACTGGTGGTATACGTGGTGTTGGTGGTACTGTAATGGATTTAAGAATTCCAAAAAATCTTGGAGATGCTATGGACAAAGTACCACCAGCTGGAATTGGTTTTGATCATAATTATTGTGTACTTAAAAATTGGCAGCCTAGTTTGACATTCATGGCACGAATTAATCATCCAGATAGTGGAAGAGTTCTTGAAATTTATTCGGATCAACCTGGCTTACAATTTCATACTTGTTCTAATTTTCCACTTTCAAAAAATGGTGATGATAATGATAATGATGATGATGATGATGATGATGATGATACAGTTACACAAGTTAGTCATGAAGAAGTATTAGATAGTAAACAATTTGATGAACTAGAAAGTTATGCAAGTTATGATGGTGATGAAGAAGCTGAACAGTTTCATTCACGTTCAAATTTAATGAATAATAATTTTTCACAATCTGATACAGAAACAATGCCATCAACAATAAAATCTTCATTACCATTTATTCCAGGAAAAAATGATTCTAAATATACAAAATTTTGTGGATTTGGTATACATCCACAGAATTATCCAAATGCTGTTAATATTGTAATTTTAATTATTTATTTATACCCAAAATAAATTAATTCAATTATTATTAATTTATTTATTTCTTTTAGAAACATTTTCCATGCTCAATTTTACGACCTGGCCAAGTTTATTGTCACGATTTAGCATTTAAATTTGGAATACAACTAAAAAATTATATGTAAATTTATGTTTTATATCAAAGTAATATTTATTTTTCTTTTTATTTAAATAAAATAATTATGAAAAATATATTTTTATTAAAAAATATATACATATTATTGTTTAACTAGTTTTTTTTTGGCTGAAAAAAATTTTGCAACTTCACCAATTGTTGATTTAAATTCATTGTGAACCTCTAGTGTTCTCTGAATCCAGCCAGGAAGTGATTTCATTTTACCCGAGTATCTTTTATCAAGTAAAATTACAGTTGAATAATCATTGATGTGTCTAACAGCACGACCAATACATTGATTGACCGCTTTCATACATGAATTTTCATAATACTCATTACCAGCACCAGGCTTTAAATTTTCATTCAAGTATTTAATTTTTTCTTGAAGCTCTGGTGATTTAATATTTGGATAAGGCATTCCTACGACAATTACACAACGACCCAAGTCATCAGAAAAATTAAGACCTTCACTGAGTTTTCCACCTGATGAATAAAATAACATTAAAATAAAAAATACATATTTATTTAATATATATAATTACTTACCAACAACACTAAAAAGCAATGCACCAGTTTGAGGAATTTTTGGTGATTTAACATCTCTAGCAAAACCTTCTAATACAGCATTAACACCTGATGCTGTTTTAGGCTCACGATAAATTTTTTTTTTAATTTTAATTTTAGCAAGTACACCTGATTTTTCAAGATGTTTTGATAAATGCTCTTCGTATCCATATGATGGTAAAAATACAACCATACCACCAGGTATAATGTTACATAAATTTTGTAAAATTCTACCAAGTTCATCAAGTAATTTTGGATTTTGTCGATTTTGATAATTAAATTCTAGCGAAACACCTGTTGGTCCTTTGCACAAAATTCTTGTTAATATATTTTCTTTTGGAACAACATGATCACATGAAAATGTCATAATTCTTTCTGATTCAGCACCAGCTCCAATAAATAATTGATCTCGAAATTCTGATATTGGTTCCATTGTTCCACCAGCTAAAATTACTGACTTGGCTTCTTTAACAATATCATGAAAGTGAGCAGCTGGATTCATCAAGAGAAATTTAATAACACCTTGTCCAACAGTTTTACCAGGTATCACAAAAATTCTTCCATCACTGCTGCAACTTTTCAACGATTCCAAAAAACTAATGATTAAAATCAATGGATTATTTGATATCTCTTCTTCTTTTTTTTGTTCAATAATAATTTCTGTATTCAGCTGTTCATCTTTACCCTGAAGACTATTTAAAAATGCTGATATACCTTCAGCCTTTTTTGGAATATTTTGTACTTTTAAATCATCACTGTATTTTTCAACAAAACCCTGAAGCTTGTGAATGAGTTTTGATTGATTTATAAAATCAATAAGATGAAAAATATTAATTGTATCAATTTCAGCAACTGCTTCAAAATCTTCAATGTTAAATACTTTTGATGGTATTTCATCTTTAATTTCATCTGTCAGCTGTGATCTTGATGTACCACCAAGTATTTTAATTAATTTTTTAAGACAATAACTTAATTGTGAAAGACTAAGTACACTTTTTGCTGAGAATAAATTTTCAAATCTTTTTTGATACTGTGTTAATTGATTATAACAGTGTAAAATATTTCTACCTGTTATTTGTGAACTGTGCATACGTTCAATAGCTTCTAAAAGATTATGAGCTTCATCAATTATTATAACATTATTTTTTAAATTTATACCAGAACTTTTTCTTGTATTTGCATGAAGAATTGTATTGTATGGTAATAAAATAACTTGACTATCTGGCAATGATCTTCTTGATGCATAATAAGCACATGTTTCCAACTCTTTAGCATTACTACCAATCTCTTCAATGTCTTGAATCTTTGTTACAATATCAGCAATCAATAAAGACTGATTACCTGGATTAAATGGACAACTTGTTGTTATTTTAGCTTTTTTTAAATCTTTTTCTTTTTTTGATGTTGTTTTTTTTTTCTGTAATTGTAAACAACGTTCATTTATAAGATTAACATGTTTTAATTTTTTAACTGTTTTATTAATGCAATAATTTTGACGTGATGATAATGGTACTGATGATACTTTATCAGCATATGGACTATTTTTTAATTCACCAATGAATTGTGTTAATTGTGAATGAGTACGTGAACAAAAAAAAAATTGTGTATACCTGGCTGTTTCAAGTTCTTCTTCTTCTTCATCTTTATCATCATCTGAATTTATATTCAAGTCTTCTAGCAATAAATCTTGATCAATATCATTTTTTTCTAGTGAATCATCTTCATCTAATTTGTTGTCTGTTTTATTATCTTTTTTAATGCTAGATTTAAATATTCTTTTATGTTTTTTTAGCTCATTTTCCATTTGTATTTTTTCTTTAAATTTGTTCTTTCTTAACTCACGACGTTCAAGAGCATCCAATTGATCCTTGATAATTTGTTGTTTTTGTTTAATTTTCATTTGACCAGTTTGCTCAACAAACCAGTCACCTTTTGACTCGTCAGTTATTTTTTTTAACTCATCATTAAGTTGTTTCATTTGTATTTGTAAATTAGATTTATTATTTTCTTCATAATCAACTAGCCATTTTAATGCACCACAAATTATTGATAATGATTTACCAGTTCCAGTTGGACTTTCAAATATTCCAAGTTTACCTTCATTTAGACATTTCCATAGATTTTTCATGAAATCTATTTGAATGGGATATGGTGGAAATGGAAATTCAAATTCTTCTGGTTCCATTTTTAACAATAAATCTTTTAATATTTATATAAATTTATAATTAATCTTTATACTTTGATACTGTTGACCACTGTTGACATAAATAAATAATCAAATAATCAGCTGTTGTATGTACACTCACATGTTGACATACGATAAAGTACTATAGTAAAAGTATGTAAGTACATTTAGACTGGATTTTTCTTAGTAGTCGTATGCCACTCTAGGTTAACATCATTGTTTACGACACACAAAAACACAATATTATTGTGTCTGTGTGTTATTATCAAGTGTGTCATAAATGTCATAATAAAAAACAATTAAATTCTCCATTAAACTTCAATAATAAATATCAAAAAAATGATGAACAAAAATGTAAATTCACCAACAAAAATGACAGAATTTGCTCCATTAAATTCTGAAGAAAATCAACCAGTTGTTAGTTCATTATTTTCAAAAATATTTAATTTTGGTAAAAATACAAGTAATAACAATAATCCTGATTGTTCAACAAGTTCACCAAAAGATGATGAACAAAGTTCATCTGGTGATTCAGAATCATGGAAACAAACAGATAGTAGAGAAAAAACACCAGATGATGACAGTTCAACAAGTAGTCTAGCATCAACATTTCCAGTTGGTTCAAATGAAGGTAGAAGTTTACCAAATGTTTTAAAAAGAATAAGTAATATTGTTGCATCAAAAAGTAGTAATTTAAAATCATACAAAGATTCACAATTAAGAAGTTATTGGATGCCAGATAATGTTGCTAAACAATGTTATGAATGTAGTGAAAGATTTACGACATTTAGGAGAAGACATCATTGTCGTGTTTGTGGACAAATTTTTTGTTCAAAATGTTGCTCTGATGAAATACCTGGTAAAATCATGGGAGTCACTGGTAAATAAAAATCATTATTCAATCTTTTTATTATTTTAAATAATAATAAACTAATTGTATTTTTATGTTTCTTGATGATCTAGGTGATCTCAGAGTTTGTACATATTGTTGTAAAGTTGTACTGTCTTATCTTCAATCATCTGACATGCGAAGTGTTCTATCAGCAGATTTAAAAGCTCTTCAAGAAGATCTAGAAAGTAAATATGGTAGTGAAATTCTTCCTACAGCACCAATAAATTTAAGTGACATATCAAAAGACGAAACAAGAGTATATAGAAAACCAAGTGTTGGATATATGGAAGAAAAATATGCAATACGTCGTTCATCAGGTGGTTATTTATCATCAGAAGAACGATCAATGGTTTTACAAAATTCAGCATCATTAAGATTAATTTGTGAAGAATTATTTCGTTCTTGTCATCCAATAAATTTACAAACTCATCGTGTACGTTTAAAAAATTATTACAATTGTTTTATTGGTAGTGAATTAGTTAATTGGTTAATATCACAAAATAAAGCATCAACAAGAATTCAAGCAACAGCTATTGGACAAGCATTATTTGAAGGTGGTTTTATTGAATCTTGTTTATCAGAAAGTTTATTTAGTGATACAAATGCAATATTTAAACCAGTTAATTTAACTAAAATACAATGTCCAAATTATTTTGATGATACACAATCAATATGTGATTCACAAGAACCAGCATGGGTTACAAATATACCACAGCATGATTCAACAACTGATTCAGAAAGTGAAAATGCAAAACATTATCATCGTTTACCATCATCAGGTTCAAGTTATTATTTAAGTTTAAATGTTCAATCATCAACAGTAACATTAAAACGTCCATTAACATCTGAAGATTTTGCTACGACATTTAGTCATCCACTTGATAATGGAATTGAACAACAACAACAACAACAACCACAAAGAGATACAACAAATTCACATGAATGTCAATCAAAAGGTAGTGTTTCTGATGAATTATTAAATGACAGTTTACAAGTTGAAGTTAAAGAAAGAAATAGTTGGCATAAAGTTAATAATTTAGAAAATTCACTTGGTGAAATGAGTGCATATAATAATTTAATGATTGCATATAAACAACATGAAGAATCATTGATAAAACAGTTGTTAAATAATGAAGGTTTATCACAGAGCTGGTCAGAAATAATATTACCATTGGCACATCAAATAATTGATCAAGTTAGACCACATCAAAATCATGATGTTGATGATATGATGGATATTAGAGAATATGTACAAATTAAAAAATCACCAGGTGGTAATAGAAATGATTGTCAAATTATTTCTGGTGTTGTATGTTCTAAAAATGTTGCACATCGTGGTATGGATGCAATGATTGCACATCCAAAAATATTACTTTTACAATGTGGTTTAATGTATCAACGTGTTGAGGGTAAATTATTAAGTTTAGAACCAGTTATGTTACAAGAAAATGAATATTTAGGACATACAGTTGCTCGAATAACAGCACTTGGTCCTGATGTTGTTTTAGTACATAAATCTGTATCAAGACTTGCACAAGATAGATTTAGACAATGTGGTGTTACACTTGTATTAAATGTTAAATTATCAGTACTTGAAAGAGTTGCTAGATGTACTGGAGGTACAATTGTCAATACAATTGATGCACATTTAGCAACAAGATATAAACTCGGTACATGTAAAAAATTTTATCTTAGAAATTTTCCAAATGATAAAAATGGCATTAAAACATTTATGTATTTTGAAAATTGTGCTAATGCACATTTAGGATCAACAATATTATTGAGAGGTGGTACTATTGCTGAACTTAAAAAAGTTAAAAAAGTAACATCAACAATTATATTCTCAGCTTATTCATGGAGATTAGAAAAATCATTTCTCATGGATGAATTTGCAAAACCTCCTAGTCAATCTGAAAATACATTTCTCGATGAAACAAATCAAAAAACATTTACAACAACAACAAATTCAAATACACAAATTGATGAAAAAGATAATAAAAAAATAATAACTGATGTTAATATTAATAATAAAGAATCAATTGAAGAAAATAAAAATGAATTTTCAAATGATACAGAAGTATTTAAAAAAGTAAATGAAATTTTGCATCATGATTCTGATCCATATGATACATTAAAATTATTTAAATCTCGTGGAAAATCATCAATTGATTATTCAAATGATTCAAAATCATTGGATAATAAAGAAACGTTATCTGCTGATTCAAATGATGATTCAGCTATTAATAATCAGCTAAATTTAGAATTAGTTAATGAAACAAAACAAGAAACAAAACAAAAATTAAGAGAAAAAACATCATCAGAAGAAAAAAGAGTACATGGAAAATCAGTGAGTGATCATAGTGATCCTCTTCATCAGTATCTCATTGAAAATGAAACTGATGTTTTTCGTCAAATAAGTCCAACTGATCAAAGCCTGAGTGTTGCAGATTTACCATTGTCAAATAAATTTAAAAATTCTCTAAATGATACAATACTAAGTTTTTCACCGTATTTAAAATTTACAATTCCATATTTAGAAACAGAAACAGGCAGAAATTGTATACTACGTCGTTTTTTTCCATCAGAAATATATTATTCAGCTCAATTTGAAGAAAAAAAAATTGAGGGTACAAAATACATGAATAGTGTAACAATTGATCAACAGACTGAAAAACCTATGAAAAAATTAATTAATTTAAAACCAAGACATCCATTTACAATGGCAAAATTAACATCAAATGTTGAATCAAAAGAAGTTCAAGCTTTATTAGCAAATTTTCGTGCATGTGGTGGTCGTTTAGCACCAACAGATAATGTTTTATTAGAAGAAAATGAAATAAATCAACCAAATGAAATAATAAAAATTTTAGATTGTTTAGATTCAATGTATCATCAAAGATTATCTGTTTTATTTTGTAGTTTTGCTTATAATATTAATAATGCACCAGCATCATTTTGTGTTAATCCATGGATAATAAATATGGATTTATATGGAAAAAATGATATTGCATTGGGTAAATTTCTTGAACGTTATTGTCTAACATCTGATTATAAATGTCCAGAGGCATCATGTAATGCTCAATTATCACAACACGGTAGAAGATTTACTCATGATGGTGGTTGTGTACAAATAACATTAAAAGAAATATCAAATAATCCATTTGGATCTGAATATATTGATCAAATTCTCATGTGGTCAAAATGCATTGAATGTAAAAATATATCACCAGTTGTACCAATGTCATCAGACACATGGTCATTGTCATTTGCAAAATATCTTGAATTACGTTTTCATGGTAATATATATACAAATCGTAGCTCAGATAATTGTCAACATTCATTACATCATAATTATTATCAATATTTTTCACGTAAAAATATGCTTGCAATATTTAAATATACAAAAATTAAACAATTAGAAATATCATTACCACCACCAATGATTAATATTAATTATGATGAAAAACAACATGTTAATATTATTGAAGAAGTTAAAAGTATTGCATTAAAAGGTGATGAAGTATTTACAATTATTAAAGAACAAGTACAAACATTACAATTAGATAGTGATAGTTTATCATCAGTTAAACAACAAATAATTAAAGAACAAATGTTATTTAAAAATAAAATTGAAGAAATTCATATTAAATTAACATCACCAACAACAACATCAACAACAATGGAAAACAAAAAATTACATATACAAAATTCAATGATTAAAATTGAGGATGGTTTAGTTAATTTAAAAAGACTTATATCAGATGCTGTATCAAGTTGGAATACAAGAATATTAGAAATTGCTGCTAAAAAAAAAGATGATAGACCAAGAAAATTTACTGAACGTTCAATAACAAGTAGTATTATTGATCAAGATGGTTATATTACTGAAGATACTGCATCTGAATCACAAATGGAAGATTTAAGTCCAATGTCAACTGATAATGCAATTGATGCAATATCAATAGCAGCAATACAAAATGATGTACATAATGATGTACTTGAAAGTTCAGATAATGAAATATCAGATATACAAAATCCAGCTGATATTATTGTTATACAAGGCTCACCAAAATTTAATCATCAACGTTCATATTCAGATGTTATGTCAATTAATTCAGATGATCAACCAGATCGTCGTAAAAAAAAAAAAACATTATTATCATTATTATCATCAGCAACAACAGTAACACCAATAACAAATCCACTTGGTTTACTTGAGCATCATTTATTATCATTAAGTACAGATATTCCAATAGTTGTTTATGAATCTGAGCCATCATCAATAATTGCTTATGCTCTTGCAACACACAGTTATCGTCAAGCACTACAAGATATTGTACAAAAAAATTATAAATTAATTGATAATAATAATATTGCCTGTTCTAGTCCATTAAATAAAAGAAAAAATCATCAAGATAATTGTAGTAATAAAGACAACACAAATGATTCAGTTGGTGAATTAAAAAAAACATTAAAATTAACATTTAATAAAAGAGGTAATAGTCCAAGTCCAATGGAAATTGATAATAAAAGTCAAAATTTAACAATGACTGATGGACAAACACAAAGTAATCAAACAGCTCAAGATAATGATGATGATAAAAAAAATATTAAACAACAAAATTATATTGAAGTACAATTTGATGATGAAACAACTGATTTTTATTGTCGTATTTATTTTGCTGCACAATTTTCAGCATTAAGAGATAATGTATTGACATGTGGTGAGGATGGTTTTATAAGAAGTCTTTGTAGAAGTGTACAATGGGCAGCAAGAGGTGGTAAAAGTGGTAGTGGATTTTGTAAAAGTCGTGATGATCGTTTTATATTAAAAGAAATGTCACGTACTGAGTTACAAATATTTTTAGAATTTGCATCAAATTATTTTTCATATATGGAAAAATGTCAAAAAACAAAACAGCCAACATTATTGGGTAAAATAATTGGTGTTTATAGAGTATCATTTAAAAATAATACAACAAATTCAGCATTAAGAACAAGTGTACTTGTCATGGAAAATTTATTTTACAATAGAATAATAAAAGATAAATTTGATTTAAAAGGTTCAATTAGAAATAGGCTTGTTAATCCAGATGATATTGATCATGAGGGTGAATTAGTATTGATGGATGAAAATTTATTAAATATGAGCTGTGATTCACCATTATATATACGTCCACATTCAAAAGCCGTATTAAATAAAGCTATTGATAAAGATACAGAATTTTTAGCTGATAATTCAGTTATGGATTATTCATTGCTTGTTGGACTTGAGCCAAAAAGTGGTGAACTTGTACTTGGTATTATTGATTATATAAGAACATTTACATGGGATAAAAAACTTGAAACAATGGTTAAAAAAACTGGTATACTTGGTGGTCAAGGTAAACAACCGACAATTGTTTCACCTGAAGAATATAGAACAAGATTTATTTCAGCAATGCATAGATATTTTTTACCTGTACCAGATAGATGGACAGGATTGGGACGTGGTGTTGTATCACCAGATAAATAATTTTTTTTTTTTTTTTTTAACATTTATTATTTGTTAATATACTTGTGTTAATACCAGTGAAAATATTTTATTATTTTATTGTGAAAAATTTAATATATGTACTAGATAAAATTTATTATTATTTATTATTAGTTAAAATTTTTTATTTAAAAAAAAAAATCAACTATTAAAATGAAAAATGTATATTAAAATCAATTTAATAAAATTATATTTAATATTAAAATAAAATTTAAAAATCAATATCTATAAAGCACCGTTATTAATAATTTATTTTCAACATTTTTTTCTCATTTTTTTTTTCTCAATCATTTATCTTTTTGTCATAATTATTTACATAATTGTTTTATTATTATATCATTTCTTGTTTCTTTTTTTTTTTTTTTTATATTTTTCTTATATAATAAAATAAACAATAATTGTAATGTTTTATTAATTACTTGACTAATTTTATAGAATCGGGGTAATGCTAATAAGCGATTACAACATCATGAGTAGATTTGTTTGTTTGTTTTTTTTTCAAATTTATATATACACATATTTATTTATATTTATATATATATGTATATTGTGTCGTATTTGACGTGGATATATTTACACACTCTGATTATTATAGCTACAACACTAGTATTTGTCTTGAGAGAAAAAAAAGAAGGCATTATTTTTGCCACAACTTTTTTAACTATGATGAATGACTAAAAATAATTAATTCAGTATTTTATATATTGTAATAATCATGATTTATATATTTAATTATTTATCAACTCTATAATCATCTAGCTATTATAACGGTTGGACAGAATCAGAGGCTCTATTACAATTATTCATGAGCATAAAAATTAATTCAATAATAAATCATTATCAAACTTGAAAATGAAAACTGCTATTTATTTTTAGGCGCAGTTTCTAATCTCTGTTTTATTTTTTTAGTTTATTGTTTATAACTAAACAATAAACTCCAATGACAGTCTATTGATAGGGACATCGTTATTGCTCACCGTTTTTTTTTTTTAAATTAATTTATTTTGTTGTTAAAAAACAAGATATAATTGGATTTGTAGAAATTTTTTTGCCACGTTTTTTTTGTTGTTAGTTTTAGTATAAATTTATAGACCAAAGGCAATTAATTGAATGTTTTTTTTATCTTTGAATACTATATCAAATTGAATATTATTAAAATTATTTATTATCAATCAAAATTAATATTTCGTAATTAAAATAGTTATTAACATCTTTTAAAAAGTATCAAAATAATATATGAAATTTTTTTTTTTTGTTGTGATAATTCCAATTATAATAAAACATAAAAAATATATATATTTTTAAACATTATTAAATAATTAATTAGACATAATTGAAACTTAAATTTGACTGACGGTTTTTTGCAACGACGATTTTCACACAAGGAAAAAGAAAAAAAAAATTGTAAAAATATATAATATTTATAAACCTATAAACAATGTTAATTATTATTTTAATATTTTTAAATATTGAAGCGCTGTTTTTTTCTTTTTTTTAGGAACATAATCACGAAAGTTAAAAAATATATTTAAAAGAAATTAAAAAATAAAACCTGCACAAAATACCTCATTAAATTTCCAGGAGGTTTATGTTATATTTTTTTTTTATATTTTTCGCTCACAATTAGCCTCAGGATCTCTCCCATCCATTAATTGATAAAATATTAACCATTAATATGAAAAATTTTCACGACAAATGGATCTAAAAAAGAGTTACTAATAATTATCACGTAAAAATTAATCAAATTATTTTTCCAATGATGAGGAAAAATTTAATAATATTAATATAATTTTTTTCAATGAAATATACAACATTTAAATAATTTTTTCATCGTTGATAATTTCAGTTAGCTCAGGATAAAAAGGTAAAAAAAAAAAAAAAAAAAGAAAAAAAAATACTCTGAGCTTATTTGACTGCTCTCTATGCTTTTTCTCATCTTTAAAAACATATGATTATTATTATTATTATTTTAAATTAAACTCAGTAATTTAATCCCACATTATCTCTGTGGTTCACCAAATGCAAATTGTTGTTGATTTTGAGTTTGTTGTTGGGTGCCACTTGAAATACTGCTACATCTTGCATTATGATGTTGAATTGTTGATGGATTTGTCGCTTGTCCATTTTGGCTTGGTGACATACCTATGAATATAAATTATATATTTATATAACTATTTAAATACTTGGAAAATGATGTAGCTAAGAAATGTACAAAAAAAAAATAACTTACCCAATGGGGTTTTATCCCCTGCAGACATTTTTGAAAATGCTAAAAGTGCATCTGGAAAATTTGGAGGTGTTGCTGGAGTATTACAAGGTGTTATCTGTAACATTAAAAAAAATTATATATATTTAAAAATATTATTATAAATGAATGTAAAATTTTCATTTGAAATATAAAAAATTATTCTAGCATGGAAGTTTATAATCAGCAAGATAAATATGTAACTTAATGCAGTGATTATTTGCTGAGAAATATTAGTTGTCTGATATCACAAAGTGATATGACCTCAAACCAGATATACCGACAATCAGTATAGTTGCACTATTAAATTTATAAATAAATAAAAAAAGTAAGTTATATATTTGTGAGATAAGATGTTGAGTGGGTGCATTAATTATTAGATAGACAATATTTATAAATATATATTATATGGAAAATGCCACCATGAATTTATGAGTACTATTTAAAATAAGTTTACACAGTTGTCTTGTCCGGTTGGTCACACATAGACAACATTAGTAATTTGGCACGTATGTTAGTTGGAATGTCACAAGACAAGAATAGTAACCCACCTATTAACAGTTCAAGTCTTTTAACCAGTGACTCTCAATTGTTATATTTTAAATTAACATGTATTTATATCTACAAATGTTTTCATAACAATCATCATTGACAATAATAAAAACCCAAAATAATTAAAGCTTGTTTTATTAATAATTCTCTAGATAATTTTTTTTTTTTTTTTTAATTTCTAATTATTCTTACTGGTTTTGTTATGTAATGATATTTTATTTTTTTTTTTTTGTTAATTGAATTTATAAATAATCAAAAGAATTATATGTTTCAAATATTTAATTTTTATAAAAATTTTATTGAACAAAAAAAACAAGTTTCAAGTGTTGGCATTTATTTATATTTTCTCAATTAAAAATAATTATTATTAACTAATAAATAAAATATAATTATGAAAAAATTATCATATTAATAGTTTTATGGAATAAAAAAAACCAGTATTATAATAAAAATAATAATACTCACTTGATTAAAATGTGCACCTTGATGACAAGAAGGTATTGCTGCTTCTTGAAAAAATGTACTCAATGCAGCCTGAAAAATAAAATTTAATAACAATTATTAAAAAAAAAATAATAAACCAAAAAGCAGATTTTCAATTTAAAAAAAAAATATAAAAATAAATTGTATTTTTACGAAAAATTTATTGAAATAAATATATAATATACATAATTATTTGTAGACCCAATAACACATGGTTAAAATTAAAGAATATATATAAAAATAATAATTAAACTTATTTTCTTTATTACAAGATTAATGGATTTTATTCATACGCTTGGTTGCGGACGATAAAAAAAATTTATTTCAAGACATGATTTCCGTTTTTACAACGGAAGTTTATATATAGTTGAATTTAATTTTTCATAGGGACCATCATACTACTTGCCATTATCACTAATTAATAATAATAATGATTAAAAAATATATAAATTTATAAAAAAGATTAAAAATTAAATTTTTTTATTTAAAATGTCTTTGTTAATTTGAACAAATATTAATTTTTATTTGTTTTCTAATATAAAAACATGTGTGTAAGATATTTTTTTATGTACATATTTTATATATTTATTTAAATTTATAATTTGGATAATTTTTTTCATCAGCTTCGGCGCAATGTACCAAGGTCATTAGTGGTTTATACTTCCGGTTTTTATATATCAAAATGTGTTTTTTATTTTGGTAGTAACAAAGAGCTTGCGCGTATTGACTTAATTTTTATATTTCCCCCAACATTGTGCTGACCTTTGATCATTATTCTCAAATAGATGAGAAATTCAGTCACGATGATTAAAATATTTCGAATAAATTTTTTCTACTATACAAGTAACATTGATAATTAAAACAAAAAATAAAAAAAATACTTGACTAGTTTAAAATTTAATCATTCAACATACAGTTGATTTTTTTATTTTTTTTTATCAGTCTACAATAGATATAAATTTTTTTTTTTTTGGATTGTATAAAAATATACTTTTTTATTTATTTTTAAGCTGATTCGAAATACACGTGTTGTATTCGTGTGATCTCTTTCTATCGCCCAATTTACAGAATGAATCATCGATGTGATTGTCACGAAAAAAAAAAAATTATTATCGCTTTATTACATGCTAAAAAAAAAAAAAAAAAAATTCCATCAAGTCAAATAATTTATTTAAATTTTTCGAGTATAAAAATTACTTAAAAAGTTTTTTTATTTTTTTTTTTTTTTTTAGATATTAATAAATGAGTAAATGAAAAATGCAAAAGTTGGAAAAATAAAAATACTATATATTTAAATATACGTTGATAAAAAATAGAAGCAGTACATAATTATTTTTTTAAAAAAAGCTAACAATAATAATAATAAAATAAAATTTAACATATATGCAAAAATAATAATGGTAACACTGAGCAATCACAGCTGAATCGACAGAAAAATCATTAAAAGCAATCTACAGATCGCATTTTGAAAATATATAAAAATAAAATATTTACCAAGTGTATATTTGATTTAAGATAAAATTATCAATAAATATTGAAATATATATTTTTATAAATTTAATAAAAGTTAGGAAATACTATTGATTTATGTAGAATTAATAATTAAATATAATTTAATAAATTTATGTATTTAACATGTTGAAAAACCTGTCTATTGACTGAAAATGAATATATAAAAATAAACAATTTAAATGGTGATTAGATTACTAACTGATTGCCCAAGAGTTTATGTAAATCGATCATTTATTTATATATTTTTATGTCTCATTATTGTTATTTATATTTTTCATCATCATGCCAAGATTATTCAACACACTTGGAGGCTCGTCTGTCTAATGAAATCAATCAAATTTTTCAATATTAATATAACAACAAATTGATAACAAATATAATATACTAAAAACATTTGGCAGACCTCGGACTTTGTCACTATAATAACTCAAAAAGCCACACACAAATATGTATGTTATAAATAAATAAAAATAATTTTTTCAACAAAATTAAATATATAAATAGAAGTTGATATATTTTTGCCTCAAAACTACATCAAAGTGAGTGTAGAAAAAAAAAAAAAGATAAATAAAATTTAAAAATATAAATGACATACAGATAAAATAGTATATTTTATCAAAAAAATTTCCCACACTATTAGGCACTATCAATATCATTATAATTTTTTATCATCTAGAAAAAAAAAAAACTTTTCAAGATTAAAAAATAAATGTTAAAATTATTTTACGTGAATAATAAATGTGTGGATAAATTTTAATTTCATTTAATTGATACTCACTACTTCTTTCTATCGACCACAAAACAAAATTATTTTTTTTATGAATGAAAATGTCATCGTACTTGCCCATTGACACAAACGGAACAAGAGTCAGGATAAAAAAAATAAAAAAAAAACGACTGTTATCTTTAAATTATTGCGAAACAAAAAAATATTACAAGCAAAGTTGATTTACACAACGACAATATTTGGTCAGAGTTATTACATAAATAAATATCAGTTTAAAATAATAATAAATAATCTAATTTTATTTATTTATAAACTTTGTATATTACTTCTTTTTTTCATTTAACAAAATGAGTTTTACTCATGAGTATACTCAATTGACTTTCTATACTTTTCCTTCTATAATTTTTATTATTATTTCATTATAATTGTTATTATTATTGCAAGGTGTACATAAATGTAATTTTAATTTTTTTTTTAATATTATTAACAGCGTATGACATAGCAACATATTATTTTTCTTAAAATTTATTTTACATTTAATTAGTGTCTTTATGAATTTATTATACTACATGTTTAACAAGTTTTTTTTTAAAAAAAATTTATATACAAGTTGGTTTATTTATTATCAACTTGTTGCCAAATAAAAAAACCAACAAAACAAACAAATCAAAATATGGACAGAGTTAAAAATAAAAGCTTCAGTTGAATGACAAGATAAAAAATAAAATAAATGTTCAAGTATTTTTGATGTATTTGTTTCTTTTGATAATTAACAAGTTGATTTTTTAGAAATAATATGTATTTATTGATAAAAATAGATAATAAAAATTTGACTTACTTCAAATTGCCATTGTGCATTGTGAAGCAATGTTTTAGCTTGTTCCCTGGCACAACCAGCAGCCAGAACAAATTGATTGATCATCACCTCTTTACGCAAGGTTTCCATCCTCCCACACTGTTTATTTATTTAAAAAAAAAACAACAACAACAACAAGCAATTAGATTAGTTATTCAAGCACAATATTTAATAAGTCATATATACAAACTAATCATTACCCAAACGGGTATTAATAATTGATGGATAAATAAATAAATTGTATGTCACGCGAAAGAGTTCAATATCCACCGGGAGAGTGGGAATAAACAAGAAGAGAGAGGTCAAATAAGATGAAATAAAAAAATAAATAAACAACAAAATGTTAAGAAAAAAAAAAAATAAATAAATAAAAAAAATAAACGAGCGAATGTAACGCCCGTTGACCGCGAGAGACTGCGGAAAAACACAGACACGCGGAGCCACGACAAAGACAGACGAGGGGCAGGGCAACAAGACAACAAGAGAAATAATTATTTATATTTTAATAAACAAATAAAATTAAATCATAAATATTTTACAAATTAATAAAATATATTACACAAAAATTATAACCAGGTTATTCAAGCTAGTATAATTTTATGTTATCAATTTTAAAAAAATATAAATAAATCATAAAAAAATTAAACTGATAATTTTATGGTTAATAAAAATTAATAATTACTAACAATTATAAAAAAATAATTATCCTGGTTTATTAACAATAACGACGCAATCACCAAAATAAAAAAAAAAAAAAAACTTGTTGATAAAAATAAATAAACACTTGTTATAAAAAAAAAAAAAAAAAAAAAATATTACAAATTAATTTTTTAAAAATAACTTTCACGATGTTTTTTTTTGTAATTTGTTTAAATGTTATTATTGTTATTGTTGTTATTAAATGAATCACGTTTTGGCGTCACTATTGGCTTGTTGTGTTTTTCAAACTGAATTTACTCATCCGCATCCCTGTCCATTTTGGTGGGGCTGAGAGGACGGAAGACGACGACGACAACGACGACGACGATCAACGACAAGAAATAAAAAAAAAAAAAAAATATAATAATATTTCAAGAAGGGATAGAGATTGTGTGTGTTTGATGGCAATGTCTTGATAAAAGAGAAAAAAAAAAAAAAAGCCACACTGATAAATTGATTACACAAAAAAAAAACCGCTGAATGTAAAAAAATTTACCTTAGAGCACCTTAGAGTGACAAAGATGCAAATGAAAAACAACAACAACAACAATACAATATATGTATTTGTTATGTATACTATTATTAAATTGAATATTATTGTTAATGACGTCACAACACGAGGTTAATAATGTACACACTCCCCCGTGTTTTGTACAGATCTTTTTAACGTACACGCTCCCCTTTTAGCAAAATAAATAACATTAATAATAATTTTATGTTAAATAAACATAATACACACACGAGGCCACTTTACACACAAATATGGCGGATATTCAACATAAATAATCATAAAAATATAATAATAATAATAATAGGTAAATATATACTAACAATGTTATTTGTTTATGTTTATTGTTTATATTTTCACTGTTTTTTTTTTTGACAGATAAAAGTAGTTTTTAATGATTTTAGATTATTCGTAAACACTAGATAATCATGTTGTAATTGCAAAATAGATCAATCAATGACTGTGATGGTATTAATTATATATTGTTGAAACAAAAAAAAAAACAAATGTTTGATGAGTAAAATTTTCGTGGAGCCGCACAGTTGCGAATATATGCGCGATCTTCAAAATGGAGACGTCGAAACTACTCACTAGTGGCACCTTGTGAGAATTTTTTTTTAAAATTGGATTATCATGGTAATGACACCTTGCGGGTGGTTTTTTAAACAGGTGAATTGTTGGATAATGACATCTTGTGGATATTTTATAAACTGAAATTGAAGTTATTGTTTTGTTGTTTTTTTTTATTTATTTTTTTTTTGTTTATTTACATTTTACTTGGACAATTCACGTGTTGTTATTGTTGTTGCTGATAGTATGTTGTTGTTTTTTTTTTTTTTGATTTTTAATTAATTATTTGTCGTTAGCTAAATGGAATGCAAGATTACATATTTTTTTTGTTGTAAAATGAATTTATTTATAATTACATTAGAGACAGGTTTGTAGAGAACATTTTAATTTTTTTTTTTTTTTTTTTTGTGGGTGTAATTTATGTTACGTTAGTGGTATATTGATATGTACCTTAATTATATCCACAATTTACCTGAGAAATATCATGTTGAATTATGCAAGTTGAATTTATTCGTGCATGGTAAAATAAAGTAATTTAAAATTTAAAATGTATAACGAGAAATGGAAAGCTCGATATTTATAATAAATAATAATAAAAAATGAATATAATATATATATAAATTTATATTAGAGAAAGGGAAATAAAAATAACAAAAATTAACTTTGTGAATATGTTTATCTATGCAGGACATGTCAATTAAAAAAAAAATTATAAACTAAAAAATAAAAAGGTAAAAAATCATTCAAAATAAAAAAAAATTATATAGAGTAAAAAAAAAAATTATTTTTCCGGTATATCAGGATTAACTTGATCAGGATTGCTAAGTAGAACTTAAAAGTTGATTTAGCAAAGCATAAATTTATTATCAATTTTTTAATCTTTTTTTTTTTTTGAAATACATGTTTTACCTTTCTAAAAATAATTATTCGTTAGTCAAATAATTAATTGTCATTTAAATATATATATTTTAAATAATAATTTATTTCTTTTGTTGCAGAAAATAATACATTTAAATTAATTATATTATTTTAATACGACATTATAATTTTATAAATTAAATGCATTGTAAATATTTAATGATCCATCATGAAAAAGTTACAGCATATTTTTTCTTCCGGTAAATAATACAGGTGTTTGAAAAGTATAAACATTTGAATATCCACTTTCGCATAACAAAAATGAATAAATAAAAATAAATAAATGAATGAATGAAAATTATTTGTAAATACTATAATTTAAATTTATTTCGATATTTTATTTACAGATAGATGTAATTGTCAAGTCATTTTCCTTGGGGGCTTTTATTTCATGAAAATATTATTCAGTGCGATTACTGAACAATTTGAAGACAAAAAAAAAAAGAAAAATACATGATTTTATTTTTTACTCAACACAAAAATATAGCCAACACATAATTGAATAGAAAAAAAAATATAATCTAAGGTAAAAGGTGAATTTGTTTTTTTTTTTTATTAAAAGAAAATTTACATTATTAACAAATGCAAAATAAAAAATTATTATAACAGGTAGAAGAAATAAATGTTGATGAGATAGTCAAGTTATTATACTTGTCAACAGGCTTTATATACTCGAAATAAAAAAAGGTGACAATTATACAATTCAACTGGAAGTTGGAATTTACAAAGTAATGCAACTCCAGATAATCTCAAAGTCATTGCCGGAGGCTCTGGCACACTGTGACGAGGTGATGTTTAATTATTCTTACTAACAAGCTCCAGTTGTCTATAATAATTTTAATTCTTCCAATTTTTATTCTTCACATATTCTCCAAGATTCATTTACCAAGATGTTATTTAAAACCCACATACATTTTTTTTGCTTTATTCATTTTTTTTTTTTCTATTCTTAATTATTTTTAATTATGAGATTATTGATAATACCTGGAGGCATGTTTTTTTTTTTTTTATTAAATACAAGTGTGGCGAGTCTCATCAAGCTACATAACAACAGTATTATTATTCGCGTAATAATTTCCCATGTTAAGCAATATTTTTAATCGCATTATGTATTTTTGCTTATTTGATTTTTTTTCATAAAAATCAAAAAGAAAAGAAAAATATAATTCTAAATACGCAACAATCTAAACACACACACAAAGGTCTAGAAAAATTAAGAAATAAATTTGAATTAAAAATTAATAATTTTGCGAAATTATAAAACAATTAAAAAATTTATTTTAACAAAAATTGAAATATCATTGAAAAAAATTAAAAATATAATAAGCTTACAGTAATTATTATATCATTTTTTTTTTTTGTGTAAATAAAAAAAATGAATAATTGAAATAGTTAATATATTATTTGACTTTCTATATAGTCAATTTAGATGCAATTTTTAAAGCAAAATATGGGAATCCACGTTGCCCGGGGCCTTCTTCGTGTACATTAGCGCAATCAACATCCTTGGATTTTAATCTAGAGCGCACGCTTTGGCTACCAGCCTAACTCGTTCAAGTGTCATATAATTTTTATACCTTTATTTTATCATTATCATCATTAATTTAATTTTATATTTTTATTTATCAATCTGGACCTTTTTTTTTTTTTTTTTAAATTGTAGTTATTGTAGTAATTTGAGAGTAACTTTAAATCCATTCGAAATTTTTTTTTTTTTTTTTCTATAGAAACATTGGAGACATTGTCTAAGTGAGCATATCTCCGATTGATTTAATTTTTTTTCCAGTAGTTTAGCTACTAAGTAGATTAATATTTTTTCTTTTTCTTTCCCTCTTCATATTGTTTTACATTTATTCATTTTATTTTTTTGATTTTACGTTGTCTAGGTGCCACAACCGACGCGTTACAAAATAATAGGTATCGTTAAACTTTCCAGAAAGAGGAAGGTTTTCGCAACACGTCATATACAAACAACAAAAGTATAAATTAACATTATGATATTTATAAAACAAAACAAAGGTTTGATATTTTTTTCTTTATTAAAATTGAAAATTACATTATTTTTTTTTTTTTTTTATGTTTATTTGATATAAATTATTATATTTCTTTATCTATTTTTAACAAGTTGTCTAAAAGTATAAACCCACCAGTTGAAGTACTTTATTTCGAGAGGGAGTAATACTTACTGAATTACGTAATTTTATAAATGGGGAGTGGTAAACTGGACTTAATTGCTAATAATCCAAATAAAATAAAAAAATAAATAAAAAGTCAGCCATGTAATTTTATTTCAAATAAAAATATCAATTTAAATAATCAACAATTCAAATAATGTTAAAACAAAGAATCAAAAAATAATACATACCCTATTGTATTTTTTGTTTTTTGAAAAAGAAAAAATATAAACAATGATGTTGACAGTGTCCTGGGAATTGGGAAAAGATTGTCTTTGTTTGCAAAAAATATAACGACAATAAGAATTTGATAAGATTTTCAGGACAATAATTATTTTGATTAATACAAAATTTTGTTGATGAGTTAAATTGACAAATAACTTTTTTGGAATATATAATTTCAAATAAAAAATATAATAAATTAGATGTAATCGATTTTATTCTGGTTTTCCAAAAATGGAATATTTATTTTTTATTTTAAAATAGACAAAATTGGACACAGAATTTTATGCCAAGGTGTAAATTGTAAATCGACCTTCGTTTGATTTTTCTTCTAATGACCAAGTACTTGAAAATATTTCAACTAATCCCCCAAAAATGAAAATTAAAAATGCGAAATTCCCATGAATCTATATACAAATTAAATGAAAATTAAATGATTAAATATTAAAATAAATTTGATGATGTTTTAAAATGATTTAACACATTTATTTTTCTATTTATTTTGGCTAATTTAAAAGACTTGGTACAATTATAAAATGAGACTTGATAAGTTGATGTTAACTGTACCAGGGTGTATATTAAAATATATACATGATAAAAATTAACAAACAAGGGTCGATTAATAAATGGTGAAAGGGGAACAACTTTGATACCTTCCCTCTTGTTTGTGGTGAAGGTGTTAAAGTCGTCCAAGTGTACAAACGTGATCCCCGCCCGATTACACCAAGTCTTTAGTTGCACTTTGGGGGGCTCGACACCACTATAAAAGCTAACGTCGTTGCCCCTAGAAATCGTAGTCACACCAGTGTTCAACACAGGAAAATCTAACTTACTCCAATCATCATGAAAATCTTCGTAAGTTATTAATATTTCATATATTTTTCAAAATTATAAATATCAATTATTTCTTTTTTTCTTAATTTTCTATATAAAATTAAATTAATATTTTTTAATATTTTTACAAATTCAAAATTTTATATTATACACTTTTTAATATTTCCTTACAGATTGCCCTTTTCGCCGTCTTGGCCGTCGTTGCTGCTTACCCATACGAGGTAAATATATATCATAATTCTAAAAAAATCCATCTCATGTGTCTCTTTAACAAAACTATCTTAATGTTATATGAAAAAAAAAGCATTTAAATTCATTAAACACCATAAAAGAAAATTAATTGATTACAAAAATGGTCATCACACAAGATTTATCATTAACTCTCATTGAAATTTTTCACATAATAACTGTTATGGTTATACACAAGTTTTAATATTTCCGTATAAAATTAAATGGCTTATGTTAAATCAAGTTAATTTACCTTCCTCGTTCATTGTTTTCTTGGAAATATAAATCATAATAATACTCGATATTTTCACTTTTTTAAAATTTTATTTTCTAATTTTACATTTCATATTAAATAACATGCTCAATAATGAATACAAATGAAAATTAAAAATAATAACAACAACAATAATGAATGAATGATTAAGTGAAAATGTTCATTTAGCATGAATTTTCACCTCGTTGCATTTATGTGTTATAACATTATTACAAGTGAATAATTTCCCAGCTGATTGTTAATACAAATTAAAATTATTTGTGGAAAAAATTGTGGCATGATGTCTCATCCTGAAAGTCTAAAAAAAAATAAAAAGGAGAGTCGAGATGATAAAACAGCCTAATGATAAAAGGAAAAAAACAACTCGACTTGATCCATATAATTGGCATGATGCCTAACAGCATATTAATTGATCAAAAAATCAATTTAATTTATGTGTCTTCATGGTATAACAAAAAAAAAAGTGAATAATTCCTTGGGTTGAATTTGTGTTTTGTTTGTTAAATTTATTATTTTATTAATCATATGTCAAATGATTGATAATTTATGAAGGATCCATGGGCACAACAAGCTTGGCAACAACAATCAGCATGGCAAAAACCAATTGTAGTTAAATCAGATCCTTGGCAACAATCTGGTTGGCAGCCATCTGTTTGGCCACAACAATCAGCTTGGCCACAACAATCAGCCTGGCCACAACAATCTGCTTGGCCACAACAATCAGTTTGGCCACAACAATCTCATGGTTGGCAACAGAAGGTAACACGTTATCAATGCAACGATAACAAAATAACATATCCAGCAGCATCAATAAAATAATCATTCATCTAAAAAAAAAAACAAAAAAGAAAAGAAAAATAAAAACCTGAAAAACAGGCAATCATTGATTATTCCGGATTTGTAATCTGGATGATGTACATTTTTCTATTTAAACTGGATAAAGTATTTCCTACTTTCTCTACAAATATATAACTCTCTTTCCAGGTTTACATGATATTAATTATTGACAAGAATATATTTTTATATTATATTAATTTTATCATTTATTATTTATTATAAAATCATACTAATATATATTTGTTTTTTATTTATTTTTATTATAGCACGTTCAACATGTTGATGCCATCCACGTCAACCAACCACATCCAATTCCACCACTACACCCACACCCACTTAAACTTCATGGTAACGACCATGTAACACATATTCACTACGCCAAACCACATCTCCCACATCCACATCTTATTGGATACGAAGTTGAAGTTAAAGAACCAGAAGTCAAGCACGTCATCAAGCCAGCACATGGATGGGCATGAAGATATTCACAGTGATAACCGAATAAATCCAACTGGTCCATTGATGGTCCAAATTAAATGCATGGCAAACGACTGACTATTTTGTCAAGAAACAATAAATTTAAAAAAAAAACAATACCATTTTTATTCAACAAAAAAGTTTTGGAAATCAATCATATTTGTCAGCAAAGAAAAAACAACTTTTTGAAAATTATATATTTGGTGATAATTTGATCAATCAAAATAATCAACATCTGCAACATGGATTGTTGATTAACATGGACCATCATAGGACACAGGACCACGGCTACCCGACATTTTAATATTATTTTAAAAATTTAATCACATGAATAAATTCCACCCATATAAACATACACATTTTTTGAGTTAAATTTATTTCGTTCATTATGTCAACAACTTGTTCCTTCATTTTACCTTATCCTTTTATTTTTTTTTTTTTATCATTCAAGAAGAAAAATCCTCCCATTGTTCATTTAATATTGTTCAGAACTTTTATTTATTTTTTAATAAAAGATTATTTTTTATGTCTGATATAAAAATATATACCTACTTGGTTTTTATTTTTCCTTTTTATATTTAATTAATTAAATATTTTAAAATAATTAATTTTTAAATTAACTAAATAATCAGTAAATTTATACTACTAATTTTTTTTTCTTCTAACTATATTCCAACATGAGAAGAAAAAAAAAAATTCTATTTATTTTTAATTGTATAAAAAAATAAATAAAATTAATTAATTGATAATATAAATCAAACTGGTTTATATCAAAGCTAGACTAAAAAATTCCCACACAATTTAGAAATTTTATTATAAAAATTATAATATTTTATAAAAAAAATAATGAATAATGCGATATCGAATTTGTGTGTTAATATTTTTATAACAAAAAAAAATTGCAATTTAATATTTTTAACATTGTTAGTTGATGAACAATATTTGATAAATTGTGTTAATATTGTCATCCGGTAGATAAAAATATATATTTGTATATATTCGACAAATCAATTTTACGTTGTCTTGGTAACGTTCATAACAAAACATTATGAGCTGTGTAAAAACGAACATTTACAACATGACATTTATCATGATAACAATGATATTCATATTTTTCTATGTCCTGAACTTGACTAGACCATTAATATTTTATCATATCACCACATCGACAAATTTGTCGACTTTGTACAAATAATAACAATAATAACTAAAAATAAAAAAATTTATAATTAGTGTTTATATTGAACAGTATAAATATGTCAAAACAAATATACTATTTTTATAATTGGCAAAATGAAAAAAAATATATAATTTAATATAATTAATATAATTTATTTCGTAATTTTATTAGAAATAGTAAATAAAATCAACAAAGTAAATCAACAACTAAAAATCCCCTGGGAGTCATAACTCGTAATTTTATAAAATACAAAGCGAACATACCAGCAATCATTTTAAAAAATAATAAATATATATTTTTATTTTTTTCACAATCATGAGGGCTGTATAAGATCCATTATTTCATAATACCATAGTCACAGATGATTGACTATTTGCAATTCAAGTAGTTAAAATATATTTTTTTTTTTCTTACTATTTCTATTCCATCAATTCATGATTTATCACGACATGATTTATCATCGTCATAAATACGGAAATTAAAGGTCTCGATATTCACAAACTCTACAATTTAAAAAAAATATTTTTTAACTGTAATTAAATTATGAAATATAATTTTTATAATTAAATATAGAATCAACAATAATTTTCATGTAATCGAAAATTTAATTTTTTTAAAAATAATACAATAATTATAGTATTAAAAAATTATTATATAATTTCATCAAACGATATGATATTTCTTTGTGTTTTTTATAGCTAAAAAAAAATGTGTATATCTTTTTTTCAGACTGTTACGAGACATGAGCAATTTATCAACTAAACAAGTAAAGGATTTTCGTGCCAGGTACAATTCCCTTTTGTGTTATCAACTGATTTTCGTACATGATACATGCCAACACACCGATTGTTCTTCAACCAAGAAAGACAAGAAAGACAAGACCAACAGTGAATTAATACACTCAACCAGAGTAATTGCCTTTACCAGAGTAAAAAAAAACAAAAAAAAGGGAAGCAAGTATAAGCATATGCACTGAAGCTTGATGTTACTTTCTCCTGGCTCATTCAGCCTACTTCACTTAGAGTCTCAGTTTCAAACTCCCTCATCATCATCATCATTTTATCATCATGCTTTGCAGTGATCATTTCTCATTGCATTAAATAAAATACATCTCAGTAGTATATCCCGTTAAATAAGATTAATTTTATTTTTTATTGTTATTTATTTTTATGATATAATACAGTTATTTTTGTAATCAGTTTATATATATATATAGTATTGGTCTAGTTGAACTCGTTCAAACTGCATACACATGAATATTGTTCCTTTTTTTTTATTTTAAATAATTTATATTTTGTGGTTGGTGTTTATGTATTAATATTTAATATGTTAATATCGAGGTAAACAAAAGTTACAATAAATATAGAAATATATAAATTTATTTTTTCTATTTTTCTTTATATAGGTTTATAATACGATGGAAGCTATAACTTGTAACGATCCAACTTTGAAAGTTATACGAATGAAAATGAAGCGCCGTTGACGTTAGTAATTGGTGCCTCCAATGGACACCTGGTTGTCCCACCCAGGTTTTTTTTTATATTTATTGTCGTCAGTTCGATCCGGTCAGTGATACACTGAGGACTATGAACAACGAATCAAACGAACGAAGTAAGTTATATCACAACACACGTGCTTTTATTATTTTATAAAAAATGATTTTTTTTATTTTTTAAATTAATTTTTGTATTATTTTATTTGTTTAATTATAATTAATAATTGATATTTTTTATTTTTTAGAAGATGAAAATGAATCTGTATATTCAATCAATAGTACTGCAAATTTGGTTGCTGTTAAATCCAGAGAAACATAGTAAATATAATAAAAAATTATATATTTAATTTTAATTAAATAAAAATATTTATTTGTGATTTATATTATTATTAATCAAAGTGTTTTAATTAATAATTTTAATTTGTTATTAGCTTCAAACGAAGGCGTAAAAAAACTGGTATTTTACTTTATATTTTATCGTTTTTGATTGCTGGTTTACTTGCTGGTGTTACTACACTAGGTATTTTATGTGAGTTAACAAGTTTTAAAAAAATTATACTCGATAGTTTTTAAAAGATAAAAAAAAAAAAAAAATAGATTGTATTTATGTTGTTTTATTTGATTTTAGATTCCAAAGCTCGTGCTGATAGCCTTGTTTTATGTGACTCTGAAGAATGTGTACGTATTGGTAAGTCTCATATATTATTTTGTTACCTATTGCTAAAGAATTTTAATTATATACTTTAAGTGTTAATTGTTAATTAATTATCTTATTAATATTTTTATATAGCTGCAAGTTTAAAAGAATCAATGGACACATCAGCAGATCCATGTCAAGATTTTTACCAGTGAGTTAAATTAATATTTAAAATTTATTTATAATCAAATATCAAGGTACACGAGTTTCGTTTTATTGATCGTGAATGTCTGATTTAAATGTTAATATTTTAATGAGTCAATAAAATTATCGAGTTTTATAATTTTTTTTTATTTTTAGATATGCATGTGGAAGATGGTCGGATAATCATCCAACGCCAGATACAAATATGATGAATTCATGGTTCAGTGAAAGATCTGACAAAGTTACATGGAGAGTCAGAGAATTATTAAGAAAAAATTTAACTGATGCACCTTGGGCTGTTAAACAAGCTAAAATACTTTATAAAAGTTGTATTAATTTAGGTAAATTAATTTCATCATTTAAATTTGTAAAATTAAAAATCGAAAAATTGATATTATTTTTTATTAATTTTTAGAATCTATGGATGATCAAGGACTGACACCATTATTTAATTTGCTCAAAAATCTCGATCTACCTCAAATACCAGCTGCACTTGGTCATAAAGATGGTAATTTTATTACTAAAATGGCAAAAGTTAGAAAATTTCTTGGAAAAGATGTTTTTATTGGAATTGACGTTATTCCAGATCCAAGAAATCGAAGTAAAAATGTTATTATAATTGATACACCTTCAGCAATAAGTCCTCTACCAGGGTAAATATATTTAATTTATAAAAAATATAAAAAAATAATTATTAATATTATCTAAATTTAATTTAGAGACAAAGAAATTGAAAATAGACTGAAAACATTAAAAGCAAAAATGACAAAAATTGATGAACATTCTGATGAATTAAATAAAAACAATCAAAGTTTATCATCAATTGAAAAAAATTATATTGCATCGGTAATTAAAGAAATAACAAATAATGGTAGTTTAAATTCTTGTGATTTAAATAATAATACTTTGCTATCTCATGATGATAAATTTTTTAAACTTGCCAGTAAAATATATGAACTAAGTGGAACATTTTATTACGTAAGATAAGATAATCATAATTTTTATATAAAATTAATAAATAATATAATTAATAATTATTTTTATTATAACAGCTGTCTCATGCTGATCATAATGAGACAATATCAGACGAGGATTTGAGTGAAAATGATTACATGACAATTGATCAATTACAACAAATAACAGATGCTTATGTAAAAAGTGAAAATTCATCTGTAACACCAAGAATAATTTGGCGACCGTTTATAGAAGAAATATTTAATGATATACCTGATGTCGATTTGAATAAAATTGATAGAATTCTAGTTGCCAATTTGGGATACATAAAAAATTTAGCTCTTTTTTTAGCATCAACAGACGATGATATGCTTGGTAATTTAATGACATACAATTTAAAAATTTATCTATCTAATATTTTAAAATATTCAAAACGTTTTAATATTTATAAATGGTTATTTTTTTTTAATTTTAAATAGAAACAGCCATATGGTGGATTGCTGTAGAAGTTGTAACTCCACATTCATCAAATAATTTACGTAAAATTTGGTCAGATTATATCGACAAACTTGTTGATGTTGAAGATTATGATCCACGTTCACTTCATTGTGCTGATGTTGTTAATTACATGATGGGTATGGCTGTATCATGGTTATTTGTTGATCCAGAATTTCATAATACAACTGGTAAAAATGTTATTGAGATGCTAGAAAATATTAGAAAATCATTTGAGACACTTGTTAGTAAATTAATTTGGATGGATAAAAAAACTAAAATTGCAACATTAGAAAAATCTAAAAAAATGGAATATGTTATTGGTCATCCTGAATGGTTATTTGATGAAGATACACTTAATGAATATTACAAAGGGGTAATTAAAAATTAATTATCATTAATTATACTTGAATTAAAATTAAACACTAATTTATTTTCTAATTTTTTCTAGATTGATATGAAGGAAAATTCATACCTTGATAATATGCTGACTATTGCAAGACTAATGAGTCAAAGTGAATTGGAAATAATTCAAAAAATTAATTACATGAATGACACATAGTAAGTATTATTTATAACGAAAATATTTATCGTTATTTATTGTTGTTTTATTTTAAGCTGGGGGGCTGAACCAACTGATGTTAATGCTGTTTACACAGTCATAGCTAATCACATAAGTACGTATTTTATTAATTAATTATAAATTTATTTATAAAAAAAATATTTAATCTAGCTGTTGATTATTTATTGGTTTTTAATAATTAATAAATTATTTAATTAATTGGATGCAGCAATACCTGCTGGAATATTACAGTTTCCATTTTATAATTTGGGTCTTGAGTAAGAAAAAAAAAAAAAAGAAAATAAATTAAAATTATTATTATTATTGTCATGAGATAAAATTTTTAAATATATTTTTAATCTTTTTATTTTTGCAAAAGAAAGAATAAATTAATTAATAATTCATGAATAATTTTTATCTTTTTTGTAGAGCTTTAAATTATGGTGCAATTGGTACAATTTTGGGTCATGAATTGACACATGGATTTGATAATTCTGGTAGGCTTTATGATGGTGATGGAAATTTACGTCAATGGTGGAGTAATGAAACAGTTATTGAGTACAAAGACAAAGTTGAATGTTTTATTGATCATTACAGTAGCTACCACGAAGCCGAGGTGATTGATTTTATATATCAAAGTATTTTATGAGAATTTTTTATAAATGTTGGCATAAAAAAAAAGGCCAGCGACTTTTGCATATGTTAAAGATTAATGATTATTTAATGAATTTAACAGGTCAATGAGAATATTGATGGAAAACTAACACTCGATGAAAATATTGCTGATAATGGTGGCCTCCGTGAAGCTGTATTTGCATACAAAAGGTGGAAAAATAAACATGGACAAGAACGTTATCTACCTGGCTTTACACATTTAACACATGATCAATTATTATTTTTAGGTTTTGCTCATGTTAGTTTATTTATTTATACAAACATATAGCTACTTTATATTTTTCAACACTTGGGTGATGAATAAATTAAGTCAAATTAATTTTTTAATAATTTTTTTTTCAGCTGTGGTGTGAAGCTTATACACCAGAATCATTGAGATGGATGTTGCGAGATTCTCATTCACCAGGACACATTAGATTACGTGCTGTTTTAACAAATTCAAAAGAATTTAATGAAGCTTGGAAGTGTCCATATGATTCTCCAATGAATCCATATAAAAAATGTCGAATATGGTAGAAAAAAAAAATATATATTTATAAAGATTAAACATCAAAAAGTCCAGTGACAATTTAATACCATATTTTTTTCTAGAAATTATATATCTAAAAAAATGGTAAGTAGAATATAAGTAGCGAAATTAATTGATATTAAAAAAAAAAATAAGGAAAACATTAATAAATTTAAAAATGGTAATTTTTTTTTTTAATAAAAAAGTTCTATTTATGTAAAAAAAAAAAAAAAAGACAATTCGTACAAATAATTTCAATATTAATTTTTTCGTTTGTTACTTTCTTTTCTTACGTTGGTTTTTTTTTTTTGGCTCTAGGCCAACATTGGCTCAATCAGTGATAAAATTAATGACATTGCAAAAGTTGTTCATTAATTAAAATTCCATGAATACAAATTTTTGGATAAATTCAAGTCAAAATGACATTGACTTATCGCATAATATTTTTTTTACATAAATCTTTTTGATAATTTGTAATGAGTGACATCATCATTATCTCAACAATTTACATTCATTAATATTTTTTGACGTCAATGATGTATAAAAAATTTATGTCTCTCACATATAATTTTCAAAGTAAAAATTAAAAAAAAAACTTACTTATGTTTTTTTGTTTCTTAAAAATTAGGAAGCCTTATCAATTGTCATTAACATCAGTTTCATAATACGATTATTATTATCGTATTTTTTTATGTGACAGTCAGTTAATATTTTAATTTTTTAGTAAACGTATCCACCATTGGATCCAATTGCTTGTTGAGTTGGTTGAGGTTGTTGTGGTGCTTGACGTTGTAAATTTTCAACAACAACTGTGTCTTGTTGTGGTGCTGCAACCTCGAAACGTTGTTGTTGTTGGTCTTGTTGTTGCTGTTGTTGTTGTTGTGTGAATAATTGTGAGATGAATGGGAAATTTGAGCCAAGACTTGATACATCTGGAAATTGGATGTTTGAGATACTTTGAGTGATTTGTTCAAAGTTTGGGAAGCTTGGAGCACTTGGAAAACTTGGAAAACCACCTTGTGCTGGAGCTGGAGTTGGAGCTACAACTGGAGCACTTGGAGTTGGAGCTGGTGCTGGAGCTGCTGTTGCTGTTGGTTCTACATCATCAAACTGTACTGGTGATGATTTTTGAATAACTAAAAAATTAATTAGAAAATAAAATTAGATATAAAAATAAATAATAAATAATAATTAATTGTTTATTTTAAGGTATATACTTACATGTGTGTTGGTAAGTTTGAATTGGAGCACCATAAACTGGTGCTGGTACAGCTTGTACAGATGGAGCTTGATAAGTTTGAACATGTGCAAATGATGGAGCACTGAATGATTGTGCACTGAATGATGGAGCACTGAATGTGGGTGCACTGAATGATGGAGCACTAAATGATGGAGCACTGAATGATGGAGCTCTGAATGCGGGTGCACTGAATGTTGGTACACTGAATGATTGAGTATTGAATGATGGAGCATTAAAACTTTGTTCTTGATGAGCTACTTCAACGACTGATGGTGCTTCATAAGTTTGTACAGTAAAATGATTTTCTTCTTGAACAACTGGAGCTTCATGATGTTCTACTGGAGCAACATAAGCTTCTTGTTGTTCTTCTTGAACAACTGGAGCTTGATATTGTTGTACATGAGCTACTGGAGTTTGATATTGTTGTACTTGTACTTGAGCTGGAGCTGGAGCTGGTGCTGAGGCTTGATAGTGATATGTTTGTTGTTGTACTGGAGCTTGGAATTTTTGTGTCTGTTGTTGTACTGGAGCTTGGAATCTTTGTGTTTGTTGTTGAGCTGGTGCTTGATATTGAAGGTGTTGTTCTTTTACAAGTGGTGCTGCACGAATTTCAACTGGTGTACCATATGATGTCAATGGTACATTGTTTTGTTGTTGTCTAACTTCAGAAGAAGCTGGTGCTGAATATTGGCTGCTTGATTTTTGTACTGGTGAACCATATGATGTTGATGGAATAACAACTTGTTGTTGTTTGGTTGAAGGAGTCAAGTATGCATTACTTGGCTTTTGTACCTGTTGATAATACTAAGTATTTAGTAATATATTTAAGAGAAAAGAAAACAAAAGAAATTATACAATTATTATATATGAAACTATAATTGATTTTATAATTTTATTAATTATATATTTAAATTAGCTTTTACCTGAGCATGTTGTTGTGGCTGAACTGTACTTATTGGTGTACCAGATTTGTAGTTTGGTGGTCCGTATGTTTGTGCTGGTTCACCACTTTTTCCTTGAGCAAATTGATTTTTAAGATGATACTCGGTACCATATCGTGGATCACCAGGAAGGATAGTCCTTTTAACTCTAAAACTCGATGATGGTGCAGCGAGGGTTACACCTACCAGGCATGCCTTTAATAATTAAAACAAAAAAATATAAAATATAAGTAAAAAACAAAAATAAACAACAATATAATTTTACAAATAAACATTAAACAGTCACACTAATTTAAGATTTTTTTTTTTCTAATAAAAAATATATTTTTATTTATAGAAAATATAAAATTCACTCGCTTTATTTTATTTGAAAAAAAAAAATAACACAATTAATATTAAATCCTTTGAAAAATTAATTTCATTTAAATTCAATAACACTGATTTATTTATTTTTTTTTTATTTTTTTTTTTCACTTGTAGACTCACCACTGACAACAGGACAAATTTCATGTTGATAGTTTGGAGTTTGGTGAAGAGTTGAGTGAAGATCAACAAAGTTTTCGACCTTTTTATACCACCTGATGCTCCCTCCAAATATATTATTTCGTAATTCAGCTTGGCATTGGACAGAACTAGATTTTTTAATCGATTTCTTTACTTATTCTCCCTCTCACCTTGTTGGTCATCATCATATACACCATCAGACCAGACTCGTGCGCTCATCTTTTTCATTTTTTAATTCTTTTTTTTTTTTTTTTAAATTTATTTATATTTTTATTTAATCGAGGTCCCCTCACATATTTTTTGGGATGGTTTGCCAGACGATGCTTTGGCCTTTCTTCAACACGATCATCACCTTCTTTTTTTATTCATTTTTTTTTATTTCTTTTAACATAAGAATAATCATTTATGCATCCACGACATGAAGATCGATCATTCTATTAAAATAAATAATAAAAAAATTTTGCATTTTAAAATATTTATATAAACAAAGCTGCATTTTTTTTTTTTTTTTATATCTTCATTCATTGATATTAATAAAAATATAAATAAATAATAAGTGGATGAGTAACGTGAAAGCATTTTAATGGATATTTTTTTTTTTTCAATATTTTTTAAATGTCTCATTATTATCATATTGCACAATTTTAATTTTTTTTTTTTTTCATATATACTTAATTATTTTTATTATTATTAAGAAGTTGTCGCCAGCAGATTGATGAGCCATTAAACAGGATTCATGAGATTAAGGGTCTTTTGAATGAAAAAAAAAAATAAAAAATAAACCGACATAATATATTAGGAAATATTTTTAAATATACTTGAAAGTAATAATACTGTCTTCAACATTTTTTAATATGTAACCTTTTTTTTTTTCTAATTTCTAATTTCTAATTTATATTCAATTCAATGTAGAAAATTTGAATTTTCAAATTTAAATTTCAGTGGTTTAGTTACAAATTTTGTCGTTAGGGCAAATAATTAGCAAAAAAAAAAAAAAAAACAATAGCCAATGCGCACACAATCGTCTCAGTGTGTTGCCAAAGTTTGTGTGTTTTTTGGAGCTCGTTTTTTTACTCGTAATTTTATTAAAAAAAGTGCATAAATATTGTTAAATTAATACACGTGTATATGAAAAAACATTGCGTAAATATTACCTGAATAATTGTGTATAAAATTCGTGAATAATTTTTCAATATATAAGTTGATATTTTGTGTTTTTTATTTGGCAATTTTTTTTGGCAATTTGGAGTGTAACCGGTACATGAAATGGCGTCCTAATATTAAGTGTTTATTGTTTTTTTTTACGTGTAAAATTATATTTTTTTTCATATGTCAAGAAGAACATGCATGTCGAAATAAATTGATCGAGTCGTTTTACATATTTTTATTTAAAAATAAAAAGTGTCGTAGGTCTGAATGTGATATTTTTTTCAAGACCTTTTACTTGTACTTTTTGGTCAAAAAAAAAAAAAAAATAAATAAACAACGATAAGGTCAGTTTATAATTTTATTTTATTAATTAAATTATTGTTTTTTTTAATTTTCATTGATACGTTGTCATCAAGGTCATTATTGAGCTGATTAATTAATTTTTTTATTAAGAAATTATTATTTTTATTCTAATGATGGTTAGTATAAAGCTGGTTTTTGTTATCAAATCTCATGGACAGACAACTTTCACATACTTATAAAAAGATGATAGGTGTATCGATGTAACACTAAAAAAAAAAAACAAATTTCTTAACTTTTGGTGACAATAACGATAGGAAAAATACAAAATTCAATCGAATGAAACACTAACTATTTCGAAATATTATTTTTATGATTTTTGCGTGCAATACTTGTCAAGTATCAATTTAATTATTGCAACAATTCAATTTACAATATAATACACCTTAATAATTTTTTAGTTTAAAACATATATAAAAAAAAAAACGTGTTAGATTTTTTTTTCAAGGACCTTATAGCCTTGAATACAATACAAATTTGTCTGTCTGGAATTTTCGTGTTTTTTATTTTTATTGTTTATTTTATTATTTTGTTTTTTTATTGTTTATTTTTATTTTTATTATAAGAAGCAAATTTTGACACTAGTTTTTTATTTGTGATTTTTTTTTTGTTCATTCTATGATTGTTATTATTTAAAAAAAAAAAAATTGAATGGTTTTTGGTCTGAAAATTCTTCTGGCTCTTCTTCGAAATGATTCAAGACATTATTCAATTTTATATTCATTTTATTATCATTATTATTATCAAGGTTGTTTAGATATAAATTTATCAATGTTGGTTTATGTTGTCTACGTTTTTATACAATTTCATTGCGATATAAATAATTTTTAAATAATATTTGAATAAAGTAAATCGTCCTCGGTTCAAAGAAAACATGACAACTTTTGATTTATTAATTAAAAAGTAATTTTAAAAAATTTTATTTACATTATGTCGTTAAATATTATTATGTGTATTTAATTTTTTAAATGATTCAATCATTCATACAACATAATGCATTGAAAAAAAAAAATGAAAAGAATCACAATTTATTTGTTTATAAAATTCAAAAAAAATAAATAATTTAGTTCAACAATTTATGATGTAATATTTTAATTTATAATTCATAAAAAACTTGATCTAAAATATCTTTTATTAATTATTGAATCATCGATTTTAAACTTGACATAAATAAAAATTTAAAAAACCAATTTTAAACATCTGTAAATTATTTACTAGGATCTTTAAATTTATTTATAAATATTTATATTTTTTAAAATAAAAAAAAAAAGGTTTTTTTTTCTTATATTTCTAAATTTTTACTAAAAAAAATATAAGCAAAACTTTCTAAATAAATCTTTGAAAAAAAAAAATGTATATTTTTTGAAAAAATACTATTATCAAATAAGAATATAATTTTAATTTTACCTCAAAACTAAAATCACATATTTAAAAAAAATCTAATTAATATTCAACGAATGATTTTAATAAAATTTCGAAATATATTTTGTTGACATTCATCCTCACAAGTTTGTTCCAAAAGTGGAAATGTGAATTACATTATTATTTACAAATTAAATTTTTATACAAAAAAAAAAAATAAATATAAATAATATACACCTTTCTCCATCATCAGTAAAATTGGTGAGGGATTTATGTTGGTAGGAAAAATCTAGTACTTAACTTTGCCACACCCGTTTATATCTCATTGAGTTACAAAAAAACATGATGGAATTATCTTAAATCTTTATTGGCATGAACATGTTAAAGTGCTTCATAAAAATCAAAATTACAATCAGGAAGTGTTTTGTCACTTTGTTGTTATTACATTTTTATTAATTTGTTTTTTTTTTTAATTGCCATTAATATTAAATAATCCAAATTGATTACAAAATTGATTTATATATACATTTTATGGTGACTGGTACCAAATGAATTTTGGATGCGTGTTGTCACGTATATGGCTTTTTATCTTCCGGTCTTTCTTTCTACTCTATCACCTTTCACTATTATGAATTTATTTTTTATTTTCATAATAATCCTCCGACTCAATTCAATCATTTTGTTTTTTTAATTATTCAACATGTCTCCAATTGAAACAAACAACAAAAAAACAAATATTAAAAATTTTTACATAAATAAAATGAGACATAAATTCACTTAAATATCTTCCAATGAACTGGTAATTTAAATAAAAAAAAAACAACAAATACAACATGGTAATGGTTAATCACAAAAAGAAATAAAATAAGGAAAAAAAAAAATTGATATCTGAAAGGATCTTGAGAAGGAAGCAAGAGTAAAAGAGAGTGCTTTCATTTTTTGATTGTCTCAGTAACGGTCCTTGTTATTTTTCTATATAAATAAGAAAATTTTACATGAGCAATTGTCAGTATTGTTCAATCCATCAAGTAATACATATTGTTTATTTTAAAAAAATGTTAAAAATTAATTTAACAAGTTTAATTTGCATAATTTTTATAATTTTTGAATATATTAAATTTACAAAAGCAATATCATTTCGTTATAATAATAATAATGATTATAATTTAGATAATTATAATTCATTTGAGCCAAAATTTTTATCACAATCAGTGCATTTTAAAGAAATTCCAACGAAAACAATACAAATAACAAAAACAGTTGCAATTAAAGTTCCAGTTCCTTATCCAGTCAAGGTACTTGTGTACACTTTTACTTTTTTTTTTTTATATAATTAAAAGAACTTGACACTTGAACTTAATTAATTCTGTTTTTATAATGTTTTTTTTAGATACCAGTTCACATACCAGTTCATGTTCCAGTGCCACAGATAGTGAAAGTACCAGAACCTTATCAAGTGACAAAGTATCAACAACAAATTCCAATGGTTATGGATAAACAAGTGTCACATTTTAATCCAATTCTATACAAAAATTATCCTCAAAATTTTAAAATTAATCTTGAAGAGAAAGTGAAAAATTCATTTGATCAACATGGACAATATGATTATTCACATTTGTATAAAAATACCGTTAAAAAGGATGATGTCAATGGCTATAACGATCATGTATCATCAAGACATTTTGATATTATTCATCCTGATTATGATGACCGTAATAATTGATCTAGATATTTTTTTTTTACACTTATTGTTGACAGTATTTTCTTTTTTAATTTAATTTTGTTATTATTGTATTTTTTATTTATCCTGTTTTAATTAATAAATTGTTATGCTGGTTGGTTTTTTAAATTAGAAATGTTTCAATGTTGCTTTAGTTTTTCTTTTATTTATTCGAAATAAAAAGTGAATGAATTTTGTGGTTTCGTGGTGGACTAAGAGATAGAGTTACTATCGTCGTTTTGAATAGAAATCTATTGGCAATTTTTATATTTAAGAATTATATTTTTATCTTTGAAAATTATAAATTTTTTTTTAACATTTGATCAGTGTTGAATCATCGACACATACTAATGAGGCATCATAATTATTTTTATTTTATTTTTATTTTTTATAACTTTGACTATAAAAAATAAAATTGAAATCGTTTATTTTTAATATTGATTTTATCTTTATTTTATTTTTATTATTCAACAATTATTATTATTTAAAAATTGAGGAATTTATATATTTTTTAAATACCCTTTACCATTTTAATAGGTTTTTTTTTTTATTTAAAAAAATTTTTATTACATTTTATTCACTTCTTAATTAATGATTTTATATTTTATAAAAATAATAATAATATACTCTATTTTGATGATAAATAAGATAAATTATTATTTTATTTTGTTGACCGATTTATAATTAATTTGCGTTCAAAATATCATGGCCTTGTTTTGAAAAAAAAAAATGGGGAAAAACCAGATAATTAAAAACGGAATTATTTAATTCACTAAAAGTTTTATGGGCCATTGAAAATTATATTTTTTATGTAATTTTTTATATTTTATATTTAATAATTAATTTTATAATTTAAAATTATATTTGTTGAATTTAAAAGTCCCCATGCTGATTTGTTGATGAGTGTCGTGTTGATTGACGTGTTCCAAATAAATAAATTTTCAATATTTGAATCAACAAATGCGTCATTCTCAATTTCCTTTATTGGATTGAATGAAAGATCTAAATTTGTCGTTTGAATACCACGAAAAGTACCACTTTTAATAATCTCAATTCCATTATCATTCAAAGCAACATATTTTGCTTTCAATCCCATAAAAGTACCAGGTTCAATTTTGAAAATACACTTGTGTATTTTTAATATTTCTAATTGTTTAAATACATTAAAAATATTTTTTTTAAATGTCATTGGATAATACACATCAAATGTTAAATATTTCAATTGATCCAGTTTATCAAATGCTCCAGTTATTAATTCTTCAATACCTGAATTTGTAAATTTAAGTTCAATTAGATTTGTTAAATGAGAAAATGTTTTTTCATGAATTTTATTAATATTAAAATTGATAAATTCAAGGTATTCAATTGACGATGAGGCATTTGAAAATGTATTTTTATCAAATTCATCTGTAAATACAGTATGAATAGTTAAATTTTTTAATAAAGAAAAACTATCTAATATTATTTTGAAATTATAATCACTATATGTTCCAAATTCTAAACTCGTTATATTTTCGATAGGTTTAAAAATAACCTTGTGATTATCCAATGTAAATAATGTTGAATGAATTTTTAAAAACTTGAGCATTTTTAAGCCATTAAAAGATCCATCGTTTATGTACAAATAGCTACTTCGCATTATTTCCAGACCATCGATCATCAAATATTTAAAAGCATTTGGTTCAATCTCACCAATTCTTTGGTCATCTATTTGAAGCCAATATTCACAATTATCTTGTACTGCTCCAGGACGACTTATTTCTTTGACAGATTTAAGAACACCCCAATTTTGTTTTGTTGAATTATTCATTGAAAATTGATTATAATCAACGATGATGTTTGCTGTTATGTATTGACGACATGGTACTTGCACGTTTGCAAAAACAAATGATGTTATTGAAATGACACTACACACCACTAAAATATTTATACTCTTCATGTTGTCTTGGCTAACAACGTGGTTCCGTTTTATACTGATGAATGATTTTAAAGTGATGATGATAAGCTTCCAAAAATAATATCGAGGCCTTTTTTTTTTTTTTTTTGTTTTTATCGATAACAAAATTTCATATCATCATCATCACTAATAGCTTTGGTTTTTTTTTTAAATTTTATCAAAAAAACGAACAAAAACTTTGACGACAAAAAAGTAGATCACTTGGTATCATAATAAGCATAAATAAAAAATAAAAATATTATTAACAACTAAACATAATGATCAATCAATACAATGAACAAAAAAAACACATTTAAAAAAATTTAGGTATACAGATATTTTATTTATTAACGAAAAAATACAATTAAAATTTGAGTGTATAGAAAAAAAATTACGTATTAATACTTGAACACATTCAAAAATAAATTGTAATTAAAAGTGAAATTAAAAATAATGTAACAATAAACATTGTTGCATTGTCAGGTAAGTATGTATTTTTTTTAAATTATCTCTTCCTGATAATTATTACCATGAAGAAGAGTAGCTAACTGCTGGTGATGATGGTGTCCAGCCAGAATTTTTTTGAACAACAACTGGTGATGAATATGCAACATGTTTAACAACTGGTACTGGATATGGTACTCTTACAGCATATGGACGATCAACTGGATATGGAACATGTCTTGTTACTTCAACTGGTACATGAACTGGATAAGGACGATCAACTGGAACTGCATATGGTACCTTTAAAAAATAAAAAAATATTATTTTTAAATTGATAAAAAATTATATTAAACAATAAAATTAAAAATAACAAAATAATAAATACCTTGACTGCAACAGGTATATGTTTTTCAACTGGTACAGCAACTTCTTTGGTGATGACAGTGTGAGTGTTTGTTGGATAGTAATTTTGAACTGGTAAATCAGAGTATGATGAATAGCTTGTCAGTCCAATTCCACTGTTAATTCCATAAGCTCCATAGGTGTTTATACCATAGCCAAGATCCCAAAGACCTCGCTTGTCTTTTTTTGTATCCAATGATTTATCATCTGATTTATTTTCAATTTTTTGTTCAGCTGTTTCTTCAACTGGTTTATCAGTGGCAAATACCACTGCCATCAAGGTGAAAAAAACAATAATCTAAATATATAAAATTTTGAATTAATTAAAGCACAAGATAATATTTTTTAAATAAAAATTTAATAAAGTTATTTTAATTTATACCTTGGATTGCATGATGCTCAAATTTGCAACTGATGAAGAACATGCTGACGATTCGAGTTTATATACTTTGTTGAGCCGAAAAACCCTTGTCGTTTTATTTTTTTTGGCAGTGGTAATATTGGTGGTGGTGATGATGACGAAGGTAGTGGTGGTTCTTAACTGCTCCGCATAACATATAGATCCTTCTCACTTTTCTTACGCAAGTTAATATTTAAAACTCACGTGGTTGACGAACTCGTGTCATTTTATGGGCACAATAACCCATTTTTTTTATATTTAACAGTAATATATAATGCGAATGTTTGCGTCATTCACATTTTTTACTTGGAAGAAATAAAAATATAAAAAAAAAAAATCTTAAAACCACAGTGTAATAAAAATTATCTTGTTATTATTAATTACCTGATTTGAATTAATTTTTACTAAAATATCATTTAAAATAAGATAACAAATCTATTTCATTATTATTACATTTAAATTGAATGGTATTATATATATTTTTATTTTTTTTTATTTTGCAGATTAGAAGTTATTGGTAATGAACTTCGAGATACCGGATTTCATTCATTAATCAAGGTCGATGTCGGATTATGAGAGAGAGAGAGAAGAAGAAGACCAAGGGGAAGGGTAAGTTTTTAAAGCCTTGATATTTTTAAAAAATACTCTGAAATCTCAACATGTTTTCAAGGAGTAAACCTGCTACTATAAAAAAAATAAAATAAAATCTTCGGTTCATCTTTGTAGATTGTTATCTTTTTTTTTTTTTTGTTCTCAATGATTTTTATTATTTTTTTTTTTTCATTTTATTATGGTCTGGTTTTCATCGATGAATATGCATTTGACATTTAATCGGTTAAGCCGAGTGCATTCAGTCCTACTGACCGTCAAATTTAATATTAAAATTCTTTCCTGATTTATTTTTATTTTTTGATATTATTAGAAAATAAAGTCTCATTATTATTTCTATAGAAAATATATTAAAAAGGTAATTCGTTAGTGAAATAAAAAAAAACTCTCAAATGACCCTGATATTTTTTTTTTAACATCCTGTGTACGTGTTGATTGTCATTTAAAATTTTTATTTTCTTATATTTATTATCAATACATGCGAAAGTACAACTCATTGTCAGCAGGGCCCCCAAATGAATTGATAATGTAAATTTAAATAACGATATATCAATAATACATGAAATATATTTGATAGCTGGAAAACAAAATTGCGAAAACGTGGATGAAGAAAGTTTACGACATTTTTATTTCACTTACTTTCGCGCTTATTTATAGCATTCAATTTTTTTTTTTTTTTTATGTATTAAATATATTTTATAAAATTTAACCCTGAAATTATAAAATTTTAATGGAATATAATTCTAAAATTATTTCCTATAATTATGTTAATTATTTTGTCTTTTTATTACTTAAAAAAAATGATTTAAAAAAAAAAAATCGATAATTATTTTTATAGTTTGATTGAAGATCAATCTTGAAAATTATTATCTATAATTATTAGGCAATCGAAAGATTCCAGTTTTAATATATATTTAACATTAAATATTTTTTAAAGCTTTTTTTTTTTGCTTGATTTTCACACGATGCAAAGAGGAATGGGTGCGGGCGTATAGAAAATATATTCAAGGCTTACCTGCAGCATTAAGAGCATTAAGAGTGTATCACTAATAAATAAATTTCACATGTATATTTTTTTATAACATCAAAATGTTATAAATGAGCCCTTGTATTTTTTTTTTGCAAATGTAGCAGTAAATAAAATTAAAACAACTATCAAGATATTGCATAAGCAAATCCATGGTGTTTTAAATACAATATTAGTCCTTGTGATTATTGATCGTGCAAAAGTCAATCCTGATCTCAATCTATGAAACATCAGAGTGGTATTTCGTAAAATTCATAAAAAATAAATAAATATATATTTTAAATCATCTCATTTACTTTCAAATCGCTAATGAATATAAATTATCAATTAGATTCTTCATTAACATTATTCAATTTATGCTAAAATATTTTAATAGATTTATTTAAAATATTAATTTAAATATATATCAGTTGGACTAATTAAATAGTAATTTTTTTTTTTTTAAAACTTAAAACCTTGAAAAATTCATTTTTGTTACAAAATCAATTTATTTCATCAATTAAAATTAACAATGTTCTACCTAAAAAAAATTAATTACAAATTATATATACGAAATAGAGTATTTTGTTTGGTTTTTTTGCATATCAATGTACATTTTTTAAAATGCTTTTCATGAGGTTTTTTTTGTTATCATTTTGTTTGTTTATAAATATATATTTCTTTTTATTTGCGATACTGATTTGGTGTTTTTTCTTGTTTTTTTTTTTTGTGTTTTCATTGCAATGAGTGATATGGATGGAAATAAAAAATTGTAAATAATAAAATTAAGAAAAAGTATAGGAAGAGAAAAAAAGTTATTGCATGATAGATCAAAGACATATTACTACATATTAAAATATTTAGTAGTAACTATCGTATCCACTGTGTCCATAGCTTGCATAGCTTCCATAAGACTTGACTGGTACAGCAACTGGTACTTTTTCTTTGATGTAAATTGGTTGTGGTACAGCAACTTTAACAGGGTATGGACGATCGACTGGTACGTGAACAGTTTGGGTTTTAACAACTGGTACTGCAACCTATTTTTTAAAATTATTATTTTATTTTTGACCATTAAATAAAAATACAAATGAAAAAATATATTTATAATATTTAATAATAAATACCTTGACTGGGTATGGGACTGGACGGTCAACGTGGACTGGGACAGCGACCTGTTGAAAATAAATTATTATTAAACAATAATTATTACTTAAAAAAATTAGCAACTTGCCTTGACTGGGTATGGACGGTCGACTGGAACTGGGTATGGACGATCAACTGGTACATGAACTGTTTGGGTTTTAACAACTGGGTATGGAACAGCAACCTGTTATATCAAAAAAACATTGATATTATATCAACAATTGAAATGTATATTATTATATAAAAATAATTTAATAAAACAAACCTTGACTGGATATGGTTTTGGTACTGGTACAGCAACAGGAACAGTTTTTGTAACAATTTGTGTTTTAACAATTGGTGCATGTTCAGCATAACCAGAGTATTCACTCAAACCAGAGTATTCACCCTCGTAACTTCCATAACCACCATAGCCTAAACCAAGATCTAAACCATAGCTTAAACCACGTTTTTTAACATTTTTATCATCTTCAGCAAATACTGCTGCAATCAGCATCAAGCAAATCTAAAAAATTAATAATTAAATAATTATTTTCAACAATATAAATAATATTTTTTTTATATATTATTAAAAAAAACCTACCAATAATTTCATGTTGATATGTTGGCAATGAGACAATTACTTGTCTATCTTATATGTTGTCTTAAACACTTGTGTTATAATAATGATTGAAACTACCCTTTATATAGGGAATTGACTTTCATTTATTTCTAACATCCCGCAATAAATTAACCAATAGCTAAACAGTATTATTCTAAACGCCACACCTACCTACCTTTTGCTTCTTACAAATATATTTATTTATTTTTTATGTTTATATATATTTAAACTAAAATGCATGGCTGCACAAAATACATATTCATCTGTATTATGTATATGTGTTGCATTTTATAAAACTATATAGTATTTTAAATAAAAAACAAGTGGGTGACACTGTTTGTTTGTTGTATAACAGTGGAGACAAACGATAACTCGTTTCTTTCTATGTAAATAAATTGTGGTGATTGTTTTGTGTATATCAAATCCTCGTTGTGGCTTCTATTAAATTTTTAATTTCTAATATTGTGGCTTCATATCACCTGCTTGAAAACGAAAAACAAACTATCATTATGCATTTTATTAATTTAATCTTGATTGGCTTTATTTTGAACTGCTTAAATTGCAGAAAAATTAGTCTATTGTTTTTTTAACAATATTATATATCTAGTTGCAGCCTATAATTATTTTATAAAATAATAGTCATGTCTTTTAATATATACCAAGTCAATTGTTTTGTTCATTGATCAGCGTTTTAAACAGCGTGCAAATCGCCTCTGGACCCGGACATTGATTTATACTATTCGATAAAAATATTATTGTATAATTTTATTTTATGTTTATATGCGTGCATTGAAATTTGCCAATAAGCTATTTTTAAATACTTGTATGCTCGTTGGATTGTTACACACACTCAGTCTGATTTATATTTTTCTTGAAAATGAATTGTTTCATTCAATGTAGGAGTGATATAATTGAAAACGAAAAGAGAACAGGCTTTATTTTTATATTTTTAAAAATACATGAATTTCATCAGATAATTTCAAATTATTTTTAATTATTTATTGGCCTTAAATTAAAATGATAATATTTTTTTTTTAATTACAATTTTGTTAATTAGTTTGTCGCCACCTTGAATAACTCTGACATGATTTTTTTATTTTTACTTAAATGAAAAACAAATTAATTGTGTAATGCTGATGATAATGATAAACTGAATATTTTATTTATTACTCTGTATCACGATTATTGATATCACCTCAACAGTAAGAGCTTAAAAGAAAATTAATGAGTCTCATTTCATGCATTTACCAAAAGATTATTTTAATAATTTTTTTTCATATAAAAAAAAATTCTGGATTAATTTTTAAATACTTTTTTATTATATATTTTTATTTAAATTTAAAATTAAATTTCACAAGTTGAATTACATTTTATGAAAAATATGCTTTTTCATTGCTCTTTAATTTTTTTTGTTTCATTATTTTTTAAAATCAAGTATTTGTCATATTTTTGGGACGAAAGTTTTGTTTTTAATTTTTGATATTATGATGAAAATAATAAAATCATTATATAGTTTTTATTTTTAATTTATCATTTTATCATTTGTGCATTTTTAAATGTCATTTTCACCTGATGCAAATTACGAGGTATTAATTATATAAAAATAAAATAGATCGTCTTTCAGTATATCCTTTAATATGATCTGGTAAAATGCATGTGTGAGATATATTTTATTTATTTTTATTGCACCCCACTGTTGCATTATTTCAAATTATGCAACATTCGACTACGACCGGATTGCAACGATCGTCGAGCATTTGTATATATATATGTGCGTGTTGACCGGTAAAATAATGTGCTTCTTGTTTACCATTTTTAAATGCATTCTCTCTTTTTTTATCTTTATCTTTTTCATATTTTTAAATTTATTTTTATTTTTTTCAACAAGAATTACAACTGACGCAATTGAAATGTATCCAAGATTTCCAGGCAAGGACTTTGCCGACACTTGCATATATTAAATCAAAAAATAAAGAGAACAAAAATGTTAATAAATAAACAAATGAATAAATAAACGAGTTTATAATATACAAAAAAAAAAAAAATTAACTGAGCCTTTTAATAAATTGAAACAAAAAAAAGATGATGATGCTGACAAGGGTATTCTGCTACTGTTTTTTTTTCTCTTTTTTTTTTTCTTATATTAAATATACCATTACATCTCTACTAAATATACATAATGAAGTAATAATACATATTTAAAATCTTTATGATGTCAAAAAAAAAATTGAACTTTTATTTTTTTTTTTTTTTAAATTTTTAAAAATTAAAAAAAAATTCAAATTGCATGTTACACGCATTTATTTCACAATCATCATAATATATTTATGCTAATTTTAATAATTTCATTTATATCCAGATGCAATTCAATATTAAATGCGTATTATATTTACAAGAGCTTTTTAAAAAATTTTTACCATTTACCAAATATTATTAAAGAGTTGAAAAAATTTTTTTATCGATCAATTTTTCTGAATAAGTAAATTTATTGCTCTTGCGACAGATCGTTTAAATAATTCTTGTTTTTAAATTTAAAAAATAAAACAAAATAAAATAAAATTCAAGTTTACTGTAATTATTATTTTGCATAATTATATTTTAAAACATTTATGAATTTTATAAAAAAAAAAAAATATTGTACAAGTTTTTTTTATTTTTTTAAAAATTCCATTAAAGTTTTTTTGTTTTTTCTATATAAAAATAATTTTTTTTGATATTTATATTAATGTTATAATAAAGTCTGCGAAAATGTAAATATCATCAACATAGATATATTGGGTTTATAGGTATATGTATATATGAAGATTGAGTGTATGTCGGTATAAACTACAAACGTGTGAGAATAAAATTCATGTTTATATTGCATGGCACAATCGAGACTCGTATGTACATGTTGTTACCAACTTGGAAGATATATTATTTTTATTTTTTATATTTCACATTTACAAATTCGTGAGAACGAATATATATTGTGTGCAGGGAACGCACCCTGGCATTATTTTTGTATTTTTTTGCTTGGATGAAGTAACTGAAAGATTGAATAAATTTTATAAAATATCAATGAAAGATGTACATGCATGACTAGACAATTGATAAATCACATTGTGGCACGTGTCTTTTCCCTTGCACAAATATATAAACAGCTGTGTTTTTTTTTCTTTTTTTAATATTATATCCAATTATGTATTTTTCATCGAGTCATAAGCCGAAAAAAAAAATTTTTCTAATCATAAATTTACTGGACAATAAATTTAAACTATTAAATCAAACAATGTAATAATTTTCTACTAATTTTGTGTTAAATAACTTAATCAATTATTATGTTAAAATTAATCAAGTTGACAGTTATATCGTGAGCATAGAAATTTTTATGTTTTCTAACCGGATTGATCGAGATTGATACATTGAAAAAATTAAATGTCTTACACGTATTTCAATCTATAATTTTTTTAAATATGTATTTAATTTTTTTTATTGAATCGCATGTCATTATAGATAATTAATTAAAATGCAATATTAATATTTATTTATTTATTATTATTTTATTTGAATTTTTTTTTGCAATTATATTCTTTCTTTTGAATTGTAATTTTTTTTAATTTTTTAAATTTTTTTTCTTCCCCAAAATTTGAGGTAATAAAGACATATAATTCCACGACCTAAAATAAATAAAAAATTAAAGAGTTTCGTGTCTCAGCGTGGGTGTTGTAAATAATCTTGGGAGGTATATTCATTCACCACAAAAAAAATACAAAAAAATGATAAAATTGCCTCAGGCTGGGTGGGCCCTTCATGCCTCAAAAAGTGCATTACATACAAGAGTAAAAATTAAGTGCTTTAAATTTAAAAATCTCTGATATGTCCATTTCCGTATTTAAGACAGTTGGTTATTAAAATTTTTTTTTTATTTTCAAAATTTTTTGACAATGACAAGAAGTACTCTTAAAATAATCCTTATGAAAATACGTAAATACGATTACTTGTTTTATGTATTTTTAAAAATCACTCGATCATCATGTTAAGTCAGTCATTAGCTTAGCAGCTTGTTTGATTATTTTCTGATGTAATATTATAGCTGTTTAGCATGTACCTGAAAGTATCTGGGTCGTTTCGCTCTAGAAGATTGTCAATTACCAGTTCCGATTTACTCTCAATTATAATATTTTGTTACTTTTTTTTTTCTATTTATAAATAACAACAAATATCAATTAATACATATTCATATATCAAAGCTTTGATTCAAGGACAAATGCTTTTTTTTATTTTCAAAAGAGACTCGTTGTTTTTTTTTTTTCGAATTGAAAAAACAATTAGGTCGATTGATTTACTTTTTTATCGAGGGATATCTCTGGATTGGCATTATCTGCATTTTTTAAAATAATAAATTCAATATAATAATAATCTGAATGAAAAAATAAATATGATTTTTTATAAACTTGAATTGCGAAATATAATATAATTCTAAATTTTTTTAATTTATGTTTAATAAAATTTTATTATATATCTGGCCGGAAAAATACTTACTTTTGACGAAATTTATTCTCCTTATTTTTATGAATATTTAAAATTAAATAATAAACAAATAAATATATAAATTTTTCTTTTTGATTTTTAAATTTAAAATGTAGCCAATATTTTTTAAATTATTATAATTTTTATTTGTAAAAAGTATAATAAAATGCGACTATTTTTTGATATGCTCTATTAACTATTTGTAGCAAATCCGGAACATTAATTAGTCTGTTAATTTTAGTGTCACAATTTGATCATAAAATTATAAAACATTAATTACTATTTCAACTATATTCGGAAGTATTTCATTGTTTAATTTCAAATTAAAAAAATAATAACTTATCAAATGAAATAAATTTATCAGCATTCTGATATTTTTTAAGAAAAGAATTTTTTATTAAAAATTAAGTCTTGCTTTAAATCAGATTTTTCATAATTATAATAAATAAATAAATAATAAATAAATAAATAAATAAATAAATAAAAGAGAATTAAAAATTGGTTTTTATAAATTAAATCTTTTAAGCTTCATTGTCAGCATCGCTGTCAGTTGTAAAAGGTGATTTAGTTGGTGATTCGGTCGGCCATTTACCAGCTGTTGCTGCTGGTTCAATAGTTGAAGTTGTAAAATTATTAAACATAATTGTTTCTAATGATGACGGTGTTACAATCATAATTGGTGTTGTTTTATTTTCACTACCATTATTTTCTTGTTGTTCTGGTTTTATTGTCACTATGTCAGTCACTATAAAATCATTTCCGTTATTATTCATTGAAGAATTATTAATTGTTTCATATGCATTATTGACAATTGGTTTTTTATTAAAATCAAATGGTTTATCTTGATCATCTGGTATTTTTGGTGGTGTTAAATCAGTTGAAGGTTCAACTGTCGCTACTTGGCATTGTCGACCCATGAATCCATTCGGACACTCGCATCTATAATCAACAAATGACAACATCAAAAAAAAAAATTAAGATCCTAATAACCAAATTAACAAATAAAAATAATTGAATAAAATTTCTGACCTGTAATCACCATTTTCCTTTGTCATACTGACACAAGTGCCATTATTTTGACAAAGATTTTCATGCTCATCACAGTAAGTTAATTTTTCATCACACAAATCTCCACTCCATCCTGGTTTACATCTACACTCCCATGGTTTTCTACATCCACCATTAACACATCCAGGATATGGTACACATTCTGTACAATTTTTACCAGTCCAACCAGTATTACATCTACAAGTATTTGGTCTTGTACACATTCCATTTTTCATGCTGCATCCTTTTGAACAGACGGCTGAGAAAAAATAAATAATTATAATAATAAAATATTGTTGTTTTAATAAACACAGCTGAATGTATTTTATTTACGTTTTTCACAAAGTATTCCTGTCCAGTCATCTTCACAACGACACTCGTAAGGTCTATGACATGTACCATGAACACAGCCAGGAAGTATAACACATGTTTTACATTTGGGCCCTTGCCAGCCCATACGACACTTGCATTCTCCTGGTTTATCACCTTAAAAAAAATACAAATAATTGATTTATTGATAGTTCAATTTTCATTTGATTTAAATAACTTACAATAGCCCTGACTTGGATTACAATCGGAATCACATATTGGCTCAGAACAAAATAATCCTTTCCAACCAGGTTCACAAGCACATTCAAAACTTACATTACATCTATTATCAAAGAAAATTATTGTTGGATAATTAATTTAATTATTTTAATTTAAATATATATACCCGCCATGTTGACAGCCTGGAAGTGGTACACATTTTTCACACGAATCACCATAGAAACCCAGTTTACAACGACATTCACCTGGTCTTCGACAGTAGCCTTGTAGTGGATCACATCCTTTTTTACAAATTGGCACATCACATAAATCACCTGTCCATCCTTTTATTATTTAAAATAATTATAATTATTAGACAGCATAAATAAAACAAACGATCATAAATATATTTATTAATAAAGTTGAAGAAAAAAAATAAAAGAAAATACCTGGAAGACATTTTACTTCACCAGCTTTGTCACAAAAATAATGAGAATTTCGATGTTGAGAAGCTGGAATTTCACATGCTTGTTGCTTCCATTTTGGTACATATCTATATAAAAATATCAGCCGAAATTTAACTTAATTTTATTATTAAAGTATTTATTATTTATAAAAAAAAAAATTCATTTTTTTACCTTGGAGCACCAGCATAGCCAATTGGTAAAATACCAAGACTAAAAAGTGCTGAAAATCCAATTACCGAATATCCAACATTATTTGAAGGAGCAAAGACACGATCACTACCGATTAGAATTGGTAAAACGCAAGCGAATAATGATATCATCTTCTCTCGACTTCACAGTCAAGACTGGAGGTAAAAGACAAGTCCAAGGCAACGTTTCGTATAACGGTATATTAACAACAAGTTCGAGGTCACGACATACATTTCTGGGTGGTTGTTGATGCCAACATACGGATGTACATCTTTGTATGTGTATATAACTAAACGCATACTGATGTTTTAATAATAACACCTGTGTATTTTTTTTTTTTTAAATTTCTTATAACCATTTTTGTTTATGGAAGTGTTTGTGTTTGAAAAGATATTTCACTGTTGTTGATGATGATGATGATGATGATGATTTTGTGAGTTCGTTGAGCCTTACCTGACACTACTACTTTGATTTTTTATTTTTTTGTTGCAATGCGTGAATGAGAGTTCAATGTACCTTACAATTTTTATTTAAAAAATATCTTAAAAGTCATATTTTCAAGAAATATTATTACAAAAATGAATTTATAAATATTTTTTTTTATTTGCTAAACTCTCTCTTCATTTAAATTCACTCGTCGTTGATGAATTTATTATTTTTTTTTAATTTTCATTTTAGCCTAAAAATTTTTGAAAGTAGAAAACAAAAAATATCATTGGTTTGTTGAGGGGGTTATTTTTTAAATAAATAAAAAGCGATAATTTAATTATATTTTTTTTTCTTTTAAATTTATTTTTATAATTATATATTTATAATAAAATATACAGTATTAAATATTTACATATATCTTCATCAAACTATTTACAAATAATTACAACTTTTTTTTTTTTTTCTCCTCTTTCATCATCATTTCAATTATTATCGCAAATATATGAACAAAAGTCTGTTAACTTTGACATTGAGCAAATATTTTTAAAAAATAATTTGACATTAATTGACTGTTTTAATCTTTCACATTTTTTTTTATCTTGTTTTTTTATCTTTTTTACAAAATTGACTCTATTAAATCTAACTGTACAAAGTGTTTTGTGAAAATATTCAGTACAAAGATAAGTAAAAACAAAAAAAGAAAAACACAAATATATATTTAAACTTCATTAACATCATCTACAGTTTTTCTTTTTGTTACTGTTCTTATAATTGTAATGAGAATTAATACTAATAGAGCTGATAAAAAACCTGCAACAATTGCCCACTCATTAATATTGTCTTGAAAATTTGGTTGATACTGCCAACGAAGAACAGGTCTTGGTCGTGTATCAATTTCAATTGGATAACTACCTGGACCATCATTTGATGCAATTCTTACGAGATATTTTGTACCAGGTAATAATGATATTTGTGCTGATGTTGTATCAACAACTTGGTTACCCATAAGACCACCAGTTTCTGGTTCCCATGATACAACATATGATTCATCTTTATCAGTATATTTTTTTTCACCAAATACATCATCATTATCAGTTCTTACACTATCAGTTTTTGTTGGTTTTGTATTATCATTATCATCATTATCATAATTATCACGTTTAAAGAAAAATCTACGTACAACTTCTTCAGTTATTGGTGTATTTTTATTATCATTTCTTTCAGATAATACTTTTTCACCATATTTTTCAAGATAAAATTGTCTAATACGATCATTAAATTTTTTTTGTTCAATTTCACGTTGTTTTTTTAATTGTACATCAACATCTGTCCATGATAAAGTTGCTTCAACAAATGCTCCATCTTTTAATGATTCAAGTTTTGGTGTCCATTCTTCCCAACTATAATGTTTTAAGCCTTCATCTTCTACAACTAATATCCATGTATCTTGTCTTAATGATGGTATTTTTGTGCTTGGATAAAAACCTTCTTCTTTCCATGTTGATCCAACTTTTCTCAGGACAATAGCAATATCTTGATTATTCAATTTAACTGGTCCTCTCATTGGTGCTGGAAGACTAGATGGCATGACTTCTTCCTCAATACGAGACAAACGATAATGACATGGTATCTTACATGCTGGACACTGTAACAAAAAGAAAAACCAATATTTTAATTATCAATTTGAATATGTCTATTAATTATTGTATTTTAATAATGAAAATATATTGTCATTTTAAATAAGTTTAAAGTTAAAAATATATACAAAAGACAAATTCAAAAGACATTTGATTGTAGCTATATATATGAAGAAGTTTATGACTGGTCCCTCAGATTGTTTGAAACGATTCATGCTTCAGTATAATGGCTCGTTCAAGAACCATTTGAACTAATTAATGATCTTCCAAAGTCACTTTACTAATGCACCATGTGCAAGAAGAATATATAGCTGTGCATTGTTCTATACAATAATTTAATGTATGGGCTTATAAAAGACAAAGAATAAATAAGACAAGTATCTTGACAAAAGTCGTGTTTGTGTCGTAACGTTTTTTTTTTTTTACAGATAAGAAACTATAAACGGTTAGTTGTACGTGTGGTTGGACTTTTTTTAACTTTTTTCTTTTATTGTGGTTTTGGGAATTCTCATCTTGACGAGATCTCGAGGATCTGTCGTTGTTGTAACGGGCAAAGAAGGTGCACATTTATTTAAAAGGTTTCATCTGAGAAAGAGATCGAAAGGTAAAAAAAAAAAAATAAAGTGGAAATTGGTTTATAACCTTTTTTTTTTGAGAGAGGGAAGTTCGGTCTTCCATGAAAATCGGCAGGTAGTCGTTTCTTTTCAGAAATTTTCATCTTGAATTGAAATTGGTTTTTTTTTTTTTTTTTTTTTTTTGAGAGAAGATGGATTGAATCCATTGAACGTTACAATTTTGTTTTCTCTTTTTTGTGTGATGTGAATATAAGAAGGGAATTTTTTTGAGATGAGATATTTTTCTTGCGCTCGGTCACCCAGTGATTTCAAGGATTCCCAAGGGATAATCGAAGATGACATACTGAGAGGTTGACTATACAATATATGCTTCCGAACGATCGATTTTTTCAACGGGATCTTCGAGAAATTTGAGATGAAATCGGCTAAACCTTCTCTCATTCTATTCGCTATTGTGGTTTATATAGAACGATGTTCATTCGGCTAATTTTACAGCTCACCCAATGTAATAATAAAATATATAAAAAGAAAAAAAACCTCGACTAATAAAAGAATAAAAAAAAAAAAATTATAATGAACATAATAAGAAAAAAAGAGTTTTAGAAAAAAATAAAAAAAATATATATACACTGCCCCGGGAATCATGATAATCGAAATAAAAATTTATTCACTCAATTTGATGAAAAAAAAAATGTTGAATAATAATAAGGTTTAATAAATAAAAACCCCAACTAATTTTTTATGTTTTTTTCTTTCGACAAAATACACAACGATATATTAACCCTGCAAATGAGTCACATTTTTCAAAACAAACATGGCTATAATTCTTTGCATGCTTGTAGCGTAAAAACCACAAACAAGAAAAAAAAAAATAAAAAATTAAAATTAACAAAAAATTCAGGTATACTTACATGGAAATAATTTTCTTCATCACACATGGATTTTGAAGATTCCCATTGTGTCTCAAGAGTATCGCAATTTTGCCAGCACTGTAATGAAAAAAAAAACAATAATGGTTAGATAAAATAATAATAAAAAAGGATTTGAAAAAAGGAAAAAAAAAAAGAAACCAGAGTGGGTATGAAAAAAAATAGCCAGAAGATGGTTGAAGCGTGTACAATCGCTGGGAATGAGCTGAGTGATCTTGGAGTGGATTTATATATGAAATAAAAAAATTAAATAACAAAAAAAATAATAATAATAATAAAATAAAAAATCGTAGGAGAATGAGTGGAAGGCGAATAAAAACCATCAAGTCGTCGGTTGAATCAGTCAGGCGATTTAAGCGAGGTCGGTTCGCTGTATCGCGACGTTATAAAAAATGGGAAGGGGGACAATTTTTAGGGGGGTTATGGATAAGGTAAAAGAGAGATGAATCTTATGGGGGGATTCACTCGAATGGTGATGCATATAAGAGTAAAAGTTTTATATATGAGAGAAAAAAATAAAATGAGATAGAAATAGTTTGTCGGGGGGTCTTTCGAATTAGCTCCAACCTGTTTCAGCCACAGGCCTTCGTCGTCGTTGTCTTCGTATTTATTGGGATAACCGCGTGCGGCTATCCCAGATTTTTATTATTCTTTGATATTTTTTTTTTTTTATGTATTATTATTTTATATTTCATTTTTTTTTCTTTCATGTATTCAATTTTTTTTTATTTTTTTTTCTCTTTTACTATTATATTTCTTGCTCAAGAGAGTCCCAAAAATATTCGATGGTTCCCTATGTATATGTATACCACAATCATTACTGAGAAAAAAAAAAGTATTATAGAGGCATAGACCCTTTTATCGACAACCCAACTAATGAGTTAATGACGTTTCCAAAAATCAAATCAGCACTGACCATTATATTAAAAAAAAAATTGGCTTACATCATTATTTTTTATGAATATATATTTTATTTTTTTCAAAATTAAAATTAGTATATAAAAAATAAAATAAATATAATGAGAATATATATTTTATTTTTTATTATGTATTTAAGATACAAAAAAATGAAAAAAAAATTGTTTCTTTTTCTTATTTAACTTTCTGTCTTATGGTTGAAATGAATTTTCTTGCGAGCGTGACATTCTGATGTTGTCAAGACACGCATACCATTTCGAATTATAAACAAGACTGTTTTGTTTGACAGGATAAATTTAGAAAGGTTCAAAATATACATATATATTATGTGTGTACACAATCCAGTAGATATGTATATTTAAAATTGAATTATTAATAAATAACAAGTTGCAATGTCATGGAACATCTTTTCATAATAATAAATATACTTGTGCATTTATTAATAATGAAATATCTGTATTTGAATGAATAATATATACAAAAGTAAAATTAAAAAAAATATATATATATTTATATAATCATAATAATAAAAGCGGTCATCGAAAAAGTTTCAGGTTGCACGAAGTATTAAAAAAAAAAAATTAAAATTGAATAAGAGAAAATAAAAAAAAAAAAAATTGGAATAGCAAAGGGTTTTTTCGAGCCCATAGGGGACTGAAAAAGAAAAAAATGTAACATGCATTTGGTACATAAATTTAAATGGTTGATTTTTGTGTTGTAGCTTTGAAGCAAGACCCCATCAGGGACTCGTGTAGTTTCTTTTTTTTCATTTTTCTCCTCATTCTATTAGCCTTCGTTTCTCAAATCGCATTTCATCCTTTTGTAAATGCATCTCTCACAAAATCTCATGACCGAGTAGATCACACAGATACACATTCATGGTGACCCCATGGAATCGATTTCCACGAAAAATTAATGGACACCCCCATGTACAAAGTTTGTTAGGGCAAATGAGCAACGCCCTTTGATACAACTGAACCTTAGGGACACAGACCTCCCCCTCTCGTCTCTCTCACATACTGTATGCACCACGTAATAAAGAAAAAAAAATATAAATAAAATATACATATATACATGTGCGTGTGATAATCGTGATTCTCCATCTGCCCACTCGTTTCCTCATACCCCTCACAAATTCAAACTCCCTATATCCACCTACCCACCCCTCATACATACTCTCACATACTTTTTAATTTTACATCTCTCTCAATGTAAATTGTAAATATCCAGCCTCAGGATTACCGGTTATTTATTTATTTTATTTTTGTTTCATTATTTTAATTTTAATTTAAGACCACCCCGAATTTAAAAAAAACAACAACAATTTTTTTTTTATTCATTTTCTTTCAATTTGCGTTATTATTAAAGTGAAAAAAAAAGCTTTGTAGTCTTTAATTTTTGAAAAGGTTATAGAAAAGGCGGGAAGAAATTGTAGTAATTTTTTTTTTTAAATCAATGAAAAGGTTACTTACTTCACTGCATAGTGTTTCAGCACGATTTGCATACCAATCGCAGGTGCCGTCTGTACTGTGGTTTTCAATACACTGCACTCTACACTGTGCAATTCTCACCAATGGACCAAGATCAAAAGCCATGGTATAGTTTACCAGGCCTGCACAACACATGACAAATAATAAACACAAATAATTCATTGTTGTTTTTATTTTTGTAATATTTTCTAAGTGTTAAATATCTTCCTGTTTCCTGGTTGGACCAAATATCAAATTACACAAACAGATAGAAAATTTAAATATTTCTATCTATCACTCACTAATTTATAATATTCACTTTTTCAAAAATTAATTCCAATTATTGTGTATTTATTTTAGTGTTGATTTATTTCGGAGTAAATGCAAGAATGAATTTCGTTTATTTAAAAATGTTGTGTAATGGTTTTTTTTTTTGGAGCACGTTTCAGATGATCTCTACCCTCGAAATTTCGGGATCAACTGTGACCCCTCGCCAGAATACCGATTTCTTATATAGCTTACGTTTGCCCCACCTCGCCGAAAATTTTGTGGTGCCTATCCCTACCCCATGATGATGGTCGTTGCCGCCACTAACCACTTTGCTTTTGTATATATATGTCTGTACCACGAGGATAGATGTCTAGAATTGTGGCGGGCCTCTTTTTTCTCTTTTTTTTTTTTATTTTACATCTCTTTTCAGTTGGATATCTCGGTCCAAGTGAACGAAAGCATCCCTCGTAATTACCCGAGGGCACTGTGGCGTCCCCCTTGGCATATGGCTCCGATCTCTTGGCGGTTCTTCGACGACCACCGCCAAGCACTCTTTCAGCACAAATGAATTTTTTTTTTTTTTTCCTCTCATCTTCTAAGATAAACAAAATTAATAAAAATAAAAAGATATTTTTTTTTTATAAAATTTAATTTTGTATTTTTTTTTTTAACTTATTTGTAAATTATTTTATTCAAGTGAATTTTTTATTTTTTATTTTTATAACCTGAGCATTGAATTAAAATTGTAGAGTCAAGTTAAATTTTTTTTTTTTTTTTTTATAATATATTTAATTTGTATTTTTATCAATTCATTCTAATTTTCGTTTTATTTTTTTTTGATTAAAAAAAAAAAAAACAAAAAGTAAATTATGTATCGAATTGTATTTTCCCCCTTAATGTTTTTTTTTTTTTTTATATCAATCCGTGAAATTGAAATGCATTGTGTCTAGGGGTAAAATATTATTCTCGGCACTATTGATCCGATGAAACAAAGATGAAAGAAATGAAATAATAAAAATAAAAAAAATATATATATATAGGATAATGGGAAAAAATTATGTTTGATTTTAAGCTTGGTAGATTCCAGTGTCTTTCAGTTGGCTGACGATGTTTATTGGCCACTTTGCGACGCGTGAATTGACTTGAAAAAAAAGTATACATATTATTATTTTCTAACGTCTGATCGTCCCTTAATAAGCTCGCAGTTGAAACCCCCATCAACTGGCTCGCTTCAACTGCATGAATCTTCGTTAACCCGCCGGCTATCATTTCCCATAAAATATAACAAAAAACACTTTTAAAATAGCTTTTATCGAGTTAGAAGTAATTTAAAAAAAAAAAAAATCTAAATGTCTCTTTAAGTACACCATTAACGATTATCCCTCATACATATATTTACGCGGATAATTATCTTATTATTTATTTTCCAAAATGACTAATATCTTTTTTTAAAAAAAACAAAAAAAAATAATATAATTTTTCAATTCCAGATATTTTGGGTTTATATATATACGTTATACTCATTGAGGCACTTTGATTCTCATTTTTCTCTTACAAATATTTTCATGTCGTAGTTACCGAGAGACCTCCGGGACGAGAACAATTAGCCGATGGATGTGCCCCACCCAGTACCCAGGCATATCCGCCCCAAAAAAAAAAACAACAACGTAATAAATGGCCCAGAGAAAAAAAAAATTATATATAATAAAAAAAATAATAATATAAAAATAAAGAAAAAAACATCCTGTATGTATCTGACAACAATTCGATATCAAATAAAATACAGAATCTCGTAATATCTTCCATCCGGTTCAGGTACATCACAGATTCATTTTTATATATTTTTTTTTAGATTTTGTCACGCCCCAAAAACATTGGTATCACATATACACTTATGGAAAAATTAAAAAGATAAAAAAAAATAATAATAATTTTGATGAAAAAATATTGTTTAGGGGTGGGTGTGGTTAAGTGTCTCAAGATATGCACATGGTGATCTTGAAAAATCCAAAGCTAAAAACCGGAAGTATACTCTATTTTCTTATATATATATTTTTATTTGTTGAAATAAATTTCGGCTATTTTCTTCATATTTTTAACTCCACCCATGAGTATATAAATTTGCCCCGTATAAATGTACATGACAATAGACAGGATGTGTACAAATAAGGGTATTTGTCTCGTTTGGATTATTGTCGAGTGAAATATATATTATACACACGTTGCTAAACGGCATCTTTTAAGATTTTTTTTTTCAATTCATCAATGTGTATATATAGATCTAAGCGTTTGTGTTTAGAAAAATAAATATAACTGAAAAAAATCTATAGTGAAAAATTCGGTGGCCAGTTATAAAATTCATTCATTCAAATTGTTTAGGAGTGAGAAAGATTATAATATATAAAAAGACGAATAGAATTATTTCTTTTATTTGCTTTTATTTAATTCAGGGTGCATCGTGACGTTTTATTGGTGAGACTGACCCTTATTTATTCTATTGCCTTTTACAGGATTGACACCTGGATATTGCTAATACAAATGCGCACGCACACGTACAATATCTAAACATTAATATTATTTTGAATAAACATTTGTGTATATAGAGTTATAGTAGAACGGGATAATGCGACTAGTTTTTAGATACACGCATAGAGGTATATATACTAGTGACAAAATCGATTGGGAAATGAAATTTAGTTTTTTCTTTTTCTAATCTTCATCCCTCTTTTTTTTTTTCAACTAAACATTTTGTTGCATTTTAGAGTTTGTTGGATTTTTCAAGGGAGAGGGATCAAGTATTCCTGGAAAAACATCAATTTGGCGCAACTAATTCAACACACATCTTTTTCTAAAGTTTTTTTTTAAGTTTTATTTTTTTCATTTTAAAATACTTCACTTTATCGTTTCCGACCACAAGGTCATTCACAAATACCTTACATTTAATATTGTAACATTAAATTCAGGATTAAAAATGTTGATAAAAAAATATAATCAATAAATGTTGGTCAACGTTACGTCAGACATGTACTTTGATAAATTATTTATATGAAATTTCCGGTGATAGTTGGGCTTATTTTATTATTATTATTTTGTTAATGGTGGAATTCTTGGAAATAAGATGAGTCTCTTATTGAATTTTGTTAGATTATATTTAATTCAGTCAGTGTTACTTTGACCGTTGGTGAATCATACACCCGATGGGAAAAATAAAAAAAAAATACTAGTCGTTATTTACTGGAGGTTATTTTCATCGTAATAATGTCAAATGCACGTGTGTCACTGGCTTTCGTCAATAATCCATTTCAAACAAAATTACATTTTTTTTTTTTTTATTTACTTGGAAATTAAATTGATCCTGTGAGAAGTACACAGGATGTATTATATTGTTTTTAATTTATTTTTATTTTCATTAAAATTTTTAATAGAAAAAATTCAAATCACACTTTTGATTTTTTTTCAAGATTGGTTTCTCATGTAATTTATTTTTTATTAAAATTTTCAATGGAAAAAAAATTAAATCACACATTTTTTTACAATAAAACATCAGTCTGGAATTTTTTTCAGGAAATAAATTCTTGTGGTTAAATTCTTAAGCTCGATATGGCAATTGGGAAAAAAAAAATTCTTCCGCAATTATATCCGCAACGAATAATTCCGTGAAAAGCTTCTAAACACATTGATGTGAATGCGTGTCACCCAAGCTTACGACATGTTTTTTGACTAGAGATTAAACTTGTATACAAAAAAAAAAAAAAAGGTTCTACATTGTTCCATATTACACTGTTCCGCTTTTGCGCTTCAAGATTTTACGCTTTGTTACATTTTTTGTATGGCTGGTTTAGAGACGACGATCTTCTTTTTTCTCTTTCATATTTTTTTTTTTTCGTTTTTTGTCGTCTAGAATGTATATTTATAATATTTCTTTTGATTGTCTGTTTGATAAGGTGCTTAAAGAAACCCCTATGTTATTTTTCTAGGCTCAAAGTAATCCTTGATATGCTTTTCCCTGTATTATTCTAACGAATTTTTATCTGCTTGGCAATCTTTCAGTGCTGATGAAATCTTTACTGTGTAAATATATATTATCATTTATCTCAACAGGAAGATACATTGGGGTAAGGTGACAAACCACGTCTGTCAGTATGCACTGATAATATACTTTTTCATTTTTTTATTTTATATATTATTTAAAGCAACAAAAATAAATATGCAGGAGTTTTAATATTTCTTTCTTTTTTCTTCAAACATCATAGAGATTATAAAAAAAATAAAATAATCTGCATTATATATTACATATCACAGTCTTCTCAGAGAAAAAAAATGTCCCAGCTTAGCAGCTAATCAGAATAACACCTCACTGAAACTTTTTTTTTTTTTTTTTCTTTTTCTTTTTATCCACATTTTTGTTATTATTATTTATCATCTTATATAAAAGATGCATCCAACCGCATAAGAAAAAATAAATCATAAAATTAAAAGAAAAAAAAACCCTCGTATTTTGGTATTTTAGTGTGAAATTTTACCTAAATGGAGACCAAAGATTATCCACACCTCAGAAGCATTCAAATTTCAATGGTGTGAAAAAATAAAAATGTAAGGAGAGAATATATGTATATGAAAAAAAGAGCCATCCATTGACCTTGCTTGTATATGAAATGAGAAGAAAAATTTTTAAAATCCCAAATAGATTTGATGTGTCTAAGTGTGTAATAAAGCAGAAAATTTTTCTATGCTTTCAACCACACGAGTTTTATTTTTTTTCTTCATAGTCAAACACTTCCCCATCATACATATAACGACACAGCAAATTTCTATTCAACCTTCAAAGTTTTCGCGTCAAATACATTTGGAGACAAATTTCTATTGTCCTCAGTTTTTTTTTTTTTTCATTTTTTTTTCTATGACGGATGCTAAAGACGGGCGTAAGAAAGACGATTGTAGCATTTCATTCAATAGTTTATATTATTTATATTTTTTTTTTTTTTATAAAAATATATGGAGGAGAGGAGAGACAGGTGATAGAATTTAGCTGCTTGAAATTTTGTAAATTGTATATATTTATGTTTGAAAATAATAAAAAAGAAAATTGTCATTGTGACAAAACGACGATATCGTCTTTGTCATGAGCAATGCTCACTGACAAATTTATAGAAAAGCTAAAATTTATGGTTTTTCATATTGGAGCTTATTGAGCGTACTACACACATTACAAACACATGCAGCAATACATACACATATTAAACACACACAAAGTGGTGATCCTGCGAGAGAAATTATTAGGGCTTTAGTCAGTTTATACTCTACTGTGGCTTGAGGATCAATTAGGATTTGTGGCAGCACCACATTAGATTACTTTTCTACGATAATAAATTTCTTCGAAAGGCTTCTTTAATTTAAAAAAAAAATAAATAATATTAATACTGAATAATTTATTAAATACAAAATATATATTATAGAATAAAAATTTATATATTTTGAAAGATGATGATTAGTATTGAATTAATTATATGTAAAATGTTTAACCCAATTTTTTTTTTTTTTCATTATTATCCGGTTAAGTTAATTTAATTTATTTTCAACGTATTATTATATAAATTTTTTATTTTTGGATAAAATTTATGAATTTTTATTTTTCCAGGAGTTCACAAATTATCCCTTGGGGAGTTTATGTCTGATGGCAATTATTATAATTAGACAACACCATTATTTTTAATTTTTATATTTTTTATTTTAAGATATACGATGTCTTCCCGAATGTGAAAATAAGTGACACTTTTTTTTTTTCCTGCTTTTGGAGTACAGTGTCGTAAATCAGAAGTTTAGTGTTCAGTCGTTCTCTTTTTTCCCCCTTGTTTTTTTTTTTTCTTTGTATATTTTTTTTTTAGTTCGGAAGATCGTCTTCTTTACATTTTCACTTTCTTTTTTTTTTTTTTTATTTTCTGATCGCTGCTGGTTTTATTTTTTAAATAAAGAAGTTGGTTTTGTTGTTGTGTGAAAGACACAGGGATGTTGATGGTCAACCAATGACCGTTTCGCACTTTTACGACAGTAGCCCATCAACTTTATTTTTCCCTTCTTGTCTCTGGATGTTAAAATTACTGCGCGTGCAACATCGCGTATAATTTAGTGCTGCAATTGTGACGTTTTTGAGATCCCCTGTTGTCTTCTTCTTCTTCTTGTTATTTTTTTAGCTTTCTTTTTTTAGTCTTGCTATGCTTTTGATCTTGACTACTCTCTCAGTTGTATCTTTTCGCCATTTGCACTTTAACTGTCTCGGTCGGGGATCTCAGTTAGTTGGTGGTCTCTCCAGGAAGTTGTGGGCACAGTTTTTTTTTTTTTTCTCTTTTTTTACTTTATTTTTTTATTTTACTTCTGAATTTTGTGCGCACTCTGTGTGTTGTATTCTTCTTAAGGTCCTTTTACGAATGACTTTTCATTCTTTCAAATGTTGTAAATCAAAATTCGTGGCTTTCGAAATTTGGTTTTCGATGCGGTTAAACTAACCTCCCCGGTACTTCCGATTTTTCCTGAAACTTTGTCAGGCCCAATTGTATCGTATTCTTGCAGCTTTTTATTCTTCAGTATCCTTTTTTTATTTCAGCCCTCATTCTTCACCAACTGCTTCAAACCGAAATTGACTTTGACTTTATTTACTGTGGTCACAACGGGTGAGCCTTATGTTTCCGACTTTTTTAACACCACCCGTTGTTCCTTCCGTTGTTTTTTTTCTTACTGTAACCGCAATTCTCCAAAATTTTGCCTTGTATTTTTTTTGTCGATATAGATCCAAACATTTACAATTAGTGCATGGAGAAAAAAAAAATAAAACAAATTACCGATGACCTCTGTGTAACCTGCTGTTCAATATTGTACTTTGAAGGCAACAATTTTCTCCCCTTAAGGGTAAAGAAAATATCTCATTTATTATTATACTTAAAAATAAAAAAATAAGAAGGACCATCAAAAATTACCGCGAACCTTCCAATTTCTCGCGGTTGAGGTTCGATAAATAACCCAGGGCGCCCTGCGGCCCTCCACAATATTTTCCCCTCCTACTAAAAATTATTTTTTTTATTTCTTTTACCTTTTTTTTTTTTTCTTCTTTCTCCTCAGCATTTCGCCTAGAATTTCTAGTCCTTTTTTTCAAGCCATTAGCGGCATCATAAAAAGAAATAAAATCAAAAAAAAAAATTTGTAATTTGCAAACAACACGATCCATCAAATATTCCAAAGATAATATTTTTATTTATTTATTTATTTACACTTTTATGATAGTTAAATAAAAAAATAAAAACAATTCTTTTTATTGCTATGAAAAAATAATATTTGAATAATAAATTAATACTGTCAAAATATTCTCATAATTATTTTCATAAATGCAAATTTTAAAAGTGTATTTTATATACTTTTATATGATGAATTTTATTTAATTTCAATTTTTATGATACGTAAATCAAATATATTATTGAAAAATGCATCAAGAAATTTTTCATCATTTTTTTTTTCCATGATAAAAAATTCCTAGATTTATGCACTCTTTGGAATTTTTGCATGTTGTATTTTTTTTTCAGTTAAAAATATTAAATATATATAAAATAAAAAAATAAAAATTCGTATAGCCACCCGTCGATTATTATACTTGATCTTACAACATTCATAATTTTCAAATAATAGCACCCGGAGGGCCAGACAAGACACGGTGGGGCCATACAATATTTAGCATATTTTATATACAAAATATGAGTGTGTAAAAAAATGTAGAATCAGGCAAAAAAAAAGATTGTAAAAAATTTACAAATATGAAAAAAAAAAAAAAATTCGTTTTAACGTTGTAGAAATTAAAACAAAAAATTATTGAAATTTATTGAACAAGGGTTAAAATATTATATATCGATCACGAAATTTAAATTCAAATTAAAAATTACGAATTATAAAATTATCCTCGATGGCAATGGTGTGTTGATGTATTTTTTTTTTTTCTTATTTATCTGTGCATGCGACCGTCAGAAGGACCAACAACAAGAGACCAATTTTCAGCCAATTTTGTTTCTCTCAAAACTTTTGACTTCTTTTATATATCGTTCATTTTAACCAGTTGCCTTTTCTTTTCACCTCTTATTCATCCCTTTTTTTTTAATAATTTAATATTTCTTTGTACCCTACTGCTATAGAACATCAAGTTCAATAATGCCTTGGGCAGTGAAAAATAATGACCCCGCCGTCGGCAACCATATGGTCACAAAAATAAACTATCCAATCTCTCCTCACTCTCTCCCGAAATAAATATATAAAAAAATTAAATAAACAATAAAATAAAATTAATAATAAATAAATATACAAATATCTTCAAATAAACAATAATAAATTAATTTTAAAAAAATGAATATTAATATTGATAAAATTTTACAATGTAAATCAAAAAAAAAAATTATTATTTTTAATATCGAAATTTTTATTTTCGTTTACTTTTATTTAATCTAAAAATGCTATTATATAGATTCAAAGATTAATATCCCGATAAATAGCTAAATAAAAAAAATTGCTTTTATATAAAATTTTTAATATATATTATATAGATCGAATTTTTTTTTTTGTTCAGGTAGATTATCAAGTGTAGTCTAAAAAAATTTTATTACCAATTTTAGTTTATTTTTTTTTTATTGTATCTTTTTTAAAATATATAATAGTCAAAATCATCAGCATCCTTCGTCCGCCATATGTCGAGGGTATATGATGATGGTTGTTGATATTGGAAAAAAGGGCTTTTCCTGATTTTTCTGAAGCGAAACAGATGGCTCTAAGCCCGCGCGCATCTTTTGAAAAAAAAAATAAAAAATATATATATAAAACATTTATATTTTTGGGACATGAAAAACCAGGGCATCCAGATGATTTTTGATCTTGTATTTACCAGCTGGTATACACACTTTGTTATATACTTTGTCAAATTTATCGTTGAAAAGATTCTTATAGACTATAGTAAAGGGTCATTATTACTTTAGACACTTTCGTTGAGTGAAAAAATAACTATTTGAAAAATAAAGATAACATAGTACCCGGATGACTATAATTTATATAAAAATAAATTGAAATAAACATCTATATACAGTTGACTAAGAAAATCAAGACAAGTCAATGATAATAATAAAAATTAAAATGTCTTTTAAAAATTAAATAAGTGTGCCGACACACAGTGTGTGTATGGGTATATTAATGTCAATTAATGAAGCGGCTAATATCAAAGGTATCAAAAAAAAATATAATTCTATTTAATATACAATAACAAAACGAAAAATTAAAATGATAAAAATAGCGTGTTACTGATTTTTAACACAATTATCATATTATACGACGGCTTAATTGAAACTTAATTGGTTGATTGAAATAAAAAATAAATTAAAAAAACGATATTTGAAAAAATTTTTTAAAGTGGTATGAGTAACATCGCGGTGGTCAGAACGTGAAGAGCTGTTGATTTTGGTCACGTATTATTTATTTATTTGAAAATAATAGAATATTTATTAAGTGCATCGATGATTATAATGTTATCGCGTGCTAAAAATGCTAAAATATATATATTTTTTTTTGTTTCTTCATCTTTTTGCCAAGACAGATTGCATATTTTTTTTTTTCGGTTTTTACACATAGAAAAAGTTGAGAATTTGTTAAAACATTTTTAGAAGTCTCAGCCCTTTCGTTATTTATCACAATAAAAATGTGGTATTATTCTTCTTTTAGAATTCTAAGAAAGCAAATTGCAATGGATTGCGTTTTTGGTGTTTTTGTCTTAAAAGAAAGCCCAGGAGAAAATAAAATTAAGAAAAAAAAAATAATATATTTTGGCTTCAATTATATCTCAAGAATTCTTTAGTATCTGGAAATTTTAAATTTTTTGCCTAAAGCTTTAAAATGCCGCAGGTGTCGTATATATTTTTATTTTATTATTTTTTCATTATTTCATTGGTATTTTTAAATTTTAAAAACAAAAAGAAAAATAAATTACTTTATTTTATTATTTTTTTTTTCATTTTATTGTCTCTGACAAACAACGAAATCCCAAACAAAGCTTCATCAAATTTAATCGACCATGATACTTTTTTACATGAAAAAATAACAATAAGAAAAATAAAATATATTTTTTTTTTTTATTACCAGAAGCCTTGAGCAATTTTTTGAAAAATGTATCATTTTATTCAGTTAAAATTCGGTTAAACTGTTAAATGGCATCAAAGCCAAATCTGCCGATGAGAATATTTTCTTATACACATTAATCCAGCTGAATAGTACTATACCTATAAAAAAAAAAATGTTATATATTTATTTATTTCTTTATATAAATCCCTTTTTTTTAAAGTAATATTTATTACAATTTTTCAAGATCCATTATTAAATTTAAACCCATTTTATGCTTGCTTATTCGCCAGTTTTATTGTTGTATTTATTTCAAGTTAAGTTGAAACTCTTGTTATTCATATTGTTAGCACATACATGTGCTGTTTTGTCCAATTCTATTATGATGCTGAGAGGGAGAGAAACAGAGAAAGCAAACAACAATTCAAATCGTGATCGGGCCCTCGGAGTTGTTGAAAACCAGGCCCAAGTTGCAGGTAGAAATATCTTTTTTTTTTTATTTATAAGGTTCATATGACAGGCTTTTCACAACTCACGTGGGTCAATTTTTATAGATACACACACACGATGTCTACGCATTGAAAGATAAATCTTGTTACCTTGCTCATCCACATGTTTGCCTTTACACATATCAAGTATATACTTTGAAATAAAATTTTAAAATTCTTCGTAAAAAAAATAAGAGAATATAATAAAAATAGTAATATAAAAAATAAATAAAACAAGGTAAGGAGTTATCATATTGGTGTGATCTTACTGGGTCGCGTCGATTTCGAAGCTTGAATTTACCTGATGTCTATCTTTATTTTTGATCGTCAACTTATTTTTTTTTTTTTTTTCTTTTACAAATTTTTTTCTTAATATGTACGTCACAACCTTTATACTTATACTTTTCTTTATGACATGAAAAATCTGATTATATAAAAAAAAAAAAAACATAAAAATCCTTTACACAAAATCTATAAATAATCCTCAAATTTTCTCAACATATCTAGATCTACAGTATTTTTTTTTTTCTATACTTTTTATAACTTGTCATTTTATAATTTAAAAAAATTTTTTTTCAAACAATATTTTCATGTAACATAATACCCACCTTCCTTGAATTGAGAAAAATAATTTATTAAAAAAAAAGCAACACATTATAATTTAGCAAATGAAAAAAAATTGACGCATATTTTTTTTGACCAAAAATTATCTTCAATATATGACAATTATTTATTACCTTGCTATCGGGCATTTAAATCAAGTCGTTGAAAAAAAATTTTGTTTTATTTTTTATTCCAATTTATTTTTAATTTTATTATATTCTTAAAATAAAAAAAAAATTAAAAAATTAAAGTGCATATGTGCATTATTATTATCTTGAATAATTCAACATTGAGCGATTGACGATGAAAACATGTTGTTAATCAGGTTGTAGCAATTCATCAAGAAAAATATCAGTGTGTATATTAAAAAAAAAATTTAAATAATAATCAAAAATAAGCGACAATTTTTTACGAAATCGTGGGAGTAAATTTTGGTGTCTTATGTGATTTTTCTTGCTTCATCTTTGGCCAAATCCTCGAGGGATAAATTGGAGGCCCTGACGAAGTTGCCCGGGGGATATTAATCCAACTGTGTTTAATAAAAAAAAAAAAAATAAATAATAATATATATGAAAAAAAAAAAATATGTATGCATTGAAAAGAAAGTATAAAAAAAAAAAATATAAAGTACCTAGTAAGATGCATTCATACAGATCGTTTGGCCTCCTCATTCGTGTTTATATATATTTATTCCATTCGGGAGCAAACTATACGCAATGTCGGCATCTGTGCCGAGTGATTCATTGGTTTTTATTTTTTAAGGGGGGTATATTTCAAAAGGGAGACAAATCCCCCGTGTGTTGGGTTATATGATTTTTGGTACAGAGTACTGCAGAGAAAGAAAGACATATAAATTTATCCACTGGGGAATAGAAGCCTTGATGCTCTTCTCTCATGATGATGATGATTTTTTTTTATTTTATTTTTTTATTCTTTTCGTTGTTGGTGGTTCACTTTTGTTGATTTTTTGACTTAGCATCATTCCTGGCTATGCTTTCAGCTACCGTTGACTAATTTCATTTAAAAATTTCACAGCTAAAAAACTAATTTATATAATATTTTTGAAAATATATAAAAAGCCAAAAAAAAAAAGAAAAAAGATTTTATTTTTTTATTATTAAAATAGACAGTACTTGTATAATTTTTTATTTTATTTTTTTTTTTACTTTTTAGCTATTTTTAAAACATAAATTATATTCTTTACAATTTTTTTTATTTCATTTCATTTTTTTTTTTTGAACCCCTTTTTTAACTGTCAATCATGGCTTGTAAATTTACTTGATTATTTTATTTATTTACTAATTAAAATGTTAAAATATTTATGTTATATTGAGTCTTCATGAATTTTTTTTTAAAACAAAAAAAAAGGTTAAATAAATAAATGATTGTTTTTATTATTTAAAGTGGCATGCAAGCTGTGAGGTATGTCGAAAGACAGACATACAGTCACGATAATACATACCGATGTATGTTTACACTTACCAAGTTGAACTTGGCACGTGGTATACGTCTCAATATGCAACTGAAATATAGAATCGACCCTCCTCTTCAATGTCCATGCATGTCGAGTGCCTCTTATTGGTGTGCATCCACGGACGAGTAGTTTCAATTTTATATTTTTTTTTTCATTCTATTTTTCATCTGCTCAATTTTTCTTATTTTTTTTTTAACTCGCATGTATATTTTTTATTCTTTTCATAACTATTTTTATAATAATAAAATTAATAACAATAATAAAAAAAAACCAGCCATATGTATGCTTATGAATAACCGTTTATAATGTCCTGCAACTGACATATGAAAATTTCATCTTTTTTAAAATAAGCACTACAACATTTTTATTTTCATAATAATTTATATATATTTTTTACCTCTAGAAAGTTAGCACACCACAATGGGCACAAACTAATATAGAACTAAAATTTTATATTTTTTTTGTGCTATTTTTATGTTAAACTCGCGATTTTCGTGCTTTTATATATTTTTATAATATTAAGTTAACACAACTTCTATAATAATCAACTTATTCCAAAGAACTTTCGACCAAAATTATGTGCTTTTTATGTGTTTTCATTCTACATTTGAATTAATTTTTTTTTCCAATAACTTTTTATTTAAATAATTTTTTTTTCTATGTTGTGCTAGCTTAATATTAAGTTAGCACAACTTCTTGAATAATTAACTTATTCTGATAAACTCTGGATAGAAATTATGTGCTTTTTATGTGTTTTTACTTTACGTTTAAATTAATTTTTTTATATAATTTTTTTTATTATTATTAGAAAAAAAAAAAATTATTTAAATATAAAAAGTAATTGAAATAAAAATTTAATTCAATTGTAGAATAAAAACACATAAAAAGCACATAATTTTGGCCAAGAGTTCATCAGAATAAGTTAATTATTTAAGAAGTTGTGTTAACTAAATATTGAGGTGGCAAAACATTGCATAAAAAAAAAAAATAGCACAAAAAAAGCATAAAATTTTAATTCTAACAATATTATAGTTTGTGCCCATTGTGGTGTGCTAACTTTCTAGACGTAATTTTTACTTGTTAAATAAAATCATAAAATATGTAATAATAATTTCTATAAATATTTATAAAAAAATAATAATTTCCAAGTATACAAATAAAAGTAAGAATAAATTAAATAATAAAAATTATTATAAAAAAATTATCATGTCCCACGCGTATCATCATCGTCTTGTTGCATATTTTAAAATTTATTTTTTTTTATTTTAAAAATAAGCATCCTAATTTGTCATGCGACCGTAGATGCATATATTTTTTTAATACACAATGACAGGGGTCCAAAGAATTTCCAAATTCAGTGTTTGATGATGTTCCTTGTCTCTGAGCCATCTATCTGACCCATCATTTACCTCTACTCCTTTCGACACTCGCCTTGAATGACAATTTTTGTTTTTTATATTTTTTTCTCTTTTTAATAAACCCTCTCACAAACACGACAATATAAATTTTTTATTTTTGTCACTGTTATTTTATTATTTATTTTAAAATTTTAGGTAGTCACGTTTGCACGTGCCTGTTATTGTTGATTGTATTGTTATTAATACTTTCATCATTTCTGTGCTTAAACTCAGGCTTATTCATATCAAGTTCATTTGACTTTTTACTTGTTGATTCTTTGTACGTGTATCTTGCTGCGTAGCATAGCAGCAACATCTCGATTAACATCAGCGAGTTGAATGTAACTGAAATTGAGAATGATATTTGATACAACAAAAAAATATATATAAACATTTTTACTTTTATTGTTTAACCTTTACGATAAACACAGTCTCAGTTGGATATATTTTTTGTTTTTTTTTTTATAGAGAAATAAAAATGACGGGCTCTTTGTCTTTTTTTTAAATATTTTTTTATCCCTTAATGTTGAATTTAAAATTTTTGTTTATGACATTAACAATATATTCTCTTCTCATTTTACATGATTTTTATATATTTTATTATTTAAATATAATATTAAAAAAAAATCAAGTTTATTTTAAGTACCCTTAGTTATCTTTATGAAAAAATCTAATTTTATTTTTATAACCCTAAATGAGCTATTTTTATTATACCAATAATTATCATTGACAAGCCTCGATGTTATAAATATTATTTAAAAATTATTATGTTGTTGAAATAAAAATAATAATAATGTTTAATATTAATTTTCAGATACTTACAATTTGCATAAATTTGTGGTGTTATTGGAGGATTACAAGGAAAAAGTCCAGTTAAAGGTAAGGCTTTTATAATTGAACCTTGTAATTTTGAGAAAAAAAGTACAAGTTGTACAACAAGTGCCTTCAATCGTAGCTTAGCATCTGTAAATAATAGTAAAATATATAAATTATCTATACAAATAAAATAGACCAAAAAAAAACAACCAAATTATAAATGGTTGTCTACGTAGATTTTATGTTTCAAAGAAAAATTTAAATCTTTGTCTAGACCAAAGATAATAGAAATACATTTTAAACAAATATATTCTATTATATATTTTTTGGTGCGATATTGAACTGTCAATCAATAGACAAACCTGGATTTGTATCCTTGAGGCTCATTGTTAAAATCGTCACACCATAAAGTGCCAAAAGAATACTCGTAACACACAATGGTTGAAAGTAAATATTGTATCTTGTGTAGAAAACTGGATTTTCCACTTGCATTATCATAAAAATAGTATATAAAATTCCCTGAAAACAAATAAAATAAATAATTATATCATGAAGTTATATAGCTCAGCAATATAGCAAAAAAAAATATCTAAAACTAACCAACGCATTTGTTGAAATTTAAAAAAATATATAGTGTCTAGACAAAAGATGATTATACCTGTACTATTGGAAATTGCAAAACGATTATGTGCAGCCGCGACAAATTAGTGTCATTGAGATCGTGACTGGGAAAGGGTAAACATGGCCAACAGCAACATGGTCCAACTTTTAGCAACATTTGTGGTGTACTTGTTATTCCTCTCTTTCCAATATCTAACACCACAAGATATAATCGATACATTGACATCGTCAAAGATATTTGGGTTATTGCTTCGGTCAAAAGTTGAGTTCTGAAAAATAAAAAAAAAAAACAAATATTTATCAAGATGATCAAAGTTCAAACAAACAAAACTGTCAGGTGATAAATTTTGCTAATGATTTACAAACAGATTAAAAATAGGCCAGTGGTTATTTTATTTATATTTTTTTAGTTAATAAATATCAGTATGACAGTATCTTGTTGGACAACAAGTGGACGTTTTTGGCTAGTCTAAAATTATATCTGTGTCATGGAATTTATACGTATTAAATTGTTGGCAATATGTAGTGTCTTGTTAATTGTTTCATCAATTTATGGAGATTCACAAATATCCTGTCGACATAATATTAATTTTAAAATTAATGTGGAATACGATCAGCTTCGTTGCAAGTCAGGTTGTCTAACATCAGTTAAAGATGTTAAATATCCAGATAATAAAAATAGTAAATGTGAATATTGGCTTTTGTTGGAAAATGAAAATTTTAACGTTATTAATTCTGATGCATTTAAAAATTTAATTATTGATGGACTTGTGATCCATAAAGAAAATGATCTATTTTTAAACTCGGAATTTTTCAATGGTTTGTCCAATCTTCAGTATCTGGTTATTCATACTGTTCATGATGTATTTTTAATTCCATCAATTGAAAATGAAGGAGAAGTTTTTTCAATGAATAATCAAATAACATACTTGGAATATCCATTAAAAACTGTTGAAAAAATTAAAAATATACTACCAGCTTTTCCAAAATTACAAAAATTGAAATTAAATCAAAGTCCTGTTGAAATTTACAATAATATATTTCCAAATGATTCATCCTCATTGACACAGCTTGAATTTAATGTATCTAATTCAGTTAAAATTTATTCAAAAGCTTTTTCTCAATTGAAAAAATTAACAGAGCTTAAATTTACAAATACAAAAATTGATTATCTTGACATTGGAGCTTTTTATGGTCTAGATAAACTTGAAAGTCTCGTTATTTGGCTTTCAGAAAAATCTGAAACAACAAGAATATCTAATAATATTTTTGTGGGTTTAAAAAAAATAGACACAATTGAAATTCGAATGAATCAATCATCTGCAAATTTTACAATTAATGATAATACTTTTTTGGGAATGAAAATAAATAATCTTAATTTAAAAAATTTATATATTGGAAAAATAACAAATGGAACTTTTAATGGACTTGATGTTGAAAATTTGCATATTCGACCAAAATATATGGATGAGATTGAACACATGGCATTTCAAGGATCGAATGTCAAAAATTTATATTACTGGGGTAATGTTATCCCAAATTTCAATATATCTGATTCCAAAATATTCTGGGGACTCTCATCAAACACAAAGATCACTGCTCGACATGATTAACAACTTGACAAAAAAAATCATAAAATAAATTGCAAATAAAATGGTATTGAGCATTAAAAATAAAATAAATAAATTAGTCGATTTAAAAAAAATGTAAAATTCTTTAAATTTATTAAAAATAATAAAAATATCAAATTGATTTTGTTTTTTGTTTTATTCTAAATATTTATTTGATATAATTTTATCATTTTTTATATAGCCACTGAAATTCCAGTCGATTGTCGGCTTTTTTTTTGTCGAAATTTCCGACAGGGCCACCGGGCGACACGCTTGAAATTTCAACATTAATGAAGGCAGACTCGTGTCTAGTCCACTCTCTACGATTTTTATTTGTGTCCAGATACGAATCCATCGGCTAACCGATCGTCGCGAAATAAAAAAATATATACATAATAAAAAAATGTCCAAAAAATAAAATAGATTAGATAAAAAAAATATAATAATAATAACAATGGAAAGAGAAATGTTTTGTCATGGACATTTTGAACATTGAAAGTCAAGTTTTTTTTTTTAAATAAAAAACTGTTTTCAGAAAACCACACATTTTGCCTGGAGTGGTAAACACGACAGATGCGATCTTTTCATTGTCTCTTGTGGCCACAACTTGAAGAAAAAAAAAAGTAATAATTTTTATTTTATATATATACCTATTCAGGAAAGAGAAACCGGTTCACTGTAATTGAGACACTCCTAACAATGACAATAATATCATTAGGTCAATTTTCAGCATATTTTTTTTTACCCCATCCTTTTTTTTTTATTCTAGTATTTTGAGGATGTACCATTATCTTACCGCTCACTAGAGAAAAAAAAGTTAAATAAAAAAAATAAAATTAGAAACCGGTAAAAAATTTTTAGACATAGAATTAGAGTTTTGCCGGATGTTACTTGAATAATTATTACATTTGAAAAAAACCTCCCCTAAGATTTGGTGACTAAGTAGAAAAAAAAAATAATGTCTCTCGAAATAATAGCTCTCGGGAATTTATCAAATCTTGTCAATCAAGAATTTTCTCAGCTGCAGAAAAAATTATTTATCAATTTTTTTATATTAAAACTAATATAGCTAATAAATAATTTATATTCTGCTGCATTTTATAAAATCATTTGACCATGGATTCAATTTGTTGTTGGTATTTAAAATTATAATTAACAATAAATCATTTATAAAGAAAAAAAAAAAATTACGATGATTATTTCATTGAAAATATATAGAAATAAATATTTCGAAATAGAAATATATTTTTATTTTTTAATTTATTGATTGTCAACACTTTTTAGGTATATATAAAAAAAATAATAAAAATAAATAAAATAGATTGAGAAGTCTATACATGGATGAGACGTTATCAGAAATACTCGAATGTGTGTGGAACAAGATCATTAGCTCACAAACGAACTTGTTTTCTTGTTGTCCCTCGTTAGGCTATCATCGTATATATATTTCTAGTTCCAAAAAAAGACAAGAAAAAATTCTGAAATTTGCCCTTTCCATGTATAATAAAAAAAATAATGAAAAAAGCCCCAAGGCCTCATCAAAAAACCAAACTATAATCCCTCTGAGAATGAATAAACATAAAAAAAGAAAAAAAGAAAAAACAAGCGTCCCCAAATTTATCCAATGACGATCGTAATTCAAACTGCGTGAAAATCTTTCGAAAACACTTGACGGTTCCCACATGTCAGTAGGTTCATTAAGGAATAGAAAAAAAAAAATAAAATCCCATAAATTCTTCTCATCGTTCTAATTACTATTATCATTATTATTTTCATCTTGAATATTTTTTTTTTTTTTTTTCATACCTGGGAATAGCCAATGCAACGAGGCTACAAAAACTGGCAATTGGATAAATCGTGAAAATAATCAAACAGTTAATTTTATATTGTTTCGTTTCGTGTTGTTGAAATATTTTCCAGCATGTTTCAACAGTTAGTGCAATTGTTGACAGTGTAAGAATTGTACCAAGGCTCAAAAAAATACTTCCAAAACCACCCATACCTGGAAAAAAATAAAATAATAAAATAAAAAAAAAACAAACATACAACAAGAAAATCGTAAACGAGACTCGAGTGTTTATTTAGTTGAGAGTTTAAAAATAAATAAAAATTCAAACATCTATTATTTTGTTTTTAAAAACACCTTTTGTAAATTGAAATAAATTTTAATTAACAATTTAAAAAATAGGTCAAATTTAAAATTGAACGGGCCACGATTTCTATTACGGTATAATTAGTAAAAAAAAATATCAACAATAGTAATACAATTTTTTCGTCACTTTATTTTTCTTAACATAAGATGTGAAGGTTTTGCAAAAGAGTATAAAACTTTCACCGTATATATTCTTCAAAGACGAACATACGAGTTTAGTTAATACGAGGTCGACAATACGTACAAAGTAGACCAAGTATAATTAAAAAAATAAATAAAAATAAAAACAATAATAGAAAAATAATAAAATTAATATAAATATACAGTTTTGTAAAATTTAACCTGTATTATGAAGCTTTAACTTTCCGGTTTGAATCCTGTTATAATGGTTCATATAATAATAAAGGATATTTTTTTTTTCAAGCCAAAAAACTAGAATTAAATTGTCATTATATTTAAAAAATTCCAGAAATCCATGGTGGGTTTATTTTGTTAAAACAAAAAGTGAAATTTATATTTTATTTTAATTAGTTTCATTGGTACTTACTGCTGATATAATCCACTGACAGAGGTACATTTTCTTGTCTGCATGAAACATTATAAACATATCTATAATTTGGACTATCTTCTGTAACACTTAATTGATAATCTTCCATTTGGTTTTTTTTTTTTTACTGTATATTTAATCTATTATTATTTAATATATTATTTAAAAGAATAAATTATAAAAATAATGAATTTAAAAAAGATGTTGAAAGTTAAGAACGCGATATTTGTACTGAGGTACAAAAAGAATGCCAACTCAAATGCCGGTCAGTGAGAGTTGTTCCCCACTTTTACCATTTCATCGTTTTGTAGGTTTCATATATTTTTTTATTTGTTCTTTAAGACCTTATTAATGTGCAAGTAATTGTTTTTTATTTTCTTGAAAAAAAATTGAAGGTTTTTCTATTTATGTATTATCAATTTTGATAAGATTGAGATTCGAGGTAGATGATTATTTTTTATCGGTAATATAAATGAGATTTAGCTTTTTATGAAAATTTAAAAATTCTAAATGATAATTGTTTATCAGGAGGATTTTGCTTTTAAAGTTCAATTATATTATTACTATTTGTTGTTTTTTTTTGTTTGAAAAAAGAGAAAGTTATTAGAAAGTATTTACAGAGACGAAATTCATGAAGATGTTTCGATAAAATTTCTTTTATCGACAGCTAGTAATACGAAATAATAAGAAAAAATTAAATCGTTTTGTATCAATCGATTGCTATGTTTACGATTGTTGTTAATATATAAATTTTTTTTTAAATTTAATATTTGAATTATTTATTTTGTTTCTCTATTCAACGATAATTATTACGATTGACCAACAATATCAATTTTTTCAAAAATCAAAATTAATATTGAGCTAATTTGTTGATAAAATAATTCATTTAATTTTTTTTTTTTTAATGATAGTTTATTGTTAAAATAATTAACATTATAAAAATTTGAATTAAATCATTTTCATGAATAAAATTTAAATTAAATCATTTGACACAGATTATTCGATCGACCTTGTGCAGTTGATGGAATTTTTTTCAACTTTTCGTTCACTTATATAATTTAAATAATATAAAAAAAAATTTATTTACTGTAGATAAAACAATATCCATCTACGTCAAATCAAACAATTATGCAAACTGTTATCTGTGTTGACAATTTAATAAATTAATTATTTTGCCAGAATCTTCTAAATTTCGTGTCACTAAATAAAATAAAAGGAGCATTACTTGTGCAAGTTCATCAGTTATCATTTGTATCTTGTCAAATAAACACTTGAAAAAAAAAAAACAGTTGAAAGAAAATAATAATTATGAATTTATTATTTTGTTTTTTTCTAATTATAACATCATTTTTTGCAAATTTGGGAAAATCTTGTCGACATCCATTTTCATCATTTAAAACAGTACTATACGTTAGAAATTCAAACGAGGCATCATCAAGACATCTCGACTCTGTGGTAGAAATAAATCGTTTTGAAAATCAACGATCAAATTGTGAACAATGGTTATCATTAGACAGCAGTGAGTTTGAAGAAATAAGAAACGATACCTTCAAAAATCTTCCAGTGTATGGACTAGAAATAACTGGAGGAAACTCAATCATTTTTAATGAAGGATCACTAGCTGGTTTGCCAAAATTACAATGTCTTAATATGTTTATAACACCAGTATTATCAACATCAAGTATCAACAAATGGACTAATATTTATGGAAGTATTAAAAATATAATTCACTTGACATATCCATTTGTTGTTGATGACGACATCAAAGAAGTATTGCCAATTTTTTCAAAGCTCAGAAGTTTAGAAATGATCAAAAGTCCATATGCTTTACATTCTAATGCATTTCAAGGTGCATCAAACACCATTACAGACCTCAAAATAACGACAAATGATCCTATAAGAATACATCATCGAGCTTATTCAGGTCTCAGTGGTCTAACTAATTTAACATTCATCAATACAAAAATTAATTTTTTAGATTTTGATGGACCTTTTGATGGTTTAAAAAATCTTAAAAATCTTAATATCTGGTTTGATATTTCTTCAAAAGCACGAAATATTACTAAAAATACTTTCAAAGGATTAAATAAATTGAAAAATTTGACTCTACGAAAAGATGATGTGATTGATCATTATTCATTTGATTGTTTTATTGAAGCTGATTCGTTTTCTGGATTAAAGCTAAAAACATTGGATCTTAGCAATTTTTATGTTGGACAATTTCGTATGGGAATATTCAATGGACTCAGTGTTGAAAATTTATATGTTAAACCAGTATATAATGCTCATGTTAAAGAACTTGCTTTTTATGGAATTAGTATTAAAAATTTATATATCATCGGTACAGATTTAAAACTTAATGATTATTTTAAATCTTATTTTGCTCTTCCAGAAACTACAAATGTTTTTTTTCAATAATGCATGAATTGTGGTCTTAATTATTATCAAATAAATTAATTAATAAATATTATTATCATTGGAAAATTATTTATTGTTTTATTTATACCTTTTTAAAAGTTATTTATAAATGTTATTTAATTATTTTTAATTTTTATCAACAGATGGTATTTGAAAAAGCCTTTACTCCAAGTATTTTTGATTTAAAAAATTTTAAAAAAATATATATTTATATTTTTTTATTATAATTAACAATTAAAAATATTTTTTTATACAATTTTATTTAGCTATTTTATTCACAATTTATTTTTCTTTCTTTTGTAATTCAATGTTCACTTGAATAACACAAAAAATATCATTTAGAAAATTTCAGTAAATCATTGATGGGAAGGTCAAATAAATTGACATTAACCCGATTTGCAAGAGGAAAGAAAAAAAAAATAAATTTATTCATGATTCAAGATGACTTTCCATTTTCTTAAATACATCGAAATATATTTTTATATGTATTTAAAATTGAAAGCCAAGAATGTGTATGAAAGAAAGTATGTACTTGTTTTGCATGATATTTATTGAAGATTAATCTCATTATGGTGTATAAATAAATACCTTGTTGTATGGATGATTTGAAATTAAATAAATTGCATTGATGCATCATTGTGTAGTAGGAGACTTACTAGAAAATATTCTGTAAGAGGGAGAGATAATCATTTATGTCCAGGTAAGATAGAGAGAGTTTGAAAGTAGGCCTCCAGTCGTTCAGTCACTTGTCGACTGCTTCTTTGGACGATTGGATACCACGATGGTGAGTTCTTCAAAATTAATAATAATAATAAATAAATTATATTACAAAATTATAAATTAAAACCGGCTTTTAACGTTCTCAATACATAAAAATATTATTTTTATATTTTAATTATTTTAAAAGTTATTCTTTTGATTAATTTTAGTTGAAATTTTTTATTTTATTTATTTAAAAATTGTTTTAGGGAATTTATTAAATTTTAGTGATGTTATTTAATAGTATGCTTTTTTTTTTTTAATATATTCCTTGACAGTGTGTAGTGTATTATTTTTCTATTTAAAAATTATTATATTATTGCAAACTGTAAATATAAATAATCATTATTTTAATCACTTGACCATTGAAATATCCCGGTATTCTTTGAAAAATTATTTACCCGGAAATAAATTGTGAAAGGTTGTTCTATCAAGCACATAATCTATTTATATTATTTTATAATTTTAATTGAATGATTTATTTATTTTTTTTTGCATGAAGAAGATATTTAATTATAGCGATTTTTCATTAAGCTCATGTTTAATTTAGTCAAATTAAAAAATCATAATTAGCATAACAATATACATGAGAATGAAAGTAACTTTTCTTTTCAATGATAATTACTTCTCATTATATTAGTTCTTAATTGTCGTTATTATTATAATTTTATTTATTAAATTAAAAGACTTATTAATATACAAAGAATTTATTTAATAAAATAACCATAATTTGTTTTTTTTTTTTTTTAAATTAAAATTACTACTTGTATGAATAAAAAATAATAATATTTATATCACGAAGATAATAATTACATGTGTAATGAACCACATGGGTCACGTTATTGCGATCAGTTGCGTATGTCGACTTTCTCGATTGGTCAAGGACCTTCTTCAATGGTCACGACATCACACACCGGCAATATTAAAAAAAAAAAAATTTATAATTTTTTTATTTCTATTTTGTAATTTGCTAAATTGACGACCTGTTTTTTTTTTGCTATATTGTTGAAATAGTTGATAATTTGATGATTCTATTGACAGTAGAAAATATATAAGCATTTAATAATAAGTATTTAGGTCATTACATTTATTCGGGGACAAGCTCTCGCTGTATGATGTCAGAGAAAAAAAGAAAAGAAATTTAATTGACTATTTTTAAAAGTTGAAATGAATAGCCATCAATTTTTTATTCACTAAAATGACAATGATATAAAATAATCAAACAATAGGACTAATATAAAAAAATGTATTTCTTTTTTTTTTTATAGATATTTTTATTATGTTTTTTGACGATATTAAACCTGGGAAGATGCTTGGATCAGGTACCGACGCGATTCGAAATTGAAACATCAATTAATAGGACAATTGATGAAGTTGAAAGATTAATAAAGACAGAGCCAAGTTTACCAAGACTTTCAAGAAGTCAAATAGTTGATATTCTTCATAATATAACATCAACGGATATGGATTCGTATGAAGAATCAATTCAAAAAGCAAGAACTGATTATAAAAAAGCACTAATGGTTGTTTTGCCATATAATTCAAAGGATTCACAAGGTGATGATTTAAATGATCTATACACAAAACCTCCAATGGTACAGCTTATTCATGATTCTGAAATAATGTTGCCATTTGCATCGATACAAGAAGAACCTATTGATCGTAATTCAGCATCCGAAGAATCTATTGATAATTTAATAAGTAAAAAATATCCTGATGACAATAATAACCAATTTAAATCATCCAATAATGAATATAAAAATCGTCAGCCTGCTCAATCTGAATATCCTGAAAAATTTAGTTTTAATTTAGAAAATTTTAATTCATTCAAGTCAAAATCATCAACAGTCAAACCAAAAGTAGATATTGTTTATAGCACAAGTGTTTTAGATGACTCAACTACTGCAAAATCAATAAATAAAATTCAAACAACTCGTCGATCAATTGACGAAGGTTTTCGACCAACAATGCCAACAACAGTATCAACAAATATATTATCATCTGATCAGTGGACGTATTATGCACCTCCTGTTACAAGTAAAGTTACATCAACAACACCAAAAATACAGACAACTAGAATGACAACAACAAGACGTCCTGTATCTTCAAGTTCAACAGTATCAGCAGCAGCAATAATAACAACGACAACGACAACAACAAAGTCTAGAAGACGTCCAGTGACAGGAAACAGGCATTTTATAACTTCAAGTACTACAGTATCTCCAACAACTTCAACAAGTTCCACAACTACAAGTCAAGCACCATCTACAACAACAACAACTAGACGTCCAAGAACTTCGAGGACAACAGTATCTTCAATGACAACAACAACTGCAGCACCATCTACTACGACAACAACAACAACAACAACGACTAGACGTCCAAGAACTTCAAGTACAACAACAGTATCTCCAATGACAACAACAAGACAACCAACAACTACAAGTACAACAACTTGGCAGCCACCCACAACATCATCCCAGCCACCTGCATCAAGAAAACCAAGTCAAATTCGTAATAAACCAACTTACTTTCTTCCAACTGTAATATCAAAAACTTTAGATGAAGAAATTAATTCTCCATTTAAAAAAATACCAGCAACAAGAAAACCACAAGTTGTTAAATACGATATGTCAGGTATTGAATTTGTTGAAGCAAATCCAACACATATTCCATCATTAAAGAATTCTAATAATAATAATTTTCTTCCACCATTTAAAAAAATACCTACACCAACAACAACAAGTGAACCTGAAGCTATAACATTTGACATGTCTAATGTAGCAATGATAATGGAAGAAGAAAAACCGAGACGACCTGTTTATGTAACACCAATGGCAACAGCACCAACAATAAAAGATACACCTCAACCAACAGCAACAATTCCGAAAATTCCTCAATCAATGAGAAAAGAAGTTGAAAGTCTTTTAGCAACACTTGGTCTTCGCTCAAGTAAAGACAGTAATGAATCAAAATCAAGCACTTTATCAAATGAAATTAATACAGAAAAAGATTCAATAATACAAGATAGTAGTAATATAATTCCTGGCTATACACCAAGTCTTGATGATGCTAAAAATAATTCACCATCAATTGCTGCACAAAATACATTTAATAATATTCCAAATGATTTACAAAATAACGTAAATAATTTTACACCTGATGTACAGCTTTTGTTTAAAAAATTTGGACTTCAAATACCATCTGAATACAGTGATAAATCATCATTAAAAACAACAACAACGACAACAGTAAAACCAACATATCGTTCAACTCCAACAAAAAATTCATGGAATATCTTTAAGCCACTTCCAACATCCGAGGTTAAAGATGAAAGTATGAAAGATTTTCTAGCTAAATTTGGTCTTGGTGTACCAGAAACACGTCAAGAAAAAGCATTAAAAAAATTTAATAAATCATCAGTTAATAATGAACGTTCTGTGATTGATGCAGTGCCAAATAATATGAGAGATATTCTCGAAAATATTGGTTTGATTGGACCAAGAATAGTAACAAAGCCAAAAATAAAAATAACATCATCAACAACAACTACAACAACAACAACAACTGAAACTCCTGAAAAATTACATGTTTTTAAACCACATGAATCATTGCTTGGTGATGAAAAACAACGTGATAAAATAAATGAACTATTAGATACTGTTAAATTGGTACAAGAGGGTAAAGCTGATGTTGCTGATGTAAGAAAAGTTGCAAATGAACTTCTTAATAATACAAAATCACTTAATGATGATCCAGATTTATTGGCATTAGAAAAAATTCTTAACAATTATGATGGTGAAATGAAAAATCAAGTTAAACGACAGAAATATCAAATGATGGCTGATTCAATGGACATGGCATCAAGTGGTAATTATTTTTTTTTCCATTATATTAATTAATTTTTAATTTTTGCCAGCAACATGCTGTTATTTTGATATTTTAATTTTTTTGCTGAATTAATATTGAATCGCATAACTTCTTTATTGCATCATAAAGTAAACTTTCATACAGTTTTTATGATGGTTGTAAAATAGTATTGGATGTTGTTGAAGCATGACAAGTGGAACTTGTTCACTTGTTACATGATCCGTGATTCTTTTATGTTAATTATTTGAACCTGATATAGCAATAATAATATTTTATAAAACAACTAACGGTTGTTGATGGTTTACGATGTCAATTTCACCTTCATTACTATTATTATAATAATGATATATATTTTTCTTTGATTTTTTAGAAGCAGAAATGAGCATAGTTCCAGCACCATCAAAAGACGTGTCAAATACAACTGATAAAAATATGCTTGATATATTAACAACACCAACTGATTCAATTGGAACAGCTGCAGCTGTTGATGCAAAAGTTGTTAATTCAGAAGTTGGGACATTAACAACATCAACAATGTCAACACCTACTGAAGGACCAAATATTGATGATTTAGCTGATTCATTTGGAGGTAGCACTGCTGAACCTGATCCTGTTTTACCAACACCAAAAAAATCTGGTCTTTATTTTTTGGTTGATTGGAATTCATTTCTTGAAGTTGGTGAAGATGGCAAGGACAAAGTTAATCTCAGATTTGCACCAAAAGTTGGTGATAAATCAAGATTTGTTCCTGTTTCTGTACCTTAAATAATTTTTTTAATTTTTAATATTTAATTATTATTAATTATTTATAATGAAAAGATAAACAAAAAAATCAAAAAGAAATAAAAAAAAAATTTCAAGGATTTTTTTTTTTTTTTCTACGGATAAATCAAAGAGTTTGTCAATCATTTTTATTAATTTGTATATTTTTATTTTATTTTATTTTTTCTCTGTATAAAAAATTAATGTTATTATGATGGATAAAATTTAAGAGCCATCAGTTTAAGACAAAAAAGAGGTCATATGTATTGTTGTATTAAATAAAGATAAAAAAAATTAAATACGTGTATTTATATTATTTACATTTGTCTTTTTAAAAATATAATATTTTGTACTTTGCTACGCATGTTACTGTTGGCCCCAATTCATAATTTATCATGAAAAAAAAATACTAATGAATATTATTAATAAAAATATTAGATAAATCACGAATACATCAATGAAAAATTTAAATTATATTGCCTTATATAAATTATGAAAATTAATAATACTTTTCATTCGTTGGAAAAATTAATCAAGTCCAGAAAAATAAATATTCTTTTGATATGATTTTCTAAATTTAATTTATTAAGTATTGTTATTCCACAAATTAATGTTATTTATAGATATAAAATTATTAAATAATATGCTAATCTAAAAATATTTCTTTGGAATATAAAAAAGTCATTACTGTCTGAAGTAAAATCGAAAAAAAAAACGAAAATTTTATAGTAAAAAAATAATGACGTTTTGGTGCAATTCTATAATGCTGGTTGAATTTATTACAGGTTCAAAAGTCCATGGAAGAGATTGAGAAAGTTATTCCAAGGTTGAAAAAAATAAAATCTACTAATAGACCAAGTCTAATATTATGAGGATATCACAGTGGGTAAGCTAGATATGCAGGTCTTTTTGATGACATCTATACCAAAGATGCTTGCTGACTGGCGATCACAACGTGACTCACTATATCTAGCTGTCCCATTTCTACACAACCTGATCATACCTGATCATCCATAAGTATTTAAAATATTTTTGAATGCATTAAATATTTATCTGGACGACGTTATGAATCAACAAATAACCAAAAGGTATGTTCAACTAATTATCAAACTATTCAACAAAATTAATTTCCAATCAATCAAATTTTTTCTTTACTATCTGAAGATTAGATAATCATGATTAGAAATTAACACAACAATTAAAATTGTAAATAAAACAATAGTCAATAATGAAATTTAAATTTGCTAGATTTTGTTTTTCTTATTGAGAATTTTTTAAGAATTTTTCTTGATAAATGTAAGATGGATAGACAAATATATTATGTCAGTAAATTTGTGCCACTTATTTATCATACTGAAAATCCTGGATGGAAATTGAACCTTGGTTTTTTTATTTTAAATATTTAATTGAATTAAAAAATAAATATTGAAAATAAACGACTTGTATTTGAATAAATATCAAATAAAAAAAATTTAATTTATAGACCTCACTATTAGTCTATTGAAGAGCAATAATTTCTTCATAAATTTCTGCATCACCAGTAAATGGTAATGAATTTAAAAAAAAACTTTCATCATCATAAACTATTTATTTTTTTTTTAAATTATTCAAATGTTATTTCACAATTTTATCACCAATTTAGACAAATTTTTATCATTAAAATTTTTATTTATTTATTCTTTGATAAATAAAGATTTATCATCATTGTTTTGAATATTATTTTGAAAGTTTTTTGAATTATTTCAACTGTTTTAGATTTACATTCACTACTTGTTATTTTTTTTTATATATTTTTTTTTATTGAATTAGTTTTCTTTAAATTTACTAGCTTATTTAAATGTTTTTTTTTTTTCTTTTTCAAGATGAGATAATATTTTTTTTAAATTTAATTCAGCTATTTCAAAATTAACTATGAAAATTGTTACTATTGATATTGAATTTTTTATTATTTCAATATATAATTTATTTTTATTTTTAACATTATTTTTTAGTCATTTATGCATTAATTAATTTCGTTAACTTTTGTGATATTAAGCTTTGCACATGTGTTTTTCATTGCTAAAGATTTATATTAAAAAAAAATATTTCGAAGCAAAATTTTCATGAAATTATGATTCTATAATTTAAACAATACCTAAATATAATAATCCTTAAAGTTTTGGAATTTAATTTCAATTATTTTTATTTTTTTTTCAATTTTATATTTGCCATGACTTGCAGACAAAATTCAACATTTTTTTCGCTGCGCGTTATGTTTTATAAAAAAAATATTTCTAAACAAAATTTTCATGAAATTATGCTTCGATAATTTAAACAACACTTAATTATAATAATTCTAAAAGTTTTAAAATTTAGCTTTGATTATTTTTATTTTTTTATTCAATTTTCATTTAATTTCCGAAATAAAATACCCAACCTTTTTTTTTCAAATTCAATATGAAATTATTTTACATTTAAAAATTGAAACAAAAAAAAGAAAAAAACTATACTTGTTGATTTAAAAGCTCATTAATATTAAAATTAAAAATTTCATTAAATAGTTTAATTTATATTTAAAAATTTAATATATTCAATATCATTTGTAATAAGTCGAACCCTCTGGGCAAATTTATATTTTCTATTGCCAATTACAAGTCATTCACGTAAGTTGGTAGAATTAAAATTTTACCTTGCGGCAAGCTAAATCAAATAAAAAGAATAAATAAATACTAGAATAATTTTTTTTATCTATTTGATACGTTGAATAAATTTAATAACTTCAAGATCTGCCAGTATTATGGTAATGTAATTTCTATACCCAAGCTGTCATGTTTATAGAAAAAATAAAAATAAAAAATAGCAATCAGTAGTGAATTTCTCAAAGATTAAATTGAATTTTAAATACATATCAACATATAATGGTTTTATAAATTCAATTAAAATCATTCGTTATCTATTTTTTTAATATAAAAATATTTAAAAAATACTAAATCATGATTCGTGTTATCTTGACCAAGGCAGACAATCACTTGTTCCAGATAGTGTAAATTTAAATTTATGTATTTTCCATCGTTTTAAATCGTGTCTGTTATAGCACATTTATAAACACATTTAAAAAAAAATAATACATTCTCTTGATATTTTACTTTTTTTCTAAATTAGAAATTTAAATATTTTATATATTTTTTTTTCCATCAAACATTGACCGAGCAAAGTCAATTTAAAGTCAACTAAAAGTACAATTGTAAGCTGTAAATTTTAATCTTAAATATTATTAATTTATTAGTATTTCAATTGTTATTTTATTATCATAATAAAAAATAAATTTAAAAAAACTCAAGTGCACTTTTTTGATGATAAATTTTATTTTAAATATTATATTCTCAGCATTAATTTGATGTATTTTAAATTGTGTGTAACATGTGTTACTTGGTGGCGTTATTCACAATATGAATAATAAAAAATTAAATTGCAAAAAAGTAATAATGTTAACAGTAACAAGGCATTATCGTGATCTTGACTTGTCACTTATTATGTTTTAAACTTCTGCATGCAACCTGACTTGTTTTCTCTGTATTTAATTTTTTTTTTTCTCATTTTTTTTTCATCTCAGAATGATGATGGTGGTGGCTGGCTTACGGTAGATCTTGGATCTTGGATCTTGGTACACTACTGATGATTCTCCAGGCGTTTCAGGAAGAAAATCATAACCGGACTTGTTGTAGATCTTGAGGTAAGACAACTAAACGGAATACACATCATTTGGATTTTAAAAAAAAATCATATAGCCCATAAAAAACTCATAAATCTTTATAATCTTGAAGAAAAATATATTTAAAAAATTTTTTTCTTTATTTTATAATGATAAATAAGGAAGTTTTATTTTTTGGAAACTTGATTGATGATGTCAAAAAAGTTGTAAAGTGTCCTCCAAAGGATTTCACTAGTATCTGAATTATCTGGGTCAGTGATGATTTTTTTTTTTTTATGTTTTTCCACTTGATTAATCATTGTTTAATTATTTTTATTTATTAAATTAAAATATTTTATTTATCTTACTATGCAAAGCAAACAAGCTGGTTAGGTAAAATCAAGTTTTTTTTAAAAAAACCAATAATAATAAATATTGAAAATAAAAAAAAAAAAAAAAAACTGAATATGCTATGTATAAAAATATAATCTTTGTTTTTTGTTGTCCAAAAGAATTCGTGAAAATTAAGGGATTTAATCTTATCACTTAATTTAAATTCTCAATTTAAAAAATGAAGGTACAATCTTATCAAATTGTCCCATTCGTTGATTTGTTGTCAATGAATTAAAAAATAAATTTTTTCAATTAAGAAAGTTAAAAATTTGATAATTTACATATTTTAAAAATTCAAACTTTGCTGAACATCATTGAAAACTTTCCATTTCTTGATTCTTGAATCGACAAATAATATAATATTATAAAATTTGTCTTCTATATATATTCTAAATAATATTTGAATTTTTAAATCCTGTAACCTGTTACAACATCGATTGATTAAATTTCTATATATTCTTTTCTCGCAAAAATAAATATGAATGAAATTTCGTTGATAAATATATACAACACTATTTTTAAATAAATGATAAATTTCTAATTTTAAAAATAACATTTTTTTACTATACATACTTATCTCCAGACACAATAATAATTTCGATTGATCGAAATTCACACATAAAGAGGCGCGCGCGTATATACGTCACCTTGACGACGCATGCGATCGTCGACGGACACGCGCACTCGCGGCTATATATCTCATTTACGAGAAAGAAGACAAAATCAAGTTTCCAGTAATATCTCGAGTATAATACTCGAGTGTTCTCAATGTGATTTAAAAATTAATAATAATTTTATATATTAAAAAAATTTTAAATCCCATCAAATATCAAATACATCTAAAATAATTTTATATAAAAGTAATTTTTTCGAAGGTTGACAAGTTAGTTAATCGTCAAGTTGATAAAAAAATGAAAAATAAATAAAGTAGCAAGGTGACATATTTACAGTGTGTGACCTCACTCGTCAAAACAACGATAATGTTAATTTTATATTTTATTTAAAAAAATATTATATTGTACAATCAACCATGATGATAGTTATTTTGTGAACTTGTGAGTGCAACGTTGACGTCGACGACAACGAATACAAACTATTCATAATCCAAAAATATACACATTAAATAATAAACATGTGTAGACATTTCGTCTATTGATTTTTGGACCGGTACTGCCTTATTTAATTTTTCACGTTTAAACATTGGCTTAAACTCTACTTTATTGACGTAAGTTTAACTTCAAAAAATTATTATTAATCAATGATTAATTATTCGTCAAAGAAACTGCTCCAAATTGCTAAAAGTAATTTTACTTTTTCTTTACTTTATCACCACTACATTTATATTAATTAAAAAAAAATATAAAAACAAAAAAATATTAACAGAAGCATCATTGAGAAGCGTGTCTTTTTGTTGAGCTTTTTTTTATTGTTTCGTGTAAGACAATAGAGAAAGAGTATATTGATCGCAAAGCAAGAAGATTCTGTCTGGAAATTTTGACGTTGTAATTCCCCTAGCATGCTACTCCGGTTTCATTGTTTCTATATAGTAAAAAAAATTTTAAAAAAGATATAAAATAATGATAAATTATCAATGATAATAAATATGTTTAATGGTGTTTTTAAATTGGAAACATAAAATAATAATTAATTGAGAAAAAAATAAAACCGAAAATGAATGGTGTTTGCGATCTTGGTCGTTTCTTTCCGCCTTTCTCTCTAACCAGTGTCTACATTTATACTGAATAATTTCCTAATTAACCCAACATCTCAATCGACTCATTTGTAAATTGAAAAATGATCTCTACGAATATTTTATTTATTTATTTTTATATATACACATTCTGCATGTATATATCTCTCTCAAAGGGGTACAACATTGAGAATTTTTAATTAAGGCATTTAATGAGCTCGTGTTTATTTTACAAATATATTAAATTTCCGAATATTTTTTTGAAAGGGTTTCGAGGTCGAGTTTCCTTTAATCAATTTCTCTCTTTACCTGAATAATCAAATTATTATTTTTTTTTTTTATATTGCACTTACCATAAAAATAATTACAACTTGAAAAAAAATGTTAACATTATTTTTTCGATCGTTAATATTTATTTATAAATTTGAAATAAAAAATAATTTTTTATTTAATACATTAAATATATATTTATTAAATTGAAATTATTATTTTTTATAAAAGTTAAATTTTTTTATATAAAAAATAAATTAACAACAAATAGTTTTGTTTGTGATTTGCAAATTGACAAACATTATCGTGACGGCATTTTACACGATGAGGCAAAAATAAAAAAAAAAAGTTATGGAATTGAAAAATAAATAAAATTGAAAGACATTAGAAAAATTAAAAAATAATATAAGTAAAAGAAAATAAAAGTCGGCCTGTGTGGCATTTTAAAATGTCAGTGGCTATATTCCTACATGAATTCCAATACTTTTTGCTCTTTTGTCGATTGTGTTTATACCTGTATATTTATTTAAACATATATAAATAAATTGTTAGCTCTCTATTCTGTCACCAATCGATTTTACATACCCTCAACTTTATTTTGCTCTGCATAAACATTTTAAATCTACAACGTTTTTATTTAAAAGAAAAAAAAATCTTAATTCTCTCTCTTTTATCTAATCAAAATAGCGAGAAAAAAATAAATTAGTTGTTAATAAACTTTTTTCCAAAAGGATATACTATCATTTTATTATTTTCACTCTCCTTTAAATAATTCTAAGAACACTTAAATTCATGTGTTTAGATAAGCTAAACAATTAGAGCAAGGCGCGGTCGTTACACACGATCCATCGATTATCCTCTTTAGTTATATTGAAAAATGAAAAAAAAAATATATCTCTTATTTATTTAAATTTGTGTAAAAAAATTATATCGGTAAATTTAAATTTGCACAATGAATAAACAAATAAACTGCAAATAAATAAATATTTGTAGATAAACAAGTATTATAAAATGAAAAAAAAAAAAAAAAAAATCAACATTAGTTGACGAACAAGTTTGAATTGAATATATAAATTATTGATTTATCGTTATTGCAATTTTATGATATCTACAGTTTGTCTATCATACACACCGGATGTTTGGATGTATATATTACGATTGTATATGAGAGAGAGAGAGAGAGATACGTGGGTAGAAAAATATCAATTTCAAACATAAATTTGAAAAAAAATTAAAAATTACAAGTAAGGAAAAAAAAGTCAGTTTAAAAATAGTTATTCGCACGCGCGTAAATTATAAAATATATATGTGTTTATAGTGTGAGAAATCGCAGTCAAAGTAATGATGGTTTAAAGGGAATATTATTTTATGTGGTAGGGATAAAAGACACGTGGCTATTTATTTTCTTGAGCATGTTGAGACCAAACGGTGCTATGGTGTTAATTTCAAATATTTATTTATATAAAAATATTTTACAATTATACTAGACATTTATTGTCGTGAAAAAAGAAATTTTTATAAATTAATTTATTTTTTTATCTATAATTAATTGATTTTATTTAACTTAAATTAATTGATTTATTTTTTTTCAAATTTAATTTATATTTGTATAGAAAAAAAAATTGAAAAATTTATTAATTAAGTAATTAATTAAGAAAAAAAAAAATTATATATAACAATTTGTTATGTTTTTTATTTATTTTAAATTGTAAATGAAAATTAATTGAAAGATTGATGAGTAAATTAATTTAACATTGAGATTTTTATTTATTTTATTTATTTTATATTTTTTTTTTTTTTTCAAATAAAATCGATATTTATTAAAAGCTAAAATGTAACGATTACAACATGTTGCCAATGTACATATAGTCTATCGTTCTCACAGCTGTCAGTTGACTTTTTTTTTTTTATTTTTGATATTTTTTATTTTATTAACACACATCTAAAGTATCTATAACGTGAAACACTTGAATAAAAAGAGTTGACTTGCTTTGACTCCAGACTTCCCCTTGATTATCGTCATGCTTTGTTGACAACTGATGTTTATTTATATTTATTTATTTATTTCATTATTTATTTATCTATTATTACCATATTATTTACAACTCTTTACAAATTTTTCATACAAAATTCAGCTATATATATTCATTGTAATCCTTATGAAAATATAAATAAATATAATTTCATCTTAACATAGAAAGAAAACAAAATTAGTCATTTGTTATTGATTATAACAATTCAATATGTTATAATTAAATTTACACATAATTTTTAATTAAATTATTGTTGTATTGTTTAGTCACGTGAAGCATCAAACTACATAAGACTTTTGACAAAATATTATTGTATTTACAGTCGTATGTTTGTTTTCTCTTAATCATTCGACACGCAAAATGACGTCATTTACTCAGCAAAACTAGTCATGTAATAATTTATATTTTTTTTTCTATTAATATTATCACTATTATTTGTTCTGTTATATATATTTTTTTTTCTGCCATCATCATCATCTAGTTTCCTCGTAGAGACGAGATCGAAAGGTCCATTTTTTATTTTTCTTTATAAAGCAATTTTAAATTCCCTGTCTGGTGTCTTGAATGCATTTTTTTTTCTTTAAATTTATCTATTTATTTTTTTATTTTATATAGCTATTTTTCTCTTTTGAACTTTGTGTAATAATTTTTTTTTTGAAATATCTTGTCTTCCTTGAAAAGACTGCGTTGATTGCGTCTTTGCTCATCTTGTAAGAAGAGCATTCCAGTTTGTGTCGAGTCAGTGTTGTGTCTATATACTGTTAAACATTAAATTAAACGACGCAAAATCACAGCCTCCTGCAGTACATCAAACTGGCAATACAGTACGACCACCAATTGTCGTTAATTCAAGTCAATTGCTGCTTCGATATGTCGACAATGTTCCTTCGCGGATATAACATAATTTTTTTTTTTTTATATGAATTACAAACTAGTGTAAATTCTTATAATAAATAAAAGAAAATATAAATAATAATAGTTAACTATTATCTATTATTATAAATTTAAAAAATAAAAAACAATAATTTCTCATTATACTTTCCCTTATTTAATTTTTTTTTTTCACCGCGCGTGAATGAGTTTTAAAAATTTCGCAATGATCTGACCGACTACTCATCCTTCAAAACACCTAACCGTGAAATAAATATAATTATAATTTTGCAATAGGGGCGTTTGACCGGTTGACTATTTTATTATTATATTTTTTATTTTTTTTTTTTATAACTAAACTAACCAACCGGTCGAGGTCGAAGGGTGCGGTGAAATTAACATATTCGAAACTTCCGGTTAAAATCATAAAAAAAGGAAATAGAAATTTTTTTTTTTTTCTTTCAATTGAAAGCTATATATAAAATATAATATAATATCATTTAATAAATTTTTTTTTCTTTAATTATTATTGATTGATAATATTTTTAAATGATTCATATTATTTTGCTGACATTATTTTTAAACATTGAGATTTTTGCAGGGAATTTAATTTTATTTTTAGTGAGCCTGTGTGTGTTTGTGGAGGGAAGGATTTTTGTGTAATTTATTGTTATATATTTGGTGGCCAAGCTTGATGGGTCGAAACGTTGGTTAGGCTTATTCTTTAGTTTGTTCATTGATGGTGGGGGTTTTGTTGGGGACAGATGTTTTGGTCCAAGATCCATATACAGAGCAGGGGTCTTACAGTACCCCATGGGGTGTCGCGTTAGAAACGTCACGAACTACCCTTCAGTATTTTGTGTGTACAGTTTATTCAGCTGCAAAAAGAAAAAAAAAAAATCTAAAAAAAAAAAACGATAGTTAACACAGTAATACAGATATCTAAAATTAAAAAAGTAATAATTGAAATTAGATTAAAATAACAACAAATCGATACATGTGTTTATTGAATAACTTTCAGCTAATAAATATTTTACTAAATTGTATATCGTCGTCATATCGCAGCATCATCTAGTCCTCCATGTAAAATGTCTCCCACGAGTATGTAAAAATAAAAAAAAAATATAAATATAATATTCCAGTGATATAAAAAGTGTTGAATAATAAAAAAAACCAGCAATATTTGTAAAAAGTGAAAATAATTTTTACGAGTTTAAATGTTACTTCCGTCGTAAATATATAAACAACATTTTTACGATAAAAAATATATGGAAAAAAATTTAAAAAAATTATATTTAATTTAATTAAAATTAAACACACATATGTGAAATTGAAAAAAAAATATTATTAGATTCAAGTTGAATAGTTTAATAGCAGTTAAGTGTTATATCAATCTTCGAGATTTCCGGTTTTCGAGGTCAAACGACATTTGTCACAAATCAATTTCCGTATTTTTAAAAAAATTTATAACTATTTGGCGAAACAACTTTTTCCATGGATTATTCAATTGACTTGTGTTATGATACTGATGCATTTGTGTGATTTAAAAATCTAACAACTAGCATCACATGTTATTTCATAACAACACTATGTAAGAAATGAATTTTTTTTTTTTTTTACGCTATTTAATTTGTTACATACAAATTAATAGATAAAAATTAGAAAAAAGAAATGAATTATTTTGTGTTATATAGACGACGAAAAAAGTGAAGTGATGTTCATCGATTTGAGATTCAATGGACCCTCGTACAGGCTGTTTCAAAATATGTCGACTAAATATTTTTTTAATAATCAACCCCCTTTTTAATTATCACTCAATAATGTGAGTATTTATATTAAATATTTATTGCTTTAAAAATTATTAATTATATTTTATTGTTTGTTTTTAATTTAACAATATATTTGAGGTGTGTATTATTTGAATTGACCTGTAGTCGTTCTGGGGGCCAATATATACAAAACCAGCGCAAGCGCATTTACAAGCTATGAACTTTTATGCACTACTTAAATCCGTTAACCCTATGTCTCACGTGCAATCTTTATTTATTTGTTTATTTTTTTATTTTTCACACGTCTGACTTAAATTAGTCTTATCCCAAAAATAATTTTAACGCTTATATATATTTAAAATTCAAAAATTAATATTTAAAAAAGTCCATATTTAAAATAAAAAATTAATTTATAATTTATAAAATATAAATAATATTATGGTCATTTTAGTTTTTTAAAAATATTTTATCTACTATTGATTTTAGTCTAAAAAAGTATACAAGGGTCAAGCCCTCAAATAAAATAATAATATAAACTTGACCCTCGTCCTCGAATGATTCATCAAAATCAAATAACCAAGTGCCAGCTTATCACCTCATTATCACAAGATAATATTTTTATTTAAAAAAAAAAAAAACTCTTAATAGACTAAATATCATGTTTGTTTATTTATTTATTTATTCATTTATTTATTTATTTATTCAACTAATAAAATATAAATCGATACAAATGTATTGACCGTGTCGTGTAATCGATCGTTTGGATTAATGATTTTCTTCTTGTATGTTTATGTATATGGCAAAAAAAAAATGGGAAAAATAAAAAAAATTAACCACGAGATACCGTGACGCCCATACGTGCTTCTCCATGTGTTAAGTTTTCGATATGCAGTCTTGAGACAAGATAGAATGAAGATGGAAAGGAAAGAAAAAAATTAAATAAATAAAAAAAAAAATGAATTTATACACATGCTGGCTATGCAAAAATATCACCGGCCTACTGACCCAGTCAATTTGCTATTGATAATTCCACAATTTATCTCACCGATTTTCACATGAAAATCAATTAATTTTTTTTTTTTTTTCTTTTCGATTATTATTATCATTATCATTATGCTCTTACAAATTTATTTTTTTAAATATTCTACATCTACCTTCGCATCTTCATCTCAATTCAACACAACCTGCAACTTAGTTGCAGTTTATCGAATTTTTAATCTTATAACTTGCAATATCATATACATATACAAAGTTGCTCTTGTCAGTACTTAATATCTATATGAATTGTTGACCCAATTAAAAAAAAATATATATATAAAAATAATACGAAAATCATCAGATAAAGTTTGTCAATTTTATATCTTTTATATATTTATTTATTTATTTATTTATTCAAGTATAACGTTGGGCCAACAGACTAGTTCATTGACAAGGCTACATTATAATATTTACCAGTAAAAATAATAATTAAAACAATAATTATTACGAGTATATAAATGGCAAATTTATAAATGCGAGATTTCAAGTTATTTATGTTTAAATAACATTGGCTTATTTATATTGAGTAATACAAATTAAATACTAAATCCAAAAATGAAAGAAAGAAAAATCTCCACAATATCGTGGTGGAGAATGGAGATGTAAACATATAGAACTAGCTCAGACATGATGTCACAACCAAACCAAACCGTATTTGGAATTATATGTGTAAATTATGAGCAGGTTTTCTGCGTGTATGCTATTCGCGGTTTTTGTGCACTAATATATTTTTTTTTTAATTAAAAAAAACTTATGCCAGCTTGCAATTTGAGTTTAAAAAATTACAGAGAAATTCGTAAAAAAAACCACGAAATATTTTCGAAATTGACTTATATTATACACTGTATTCTTCGAAATCCACTTTGGTTTTTTTGCTGTAAAGTGTAAATTGCTTCTTGCTCATTTCACGTTTCTATCTTACAAAGTGGCAAATTTTTTGAAAAATATAGTCTATAAAATATGCAAGGCAGTACTTTCATAAATCATAAGTGTAACATGTCACTTTAGTAGCGTAAATTGTTTTAACTTTTTATTTTTATTTCAATTACAATGCGAATGGTGTATTGCCCTTTTTTCGGCATCGTCAAGTAGACCATTCCAATGTCAAGTGTTAACGAAAATAAATAAAATACTAACAACAACAATAAATCAATATATTAACCGGACATTGAGTAACCCAAATCCATGTCTTGAAGTCAAAAACAAACGCTAATACAGTTTCATAAATACTCAATTTCTAATGCTCATCACGTATACATTAAAATAAATTATTATTCGGCTATCATGAGAAAAATCTTTGCACGTACAGGTACATCAACACACATATTCTCATATCATTTACAAAAAGAAAAAAAAATTCTCTTCATATAAAATAAAATCTTAAATTAATTTTTTCATAAAAAGAAAAAAAAAACAGAAATAAAAAAAAATTGATTAATCAAAATGTCTATAATGACACCTTTATTTATTACCATTATTATTATTAGTAATTTAATTTATTTAAAAAATTTTTCTAAATTGGATAATCAAAAATAATAATGATTTAAAAAATATACATTATTCTCACCTGATAATAGCCACATTATTTCTTTGATGAACCAAAGTAAAAAAAAAAAAAATAAAAAACTGTAAATAACACAAAATATTTTAAACATCTTATTTTATCGATTATTATAACTACTATTGGAATTTTAATGTCTAAACCTTTGACTACATACTTAACTCACAATAAAAAAATATAAAAAAAATGCATCTTAAGTGATAATAATGATAATAATAATAATAAACAAATTTAAGTGACTAGTTATCGAAATTTGATGATAGAAAATGTAAAAAAAAAAAAATTGAGCTTAAAATGTTTTTTTAAGCATGTGGGATATGTGATATGTTGAAAGGTCACAGGGAGGTCTGGGAAACCGGTAAGTGGTCGATAAAAAAAAATAAAAAAAAATTTATAAATAAAGTATTCAACGAGTTTAGCATATGTGTGTATATAAAACATAAGTTAATCAAATCTTTGAATGAGCCGCGCATATATATATTTAAAAAAAAAAAAAAAAAAAATATAATAGCAATTTAACAAGTGTATGTAACAATCACGATCTAAACACCAACAAATTTTTTATTGATAAAATAATAAAGTAAAAAAAAATAATGATTTAGCATGAAGAGATATATAATAACAATTCTTACAGTTTTGAATTTGTATGATCGGTGTTTATAGCTTCTAAAAGTCCAGTCAGACTGAATGAAATATATAGATATATATTTATACGGTATAGTATAACGGGTCTTTTTACCTGAGTAGGTCGATACGTGCAGCAGTTGACACCGATTAGAATATCGAGGAAAACGTATATTAACTCTTTCTTTCTTTCTTTCTTTCTTCGCATTTAATTTCCAAAAAAAAAAAAAAATATGTATAAAAATAAATTATATAGGTATATGATTATTTTATTTTGGTATTTTAGAATATGTCATTTGGGTGGCCTTGTCTTCTTTTGCTTGTGTGAAAGATGGAAAGTTTGATGATGGTTTAAATTTATAAAAAAAAATTTATAATAAAAACTATAAAGAATCTTTGGTATTTCCATTAAATAAATATGTTATAGTGATCTTATACCAATGTGGGTGCGAAAGATTATTTATTTTTAAATATTATGAAACTTTTTTTTTTTTTTTATTTATGAATTTTTGTGAAATTTATGATTAACCAGACTATCCATGATAATGATGATGATGATGAGGTGATATTTATTAAAGCTAAACCATTAAGATCCATGCGTCATCAAGATTGAAAATTAAATCAAGTCTGAAAGTTGCGAGAGACTTGCGAATATGTCATATACAAAATATTAATCTTGACAAATATATACTGAGCTAAAAAATAAATGCATTGATCATTGAAAAATAACTTGGATCAAAATAAATAATAATTAATCATCATAGTCTTGTCATTCGAAATAACATTAAAATAAATATTATAAATTCATTGTAAATTTTATTTTAGCTTTTTTGTTTATTTTATTTAAATTATGTCTGGTGTATTATTTAAGTATTTATTGACATGTTGACACATTGATAGAAATTACAAGGAGAGACTTGTGTGTGTAAACATGTATATTTTTTATAAATTTATACAGTAAGATTATTGATGTGTAAACATTTTTGCTCTTGATTACCATATAGCAATGATTATACTTTCATTTTGGATTATTATTTTAAATAAATTACAACTCGACAATTAAATATACTTAATGTTTTAATTAAAACACAAATCATTCGATTTTTATCAGTGATACCGTTTTCAATCGACAGCTCAATTCGTCTCAATATTCTCATTTATTTATTCAATTTTTTTTATCCTGATCTATATTTTTTTTTTTTTTTCTAATCATGATACAGCGTATATTTTAGATTTTTTTATTTCGGACAAATGATTTAGCATCAAATGCATTTAGCCATCAGACCGTATAGACGATAAAATAATTTTTTGAAAAATAATTAATGATTTGTAAATTAACTGATGATGGGTGTGAATTGCTGCATCACTCGGCAAATATCCGTTACTGTTTTGAATTTTATATAAAATTATTTTTTTTATTTTCATATTATTTTCTTGTTTTCTATATTTAATGTTGGGCTTTATCGTAATCGGTCAAGCGTATATATGATACGTGTATACTACTTTCGACTTATCAACGATAGATCGAGAGTAGAGGTAGAGGTCAGGTCAGGAGGACGATCGTATAATATATTGTACATTAGAATGGATTTTATGATAAATAAAATTATCCTCATCGTTGATTTCTAAATAGCTGTTTCCTGTCATCTTACACATCATCACTATTATTATCTTTCAAAAAAAAAAAATCACCTCAAGGCGCCAAAATATCTCAATAATTATTATTATTAAAAAAATTCTTTTTATTATTTTAAATTTTATATAAAAAATAAAGTAAAACAATTTAGATAATCTAAAATAAAAAATAAAAATTTTATTGAGAAACATTATGTTGTATTTTAGTAGTCGTTAATATTTTTTTTTTATTTTTTTTAATTCTTTTTTTCCCAAAAAAAAAAATTGTCGAAAATATATATATAAAAAGTAATAATATTAAAAAAAAAAAAAAACACCATTTAAATGAGTATTAAATAAAATATAAAAAATGATGAGGAAAATTGATGCAAGCAGTTTACGACTTTTTTTGTCGTAAAAAAAAATAAAATTTACTTAAAAATATATGAAATTTCTTTTTTTTTTAAATTCGTCATGTGTTATTGTATACAGGGTTGATTTTAAATTGAGGTTAAATATTTATTCATGTAAGCACCTGGTGTGATTATTTTCAAATGTTAAAAATTTTTTAAAAATATTATATTTGAATTACAAAGTGGTGTGTGATTTAATGATCCTCGAGTATATCGTCAAGATGTTGTTGTTAGTTGTTACACATGATTACAAGTGTAAAAAATAAAAACAGGGTGAGGTGAAATACAACAAACATGTGAAAACCTATGTTTCATGTTGTTTTTTTAAATTAACCAATAATAAATATCAAATAAATAAAATTAAACCAAAAAAAATCCCTAACAAGAAGTAAAGAAAGAAAGTTTAAAAATTTTTTCAAATAAATTATTTAAAAGTAAATATAATAAATAAATAAAATTCTTTTATTTTTTTTTTTTAAATTATAAAATTGGCTGATACAAATAATATGCACTGGTGTTGTTATTATTATTTTTTTAAAGAATATATATTTGTATTTGGAAAGAAACATATAAAAATTATTATAAACATATATGTATATGGAAACGTGTAAATTTAAAAGTTATGTTGTTGGGGAATCCAAGTAGGCCCCCCTTCTTTTACTACTCTCTTCTTCAACATCAAGATCCAGAGTTGCACTTGTTGTTGCTTGCTCAGTCTTACTACAATTCACCAAGGTGTTTGTCTTTTCACCTGGCAGTTGCTTTCTGAATCGCGAACAAGAACGTACCATCATTACACTCTCTCTCCTCAAAGTACCATCAAATCATCAACGTGTTATCTTTACAAAAAAAAATATACAAAATAAATAATACCTGAAACATAATTTAAAACGAAAATTAATCATAAAGTGAAAGAAATAATTTTTTTTTTTTTAAATATAAACATTAACATTTGTGGTATAAAAATGTTTGAAAAAAAAATTTTTAAGTGAAAACAGCATTTGCTGAATGGATCAACAAATTAAACAGCAGCCGGTGAAATTCGGCTTGCGATTATCATCAGTGCACCCTGACACAAATAATGTTTTTTTCCTTTTAAAATAAATAAATTTAAAATATATTTTTTTTATCATTTTTTTTACATTTATTATTTAAACATATATGCAAGCGACATTGCACAGTGTTTATTTGAGCTCAAGGAAGCGTTGCAGTGTAACGAGAATAGATAAAAAAAAAAAAAAAATATTGTGTAGACTTGATTTGAAAAAAATACATTTGTTTTTATCTACTTGTTGTATTTTTTAACAAATATAAAGATGGATACTGTACTGGAAAAAATGGGCAAACTCAATTTGGTAAATAAAATAATAATAATTAATTAATTGACAATATGGTTATTTATGAAATAATATTTAAATTGCATATGATAGTCAATAAGTATAATTGGGCATGTCATTCATCTCTTCAAGACATAACGGATCTTCATCAATTTTTATTCATATTTTTTATTTATTTCATATTATTCATTTATAATTTTTAAACAAGCCCTAATAATGCCCGTTATATTTTTATTTATTATTAACAGTTTATTTATTTTTTTTTCATTTTATTATCAATATTAGTTGCTTATTATTATTTTTTTTTTTAACTCAAAAAAATGAGTGGTATGCTTTTATGGTAATAATTATTTAAGCATAGGTAGATTATAGTGTCACATTGTGGGGTCTTGTTCACCTTGTTTATTTTCTTGGTGACCACCCTGTGACTATTAAGTATCTCCAGTGGGAAAACTGGACATTCAACATTTTTATTCCAATTATTAATCTTTTTTTTTATTTTCAAATCTTTTTTCTTTTTTCTTGCGCAAATATTTATTATTTATCGTTTTCAATGTATTTAACACTGTTATCAGACGGCATTTAATTCTAATCGTTTACTTAGATCAGTTGAAAATAAAAATAATATAATTCGTAAAATAACATGTTGTTAATTTCTTATATATAAAATTATTATTTATTAATTTTTTTAAATATTGCGAATGTATTTAAATTAATTTTCTCAATCAGTTGATTTGAATAATTTTTTTAATTTTAATTTCAACGATTTAATTAACGAATTAGTATTGGACACAGACAATTTGAAATTGTTTTGAAACAATGAACAATTAAAAGAGAATAAAATACAATTCTTTTTGTTTTTTTTTTTTTTAAATAAAATACAAAATGCATAACTGATTTATTTGGGGTACACTCTCACCAAAGATATTCGACGGGTGAAACTACTTTGCTTTTTGTATACGATGATGTATATATGTATAAAAAAATATATATATAAAATATTGAATGTACTTGTAAATGCACGCACCCGTTTTTTCAGTGAGCCCTGTCGAACCGATTCATATTCGATCGTTCGCAATTCGTTTTCACTTGACCAACTCCCCGTTAAAAAAAATAAAATAATAATAAAAATATTATAACAGTTTATTATTTTTTTTAAATAATAATAATTAATAGAAAATAAATGAATAAATTTTTTTATTTTATCTGTAAAATTATCCGGAAAATTCCACAGTAATTTTTTTTTATTTTTTAAAATTTATATCTTAAATTTATTGGATTTATTACTATTATTATATTTTTTTTTTTTCACAGTTTTTATATAAATTTAATAATAATATAATCGAATAAATCAATGATAAATCTTGTCGCATCTATTCAAATTTTTTCAAGTAGAAAAAAATGGAAAAAAATAGATGTAATAAATTAATAAATTAAAATGTATGGTGCCTAGTATTTATTTTATTTAAAATATTTATTTTTTTATTATTTTAAACTATGAAGCACCTGTTAGTGGTGGTCTCGTGATGTAAAGTCATAAACCTCAAACATACGATAAATCGATTTACGATATATATTTTGTATGGAAAAAAATTTTTTAAAAAGAGAATTGGTTACAGCAAGTAGAGAGAGGTGTCACTCGGTCAACGTGAAAGTCGATTGTCTTTATATCCAGGTGCATTTCATCACGCAAATGTACCATTAAAGTCACCACAAATTGCACCTCAAATTCATACAAAAATCTATCGAGTAAAATTAATTGTTTTTTATTTAAAAAATTTTTATCTTTACAATAAATTAAAAGAAAATTAAAATACAAGAAAAATAATAAAAAAACAAACTTGATCATAAAACAAATAACAATAATAAACAATTCTTAAAAAAGATAAGAAATTTTAAGTCATATTTTTTTATAATATTTGTGTCATGATCAAGGTGAATTGTTATTTTATATTTCATTTAAAAACTACGTGTCGTAACAATATACAAATATTAAAAAAAAAAAAAATAACTAATAAATTAAGTAAATTAAAATAAACAATTTTTTGATAAATGATGTATTTTTTTTTTTATTTCATTTTTTATTAACTAGGCTAAAAATATTTATGCATGCTTGGAATTTTGACGATAATGCCCCAGGCATAATTACACATATAAAGATAAGAAAAAAAAAGAAAAAAAAAAAATTTACGTTCGATAAGGAAAGACACGGTAGAACTTCTCATTCTACTTGTGTGCTTGTTGCGTATACACACTCAAAAATAAGTAAAATAAATTTAATAGCAATAATGATAATAAAAAGAAAAAAAAAAAAAATTATATACCTGGTAGCTAACCGCAAGTGATAATCATTAATTGAACGCGGAACTATCAACGCCGACGACGACGACGACGACAACGACACGACGATTTTAAAAAGTGAAATCTCATAGTTTAATAATTGCATATGAATGACAGTTTTATTATCAATTGAGTGACTTGCTGTGTTTAACACATTGAGTGAAATTTCTTGATAAGAAAATAAAAATAAAAAAACGCAATTACATGATGAAATATTTATATGAGTAACGAAATTATTCATTGTTCCTCATTTGGACAAATTTAAAAACCATTATGAAATATAAAAATACGTTTTTTTTTTAATCTTATGTAATGACGTCTTGGTGGTGTTTTAATTTGGTATATTAAAAAATGAAAAAAAAATTAATTAGTGTCATTATATTGTTTATAAAATATGTAGTAATTGATTTTTTATTTTTAATTTTTTACAGAGGATTCCTAGCTGTCCTCTGAAGAGTCCACAACCGTTAAAGGAATTTGTTGTCAACTGCCAAACAATGCCATCCAGAGTAAAGAAATCATTTTGTGGCTGTCTTCAGGTAATTAATAAAATTTTAATAAATAAAAATATAATAATATTTATAAAGATTTCAATGATTTTTCTTTAGATTAAAATTGAGAGTAATTTTCACATTGCGTGATTTTACAAGTTAGATTAAAACTCTTCATGCACGCAGATAAATGATAAACTTTCATCTTCATTATTACAATAAAATTTTAATTTCTATTATTATTTCTTTTAAAAGAATTATTTATTGTCAGGTAATCATGACATGTATCAATTGAGATTTAATCTCAAGTGTCATTGACTTGTTTTGAGATCATTCTGATCATGACAAATTGATAATTTAGTTTTTATATATTCAGTCGATTTAAAGTCGCAATTTTGTTATTTTAATGAGACACAAATAAATATACATATAAAACTGACAAACGACACATTTTGCTATGGGTTTTTTGGCATTCAGCCAATGTAGTTATCAAGTCTGGGCCATTGGTCAGTCATGTGTATCAAAGACATTCTTCATTCACAAATTGTCTTTGCTAAAATATTCTTGTTCAATTCAATCTTCATAAATCTAGGAAAGAAATAATTTTTTTTCAAAGAAATTTTATTGTTTTTTTAGAAAAGTTTTAATAAAAATTAAAAAATACAGTCAATCATTAGCTGTTATTTATTTTTCATTAAACAAATTCAATATGATCTAAATGGTAATTCTTTTATTAAGTATATCTTTTGAATATTTTGTTGCTATCTTTGTTCAATATATAATAATTTCTAAAAAGTAAAAATAACTATGCTAAATAATTAATTCACATATTCTTAAAATAAATGACCTTGTTGAGTAATCAACAGATCAAAAATAACACTGAATAAATCCTATTTCCGTGTGATCATATCATGAATTATTAAAGACTCTAGTAACCGACCCCGATTAAATATAAATTCTTTGGCTCATCATTCTTCAACATTCAAATACCTACATAATTTTTCTCTTTTTTCGTATATATATATGTGTTATTTGAACTTCTGGAATTGATTCTGGTTTCGTTGTAAAATATGAAAGAAAAAAAGAGAAGAAAAATAAAGAACTAAAAATGAAAAAAAAAAATAGTAATATTCAGTTTGCGTCGGGGGTCTTTGACATCACTGGTAGAAGGAAGAAGGGACGAAAGGTGGACTTGTTGGACCCCAACGATGTTGCTGAAGAATATTATAAGAAAAAAAAAAATTTATATATATCTTGTTTCCAAGGAAAGCCAATAGTGTGTGCATTCAATTGTCCTTGGTTTGCCACATTACAGTCAACCAACAAAATTCCAATTTTTTTATCTTCCCCATTTTTCATTTGACCTTTATCATTTTTTATTTTATTGTTTTATTTAATTTTTTTACTTCTACCTTTTTTGGAACCACTGGACATTATTTTATATATATTTATTTTTTCCAATCTCTTAATCCTCGTTGAATTTTTATTTTTTAAATTTTTTATTATGTTGATGTATTTTATTGTCCAGTTTTTTTCATCCCTAAAATCCATTTGTCGTTTTATTTAATGGATTTAAAAATACCACAGGTGTTTGAAGTCAAATACTTAAGTGTCAATGTTACACTATATTTTAGATTATTTTTTAAATTAACCATAACAAATTTAAGATGGTAAAATAATCAAAATAACTATGGTTAAATATATTATTTGAAGTAAATGATTCAGCATTCCAGATCAAGGTGATGTATAGATAAATTGATCAAGAGATAAATTTTGTTAATTACAAAAAAAATATATATATTTATATTGAAGAATAACGAAGCGGGACTGATATACCACCACAAATTTCCTAGTACGTGTGAAAGTACCTGAGGAATTTAAATCATAAAAAAAAAAAATAACATCCTGACCTTTGCCGCGGGCAATTTTATTGTCTTATGCTGGCTCTTCTGTCTTCTAGCTTCCTCTCTTTTATAAAATGTTTTTTTTTTCTTCAATTTTTTCATCTGACCAAATGATTGAACAAAATGCCAAATCATCTTTATACACTCTCTCTGTGTATAAAGTACCAGCCTTGACTGATTTAAACAAAAAAAAAAATAAAATTCTTCATTCTTCAAGCATACTTGACCAATAACGTACCTATTATTTTAATTATTTCTTTGTTATTTTAAAGATAGCTTATTTATTTAAATAACATATTTTATTTTAATTTATGTAATATTATTTTGATTGATGTTAACTTTCTTTTAAAATTGGTCGATATGAATTTATAGGCCAATTTTTATTTGCAGGATGATGAACCACCGGAAATAACATATTGTGTTGTTGAACAAACTGGTACATTAACACTACAAGCAATGACACCAACATTACCAATGCCAGCTGAAGAAGAATTAAATAAAATGTTTTTAGAACTTGTTGATGAGCTAGATTTAACACAAGCTAATAGACAAGCTGTACTTGCACTTCCAGCAAATAAAAAATGGCAAATTTATTGTTCACGTAAAGGTAATGATACACTTGATAATGGTGGTTTACGTACAACTGATCTCAGTGGTGATCCTGAAGATTACATCAATAGAATTAAAGTTATTGCTGATGCAACATTTAATGAAGATAATGAAGAATTATCAAATCATATGAGACAAGTTGAAGCATTAAAAACAGCATTAAGAACACAACCACATAGTTTTGTTCTTCGTTTTATTGAACTTGATGGTCTTAATGCATTATTAAAAGTATTGGGAACAATTGATGTTGAAGCTGCACACAGTTATCTTCATACAAGTGTTATTGGATGTTTAAAAGCACTTATGAATAATTCTGTAAGTATAAATAATTACGTAGTTGATTAAAAGTAATTTCTTTATTGTTAAAAATGTTTTTTTTTTTGTTTTTAGAATGGAAGAGCTCATGTACTTGCACATCCAACAGCAATAAATACAATATCACAATCACTTGCAACTGAAAATATAAAAGCTAAAATATCTGTACTCGAAATACTTGGTGCTGTTTGTCTAGTACCAGGTGGTCATAGAAAAGTTCTAGAAGGAATGTTACATTTTCAACAATATCATTATGAACGTGCACGTTTTCAAAGTATAATAAATGATTTAGATAAAAATTTTGGTATATATAAAGATAATTTATCACTTAAAACAGCAATAATGTCATTTATAAATGCTGTATTAAATTATGGTCCTGGACAAGTTACACTTGAATTTCGTTTACATTTACGTTATGAATTATTAATGCTTGGTATACAGCCAATTATTGAAAAATTACGTAAATATGAAAATGAAACACTTGATAGACATTTAGATTTTTTTGAAATGGTTAGAAATGAAGATGAAAAAGAATTAGCAAGAAAATTTGAAAAAGAACATGTTGATACTAAAAGTGCAACAGCAATGTTTGATTTATTGCGAAGAAAATTAAGTCATACACCAGCATATTGTCATTTATTAAGTTTACTTGAACATTGTTTATTATTACCACTTGATTATGGTTCATATCCACAACACTGGTTGCTATTTGATCGTATTGTACAACAAATTGTATTACAAACAGATAATAATAATGAAATAACAAGAAATCCAGATGTTGCACCAATTAATATTAATGTTAAAGAAATTATTCATTTACTTGCTAAAGAAGAAGAATTAGTTGCTGCTAGAAAACGTACTGATGAATTAGAACGTGAAAATACAGATATGTCAACAAAATTATCTAAAAAAGAACAAGAATTAGATTTAAGAAGCCAAGAAAAAGAAGATATTGAAGCAAGTTTAATGAGAATTAAAGAAAGACTTGAAAAAGAAACATCAATGCATATTGAAACAAAACAAAAAATATCAGAATTTCAAGATACCATTGAGACATTATCACGACAAATTAATAATGAAAAATCAGAAAGAAAAAGACTTGAAAAATTAGTTGCATCTGGTAGTTTACCAGATGATGCTAAAGCAACAATTAAAATTGTCGATGATGAATTAATGGATAATGTTAAATCATCATCATCACCACCACCACCTCCACCACCTCCTCCACCACCAATAGCACCACCACCACCACCACCGCTGCTATCATCATCATCATCATCATTAATACCATCAGCACCACAACCAAAAGAAGTATTTAAAAATGTTCCACAACCAAGTAATCCATTAAAATCATTTAACTGGTCAAAAATACCAGAACAAAAATTACAAGGTACAATATGGTCTGAATTAGATGACACTAAAATATATAATGTTATGGATTTAGAAACAATTGATAAAATTTTTTGTGCATATCAAAAAAATGGTGGTACAATACCAACTGAAGGATCAATTGAAGATCTACGTAATTTGGGTAAAAATAAAAAAACAATGTCTGTTATTGATGCAAGAAGAGCACAAAATTGTACAATATTATTATCAAAATTAAAAATGAGTGATAATGAAATAACAAGAACAATAATATCAATGGATCAACAAAATATATTACATATTGATATGGTTGAACAGTTATTAAAATATATACCATCATCTGAAGAAGCTGCACTTCTTGATATGAATCAAAAAGAATTACAAAGTCGTGCTGATTGTTTTCTCTATCAAATATCAAAGTATGTATTTTTTTTATTATTTATTTTTCTATTTAATAATTTAATGTTTATTCATTTATTTTTGTTGTTTTTATCGATAGGGTACCACATTATGAACAGCGTCTTCGTTCACTTCATTATAAGAAAAAATTTTCAGCAAGTATATCAGAGCTAACACCAAGAATGCGTGCTGTATTAGAAGCAAGTAGACAAGTTGCTAGATCACGTAGATTAAGAAAATTACTTGAATTAGTACTTGCACTTGGTAATTATGTAAATCGTGGTAATGCACGTGGTAATGCATATGGTTTTCGTTTGGCATCATTAAATCGTCTTGTTGATACAAAATCATCATGCTCAAAAGGCACAACATTACTTCATTATCTTGTACAAATATTAGAATCACGTTTTCGTGATGTATTAGAAATTGAAGAAGATATGCCACATGTTAGAACAGCAGCACGTGTTAGTATGGCTGATTTACAAAAAGAAGTTGCTAATTTAAAAAATGGATTACAAGATGTACAAAGAGAAATTGAATTTCATCGTGGACAAGTACAAGTATTACAAGGTGATATGTTTCTTCCATCAATGAGAGATTTTCAAGCACAAGCAACATGTAGACTTGCTGAAGCTGAAGATTTATTTCAAGATATGAAAACAAGATTTGACAGAGCTGTTAGATTATTTGGTGAGGATTCAGCTGGTGTACAGCCAGATGAATTTTTTGGTATATTTGAAAATTTTTTACAAGCATTTGCTGAAGCAAGACAAGACGTTGAAAATATGAGAAGAAAAATTGAAGAAGATGAAAGACGTGTTAAACAAGAACAAGAACTTAAAAAACGTACAATGGAAAGAAAAAATTCACGTGAAGGTTTATTAAATAATATATCAATTAGTAAAAAGAATGAAGTCAATGGTAATAATGGACAAGTTGATAATAAAGGTGAATTTGATGATTTAATATCAGCATTGAGAACTGGTGATGTATTTGGTGAAGATATTGCTAAATTTAAAAGATCAAAACGTCGACCAGTTACCCCAAGTGGTGCACAAGATCCACGTCGGCATAATGTTAATCGAGAAGACTCACGAGAACGTCACTAGATGGAACAGCTTGTATTTCAAACAGCTTTTTTGCTTTACGCTCTTTTTTTTCTCTCTGTCTTTCTTTCTCTTTACCATTTCGATTTCGATTTCGAAATTATTATCATCAGCAGCAGCCGCAGCCAAGCTGTATACTTCCACATTGAGATTTTTTTTTATTTTTTCTTTCAAACATGTATAAAACTCTATGACGAATGATCACTTGATATTATTTAATTTATATTTATAAATATGCATATTTTTTTGATAATTTTTGAATATTTATATTCATTGATTTTAGTGCCAAGATTATTTTTTCTTTTTTTATTTTATTCAACAGCATTATTATTGAGTTATTTAAAAATTAAAAATTCATAAAAATTCATACTGTCATTCGTTATTTTATTGGGTAAAAAGTAAATAGAAAAAAAAATAACTAAAGCCAGATGATTGTGATAAAATTAACAACAAAAAAAAAAAATTAAAAATTAAAAAAACTAAAATTATATGTTTGCAGTGCAATATATACAGCAGAACTGAAAAATTGAATGACATAAATTATATCTTATAGAAATATATATAATGAGTAAAAATAATAACTCACTGGAATTTAAATATTTATAAAAATATATAGGTATATAAATAAAATAATATGCATGTAAATGAGCAAGCTAAAAAAACAAGTATTCAAAAATCTATATAATCATCAGATTTTCAATTTACGTTGTATATAAAAGTCATCATAATTACATTCACATTTATTAATTATAATTCAATAATAATTTTTAATTTTTCACTGGTGAAATAAATTTAAAAGACAAAATTTTGTAATTTATATTGTCAAAAGTAATTGACACAAAAATAAAAATTAATTAAATCTATCAAATTGATAAAAAATGTTTTCTAAAAAGTAAAAATATAGTATACGTATCAACGAATTAAAAAAAAAAAAAGAAGCCTATAATAGACAGTGGATAAACTGTCTTAAAAAAAATACGCAAAGTCTGATTTTAATAACTTTTTATTATTCCTCATTTTGATAATTAATATTGATTAATTAAAATAATACTTACAACTGTTAAAACACCACTCGAATGACATCGAAGAACTGATTTTTTCAGCTACTCATATTTTTTTTTTTTTTCATTGGAATAATCAAAAGAAAGAAAAAAAAAACAATTAAATTATATTATCAAAAAGCAAAATATATAAATATGATGGTGTTTAAAAAATTTTTTGTAAGTTTTTGTACTTTTGTAAATAATTAATAATCAGTGTTTTGTAGTAGACTAATTAAGTCATTGTCCAATTTAATATATTCTGTATTATTAGCATCTTGTAATAGAAAAAAATATAATTAAATAACAAATATTAAAAAAAAAAAAAAAACAATATTAAAAGATAATTATTTTTTTAAACACACAGAATTATTGAATTTTTTTTATTATTTATTTTTGTATTTTTTTGTTTTCTTGTTTTCAGAAAGTTTACTTTATTTTTTTTTTTTTTACGTACACTAGCTGACTATTTGCATGCGACAAGGGCGTAAGTTACAGAGAAAGAAAAAAAAGAAAAGATTTACAAAACATCCCTGTAACTGTATTTTTTATTTTATTTTATTTTTTTAAATTATTATTTTCACGCTCAATGGACATTACTTTTATTTTTGTTTTAAATAATTCTTTTTTTGTAGATCTATTTTCCATAGTTTTTACAACTCTGGTAAATGTGATTATTAATTTTTTCAATTCGTTGTTTAAATTTATTTTTATTAAATAATATAAGTGCATTAAATTACGTTTTATAGTCTAAGATTTGATCACGTCAAAACGATTCAATTCTCGCGCTATCAAAGTCAGCATTTTGTCTCTCGTTTTAATTATATTATTTTTTTTTTAAATTAATTAATTAATTTATATATTTTTTGTTTTAAATATGCTGATGAAAATTATTTCAAAATTGTCACTCTCATTATCATAATTTTTCTCACTTTCTTTTATTATTATTTTTCAAATTCATTATTATTATTATTATTTTAATGTTTTATTTGTTAAATATTTTTAAATTTTATTTCTTTCATTAAATTTACACTGGTATTGAGTCTAAAATTTCTTACATTTAACGAGACGTTGGGGTCGTACGATTCAATTAAACCTATTAGTTCCCGAAGCCAACACATAAAAAAATAAAAACCGGAAGAATTATACACGTCTCACTGCCTCATTGAGAATAATCCCGTTTCTTGCTTTTATCCACTACTACACTTTGTAAAATTATTTTATTTTTTTCTTCAACCTTATACTCTTTTTTTTTTTTTTAAATTTATTTATTTAATTTTACAAAAGCCAATAGACTTTATTATTAATTATTTATTTTTTTAAATAATTTTCATTTGACAAATGCGAACGAGATTCGTTCCGACGTGTTGCAGCTTTTAAAACGACATATAATTTTCTTATTTTTCATTTACTTTGTTATTTATAATATTTATAATATTTATATTTATATATATATTTTATTTATTTATATTTATATCATTTTTTTTTTTTGTTTTTTTCATTTTTTTATTTATAATATTTATATACAATGGGCAAGATGAGGTCAAAGTGTTGACGCAAGATGTAAAACAATGTAAAGACAAAGAGCAAAAATAAGTTGACAAGTTGTTTTTTTAATTATTTTTTATTTTACTCCTTTTTTTTTTTTTTTATTCAATTATTATTATCATTAATATTATTACTCACATTGTTTTTTCTTTTTTTATATATATCACCTCGACATCATTCGGTAATTATTACAATTATGCCTTATCACCCTAAAACTCATACCAATATATTGCACATTTGACAAAACAGTTACGTCATTTATTTATTATTTTTTTTAAGTACTTGGGTATAGGAATATTTTTCTAATAATTTTTGCACATGTTACTTTTTTTTGTCATTATTTTGAATATTTTTTCATATTAATTCGTTGCAATTTTCATCAATTGAATATAAAGTGACTATGTTTAATAAATAATGTCATTAAAAAGATGAATTTTTTATTTATCTGTTTTTTAAAAACGTAAAATTGAATATTCATTTTTTTTTTCTTTTAATCTTTTTTGAAATGTAAAAATTTGCAACGATGATTATACAAAATAATGAAAGACATTTTTGTATGCTTTGTTTAATTATTTAGGCCTATTCTTCAATGCCATTAGAATAAATTTGTTGTTGTATTTTTAAATATAAAAATAAACATAATAAAATCATTGGAAATTAAATAATGTAATTTCAGATATCATATACTAATATATGGAAATTGATAAACATTAGCTGAGAGTATTTTGATAATTGAAATAACTGGATCATTAAGTAACAAAGTTTATTTCATTTGTTAATAGATGAAAATTGATTGATTGATTTATGAATTAATTAAATTTTAAATTAAACTGAAGCATGAAGTGTGGTTGCCGATGAAGCTGTCGGATATGACGTATTTCCGGATTGTGTTGGTGTTGATGCTGTTGTTGATACAGCACTTGCTGCTGGTTGTAAACTCAATTGCAATTGGTGTTGTTGTGCTTTTGCTCTCAAACATGCAATACTTTCATTTCTAAGTTGTTCTGTATCTTGAACGACACCTATTTTATTTTTTTCAATAATAAAATAAACAAAATTAATATGATAAAATTTGATATATAAATTTAATATTGCTTTCAAATTAAATTGCCTGTGGTTGTTGTTGTGGATGTTGATGTTGTTCCCATGCCATCTTGACTCTCTTGACCACTCTCTGAACTGGTTGGACCACCTTGATTATGTGGATGATGTGGTGGTGATCCACTGCTACCCGCATGATCATTACCACTGTCTTCACCACCCGACTTGAGATGCTCCGCTGCCTCAATGGACTTTCGGTGCATCCCTACGGGGCCACAGTCAATCATTTCTTGATTAGTTTCGTAATCTTGACTAAAGCCGCTTGTCTTAGACGATTGCGCTGATAGAGAACGGGACAGAAAAAAAAATAAAAATCGATTTCCTTTATGATCTCTATTTTTGTTTTTTTTTTTTTATCTTTTTCTTTGAAAAAAATAAATCATAATAATAAATAAATAATAATAAATAATAATAATAAATTAATTAAAAACTAATTAAATAATAATAATATTAAATAATAATAATAATAAACGCGACAAGGGCAGCTTGCAATGTTCTGACATTAATTTATGGCTCTCATCAAGTTTTCCACGATAATAATTTATTTATATTTTATTATTTTGATAAATTAATTGGCTTATATGTAATTATGATTATTATATAAAAATAATATATTAACTTACCGAGTAACCATGGTGCGACAGACTCATTCTCTTTGGCACTCTTGAGAATGGTTTCTGGTAGTGGAAGGGAGTGCCTTACCATTGCACCATACAGACCGTATTCCGCCATTATGGTACTCCTACCCCAACACTTCTCCGTTTTACGCCATTTCGCTCTTCGATTTTGAAACCAAACCTGTATATAAAAAAACCAATCATTATAAATAACTATTAAAATAAATAACCATATATTTATTATATAAAAATAAACAATTTATTCCTTTATATTTTAATTAATAAATCTTTTTTTTTTTTTTTTCGTTATCAATTAATTAAACGAATTAAAAGTGAAAAATAATTATCAATAAACGCATGTAAAATACAATGTTACATAATAAAAATGTAAAAAAAAAAATCTAATGTACAAAGGAGAATGAGGATACTCGTTAGTAAGTTTTTTTTTTTTAAATTTTTTTTCTCGACCACCCGTGGATTGTTGGCACGTGTCTATTTTAAATCCAAATTGTTTCACTTTTAACGAAGCAAATACGCGAGGCGGAAGAATCGTTGAATTATGGAATAACACATTGTCAAAGCACCGACAAACTTGTGATAATAATTAGTCATTATACTTTCATGAAACAGATATAAATTATTATGAATATATATTTAACAATACATATACATGACCTCCCACAAATTGTACGTGACTATTTTAAGATATTATTTTTCTTGTCGCATCATACACAGAGATATAATAATTTTCAAAATTTTAAACAATATCATTATAATGTAATTATGAATAATGAATACAAGATAAAATAAAAAATTAGTAATTATAATAAGAGTGTGTAGTTTAAAATATATATAAAGGTATATCAAATGTAGAAGGGTAAAAAATTGATAAAATATATATATATTGGACAAAAGAAGGGGAAGGAAAAATAATGCCAGAGGCTAGGGCGTTTACCAATTTGTAGCAACAATGCTAAAGTCAACGACAGAATTGGTGGCGTAATTCGTGTGAATGGAAAATGCACGTTGTCCTGTCAATTTGTTACTGCCAACCCTGAAATTATCTTTTGCCTGATGGGCTTTCCAAATCACCATTGACAAGTATTTTATTTTATTTTATTTTTTTTTATACACATTGTTTAATACTAAATTTAATTTATATTTTTTTTTCTATTTTGTAAATTTACATTTACACTTTTTTAATAAATTAAATTTTAAAACTTTTTTACAAATCAATTTACAATGTAATTTTCTTCTCTGTTTTTGAAATATTTAATTTGTTCATATATTGACATGGATTTGATTATTTTTTTTTTTTTGTAATTTTAATTTTTACACTGTTTGATAAATAAAATTGATATTTACAAAGTGTAAAATTATATTTATTTTTAATTTAAATTAAATTTACATTGTATATAAATTTTTTATTGTGTTTGAAACAATTTATTGATGCTGATGGATTTTATTACACGGTGTATTTATTTATTTTTTTTTAATTTAAAAAATAATTGTCATTGATTTAAATAAATTATATGAATATTTTTGTTTTTTTTTTTTTAGAATTAACATCAAGTTGAGGAATAAGCTGCAAGTTAGATATTGTTCATGCGCAGTGGAGTTATGTCGGTGTATCATCGATCAGACCAGAACCGACTACTCAACCAAAACAAGAGAATAAAAATACCAATTTCGATGTATGTAATGCTTGAAAATAAAATTCAAAAATATCTCGAATTGCATTAAAAGAAAAAAAACTCTGAACCTTCATTACAATTGAAAAAGAAAATGAATAAATAAATAAACTAAAAAATATGAAACACAATAAACTTGAAGAAAAGAAAAAAAAAAGATATTTGAAACTTTATCCGACAAAAAAAAAATTCTCAATAATCTTTGGCTTCTTTTACCTCACCGTCAATTAATAATTAATTTTAACAATGTTGCGATCAAGTAAAACACAAAAAAAAGTTCTAATATTTGATACACTTTAGTATATCAAGCATATTAATTTCTCAAAAATATTCTATATCGAAAAAAAATAAAATAATAAAACAAATTTACTAAAATCAGTCATCATCAGTATCAAATTACAATCACAATAATTATGAATTATTATGAAAAATAATACTAATTTTAATTAATAATTAATCTCAGCATAATAAATAATTAAACGAAAAAAAAAATGAATAAAACATAAAGACACAGTGGAGAATAAAAATAGAAGAGAAAAAAAAAAATATATTAAAAAGAGAGTCAAGTGCCAAGACCTTTCACAAATTCAATAATAATATGATAATAAAATGATGAAATAAAAGATGACCCCCTTGAGAAATATATAGATGGATCATTAACGCCGTTAATAAAAATCCCCTTCAATGCGACATCGAGACACATAATATATTTTTCTTTCTTTATCTGTTGACCTCGTCTGACTATAATCAACTACTACTACTTGCTGTCTTTTTTTCTTCTTTCTTTTTCATACATTGTGATTAAAATTATGATTATATATTTTCTATTTATTCATATTCCCACAGTTATTTGTTATAGAAAAGGAAAATGAAAAAAAAAAAAAAGGGAGAGAGAGAGAGGGTGGTGTTAAGGATGAGAGACTACCACATAAGCCAATTAATAACTGCAAATAAGTAACGAGTATAAATTCAGCACACGCATTATGTACATATTTTGTTGTACCAGTTATGGACATTCGATGATCTCCAGCTGTGACACGCGCTTGAAACATCATTACCCCAGACACATTTACTCGTCTCCCTTGAGGCATTGTGATTTTGATAAACTGTTATATATGCGAGAATATACAACACTCGTATTTATTTATAAAAATTTTATTTAAAATCATTGACTACAACTTCTATTCTATATTTCAAAATATATTTATTAATTAATTTATTAATTTATTTATCCTTTTTAAATGATGATTAATAAATAATTAATTCAATTGAAAAAATAATAAAAATTTTATATTATTAAAAGACAAATATAATGATAAATAAAATTTTTATTTTAAAAAATGTAAAATATATAAAATAAAAATAAAAAAAACAATTTATTTGTTGAGTCAAGATTGTTTTTATATGTATATAGAGAAAAGTAGGCGTGTCCAAATAACAAACAGTACCAACAAGCAAGTAGAAAACGAACCAAGCCATGCATTTCAAACTGTAATTCAGTTAGTTGAGATTTATATGAAACGTTGAGAGTTATATAGATTTTGTTATACAACATAAACGTGGCAACCCCGTGTTTTACTTGATTCTCGTGGTATCCCACCGACTTTATTAGAATTTACAAGCATGGTATATCCCAACGATCATTGCGTCGAGACGACCAAATTGCTGGCTAACATCAAGTGAATTTCCTGGTAACTCAACGGACCGAGAAGCCTTATTTATACGATCGCCTTACTCCCTCAATTCTTTTTCTGTATATACATGTATACGATATACTGTACTTGTATATTATCAAACAAGGGTAACACACATTTATACATTCATTACATACATATAATATAGTTTGGTCAATTTTTCAGATTAGGGGACAGAGTACATCGAGACTCAACCAGCTGGAATTCATTGCTTTGTGTTTTGATCATTTTTTTTTGGTTTATTTTCCGATTTTATTTTTCTATTTTTATCATTTTTCTCTTTATTTTTAAATTACATATTCAGCAAATAAAAATAAATAAAATTCAAACAATATATTGTAATATATAAAAGTATTTTTTAAAAAATATGAAAAAAATTTACACTGGTTTGATCAATGTTCATTGTACTATTATATGCGTATACGTGTAATTTTAACAATTATATGAACAGTAAATTTATATCAATAAATATGTATTATATATTATTTATAAAAGGGACAGGTTTTTGTGGCAGTGTCAAATTCATTGAGGGTGAATAGACACGAAACTTTGCCTATTAATATAAATAATAAATGTTATAATATGAAGGGTCGAATGATTTCACCCTTGTTGAGGGAGTCAAATGCCACCTTCATTTCTTTATATTTTTTATTTTATTCACCCATTTTTACCACCTTTTTTTAATTTTATTTTTATTATTTATTTTTGTATATTTTATATCGAAAAATATTTGATGTTTTTGACAAGAATGCTTTTGTAAATATGATAATATTAAATTGAATTTTTTTAATTTTATAAATTTAAAATTTTAATAAAAATATTACATTGATTTTTTTTCTACTTTTGAATTATATATATTATTTCATATTTTATATACAAAAGTATTTAATATCTTTTTAAAAAACTTCACGGTTTAATAGATATGATAATTTTTTAAATTTAGTTTGGAATTTGTTTATGAGATTGAGGACAAAAGTTATTTTATACTGGTGAATATAAAGAAAAGAAAAAAAAAGATAATAAATATTGGCAAAGATATTTGTATGATGATGATGATGTGGGTGCACATGTCCCCTCGACAAAATCATTCCCCCCTTTTATATATATATATTTTATTTTATTTTTTTTGGCCATCATCCCTTTAGCGTTAACGTGCACACCCATCAGACAGACAATCGGCGGGCCATGAAGATGACTCGACAACTAATACGATAATTCCATTTTAATTTGACTGTTATCCATTCATACTCACGTCTACTTTAACATGTAATAAATCAATTTGAATTTAAAATTTATAATTAAGATAAAAATTTCATGATTTGTTTTATTGAATTAAATTTCTTTTGTTAAATTATATATATTTATCGAAATTGAATGACACTCCTTTTATTATTTTATTTGCTAATAAATTTTCTATTAGTTTAATATTTTATTTATTGACTTAACTTTTATTCCTTTCCTTTTTTTAAATAAATGTCTGTGTCATGGAAATTTATTGACTAGCATGTTGTTATTATTTTTTGTAATTTAATTCAATTTTTTTTTAAGTCCATCTGCAGTGGATATAATCCCTTGACGATACTTAAATAAAATAATATTTATTTTTTCAAACAGCTAATTTTCTCAAATATATTTTCAGTATGTTTACATAGGTTTCTGACATTTAAAAAAATTTTTTTTTCTTCGAATGTTTATGTTGGTTAAGTTAATAATAATATTTTTATTATTGTCAGTCAATTATTTAATATTTTTCAAAGTAGGAAAAATGACTAATCAATTTATGATTTTATTTATTTATAAAAAAAATAATGACATTGAAATATGGAATTTGATAATCATGATTATAAATAAAAATATAATTTATTATTAATTTTTAATTTGTAAATATGTTTTCAATTGATTACATTAATTGTTTGATGAGTTGAACGAATTTATAATTTATAAATAATTATATTTAGAGAAAACACGAGCTACTTTGGTCACAAATTTTATGTAAAAATTGTAAAATAAGTGTGTAATTTATCAGAAATATGAGTAATTCAAGTGTAAAACTTCTACTGGATGTATAAACACATATACATGGAGGAAAAAAAAAAATTAAGAGTTTGATGGTAGCTTGGATTTGCGGGTCATTTGCGCTCTTTCCACACCATTAACCATTCTTAGCTCAAATGTTTGCCTTTTAAAAGTTGAATATCCAAAGTGGTTCTGGATTGGTAAGGGTAGTTTTAAAGTTGAAAAAAAAAAAAATATATATCAAATAAAGAAAAACAAAAAAATTACTATGAAAAAAAGGAAAGGATATAAATGCGACTTCGTAAATTTACGTTTAAACTGAGCAATATTTCATTTTGTAATATTATACCCTTGACAAGCTAGATCGTCAGTATAAATTTATTCAAAAATCTTTCATCTATACTTATATTGTAATACTGCAACATAGAATAATACTTATTACATAAATTTTTTTTATGTAAAAAGTAAAAAAATAAAATCATAATGATGAAATAAAAATAGAAAAAAAAAAAAAGATGAAAATGTAGAATAATAAAATTTTAAACGAAACAAAAACAAGACTCTTGACTTTTAACGCAGCAATAATGTAACATACTTCATTATAAACTAGAAAAAAAATAAAAAATAAAATAATAATATTAAAAATGTGAAGACTTTGTGTACAAGCTTCAAGTGTACTTAACAAAATACATTTAAATATTTTTTATTTTTTCATATTAACAACAATATTTTAAAATATAATTTTTTATTGTTTTAAAAAAAAAAACTGCGCAATAGCAAAATTTAATAATATTTATTATTTCCCTGATTATCCATCAGTAAGATTTAACTTCAGTGAAATTTTTAGCTGAAGTGTGAGTCAATTTTAATTGGAAATTGCCGCAGCTTTGAAAGGTTATATAATATATTTGAAGTTAGTCAAGTGGTTGTTGAAACACGTATGTGCGTGTTTGAACTTTATGTGAAGTTGAAGTTGGTGTTAAAATAGAAAAAGGAAAAAAAGAAGAGGGATATGCAATGCACCCCCTATCACTCGTTGTTAACTCACACATATGATAAATAATTTTTTACAAAAATCAATATAACTGACAAACAACGTAATGCTAGGTACATAATTTAATAGGGTGATTATGATGAAATGAATTTCCTTATTCGTAAATTAATTTCATTAATATTCTTGTATATTAATTATGAATAATATCTCAATTATATTATCGCATGCGTGAAAAATAATTATGCCATTATGTTGAATGGATTAATAATAGACTTGTGAATATGCTTTGATATGTAAAATAAAATTTTACTATAAACTTTTAATTATCATATTTAATAAAAGGATATAACTATCTATGTTGATAACTTTATTTATTTATTATAATCTGCTTGTATTGATGGCGCCACGAGTTTATTTTCTAGTAGTTAAATAAATAATAATAATAGTTATAGAGATGGATCACTCTATTCACTTGCATTTGTATTTTCATCAACAATAGGGCCACAGTGTGTTGTCTGAAAGAATTTATCAGGGGGATATATAAGGAGCCTCTCTAACTTTATACCGAGTGAGAGAGATATTATTGGACAATACCCAAAGAATAAACCAAGACTCGATGACTTGCTTGTTCGAGTCCAAACGCTACTCGAAGTCAAAAACGATTCAATTTTTTTTTTTTTTTTTATTATTTTTATTTTTTATTTAAGTATATATTTTTTGCCCTCTTCACTTTTGGAAGAATCTCACTACATGTCTTTTAAAGTTCTTGTATGGATAGTCAGCCATATTTGAGAATAAAAAAAAATTATTATTTTTTTTTTTTATATCTAATATTCTTCAACTTATATTTTATTATTTGAAATAAAAAATAAATAATAATTTAATTTTTTTTTTTTTATATTTAAAATTAAATATTGATGATTATATATTATTAAAATATATAGATAAATATGTAAAATAAATTTAAAAAAAGCACAGAAAATTATTTTTATTTATTTAATTGAAAAATTATTTTCAATTAAATTTTTTTAATAAAAAAAAAATAATAAAAATAACACGAATAAAGCTTTATTTATACGTATAGAGAAAATGAAATTTGTCCGTTGATAAAATTGTAATTTGTTGATTACTGTGTGGTGAAAATTTAGAGCCATATATCCTCGGCTTTTCGCTAATCAAATAATAATCCAATTGAGCGATTTCGCGGTATAATTTGTCGTTGCACGCGACGGCAAGAGGTCCGCCTACTTGTCTCGGTTGTATCGATCCCCTTGGTAAGCACTGTATATGTGCAGTATATATTAGTCTATATATATATGTACATAAAAGCGTGGCCGGGACAGAGAGTATAATTTTCGAGCCCCTGGCATAGATGTCGAGATAAAGCCCGGGCCGTCGCGCCAATTTTACTCATCCCTCTATCTATTTCATTACTCTATCTTTCATTCAAACTTTTATCTCTACTTTTCTTATTATAATTTTCCTTATACATAAGAAAAAGAAAAAAAAAGAAAAGAAACGTGGATATATTTCTTACACTTAATTTGTTATATATATTTGGAATTTCTAAATTAAGTCATCTTGTTTAAAACAACCCTCAAATTCATGTCTCATTCTTTACAACATCATTATCGTCAATCGTCATTATCGTTATCAATTTGTTTTCAAAATTTTAAATCATTTTTATATATTAATTTTTAAATATATACTAGTGATATTATTATATTGAAATTATTTTTCATTTTTATTATTTTTTTTTTCTATTATTATTTTTCATGTCATTTCTTTTTTTTTTCGTACGACACTCTGATAAATCTCTGTTCCAGACATTTCGATTAACTTCACAGTTGGGGGTTGGATTATTTCTGGTCACATGTAATGTCACCATTGCCCAACAAAACTTTTATATATATACAATATCTTAATAATTCATAATTTAATTATACAATTTTGTCATACAATGAAAATAAATTTGATCATATATAAAAAAGTATATTAAATTCGACAAAGAGATATTTAAAAAAATTATTTAAATAATAATAATATTATTTTTGAGTTTAGTTAAAAAAAGACATTTAAAAATGGCCGAAATCAGGCCGCAGGATACTTCTTTTACCCATCAAATTAAACTGTGATAAAAAAAAAAAAGTATATATTTTTTTTAAATAAAAAGATGTGAAGAAAATTTATGTATAGATGAAAAACAAAAAAGATTAAGCACAGGGTCAAAGGAAAACAAAAAAAAATGAAGAATTTTGTGCAACAGAAAAAGTATATATAAGGAATATAATGAGTATATATATACATCTAATACAAAGCAAGCGTAAAAATGAGTAAGATGAAAAAAATAAAAAATAAATAAATAAAGGGTGGTTATGTGGGTGGGTTGGGTCTCATGAGGTTACAAGACATTATTATGATTTCACACAAAGAAAGCCAGAGTGACAATGACAGATTCTGACTTTATTCTCTCTGTTTTTATTTAAAATAAAAAAAAAAAATATTCAAGTTAACGATTACGCGGTATTTCCTCCCCCTTGTCACAACCAACCCCTCCAGTAAATCATCATATTCCAGCCACGCACATACCAATGAGATATACAATATACATATATATAAAGTGAGATTATACGAGTGTTACTCAGTCGCGTTTTTTCCTCGTTATTATTATGTAGTTGGCTTGGGAGTTGCCAGAAGTGTTGGGCGCCACAATTTCATATATATATAAAATACACTTGGCGCCAGTATATATACATGAAAATACAGGAATGAGTGAGAAATACGATAAGGAAGGTAAATGAAAAAGAAAAAAAAAAAAAAAATGTGGAAGATGAATAAGGGTGAAGCGGAAGTAAGTAAGAGAAAGAGTGATGATGAGGTGGGATTTAGAGAGGGGAATTAAAATAAAAAGGGGTGAAAAATAATAAAAAAAAAAAAAAAACTAAAAAGAGGGAGAATTTTAGAAACAAAAGACGCGAATGAAGGTTGTATCTGATTGGCCCCACGGCTCGTGTACAGTGTTTCTGATTGGCTCGTGGAACCGCACCCACCCTGCAATGGCCGCTTTGTCAGTGTGTACATACCACAAATGTTCAATGCGCACCCCTACACGCGCCTCATTTTCAAAATTATATAACTATAGTTTTTCCTTCTCTTAACTAAAATTCACATATACTTGTTTCAATGAAAATACATATATATTATTTAATTGTATATGTGAATTATATAATATGCGTGTACATGAATGATATTTCTCTCTTGCTCAAATGTATATAATTACTTGTTCTCTTTTCAGTAATTTAGTTTTGCCATCCCTTTCAATAACTACTACTACTACTATCATCATCAACCATACTCAACATACCATTATCAACAATATACATATTATATATAAATCAGAGTGCCACCCAACAACGAGTATCCGATTATTAACGAATATATGTAGTTACTTTTAAAATAGATAGTTTTTTGCTTTATACTGTGATTTTTTTATTTTTAAATTTTACTATACTATGTATACCATTCGCAAAATTAAAAATAATATATTTTTTAATTAAGCTGTATTAAGCTTCATGTGATAGATTTTAAAAAAAATTTTTTTTGTAAACTAGTGCAGTATGAATAGATATTAAATTGGATATTTTTCAAGTATTTGAAATTTCATTTTGTATAAATTTATAAGTAAAATAATTAAAAATTTTACAACTTTTAATTACCGAGAATATGAAATATAATAATTATAAAATTTATAAAATAATTTGAATTAATATTTCATTGGAAATTTATTAATTTTTTTATTTAAAATTTAATTAATTAATTTTTGTAGAATATTGAGTAATGTAAAATTTAAATGACATACCTGTATTCTGTCTTCAGGTAAATCCGTTCGTAGACTCAACATTTCACGTGCATAAACATCAGGATAGTGAGCTTCTTTGAATGCAGCTTCCAGCTCCTCCAGCTGCTGTGACGTGAAGATCGTCCTGGAGCAACAACCACGTGAACCTAGTTATATGCCATTACAAATTTTTCCTTATATCTATGAAATTGCATGCTTGTTGTTGATAATATTTAATTAAATTTATACAGCCAATTATTTTTATTGTTAATTTAATAATAAAATGAAAAATCATTGTAATTTTTAATTTTTTAAATAACTGGTTGAAGAAAAAAAATTAGCCAACTGACGTTTAAATAATATTTGAAAAAAAAAACAATAGCAATTTAGAAAAATATTAAAAATATTAAAAGTCATTTCCTCATTGACTAAAAGCACAGGTGGCGCTTGTTAGTTTTGTTAGCGTGACGTGTCTGGATTTTCGATCCTGTTCATTCTCTCATTTAACACAAACATATAATTATATATCGTCAACGTTCAAAGACAAAATAATTATCAGTTGTATTCACAATTCATTACAAATTATTTTTATATTTTTATGATTTTTTTTTTTAAATATTAATTCTCGCGGTCTGTTGATTTATAACTAAATTATCATACAACGGTTTTTTTTTTTTTTCTTTTTTAATTTGATTATACTTTCAGTTATTTTTTTAAGCTTCATTTTAATGTGTTATTGTAAGTTGTCCATCATGTATGCAACTATTAAATGTCAATACTAATAAAAATATATGACAGAATAATTTGTTGTCACTTGATTGATCAAATTCATTTAAAATTCATGACAAAAAAAGAGAAAAAAAAAAATAATAAAAAACTGGTGAATTAAGTTAAAAAAATAGTCAAACAATTCAGAGAAATGATTTTTTTTGTTTTTTTTTTGTTATTGTTTAGTCAGCCATGTTGGTTGTTTGCTGTAGAAATTTTATTTTTATTTTTTTTTTTGAAGAAAAATGATTTTTATCTTTATTGATTTTTGGTAAGGCGTTACTTTTTAAAATCAACTGACAATTATAATGTTAGAAAAAAAAAATAACAGCGAAACAATCACTAATAATAATTAAGGGTTGTTTTTTTTTGTTCTCTTATTTTTTCTGGTGATTTGAGTGGCGTGTTTGTGAGCTTTGTGCCTAATTATCCGAGTTAAAATGAAGAAGAAAAATTAAAAAAATAAGAAAAGCTACTACCGTCGGTCAGGCAGGCAAAGCTTATATATTTTTTCACGACACTCAATTCAACATTATTGAGACTTAAAAAAACAACTTGTTTGCACAAATTTCCAATTATAAAATTTTGAGAATAATTTAAGTTAACGTCAGAGACTCACCTATGACGACGTTTTTTCTTTTTTTTTTTACTGAAACCTGATAGACCATCGACTGTGAAATCTTTGCCTGACTCGATGCTATGTCCAATACCTGAAAATATAATTTTAAAAAATCATTTATTAGTATATATTTATTATTTTCATCATATTATAAATAAATAATAAATTTAAATTGTTTTAATAATAGGATAAAGTAATCAATGAATTGGCAAATCATTTGTAATATTCTCTTCGATTTTGTTAATCTGTATATATTTGAAGTCATTATTATTATTTCTATAGATAACTAATGATCATAATTGATAATTATACGCTTGGGCGTACAAAAACCTTTGCATTTCAATATCAAATTACCCATTATTGCATAACAACTCAGCCACACAATTACCATTATTTTCATGAGCAATTATTTGACAATATATATATATATATATTTAATCTAGTTATTTTCAATATTAAAAATATTTATAAAAATATATTTTCAAGTGAAAATAAAATAGACCAGTAGAGCTTTCAATTTTACAAAATTACTCATTAATTAATTCATTAAAATATATTCAATAAATTGTTGTTCTAATTAATTATTTCAACTTTTTATAGATTTTTTTTTATTTTAAATTAATATAACATTTATTTCTAACTTAATTAATATATAAAAAAAAAAAATTAATATAAATATCTCAATTCTGACTAATTGGAAGATGAAATTTTTATTAATTTTAAGTTCACTGGATTTGTCATTATGCAGTGATACTAAAGAATAATACGAAAAAAAATAAAAATATATTTGAGAAGAAGGAATGAAAAAAAAAAAAAAAAAGATAATAAACTACCTCATTTGCAGACGATGTGAAAATATTAAAGAATATATAAGAAGGATAAAAAAAAAAAAAAGAATAATAAAGGAAAAAAAAAATAGATATATTGAGACAGTGAAGACGGAAAGAAAAACACTCAAAGATAATTCCTTAGACATATACCATATGGCCAATGTATTTCCATTGGAATGAATATTTTTTTTCCTGTCGAAAATTCATTTCCTACTCAAGTTAATATCTAATTTCATAAAAATAAACAAATACCAAAAATTATACATTTATTTTATTTAAACAAAAAATAAATAATTAACAGATAATTAATTTGAACAAGAAATTAATTAATTTTATTTTTTTTTTAGATCAAAAATAAAATAAAAAACGAGCTAGTTGATGGATAAGAGTGCAGAGTATAAAAAAATAATAAAAAAAAAAAATGTATATATTGAAAAGGGCAAAAATACATAGAACACACTTGGTGAGTATTGAAAAACGAGGGTGGTGTCCCAAGGGTTATTTGATGGTGTGGTATACTGCAGGTTGTGTTGGTATAAAATACAGATATACTGTAAATGCCTGGTTACCTCGGCAACGAGCAATAAAGGAGCATGGATAGCCAATGGCAGAATTTGAAAATGCCCCATCGTATATAATATACAACTTGTTCTATACTCATTCTACAAAGTAAGATAGAAATACTGAGCTTTAGTAGCTGTTAAAGACTTTAAATTATTTATTTTTATATTTTTTCAATTTACAAGATGTAAAATTTGTCTTTACAGCTATATCAACATCATCGATTAATTATTCATTTGAATTATTAACAAACCATTGATCAATATAATTAGTTGATTAAACGATTTTATTGACTAATAAATTTGATTAAAAAAAAAACGTAAATAAAAACATGAATCATTTATAAAAGGTAAATTTTTTATTATTTTTTTTTTTTTTTAAATTATTTAGATTGTAAAATATCAATCAGTTGATTTGTCATGGCTCGATTAGTATTTTTTTATTTCATTCAATTTATTGTCCACAAATTTATTGGTATTCAATGAATCGTGAGGTTTTCTTGTAACACATCGTCTCGAGGGACAACAATATAAGATACAGTGTGTCTAGCACACCCATGGGACATCTTTCGACGCCACTTGTATGCATTAAAAACCCCGGGGATACTAATCCCTAAAATTTAATTTGAAAAACCTTTTCACTCGACGAATCTCTAACCAGTTCAACCATAAAAATTTACTATATTTATATATATGCTGTTCCAATTCGCATACGAAGCGAATCTTCTTCATGTTGATGGGAATTAAGTCTTTGTATTTTCATAATTGAAAATTATTTTTTTTTTTAAATTATATAATATAATTTTTATTTCTTTGATTTATCAAGCGTAATTTATAGGAGTTTAAAAATATAAAAATATATCTTGTCGCATTTGATAAAATATAAATTGAAAAATAAATATAGTTTATAATATAAAGAAAAAAAAAAAAAAAACATTCATTGGGAATAGAAAAAAAACGTGAGTAAAATAAATAAATAAAAATTAATTTTTTATTAGATAATGAATAATAAAAATCGAGCGATGAAAATTTCATATATGTATGGATGAGAGATGAACGAATAGACCATATCGAGCGCATGAGTTTTTTTTTTATTTTTATTTATTTGGGGGTTGTTGGATACTTGTCCCAAGGGATGTTTCGCTAGATTAGTAACCCTCACTAGTCTCAAAAACTTTGCAAATACATCGTGTTAAACACTTGTAGGACAAAACCATACATGTACTAAACAACCAGTAACATCAGCACTATGTAGTTTTGATGATGGGGATACAAAGTTTCTATCAACAACTGATATGTTTTTTTTTTTTCTAGATCAAATTAATTTGGTAAATTTAATATTTCATATAGATATTATTTATCAAATTTAATTTTACTATCAACTTGTTTTAATTTAATTAATGTACTTGATTAAAAAATATTTAAAATTAAATTAAATTCATTTTCTTTTGTTGGAATTAAAATAATAATATTCAAGTGTGAAAAAAAAAAAAAAAAACAGCACGTGTATAAAAATAAAATATAGAATTAATGTGTGTTGATCTAATTTTTTTGTTGTAATTTTTTGTTCATCCTTGTGTTTGCTATTTTTTTTATTTTATATTTTTTGACATTTCTCTTATGATTTAACGTTGCTTGGACATAATTTAGATATAGGTGGGTCTTGGCACGGTGGCTATATTGAAATTTGAAACTGGAAATAATGGTGTGAATATTATGATGTCCAGGTATTCAAATGCCAACGCAAAACAATGAGGATAGTGTTGATTGCCCCTTCAAAAATAAAAGAATTAAAAAAAATCCTTACAATGATAATACAACAAGTATTTTTTTTATTTTTATTTTTTCATTCGTATAATATATCAATTCTTAAACACGTCTTGTTGGTATTTACATCCTAGACTTTGTTCCTTAAAGCATTGGTATTTATTTACGAGGAATTTCTTAAAGACCTTTTTATTTTTTTGACCATTCTAAAAAATTCTAGGTGAGAAAAAATTAATTTAATTACAATCAATATACATTTATTCAAATAATAATTTAATTTCAATTGATGTAATTGAAGAAAATCATATTTTAATTTAAATTTAAAAATATATATTGTTATTTATTTGATGATTTAGATTTTTCATCGTTTATTTATGAAAAAAAAAAAATGTATAAGCTACTATACTCTCAGTATGTGTGTGAAAAAAATAAATATAAATCTAACCCTTTTCTGTGCAAGCATTAGAGAGTATATGCAAAATGAGGAAAGGGTTAAGCAAGTAGGGTATATATATAGAAAATAGAAGGGCATAAGTCAGGAATTCCTGGCGCGCACAGAGTTCTCTATATTGCACCAGGGTTGTTTCTGGTATTGAGTACGAGACAGAAGCTATTTTGGTTAGAGTATGAGGTGGTAAAATAGAAAAGGGGGGTAAAATGGAAAATGGGGTGATACTACAACAATTCTTGGTTTATAAGCTATAGATATTTTGACTATATAGAAATGAGAGTTGATGCAACAAAACGTGAATGATGAAGAGAGAAATAAAAAAAAAAAAAAAACTAGTAGTACAGGACAAGGGTATGTTCAGCCATTTACTTCATTATGTCATTAAGCTTAATGGCCATGGCCCTAACACACCGACTACCCTGGTCTACAGCCACTTCTACAGTCCGTTTCCATTAACTCTCGATTCACAAACCCAGTTTTACTCTTGGTGTACATATATATACTGCAACTACAGCTAAACCCATTTTTCCTTGACTTTCATTTCACTGTTCTTCTTTTGCAAAATCATTTTACAAAAAGAATGAAAAAATAAATTATATAATTATCTTGAAGCATGGTTATACAGTGGTTCATGTACTTTATTAAATCTTGAATCTTTTGACTCAACTTTTTTCTTTTTGATAATTTAATTCTAAAACAATGAGACAACTTTATGCGACTGTCGAAAAATTCTAGAAAATTATCTTAACGATAAAATTAAATTTTCTAGAATTAAATTAGTTTTTTTTTTTTTTTGTTTATTTTCTTTTAAATTACATTGTTAAATTTTCAATTGACTTGTTACGAATGAGTGAATGTTACTTGTTATGATAGAAATTGGAGAATGAAAAAATAGAAAAAGTAAAAAAACACGTGTGATGTTTCAGAAAGGTGTTGACTGTCGGTTGTATTTGAAGAGTAACTTAATATTACTGAAAGCGTTGCCATAAGTGTTGACGGCGCCAGCATCCCCCAAATATAGATCACACAACGGCTGACTATGACGAAACAAAACATACTGTGTGTTGATGCAACTAAACAGCAGCTAATGATGATAATGATGATGATGCAGATAATAATTATGTGTCATGTAAAATATTTTTAAATTTATTATAAACTTCTTTTCGTCCGGAAATTGATCAAAATAATAATTTTATATTTTAAAAAAGTATTAACATAAAGTTTTATGATATAACGAGGAAACTTTGTCATATCAATGGAACCAATGAATTGCAAAAATATATACACTTTATAAAAAAAAGAGTTACTTTTTTTTTTTTATTTTGTTGTTGCCTTTACTGCGGTTTACCCTCTTTGACTATATAAAAAAATAAAAATAAAATTGCAAGAGTTTTTCCAATGAAAAGGTGTGAATCTCCAACAGTTGAAAAGGTGACAATGCCCATAGTGGCATTTCACAATACACAATGAGTCTTGAAACCACAATATATACCAAGATTTTCTGGTTTAAGAATCCAAAGTAGGCTCAACAAAATAAAACTTTTTTTTTTTTATTTCTCATCTCGTTTTTTTATCGTATAATATATCTCTTCATAAATATACACAAAAGTTTATCAAACGCATGTCACACAGTACCCAAAAATAAAAAAAATACCAGGGGTTTAAAAAATACATCAACAGAGATTTTTTTTATTATATAAAAAAAATTTTAATAATATAATAATGGCAGAATTAAATATTGATTTACTTCCGGACACGAGACCCGCCTTCACCAACTGACAAGAGGTAACTACTGTACTCTATGGTTGCAATTCAAAAGCCCAAAAAAAAAAAGAAAAAAAAATCAAAAATAAAAAAAGAGAGAGAAACAAAAATACTAAGAGAAGAGAATTAAAAAAATAATAAAAAAAAATTACATCTTCATACTCCTGTAACGCCCATCAATGTCAAAATATTTTTCTAGTAGGCTGGTACCAAGTGAGGGTACACCCCTCTTTGCAAAAGGGTTTTTTTTTTTCATCCTTTCATTTATTTATTCATTTTTTTTCGAATTTATTTATGTGTGTTGGTGTATATGGTATGTATATGGTATACTTATGTGTCTCGTGTATAAGAGTCTCGTGGACAGTATACTGTATGTTGGGATCGCCTTTTTTACTTTATTATTCACAGTGGGTTAAAAGCGAATAAAACGCGTTTTCATTGTACCAATTGTGAATGTATATGTATCCAGTAGCGTGCGATATGGCGTCGCGACGCTGTCGGAGCCTTTTGTCGCCCTCCAGCTGAGTCAAAATGGCCACTGGTGTATTACGTCACACAAGAGTTTTACACCCATATGTCGACACACACTCACATGTAAATTTAAAGACAATAGAATTTTTTTATCAAAAGTTTTTTGGTTGTTATTTAATTTGTAATATATTTTTTTATTTTTTATCTTATAGGTGCTTTTTTTATCTCTTATTTTGAAGATGATAATGTAAAGGAATAAGTTTACTTATAGAAAAAAAAAAAAACAACTATAAATTATATAAAAATATAAAAATAAAAAAAAATGTTAATGAAAAATGATAGATGTAAAATACGTACATTGTGGGTTGATAATTGAAGAGGTAAAACCACATGATGTACTAAATGAAATTTATTTTATGTGTGAATGTGTATTTTAAAACAAAGAAAAGGGTTGTCTTATGTATGCAACAACGTGTCTTTCGTAAATCGCTTTACAAAACGGGGCATTTCAAATGTCGACACTTTGTGGTAATGACTTCTCTTTGGGGCTTATGTAAAAAAAATGAATGTGGAAAAACGAGTGGTGAGAAAAATATAAAAGTTTTAAAAAAATAAATGAATAATCTTAGAGAGAAGCTTCAGGTTTTTTAAAAAAACTTTATATTTTTTCTTTTTTTTTTTTGATGAGTTTGTGTATGTTCAGAGTACTTTAGAAAAAAAAAAAATAATCAAATAAAAATTGTAAAGATAAGACTATCATTTCCGTGGTTTAATATTTTTTATTTTTCATTTTTTGGCTGATTAAATTTGCATATTCTGAGGGACTAATTTTTTGTATGTTATTATTTCTTGGAACCGCCGGTAGATTTATTTTTTTTGATTAGTAATAAATTCACAGACTTGTCGTTATTTTTATTCACAATTTTTTTTTTTTTTATTATTTTTTGTTAAATTAAATTTTCTTTGTATTTTTGTTGGAGCTTTTTTTCTTTTGACTGGGAGTTGCTGGCAATTTTCCATGGACACAAGAGAGGTCCAACGATTTAAAACCATTTATAAAAGCCAAGTCCCTCATCATCATCTTTTTTTTTTTTTTCTTTTTTTGCCCTACTCTTTATATTATCTCATTTTTTAAAATTTCTTTATTTATTTATCTTATTTTTCTTTCTCGGTCTTTTACCAATTTTACTGTCGTCGTCTCGTCTGCCTTTTGCATTTCTTTTCAGCGTGAAAAATATCAACGGATGAAATCGATACGCTCGGGAAATGAGATGATTGGATCCGGCAGAAATTCATCTCTCTTTCTGATATTTTTTTTTTCATGCCAAAAATAAAAATAATAATACTATGCTTATTTTTATTCCCCAATTTCAATTGGGATAAGAAAACGACGAAATAAAATATAACAAGGTATAATCTTGAAAGGCTAAAAATTTTCCAATATTTTTTTTTTCTCTTTCAAATTTAACAAATTAGTAGCAAAAAAAAACCCCAGTGTATAAAATAAATAAATTTTTCAACAGAGTATATATATTTTATTTAGTAAACATTATTTAAATTAGTTTTGTCAATGTATGAAGCTACGTTTTCAATTTTCTGCCTCCTTGAATTTACTTTTTAAATTTTTACCGCATTAAAAACAAGGAAAAAAAAAAAATCAGTATAATATTTTATTCTAAATTTATTTATTTTTTCATCTTTGTATCAGTCAAATTGGAGTATTTCCGACGCTTGCACTGCAAAAGCATTTATATTTTAATTTGTCGAGTGTAGATTTTCGCGACTCAAAAGCAATAAATTTATACATATAGTATGAGGTATATGTTAAAAATAAAATAGAACACGGATAAAAACATAAACCACCAGAGAAAAAAAAAGATAAAAAAATGAACTGAGAAAAAAATAAAAAATTAGAGAAAGACGATTTTAGAATGACGAGAATGCTATAGCTGCTTGATGATTTCATTGGAAACGAGATGAATTGGGTCCTTGGCAGTTACGGGAAGTGGCCTCGTATTACCGACAATAAAATCTCCGGTTACTCGATTAGCGTTTGAATAATATTGTCTACATCATGGGCGTTTATTTGGTTTTTCATGAAAACGGCTTCTCATGAAATGTTTTGACAGGATATTCCAATGAGTATAATCATTTTTATATTCAATAAATAAATACAAAAATAATCCGCGTATAAAAACCATGGTGCACTATTTAATTTTTTTTCTGTAAATTTTATTTGAGATACTATTACAGAATATTATTACATCGATTAAAAAAAATAAATAAATTTGTGCATTTGTAACACGCGCATTAGAAGAATCATAAATAATACAGGGTAAAATTATTATTTATAATTTTTTTTATCTTGTTCGTTCAATGATGAAGGTCATGAGCAATCATTTTGAACCTGTCATCACTTATTTCAAACAATATATAGTTTTGTAGACACGAGCCGACAGCCGTGTAACTTAATGGTGTGGAAAAAAAATCAAAATCATTCGCGGTGAGAGAGAGAGACAAAGAGAGACGCTTTGTATATATAAGAATATTAAATGAGTTTTTTTTATAACCATCTCTAGTATGACGTAAGCACTGATGCCATCTGTATACTGTATTTGAAAATCAGCATGTAATATTTTTTTAAAAAAAACGATAATTTCATTTTCAACTCAAGAAGAGTAAAAAAAAATGTAAATGTAATACATTTTATAAAATTTTTAATTACAAATTTTTATAATTAATTATTTATTAAGTAGTTGAAGTTTAAAAAAAATTTACTCACCAGGACTTGGACTTGAGAAGTTACTCTTGGACTGTGAAAATCCTGAAAAAAATATATAAAAATAAATTATAATTATCAAAGTAAATTTAATTAAAATAATAAAAATAAAATATAAAAAAAAGAAATACAAGTGTTTATATATAAATTAAAAAAGTTAATTTTTCTTTTTCATAATATATATATATATTATGAAAAAGAAAAATTAACTTTATAGAAAAGTAAATTACGTATTATATAAAGAATAAAGTAAATTAGAGTTTTGTAGTATAAATTGTTTTGTGCGAATAAAGACGTTGATGGGTAAAAGTGGAGTTTAGTGATTTTTATATTATTAAAAAAATGTTAGAGAGCAAAATAGTATGAAAATTGAAGAGGGAAAGTTAAGCAGTGCAACGGACGCGGTTATATTAATGTTGTATTTTGTACGGCCATTTTCTAATAAAGCCATAGTCAACAAGATTTCAACGAGGGCGCGGAAAAATCATGGAATGAGTGGGAGGGTTAGTCTTAAAGAAAGATCCCTTTTGGCAATGAAACTTTGCTCGCGGGGGATCTTGTTGGAATATACACAAGGCACCCTCTCATCGAACCAAAACTCGGCATTTTTCCCTCTATACACCGAAGGCGTAATAGCCATTCTATATATTTTTTTATCCGCGAAATATATATATATATTTTCTCATTTTATTTTTCTACTTCCATCTACCCTCGAAAACATCTTTAACGAGGCTCAATGTATTATAAAAGGGATTAAAAAAAAATTGAAAAAAAATTACCAAGTTATTTACAAATTAACCAGATAAAACGTTGATAAATTATTTTTAAAAAAAAATATTGTTAAATTAAAATAGTATTTTGGTTAATCAATAAGTTTTGTTCAAAAAAAATCTAACCCTTCATCATCATCATCATCAGCAGCAGCATCATCTTAACTAAAAATCACACTCTCAATCTTAAAATACGTATGAGAATATACGTGTGTTGGGCCGACCTCTAAAACAAATGTCGAAACTCGTGCAAAAGGGTGTGAAAAAAAAAAAAAAAGAAAGAAAAAAGTATATACATAACAACGAGGGGACCTCAATGATCATTTCAGCCTCTACGAGGATTAACGCTTGGCTGGGATTATTGTTTTGTCAAAAAAAAAAAGGAGAAAAAAAAAATTGGCTAGACAGGACAAAATCGATTTGAATATATTTTTTGTTTGTGAGTAGATAGAAAATTGAGATATATATATTTTTGTTGTATATGAAGTTAAATTGATGTTCATTTTAAAATTAGCACGTGTCACTCAAAAAAAAATTGGAGATCCTTTTCCTTATTTTTCTCGATATAATTTTCGAAAGAGAGACTCTATTTTTTTTTTTTTTTTCTTTTTATAAATTTATTGTGTTGTGGCATGCCGGCTGCTGCCACGTGAAAATCGCATTACACTGGGTATCTTGTAACTTAAACCTCAATCACTTATATCCGTCGTTGGTTTTTCAGTATGTTCTCCCTAGTATACAACAAAAATAATATAAAAAAAAAGTGGTTTCACATATTTTTTTTTTTTTTATTAGAAAAACCGCACACAAAGCTGGAGAAATGAGCGTAGAATCTCCATGGGATCGACGTCTATAATATTATCCCTTATAAAGAGCGACACGTATATGCCCATTGAGAAAATCCACTTCCCAAGTTTCGTGTTACCTATGGAGTATTTTGACAAGATCTTATTGTCGCACGAACAGCCAGCTCTATTGAACCTATTATATTCCTATTAGTATTATACTAGGATTTGTGGTCCTCAAGCAACAAGCCTCCTCTGGCTTCAACATTTTTTTTCATTTTTTTATTTTCTATTTCGACCAAAGCATTCTTCCGTCATTTATTCCGTTTAAATAATTTTTTATTTCCCCCTTTTTTCTTTCCACCAATATACCTCATAATTCAAAAATAGAAAAAAAATTTATTCAACCATCAAATACACCATATATTAGGTTGTTTAATTAATTATATATTTTTTTTCTTATAAATAAAAAATACGATTGACTTTGTTAATTAAATAATATAAAACTTCATGTTGAAATGAAAAAAAAATATATAAATTTTAATTATGAAGAAAAAAAAATTAATATTTCAAGAGAGCTTATGCAAATTTTTTAATTAACCTTCTTGTAAATAATTATATACGATATTTTTTTCTGTAAAATATTCATTATTTTTTCCTTACTTTATATGAATTTTTTTTTTTCATTTTTAAAGAGCCGAGAGCAAAAAAATAATAAGCTGCTACTTGTAAGTAGAAAAAACCATACTATTCAGCCAGATGTAATCGACAAAAAAAAAATAATAATAAAAATAAGTAAATAAATATGCGCAGAATGATGATATAAAGTAATAATAGTTTGTGTATTTGTCGTTGATGGCAGAACAGAACATTTCCCATTCAAATTCATATCAAAAATAAAAATGTAAACTTGCGCGCGCACAGGGCGTTTTGTTTTCGTACAAGTTCCATATATATAAATTTTTTTTTTATTGTTTTTATTTTCAACTATTATTATTATTATTTATTTTTTTCGTTTTTACATCACACGATGTATAATAACATACACTGAGGCATGAACTTGCATGGATGAGTTGGACTTGTATATAAACCATGCATAAGTATTGGAGGTGTGAATTAGTGTACGTACTGAATGAGAGTACCTCTTGAAAATTTCATGCTAGACAATCGAAGTGTTGGACTGGAAATCCATACCAATTTCACTCGAATTATATATATATATTTATATGAGCATGTGCATGCATGGATTTTTACATTTAGCTGGAAAAAATATGATAAATAAAAATAAAAAATTGCCGACTGACTCGAGTGATATGTTGAAAAAAAAAAAAAAAAACATTGAAAGATTAACACGTTGGAAAAACAAGTTGCTGTTAAATTTACTCAAATGCAAGTTGATTTATTTTGTCATTTAGAGCGTAATATATATTTAAAATAATTTTTTTAATTTTATAAATTAAAAAAAAATCAATTTATTATTTAATAATGATGAATTTTATTTATGGAAAATAATTTTTACGATCGGTGGAATATTGGGTTTATTTTGTTAGTTTATTGAAGGACAAGAACCAAGTGATAATGGACATAGTTTGGTGGTAATGTCCGAGACTAATTCCCGTGTTATTTCATTAACGTCCCACACTAAAGCCAGTAGTAGTTTTCGAGGGTTATACTATAGGCCACCTTGTTTCTTGTCGTGTTGCCATCAGAATACCCGTTCAATGCGCTTCTATGTGCTGTATATTGTGTATCGAAAGATATATATATATTATATGCATAAACCCTCTGTTGAGTTGAATCCCTTCAGGGTTGCATTAGCCTTGTGTCAAAGGGGTGATGTAAATTTACGAGGTGTGAGGAATATATTTGCTAAGAGAGAAAACGATTTATATACTTTAACACATATATTACATATATCGAAATTGATGATGCATGTAAGTTGTAATGTTTATAAAGTGAATGAAAATTTGTTTGAGCATTTATAAATTTAAAAAACAAATAGAATTTTTTTTTTTTTTTTTCGTTTGAATAAATATAAAAATTAAAAAATTAATATGTATTTGTTTTTTAAATTTTTATAGCAATTGTTATATTGTATTATAAATTATTTTATTTTTAGTTGCTAATTTTATTTTTGCTCATTTATTTTTTTATTTTTCTCAAGTGGAAAATTTACTGGAAAAAATGTGACGAGAAGGGGCGGTTCCCGAATTGATTTGTCGTTGAGCGGATTAAGCGATTAGATGAGAAAAAAAAAAAAATAAATAAAAGAAGGGATGTTTCTGGTGGCACGAGGGTTCATATGATTGACACCACGATGAGAAGTTTAATATAAAGGAAAATCATTTCTGACCATCAAAAAATAAAAAAAGAAAAATTCTTTTTACGATTAATTTTTGTGGGAAAAATACAAAGGGTTAGTGTAATATTTAATCTTGATATTAATATCAAATTTGAAAAATATATTTTTATTAACACAGTTATTTGAAATATGATCTAATTTGTATGTTTTATTTAAATTGATATATACTCAACTATTTCTAATGAAAAAAATGTAAATACAGAGATAAGAAAAAATTGAAATAAAATAGTTGAGGTAAAGATAAATGCACACTTGAAGGTGTTATCCAATTATTTCAAGTTGTTAAGGCATGTCAGGGTGACTTGAACGGACTAAATTAAGACATTCCACACGACAAATCTTCCAAGAATCTCAATTAACTTCTACGATAGTACGCTAACTTTAATTAACTATTTAATTACATTTAATTTTTTATTTTATAATCAACTAAACATAAGAAAAAGTATAAAGTTTATTTCATTATAACATTTTTTAAACTTATAATGAAAAAAAAATTTATATTATACACAATAAATACACGAGAGGGTAAATAATTTTTTACTTTTTTCGATTGAAAAACTCTTGACTTTTGAAGAAAGTAGAAAATAAAAAAAAAAATCAATTGAATCTTGAGAAGTGTTTTGATTTGAATTACACAACGTACTTTGAATATTTGTAAAAAGAAAAGAGTATATAAAAAAAAAATAAATAAAAACTTACAAAAGCTTCCATACAAATTTACATAAAAAATTCAAAATAAAAAAATAATGATGAATTGAATGGAAAAAAATTTTGTTTAATTTCAATTTTATATCTTTGATTGTGAGAGTAAATAAAGTCAAGTGAATTTATGATCTTATAATTTATTTTTTCTTCACTTTTTAATTTTTTCCTCCACTTTTTTTTTTTTCTTTCTTTCACTCCTTTTCATATTTCACTCAAGCGGAATTCTCTTTGAAGTACTAATCAGTATCGAGCTGTGTTGAAAAATAGTCGACGTAGCACTCGCGACTAGCACACCAAGCTTTGCTTTCTTTTAATTTTTTTTTTTTTCGTTTTTTATTATTCATATTTCTCAATCAAGACCGATGTAATGAGTGTGCAGGTTGTAAGAGTATATGTGTTTATTTTTTCCTCGCTTTACCTATGTGCATGTATGTAAATTTTTACATGGGTGTGTCATTTTCAGGCATTGCACCCTCGGTCAGTAAGTAACAGTCAAAATAAAAACAAAAAAATAAAATAAAAACATCCAAGAAAGAAAGTGCATTGCTTCTAATAAAGAAAAAAGAAAGAAAAAAAAAATAAAAACAGAAGTAAACAGAAGTAAAACTTGAAATAATAAAAAAAATTTTTTTTTTTAAAACTTTGAGGACTAAGAAAATGAAAATTCTCTCGTGGTAAAGGGGTGATGTAAAGGGGTATGATGAAGATGGGTAAAGGGTGTCGAGGCGAAAGAAGAAAAAAAGTAAAATAAAAAGTAAAAAAAGTGAGAGTGTGACTGAAGTGGAAGTGGGATGAGGTAAATGTGTACACACATACGGATGATAGTGTCGTGAAAAAAGGGGAAAGAAGACAAGCAAGCTTCGTCGGGGTGTTGATAGGCAATCTGGTTGATTGCCAACTTCAAACGGACCGAGACGTAGCAATACACCGTAGAGACATCAACTTCAGCGATCCTCTACACACATATTATAGTGCCCAGGAAAACCCGAGGAATGCCCACAAAAAAAAAAAAAACTCTGACAATGCTGATAGTCACCCTCTGCACAGTTAAAATAAAAATAAATAAAAAAAATCTTTGCTCTTCTTTTTTTAGTTACATACATATATTGTTGATGAAAAATATTATCAAGAATTTATTTTTATTTTTTAATTGACAATAAATTGAGACTACCAAAAAGAGACACGTTTCTACTGTCAGCAAGAATTAACAAATTGCTTTGGGTTTTATATATATAGAAAAAGAAAAAAAAAATTATTTATTTATTTATGTATAGTCAAGTACACAAGAGTTTTGCACGTACTTGATTTATTTATTTTTTATTTTCAAGACACAAAAACACAAGATAAAGGTATATGAAGGTGCGTGAGGTTAAATATAGCATTGAAACCTTTGGATGAAATAAAAAAATAAATAACAAGGAGGTGCCAGAGTGACATTTGAATAGAAAAAAATGAGGTATTGTACTGGTTAACTGGTAACCTAATACCCAAAAATCGTTCTCAAATAAATTAATCTTATTTTTTAAAAAAAATTTCATACATAGAATATCTCGTGTTTTTTTCAACGTGTCAATTATTGTTTTAAAGTGTGAAAATAATTGAGATATATAAATTATATAAACAACATAAATATAAGATATAAATAAATTAAATAAAGAAATGAAAAAAATAAAAAAAATTTGATTAGAGAATTGTCAGTCTGTTGATGATGAAGAATTTGAGACAAAGTATTTAACGTAGCTGAGTCTGGAAAATTGACTCGTTTCATCACGAGATTAATGAAATTAAGGAGCTTTAAGGGGGTTGAAAGAAAATGGTTGAGAACATTAAGAGGAGAGCAAGAGAGAGCACCATCAGCTCTGTGTTAGGCATTTTATATTTTATTTTTCGTTTATTTCTTTTCTTCTTCTTTATTTTATTTTATTTTTTTCACCTGGTTTTGTCGTATAGCCTTTTGTATTGTGTTTTGGGTGCAATGCACAGAAACTCCATGGCCTATCACTCAACTCATTATACCACTAATTATTCAAAACGTCGACAATTATTTCCTTTATGTTAAAACATTTTTTATATTAAAAATAAAAAAAAAAAAATATCAAGCAAATGCAAATTTTGCATATAAATATAACTTTTAATAAATTATATTTTATTCATTTTATCTATTTATGAATAAAGATAATTTTTTAAATTCCAATAACATTAATATTGATATTTAAAAATATCAAAAAAAGTGTCTAAAATATTTTCCATCAAATCCACCGTTTATACAAAGGTTAAATTAAAATAAAAAAGCTGTTTTTTTTTCCTGTTAAAAATTTACTCTGCAGTATCTCTCGCTAAATTTTTTATTATTATTATTATTTGTTCTCGTTTCTTTTTTATTATTCCCCACTATATATATATTATATTATTATTTTTTTTTCGCTATTTCAATTCGTCATTACCGAGGCACGACAAAGGGTGACGATTGGTCGTCGTTGTAGTCATTCGGTGGAAGCAATTCAGCTGAATCGAATCGATGCTTTTAACGATTTTTCAACAAGCAATACACACACACACGCGCATACATAACACAGACTAAGCAATTCATCGAGCATCAATTGAATACTAGAAAAACTATTTGATATATAAAACATATAGATATACCAATTTTCTGAAAATAGGTATGGCTAGATTTGAGGGACCGAAAAAACACAATAGAAAAAAAAGAAAGAAATTATTATCAAGAGTCAAGACATTGGTAAACTGTATATGTGAAACATTTGCAAACAATGTGAAACTTTATGCATACAGACATATGTCTAGTTGGCTATTTTTTTTTTTTTTATTTTTTTTCTTAATGTTCGTCATCTTGTAAAAAGCAAGTAAGTAAAGTTGAGTATCGATTTTCAGTAACACGATCTTGAGTGGCTTTCTGTTGTATACGACATCGTTAAGTGCTCATTTCACACTTACTAGAGACGATATGGCTATTAATTCACTTGACGAGAGGAAAATGAAAAGAGTGAGGGTAAGAAGACGAGAAGATAAAAGATATTGTCATTTCGCTTGCTCCATTAATCTTTTCATCTAACAATGAATATAATTTTCAGGCAATCACTACATAGGTATAATATTAAAAATTAATTAATTAAATGTATATTACCATGTGGTGGTGTATGTTGATGACTTGGACTATGTTGATGATGATGATGATTTGATGATACAGATGTACCAGATAAACCATGTTGTGAATGAGCTGCTGATGGATGTACATTGATACTTGATGATGATTGTAATTGACCAGGTTGATGTACCTGATGATGTGGTACATGATGAGCTGGATGTGGATGTGGTGGTGGTAAAAATGCTGCTGCAACAGCTGCTTGTGCATTTAAATATGCCATACGTGATGCTGTTAAATTACCCAAATTACCCAAATTTCCAAGATTTCCAAGGTGATTTGTAAGACTTGGCATGTAATCCCATATTTTATGATGTGTTGCTGTTGGTGCATATGACACTGCTGATATTCCAGCTGTTGGTGAACTTTGTGGTGATCCACGATCTTGACCACCACTTCCATTTCCAGTTCCATTTAAACCAAGCAGCTCTTGTATCGCAAATGGCGATCGCTGCGGCATCTTTTGCTCTTTTGGCTGAATTTTGATTGTTTAAATTATCATTTCATTTGTATTGATTTTTTTTTTCAAATTAACAATAACAATTCTTAGCAATATTTAATACAATTGGAAAATTATATTTTTGTTTTTATCTTGTTATTATTTTTTTAATAAATTTAATTACACAGTCGAGTGTAAATATTTACACTTTTCTTTTTTTTGTTTTTCAAGAGTTTTACTGTGCGACGGTATTAATAATATTTTTATTATTGCATAAATATAAGCTTATGTGTTCTTTACACAACCGACGCTTATTATTATATATTTCACTTGAATATTAATTTTATGCAAAACTCTATTGATTTACAATATTATTATTTATCGACTGCACTTTCATTGGTATTTGGATAATTTATTTTTTAGAAAATTTATTATTAGAAATAATAAAAATATTTATTTAGTTTTTTTTTTCTTGTTAAACTGCATTCTTTGATTATGTCTGGGTTGCGACGGCAGATTTTTGTAAAACAATGCTGAGTGAATAGGTAATTTGGCAAGCGACGGCAGCAAAACTTTTATGTCACGCGATTAAATCCAGTTTTGTAAATTCTGCCTTCTGATGAATAAATAAAATTTAATTTATAGTTTATAATTGAATATATTACTTTAAATGAGATAATTTTTTACAAATTAATTATTTAATTAACAATTGTCCAAATCAAAATACCAATATTCAATTTCTTTGTTTACATAAAATTTAAAGCTTAAAACATTGAGCTTTTATTTTCGTTATATTTATAGCTTAATTCAATATTTATTTTTAACCATTACAGCAGTTAATAAATAAATTAAATTTATAGAAAAATGTGCTTGCTTATTATTATTATTACTATTATTATTATTATGATTTAAACTCACTGAATAATTGCAGTATCAAATTTCAGGTACGTAGCCTCCAGTCTCGTGGTCCATTCGCTTCATCAACCCTCCACTTCTCTATTGTAATCGAGACTTTGTTCACATCAGGATACACATATATATATTTTTTTTTCTCTCACTGATCCTCACACGTTTTCCTTCAGCATAAAATAAACAACCAAATAAATGATTTTATAAAAAATTTGAAAGCAAACAAAATCAAGTTTCAATCAAGAAAATTCGTTGCACACGACAGTCAATATATTACTAAAATTTAAAACAAAATAATAAACTTCACTTAATAAAAATACCTTCACTTGTATATATAATTTCACAAATTTTTTAGACAATCAAAACAATTCGAAAAAAAAAAAAAAATAAATGAATCATAAATGAACAAAAAAAAAAATATTTTAAATCACAATAATTGTCGAACAATATATTTATAATAATAATATAAATAATTTTTATTAAATATTTATAAACAAATAAATATATAAAGAATAATCAAGAATGAAGAGCGTTATGACGTTCCGCGTAGTGTTTCGTTGTCACGACGATCAGCAACTGAACTGTTGACGGGGATGACTAGTTGATGAAACACAAAAAAATTTATATACACGAAAAAGGGACGGGAGTCTCTCTTTATCCCCGATTGTGTGTGGTTTATTCTTCGTCACGTCACGAGATACAGTGGAATGAGCTTTCGTGACTCGTCTGAGAGAACGAAAGGGCGGTAGGTAAAGGCAGCACCCAAATACACAACATTAGAGAATTCAACCCTCCCACCTAAGGGTACAATTTTTTATTTTTTTTTTTAAATTTTTTATTTCTCTCTTTTTCCCTACTTCTTCTTCTTCTTCATCTACTTTATTCTTATTATTATTATTTTTATGTATTTTGTATGTGTGTATGTGTGTGCGGTAGGGTAGATTGAGTAAGTTTGAATAGAGCATTGCCCCGCCGTGATATTTTACACACGACAGTAGCCGTCTCGCATCGTGGATTGGTCCATTTTTTGAATCTTGCATATGGGTAGACATAGCCCTAGTTAGTAACAGGGGTGGTTACAAAAATTGTATACGCCTTACTAAAGTCACGCCTACATTAAATTTAAATTTTTAAATATCATTGACTTTTATTAATTTTTATATTGTTAAAAATTAATGTTATTTAATAAATTTTTTAATATTTATATTTTGTATTATAGCAATTATTTATTTATTTAATTGGCAAATTTTTTTTATTAATTATTATATTTTTAATTAAATAAATAAATAAATTTTATGATTGTAAGACGAGCTTGATACTTTCGAATTTTGTTTACAAAGTGGGAGTTGCTTTTAGTTTAGCCAATCATGTGATAACAGTATGAAAGCTCATTGGCCAATGTGTGAATCGATTTATATAACTTACCCCTTGTACAGTATTCAAGCGATTTTCGACCTTATTTAAATTGTACTATTTGGCTTATATTTGTGTGACGTAAATGTTTTTCATACTGCCAATTCTGGAGTATTAGGTGGGGCTTGCAACTCCTGGTGGGAGACAACGACTGAGTGAGATTTAACTGAAAAAAAAAAAAAGGATATATATGAGAAAAGTACTTGCCAAATTATGCCTAGATTTTTTTTAAATCTTAATTCCTAAATACTTGAGTGTATTTAGATATTAGAATATTTAATTTTTTTTTTTTACCAAAAAATGTGTTAACTATAAGAGTGTTTAAAAATAAAAGCTTTTTTCGTTGTAATCAAAATTGAAATTATAATATATAATTGTCGTTTTATATTTTCAAAATATAGGGAAAAAATTTTTTACCAATTTAATTGACTACATTTGATTGAAAGCTTGATGATAATTTTTTTGTTTTATTGTAAAAAGCTTTGCTTCTAATAATATGGAGCTTTTTTGTACTTCTCCACTTTAAAGTGTTAAAATATTGGCACAGATATACAAAATTTTGATCGAGTGCTCACAATATATGTGATACGAAGTTGACTGATTTTTTTTCTTGTATATATAATAAAAAACTTGAGACGTATTGAAAATTCATATATTTTGAAAAAATAAGATAAAAAAAAGGACCAAGTGAAGGGTATTGAAGGGACTCTTGATACTCTGTTCTGCGTATCTCCCTATTGTTTGCTACTTGTGTCAAGAGATTATCGTATATCGTTCACAAGAGGATATTCGCGTACTTTGCATTGAACAGCTCAGACAAGAGGACCCTCACACGCTACCAAACTAAATAAAAATATTAAAAATCAAAAAAAATAAAAACTATTAATTTTAATCTATATTAATTCTTCCGTTGATAATTTACAATATACTTTTTTTTTTTTGTAACATATACTTTTAATTTTCATGCATTGTCGTAAACTATATTATATTCAAATAATTTTTATTTCTATGAATTAAATCTTTTTAATTGTCAAGCTGGTATGTAAGACAATTTGTAAATTTCAAGCTTCAATATGAATCATAGTAAAAAGCTTTATAAAGAATTTTTTTTTTCATTTTAAATAGTTGAATTTTCGAAAAATATAAAAATCCTTTTTTTTTTTTTTGACAATGTTTACAGACTGATAATGACACTTTACTGTGCACTTTGTTGTATATCTTTTTTAAAAGAGCATATAACCATGTTGAATTTCATGAGATACAGATTACACTTTTAAAAATTTTAAGCTCTTTTTTTAAGAGGTATCATAGCCTCCCAAGATCTGCATGAGATTAATTTTTTTTTTTTTTTTTTCAATTCTATTGTAAATTTTATTCCAAGCAAATTAAAAAACTATTTGGAAAATGTATAAGTCTTTCATTTTGTCATTAAATATATTAGAATAAGATGAAAATATTTTTAAAATAAATTAAAATACATTTGAAGAAAAAAATGTAAATTTGCAATTAATATATTTTTTTTAAATATTGAACTGTTTAACATTATAAAAAACAATGTAAAAATTTAACTGTGTAATTGAGCAGTTGTAATATTATTTAATAAAAAATAAAGTTGCACAAAAATCTTGTTAAATTTTGTAAAACTTTTAATTAAAATCCTCATTTTTAATTACTGAAAGTAAAATCTAATGATTTATTTAATTTCTTCAATGTAAACATAAATTAAAATTATATTTTACTATTCATCAATATAATTTCCTCTATATTTTATGGTCTTTGTAAGCAAAAATGCTCAATTGAAATTTGTTAAATTAAATTACAATTTAAATGTCTGACTAATCTTAGGTATTACTACTTGAATCAATGAAAAATGTGTACGACATCTCCTCTCAATTTGATGATTCAATCTTTTCCTTATTTTTTTATTTTTCGTTTATAAAGACTCTCAATTCGATGTCTTTACTTCTCATTCTATTTTAATCTTATATACCTTTCAGACAAAATTATATCAAGGCTAATATCCGTCATGAGAAAATTGCGGAAATTTAATATGAACTTGCTACTTATATAAATCTCATTTGAGTCATAAATTTATATCGTTTAAATTAAATTTAAAAAACCTTTATATAATTATTTAAATAATAAATATATAATTTAATATGAAAAATAAAATAAATAATAAACTTGATGTTTTAAATTACCTTTTCTTTTTTTTTTTTCTTCTTCCTTTTATTTTGTTCAGCTGTGAAGTAATTTTATCCCATGATTATAATTTCAATTCTAGGTAGATGTTTAATTTTTTTTTTTTTCATTTCTATTTTCAAGTTCTTGTGAATTAAAGACCACCCAAGACATCTTGAAAATTATGACAAGATAATTTAAGGCTCTTGAAAAAAGTAACAACGTCATTGCTTCTAACTGGTCATCTTTTATTTTAATCCTCTACTTGAGTTGACTTTTGAGTGTCTGCTGGAACATAGACAATATATATTATTTTTATAATATGTTTATTGGCGCCAGAAAATTTTTTATTTTATTTATTTAATTATTTATTGTATGAGTATATAAATAATTTATAAATTATCATTTTAATTATATAAATTTTTGAGTCAACAGACTTGAGCATATATACAATAGATGGCTGTTTAATCGTAGTCGGTAATTTTGAATGTGCTGCCTTCTTCTAACAAATCTGTGAACTTGAATTCGTTCAATACTTTTACAACAAAAGCCACAAATTAAAATAAATAATTTAAATTAAAAAATTAAAAATTAATCTCTAACAATTAAATGATAAATAAACAATCAAAGTTACTTTGAATCTTCAATGTAAAATTAAAAGAACCTTCAAACTCAAATAATTAAAACAATTAAATTTTAATATTTAAAAAAAATTAAACATTCTAAATAAATTGATAAAATATTGAAAAAAAAAACCAAATGAAAATTCTCTCCAACAATAAATCAAACACCACATCAAAGAAAAATAATAAATAAAAAAAAAAAAAAAAAAAGAAAGAATCCTTTTTATCCCCGAGATGATACCTCAGATGATGTTACTTAAAAAAAAGACAATGATAATAATATAAGAAAAAATATTAGTTACAAAGTTGGATAAAATAAATTTAGTAATAACTTTTTTCCTTTAAATTTTGTCATAATATAAAGACAACAGTATAGCCTTACGTATCTCTCTCAAGTCGTCTCGAATGAACGAGAGGTTTGAAAGATTATGCCAATTGTTGGATATCCATATCTCAGTAAAGCAAGATTGATGGTGGTTTGATGTACCATCCAAATCACCAACCATCAATTTTTATCCAACAAAGATTATTCTTTCTCTCTCACAAGAAATTTCATTTTATCTATTCTTTCTTATTTATTTTTAAATAAAATGAATTTTTATGCTACAAAAAAATTTATATTATAATAATAATAATAAATGAAAAATACAGAATAAATGATGTAAAGAATAAAAGAAATATAACAATAAAAAAGAAAAAAAAAAATGTAAAGAATAATAAAAAGAATGAAATGAAAAAAAAAATGTTATATATAAAATAAATTCTTGGTGTTGATTGCCGAGTGAAAATGCGACAGTTTTAGTTTGAAGGGTTTATTGAATTGGCTCGATTTATATAGACAATGTCAAATCTCGGTCTAAGCACGTCCGGTATTGGCCCCGGCGGGTTGCCATCATTTGCTCGTCATGTGATCCAATTATGGTCACGTTTAAACAAGCCAACAGTTGAGTATTACAAATCGTATATATATATAACACAAAAGTTGTACATCATTTTATGGATTATATATAACAATAGTTTCATGATATATATATATTGAATTTTGTATAAGCTTAAACTCTTTGTTTATTAGCTATATTATTGGACAACGCGTATCCATGGATGCCTCGAGGCCAGCTGAATCACCCAAAATCATGTATCAATTTATATAAAATAATAATATCAAACAGTCACGATTCAATCGTTAAAAATAATACGCCCCTTCATGTCCAACAAATAATAATATTATGTTTGTTTTATATATTTTATATTTATCGATTTTTGAAAAAAAAATTGCAATAAAACATTTATGACATTTTAAATATAAATATATTTTAACTTGACAAAAATAATATAAATAAATTGTCAAGTAACTATTTCAAGTATAGTAATTTTATAAAGTTTGAAGACTAATTTTTTTTTGTAGACTACTTGGGAATAAAGATGTAAGTTTTTTTGTTTTTTTTATATTGTTGTATTTTGAGACATATAATTTATATATATTTTTTTTTTCAACATGCCCCGAGGTAAGTGAAGACGCAACAGGCCTCATAGAGAATCTGGTACTTCTGTATATATAGTGTCTAGAGGATCTTGACATGTGTAGTGTCATACATTGACAAAATAATGCTAGTTAGTAATAAAATAGTCTTTGTAAAATTTGTAAAATCCACTGTGACACGTACTAACATCAGACAAGTAGTTTTTCTTGCATAATAATTAACACGTGATGTTGACTTTAGTATTTATAAAAAGTTCAAGTACATGCTGTACTTTATATTTTAACGAGTCTTTGTATTTTAAATTTTATATATTTTTATACTTCAATGAAGATATATATATAAAATGAAAAACACTGCAGGTAATTTCGAGAAAAAAAAAAAACTGAATAGAATTTTTAAATTTAAATTAACACTTTGAAATTTGAATGTGTATAATTTATACAATAACGATAATTAATAATTTAAATAATTAGATGACATACCTCTTGATCATTGTGATTGTGGTCATTGGTCAAATTCATATTGACAAATTTATGATGAATCGAAACTTAATTCCAGCGTGCAATATGTACATTCAGATACTTGTGGACAAAGTGCACTGATGGATTTTGAAGCTCGATGATGAATATTAATGTGCTGAACATGCTAAACACCAAAATACATCAAGGGCTCTTTGGCTATTTGTGTTGAATTCTCAAACGTGTTTACTTTACCCTAGACATATTGAGATATCACACTGTAATGTCCAAGTATTATTGTCTCATCAACACAATTCAAATTGGCACCTGCAAATCATATATAATTTACTCATTAATAATCAAATTTAATAACACCTTAAATTACTATAAATAATAATAATTTTTTTGTGGAGTATTATCAGTCATTGCGCAACTCAAAAGTGTCTGCACTTGGATATATTTTATATGCATCAGGGAACGTGTGGGTTGAGACACCCCCTTCGAAATTTCTTCACAAATATATATTTACTTTTAATTTTAAAATTGTAAAAGAAAAAAAAAGCTATGATGGAAGGGACGATGTGAGTATAGACTGAAAGTGAGAGGCAAATGTGGAGGAATTTTTGTTGCATGTGAAAAAAGAAAAAAAACTTGAGAAGTGATGCTGAGTGTAGGGATGATGGAGATAGAGAATTCAAGTTGAAAGTTGGTATAGATGGAGATTATGATGAGTGAAATAGTAAAGGCAAGAAAAATATAAGATAGAGTGAGAAAAAGTATGAAAAAAAAAAGGGTGGGTATGGTCGAAGCTTGGTTGAGAAAAAAGCAAGTATTTCGAGCGAGTAGATGAATAAGGGAGATGGCGCAATTCGAAAAGCTAAAAAGGAGGGACACTCGTCAAGAGGCTACATATAAAATCATAAGGCACATAGCCACGCCCATCACCCTGTACTTTCGCCAATAGGCTGTGAGTGCATTCAAATCGCAACCGTCGTTGCATTGTCATGTTTTTCTGGTACGGGCGGGATTTCTCTTTTACTTTGAATATAAAAATGTATATTGAAAATAATAAAAAAAAAAAAAAAGGAGGGCTCAAGAGAAATGTATAAAAAATAGGGGGTAGTAACGATGAGGGGTGAAAATTTCAACTGAGAATATTCATATTAATGTATAGATATATGCAGATATCTTCTGGGACCTTATTTAAAAAAAAAAAATTTTTTTTCGTCTATTTTTTATTATTAGTTTTTTTTTTAATTATTATTTTTTTTTCTGCTTTTGATTTTGTCGTTGAGCCAACCCAGAATGTGAGATGTTACCCCTTGAGCACTTTGGCTCACGTATGGCTGGTTTATAGTTTCCTATTTTATATATTCTGCAATTTTTTTTTTTTCTTTTTTACCTTGATGCATTTGTTTGTTGTTTAAATATGTGCAGAAAGTTTTTTTTTTTCTTTTTGTTTTTTATATACATAGAGAGATTGCAATTATCGTGTCATGACTGGTATCACAAAAATTGAATGTCAGAGTAACATGGATACTGGTGTCATTGAACATTGTCGTTTGATCATGAGGTACCACTATGATCTTTATTCTAGACTTTCAATTACTCATATATGTATCTTGACATTTTCATGTATTTTTTTTTCTTTTTCCTTGTTTTTTCGTGAAACAATAGAGCTTTTATTAAAAATGTATTTTAATTTTAATCAATATCGCAACCAAGCAATTTATTAAACTTTTTTTTGACATTAAAAAAAAAGTTGTTATAAATAAATTGTCTATTTATATTTATTTTAAATATTATCTTTTTCTGTTAATTAAAAGTATTTTATTTTATTTGCTGTTATTTTTTCATTAAGTCAATAATGTTGTTTTATTTTTTGTTTATTTGAAATATTTACCCTAATTTCCCTTAAATTCTAAAAAAAAGGAAAACAAATTTATGAATCATTTCGTTAACCTTAAAACTGGAAAGCTAATTTGTAAATCTATACTACATATGAAAATGACCCTATTCAATAGGTTTGGTCGTAAATTATCTTGCCAACTATAAACAACTGTATAACGATGAAAAATAATTTCAAGAGGCTCCAATTTGTTAAAATTTTTCAGATAATATTTTTCGTAATATAATAATACAATATTTCATGCAAAACTATTTTTTTTTTTTTTTTATCAATTATAATCAGTTGTTTAATTCATTGAAAAGAAAAAAAGCTATTTCAACAACAGTAGCTTGTGGTAACAAATTGCGTTTGTTATCAAAAAAAAAAAAATTCTCGTCGGGGGTAAAGCATTATTTATTGATTTACAATATAAGCCCTATTTTTAAGATTTTTTTTTTACTCAACTATTTTTATTTATATGTTTGTTTACAAATAATAACATAAATAAACAATAAAAAAAGAAAATATTTTCTTCAGTGTTTAATTACCATTTTAATATAAATATCAAATTGTTATTTATATATAAGAATGAAATTATATGATATATTAACCACTGTGCATTTCGATATTGGAAATAATTTTATAAATTTTATTTCGAACACGAAATGGCTGACAGGTTTATAAAAAAACGAAGAGGATCTTAATGCCAATGGCATGATCTTTCTCTTTTCACACAGAGAGACCCTTAAAAAGGGTGGTTATGTCTTTCAATATTTTCATTTCACTTTCTCTTATATATAATCTATCTCTTTTATGATAAAATCATTTTTCTCTATATCTCTTTCTCAATTTATCTTTAACTTTTTGATAGCATCACCAAGTGAGAGCTTCTTCATTCAATTTCTTCAAAACGGAAATGGCTGAGCAGCCATTCGCACAAGACTTCCGTCTGACTGAATATAGAAATGGAGTCCTCCAACATCGCCCCAGGGTAACCAAGTCAAGCTGACGATGGAAAATTTCCCCGTTAAGTCACGAAAATTGATAATAAATTTGATAATGGCGAACGAGCAATGTAATCATCTCACAAATGCAAGTTATCAAATTTATTATCATATATTCATAATAAAAATAAACAATATACCATTATTTTTATTATATGTAAATAAAAAAAAATTTTTTTTATTAATTATTAATTTATTAACACAAAAAACAATAAAGAAAAAAAATTTATTATTTATATTTTTTCTAATGACGGAAGTGTTGAGGGGCCAAGTCTCTTGAGATTTTTGTGGTGATTTTAAACTACCCTCAGGCATAAAATTTTTTTCAAAGGAAAATAAACTCATGAAAGAACAATTTTTATAATTTTTTTTTTATTCCAACGTCATTTTTTACTTTTCAATCATGAAAATTAATTTATATTTTATTTTTTCTTCATTATTTATACAACTTAATTTAGCAAAATTCAATCAAAATGAATCACTAAAAAATTTACTTATATTTTAGATCACCCTTGAATAAAAAGGGGGTGTGTATACACGAAAAGCATAGTTTGGGCGAGTAATGCAATTATGTTTAACACTAACGAGCTAACTCTTGATAGAAAATGGCTGTATGCTCCGTTGACTGCAAACAGTCAAGCCATTACCGTTTTCATTTTATGTTTTAACGTTGTTCCTCCCCTAATCTTATTTACTAAAGCTCTTTCATGTATATTTGTAAATTACAACGAATATAGAAAGTCAGTATATAGTTGAGTACATATACTTCACGAGCAAAAGTGCAAAGTAAGAATGAACAAAAAAATAAATAAATTCTTTTTTCTTCTGTAGTGGTACCAAACACTTGACAATTAATTAACAGTCTTTTTATATTTTTTAAAACCATTAAAAAATCTTTGTGTCAGTTGCCATCAGTGAAAATAGTTTTTTTCAATTTTTATTTTTCATTAAATTTATATAAATTATAATAATAAAATCAATTGTATATATAGGGGAAAAATATTCGTTTAATAATTGACCGCTCAATTTCACGAAATCAATGATCCAAATTCTTATCTTGATTCTTTTATTCTTTTTATTTTTTTTATTTCTTTGTGTGTTACAGAGGAAGAATGAGAAAGTTTTTCTTTATCATCTGTAAAAGGTCGAAACGCGAGGAAAAGTCATTTTACTTCTAGCTATTGTAATCGCAAGGGCTACACATTGACAATATACATTAAACGATAAAAAAAAAAAATAAGGGATAAAAAAGAGACAGATTTTATTCTGTATATTTTTTCAACGCTATTTTTACTATCAACAACTATCTTGTACGAGGATAGCAGTCTTTGAATGCTTGTCAAAACCAGAAAGACGACATTTTTTGTATAGCTAGCCTATAGTGGTCTAAAAAAAAATAAAATAAAATTGTATATATCTTGCGAATAAAAGCTGCATTTTCGAAAAAAATTTTCCCCTTTTTATTTCCATTAAAGTATATGAAGAGTGCTAGATGCGATGATTCTTTCAGATAACAGTTAAGGGATGAGAAATAAAAAATAAAAAGAATCAAAGTGAAAAAAAAGCAGAATTTTTAATATATATATTCGTCCGAGACAATGAATCGTATCAATTTCCTGAATTTTTAATGACGACAATGTTTCCGGTGCAATTAAAAACTCCATTTGTATTTTTTTTTTAAATTTTTTTTGTCTGCTACCAATGTGTACCAAAGGATTAATTTTTATGTTCGCTCTTTGTTGATATTTTTATATGCATCTATGTCTGATGGGATTTTAATACATTAAGAAAAATCAGTTGATGCTTTTTCTGCTATTATGCTTATGACTATATATATTTAATTTTTTTTTCACGCGCAATATGTAATGGGACATATATTTGTACATCTCGCTTGGTTGCTGTGATGAGACGGGCGTTAATGCGGGGGATACTCCATATGTACGCATTGGAGGGTCCAAGTTATATAAAATAAAATAAAAAAAAAAATCATATATCTTTCAAAGGGATAAAATTTTAATAATGGATTTATGCGCATATGTTAACTTGGCGGCCATTATTATGTTTTTAAGTAAAACGAGATGTGATGGGGCTTGTGTGTTCACGATCAAAGCTCAAAGATTTTTTTATTTTTTAATGTTAAATATGTTGGCAACTATATATATAAATGCATGAGTAAAATATCTGATGTTATAAAATGAACGATGTCGTTAAAATAAATGCAATGCATACGACATTTGGTTGGCTGAATCGAAATCATTTTTTTTTTTCATTTCTTATATAGCAATGTTTGTAATTTTTTTTTAAATTAAATTTTTATATATCTTTCGTGTTAACAAGTATGATTTTAAGGGAAAAAACAAATATTACATCAGACATGCGGTTTTAAAATGTTTCGCGATTAATTATCATTATAAATTTTTATAATAAAAAAAAAATTTGATGGATAATATTGTTGATAAAATAAAATAATTAATTAAAACTCATATGGAAAATTAATTGAGTACTTCTTTTTGAATTGATTATTTTTTAGAAAAGAAAAAAGATATTTTATACAGATAAAATATAGTATACATATATATATTAATTTTCCAGACTAATCAAAATAGTAAAAAAAAAGACAGAAGAATATACAGTTGGATTCACAATTGTTAATCTATCACGCACACTATTTTTACGACGAAAAAAAAAAAAAAAGTCTATAAAAAAAGCAAAAGAAGCCAAAGTAAAAGTTCAACATCATGTTCAAGTTTTTTTTTGCTTTTTTAATTTTCTGAAGAGTAATCAAAATTGCGGAAAAACGATGACAATAGTGTCGCTGTGATTGTATATTTTTATATATATATTTATGCATTAACCATGCATTTTCCACTAGGTGAATAAAGAAAAAGAAGTTGAAGTACAGCACACACAAAGCGTTAATTTATTCTCTCTTTTTGTCTCTATTTTTTTTGACTCTTTTTTATTCTCAATATATTGAAATTGACATCACAGAAAAACCGACAACAATGCTCGCATCATTCAGCTGGCTTGGCTTAAAATATATTTATTTTTTCATGTAGAAAAATTTTATCAAACATTATTAAACATACTTTTAAATTTATAATTAATATCATTAGAAATAAATATTATGAATTTTTATTTGACTAATGGTGCTATCGTTAATCATGTATGATTTTTTAAATTTTTTTTACATTTTTGTCGGACGTATTACCCTCGAAGTATTTTAAATAATTATTTATATATATCAAAATTCCGAAGGGGTTAATACTGGTAGTTGATTGGTGCTCAATCAAATGTCTTTTGGAAAATATTTTTTTTACTAATGACTTTGCAATTCGTAACCCTTCGAGGTTTAATTCCATGTGTACATATAAACCAACAAAAAAAAATGTTTGAACCCTTGCGGCAAGCAGCTGCCACTATCACCAAATTTCTTGACAAATAATTGAACATTTTTGACACATGGAAGATAAACTTCCCCTTTCAAAATTGCCGATGGCTTCAAGACGTTATCTATATATTTATATTTTTTTTTTTTCGAAATATCAATTTTATATCAATGATCATTATTTCATTAACTAAAAAATTTAATAATTAGAATAAATAAAAAATTCATATAAATAATATAAAATAAATTACTTTTAAAATGCAAATGATTAAAAAAATATATATATTGACATTAATTTTATAGTATTTGCCATCATTATCATGGAAAAATAAATAAATAAAATTATTCTGATAATGAAGTGGAGAATCAAGCATTGAATTTATTCAAATTTACCTTTTGCATATATCTAGGTATCCTCACCAGTCGAGAAACGAAAAAAAATAAAATAAAGAATTTAAAAAAAGAAAATGATAAAAAGAAGGAAAAAAAAAACGTAATTTTGTCATGTTAATTCGTTACTCGCAAAAGGTATTCAGGCTGCTCATAGTTCCCTCATCTTGTTCGTTTGTTAAATCACAAAATTACATAAATATTTAAATTAAATAATCGTATTTTACGTGAATAACATCAGACCAACGCCATCTTTGCGTTTCTGCCATGCTGATTTTTGTACTTGTATATTTAAAAAGTAAATTTTATTATAGCATTTTAAATTATAAATTGAAATATAATTTTATACAATTGTTAAGATCAAATTTAACAATAAAAAAAAAAAACCCGAATAATTATTTAACAAGCTTTAAATGTTCACAAACATTGAGAAACACACAAAGATGTTTTAAATTTTTCAATAGAATTTTTTACTGCAAGTTGCATGTAAAAATTTATTACGATTGTAACCACCCCTGGTTTTAATATCTCCACCCCTTATAACATCACCAAGGGCTGGCACATGTGAAACACACATCTACCCCATTACAGTACACTCAACGACAAAAAGAAAAAATCAAAATCACCTTTAATAAATTAATTTAAATTGAAAAAAAATATATAAAAAATTTTTTTCACAATTATTTTTTGTTATTATTTAAATTTCCTATTGATATAATTTTTTTTTTTTATATTTTAATTATTAATAAATAATATTGCAGTAGGCGGAATTATATACTTTTAGTATTTTTCATTTATTTATTTTTTTTTTCGCGCATTAATTAAAAACTCCAGCCTCCGTTTGCGAATCTCTACGGCCATCTTGGCTCAAGGCACGCCCTCTCTTCTTTGTTTTAAATTTTTTTTAAAATAGCAATCTTTTTGTAATATTTGATATTGATGATGAATGTAGGTAGGCTGGTACTGCCCATTATCCGGCCTCTCTTAGCCAAACATTAGCAGCTTCGTTTCAAGACTCGTGCCGAATAAAATTTACCCAAAATTGACCTGAACGAGTTATACGGGGTTTGGCTATATTACAATGCCAATTCGTGGCCACACAGATGACCGCTCAAAACAAAGGCATAAAAAAAAAAATCTTATATTCAAAAGAAATTGAAAAAAAAAAAAACCTATGATGATGATGCTGGTATATGAGATGTGGCTTAAATTCACGTTAGTTTTTTTCCAACACTACGTGGCATCAGATTACTCGAGCTTTTTTTTTTTTTTTATTTTTATTGTTATTTAGTATGTATTTTTATTTTTAAATAATCAAGTGATGAAATAAGATAATAAAATAGATTTTTTTATATATATAAAAGTTTGTTTTCATATTTTATTTTTATTCAAAAGATGTTTTGAATTTAAATGTTCATTCTCGAGATTGTGCAATGTGATTTTTTCAATTTTTCAATATATACAAAACTCCGGACAAGTTTTCTATATGAAAAAATTTTTTATAATAAAAAAAAAAAAGTTTAATTCCCATGTGGTTGATGCATAGATTTTTATTTATTTATTTTTTTGCATCGTAAAGAGAGGACATCTGTGCTTGACAGTATTTGGACACAGTTGAAATACTTTTGTGTCCATCCTGGGGATTCAAATTTACCTACATGCACCTCAACACGTCTGACAGATATCTTTTACTTTTTTATTTTATTTTTTCATCGGTTTTTGTGACAATAGAAAATATTGTAAATATAAAAATATACGATATGTTATTCATTGATGTGGAGGTATGTCTGTTAAAATATATATAAAAGATATATATAAATTTATGGATATATTTTTGGGTCGAGTGCAGGTCAGTTTTGATCAGCTTTTTATTCTTCTCGTGTATTCAATAAAAGAATTATTTTTTTTTTTTCTTATTTTCGTTTAGGGAGATACAATGTAAACCACTTGAGCTGAATTGTTAAATTCAAAGTTAAATATAAACATGTATAAATCGAAATTTATAAAAATGATTGACGTGACAAATTGAGAAGAAAAAAATCTTAAAAACTGTACTTTAAAGTTTAAAAATTAGTTCAAATTAATTGTTAATAAATAGATTATTATTAAAACTGTCTTTTACTGTAATTTAGTAATTTTAAATAATTTACATCAAGCTAATTTTTGTATATTTTAGAAACATAAAAATTATTTTTTTGTTTTTAATTTGTCTAATTTAATTAACCATTCAAGTTGATAATTTTTCAGTTTACAAATATAGAAAACAATGAAAATGCTGGCATGTTTGTTACTATGAATTTTAAAAAAATTATGTAAAAATATTAAAAAAAAAAAACGAAGCGGTTAATTTGCAAATGGTAATGAAGTTATATCACGAGGCGACGGAAGTACCTTAATTTCGAGCCGACGGAACATTGGCTAAACAAAATTAAAATTAAAAAAAATAAATAAATATACCAACTTGAAAAAATAATAATAATTTTAACGACTTTTACTTGAATATTTTTTTTTTCCTAAAAAAAATCTTACTTCTATGAAAATTTGATTTTAAAATAAATTTAAAAATGCAGGATAAATTGTATTTGTATATAAAAATGATAAAAATGAATAAAAATTTATCATATCATTTTTCAAAGTAACATGACAATGTGATTGTATATAAAATCACTCGTAAATTGATACAATAACATCAAAAAATTTCTCATGCTTCAAAAATATACAGAAGCTTCAATTTACACCAAGGTTTCGAGTTTTTTTTTTTTTTTATTTCTAATTCTTGAGCTAATCAAAATCAAGTTTTTAGAAATTCAAGGTGTCGGAGATGGCTGTTGTGGGTTTATTTAAAAACTCGGAGATTCGATCCTCTCGCCTTTTCACACCTTGGAATAAATCAAACAACAAACCATGTCCTTTTTTAAATGACAGGACCGACCAATATGAATCTATTTACAAAAACCGATATTGAAATTTGAACTTTTCTACATAACGTCACTGTTTATTTTGATATATTTTTTTTCTATATATATTTAACCACTTGAAATTTAAATTGTATTATTAAATAAAACTGTCAATTGTCAAACACAAAATACATGTTGAAAATAAAAAAAATAAAAATTTAATATTAAAAAATTCAACAGTAAATTGTTATTTTATTTTATTTTTTTTTTCAAGTATTTAACGTGGAAAATAAATTATATTTTTAAGATTTTTAACAAGACTTGGAAAAACACAAAACAACTCTTGTCCAGAGAGTTTTGTTCATTTTTTTTTTTTTTATTAAATATTTTCAACAATGTTAAAAATAATAATATAAAAATTAACTCAAGTAGTTTGTTGTCCACAACTTGAACAAATGATGCACAAAATGATCACTACTGTACTCATTACATCAAATTTTTTTTAGTCTATGTAATTTTCTATAAATCAACATCAATTGTAATTATATTATATAAAATTATTCATTAATTAAATGATATAAAATAAGAAATTATTTTATGAAAGTAATTAAAAAATTTTCTCAACTCTCATATCATTAATTAAGAAAATAAAAAAATAAAAAAAAATTGTAATATATATATAGAAATGAGAATAAAATGATAATCATTGAAAATACTTGACAGTGTTGTTATTCCAGCATTGAAAGTCTAGCCCATGTCAATTCACAAGGGGGTAGGTAGGTGGTGTAAAGAAAAGAAGAAGTAAAAAAAAAAGAAAATAAAGAAAATATAAAAAAGAAAAAAAAAAACAAATTGTATATGTGTATTTGCACCCGAGCTATTCCGCTGGTGGAGCTCGTTCGATTCTCAATGTCTGGAAATAATTAGAGACCATAGAACGGGTGTTACCACGGCAACCGCCAATCAGAGGGCAAAGATTTTTTTTTTTTTTTTATATTCTCTCTTTCTCATTTTATTTTTTTTTTGCACTTTTTATATTCTGCATTTTTTTCTCTGCCCGGGAGAATCGCGTACGCTCGCGCGCGCCCGCGGGGAGATAATGTATGCAACGACACGTCTAAACATACAGATGGAAAATTGAAATGTATAACACCCTTCTACCCCCATCAACGGTTTTAACACTCTTCAACTACCCAACCACCTCATAACTCACTCCTAGTCATAGTTTTTATTTTATTAATTTTAAAAAATGTATTTGCAAAATAATTTTACAACAAGCCTATATATGGATGAAATTTTATTTTTTTTTTCTTCCATTTTCTAACTCTGATTGTTTCTCAAATTTTCCAATTTTATTTTATCGATTTAATCCAATTTATCCAATTTTCATATCCGCCTATATAGGAAATTAAGGATTACCTGAATGCATAAATATTTCAGCTGATTGAACGGATATTAAGTCAGTAATTTAATGACGTAAATTCATTAATTTACATCGATCTAGCTTTAAGTGAATTTTTGAGTTATCATGGTTATTAGTGAATTAAAAATTTAAATAATAATTTAAAAAAATAAATAAAATGTTAATTTTATTTTTATATTCATGAGAAAAAAAATTTGAGCTCTTTTTTTTTTGGTATGCATAGAACGTTAGATGTGTGAAGTCACCTTTTTCAATTATGAGTAAAAGGAATTTTGCAAAAAGCTGCTGCAATATATAAACACGTCAAGCCACTTTGATCTACTCGAAAATGGCCGCCGACATGTACTTCATGTCTGAGATCTAAGAAAAATTCTCTTTCCCTATTTAAAAAAAAAGTATTAAAAAAAAAAACAGAGAATGTAAAGGAAAAAAAAAAAATTAGTACAAAAAAGGAGTGCCAAATAAAAAAAAGTTTTTTTAAATATGAATGAGTTCATTCCAAAGGAATTTCTTCAGTTCACTTGTCATGGATTTTTCATTTTGGTTATTCTTTTTTTTTAATTTAGAGGTTTTTTTTTTTTTATTTTACAATAGAATAGTACGAATAGAATTTGAAAAAATAAATTCCAGCTAGAATAAATCATGAGAAAAATAAAAAATTTGAAACTTTTGGAAAAAATATAAACTGTTTTCTATGCAATCTACTGGTTATATAATTTTTTTTGAAATTTAATAATGAATTAAAGAAGATTATTTAAATATAAAATGATCTGAAATCAAGTATGGGTGTCAAGATTCAGTTGAGAATCATGAATGGGTATTATTTTGGTTGGGTTTGACAGGGCAGGTCTTTGTTTTGGCTAAGCTGAAAGCCCTACCTGTCCTAATTAACTTATTCAAGTTATACCAGAACGGAAATGTAATGTCATCGTCTCTATTTATCCATGACTATACCAAGAACTCAATTTTCTTGTTATTCTCATTCATATTTAAAAAAAAAAAAAAAAACACATTTCAACAGACCCAAAATACTTTGCAGAAGAATTTAAAAAATTTCCATTCAATTACTACGAAAAAAAAAAAATAGAAATAGGCAAATGAATATATTAATATAAAAAAAAAAATATATAAATCTTAAAATTAAATCAATGAGCATTTGTAGATTGAAAAAAAAAATAAATAAAAATTCAATTAAAATTGAAATTAATTAACGAAATATTTAAATTTATAAAAATGGAAATTGAGCAATTTATTATTCATTCAATAAATTTATTTGTATGTATATACTATATTGAATTGAACTTTGGTATTGAATCGTTAATATATATATATTTTTTTTTAATATTCCAGTGTTCCTTTTAAATTTTTGGTCAAAATTTTTTCAGTTTGGTCAAAAAGAAAAAAACCTAAGGCGTAAAGAATGCTTGGTAATATGACACGTATTCCTTGGCTTGTACACGTGGGAAGAAACGACGATGGATAAATACACTCATAGAAATTGTAAAATGGTCATGAAAGGGGTATGTGTTCAAAACATGTCAGCTTCAATATCGGCTTCGTGCATCGATCTCTCGTATCCTCGAACCATCAAAAATAATACAATAATAAAAAAAAAATTAAGATAAAAAAAACAACAACAACTACTAGTACTATTGGTGTTTGATTGTTGGATTCACTCTAGGACACGTCATCAACTTTAATCCATTTATTTCATCTGTCAGAAGAAACGGGAAGTGCCTGGTTTCGCATTAAGAAAATAATTTATATTTTTTATATATATATCCATAAAAAAATAATAAACGAATGAATAAATGAATGAATGAGTGATGAATCACGGAAGTATTGGATGAATGAAAGGCTTCAAAGATCGATCTAAGATCTCATGAATTTTGCGTACTCAAATTTCCAGTTTGAATAAACAAACAAACAAAAATACGTTTCTTACACAATTCTATTTCTGATAATCATCAACGTAATATTTAATTTTTTTAAGGTGCATTTGAAAATGCTTATGATGTATTTAAAAGCTGGGACCAATGAAAAAAAAAAACAGATTGAAAAAAGATCTATCTACACACATGTCAATTAAAAATAATCATCCAGGTGTAATACGAATTTCCAGGAATAGCGTAATATATAAACTCCTTGACATTAGCTTCCTAATTTAATGAAAATTTTAATAATCTGTTCAAGCACTCATCGATATTTCTTCTCTTGAATTTTGTTTTTCATTATTATTTTTTTCGCATATTTTTTTTTTTTTTTGTTCGACAAGGCTAAATTAATCCGTGTCATTATTGCTCCTTCAATAAATCGCAGAGCCAAGAAATATATAGACATAATAAAATCAACGATTGAATCCTTGTGATTTACTTTGAGAATATCGACAAGATTAATATCCAACTCTTGAATTAAAATTACTTCTGATCAACTGTTCAAATTATTAATAGACTTACCAATTATATGAAATTCTTTTTCAGCAAATTTTAGCAAAAATCCATTTTGATAATTTATTTCTGGATATACACTGCAACAAAAATATTAAAAATAATTAATTTAAATACATATTATTTATACAATTAAATTTATTTTAATCAAAATATATTGGTAAATTATTATTGAAATAAATTAACGCTGACAACTCATGAGTGGATAATAATCACGTTCATAATTACATAAATATTTGCAAGTATTTCGTTTGCATGTATATATTTAATTTTTTATTTTAACATTTTCAATGTTATATATAAATGAGTAAACTCTACTTGTCTTTTAAATAGTAAATATATTTTAGTACTGGATAATGTGTAATATTTTTTAATTGGAGTCATACTGTCTTCCTCGTGCACGTGTTTTACCGTCGCACACAATTCGCTCGCAATATACACCCTTCGAAGCTCATGAGTTAAATAAAAAATAATAATAAAATATTAAAAATAAATAATATGAAAAAAAGAAAAATGGAAAACGAAAAAAAAAAAAAAAAACTGCTGGAAGCTTCATACTGACGGAACTTGTAATTATTCTCTCCATCCTTGTGGATTGTTTCACTGAGAATTATTTTTCTTCAGCTCGCTCCATTCGCAATTTTTTACCACCCGACCAGCAACTCGTTGCTCTTTTTTTAATTTTTTACTTTTTTTAAAATTTTTTTATTATTATCTTTTTTCATAAACCACTCCTCCTAATCGTCAGTGGTTGTATGACACGATGGATGACGACAAAATGAACAAATTCATTGTTCTGAATCTTTTCACATTTTCAAATTATTATTTTTCTCCACGATGTACATTTTAAAAACTGTATTAAATATGTACAATAATTATTATGACTATTATTTTTTTATATTTTTAATTACAATATGAAATTGTTGATAAATTAATTTCAAGTATTTTCAATTGATTCATTATGTTGTAATGGTATGAAGTTATTATTTATATCGTATTTAACTATCATTTTGTGAATTTGATGGGTATATACAAGGTGTCAGATTTTTATCTAATAGTTTATTTTTTTTTTTTTTTATGAACATCTGTTTCTTACGACTGCATTATCGTCAATTATAGATATCAATCTTTTTCGGTTGAATAAAAAAATAAATACATAGATACAAAAAGAAGAAAAAAAAAATATTTTTTTCGCCTTTTAATAATGCAGGAAAAATACGATAATAAGGTGGAAAAAAAATACAATCAGATATAAATAATAAAACGGAAATAAAAATGGAGAATAATATTGAAAATTAAAAAAAAAATAATAATTGTTGTTAAACATTTGTGGGTAAATATTGATTCATAATTTTCTATTGTTTTAATATTAAAAAAAATTTGTTGCTTTTTTATTTTTTCTTTTTTAATTATTAGTTTTATATTTACCTTGAGTTTTTTTGTAGAAAAAATCCAATTAAAATGTTGTCATTATCACCGTGTAATTATTGAGTTTTATCAGTTCTGGATACTTGATAATGATGAAAGAAACCAAAGTCAGAGGAATCATGTATAATTAACCGTCGCAATGGCGATCTTCAGACTTTTTTAAAATTTTTTTAATAAATTTTCATAATATATATCTGTAAAATTAAAATAAAATTTTTTTAGAATTGATTAAACAAAAGAAATTTTTTTTTTAAATTACTGAATAATATTTGAATCGAATAGAGAAAAATTATAGTCATTTTATTTTTATCAACAATTTGAAAATAATAATTTTGTTTAAAAGCAAAAGAGAAGCTATTCTAAAATAAAATTAAACAAGTTAAATATTAATTTTTTCAATGATATGTTTTCATTTAAATTAAAAATTAAAAAACAAGTCTTAGTAAGTAGAAATGTGCTAAACTCTGTACAAAAACCAGCTAACTAGATCATCAACGAGTTTATTGTCGTGTACTTTTATTGATCTAAATAATTAAATTCTTTTAACTCATTATATTATCAATTATATATTTTTAATTTTAATTATCAAATTGAGTAACTTACGATGGATAAAACTGAGTGATAATTTGGCTGGTACACCACGATTTGTATTTTGTATACTTTTGGATCCATGACGACAAACAAATCGTTTTTGAATTTATAAAATACTCTGATCAAAAAAGATTCTTCACCACTTCATTGACACATCAAGGAAAGATCCAACATGGAACATCCTAAAAAAAAAAAAAAACATCATAATTAAATACTGTACAATTAAATTTTGCCATATTATTAATTTTGATTTATTCAAACTAATTATTAATAATTAAATATAAAACTTTTCATATAATTATACGCATATTTAACATCAAATATAATCAAATTTCAATTGATTTATTTGAATTGACAAAAATAAAATATGTTACAGTCGAATAGATCAATTGAAATATAGACCAAGTAATTTTATTTATTTTTTTTTTCTAATTTCTTTTATCAACATGAATTCAATGTAACGACAGACACCATTTTTATAAACGTAAAAACGTTGGCCCACTTTTAAGGGTGGTTTGGTTTCTATTGAAAATATATACAGTGTCCTTTCGATGGGCAACAACCCCTCAATCCCGTGTGACATTTATTTAAAAAAAAGGTAACGTTGTTACGTTGTTAGACTAGATTAGGGGAACCCCCAACGATCGAATCAAGCTTAACGACCAATAGAATTGTCCAAAACGATGAAAAAGTATATCGACGGGCGTGCTTCTCTTTCATTGCTACTGTTAGCTACTGTTAAACAAATATAAGATAAAAAAAATCTCTTTTTTTTTTACAATACAGTGAATGTCGCATTGGTGGTCTGTACTTTTATATTTACTTTTTTTTTTTATTTAAATTTAATATTATATAAGCAAATAATTGCTTGGAATTTTTTTCTAAAATTAAATTGTAAGAGATTTTAAAGAAATAAATACGTCGAATTATATTTTTTGTTATTTAAAAAAACAAAAAAAAAATTAACTCCAAGTAGACCAGCTGGAGAACTGAATTTTTTTTAATTTTTTTGAACAGAAAAATTCATTGGATGTGTAACAAGCCCGACGCGCCATCAGCTCGCAATTTTAAAAAAAAAAAAAAAATGAACTATATTTAATAAAGAAAAAAAAAGCATTATTTATATTTAGGAAAATAATGAAAATTTTTTTTTTTAGAGTGCATGGCACGAATGTTTTAATAATCAACATAATTCAATTGGATGAAAAATATTAAATATATATAAATAAAAATAAAATACCCTCTCAAATTCGTGGCAAAAGTGATTTTCACATGAACAAAAAAAATAAAAATCTTGGGCATTATATTCACACGAAGGGATATCATTATCATTTAATTTTCATGTTCATATTCTCAGGGTAAATTTTATGTCGTTAAAGTAAAAGTACGATATAACGAACGCTCTCATATATTTGTTGGTGAGTCAAATTTAAATAAAATATCGCTGTCGTTTGAGGCATCATTATAATTTTACCATCCATATAATGGTTTCTTTTTTTTTTTTTTTTCGCCACAAGATTATTTACTGACGGATGGTTTTGACAATTCTTCATCGTTTAACAATGATCTCAATAATCTAAACTAGAATAAAATAGAATTATTTTTACATTTTATATGTACAGTTAAATTTTCATAAATTTACTGGAAACATCTTTACCATCAGCATTCATTCAATTTTTACCTCTAAAAAGTTAGCACACCACAATGAGCACAAACTATAATATTGTTAGAACTAAAATTTTATGCTTTTTTTGTGCTATTTTTGTGTGGAACTCGCGATTTTTGTGCTTTTATATATTTTTTTCATGCAATGTTTTGCCACCTTAATATTAAGTTAACACAACTTTTTAAATAATTAACTTATTCTGATAAACTCTTGGCCAAAATTATGTGCTTTTTATGTGTTTTTATTCTACGATTGAATTAAATTTTTATTTCAATTACTTTTTATTTAAATAATTTTTTTTTTTTTTTAATAATAAAAAAAAAAAAAATATTCAAATAAAAAGTAATTAAATGAAAAAATTAATTTAAACGTAGAGTAAAAACACATAAAAAGCACATAATTTCTATCCAGAGTTTATCAGAATAAGTTAATTATTTAAGAAGTTGTGCTAACTTAATATTAAGCTAGCACAACATAGTTAGAAAAAAAAATTATTTAAAAAAAAAGTAATTGAAATAAAAAATTAATTCAAACGTAGAATAAAAACACATAAAAAGCACATAATTTTGGTCAAAACTTCATTGATATAAGTTCATTATTAAAGAAGTTGTGTTAACTTAATATTGAGGTAGCACAACAATATTAGAAAAAAAAATTATTTAAAAAAAAAGTAATTGACATAAAAAATTAATTTAAACGTAGAATAAAAACACATAAAAAGCACATAATTTTGGTGGAAAGTTCATTGAAATAAGTTAATTATTAAAAAAGTTGTGTTAACTTAATATTAAGATGGCAAAACATTGCATAAAAAAAAAATATATAAAAGCACAAAAATCGCGAGTTTTACACAAAAAAAGCATAAAATTTCAGTTCTAACTATATTAGTTTGTGTCCATTGTGGTGTGTTGACTTTCTGGAGGTTCAATTTTTTATAAGCAAATATTTTTATACAATTTTTAATATATACATAAAAATAGTCAACTCAAAAAAATTGTGTCAATCACGAATAGATTTAAAACATTTTAAATTAAATATAAAAAATTAATTACAAGAGTTGAAAAAACAAAATATATTTATAATTTTGATGGTGGCACTTTAGCACGTGGATTTCTTTATGCAAATTTTTTTTTTCCTTAAAGAAAATTTCCAGAGTATAATTTTCAAATTTCGCTCTGTAATTTCTTGGGATATTTTACGTGAAAAATATATTTTTCCAGATTTTTTTCATAATGAAAACTCTTAGAAAATTTACGGGTAACTATTAAAATATCCAGAGATTGTTTCACCAGATCTTCAAACATAATTTTTTAATTTTAAATAAGTTAACGAAATTTTTACACAAGGTTTTTAAAAGAGCAACTTGTACTAAATCCTTTCTAAATCGTTCAGTCATTGAAATGATATTATAAAGTCTCACAATCTTTAAATATAAAAACTATAAATTTAATAATAATTCTAAAAAAAAATACTTAGATCCAATAGTAGCGCGATCTTATCAACTATTATTAAACTAAACATTTTAAAATAATTAAAAAAAAAAATATATAATCGACATAAAATAACTCAGGGAATTATAATTCAAAACCATGAGTCGATTAGTTTTCAGTTGCTGGCACCACAGAGTTCTGACTTTTTTGAATTTGATAATATAAAATGTTGAGTCAGCTGTTTCAGCTAACCGTCACACATTGCGCGGGTCCTTCGATAAATATTATACTACCCTGTACTTACATGTATATTTATTTACACATCAGTTGAATTCAACATTGACCGTCATACTGTTCAGGCCGCGCAACCGCGATTACTATGACAGCATCGCAATACGAAATTTTAAGTACCTCTAATTGTCGATTATTCGACGTTAAATTAACAGCTCAAGTATTATGAATTAAATTAATTAACAAAACAAATTATTAAAAATATAAAAAAAAAGTTGAATTAAGATAACGCAAAATGAGTATTTCACAAAACAGCACAGCAACGGTTGTTTGCAGGGAAGTTTTTGATGAGACGTCACATCCTTCAAATGAAGGTGAGCTTTTTCTAATCGATTCATTATTATTCAATAATAAAATAACCAATATTTTTAGAAAACTAAATTCATTTTTACAATATATTTATTTTATTGCTTGCAATTAAAATTATAAATATAAAGCTATTAATAAATTTAATTAATATTTCAAATTAATATATTTATCAATAATTTTTTTAAATTAATATTTTGGTTATTATTTTTTTTTTTGCTTGTTTATTTACATAGTGATGGTTATAACTACGCAACGGCGCCCGAGCCTAGCGTAGCTCTAGAAAATCAATAAATTTATGCTGCAGTAAAAATATTGTCCATAATCCTAATTTTTATTATTTTTTTTTTTTATAAATATATAATAATTTTTAGGTCTGTTATGATAAAAGTAAAGTTGATGTTTAAATAAAATAAATTAGTTTTGTTAATTTAAATTTTTGTTTGAATATTTTATTTTCACGTCCAGGACAAGTCAACGACCTAGTTTGTTTGACTGGGTTGTGGTGGCTGGTTGATATACGTAATCCTCGAGGGACAGCTGGTGAGGTCAACTCACCCTCATACCTCCACACCTGTCAAACTTTATACTTGATGGAATTTTTAATTTTTCTATTCATATACATGACACTTTCATCTATTATTCTTTTATCAATAATTATTATTTCAACAGTTGCTTTTTTTTTTCGTTTTTTCATTTTCTTTTCATATTTTTTAAGAGTAAATGTCAACGATCTCAACTTGATGATAAGTACATGCGAAATTGTACAGCTCACAATCTTAAAAGAGCTTTTTATATAATGTTGAAATTTTTATGAATATCCCAATTTTTTTTTTTTTTTTTTTATCACTCGACAAGCTTCTTTGTTCTTGTAAAATGAAAATTAAGAAAAAAAAAAAAAAAACTTATATAAGCATAAGTAGGTTGATGTATATACAAAAAAAAATTACAAAAAAATTTTTTATTTATAGAATTTAATTATTTATTATATTGAGAAAATTAATTTTTAATTTTTAAATTTATTTTCAGAGGTACTTGAGTATGCAAAAAAAATTGGAATTGATCCTGAAACAGAGCCACATTTAATGGACATAGCTATTGAGGGTTTAATGGCACCGTTACCAAAAAATTGGACACCCTGTTACGACAAGTCAGAGCGTTGTTATTATTATTGCAATTCAACTAAAGCAAGCACCTGGGAGCACCCCCTTGATTCGAAATACCGGGAGCTTGTCGAGCATATAAGAGCGGGTCATAGTCGTCAACCAAGTGTTGGTATGTAAAATAAATAAATAAATAAATATATAACAAAATCAAAAAGAAAAATAATAATAAATGAAATAATTTAAATTTATAATTTACAGATGATGATTCAAAAACAACAGCCAAAGAATTAGAGTCACACGAGGATGCAACTCTGCCAAAAGAATCAACACTATCAAAAGTACCAGTATTATATACTAAAATCCCAAAAAAATTGGCACCACTACGTAAATTTGGCATTGATACAATAATGCGTCGTAAAGATTGTGAAAAAATAAATGATCCATCAATACAATTAGCTGATCGTTCATCACGTGATTATACAACTATACGTTATCAAGATCCAAAATTTTTTGAAACACCAGCTGTTATAAATAATAAAGAAATAAAAAATATAAGTGATATTGTTAAAAGATCAGAATCAATGAGTCCAAAATATGAAAAAGATTGGGAACAATTAACAAATAAATTTAGTTCTGAAGAAAATATAATTGATATTGATAAGCTAAGTTTAAGTTCATTATCACAAACAGATGGTAAAGATATTATTGAAGCAATTGATAAAGAACGACAATCACGTAAATCAGATTATCGTCAACAAAAAGAATTAACACTAAGTGGTGGTGGTTTTATGTTTTTAAAAAGTAATCGTAGTCGTGATAATACACCAGTACATGATGGTGCTGGTAAAATTGAAGATTTTCAAATTTCATGCAGTGTCAATGAGGGATGTTGCAGTATTGAAAGACCAAAATCAATTTTACGTGAAAAACCCTGTGAAGATGGTGAGTGAGTTTTCAAGTTCATCGGCTTTTTGGAACACTGACAATTACATTTTTTTTATTTATTTTTTTTTATTTTTGTTTGTTTGTTTGTTTTATTTTTTTTTTTATTTTTTTTCCCCAAGTAGAAAAAAAAGCACATGTATATCTATAATGTAACAACTAGTAACACTTGAACTTTTGACCTGTATTGTCCTCAAAAAAAAAAAAAAAAAAAAAAAAATTGTATACGCATGATTATTTAGTGAACACGAGTGAATTGATTTAGTAGTTCATAATAAAAATGTCAGCAAGTAATATAAAAAATGGATTATTCTGATCGAGAAACAAAAAACAAACAAAACAAATAAAAAATACTTTCAGACGATCGTCCAACTGAAGAGGAACGCAAGAGTGTACGTTTTGATCTTGAAAAAGATCCAGATAATAATATGTATGTTTATTCTGGATCTGAGGATGAAGACTGGGATTCTGATTCTGAAGAAAAAGAAGTAACGAGTGATCATGGTGATATAAAAAGTTCATTTTTTGAAAAATTACAAAAAAATCCTTTACAATCACCAAAATCAAATGAACAATATCAACAACAAGATAATCAAAATATCAAGAGCTCAATCAATACACCAAGTACATCAAAATTAATTTGTAAAAGATTTGTCGTTGAAAGTGTTTCAGAAACAGATCATTTATGTCAATCAATAAAGGATAAGCCAATGGATAATGATTATTTGCCAAATAATAAATTTGTAAATATTAAAAATATTGATTTATTTTCAAAAAGTGATACTGACAGTGGTACACCACGTTCAAGCAAACATGATGAATCAAGTTCAAGTAATTTAGATAATATACGTAAGAGTAAAGAAATAATGCTCGAAGCTATGAGTTTAACTGATGAACGTAAAAAAATTGATAAATTAATTGAAAAACAAAAAAGTGATAATTTAATAAAATTACGTCATGATTTAGAAATTGTTGATAATCATGTGCGTAATCGTAAAGGGCATAATGAAAAACATCAACAGCATGATGTTGATGATGAAGATAAAAATTATATTGATAATAAATATGATAATGATGTTGAAAAATATAAAAAAGAAATTGATGATAAATTGGAAATGATTAAGAAACAAATGGATGATAAATATAATGAAGAAAAAGTATTACTTGAAAATGAATTGGATAAAAAATTATCAGATTTACGTAAAGAATTTGTTGCTAAAGAAAATGATGAGATACAAAAATTAATAACAACAATGGATGATGCTAGAATGGAAAATTTAAAAAAAGCTAAAATTGAATGGGAAGTATGTTTTGATAAAGAAAGACAAGAAATATTTGAAAAATTAAAATTAGAACTAGATGAAAGAAAAAATGAATTATTAAAATTACGTAATCATGAAATGGAAGTATTGGAAAATGAATTTGGTAAAAATCTTGATGATGAAATTGCATTTAAAACGAGTGAGCATAAAATATTAATGGAACATAATGAAAAAATTGAAAATTTAAAAAAAGAACTTGATAATGATTTTGATGATTTAAAAAATAAATTAAGAAGTGAACAGAGAGAAAAAGTTACACAAATAACAGATGAACATGAAAAGTGTTTGGCTGAAATACTTCGTGATTTTAGAACAGAGGTAATTAATTTTTAAAAAAATTAATAAATTTAATAAATAATAAATTTACAAATAATAATTTTATTTTTTAGGAACGTTTAGCAAGAAAAGTATACAAACAAAGATTAGAAGAAATACGAGCTGATTTTTCTCAAGGAATTGATAAAGAAGCAAAAAAAATGTCAGAACATGCAACAAGACAAGAGACAGTAGATTTTGAAAAAATGCGTTGTGAAAAACGTTTACTTGAGGATAAATATAAAATATTAAAAGACAAATATTTAAAATTAAAAAATGACGTACGTTTAGCAGTTGAAAGAAGAAGTAAAAGAAAAGAGGCTCATGTTACAACATCTGAAACTGAAAAATCAGCATCAACACGTACAAAAACTGATAGAACAGAATCAATGGATCGAAAGTAAGTTTTTTCAATTAATTGAATTGTTTTTTTTTTTTTTAATTACATATTTCATATTATCACCACCATTTCAATAAAATATTCAAGTACCTCAACAACAATTAAATTTAAATTTAAAATAAAAATAAATAAATCTATTTAATTAGTAGTATCAGTATTATCATAGTTGTCAAGGTACATTTATCATCCCCATACTATTTGTCCTTAATATCTGGCTACAGGCCTTGATTCGTATTGATAGAGCTCAACCGATAATCATCAACACAAAACAACGATCAGTTGATAATCAATTCATCAACACAGAAAATAATTCTGATTCAATTCAACTACAAAGATTTCAAACAAGTCGTACAAGCTGTGGTGATTCAAGAAGTTCAATAAAATTCGAATCTGATGATGCAACAACAGCAAGTGAAACAATGAATTCAAATGTTATTAAAAAAAGAAGATCATTTGCTAGAAAATCAACAAATAATAATTCAAAAATATCACAAAATGACATTAATAATATTAACAACAACAACAACAATAATATTATTAATAATAATCCAGAAAATCCAGTTGAAAATATTAGAAAACAATTGGAGAAGTTGGAGGATTTGGGTGATCAATTACCAAGTAATGATGCTGCTTACACATTGAGATATCCATTTCAAGATAAAGGTCAATTATTTTTAATTAACAATGTTCACATTTAGATAAAAAAACAAGATAATTAAATTCCTTTTTTTTTTATTTTTTATAGGACCAATGAATGCATCATCAGAGCTTGAATTTTTCCGCCATCGTATTCATGTTGAAAGAGATTCAGTCAAGCGTGCAAGAGATGCACTTAGAGTACAAAAAAATGTATTTCAAGGTAGACAAAGAGCTTGGAAACAAAAAAGTGCAAGAGCAACATTGGAACAACTTGTTATGGTAATTAATAATAATTAATAATTCAATATGAATAATTAAATAATTATTTATGTAAATTAAATTTTTGAAGGAGGAAAGAGAATTATCAGAAATGGAAGTTAGTCTTCATCGTACTCGAAGTTTATTGGGTGAAAAAGTTATTCATTTGAGACATTTAGAACAATCATTGGATCGTGTTACAAATAATAAAAAAAATGAAGATGATATATCACCAGTTAAAAGTGATGAATTAACATTGAGTGATATGTCAAGTGCAAGTAGTGGATTTAGTTCAACAGATTTAGGTATTAACATCTATATTTATTAAATTAATATATAAAAATATTATGAAAGTATATTTAATTATGATTTTTTCAATAGATAAACCTGATAATTTTCAAGAATCATCAGAAATAATAAATAGCTTGGAAAATTTAAATTCTGAAATACGTGAAATTTGGGGTGTATTAAATAAACGACAGGGTAATAATATTCCACCACCTCCAACATTGTCATATTCTGATCTTGGATGGTTGTCTTATCATCCCATGACAAATCAATCAAATAATTTACAAGGTATTGTATTTTTAATTTAGAAAATATTTGTAATTATATTTCGATTTTTTATTTAAATGAAAAAAATTAATTTAAGCATTTGGAACTCCAAATATTCAATCAAATATATTGTCACAATTGGCAACATTACCATCAACGACAACAACACAAAATATAATTGCTCAGTATGGTCCAGCAAGTGGATTTACAACGAGTATGGGAAATGTTGAACGTGGCCCATCAAATTTAATTGAGAGAACAAGAAATATGAGAGACTGGCTGCGACAAGCTCGCATTGAAACTTCAGACCTCATTAGTCCTAATCAAGCACCACTTTAGAATTTTAATATTAAACTTCACAATATTAATAACAAAATTGTTTTTTGTTTATTATATTTTTTAAAAACCATTCGTTAAGTTTTTAAGTAGAGTTTTATTTTTATAATTTTATTTTTCTTTTTCTGTTTAAATTAGTTTTACTGTTATTTGATTGTTAGATTTAATCAATTGCCAAAACAAAAATAAATTATATTATAATTATAAAATACACAGAGACTATGAAAATGTTGATTAACAATTCAAATTGTCATAAAGTCAAATTAAATGGTAAATAATAAATAACCCGCAGTCATAATTTAAAGTATATAGAAAAATCAAAATGTTAATCTAGTCAAAAATTTTTCGTGTCATCAGAAGTATTATCAAGTGCTTCCCCAATTATATACCATTAGTTAAACAGTATTTTATTTATAAAAAAAAAAACAAAGAACAAAAAAAAGAATACCAATTTTTGTTTTAATAAATGATTATTAAAAATAAATTTTACTTTGATGATTTATTAACCAATTACATATCTGGAAAAACTTGACAATCAGAAAAATTTTTCTCACATGTATCACCATTTTCTTCAAATTCATCTTTAGTTGGTAACCAAGATGTTATATCAAATTTACGATTTGTAGTTTTATTTTCCATTGACTCTTGAGCTGCCAATATTATTGGTGATGCTTTACACATCAAAAGTCTAACACACGAAGTGTCTGGATCTTTTAAATTATCCATCAGTTGATTTGGAAGCTCTGGATTTTTCGCTTGTTTCAATAAATGTTGTATCTGTCGAAAAAACAAATTATTATTTACAATTAATATATGGAAATGGAGTAAAAACATTGCACCTTTTCATTTCTGGTATTTAGTAAAAATTTTAAAGGATCAAATTGATCCGAATCCATTGATCTTTTTTCCTTGGATTTATCAGTTTTTTGTTGAATATTAAAAAGCGAAGAGATCTGTTGATGGAAATATTAATTGATTAAATATAATTTTGTATAGAAATTAATTCAACTAATAATTAATTTACCATTTGAGTTAAAAATATTGCACTGTTAATAGCAATCGCAGCAATTCGTGGTGTATCTAAACCAAGTAGTCGAAAAAAAGCAGATGTTATATTTCCATTTCCAAGACGTTTTGATAATTTATCATTTTTATTATCTCTGTCACCATGTTCATGATGTTTATTATGTCCCAAACTTGTTGATACAAGATCAGCAATATCTTTTGCAGTGTCTAAATAATTTTTAGCTGTTTGTAAACCATTTTTTATTTTAGCCAACATAGCTACAAAAAAAAAGACAATCATACATATTATTTAAATAAATAAAAATATTTGTATAGTATTAAATATTTTAAAAATATAATTACCTTCAGCATCAGCTGCCACAAAAATAACACAATTAAAAATAACAAATAAAAGCGCAAAAATTCGAATGACAGACATCTTGTCATTGACACTTGTTTCTTGTGACTGAGAAAATATTTAACAGTTGCTAAGTATGCTACTGTGTGCAATTATTTCAAGCTGATATAATTAACACAAATAATTCAGTGTCATACAGCACGCATTGTTAGTCAACCAAGAATAAAGATGGGTCAACAACTGTCTTGTAATGTACAGTTGTCCACGAGATCAAACCAACATATAACATGTTATTTATTTACAAATTTATATTCCTTTTTAATTTTTTTTATTTTATACTTGCTTCTGATAAACAGTTGCAATTGTATTTTGAAGAAGTCAGAGGTCTAAGTGAACTTCCAATGGATAAATTAATTAAAATAAAAACAAATTTAGCCAGTGAAAATGGTGAGTAATATTAATTTTTAATTTATTGGCAAAATTTAAAATATGAATGTTTTTTTTAAAATCATTTTTAGAATTAAATGATATAAATTTTGAGGATGAAATTGAAGATAGAACAGCTGATGATTATCCAATGGCAATGCCATTGAAAAAAATTGATCGAGGAATGATTGTTATGAGTGAACATTGGAGTGACAAAGGAAAAGATACAAAAATATCAAAAATATTTCAACTTGCAATAACAACACTTGCATTTTTAGCATTTGGTGGATATTTATTGGCTTTAATTTGTTCAGTTATTAGAAGAAATACAACTCCTGTAACCAATCCAGGAAATGTATTTGTATTTTCAGTAAGTTAATTATTTGAAAATATAAAAATTTATCAAACTAATCAAGCTGCATTCTCAGATTAAAATAATAATATTAATTATTCAATTTTTAGAATCTTGAATCTTTGAATAAAATTAAACGACCAAAACGTCAAGCTCTATTTATGGATCCAATGGAAAATGAATTCACAACTGATCGACTTTATCGAGGAATGATTATGTTGTCAGAAGGCTACACATCATATACCCAATGAAAATAAATTTTAAACTAATTTTAATATCAAAAAAAATATTTAAATTTCATATTGATTTAAATAATAATAATAATTTCAAAAGCTAATAAAATCAAATTGAAATTATTATTCATTTTTATGTTAACCAACGAGAAAGAAAATATTCTCAGTGTGTGGGTGGATGTATATGTATGGATGGCAAGAGTTTTAAACATGGTTTTCCAAATAAACAGTTAAGTGGCTATATACAATACTCAACGTATGAGAAGATAACCATCTGGCAAACTGTTTTTTTTTTTTTTTTTAAATTCAATATATTTCAAAGAGTGAATAAATTACCAAATAATTTAATTATAAACAAAAAAAAAACGTGTAATCATTAGCAAATTTTGTTTAAATTAACAAAAGACATTGTAAAAAATAAATAAATAATCTATACCTAATTGTGCACTTTTCATTGAAACTAATTAAAAAATATGAAAGAATTGTAATCAACAATTTTATATTTAGAAAAATAGCATAAAAAAAATGTAAATTAAATTTATAAATAAAAAAAAACATTCAATAATTTCTGAAAAATAATAATACACGAGTATTTATTTTTATAGTATTCAAATGATCACCCTCATGGAGAGCACTCTTTGATGAAACCACGCCTTCAGCCAGACTATTTAACGAATCAGTGAAATTCTTGACTTTTGTTTACAAGATGTATAAAATTTTTTTTTTTTATATTTTATTTTTCTAAATTTTACAAGAAAATTGTGTGTCGAATTATTCGACTTTCATCGGTTCAGTGAATCACACGATAATCTTGTTCTTGTTTTTATTTTAACCCAAATAGTACTTGAATTTCATGTGTTGATAAAACAATTATTTGTGTTTGTTAATTGAGAGAAAAAAATAATATAATTATGGAAGAACAAGATAGTGAATTATCAATTGATAAAAATATATCATCATCATTAAAATTTGGAATAGATAGAATTTTATCAAGTGATTATCATCAAGACAAATCAACATGTCCAGATTTTACAGTTCAATATAAAAGCCAATATTGTAGTACAACTCCAGTATCAACACAATGTCTTTGTACTGGTAATTGTACAAGGTGTATTAATTACAGATGTTTTACAAATGGATCACATCTTTGTTTATCACCAGTAACATCAAATTACATGAATTTACTTGATAAATATCAAAATTTACATAGACCATCACCAGTAAGACCATTACCACGATGTGAGTATTCAGTAATAATTAATATTAAAAAGAAAAATTAATTTATATACACAAAATTAAAAAACAATTTGTCATTACGTCATAAATAAACATGAACATATGGACCACTGTCATGTTTCACTGATACCTACATGACAAGTAGGCCATAATATTTACGAATAAATGTGTATTCTTGTGTTTCCTGTCTGTGTTTAAACGACATCTTAAGTGCCACCAGTAGTTTACCAAAACTATAAACATTATTATGTAAATCTTTTCCCTCTTAACGTTTTGTATTTTAAAAAAATAAATACTAAAAAAACAATCACGAGATCATTGCATATTAAAATTTTACGATTGTTAAATTTAAATTAAAAGAAAACAAAAAAAACACTCAGTAACACAAAATTAAGAAGATAATAAAAAAAAAATCTATTAATAATTAAAATGAATAATTGTCTGAGATAAATAAATATATATTGTTTGTGATGATAATATTATTCTTTCAAATGACCACACAGTATTTTAATTTGTGTCCACATGTTGTTGTGTATACACTTATTCTTGTTCAAGCTATACATTCAACATGAAGTAAATTAAACAGTAAAATATATATTTCAATAGAACTTACTTGCAACGTTTGCCACCACATAATTATAACTAAAATATTTTCATAGCTATTTCAAATTTAAATAAAATAAAAACTCACATATTGTTGGATCAATCAGCTTGGTTTGTCTGCATCCCCCATCATGGTATCAAATTTCCTCATTTTCCAATAACCAAAAATATTTAGAATATTCAAGTGGTCCATTAAGAATGTTTATTCACTTGATGACTGAATATTCACAGTGTTTATTTGTTTATCTAGTGCCTGTGACGACATCATCAAGTGGAAAAAATAGAAGAGAAGGTGGAACCAGAAGAAAAAGATCCTGGTCGAGAGCAGTATTCAGTTCGTTGCAAAGAAAAGGCCTAGAAAGAAGATTTTCAATACAAAAATATATAACAAAACCAGACAGAAGACAACTTGCTGCTACTTTGGGTCTAACTGATGCACAGGTATTTTATTAATTTAATTTTAATTAAATAATGACTCTATTTATTACCTGGACTGTTATGTTATTTTGTTGTGATAGGTCAAAGTCTGGTTCCAAAACAGACGGATGAAATGGCGTCATACAAAAGAGGGAGACAACACGACATCATCTCCTGCTGATTCAACCCAGCAGGATGCTCCAAAAAATGATGATGATAATTCCAAGTGTCTTGAAGATATACAAGACTCTGATGACAGTGTTGATGATGACACAGAGATAGAAGTTGAAATTTGATACTAAAAACACACAAACCACTTGATTATATATTATTTTTTTTTATTTCATTTTATTTTTTTTTTGTCACTATAATGTAAATAAATATAAATTTTAATTTTATTGTTTTAAAATAATTAATTATATAAATAAATTAATAAAATAATAAATACAATATTATTAATTTTTAGTTTTTTTTTTTATTTAAATTGGAGTTTATTTGATGGCGAAAAATTTACCTTTTTTTATGATTGTAGATCAAAGTAAACTTGTATTGTTCAAGCATTTTTAATTACTTGTTTATTATCTATTTGAAAATATTATTTATAATTATTAATAATGTTTATTTATAATATATTTGTTATTAATTATAAGAGCACCAAGAGCACACACAACAGGACGCGTCCGGCGTCAGTAAAATGAGAATAAAAAAAAAAAAAAAATGCTTATCATTATTATTATTTTTTTTTTCGTTTAAGCGGGAAAATACAAAAATTGTAATGGGAATATGTAAAATTAAAATAAATAATAAACAAATAATTAAATTTTTTTATTCAACTTGTTAATTAATTATTAATTCTTAATTCAATTTATTTTTTGTTTATTTATATATTAAATTAAAGTTAAATAGAATAATTAAAAATTCAAAAATCGATTGTGAAAAAAAAAATATCAATCGATTTTGCAAAAAAAATGTCACTCGATTTATCGAATGATCCAATTCGATAGCTCGTTTTTTGTGCACAGTTACGCAAAAAGATGTTGCACAAAATGGCGGATAATGAAGGGGTGAAGTGGAATGAAGCTGAGCGTTTGTGGCCTTGGTGAATTAACAAATACTAAAACGTCAATCTATCATGAATCCTTGAGAAATAAATCAAAATATTGCTGTGCTGGCCTTTGTCATGTAAGTAATCACAATATTTTTTATTAATTTAACGGGATTTTTTAGTATTTCAAACGGATTCTACTCTTAATTGTTGGATGTTTCTGATTAGGCTTGAGTAAATTAATTTGCATCAATATTTATAATTAATTGATAATTATTGTGTTTGCATTGTTTAAATAATAACAACACTTTATATATTATATTTTAACGGGATGTATTCAATGCAAGCTCATTGTTGTTTTGTCAAGACTCGAGATTTTTTATTTTTTTTAGTTTAATTGTTAGTCATTTTTATTTTTTTTTATATATTTTTTGTTGTCATAATATCCGTCGTTATTTACGTAACTACGTACTGATTGTCATTTGTTATTTATCATGTAAAAATATTAAAAAAGACAATTGTCTGTGTCAATAATTTTCTGACAATTTAATTAATATAAAAAAAAAAAAAAAATGTATAATTTAATTCAACTTTGTACCAGGAGACGTTGCTCCTTGTTTTTCAATCAACTCCGGTCATATGCTGAATTAAACAAGCCCTTGGTAGCCAGTGAATCTCATGACAGAAAGAGTAAGTTTTTTTTTCAACATTAAATGAACAAAAAAATAAATAAAAACAACGTACAAAAATATAAATTGACATATTTTGTGTGTAAATATTTATGTAAACAAACAAATCCAACAGTATCAATGAATCAACCTCGTTCGTCAAGTGCCTTGGCTCCCCGCCAAGCTGTTGTCATGTCATCCGAATCAGCTGAGTCACTTTTAACACCATCAATAATATCACGTGTCAATAAAGTTGTTTTACAACAATCTCAAACACCAGAAATAATGACAGATAAATTGCCATTGCCATTTGAGGATATTCCTGGACCTGCTGTTCTCAGGCTCATTGAAAAATATTGGAAATACGTGCCGATACTTGGTACGCAACTTGTTTGCAGTCTACTATTGAACACATTCACCGTGGGTATGAAACCACGAGTAGAATTTAATTTAATTTAATTTAGATTTGTTAATTTTTATCTATAACTATTTTACTCACTTGTTGATATTGATTTTCATTTTTTTGATTGATCAATCAGGTCGTTTAACGTGGAATAAAAATGTCACACCATTGAAATATCTTTTCAATGAATATGGACCAGTTGTTAAAATAAATGGTCCAGCATTTGGAAGTATTGTCATGATACACAAGCCAGAACATATTGCTCAAGTGTTCAAACAAGAAGGACAATTACCAACAAGAAGTGGAATTGATATTTTACAACATTATCGTATTAATCATCGACAATATAAATTTCCTGGTCCAATGTCCATGTAAGTTTTTTATATATTTTAAAAAATATATTTTAATTAATTGATTAATAAATTGTTGTGTGTCATTGATCAATCAAGGCAAGGTGCTGATTGGCGAGATGCCAAAGTCAAACTTGATAAATTATTTTCAATGCATTTACTCAAATATTTTGATAAACTTGATAAAGTATCTGAAGAATTAACATCTAGAATTAGAATAATTCGCAACAGACAAGATGAAGTACTTGAAAATTTTGTTTTAATTAACTAACAACAACATAATATTTAATAAATAATTGCTTTTTTGTTTTATTTGTTACAGGTGCCTGATGATTTTAATAAATATCTTTTACGTTGGTCAATGGAATGTTTCTCGGTCTTGATATTTAACAGACGATTAGGTTTTCTTGATTCATCAGGTTTAAATCCTTCATCAGAACCATCAAAAATAATTGCAGCATTATTTGAAGCACATTATTATTTATCTAAATGTGAAACTGGTTTTCAAGTTTGGAGATTTATTAATACACCATTTAGTAAAAAATTATTTCGTGCTTGTGATGTTATTGATGAGTTAGTTAAATAGACATTTACAATTTTTTAAATATCAATTCAGTGATTTAATTATAGTAAAATACTTACAGAATAATTGGAAAATTTATTCGCCAAGCACAAAATAAATTTCAATCACGTAGTGCAACTAAATTTTTGGAACCAAGCTCAGAGACAAATGAGGGATTTCCAATATTAGAAAAATTACTTGCTGATCAACAAATGCATCCTGATGATTTATCAACACTTTTGATGGATTTTATTTTACTTGGTGTTCAAGCTGTTAGTAATACACAAGGATTTTTATTATATTTTTTGGCTAAAAATCAAAGAGTCCAACGAAAGTTGTATGATGAAATAACTGGAGTTTTATCAAGTACAAATTCATCTGTTGTTGATGATGAGACTTTACAACAAATGCCTTATCTCACTGCTTGTCTACAAGAATCTTTAAGGTAATAATTTAATGAATTTTCATTCTAAATTAATATGCTAATTTTTTGATTGAGCATATACTTTAATAAATGTATTTTTTGTTGAAAGATTAAGACCATCTTTTCCATACATAACTCGTTTGTTGTCAAAAACAATAACACTTCATGGATACACAATTCCAAAAGATACTTATTTGATAATGGCAAATCAAATATCATCACGACGTGAAGACAACTTTGATGAAGCTGAAAAATTTATTCCTGAAAGATGGTTGAATAGTGAAAAACTTGGAGTACAAGAACCTTGGAGTTGTTTACCTTTTGGTCATGGTGTAAGATCATGTCTTGGTAAGCAAATGGCTGAAACAGAAATTAAACTACTCACAGCAAAGGTAAATAAATTTATTTGTTATTTATTTATGCATGAATTTTACAATTGCATGATTATCACTTACAGCTTGTTCAAAATTTCAAGATTGAATATGATTATGCTGATATTAATAACAAGTTTATGATGGTCAATGTCCCAAACAAGCCCCTTCGATTCCGTTTTGTTGATCGTGATTGAAGATCATCAATTAACATTCCTTTCAATTTCTCTTTTCAAGTTTATTTATTAATAATAAAATAAAACATAATTATTTATATTTTTCTTTTTTTTATCATGCCAAAAATAAGTTAAAAACTAAAAAACAATTTGGCCCTTAAATTTAATTTTTTTTACAAAAAGAAAAAAGTGTTGAGTATTTTTTTTTTTTTTAAATAAATAAGATCCCCAAAAAAAAAGATAAATTTTCATTTTATATTAAAAATTATTTTCCAATTATTGCTCGAAGAGTCATAAAGTAGGATAACGTTGATGACAAAAACTAAAAAAAAATTAAAAGCTATATTTTTTTAAACAAAAAATAAAATAAAATTTTACTCACAGCACCATAGAATTCTAAGCTCAATGCCGGAAGAACACCATGAAGAAAAATAACAAGAGGTTTTTGAGAACGACGAATAACTATTTCAACACTTTTTTGTAGCTCTTTGGATTTACCAATCCAAGCTGAGTCATAAATTGACCAGGCAATTTGATTGCTCTAAAATCAATAAAAAGGTATTGTAATTGAAATATAATTTATTTAAACAAATTATTGTTATTAATATTTGATGACATTTAATTAATGACCATGTGTTTTAAATCATCAGCTGGCCAAGCAGTTATATAGAGTCTCAAACAGCCACCTATCACCATCAAGATAAATTGAGATATCACTGGAAGTGGTTCATGCTGTTGGTAATAATAAATAAATAAATACTAATAAATAAATAATAATAAATACTATTTAATTGATTAAGATAAAAATATAGTCCCACATAAATTAAAGGAAATGCTCCAAAAATTACGGCCATTGCCATTGCAACGTTACTTTTTAATACGATAAATCTAACAGCCAATCTAAGTTGATTCACGAATCTTCATTTAAAAAAATATTTTTAATTAATAATTTCAATGATTTTTTATAATAATACGTACTCGATAAAATGGTGATGTTTTTTTATGCAATAATTAAGTGTTTTTTTATCCACAACATTATTAAATTCAACATTTAAAATTTCAATTCTTGTTGCTACATATGCAAGAAGTAGCGCGACCATAAAATCCACAGTTATACTCATTCCCGTTTGAGCAATTGCCAAAATTTGTTGTGTATAAATCAATAAATGAACAATAGAAAATGTTTCAAATGAAAATATATACCAAGTGTCAGCTGGTACAATTGACGTTGTCACTAATGGTCCAAGTGAAAATGCAATTGCTGTTTGAAAAAATGATATTCCAACAAATACACAAAAATAAAAATATCTATTCACATATTTGTGTAATATTTCTTTTTCATTAGGCTTTGCAGTCTTAATAAAATCATCAACTTCATTCAGTAAAATCTGTGGACAACAAAAAACAATTACTTAAAAGTCTCTATTTAAATTTAGTCTATTTTTTTTCTTTATTTACCTCTAGTCGTTGTCGTTGAATTTTGCAAAGAATCAGATTAAAAAATACCTCAAAAATTGCTGTTAATTCGGAGAGTGTTTTCATCATCAGCACTGGCTGATGACGGTTGTGATAAACACCAAGTATAAGTGGAATAATAAGACCCACTGAATTTAATAATAAGAAATACCATTGACAATTTATTGCAAATTTTACATAATTTTTTTTATGTAATTTCGATGGCCAAATTGACGTTATTTTTCCCAGTATCGATAGAATATTAAAGACACATTCAGGTTTCATATTTTTAATTTATTTTGTTTATACTGAAGTCATTTTAACTACAAGCTAGGTCTATCTTTATTCTTTGTTAAACTTTTTCTGTATATACTTATGATGCCAACTAACAATAGATAAATAATTATCCAGCTGTTATTTATTTTATTCAATATCCATGCAATTTAACAACAGGCAAATAATTTACTGATAAACGTTTTCACGGAAATGTATTTTTTTTTTCTTTTTTTCTAATTAAAAATTCACGCAAAATTAGATGGAAATAAGAGTGTGTCGAGTATCGATTGTTGGCTTATTATAAATTTAAAAATTAAAAATGTTTTGAAGTATAATTCTACCTCGCTGGAAAATAGAAAAAAAATAAAAATAAATTTATTCTTTATCTATGTAAAAATACAAAAGATACAATTAGAGTTTGAATTTATATTGGCCCAACATGAAGTGAATTTAATTATACCTTAGACTTGTAACACGTTGCATTTTTCTCATACGTAGTCTAGTGTTACCTGATAATTTATGCAATTTTAAATGCTGAAAGGAAAACAACACTCCCCTCTTCAATTTTTTTTTTTTCTTTAAACCTTTGTATAGAGTTTATTTTATTTTATTTAATATTTTTTATAAATTTTAGACTTGAAAAAGCTGAGTCAACAACTCAACATTAAATTACTTAATTGATAAAATAAGCTGGACAATCTGGACATTTTCTTGATACCATCAGGCTTGGACTCAAACATGGTGAGTTTTAATTTTTATTAAAATAAATTTGCTCATTGTTCGTATGATGTTTCTTCTTTGGCTAATACTATCCGGAGTGTTGTAAAATACGAAAATGTTGATGACAAAAACTGAAATCAATATGGTTAATTTTTTTTTAAATTTTATAATATACTTATCAAAATTTTGATTGGTATTTTTTTTTTCAATACATTTGTATAATACTGTAATGACAAGTTTGGTATTATTCCTGGAACTGATATGTAGACTGGTTTTTGAGTTCTGTGTATCACAAATTGCACCATGTTTCTCAGTTTGTGCGATTTTTCAAGCCACTTGCTGCGATATATTTTATCCCCAATGACTTGGCTCTGTAAAAAAAGTTGTAAAAAATCAACGAATATTTTTTACAATTCTTTTTCTCGTGTATACATACAATTTGAATTAAATCGTCTGCTGGCCAAGAGTAGATTAAAAGTTCTGTTGCAGCACAGCCAATAATAGCAGCTACTCGAATTTTAACAGATACCGGTTGTTTCTGTATGAAAACAAAATTTAATTTACATTCATTTTACACTGATTTATATTTTTTTTTTTTTACTTGACTTACACTTATTACTGTGAGTAGACCGCAAATAACTCCAATCGTTGTTGTTGTTATTGTTCCCACTGCTATAAAACGAACTGCTTTTCTTACATTATCAGAATATCTAAAAATTATAAATTTGAAATTTAAGCAAAGCATAAATTTATAAATTCCATTTATTTATTTACCTGAGAACATTTTGATGACTTTGAATACAGTCTTTCAATTCATCCTCATTTTTGATGTGTTCAAATCTTTCACCAATAATTGCAAATCTCGCACAAGCAAACCAAATTAAAATAGCAACTTGACTGTCGACAATAAGTGCTGAAGCAATTATAAAAATAGACAAAGCTTGTTGTAAATAAAGTACATTATGTAAAATAATATTATCAACATTAAATGGATAAAATGCGTCTGTTGGAAATGGCTGATTGAACACGATAGGCTCAATATACAATGCAAGACAAACAAGCCAAGTTGTCACAGTAAAAAATAAATGAAAAAAAGATCCTTTGTTAACATAAAATTGTATAAATTCACGTTCTTTTGGTGTTGAATTTTTTAAAAAATCATCTATATCTGTATGCAACGACTAAAACAAAATAATTTCACTTGATAATTAATAATTTACGTATAGACAATTAAAATTTAATAATTACTTTTAAATTTTTCCATTGATAACGTGATATTGCCATTTTAATAATTGCCTGCAAATTTGCTGCACTGAGTGTTACTGCTTTTATCATAACTAATGAATCATTTCGAAACACGTAAACTCCATTGAGTAGTGGAAAAAATAATAGTAATAAAAATACAAATGATATCCACCATCGTACATTGAACCATATCATTTTCCACTTATTACCACCTGACGTTGAAGGAGGCCACGATGATATTATCCAAACCCTTCCCTTTGCAAAATTAAGTGCATTTTCCGGAGTTATTTTAAACCCCATTGTGCAAGTATCGTTCGTACAAGTAATAAGAGCTTTTTATTATTTTTTTTTTTTATTAAATTCTATTACTAAATAGAAAAATATTATAATAGCGAATATTATCGACACAAGTTTTCTTAGAATATGGCTATTAAATTATTTTCTTACAAAATAATTGTAATGATGAGAACAGAACAGTCTGAAAGGGGTATTTTTTCACATTTAAAATGTACAAGAATTTAAATCGTAAAGGTACTATTATCTGAGCTATTATATATGGATAAATTTTTTATTTCGGCGAGTGTATGTAATGGAAGAATCAATTAGGGTGGTAAAAGGTGGAATTGATAATAGGCTTACATTGTGGGATATACAATAAAATAACAATACATACTGGTTTATTTTTATGTCGATAAAAGGGTTATTTTATTTTTTTAATATCAGTTTTTATAAAATCATTTGTTCAATATGATTTATTTGGTTGAAATATTTAGCTATTTACTGATGATCATCTTGAGCTTCCATTTTTGTGAGGATTATTCTCAATGTCGTGAAAAATGAAAATGTTTTTGATAAGAACTGTAACAATTAAATTTGTTGATAGAAAAAAATGAAATGGTTATTTAAGATGACAAGTAATTTTTTACCGTTGCATAATAACTTAAAGAAAGTCTTGGTACAAATCCGGCAATAGTTATTGTTGTAGGTTTTTGAGATCTTTGGATGATAATCATCATTATTTTATTAAATTCTTGTGAATTTTTTGTCCAGTTTATTTCATATAAAATACTTCCAATTCGTTCACTCTATAAATAATAGTTATTTTTAAATGTTTAAAAGTATATTACTAAAATAATTGAAATTGGATTTTGAAACTTTTAGGGACACTCATATTTTAGTGTTGTTTAAATATTAAAACAATAATATCATGAAATTTTTACTTAGAAATATATTTTATTTGATCAAGACCTATAGTTTGATGGAAAAAAAAAAATAAAAATAGTAAAAATTATATTTTAAAACTTGTAGAACACTCAAATTTTGATGTTGGTTAAATACTAAAAGCATAATTGGATGAAATTTTTTATTTAGAAATATATGTTTAACCGACCATGACATCAGGCGAAAAATATAAAATTAAAATATAATTGAAATTAAATTTTAAAACTTTTATTTTTACAAAAATTCAATTTAGAAATATTCTTTGACAAGCTTGACCTGAACAGATGAACTCTTATTTTTTGATTTAAATTCTACTCTCTGTTATAAAATTTAATCAAATTAATACTCACTGCTCGAATAAGATTTTCCGCTGGCCACGCACTATGATATAGCAAATAAGAAAAGCCACAATCGATTATTATAAATTGCAATTTAACAGTCAATGGTTGCTCCTGATAGTGAAAAAAAATTTAAAGATAAACAAATAACAATCAATTTCTAAATTTTTTTTAATGAGACAAAATCTTACTCCAATAATGTGAATACCACCAAAAATAATTGACAATGTAGTCATGATGATTGATGTCAAAACAAAATAGCGAGCACACTGTACAAGTTCTTTGATGTACCTGTTTAATTAACAGTAATATATTTTAAATGAATTTAATTTTCCAATGATAATTTGATTAACAAAAAAATTTACCAAAGTAAATATTGATGTGTCCTTACACAATTTTTTAAATCACTTAATTTGTTGATATTTTTTAATTGAAAAGTAAGCATATCAAGTCTTGCTACCATGTACCATAAAAGTAATGCCACTTGACAATCAATTGCACCAATTGAACCACATTGAAAACCTGCAATTGCTTGATGTAAAAATATTAAATCAAACACTGGATGTTTATCAACAGAAAAAGGATATTTAGCTTCAGTTGGAAATGGCTGATCCAAGACAAGTGGCCCACATATAACTCCAACACATGCTGATATTGATAGAAAATTAAATACAATCATTGGCACCGAAACACGTTTCACGTAATTCACAAGAATTTTTCTGTCATTATTTTTTGAATTTTTAACAAAATTTTCCATTTCATTGATTAGTATCTGTAATTATAAAATAGAAAAAATTATTTTTTACTTGAAAATTACATATGAAAACATTTTTATGATAAAAAACCTGAAACCGATTGCGTTGACACATAGCGATTAACATTTTAGCGACAACTTGTGCACATGATATTGCTAAACAAACGGATTTTGTAAAATTTAAAGTATTTTTTCGTTGATCATATGCTGCATAGCCAAGTGGTATTACTAGCAATATTGATATCAACCAAGATATAAACCATCCTACTTCAAATAAAAATTGTGTTCGTTTGCTTGCACCAAGTCCTGGTGGCCACGTGAATAAAATTATTACTGAAAATTTTATATAAGTTATAGCAGCTTCAGGAGTTGCTTTGAATTTCATTTTGTTTAGATACAAAAGAAAATATATTTTCTATAGACAACAAAAAGCTTGAATCGTTAACACTTGAGAGTGTGAATATTTTCCTTCATCACACCTGTTCTGATGGAATTATATTGTTTTGTTTATCAATAGAAAGGGATATAGTGTATTGTAAAACATTAATTACAGTTTCTATTGTAAAGCTTTTAAAGCCAAGCTGGTAAATCCTCCATCAGTTTGAAGCATTGTCTGTGTAATATAAAGGAAATATTTTTAAAAACTTAGTAGAATTTAAAATAATTTATGTTTTAGCTGATGTTTGATTCTCACTTGATTTTGAAATTTAGTTTTTACATTTAAAATTATTTTATTTTATTTATAAAATATTGTTATTAACATGGTGAAAAATACTGGGTAAATTTTTCATTACAATTGCTTTGTCGATAGTAAAAAAAATCGATACAAGCCTCTTGCATCTCCAAAAACTTTTAAAAAAGTAGAAAAAAAATTGATAATAATTTTGTTTATTTTTCTCTAAGTCTTAAAATTATTTAGGGTGATAATAATTTCCAAAAATATTTCTATATTTTTTTTATTTTTATATATTTCTATACCTGAAAATGAAGATCTCCCTGTTAGTCGTAATTTTCGCTTATATCAACCAAAGATAAAACGGTGTCGTGAGTGTAGTGTTGTTGTTGTTGCCTCAACAAGTCACCATAAGTCATAACAAAAAAAATATTATTTATATTTTTTCATGTTATTTGTTGTGTTGTTAAAAACAAAAATCTACAAGACGTTTTACTAAGCTAAATAATTGTTTAATTTAAATAGTGAATGTAATTGAATAATTACATGAAGTGAAATATTTATTAAAATAAAAAATGTTATCAAAAAAATTGATGGACTGAATATAGAAAATAAAAACGAGCAGATAGTTCAGTGTATAACCTAAAATAATTTCTATTATTGCTTAAAAAGTAATAAAATTTAATTGTTGAAAATATAAAAGTGTGAATCAAAGAAAATAAATAAAATGGATCTATTAAATCAGACATTAATAACTGAAGAAAATCAAAGTCGTCATGAATCATCAATAGATTCATCATTCTCAATAAATCATGATAGAGATGTTAAATTACAAGTTTCAAATAATAATTTAAAAACAATTAATGTTGATGAATTTGATAATTATCAAAATACAAAGAGACCACGTTATGATGATGATGAAAAAATTGGACCACACCTTGATATGACAGTAACAAGTGTTGAAAATATATTAAAACCTGTTACAATAAATGAAGTACAAAATACAGTTGATAATTTAGATAAAAAAATTATTTATAAGCCAAAATTAACAAGATCTAAAGCTAAAGAATTAGCAAAATCAATGCCAGATTTACAATGGCATTTAACACCAAATAAAATAAGAGTATCACCACAAATGCAAGCATTAGTTGATGATGATTTACTTCATGAGGATTCATCAGATGATGAATATATTCCACACAAAGATTGTCGTCAACCCAGTGAAGATGATGATGACAATGTTAAATTGAGTCTTCTCGAGTCTGAGCCACTAGCTCCAGTCAAAATTGTTGATAAAAATCAATCAATTGATACAATTATTACTCATGGATTTATTCATGATAATAAAGATGAAGATGATGACAATGATGATGATTTTAAAATTCCAGAGTAATTATACATATACATTTACATCATTATTTTTTATTGTAATTATTTAATGACATATTAATTTGTAATTTTTTATTTGTAGACGTCTTAACTTCAATGTGCCAACTGAAAAAGAAAGTATTGGCCACCGAACAAGATCAAAACTTTGTCTAAGTGAAACTCCAATTGAACAACTTGAACGTGAATTTAATCCTCCAGATATTTCATCAGACATGGATCATTTTAGTTTTTTAGCTAGTGATCCAAATTGGGGTGCACTTGTTGATGAACCGATTCTAGATGATGATGATGATGAAAATGATCCAAATTATAATTTCTTGGAAGACAATGAAATTGAGACTGGTATATTGTTAATAATTAATTGATTAGTAATATAGAACAATTAATAAATGAATTTTTAAAATTATTTTAGTTGATAAAGAAGAGCTTCGATCAGACAGAGGTGTTAGAATATATAAAAGAGAAGTTAATTTACTTTATGAAGAAATTGGTGAATTAATGAATTTAAATGAAAATCAACAACCAAAAAATAAAAGATCATTTGACAATAGTTCTTTAGACTCAAGTCTCAATGATTCAACAGTACGTTGTATTTTAAAAAAATTATATTTCAATTATTTCATTTTAATTCAAGTATTTATATATTTTATTGTACATTTTTTTTAGAACAAAATTATCTGTGATTCATTGCAAGTCAAAGAGGAATCAAAACTTCAAAATGTTTTGACTGAAAAACAATACTTAATTATTTCATTTCAATTTGAGCAACATGTTCAATTGATGAGCCAACATTTTGTTATGTCTTACATGCATCCAGTCTCTGAAATTCATGCTCAATCAATAAAATGCAAAAACAATTTAAATAATTTAAAAAATATGCAGGATCCAGATCATCCTCTGTTTAACATTTCAAATTTACCTGATGCCTTAAAACTTGTTGAAGATTGGGAGAAAAAATTGGCTGATAAACAATTTTGTAATAATTATATCAGACAACTTGAGATGGATATAGAATATGAAAAAAAACTTGATATAAGAAAACACAAATATAGTGCAAATTTTAATCCAGAATTATTTGAGCTGTTGATGCACAGTAAAGCACTTATGTATCCACAGCTATTGCCACATACACCATTCAGAGTTGTGACTCTTTATAAAACAGTAAATACATATTGTAAATCTGAAGAAAATTTACTTGCAATTGGCCTGGAAAAATATTTACCACAAATTAAATCAATGGAGAGAAAATTTCATACAAAAAAATATAATCTGTACGATGCTGTTTGTCACGTTAGCAAAGATTTAATGCCAACTCGTCGTCCAGAGCCATTAATGAATTTAATAAAAAAATTACAAAGACAAGTACAACCTGATAATCCAGTACAATTTTATTTCAACAATGGTTATGCACCAAAAGTTACACACAAAGTTCCATTAGATCGTAAAAAAATATCACCAAATGATCGTAAAATTTGGCTGTTGCCAAAAACATGGCAGAGTTATATTAATGAAAATAAAAACAATATATCATTTAAAGTAAATGATGATCCTGTAAAAAATGCATCAACATTAGTTAATGATTTATCAACTTCTTCTTACAATATGGTGATTGATGAGAATTTGTTAAATCCAATTATATATGTAATGCCAAGTACTACAAGCTCAAGGGACATACCTATTAAAATAGAAATAAAAACAGAAAATAATGGCTCAGAAACGTCATCAACAAGTAAAGAAATAAATGTACCACAATTAAGACAAACAACACCTAGACTTGCTAAAATTCGTAGTGTTCAAAATATGAAATTAATGACACAAGTATCAAGTTCATCTGGTAAAACAAAAATAAAAACAGATTCATCAAAAAATTCTGATGTTTCATGTGGTGGTTCATCATCAACAAAATCATCAAAAGGTGATAATGAAGATGAAATTGCTGAATTAATGTTGGCAAGTACAACAATTAAAAAAAATACAGCTCTTCGTAAAAAAGTCAAAGAAGCAAATGCATGTGAACGTATGAAAAATTTGTTGGAAAATGATAGTGATGTTAAAAAAAATGAAAATAGAAAAAAATTTGCTAAATCATATATGCAAAAACTTCATTCCACACTTGAATTAAATAATCCAGAAGTATTAAAAACTGTAATGAAATATTTTTTAGAATATTATGATAAAATTGAACTTGTACAAAATAATTGTGAAGATGAATATGATAAATTAGCAATAAAACTTTACAGAGATGTTACAAATGCACTTGTTACTTATCCAACATTATCAAGTGAATTTTTATTTTTTTTAACACCACAACAAGCTAAAATAATAAATAAAATAGAAGAACATACAATGTTGATGAATATGAGTGAATTTATAAGTGGATCACAAGCATATTTTGCAAAACAACCATCAAGAATATCAAAAATAATTCAAGCATTAACACAATTAACAAATGAACCATCAAATACAATGGAAAATGTAATTTCAACAATGGAACCATTGCTAAAAGGTCATGATGTTATTATGGATTTATTTTTAAAAATATTTCCAAATGGAAAACCACCAGAGAGTCTATTTGTTCCTTCATTATTTGAAAATTTAAAATTTCCAGTTGGTCCATTTGATAAAAATAAAGTTTACACTGATGATTCATCAGAGCTATATGAAAATATTGACCTACCAAGTACAAATATAGAAGATAATTATGGTGGTGATAATTGTAAATGTGATTGTCATGAAAATATTAATACAAAATCAGGTAATAATGATCATTGTAAATCATGTGGTGTTAGATATTTAAATGGTAAAGTATATTTACAAACATCAGAAGGTTTAAGACCAGCAAAAGTTACATTTGAAGGTGATGAAGAAGAAACAATAGAAAATATTGCTCGTGTATCTGTTAAAACAACTGAAAATTTACAAGCCACAACATCTGGAAAAAGAAAAAAAACATCTAAAAATGTTGCTACAAATGATGAACAAAGTAATGCAACATCAAAAATTTCACCGATAAAAGATAATGATGAAATTGATAAAACAACATCTAAAACAAAACGTGGAGCGAAATCACCACCAAAATCAATTGATCAAAAAAAACAATCAAAATTAGATACTAATATTAATTCGGTTAATTCAACAAATGAAATTACATCACCAATTAAAAGTAAACGTGAAAAACGTGCTGAAAGAAGAGAAGCAAAATATGAATTAAAAAATTCAGCTACTGAATTACCTAAAATAAATAATGTATCATCAACAGTATCATCAAATAGCCATGTTGATTCATCAAATAAATTAAATCAAATTGAAATAATTAACTCAGATCCAGTTGTTGAAAATAATAATTATGAAGTTGTTGAAAAATCAGAGCCAATGGATGTAACAGAGACAACAAACAGTCCAACAATTTCAAATGAAAAAAGTAATTCATCTTCAAATAAACCCTGGACTAGACAAGAAGACATGATACTACTTCAAAATATACAAAAAGATTATTCAGATAGTACATTTGTACTGATTGCTGAATTACTTGGTGATAGAACAATTGATGAAGTGAAAAAACGCTTTGAAGTATTACTTGAAACTTTAAAAACAATTGTTTAAATAACATTACATAATTTATTAATTACTTATTATATTATTATCAACTTAATGTGATAAAAAAAATTATTAATTTGTAATATTTTTGTTATTATTTTTCAACAATCACTTATGTCTAAGTATTTATTAAGAAAATTGATTTTTCTTTTATTTTTTCAGTTATACTTAATATAATTTATTTAATAAATCACCTGTATGACTGATAAAATTAATTTATATTTAATTCACAATAAAATACCATATGTACAAATTAATTTCGTTATGAGTTATCAGAAAAAATAAAATTAATTTTGTTCATAACAATACTGAAAGCCCACAATGTAAACAATTTAATTTTTATGATATTTTTTATGGACTTTTTATCAACAGGCAAACCAAGTGTCAATTAAATTCTATAAATTACATACATTATTGCAAAAATAAAATAAATAATAATTCAAAAAAAAAAAAAAAAACGAGATATAGTAAAGTATTATTCGTGTCAATAATTATTAGACACACAAGAATTGCTATGAACAAAAATACGTCGCGGAACTGTGAATTTCTGGTATTTCCCGTGTATGTATTGCATACCATCAATATTCATATTAATTATTATTTGTAACTTGACCTGGATATTGATTAGTACAGAATGAGATATATTGAGATACATTGAGATCAATTGAATTGAATAATAAACCGGTTATGATAAATCCACAAGCAGAATTAAGAAAATTATTTCTAAAAAAAATACATTTACAACAGTATATATTTTCGATGTAAATATTGATAAAAATTGTCGTTGATGTTGATTGGATATATACGAGCCATTAAAGATAATAAATATTGATGAATGAAAATGGAAAAAAAAAAAATTACATTTAATGAGTTTATAAGATATATCTGATAATTGCTTTTCGAGGGACACGTTTGTCATTAGTTGCATCAGAGATAAAATAATAAGTAAATAAATATAAAATAAATATTTTGTAATGAGAAGAATAAGGTTTTTTTTTTCGTTGTGTTCGTGTGTCGAGTAACCGGTACTCACATCGTAATTTTTTTATATATTTACAATGAATATTTATTCATAAAAATTTAACAGTTTATTTTTATTTTTTACGCATTGTTTGCATCCCAGATATTTCCGGTTGCATGTCAACCAACTTGAAATTGTCATTTGCAATATTTTGATGTACTCGTGATGTTTTCTGTTTTTTTTTTTTTTTTTTTTTCAACAATATATATTCTATCTTTGTAACAATATAAGTTTATGAAATATACAATTTGGCAATGTATATGAACGATGAGAAAAATTTTTCTACTGTATATTCAGTTTTCGTAGGAGAAATTTTTGAATAATTGATGGATTTTTTTTGAGGATTCTGCGGATTCGTTTCAGGACTTGATCCTTTTTCATTGTTTTCATTGATTCAAATTAAATTCATTGATTATTTTTTGCCATAAAAAATATAACACTCGGCAGCTAAACAATTATCCATAAAGAAAAATATTTTTAAATAGTTTAAATGGTTGCTTTTATAATTGAACCATAGATGAGTTTTCTTGACTATAAAATTTTTATTATTTAAAAATACTTGAAAAAATATAAAAATAATAAAAAATCGTTATTTAATTTAATGTTTACCTGTTAAGGTGTTTCTTGCGAGATGAAAAATTTAATTTTTACATTTTTTTATGGTCATAGTAATGATAATAAAAAAAAACATGATAATATTCATTTGAAAATTCATTAACTCACTTGGTTACTCTAAATTGCTTTTTCTTTTTTTGCGGAGATTTTTTAACGGCAAAAATGCGAATGTACTATTCAATCAACCGTGAGTAAAGATCCTCCCACCACGATGTTTTTCCGAGACCTAAAGAGCTCTTGTTTTTTGCAAATGAAAGCACGTATTCATCAACACCATATATAAAATAAAAAAAAAGATTGCGCGTAAGAAATCTTTTAAAAATTCAATTTATCATCATAATGTCCAGTAGCCTCACGCAGTGTCATATTCATTGTATACGTATTATGTTAAACATCCATCAAAATAAATCAATGAATACAAAAGTTCATAAGACATACACGTTTATTTACGTTACGCGAAAAAAAAAAAACCAGTTTTCAATTTCCGTTATAATATTTTATCCATTGCAAATAAACATATATGTCTATATGTTGAATCTATATAGTCTCATTCATACAGACATGACGATGTTCAATATTTTTTTTATTTTTTTCCTCTCGACAAAGATGAATAAACAAATATCTAAAAATGGATGTGTCCTAGTTCAGCAAAAAATTAAATATTAGAATTTTTTTTAAATAAAAATTTTTAATATTTTAAAAATATTTCATTAACAATAATTGCTGTATAAAGCTTTTATTTAACTTGGTGTTTTTAATTTAAAAAAAATTAGAAATTTATTAAAAATTGAAAAGAAAAATTTGATCAAATAATGTGGTATTATTTTTAATTTAAAAATATATATCTAGAGTGTGAATTAAAAAATTGTTTAGATATTTTTTTGTATGTTGAATTATATATCTTGTTGAAAAATAACAAGTGTAGGATGAAATTAGGAAGCAAGGTAACATGTTGATGAATGAATCACACTTATTACAAAGTGAAATTGTTTATAAAAAATAATCCTCCATTAGTTTAGAATGAGATAAATACTCTTGTTACACTTAAAAATTGATCTTGCCGTTAGACTAAAGATTACCGGATACTTGCAGTTACCTCGACATTCCATTCATGGTCGAATGTGTTTATAGTTGATAAATCATTGGGATTCAATGATGATAATAATTATTATATACATTTATTCAATAAACATCAATCGAAATAATATACAGTGAATTACAAGTTTATATTTATTTATTGCATTGTTTCTATAAAAAATAAATAATCGAATGAAAAAAAATTAATATAATGACAGATATAAAATCAACATGATCGTCACTGTAAAAATATTTTATTTTTTTTAAATAAAAATAATAAACAAATTATTATTTACATTACTTTACAATAAAAAAAAATTTATTTATCTTTTTTTCATTTGATAAAAATTCTTTGTTTAATTATTTCAATTTAAAATACAAATTTATTTTGAAGTCTTTCAAGGCAAGTTATCTTTTTTTAGAATTTTTTATTCAAGGACACACTTATCATCACATACATTTTAATTTTTTTTTTTTAAATATTGAATTAATAATTTCGTATTGAGTATAAATTTCTTTGTTTAAAAAATTTATTTCGATTTTTTTTCGAAAAGTTTTTGGAGTAATTTCGATTATTTCTCCAGACTTTTTCTGCAATTTCTACTCTCAGAAAATTTATAGGAAGACCTGGAATTTTTCCACACAAACAGTAGTGTTTCAAAACAATATTTTTCATTCCAAATAAATTGATTTTTTTATTTTTCGAAATTGCGTAAAAAAATATTAAATTGATCTTAAAAATTGAGCCAACAAAACAACGCTATAAAGTTTTCGTTTTATTATAAAGTTACCGATATATTGTTGGCTGTTTATTTGCAAATGTTTACCGGTAAAATAAGAAAATAAAAAGAGTTATAAAAAAATTGTAGATAGTAGTATGAGTAGCGGGTGGTTAAGAGCACCTGGATTAAGTGTGTTGGTTGGTCTTGGCTGTTGCTGCTGCTGTGATGTTGATGTGTAATGTGTATACTATAATACAGCTGTATATATATATAGCTATAGGTATATTAAATATGCCAGACAGGTATCCAATCGCCTTACCTCGGCTCTTGTAGCCATCTTGCGCGGCTCGGTTGTTGGTTGCTTTCCAAGTTTTGATGTCGCGTGGTAGAACACGTAGTGGTGCATGCCAGTGTACTGGCATGACTGTACGAGTCATGACTAGCGGCGCCGCAGGACGTACATAATTTTATAAAATGTTTTTATTTTTAAATTATTATGATTCGTAATTTTATTATTAAAAAAAAATTGATAAATCAAAATCATCAAGCTTAAATAAATGAAATATTTATTTATATTTTTTTCATATTAAATTATTGTCAACAATTAATTATTTGGAAAACTTTATAAATGTGTTTACTGTTATTATAACAACTTGTTGAGCTAAAAATTATTAAATGTGTCTTTTTAAAAATAAAATTCAATTTAAACTTGAATTAAAAATAAATAAACTTTTGTGATTTCAGTTTGTTAAGTGGATTTATCAAGAAAATGAAAAAAAAAGTGTTTATTTAATTGACAATATTATTGCTAAATTATTGTCTGGATGAAAAATTTTCAATTATCTATTCTTCGACAAAACATAATGTCCAATAAATATAAAGTTTAACAATACAACACCTCAGTGGCATCCAGGAAGTCTTGAAGACCCATCACTTGTTGGTTTATTCGAATTTCCGGTCAGTGACATTTTCATTAAAGACTATGGTGAGTTATAATTTATCTAAAATTATTATTTAAAAATTATAAAAATTAAAAAACACTTTTATATTTCAAAATAAAACATTTCACTTGGTTTTGAAATATTTACTCCAAAATAAATATCAAACATTTCATCAACTTACATAAAAAAAAAAAAAAACAAAAATTAAATATTCAAATTACAAGATAGATTTTATCTAAAGATTTGATGAATTCTCTTACCGTTTAATCCCACTCTTTTTTTCATATAATAACTTCTGAAATTACATACGATAGATTTTTCCCAACCGGTTGAGAAAGTTAACACTTTTTTTTTTTCTTATTCATATATTATTTTTGACAATTTTATTATTTTTTTTTAAAATAAAATAAAATACAAAAATTAATTATCAAGATAAACGTCAAGTCTTTATTAAAGGCTTGAAAATAATTTGAAAAAAAAATTTAATGTTAGTTTGATTATTTCATCAAGATCCTCGGGGTTTTTTTTTTCTTTTTTTTTATAATGATCAATATTCATGTTAAATGATCGATCGTTTATTTCTGGTTGGATTAAAATATTGATAACACGTTGACGACGAATACTTGATACTAATCAATAACCTTGATTTTGACGGCTAAATATATATTGTGTCATATATTTATTTATTTTTTTGCTCAACAAGGTGTGAAAATAATTATTGAAAAAAAAGCATATCTTCCAGTCAATCACCTGTATTTTTTTTAGTATTATTTATATTTTTTTATTTATCGTATAAATTATACTCAAACACTTGAAATTTTTTTTTACTTTTTTTTCATCCAATTATCTTGTCGATCATCTTTCACGATAACTAATATTTTTTTGTGTCATTCAAAGTCTTGATTGTCAGTAATTGTTTTATATATAACGATCACCTCTGTATTCATAAAATATTTTAAAAATTTTATCTCGAAAGAGCTATATTTAACTTTCTAAAAAAAATATATTCAAAAAATTATTATTTCTATTTTTAGTTGTATAAATAAATTTCGTGCGTTATATTTTCATTAAAAAAATAATAAAAAAAGAAACGTATTAGATAATGCTGAAATTTGATTGATTCAATTTTTATTATTCATTTTTTTTTTTCTGTGAATGTAATATAGACAATTGATAGATCAAAAAAAAAAATAGAAAAATTATTCTTGCAAGATGCATATTATTCAATTTAACTTCATGCTAATTTTACATACATTACCATAATATTTTGTATGTATTTTTTTGTCTAATATTCACGTATCACATGGCCGGATGTACTGTATATATATAGTATAATTTTTAAGTAGTATAACATCGTCATCCAGCGTGGGCCTTTCTCATATAATAACCATTGTTTTACTTTTTTATTATTTTTTTTTCTTCAACTTTTTCTTATTTTTCATTTTCATCTATATATTGAATTAAATCATACCGTAATAATGCATCTATTTATATCACCAAATAAATATTGGATTCATGCTATTCCAATGGTCCAATCATCACTAATCATCACTCTTCAAAATTAGCAATAAAATAAATAATTAGAATATTTTTTTTCGTCATAACTTTTAATTAATCCACCATAGTTTGTATAACTGTGATTTTCTTCTTTTTCAATCAAATAAATCTTGTTAATTGTCACGTTGACGAACTTGATTTTTGTTTTTTAAATACCATTTCACCAAGATGACACCAAGCCATGTATAATTTTGTATATATTAGCATGAGAGTATACACACAAAATATCATCATGGGTAATAAACAACACTTATACTCATGGGATTACATACAAAGTATATACCATAGATGTTAAATCAAAAAAAAAAAAATCTCAAATTTACCTCAGCAAAAAAACCCTTATGAATAAAATTCAAAATTACTATAAATACTTAATCTTATTCATCCTGCAGATTTATTATTTAAAAAAGAAGAAAAAAACTTTTCATCGGTTTATTTTTTCTCATATAGATAATATAGCTATTTTCGAATCGATTTATATTTTTTTTTTTTTGAATGTTTTTAGTTTGTCAATAAAGTAATCGCATGCAACATCAAATAAAATGTTGAAAACTTTTTAATACAAGGTTAAAGAGTTTTGATGAAAAAAGTTTGACATGTCAGAATGAAAATAAGGCTTTATAATATACTTGGATATATTTATATATAAAAAATAATAAACAAAAAAAAAAAAGTCGAAGAGCTTTTAGTTTTGTTAAAATATAAAAGAGCTTTTTGTTTCATGAGTTTTTTTTTTTTTTTTTTACTTGTTTATTATCGTAATTTTGGAGGCAATAAGTTTGGTATATTTGAAGCCTTCAATTTGATTATTTTGATGAAGAAAATAAACATTCACACACATGCTAGTAATATTACTTTGTTTTGACTCGAGTTATTGACTAAATTGCAGCACTATAAAACAAATAATAAAATAACCATAAAAAAAATTATTTTAAATTTTTGAAAAATGTAGGCAGTATGCATTTTGAAAAATAAAAATATATATTTTCTTCTTGTGCAAGCTGAAAATATGCCTATAAAGTTGTAAAATATTTGTTGGTAAAGAAAATAAAAGGGGCGCCTGAATTGCACAGTAGTTTACTAAACAACCAAGAACACTATGAATTTACGATCAAGTGGTAAAAAAAAAAATTATTATTATTGCTTTTGACTGGAGCTAAAATCATAACGTAAATGTTTGTTTCAATTTTTCAACAAACCTACCTTTTTTTCTTTTTTTTTTTTTGGCATCTAATGATTTATCAAATATACCCGGAAAAAAAAATATTAAAAGTAAAATATCGTTAAAAATAAATTCATTCTCCTCATTTAAAAATAAAAAAAAAAAAAGAACTTCTCTCATAACATATTTTACGACATTTTTTTTTTTAAATTTACTCACTTATGGGATAAGCCTTTTTTTTATTTTTGATATCCTTCATTATTATATTTTTTAAATATTTAATTTTCAATTTGCACGACAACGAAAACCGTTGTTAACGTTAAAAGATAAAAAGCTTTGGTACTCGAGTTTTGAATTACAATTGGCAATCGACCCTGTTGTGGGTTGTGGAACTTTTAACAAAGACATGAACTCAAGTTTATAAGTGAGGCGTATATAATCGTGCTTAAAAGTTAGTTTGTGTGAAATACACATATAATATGCATCGAAGAAAAACGTTTACTTTAAGGTGTCTGGTTTGTGTTTGCTCGACAAACAGTATTTTTTTTTTCTACTTTTTTTCTTATTTCTCTTCAAGTTAGTTATTCATTTATTCAGAAAATTTCCATGCTTAAAATTTATCATTAAAATATTCCAATAATTAGACTTGATATTTCGACACTTGATCATCACATTTCTCGAAATTACAACAATCAACAAAGCCAAATAAAATTACATTAAAAATTATCAAATAATTAAAACGACTTAAATTAATATCATAAATCCAAAAATAACAAATTTATTACATCAATGTAAATCAATTTTAATTATATCAATTTGAACGATAAAAAAAAAACTATATACAGCAAATTAAATGGCTAAATTTTTAATTAATCTTGTAATAAAATTTATGATGTAAATAAATCTTTTATGATTCTGGAGACAACCGGATATTCAATCTAAGAGTTTCCCGTTTTACCAATATTTTTATTTTATTTTTTTCTTATTTTTTATGACTCGTAGCCTATACATCGCGTGGTACGTGTTCTAACTACGTTTTGTATATACGACTTGTTCAAGCTTCTTATCGTAGGTTCCATGAATTTTATTTTCTTTATTTTTTTTTTTCAAAATGCAATCGTGACTTGAACGAATCCAGCCAAGGCAAACATACACTTGGTGAATTTATAATTATATTATCAATGCAAATTTTTTTCACTTTAAATATATATATAGAAAAAAAAGTTAAACCAATAGACTGTTAATGATAGATGATAACTAAAATAAGTCTAAATATACAACTGATATATTTTTTTTTTTCAATTTTAAATGACGAAAGAAATAATAATAATATCAAACTATTACAGTTTAGAATGTGTAGTGACCTAGAAGAGTTTCCTGTAATTGAAATATGATAAATATTTAAAAAATAAAAAAAAAACATCTTCGTCATAGATATAAAAATAAATCCATTTACCTTGACAGATTTTCGAAGTTGATTTGAAGTTTTAATCCATAACATGGGTCCAATAATTGTAGTAGATTTTGAGAGGTAATAAAAACCATGCATCGTGATTGATTTGCAGCAGTGAAAGGATGGTGTATAATAGATAATCGTAATAATTCTTAAAGGTACCATAGTTAAATAAAATCCCAATATCATTCCAACTGTAAAATCCAAAAAAAAAAATGAATAAATAATCTAGATTATTCAAGCAAATGAAAAATTATTCAAATAAATATTTAAGAATAAAAAATGACTCACCAAGTAAGCCAAGAATTTCATTAGTATCAATCATCTCAATATTATTATTATCATAATTATTTTCAATAATTTGAATAACAATTAATGTTCCAACAAATAAAATAATACCAGTTGGTAATACAAGATACATTATTGTAAAAAAAACATAAAGATTAATGACTGTTTCATTGTTGAACATTTCATATAAATGAAGTTCTTGAGCTGTTGTTATTGATGCAAATGACCAAACAATTAATATAGCTTTTAATCCAGTTGATTTTTCGAGTATTTCTTTGTGCCATATTGTACCATTTCGACAATATGTTATATAACGATCAAGACTAAATATTGCAATTGTATGTATTGATGCTTGAAGTGTAACACGACTTATAAAATCAACATCTGGATTAAATTTAATATTAAACCATGTATTAAGTACATTATCTAGTACATCAATCAATAAAATAAAATTTGATATTATTAAACTTATAATATAATATCCAGATGATGATGTGCGCATAAAAGATCGAAAAATAATTGATACAAAAATTAATGTGTTTAAAATAATTCCAACTGTTAATATGACAAGCTCAATAATATTACGTAATTGTAATATAATATCACTTGTTTTTTCGTTTGTATTATTTTCATTTATTGTTTTTATTTTTGATTCTTCACCAATTATTTCAATGAATACACTTCCATTGTATGCTTCGTTGTGCATTTTTTAATTTTACTTTTATTCTCTTGTATGGTTTTTTTTATACTGAGTTTATATTAATCCTGACTAAGGTGATGATGGGTGTTTTTTTTTTTTTTTTTTGTTTATTCAATTTTTCCCTCTCTTGATAATTCAGTTTGATGTCAGGGTGGCTCTACTGTTTATCACGCGATTATTTTAATTATCTAAGTACCTAGCAAATTTATATTTTTAATTATTATAAGTATATTTAATTAATTGATATTATAATAATGATAATTGTGTTGTTTTAAGTTTAAACTTTGTGTGAGTACTGTTGATAACTTTATATTGATTATTCCATTATATTTTATTGAAGGTTGGCAAATAGCCATTGCCATAAATATAATTTATAATAATTTTCAAAATAAATATACTCAATTTTAAATTTAAAAAAAATATGTATTGATCTTGTTTTTACAAGAAATATATATATATATTTTTTTTAGTGAAAATTTAAGTAACCCCCTTGTCACCCCAAAATACAAATTATTTAAAAATAAAAAATCTTTTTTATTCAAGTTTATACAGATGTTTAAAAATATTAAAGAAAAATAATAATTTGGAAAAATTATTAACCCTGTAGGCTTCTTGCTTGTTGGAAAAAAAAAATGCATCACATATACAGCATCACTAGCGTGATTTTGTTTATGTTTTTGTGGGCAGAGAAATCAAGGAGATTCTGGAGCTCAAAGCCATGAAATGAGATTAACCGGTTTTTCCCTTGGGATCGTCCAATGACGCTATTATATTTTGACGTAGTTTTAATATCATGTTCTAAACCAGTTGGGGGGCGTTGTTATAATCATTCAAGATGAAATTTCATCAGATGATTTGTGACATTTATAGATGGATTTTAAATAAATTGAATACATTCAGTATTCCGGTATAACGCTATTAACTATTTAACTCCTCCACCAAGAATTATATTTATTTTTTTTTTTTTGACAGAAAATAATATTTCATTTTTAATATCTATTTTTTTTTTTTTTATATATATCTTTAGTGTTACCTGTATAATAGCTACCTGTTTGTAGTTTTTATTCTATTATTTTTTTTTTCTCACTGATGAAAGTTTGAATTTTACGAAACAACGTTCACCATTGTAAAATGTAATTATTTTTTCTAAAAAAATAATAACTTAACCACCAGTGTCTTAGCGAAAAAATTTACTCAATAATGAAATTTTTTTTTTTTTTTAAATTATTATTTATTTGATTATTTTTTATTATATTATCATTTATATTTATTTTTCGACTTTAATCTTTATCGAGTATTTAAAATAAACACAAATTTTTTAATTTCTATATTCAGCACATGGATATTTATAAATTTCTGTTGCTTCACTGGTTATTCAAGTTGACGCTGTGTATAATTTTTTTTTTCGCAGTTATAAAGCTTCACCACAAGCTCGCGTGCTTTTGAAAAAATCATCTTGAACAACGTGTTTGTGTTTAATTATATTTTTTTTTTACATTTTTTCTATAGTTGTTTTTGAATTCGCAATATTTCGTGCCCGTAACCCGGTCCAACGGGTTTCGAGTTTTTGAAAATCAATTCTTTATTATTTTTTTTATCGTTATTATTATTACTTAATATTTATCTTTATTTTTATTTCGTGTGCTTCTTGACAGGGTACGTACATATATCTTTTATTTTTGATATTCCAACTTGTTTTTTTGGACCGCAAGTGGTTAGACCCAGGTGGACTGTACATCATACACACTTCAGATTTTTTTTGTCTTTTTTTTTTTTTTTTTTGGTTGCAGGTGTATACTTGCCACAAAAAAAAATCCTTCAATTTTTTATACCCTCAATCTAACAATGCACTGATCAATGCACCACCACCACACAATAATATATATTACTAAAAATAAAATTCATTATTTCAAGCAAAAAATATTGAATAAAAATTTTTTTTTTCAGACACTTTTATCACTCGTCTATTGATATCTAAGTGTATGTTAAATTTATATTTGCCAATGTCATGTTTGGCAATTTCAAAATAGCCATATTACAAATTGCTAAAATTTACATTAATTTTTTTTTATCTCATTTTTGCAATTTATAGCCTTGGCACAATTAATTGCTTGTGGTGCCTATTTTTGCTTATTTTTCTAAATTAATTAATCAGCAAATAAAAATAAAGTGAAATTAATTTATAAAATTATTCAATGTTATTTATATATAAAAATAATTAAACAGGTTTTTTTATTTTTGTATAGAGAAGTCGATGAAAAAGTTTAGGGTAAATTAGACATATTCAAGTAGTTAAACATTCGAACCATCTTGAAGTCTTGTTAGATCTTGAAGCCTAAAATTATCTCAACTCGGGTGCACCTGTATGCGGTTCCCTTTTATCCAGTAATTGATTCATTTTTATTTTTTATTTTTCTCAATTTTAATCACTATTTTTCATATTTTTTTTTGTGTTATTTCGTTATTTTTTTTCGCCTTGAAAGGTTTTACTGTTGACCTCGGTCTTACTGTAAAGTGGAGAAGAAAAAAAATATTGCTCCTCGCATCAACACGGGACCAGTCCGTATCACTGTCTCTTTCTATATGCTTCGTCTTTTTTTTTTTTTATTTTAATTTTTTGCCAGGTAGGCAGGTGAGGTCTGTGATTGCATGCTGTCTTTATCCCCCTTGCCGCTCACATCAAGGTTTATATTTAATTGGCCACCTTCGTGGTTAAAAATCTTTTGGATCCATTTGATTTTTTTTTTGATAATTTTTAGCTACCTTCTCGTAAAAAAAATCCAAACGATACTTTTATCAAATTTTTTATTTTAAAAATATTCGCTCATCTATAAGCTGGGATTTTTATTATACCTCCAAAGTTTTCTAATTTTTTGTAAACGCCATGAACGCGTCATGAATTAAACGCCCTTTCATTACTATTCTATTGACCCTACACACTCAACACATCCGAATATAAATATCAATTTAAAATAATAAATTCCAACACGAAAAAAAAATAACATCTCTATGTATTAACTCACAAATACAAGAAAAAAAAAAAAACTATAAACAAAATAAGAATAAATAATAGATATAATGAAAATGAAAAAAAAAAAAACCTTGTCATTGATATTGAAACATTTACACAATCTCATAATAAAATAAATAAAAAGCAAAAATTAAATTTAAAGAAATTTTAATTGTCAAGAGTTTCAACAGCAAATTTTTTTATTTCCTGTATAAGTTAAAAAAAAGAACAATATACCTCAAGAGATTTATACATAAATTTTTTTTCTTTTATTTTTCACACACACAATACTTTTTTGTTTGTTTCTTTTTTTTTTTTCTATATATATTCATGTCATTTTAGTTAAAATAATTATTTTTCTTTCCAACACCTTTCGCTTTTCTTTGTAAATTAATTTTCTAATTAAAAAAAAAGTGTCTCATCAAGTTAAAAAACTGCACTGCAGATTCACATACAAGTAAAAACACTTGAATTTTAAAACTCAGAAAATCAAAAGTAAATTATCAATATAAAAAAAAAAAATACTGAATGAAAAATGATGATAATAATACGACATTATAATTGATTAGAAATACATAAGAATTTATTTTTTCGAAATGAAGTTTTCCTTGGATCACAAGAATTCACCGAGGTCGTAACTCGTAATTTTCTCTGTCATCATATATTTATGTATAATTTTTCAAAGCGGATTCTTGTCCTCGGTTAACTATTGTCAATAATTACAATGATGCTACTTCAGTCTATGTAAGATATACATACTTGTTTGATTCACTGAAAGCCCACTCAACCAACAACATTTATATCATCGCTATCACACAATACGTTTTATCGCGAATATATATAAATTTATACTCAAGTTACCGCTTGACTGGCTGTACCAGCAGCAAGAATATATTCATAAAAATATATTTAAAATTATATGTAAACATCAAACATTACATTAACATTCGATTCTTAATTATATTGACCATTCTTCATAATCATAATCAAACACACGTGATGTTATACATATGCATTTATTAAGTCATATAGACACAATGAAGTGTTTTGTATAGTGATGTGTGCAGGAGAGCACATCGGTACATAGAAAAACCTTGGTTAACCCACGTTCACACGGTTTTTAACGAGGTCAACGATTTCCACCTTCCGTTGCAAATATTAACTCAAAGAATATTAGACTCTGACACTAGTAAAATATACTGAAAAATATAAAACAACAACCAAGCGTGGGTAAATCAAATCTGCATAAAAAAAAAATCATTCAATTAAAAATACATAAAATATATCTTTCAAATGACGATAAAGAAAAAAAATAAATGGCATAGATTATAGTATTATTAATAAAAAATTGATGTATATATTATGATGTCATTGATAATAATATTTATAATATTTTTTCAGATGTTTGAAAATGGCCAAAACAATGGGACTGCCACATCAACAAATAAAATCACAGGACACTGTTGATTATCCAATGTATTTACAATCAAATCAAAATCGTAATATCATCAATTCAACTGATCAATATCATCATCATCAGCATAATGTCAATCAAAAACAGGATATTTTTGATCACAATGCAAGTTTTACAAGTACAAAAGGTTTATTAAATAGACCTGGACAAAATAATTGTTTTCTCAACAGTGCTGTACAGGTAATTAAATCATTTTCATTTATTATTTTTTTTTATTACTATACTCTGTTATTATAACAAATCAATTGAGTTCATTCGTGCATCAAAAGTACCGTTTATCATAATTCATATTTTCTTCTTTATTTTATAATAATACAAAAAAACCAAACAATTATGTGACTTGGAATATATGAAAGATTGAATGATGATAAATTAGCATTTTATAATATACATTTTTAATTTTTTCAATATTTAAAAGCTCATTGTCATCATAGTCACGTACATATTATTGTGGCTACACGCAATAATTTTCTCTGACATCAATATATAAATATATATCACACTGGTAATTTTCAATGTACAATCTGTACACATGAATACATTTATCAGTATGTAAATTTCATTGCACTACATTCCATTTAACCACAAATCTCATTTAATATTAATTTATTTGTCAATATAAATAAATACTCGGTATATATTGTAATTCTGTCACAGCAATGATATTTATTTCGCTTGAATTGATACACATAATATTTATACATAGAGTATGTTCTTTACACATTGGAGTGGTCCCTGATGGGTGTGTCAATGATGTGCGTACAAAGTCCTTTTTTAGCAGCAAAAAAAAGAACTAAAAAAAAAAGCAAATAAAACACTTGAACGGTGTTATTACCCTTATACTTATACTCGGCTCTAAATTATGTTGAGCCTTATAATTTAAGTGTTAAAAAAAAAATAAAAAAAAGATTGATGAGCCTACTCATCCCTTTTTAAAATAACCTGCACCCTCAGACAAAAAATGAGAACAATTTAAATGCACTTGAAAAATAATAAGACACTGAAGTTTATTAAGGTGGCCATTGTCATGACCAAAAAAACACCTGCCTTTAAAATATATAAATAATTAAAAATTTTTTGTACATGTGTATGCACTGAACAACCTGTAGGTGCATGTATATATATATAAAACTTTACGCCTATATACTCAGTCCCTACCTTCTTCGTTTTTTGATGGCTATGAGTTTCCGGGAAACGATTAACTTTGGTGCAAACCGGTAGCTATACGATTATATAACTTTTTCTATACTATCACTCGGTCATAACTTTTTTCATGATTGAGATATATTTATGTGGTCACTTGCGTATATATTTTTTTTTTATAGTTTAGCTAAAACGTGGGAGAAATTTTCAACTCTTTATGGGGTTTATTGCATTCAAGTATAATCACGTGATGTAGATGTCATTGACGTTGAAATAAAAGCTCAGTCATTTTTTCTGATCACGATGTTTTTTTATCGTTGAAGCTTTATCTATTTATTTCGTTCGAATGATTCGATTGATTAAAGGTAATTAAATAAAATATATATCTGAACGTCTAACGATCCATGAAGTTGCGTATAAAAAATATTGTTATTTGTTCTTAACAGTCTACTGATAATTCTGTTCCATGCATCAGCAATTAAATATATATAGATTCAAGGTTTTTTTTTTTAATATTTTCCCATTAACTCGGTAATATTATCATCTACATATACGTAAATATATTTATGAGATTATGTTGTAGTTTATTCCCATGTGAAAAAATACATGTGCTTTTGCAGTGTCTATGGAATATGGATACTCCCACTTGATAATGTTTGATAGTATTTTTGGGCTACAACATGCGTGCTGTAAATTTCCGTTGAGTCAGTATATTTATAATAATATAAGCATCAACTATGACGACCAGTATAACAATTCAATGGAATATATTATATCAATACAAATAGATAACAAAATATTCATCTTAATGAGTTTCGTATTTAATTGGCAGCATGTTTTATATATAATTTTTTACTTAAACATTATATCAACTTGTCTGATTGGTATTATAATTTTATTAAATCTCATTAACCATGATACTTTGTTATGCACTCATACCCTATTTTATTTGAATAATTTACACAATATTCAACAGTCTTGTAAAGTCAGAAAATTAAGTTTAATCAGTTATAATTTTTATAATTTATCTAGTGTTTTTGTAGCTAAAGTTTTTAAAAGTATTTGACTAAAAATTTGAGCATGTCTCTCATCAAAGGGTCGTCATTTATTAGACCTCATCTTGATGAAAATTTTATCATTTAAGTGCATACAATTGTTTTATGAAAATATGAACTTTTGAAATTTTTAAATCATGGGTTAGTCGTACTAAATAATAAACACAATTTACAACAAAACGGTAGAATAGTAAATTACATATTGTCTTTAGGGTTCAAGGACTTTAATTCTTACAAATTAAAACTTGACGGAAGTCTCATGTCATTTTTTTTTCTTTTCAAAACTTTTTTTTTTTTAATTTTTGAGGAAAAGTTCATTGCCTCTAGTCATGACTCATGGCAATTATTATTTGACCAACACAATTGTATTTTATAATTAGAAAAAAATTAAAAACTTTTTTTGTTTCTTCGTTATTATAAAAAGAAAAATTTATAACGACTGTGTGCTTCGGTTGTCTTCTCTACTTTGGTACTTTTTTTTTGTTTAATTTTTACTATAAAACAAACTGTGCACCTGACCAGAAGGGTAGTGTATATTTTTTTTTTTATACCTTATTAAGATTTCATCGACACAAAGTAGATAGACACGTGCCTCATCTTCTGTTTTTAGTATCACAGCTGCTCTTTGTTTATAATTTTATACGACTTGCGGTGCATTAATATCGCGACAGATGTATATAGCAGTTTTAAATCTTATGACCCTGAATCGATGACAGAGAAAGACAAGAGTAAAATAAAGCAAAAGTTAAACAATAGACAGAGAAAAAAAATAAGTGTACCCACAAATAATATATACCAAAGAGGGTCAGTACTGAGAGTTTGATTCGAAGGTCCCTTATGATGTCGTTTTGATGTTACAAATCACTGGCCCATAAATCCGGGGGTCGTTCCGGTTCGAATGAAGATGGTTAACCAAGTGCATACACACACAAAAGTATATATAGTTTGATTTTTTTTTTTTGTAATACATGTCCCATATATATTTCCTAAGGTTCGTGTAAAAATAAAAATGTGATTAACGATCTAGTCAAAAATGAAATACATATACCTATAAACCTGTAGAACAATTCAAATAAATTCAACAGGTGTATATTTTTTAAGGAACCATCAGTGGGCCAGGTGAATCTACCCCCCTATATATAAATAATAACCGAAAATATATAAAGCATTATTTTTTTTTTTATTTCCATTGTATCAAATAAAAGAGAAACAAAAACATTTCCTTTGTTTGAAATTTACATTTAAATTAAACTAGATTTTATCTTATTAATTTTATTTATTATTATTATTATTTTTTCGCGTATCATTTAATTGTTTATTCAAAATAGAAAAACCTTTTTTATATTTTTTTATCTGAGGTTTAAATTTGGAGCCTCGAAACTTTTGTTTGTTGATGGGTTAAAATGACCGCAACATTTATTTTACCACCACACCCTAAACTAACTCTATATTTGTTATTCAAAAATGATAAAGAAAAAAAAAGGGTTTTAAATTAGTTTTTGTATATAAATTTATTTTTAAATGATTTTTATCATATCCGTTATGCAATAGTATTTTTTTGCGGTTCATTTAAGTATTGTCGTAATATATTTATGGGTTGGGTAGGAGTCATGAAAGAAGGGGGAAGATTCACTCAAGTTTTTTCGAATATATGTTTATAAATTTTGTGAGTATATGACTCGTTTATGATTCTCGTTACTGAGAGTCACGTGTGTGGGAAATGCTACGATGCGAGACTGAGAAATAAGGGTGCATTCAATCGTCAAGTCTTTATATGTTTTTTTTTTAAAAAAGTGTATATAGTTTTTCAGACTGTCTAGAAACAATAATAATGAAGACGAATATATATTTATTTTTTTATTTATTTTTTAAATTAAATTTTAATTTAGTTAATCTCGTGCAATGTTTTTTAAATTTAATTAAAAATAACGCAAAAGTTTCAATGGCTAGTTGAGTTTATAGAATGATTGTATTTCAAAATTCAATTGATTTATTGATAAATTACCATTTGAAGAAATAAATATTTTAAATTTGACACTTTTCAAAGTTCATCTTTAAAAATTCCAGCATCATTTCAGCTCCGCTTGCTCTGTGAAATTAGATCATCATGTGAAACCTAATCTCTTGACATGAATCCCTCAACATCATCTCTCTCAATGATCTTTGATTAATATATTTTTCACTTGTCTCAAGTTATTTCGTTGGCCAGTATTGAAATTTATATTTATTCATTTCAAATTGAGCGCACACAATAGTTCATATATAGATTTTAATTTTTAAATTGCTGATTTACATATTTATATTATCTCATTTGAATGACGCTTGCCAGAGTCAGAGTCAATCTTATCAAATTAAAACGGAATATTTTTCTCTAATTAATACACAATCATTTTGTTTATCTATTTATTTTTAGTTTTTTTATTTATTCCGTTGAAGTTATATAGGCTTGAACGAGTTTTCATGAATGTTTATAATTATAATGATTTAATAGCATCCTGAAGCTCGTTGATCATCATTGAAAAAACGAAATTGGGCGTGGTTGATACATAAGAAATGTATGTACATGTAGTAGCAAGCAATTGACTTGCGGCCAGTTGGGTGGAGCAGGTATTTATGCTTTAGCATGTTGAAGAAAAAAAAATAAAAAAATATTATTATACGATAAAATAATGTGTATAGAAAGGAGATCAAACGGGTAGAGTATACTGGAGTATACGCGAGAGATATAAAAAAAAAATAAAAATAAACAAAAAATGAAATAAGAGCAGAGAAGCCAAAGGAAAATATGTATGGGTGCACCAGAAGCATCAGCTTCTTGCGGTTCTTTGGATTCTCTTCTAGTCTTTTTGCACATTTCATTGGAATTTCTAAAACACTGGAAGCTAATCGAAATATTATGCTCAATGTTTACAAGCGAAACGTATTAATACGTAATTATATATTAAAATTATCATTTTTTTTTTTTTTTTCATTTTCATATTGCTGTCATGAGATATCACCAATGCAATATCATAATTTTATTTGAATAATTTCCATTCCATATGTTCGCATGTACTTTCAATTTATTTGAGTTGAAAAAATTACACCTCTTGAGGTAATATTCTATCCGGTGTAAAATATTTATCCACCTGTTTCTGATAAATTACTTTTGTCAATATATAAATTTACGGATTAAAATTGACTAAGAAATTCCACGTGACGTATGATTAATAGAGAAAAAAAAATTTATAATGTCTTAGTATGTTTTATCGCAATTATTCTAGATAAATATCTAAATTTGTACTCGTGCGATGAATTAGTTGTGATGGGATTGTCATCATGCTGAAACAAGTGCAATAATATTTTATGCTTAACATTCTTCAATTTTCAAAGAAGAAAATTATTTATATAATTTTTCTTTACTTGTACTGTTGTACATCTCGATCTTGGCTATTTTTTATCATCATCATCATAATTACAAATTATTTTTATAATCATAAAAAAGAAAAGTTTTTTGTTTACTTTAATGCTTTTAATATTTCAACTTACTATACACTGTAATAATTATTTGAAAAATTCTATTCTCTTGTCGATGAAAAAAAGGAGAAAAAAAAATATAATTGAGGTAGCTCGTGCCACTTATTTTGTTGTTAATTCATGTTGCATTATGCTACTGACGAATTATTACATTGTGCGAGCCTTTACTTCAACAGGTAACTTTAAACTTCGAAGAAAACACTTAGAAGAAGCCGCAAAATGTCGTTAAATTTTCAAGACTTTTAAGTGTTTCATACTTTTTATTTCACATGAGATGAAAGTATTTTTTGCTTTTTTGTTTCTAAATTGTTTTATGGATTTTTTTTTGATATGTGTATAGTTACAAAAGTTTTTTTTTACTAGTTGCGATAATACGCTGGCTACTAGATTTCCATTTTTTTAATTTTTTTTTTTTTAATTTTTATAAATATTCAACAGTCTCGCTTTTAAAGTAATTTCGTAATTTCAATTTTTTGATGATAGCTTTTTTTTTATTTGCTTAATTATCTGGTTCAATATTTATTTACGTCAGTAATTTATTGTTTGCAAACTTTGCTGACACAGCATTTGTAAATTAATTGCACTCAAGCAAAACGATTCGGTGTATGCATCACGTGGGAGTACAACAGCCACAAAACAACCGGAAAATATAATAATAAGCGTGATCTCTCTATACATACATAACTATATTAAAAAAATATTACGAATTATTATTATATAATTGTTATGGTATTTTGCATTTTTAAATATTGTTTGATATACAAATTGCTCGAGTATATATCAACAATAATATTTTAAAAAATTAAAAAACGAGCCAGTGACCCATCTGAAAAGGGAAATCAAATTAAACTCGGTCGATAACTCTACAAAAGACAAGATAATTTCTCCTTTTTTGTAGTCTGTTTTTTTTTTTTTTTCTTGGCTCTAGTATATCCTCCTTGGGGTGATGTATGTCCAACATAGGGGTCGAGGGATTCTCTGTGAAAAAGTAACTTGCAAAGCGCCAGGTCCCACGTGATTCAAACACCGTGACCACATAGTAAGCAATAGTAAAAGCCACAATATTAATTATTTATTTTTTTTTAAACTATATATGCTATCTGAATGAGTGTTTTAATTTTAAAACAGAATAGGGAACAGGGAGAAAATTATATAAAGTAGGGAAAAGTAGATGAAACCGGAAACTATGTCACCGGAACTACTTTGCACCTTGGCAAGTTCACATGCTGGGTATTCAAATCTCATTATACGGAAGTCAAAATAATTTTCTTGAGAATTAGATATATATATTTTTCTTAATTTAATAATATTATATAAAGTTTTGAAAGTAAAAAAAAATTATTGTATCAAAAATATTACGAAATATTTTAATGAAAAAACATTGTTAAGTTTACCATAGATAAATTGCTAAATGTTTAATATTAAATATTCATCAATGAATGATATATATCATACTGCTGTTGTGATAGTGATCGAAAGTAGCTTTAAGGCACCTGTTACTTTAGGTTGTAACCTCATTTTAAATGAGGTCTTCTATACAGTCTTCCATAAGTCTGTACAAGTGATGCGCTTGAATGCCACCAGAGTCCGCTTTACTTCAGCTCTTTACTATGGATCTTTCAAGATGCTGTATTGTTTTGAAATAGTTTATTTGTTCAAATACATTTAATACTAATAATTTTTTTTGTATTCCTTCTTGGGGGCATTGTCTATTTATCATCCAAAAAATTAGTCTCGAGTGATTTTGATATTCTCAAATTTAATTGACAAAAATTAATTTTTAATGACTAATGACTAGATTTTTATCAATTTCATGTAGTCCAGTAGCGTGTTTAAATATTTTTTTTACTCATCAGCTGATGTACTACGTAGTAATACTACTACTACTATACTACTACTACGAGTAATCGTGCATTCTCATGGAATAATGTGAACCAAGATGGAGTCGGGTTACCTTATACTCATGAGGCAAATTGTCATTATAAAAGTCTCTTGCTTCTCGAGCTTGTTTGTGTATTGAATACCCACTACACAGCAATATTGTCCCCACGAAGAAACTGCAAAATAAAAACAGCCTCAGCCAATACATGTGCCCAGCGTAATAATCACGATCTCTCCTGCATATAAAGTCCATATGGAACACTGGCGCCCACTGATTTTTACCCAACATAAACTGGTTTCGCGCCATAACTTTCAGGGTTGTATAAACTTTAACTCGTGCCTTCAATGGGAACAAAGACATTGTTCTTGTACATGTTGATAAATAGGTTTTTGTTTTTAAATTTACATGTATGTGATATAATTTTTAACAAGATATATCTAATAATGAATTTATAATCTTTTAATCATTTTTAGTTTAGCTATAAAAATCTTGAGACCAAAAATAGATTTAACTAATATTTACGAAGACCACCAAGGAAAAGTTAGCCCACAAAGCGGTAAAGGAAATGATTCACCAGTGAAACGTTCGGTAATTTCGCCACTAAAAAAAAAAACCCATCGAGTTGACTCAAATTTAGCGTAAAAATAATTTCATAAAACTCTTTTGCGTGGGATTTTACCGATTGAATAAAGACGCTTTCATCGATAAATATTTTCGTTTAATTGCGATCGAGAGTAGGTCCTCAAATGTGTGTATCATTCGATCACAATTTCCGGAGTAAATTTATGATTTATTCTCCGAAAATTTCGATGCTTGTAACATCAACATAAATATTACATGTAAGTTATATAGGCTTATAATGAAAAACCTTTAATTTTGGTCAATTCCCTGTATGTAATGGACGATATATAAACTTTTACTTGTGAAAACTGGTTATATTATCTCTCTCGTACACATATTCATGTATCCAGGATATGTATGCTATAGAGTCTCCATTTTACTACCAATCCCGTCTGACTACTCCATTGGATGAAACCGGTTTGATTCGGCATCTTTCTCGGACTTTCGTTGCATTTCTCAGCTATCTCTTTTTCTCCTGTCCTCCAAACTTTTTCAGCGGTTTCAAGCATACACGATTCAGCCCATAGGAATAAATTTTGATCCTTGTACAAAAATAATTTTAAAACAACCCAAGCCAAACAATTTTTTTTGAGCGGGAAATTTCGGACTGATTGGAAAATAAATTCGCTACAAAAAGAATGGTAATGATTGTTTTCTTGCTCAATACTGTTAGAACGTGCTTTTTGATTATTTCCTGATGTAATAAGTCTTAAAATTTATCCTACCAATGTAGATAATGCATATAAGACATTTCAATTTGATTAAATCAATAATTTCCTTTGTTGTTTGTGCCATATACTGTGCGAAACACTTTTGCAAATAATATTTTTTCCGATACGAAACTGTCTTCGACAATCTTATTCGATAAATCAAGGTAATACAGTTTAACAATATTTTATCGTCAGTTGCGGAACGCTTGTAACAAAGAGGGCTTATATGTATATACAACTATATGTATATATATGTGAGTACTCACTGACTTTCTTTCATTGGACATTCATACGTGTCTGTAGGTTATTTAGGTATGTGTGTATGAGTACAATTGTTTGAATATATGTATATCTGTAGCAATTCGTGCACAACGTCAGCAAAGTATATATGAAACCACGGGTTAAAAAAAATATAAGTTTGAGCTGACTCAAATGCAATCTAGAGCCCAGCTATTGCAAGAGAGTTCGAAACCAGTTTTGCTCGACTGAAGCGCATTTCATCTTTCTTTTACTTTTTTTGCCAACTCTTTCTCTTGTATCTCTTATTGCTTTTATTTATTCATTTTTTTTACTTTTTATTTTTGCCTCGTGTTGTCTTGAACTCACAGCGCGCACGTGCACAATGCACTTTGGTAATAGTCGGTTTGTGCTGTCTACGGTATCCATAGTCCGTTGAAAAATAGTATTTTTTTTTTTTTTAAACACGTAAAAAAATGCATCAAAGTATTTTAAAAATCTGATTTTCAAATTAAAGTAAATCACCCATATTTTGAAAACCAGAAACCATACAACCCATATTTCTATTTATCCATGCTAAAATTTCGCTCTTTCGATTTACAAATATTTTTGATAGAAAAAAAAAATGATGAAACAAAGGATGAAAAAAAAAAAAGAAAGTTCTGAATCTTGTCGAGGTCAAATCGAGATCCTTCGATCTTTATTTTGCATAATTTGTTGTTTTTTTTTTCGTTTCAAATCGAAGAAGATTTGCTCAGCATCGATGTTGACATTAAGAACTTTAAGTTTGCTAGAAAATTTTGTTGTTCCTTTCACTTATATTAAATTGTATTATATTGTTTCAAGAAATCAGATGACTCATCGCACGTGCTATGCTGACATTTAATAGCAAAACTAGATGTCCGTGAAAGTACAATTAAAATAGATGTTAGACAATGGATTCAGTAATAAATTTTCTTCATACATATCCAACGTAATATTATTATAAATAATATAAAATTTACTGCTGAGTCTGAGCTTCTTTTGAATACAAAAATTACTTGGAAAATTTTTCATAATAGCGATTCGTTTCTAACACTCTTGTATATATTTTATGTTTAGTCAGGCAGTGTAAACGATTACCCCCCGATAAAATAGTCCTATATATACACCTGAAAAGGGTCCACGTCGAACCCTCTTTATATTTTATCTTTTATTATTTTATATTCCTTTGACCGTTCCTTAATTTTTATTCTTTCTAAACGTGCTTCAGGTAGATGATACACACAATGTCTCCTCCAACCCTATATATATATTTAAGTTTATTTTGTGTCCTTTTTATTCACCTGCATGTGTTCTCTAACAAAACTATATATAACCTGCTAACCAAACTCCCCTGAGTTTCTTTCAATTCAAATACAAAAGAAATAAAAAAAATATAAAAAGTTCACCTGATTTTAAAGCCAACTAATGTCACGCACTCTGCACTGTCCTCACATTCAATCTAACTGATGATGATGATGCTGACTTTCGACATTTTATTTTTTATAAATTTAAAACGAAATATTTTTTCGGCATTGTCATTAGCAGTAATTTTGGACATTTAATTTGAGATCATTTATTAAAAATTTCAATTATAAAAATTCATATGAGCATAATGATTTTACTATTATCATCACTCTAGTATTATGTCCTGACGACATATGGACAATACAACTCAAAAAAAAAAACAACAGATGCTTTTGAGAGGGAAACCCTACGAGAGGTTTGCAAGCCGCATGTAGACATACGGACTTGTAAAACATAATATACACCAAGCGCGTGCCTCACGTGCAATCATATAGACTTTATAATAAATAATATATGAACACGTTAGATAATTTTTATTGCAAAAATAAATACAACATGCAAGACTTGGATGAGGTTGCAAAGTTTCTGGTTTCTTCTCTTGAAGACTATGTGAGCCTGGCATCTGGCAAGATCAACAATCTGATTTTTTTTTTCATTCTTGTATATGTATCAATAATCCTATACACAGTTTTTTTTTTTTTTTTTGATACTTCAATATCATTTTTGCTGGTATCAATCAACTGTCTATAATTCTCGAGTGGAATCTTTTGATGAAAAAAAAAATACATATAGTCGCTTGATTTTGTTTTCGATCCAGAACATTGTGCACAAAATCAACTTTATAAACAAAGGAGACTGATCTGGTTTATTTTGCATATAATCTAGCTTAACATATTCTTATCCATATTTTAATCTGAGTTGAAAATATAAAACAATGGACTTTATGTTGGTACAAATGTATGGCGATTTCTGATGGATTAGAATTGTGAATAAAAATCTCTCTTATTTTTTTTTTTATTTACGCTAATCAAAACATCATAAAAAACAATTTTATTACTGCGTCGTAAATTAGTTTATCAATTAATCATTTTGAGTATTGAATTTTGTAAATAAATTTAACTTTCGAGTAAACGAATTTTTTATTCACCTGGCACGAACTTTTTGTCTTTTTTCAATAAAATAATATCGGTGTATTTTGAGTATAACAGTTGTCGATTGTAACCAAAAATTATCGAGGGCTATTGAAATACAGAAATACAGAAGTAAATGGAAAGTTATAGCATATGGAATAAAAAAAAAAAAATGAAAAGACCAATGTCTGAGCAAAAGCGGATATATCAACATCTACCAAATAATAATGTTAATAAAAATAACAATCATCTTTAAAAATGAAGGGAAAAAAAAGTACAAATAAATTGAGAAAAGACATTTACCAGTGCAGAACATCATTGAAGGTTTTTCTTGACGGGTGGTCGCTCACAAGTACATACACACAGTCATAAGTTGTTTTCTTTGTGTTTATTAAGGGCACGCTATAAGTATAATAATATCCCTTAAATACGTGAAATTTAAACTGTCTTCAGGGTAATTTAAAAACTAACAAATTTTGTATCCCGTAATTTTTCTCTGACTACTTTATGAGATATCAAAATAATTAAAATCAAAAAATTATATCTCGTAATAAAAAAATTCTCATAAAAAAAAAGCCCGTTTGAGGAAAACCAATAAAAAAAATCTCAGAGTCGATAATAAAAATAGGAAAAAAAAAATCCATAAACATAAAACGAATTACTTTGATCGTAGATAAATAAAAAAAAAAATTCTGAATATAGGATGACTTGACTCGTTTGAGTGTAAATAAAAAAATAAATGATGACAAGAGTATAAACGAATGACTCAAAATGTGTAAGTTGCGCAAGTCAATCGTAGTAGCGTAGCGTAAAAGTCGTCATATATAGTATATTACCGGTCTTGTCATCTTTTTATTTTCTGTCCCCTTTGTGCTCAACCTTTTTATTTTATTCCTTTCTCCCGTCTTTTCCTTCTTCTCCCCCACTTGCAACTCTTTAATCACGAAGAGATCTTGTGGTCTGCAGGGCCTGTTTTCCCGGGGGCCTCAAACTCACCCACGCTATATTATTTTGTAGTAAAAAATGGCGTCTTATACTACATGGGCACTATACTATATGGGCTATAAACATTCAGCTTACTCCAAACTACAGTACAAGCATCATCGACCTCACATCGTGCTTCAAACAAGTTTATATATATGCACAAACTATAGCCAATAATCAAAAACCTCTTTTACAAATATACCTATCTCTTTTGCTCTTAAACATTTGACGCTATTATATGATTCCTTACCTGGCCACCTGCGGACTTGATGGCGCTAGCGTCGTTGTTTAACCGGTAGGGCCCAAACTCTCGCGCATTATTGCAGCAACGCTCGCGTCAGTAAGAACCCACTTGATACACTACGTCACAAGTAAAAGTATATCACAATATTATTATATTTTCTTTATTCGCCATAAAATTTGAAAATTAAACAATATCATTTAATTTAAATATCCAACAATGGCCAATAAAATAACAACTCAAATTATATTAAAATTGTGACGGTGAATGTTTTTTTATTTATTAAAATCAAACAAAAAAATTTACAATAAGTGTGCAAATAGTATTCTCGTATTTTTGCGAGAATCTGTGAGCTTTGATTATATATCTTGGTGAATAAATAAGGACGAGGATGAAGCAGGAAAAAACACTTCAAAGCCGTAGAGCTCTTTTTCAAATAGCAAAGGTTTGTTTGTTTTAATTTTAATATTAACAATGAGAAATTAAAAATTTACAGTTTCGAAAATTTAGATTTGTAATTCAGGAAGGAAGTGTATATTGAAAAATAATATTAATAATATTGATTGCGTGAGGAGCCAATACTCGGAAGTAACTCAATAACAGCATCCGACTTGATGGATCAAGTCCCGAGTACATTACTCCCAATGACTGAAATAGTACACCACAATTCAGTTATATCAACAATTGTTTATTATTTTTATTTTTTATTTTTTACATTATCATTATTTCAAATTATTCTCTAAATATATTTATATATATAATTAACGTAGGTTTATATATAGGCGCATGTTGATTTTTGGATATATTTTTTTACTGTGCTTTCGTGATTTTACTATAGCTATTCACCTTTAGCTTACACGACTTCAGAATCCGTTATGCTCAACCGCATGAGAGGCAAATGATATGCCTCTCACAACGAGTAAATAGTCATGTTTTTTATTTTCTTTTTTTTTTGTTGTATTTTTATTATTATCATAATAATCTATACAATTGTTTACAATTATTTTTGAAAAAAATTAAAAATTCCACTACTGCGCTTACTTTTTTTAAAATTCATTTGGATTTTTTTTTTTTTTGCTGTTGAATATTTGCTTGATTGGCGCGTTTTTTTTTTAAGGATGTCGTAATAATTTAGGCTTCGGTGTTATTAAATTATTTCGAAAAGTATTATAATTTTATTTTGCAAAATAAATGCATGCTTTGCACTAAATAGAGCAAGTTGCTCATCAACAGTATATTTGATAAATTTATAAAAAACAGTTAGCGTTGAAAAATTAAAGATCTTTTCTCATCCTCAAGTATTATTATTTAGAAACATGAAAAATTAGTATTTGTTTTTAACTAATAAAAACTAACGGAGATAAAAAAACATTGTATTTTGTAATAATATTATATATTTAACGGTATATCATACAATTTAATATATAAAATTTCATGAAATATGCACATGTGTGCAGTAGAATAATGTAAAATAATATCTATTTAATATTTATTTTATTATTAAAATTTGTTGACATGTTGCTTCTCATTGTGCACATGGAATGACGGGGGCGTGAGTGTTATGTGATATTTGCTTGTCTCTCATATTATTTCATATACTTGAAATAAATAAAAATCAACTGAACAAATAAACACTCATTGTTTTATTGTACCAAGCGTTGGCGTGATGAAAATTTAGCATCATTTCTTTATCTTGAATAAAAATACATCTCAATTACAACAATATATATTTTTAAATACGCCAAATTATTTTCACACAGTTGTCGAAACACACCGATGAATAACTTTATTGGTCCTTTTCATATATCTATATATCTTTTATGTGTATACAATTTTTTAAGCGCATTCAAAAAAAAAAAAAAAAAAGAAACTCTACCGTGCGAAAAAATAAATCTATTCTTCAAATATTGTGTTGTAAATTCATGGTCACACTTCGTTCCACCCCATTTGTACCTGGGGCAAAATTTTACTTGGTCAGGTATGCGAGAAGGTGAATGCGGGAGTTTTTAAAGACGTGAAAAAAAAAAGATAATAACTCAAAGAAGCTGAGAAGAGTACAAAAAATAAATCAAAAGTATAATAAAAAAAAAAAAAGAAAAATGCTTGCCTGTTAGCAATATTGTATATTTGTATTTCAAATAGTAAGATATACATGTTGGCTTGTCTATGTGCATAAATGTTATTCCAATTATGACGCATATGATAACCCCTGCGTGACGAGTATCCTAACGAGGGGCTGTGATTCTCACCATTTAAGGGTTGCTACAACATAATTTTAATTGAAAATAAATTGTTATCGTCTCGCAAGACCTCATCTTTAATTTTCCATTTCAAATTTATTCATATTTAATTTTTTAAATGTATATATTTTATTTTTTTATTTGTTTATAATTATCAAAACTAATCCAATAAAATTTATACTAAAAAAAAATTAATAAACAACCTTAAGATATATCAAAAGTAATTTTCTATTACAGTTACTAATTCAGGATGTTAACAGCACAGGTACATATATATATTTCCGAAAAACTGTACCTGAGAAAGTAATTAAAAATTTATGTATGTAAATTTTATTTTTATTTTTTATATTTGTGAATAGACTTGGCCCATGAATATGCGATGAGCAGGTTGTATTTTGTATAGTATAGTCAAGTTTTGTTTGAATGCACCAGTGTGACGTGTCTTTTTTCTGGCGTGTAAACAACCTGACAGCCACTTTTCCATGCAGCGAACCAAGCATTTATTTTCAAGTCCAACCAAGTAAAAAAATATATATACTTTTTTTTATTTACACCCTTCTAAAACAGACTTCTCCTCGGTCCCTCACTATTTTTTTTACTCGACAAAAAAACACACTTACACACACACCTGCAAGAATCCCATAATAAAATTTTTGAAACACGCCTACCTATCAAACATAAAACTTTAAAAATTCATGTACTACTTATTTTGTTTTTAAACTGGACCCTACTTATGTCTGGCCCAGCTAGAAATAATAAAAAATTAAAAAACCATATAAAGCTTTTAATCGAACGTTCTTTTTTTTTTTGTAAAAATTATAATTTATTTTTCATCAAGCAATGACGGATAAATTTGAAAATTTGATGAATAATAAAGTTTAAAAAAAAATAGAAAGTTTAGAATAATAAAATACTGTTTATTATATTTAAACAGTATAACATATATGTAGATATTATTTTTTTTTTTCATTGATAATTATATAATTTTATTTAGCCCGGAAAAGGTTTGGCACAGTTGACACGCATTTATCATTTACCAGTACCAAATATAGTTTCAGTCAGCAAATTAATTGTATACGTATAAAGACTCAAATATAGAGTCATGAAATTGTGATTTACTTTCTCTTCACATATAAAAGCTACGCAGGATATACGCTTGATTATGCTACTAAATACGTGAAGGCGTTAGATGATACCACGTGTGTGCATAAATGTCCACATAAACTCAATCAATACTGCATTTAAATCATAAATATATACCTACACTGCAAATTTAAATAAACTTAAATCTCTCGTACGTATAATCATCCAACCATAAATATACATCTGCATGCGTTTAAATGATATTGTAAAATGTATATCAATCATTGCAAATTTAGTAATTAAAAAAAATTTTTTTTTACTTTAATTATATAGGATATATTTTTTTAAAATTAATTTTATATTTATTAAATTTTTAATCATTTAAGATAAGGGTTTATTTTGAATTTTAAAATTATGATTTTTATTTATTTTTATATTATATAAATTCATTGACAAAATATTTGATTATTCTTTTTAATTAACGAGTTGCCGGGGTCACGTTTTGTTATAAGAGTTTATAGATTATAGAATTTTTAGGATACACATATTTTATTTTAATTTACAAAATTATTAATGATCATTAAATTACTATTTTGATGACTATATTTTTGGTTTATGATTGTTTCACATATTTACACGTGCATATATGAATTTATGAAAAAAGATTATAATTTTCAAGTATTATTTAAATTTTCTAAGTACTATATTTAGCCAATGTTATTAAATTAATTATTGTATTATGTAACTATTTTTTAATTAGCATAATAGATTATTTTATTTGTATATTTTTTATATTTTTTCATATGAGTAATAGTTTATATATTATTTTTAAGTTCAGTCATATATTAAGCTGTTGATTGTTAAGTCATAGTGCCTCTGCACGGTGCTTGTGTTATGATAAGTATTGATATTTATTGATTATAATATATTTCAATGCATCTAATATCATTATAAATTCAATATGTTCGTATATTGATCATGGTATACTTATCTACGCATAGCCATATGATACACTTTACACGCATCAATGAAAGTAACTAAAATGTAAGATCCTTGTAAGTTATATCAAATCAATAAGTATTATTATTTGAGTTCATTGAGTAAGCTGATTGTTAAGTCAGCAATATATAGTTCAGTTCTGACATTTACATCATCAAGATTCACAATATTCAATGTTCGTATCTGAACTATAATCTAGCATAGACCATGTGAACTACTCACTTGATCTACGCCAGGAAATATTTGCCTTAAACACCACAAAAGAAGGATACTTCTTTTTTGTTTTTTAAAGAAAAGATAATGTAACACGCACTCACACATAGTGATCTGTCTCTCTTACAATTATCGATGACAACTGTTCTTTTTATAACGGAGTTACTTGTGATGGTGATAAAAATTATAATTATGTTTTTTAATAATTAAATTATCATATTGTATTTTTTTTTGTTACAGGTCTTGTGGCATCTTGATATTTTCCGACGAAGTTTCAGAGAACTGTCAGGTCATGCATGCATGCGAGAGTCCTGCATCTTCTGTGCCCTCAAGGTAAGCAAAAAATTAATATACAAATTATTATTTTTATCTATGAGGTAAATATTTTAATGGAAAAATATCTCCTGCATATTTTTTTTTACGTTATATTACATAAATTAATAAATAACGAGATGTGTTGGAATATATGCATAAAAAATACTCGTATCTATATTTACACGTGAATTAATTTTGTATATTTATAAAATATTTATAATTTGGCCATGTGTCAGTATTTTTAATTGCATACATCAAATTTATTTTTAATTTCAAACGTAAATAAATTCAAAGAAAACTATTTCCACCGTAGAAAATTTCGAAATATAATTTTAATGATTATTAGAAAAATTATATGAATTAACCTTCATTTGTTAAATTAATTAATCAATTTATGTAATATTCTTTTTGATTTGCCGATTTATGAGTATTGTTGTTGTATTTTTTTATATTTTTTTTGTATAATTTATAATGCATGAATGATCATACTATTCTAGTTTTTTTATTTCTTCTACGTACAATGGACATTACGCCAGAAAACTTATGATCACATACTGTGTGTATGTGTTCAAGTTGTGTATGGATGAATAGATTGTAGCTACATAAATAAAAATTAAATATTAATTCTCGTATTTCTCGGTTTGATCCCTGCTGATAGAGACCAACCAACTCGTAGTAACGGCTTCTCAATACAATTTTATCCTCAACACACGTATACCTTTCTCCATCTCTATATTTGATACTTTATTTTCATTGGTTCCAGCTTCATTTCGAAGGCTCTTTTGTCTTTTGTCACGTTTATTACACTCAATTGTCATATAAATGACTTTTTATTATTGCCTTAGTCTTGCATTATTATATTAACTACGTAATGTTTTTTAAAAATTCATAAAAGAAAAAACAAAAACGAAATCTTGCACGTACAGAATATTTAAATTTATTATCTATTCAGTGTAAACTAGTTCAACACGTTTTGTTACATTTTGTTATTCAATTTAAACTTTGTCAGAATAAAAATAATAAATAAATAAAAAAAACATTTAATCTGCAGGGGAGGAGTAATTGTTTTTTATTTTATTTTTTTACATGTAGATATACAGTAGTACACAGTACTTGTACAATTTTAAAAATTACATATGAAAAGTAGGTAATATAAAGTGGATTCAAGTCCAGGCTTTCCCACGATTTTAATTAACAATATCTCAAGATTTAATTGTCGGAAATTAAGGATATAACAAAGGTAAAATTATTTCTTTGAGTGTGGGAGTCAAGGTATCATCCTTTGGATAAATTTTTTAATTCTTTTATTTAAAAAACAAAAAAAAAAATAAAATCATTACAATTATTAAAACATCAGTATAACCCTTATGATTATTTCGTTAATTTTTCTTTTAAAATTTTACAGTATGAGTATATGACGCCTATATTTTCGAAAAAAAGATAAAAATGAGAAACACTGTTTTTTTTTTTTTTGGGAGAGTTGTCTAGTCAAATAAAGAGGGGAAGAAAATAAATAGGTAAAAGACCATCACCCCCCATTGGTGATGGGTTTTTTATTTTTTTCTATTTTCTATCACATAAAATTTTAAAAGATCAAAAAAAAAAAAAAAGCTACCTGTTGTGCTGACAAGTGTCGAGAATAAATTTTTTTTTTATTTTATTTCATTCAAAAAATTCACCTGAGTGTAAAATAAATTTTATATTTTTATTAGCATATTTACTCTTTACGTGTTAAATGAATAAATACACTATTCAAATTCCACAGATGCATTGTCGTGGTTACATTTAAATAACTATAGGATGATGCATCCAAATTAAATTCGGGGCAAACGTGACTTTCCTTCATGACATATCTTTGACCCGGACCCTTTTTTTTATAGAATTTATCATGTAACATTGATCTTCTCTCATGAATCCCATGGTGATCTAGCTGTTCTGGAATTTTTTAAGAAATTTTTTTATCCTTTAATGTCTTTGTTGCGGGACTCCCTTGAAGACAAACCGAAATAAAAAATAATTAAAATATGTTATTACTTGAGTCAGTGTCCTATCGGACCTTTTACAATACCTAGCAATTATTTAAAGTCTGTTTTATAAATTGCTTTTTTTTTTTTTCGCTCAGAAAAATAAGTAATTTTATTTTGACGACAAAAAAATGATAAAAAAGTTTAATTATCTACTGCAGTAATGGGTTTTTAAAAAAATACAAATATTATTTTACCAATAACATCTTGATAAATAAAAGGAAATAAATACTTATAAGAAAAAAAATTACAAATGCTAAATTGCAAATTTTAATTTAAAAAATAAAATCCATATACAGATTTAAATGACAAAATTTATATAATTTTATTGATAGAAATTATGAAGAAATCAAGTAAAAGTTTATCTATTAATTTTTCCTTTCATTGGTAAATAATAATTTTAAATAAGTTGGTTTGTTATTTGCCAGTATATACAATCACCAATCGTTAAAACCAAGTCATGGTCAATTTTCATGATCCAGACTAAAGTCCAGTCATTCAAATGGATACAGTAAATATATTTGTACACACTGCACAACAATAAATAAACAAAATAGTAATAGTAATAATAATAATAATAAAGAATGAATTCGTGTGTATATGAAAATAATATTTAAATGGTTATTTTGTTAACAATTTTCAACGTTGCACAGTAAAAGGGGAATAGCCATGTAATGGTTTCTCATTCGTGTGTTGCCTCAAGAAAATCGTGCAGCCTCCATCATCATCTATATATATACATAAAACAACATATACATTTATACAAATAATATTAACCAGTAAAATCATCAGACTAGTAAAAAAGAAAAATTAATTTTCAACATATGCATTTGGGTTATATATACAGTGTCGTCTTTGTAATTCACTATACATATAGTATATGTGAAGAAGATACATGTATAAAGCTGCATCATCATCATCATCAAAAGATTCATCAGTATAAAATTAATAAATACCAAGACAGAAAATAAATTTAATATTACTGTGTGTATAAAAGAGAGACAAACATCAACATCATCAAGCAAGATCCAGTAAAGATGTGTGTTTGTGTGTTGCTTGTGTTGCTTGTGTTGAGTTAAAGTTGTCTAACCAGGTTGGTGGTGAAGGTATATTAAACATGGAGTAACTTGAGATAAAATGACGTCAGCAGGTAGATATTATATGTAGAGAATAAGTTGGTTGACTTGGTTGGAAGCTTGGGCGCTTGGGCGTCTCAGTGAGGTGATCTATGTATCAACAGGCTCCAAAACAAGTGAAGGGAGGATAAAGAGGTAAAGCAAAAGATTGTTGCTTTAGTTGGATCCGAGGTTGAGCGACCCAACCGACAAACATTGGTCCAAAAAGAGGGGAACAGTTTGCCAGCGCGCTTTGTAAGTTTGCTGTCCTCAGGTATATTCAAGCACCACGGTTGTGTCTCTGGTTGTCCCGGTAACGCGCGCGCACCTTAAACACGCTCAGGTATAATAGTGTAGTGGTCTTTTATAAAATTTTATATATTTCTCATTTTATATTTTAACCAACAGCGCGACGGTACACATGTTCATATTTTATATTATTTATTTTTTATAATAAATAATACGTCAATCAAGTTGTTACATAAAAATATTAATTTTATTTTTTAATTGTGTTTGATCAATATGCAATTTTATTAACAAACAATTTGGAGCACAACTTTTATTATTGGATTTAATTCTGCTGATGCATTAACTGGATTAAAGTGAATTGTTTAAATTTTTTTTTTATTATTATTTATGTGTTGTGATTGTTGGTTTTAAATATCAATAAATAAATAAATAACACGTGGTGATTTGTTGCGAGGAAAATTATCAAGCAGTGCATTTTTTCTTGTTGGTGTTATATCTCTTAGCTACAACTCATCATATTTGATAAAACAAGAAGACTATTTTAGTTTTTTTTTCTTTTTAATTTTAAATATTCATAATCTTATCACTTTTTTTTTTTTCAAAAGAAGCACGCGTGTATCTAACAATAGAATAAAAAAGCAAGATAAGTGTTTCAAAGAAATCATCACTTGTGAATTTCATGACAAACATTGTTATCTCTCATTTTTTTTTGTTTGAAAAACGTGAATATTTAACTTGAATTTGAGTTAACAAAACAGCTTTAAGAAAAAAGATAAAAAAAAATAGAACAAGATAAATTGAAAAATGAGAATGTTGAAAGTTGAGAATACTAGTTGGGAAATATCTTGCTCCATGGGGAAGAAAAAAAGATATATCACTAGACAATTAAATAAAAAAAATAAAAACTAATTTATATATGAAAAAAAAATTAAATCAACTTTAAGAGAACAAAGCTTTTATTTATATTACATAAAAATAAATAATAAATATGTTAAAGTGGATTAAAGTTAGACAAGAGAGTACAAAGGTACTCTCAAAGAAATTGGAAAATGATGTTGATCCAGAGATTGAAGCATCTTGTAAAGTTGAGGAGGAAGAAGACAGTGGAATGGAACGTGAAGATTCACCAGCAATTGATCTTCGTGGCCTCAAAAAAGTATGATCAATCAAACATTAAAATAACAAAGTTCATTTCATCTAAATCATTGTTGAACAATTTCACACTAGCAACAATACTATTGTTAAATAAATTTCTCAAGTATACATGATTTTATCGATTAATAATATGCAAAATCCATTATCTATATATTCATTTAATGAGAGAAAAAAAAAAATCATTAATAACATCATCATTCAGCCTTGTATTCTTTGTATTTTTATTTATTTTTTTTTCTCATTACCAACGACTGTATTCTTATGATGTCCAACATTCACATAATTAGATCAATATTCATATGGAAATAGAAAAAAAATTATATACGTTAAAAAAATTATGAATTTTCTCTGGTTTATAGTCCAAGCAATTTCAAGTCTTGCATTATGTATTCAATGTGTAATTGTATATATCTTGGCAATCAATGTACACTTAAATTTGTGGTTTAGATATAGGAAAAAAAAAATCATTTTAAAAGCATAAAGTAACCTCGATTAAATTTTATTAACACGATTTCACTACACAGATAATCAATTTGTGTAATATCTGCAAAAAATTATGTATATTTATTTATTTTTTTTTCGTATTATAATTCTAAACTCAAGATGACAACTCGTTTTAATTTTTCTTTATTCTGTCAACAAGTCAACATTTATTTTTTTATTATTTTAAAGATCTTGTCAACTTTGTTGCAATTTTTTTTTCTCTCCTTTTAGATAAATTACGTCATTGAATTTTGCTTTCATTCAGAAATTTTTTAAATTGGAAGTTGATTGACGAGACAAAATTAATTGGTTTAATCATGCCATGTAAATAACACTTTCTTTTATAAATATTTATTTCTAATTTAATATATTTATAATTACTTTGAATTATTGACTATTTATTTAATATTAATTATATTTATTTATATACCTACTACATAAATAAATTAGTTTTTCATTTTTAAAATTTAAATTAAAATTTTTTTAAAAAAGAAATCCATTTGTTGGTGTGTGGAATTTTTTTTTTGGTAATAATTAAATTTTATTTTCCATTCGTTTGATAAATGTATCACCCCTGATATATAAAAGTATTATACCCTGAAGCGATACTTGTACCTACTTTCACGTACACGGTACACCGTTATTCCTCAAGAAAAAAAATATAAAAATACTCATAAAATCACACACAAACACACACATATATATAAATTACGAAATACAATTTAAATGTGTTGAAAAAATATATACTTTTGTAAAGGAATATCCAATACATTCAACAATGTAAATTGCTGATGATGTTGGATCCGATCGTGGTGACTTGATTGGCCTCTTTGAGGTCAGAGCCACGAAGACACTTTAATGCCTCGATATAAAATATATATTTTTGTCCCCTCAGCACCTGTATAAATCCTACATGGAAAATAATTTTATTTAAAAAATAAAAAGATGCGCTTTCGCTTATACATATTATAAAATACAACATGGCATATATGTATAAACGTGCACGCGCTAAACCACGACAATTACGTTCAACATATGTCAGGAAATATTGTGGAAATGTGACTTATCCAGTAAATAAATTATTCCCTTCAACATTGAATGTAATTACATTCTAAAATCCGTTTGTTTATAATATTTATTTTTATACTTTTATATTCTCAAGATCATCAAGTTTTTTTTACAATGTTTATAATCATTTTTCTTATTTTTTCATTTACAAAATAGGGTATGTCTTTTTAAAAATTTTTTTTTGTCATTATTCAGTCATTCAGCTATATTAAGTAGATATTTTTTGTCAATGAAAAAAAATTTTCACAATGAAATTTTCGATGTTTTCAATTTTAATGACAGGCTTATTAGCAACGCATGAACAAATTTTGCTTAGAGCCTTCTTTTTAATCGGACTATCGAGTCTTCAAAAAAAAATAAAATGAAAAAAAAAAAAGAAGGAAATGAAATAATATGAATGCTCTTCATCTATGTGAAGTTTTTTCTTTCTATATATATTTCTTAAAAGGAAAAGAAGAAAAAAAACCTCCCCCGCTGTTGGTTTTATTGAATTTCGTGTATTCATGGACATAACACAACGTATTGTTTGATTTCAGGACCTGTTTTCGCAGCTGCAATTCTCACAAGAGAGTGCACTACCACCCGATGCTTTACGTCGTGCTCTAGCTGAGAGTTTTCTTGATCAACAAAGATTTCAACTAGGCTTTATGGATGATGCAGCTGAGTGTTTCGTAAGTATACCAATAAAATTTATTTATTATTATTATTATTTGCAATCAAGTATGTCAATTTTTGCAATAAATAAAATTCGAAAATAGTTAATCTTACGTCATGAATGTTGTATAAATTCAGTAAATAAATAATTGCAGATGTGATTATCAGTAATTCAAATAAAAATTTTTTTTCTTCATCAAGAAATATATTTAAAGTCTAATCATTTATTACACGTTAGATGTTTTTTTTTCTATTTATTTTTTAATATTTAATAAATATAATTTTCGAAAATTGCTACCACATATATCAACATTTTCAATTTCTATAAACTTTCTTATTTAAATTACAATCACGTTTATGATTCGCGTAGGTATGTACATTTTTTTTTTCTTTTTTACATATGTATCGTTACAAGTTTAACAATAGAAATACAAGACGTGCGTATCATTAAATCATGTAAATATTTGAACATTGATTTTTAGCTGAATAAAATAATATGTTAATGTTATTATCATGTTTAAATAGCAACTATAATTATTGTTTATCAATATAAAAATAAATATAAACATTGATTATAATTGAATGAATTAATTTTTACAGGAAAATATTTTGCTGAGAATACACTTGCACATTGCTAGTGGTGAAGCTGAAGACATGTGTAGTGCAAGACACTGTGTACCACATCAAAAATTTGCTATGACACTTGTAGAACAGAGTGTTTGTGGTGCTTGTGGTGCAACATCAGAACCACTGCCTTTTACTCAGGTAAGAATATCATATGGGAAAACATAAAAAATACAAAAAAGCCATAAATTAACAAGTAGAGAAAATAAAAAAAAATACTACCTGACCATGAAAACTTACCCTCCACCAAATAGCATCTGAAAAGATTTCGGAAAACTCTAAAACGCTCTTGAAAAAAAAAAATGAAAAAAAGATCTTTCATCATTAGTTCTCACGGCAGGTATAAAATGATGGTTTTACTTGGAAAAACGTAGAATATTAGGGCTAGCTTTGAGGCACAACGCTGACCTTTTGTTAAAACGCACAGTGTAATATAAGAAAAGAAATAACAAAGATAGAAAAAGAAAAAAAATAAATAAAATGTTCAGAGAGAGAAATCATGGCTTTTGCCCTTGGGGACTTGATGCATATTATATAGCATAGTATTTACGAGGGTGGGTTATTCAGCATCACAAAACACACGTGGGAACAAAATTCACCCTTGGGCTTTTTTGATCCCATGAATATATCAAAAGTTTAGCAGAAATAATAAATTATTATCAGGTGGGCACAAAGTTAAATTTGTTTGCATCATTGTGGGAGTTTAAAATAATATATGAATTGAAGTTTTTTTTCAAAAATTCAATAACTGGTGATTTTAATTACAGATGGTACATTATGTTTCGGCATCAGCTTTGACATCTCAAGCAAGACAAACATTATCAACAATGAAAAATAGTCCAGATCTTTTTGGACAATTATTGAGACGAGCTGGAGGAATGGGTGACATTCGAGATTGTCCGGTAATTAAATATTCTAAAGAAATTAATTAAAGAAAAAAATTTATTTATTTTATTTTATATTGTTATTAATATTCTTCTTTTTTTTCTTATTGTTTTTAGAGTGCATGTGGTGCAAAAATTCAAATATGTCGAACATTGATGAATAGACCAGAAATAGTATCAGTTGGTGTTGTTTGGGACAGTGAAAGACCATCACTTGAACATATCATGGATGTATTTGCAACAGTTGGTACGAGTCTAAAATTAAGTGATGTTTTTCATAGTGTTGTTGATTCACGATGGGGTGCATCAACTGTTCACAATCTTGTTGGTGTTGTTACATATTATGGCAAACATTATTCAACATTTTTCTTTCATACAAAATTAAAGGTACTATATTTTTACCTAGAAAAGTTATTGTTTGAAATTGTTTTGTAGAAGCAAATAATAATGTTTTTTTTATTATTCAATTTAGGTATGGATTTATTTTGATGATGCTACTGTCAAAGAAATTGGACCACGCTGGGAACAAGTTGTTGAAAAATGTCGACGTGGACGTTATCAGCCTTTATTATTATTGTATGCAACACCAGTTGGTACACCAGTTAATACTGATAATGCTCCAAAAATAGTAACACCATTTCCAAATGGTAATAGTTTGAAAACACCACCAAAGAATAATCCAAGACGTTCAATGACACCAAGTCCTGAAAAACCAACAATAAATAATAATACAGCAAGAAGAGCAATAACTCCAAATCCTGATAGTCCAACACATGTTTATACCCAAAGAAGAATATACAGTGATTATCAAAATGTAACTGATATACAAAATAATATATTTGGTAATCAACAAAGTGTTGATGCTGTTGATGGTGATATTGATGCAAAATATATAAGTCGTCGTGCTGTTGAAAATGTTATGCAACAACAACAACAAAAAAAACAACAAATGCAATTAACAAGAAGTTTAAGTGCTGGTTCAACATCAGGTGATGGTATTAATATTCCAGATCATTTAAATGTACCAAGAAGACGTGATTCTGGTAATTGGTCTGGTGATCGTAATAGTGCATCATCAAGTTCATCAACAACAATGGATAATCCATACATGTATATTGTTAATAAAATGCAAAGAAATACTGGTGTTCCAAAAAGTCCAACAAGTAAATCTGGTGAATTATCAAGTAGTAGCAGTGGTCATTATGATGCTGGTTATGATTCTTATTCATTATCATCAACAGATAGTTTACCATTACAACAAGGCTTAAAACATAATTTACAACTTGCCCAAATACCAGAAGGTTATCATACATCAACGTCTGGTAGTGGTGGTGATGATTGTGAACGTTTATGTAAAGAAACTGATGCATTACTTGATAAATCAAGAGCTGCTGAGGATGCTGGTGATTTAGGTACAGCTGTTGCATTGTGTAATGCTGCAAGTAGTAAAGCACGTGCTGCAATGGATGCACCATATAATAATCCTCATACAATAACAATTGCAAGAATGAAACATAATACATGTGTTATGAGATCAAGAAGTTTACACAGAAGAATATTACAAGAACAAGCTATTGCAAATGGTGATAAAGATGAAAGTTTACCAGAAGGTAAACATTCAAGAGAAGGTAGTAAATCAAGCCAACATTCAAGACAAAATTCACGTGATAAAAGTGCTAATCATTCACGACAAAATAGTCGTGAATTGTTAACTAATATTCCAATTGTTGTTGATAAACCAACGACAAAAAGCATTGAAATTTATGCAACATTACCAAAAAAGAAAACCTTAAGAAGTAAAGCAACAACTGTTAATGTTATTGAAGATGAAGAATATATGCTTTATGATCGTCCAACACAAAGAACTGGTTTATTTGGTCGTACAAAACGTTGTGATGATGATAAAAAAGATAAAAAACGTGCAAGAAGTGAAGAAAGAAATAAAAATATATCTAAAGATTTTTCAATAGCACCAACTACAAAATCAATATTATCATTAAAAAATTTAAAACCAGAAAAACAAGAAAAAATTAATAATAATGATAATAAAAATATACAAAATACAACAACAGAACAAAAAGGTAAAAAACAACATAAAATAAGAAGAAAATTATTAATGGGTGGTTTAATAAAAAGAAAAAATCGTAGTATGCCTGATCTTCGTGATGGTGAAAATGTACAACAACAACAGCAACAGCAACAACAACAAGTTGTGCAAAATAAAGAAATAATAAATACATTACCAAAACAAACTGTTGATGATTCAAATGTTGGTTTAAAAATAAATGAAACTGGACAATTATCATTGAGTGGTTATTTGTCGGAGGGCCATTTAGAATTTACTGGTAATAATACAAATAATAATAATAATCAAAATAGTACTAGTAATCCAAATCTTGAACGTAGTAGATTAATGAGCGGCGGGCTGGTAGCGTTACAAGCTAAGTGTTGATGAAGTGAATATGCATGAAGACATATACAGTAAATGATGGACAACAACAACAATGTTCAACAATAATAAATACTTCCCAGGAACAAATGACAAATGCATATTGGAGTCATACAAGTCCAGTTAATTATAATTCAACAGTACAAAATTGTCGTAATTATGATGATTATTCAAAAGAACCACATTCATTGCCATTTTTACCATCACATAATAATGATACTAGTATTAATTCATCTTATACATCATCAAATCAATTGTTAAATAATAATAATATCAATTATAATCCACCACCACAAAAGCCAAGAATTCAAGATGATGTTGTGCAATATGCAAATAGTAATTTTTATGAACCAACTTATGTTGTTACACGTGCTGATGTACATAGTGAACAGAGTCCAGCTAAAATACAACCAGATAGTCTTCCACCTTATCCAGAAAATTCAAATATATCACATTCACGACAAACAAGTGAAGATTTTCCACCACCACCATCACCATTAGAAGTTGATAATAATATTACAACAATAACATCACAAATTGCACAAAATACACAACAAATTCAACAAGTACAACAAATACAAAATCAACAACGTCAACAACAAATTGAAGCACAACAAATAACATCATTATTAGCACAATTACAATTAAAACGTGAACAAATATTGGCATCTGATTCAAATGATAAAAGATCAAGTCAATCTAGTGAAATAACTGAAGATGATGAGACAAATTCTAGTGAAACATGGTTAAGAGAATTACAAGCTAAACAAGCTGAAAGAAGAGCAAAAAAAAGTGGACCATTAGATGGACAAGATGTTCCAAAGACTATTGCACGAAGAACAAGTGATTTAATGATGAATAGTTTGGGACAAACTATTGGTGTTGGACATGATGTTATTGATTGTCCACGTGTTGTTTCATCTGTCAAAGATATGGCAGCAAGATTTGAACAAATTAAGCTACAACCATCACCTAAAACTGATGAAAGTAAAAATCAAAATGTAATTCAAACAGATGATCCATCATCATCTGTACATGGATATTCATCTGAAGTTAATACATCAAATCATGTACCATTATCAAGTGAAAATTTAGCAGCATTTGTTAAATCAGATGATCAATCAGTACTTAATTCAAGCTTTGAATCAAGCTCAAGTCAAAGTACTTTTATAACTGCACCATCAGTTGTTTCTGGTTGTCAACAAGATAATGGATTGAATGCTGCAATTTTATCAATGTCATTGACACTTCCACATGAAAATGGCTTACCAATTGATTATCCAGAAGATGATATTAGTGAAATTGCTATGCAAAATACCATTCAAAACACAACAATACTTCCAATTGAAGAAGATATTGCACCACAAAAACCAAAAAATAGAACTGGAAAGAAAAAAAGTGTATCGTTTTGTGATCAAGTTGTTTTAGTTGCAACTGCTGATGAAGATGAAAATGATTCTTATACACCAAATCCAATATTAGAAAGAGTATTAAGATCAGCAATGAATAAACCAGAAACAGCTCAAGTACTAAGAGAAATAAGAAGTCTTCAAGAGGCTGAAATGAATAGTAGTCCAGCTATGAAATTTCAACAGCATACATTGTCATTAAAAGGTGAAGCTGATAGTACACCATCAACTCCATTCCAGGATCAATTAAGAAGTGTCAATCCAGTTACAATTAATGAATCTTCAAGACCAATTTCTACACGACTAATGTCAAATGAATCTGCTGCTTTGAATCATGATATTTCATTACAACAAAATTATCCATCTATTCAAAATCAACAACAACAAAAAATATCATATTCACCTCAACTTCAACAACAAATTCGTTATTCACAAAATGGTATTGCACCATATAATCAAACATTAACATCATCATCATCATCGTCATCATTACAACAAAATTATCCACAAACACATACATCACATCCAAGAAATCAAGGAATTCCAATTGGCCAAGTACAAAAACCAGCAAGTCCATACACAGTACAAATACCAAATCCATATCAACAAGTTCCACAATCACAACAACAGCAGCAGCAACAACAACAACTACAAAAACAACCAATAAATAATAATAATAGTAACAACATGAATAATAATAATAATATATCAAAAAATAATTATCCAGCTTATTATCATGTGGAACAACAGTACAACCAGATGAATAAACAAATGACTGGCCAAATTCAATCACAACAAAATGGACAAAATTCAAGAATTTCAAGTGTCAATTCAAGTCCAATAACTGTTCAACAAAATAATCAACAATTTGGATATCCAGCAAATCAATCACCAAATCCTTATCAACAGTATGCTTCCAATCAACATTCACAAAATTCTACATACCAAGCAAGTTATTCATATCAAAATGGTGGACAACAAAATCGTTTAAATCAAACATTACCACAGTATCAACCACCACCAAATCCAGCAAATTATCAACAACAACAACAAGCACAATCACAACAACAACAACAATCACAAAATAATCAACAAATTCAAACACAACAATATCTACAACGTTCACAACAAAAAGTTGAACCACAAAATGTACTTGCACCAAATCAAACATATCCAAATCAATTACAAAATGGACAAATACAATCAAATATGAAATATCCAAATTATCAACATCCACCAATTGTTAAACATAATAATAAACCAATACATCCAAGTGTAAAACAACAACAACAACAAAATGGTTTTGTACAAATGACAGCACCATTGGCCATGCAAAAATCATCATCAACTGGCACAATGCCAAGATCTGGACCATGTCATTTGTGTCGTAAAAAACAAGTTGCTGAACCAGCAATGTATTGTACTGATTGTGATTTTTATATGTCACGTTTTCGACCTAAAAATTAAATTTTAAATTAACGCTCATCAACACTTAAATGTGGGCCATTGAATTGATTGATATATTTTTATTTTTTCATCATTGATTCATTGGTGATGAGGGCTGACTAGCTTTATTATAAATTGCATTTATTTTAGAAAGTTTTTTCAATTGAAAAAAAAACAAAATATTATTTTTAAAATTTTTAATTAAACTATTTATTTAAAATATCAATTAATTGTTTTTTTGGAAAAATGAAAAATTTAGGCCATTGTTTATTAAATTAAGATGTTTTTAAATTTTTTTTTTAGTAGATTATTTTTTAATTGTGAAAAAATTAATTAGACATTTTTCGACGCTAGTGTCAATGTGATCTAGTAATTAAAAATATTATATAATTAATTTGAAAGATAAAGAAAAGTATTAAACATTGTTTACTTTGTAAATAAAAATAATCCACCTTTTGTGGTAAAAATGAATCTTAAATATAGTTTTAAAATTAACTAGATTCAAACGATTGAAAATTGTGATACTAGCCATTCTTCGTAGATGTTAGAATAAATAAATTTCAACAAAAAATATTCACGATATTTAATTGTAAATTATATAAATATTATATAAGTACTTAAATTAAAAAATAATAATTGTAATATTACATTTTAATGTAATATTTAGAGTATATATAAAAATACAACTGAAGCAGATGGAGAAGAAAATGTAATTCTTCCTAATTTAATTTTATAGCTATTAAAAAAAAGAAATGTTTATATTTTTTACTTGAAAATTTTCTTTTTTAATTAATTTTTAAGAATATTACAAATTATGTATTTTATGTAATTATATTTTTGATTATATTCCTTCATTTATAAATATGAATAATGTACAAACCACGCGTCGAAGATTTATAATTTTTAAGAATATTTTGTTTATTTTTATTTTAAATACTCAAATATAAATATATGTTATATTATTAAAAAAAAAAACAACAAATATATGTTCCCCCCTGTCAATAAAGAATTTGTTTCTCAATTAAAATTACAGTTTGATTATTTAATTATTTTAAAAGATACAAAAAGTTCATTAAAATTATCCAATTTCTATTTCATTTTTTTAAACGAAAAAAAATAATAATTATTACATTTTCTTGTATATATTAATTTTTTAACAATAACTTTTTATAATTAATTTTATTGTTAATTTTTTTTTTGAATTCGAAGCCATTGTGATTGTGCGTGCGCAATCAAAGTCGCCATTTTTGTGGCCGAAGCCCCACTTCACGAAATTTGCGGGGGGTTGTGCAATGTGCATTAGTGTGCATTAGTCACTCGCAGTCACTCGCGTTAATTCAAGAGGAAAGGATGTTTTTTTTTTAGTGTGCTCTTATTTTTTTTATATATTTTTAATTGTGAAAGTGAATATGGACCTGAATAATAGTGAACCTATTTTTGTTAAGATCCTGTCTCTTGCTGCTTTTTGGTATTGTTTTATTTCATACTTCATTATTCTTATTTTATTAATGAGAAAATAAATTTTCAACATTATCTAATTTTAATTGATTTTATAATATTTTTTTTGCGTGCCATTTTGCACTGTAAATGGCCGTCCATTATTAACCCGTTGAAAATTAATTTTTTTATTTCTCATATTTTTTTTACGACCGAAATTAAGTCATATCATCTTTTCATTTATAATTCCGCTATATATTTTTTTTTAATATGATTTATCATTTATCCTGATGAAAACACGACAAATTTATTGCCAAAGCCGTGATGATGGTTTTTTTTTTTTTTTTTTTTTTGCCGGCGTCTTGACTCTTGACCCCCAAAGCACTCCATATTGCTTTTTTATTAGTTTTTTTTTTTTTTTTTGTTTCGAACAAATAATTATTTATCAATAATCAATACCCGGCGATTCATATATTCACAATAATATCGATGTTCAAATTTTATTGATATCATTATTATTATTTTAACGGAAACGTCTGAAAAAAAAAAAAAAAAAACGACAAGGCGCCGTTCTCCCATGGTCACTGCCATATTCGATAAAATTGCGCGCCATTTTGACAACAAATTCAAATTCCGTTTTTTTTCCTCTTTCAAATTTTATTCGATATTAATTTACCTAATAATATTTTTTTTTTTTTTCAATCAAATCTAACGTTAATTATTAAACCTCAAAATACAATTTTTTTTATTTTAATAATAATATTTACTTTTTTTAACAATAATTCTATCGTTCAGATATTTCAATTGGAAAAAAACAAAATTAATATTTTTCACTTGAATTACATATTTTAAATATTGATTATGATCATTATTATTTATTATATTAATTGTTTATGAAAAAAAAAAAAAAAAATTACCTATTATAATTAAAATTTTTAAAATAAATTTAAGCTTTATTTTGTCAGCACTAGTGGCGCTTGTCTGCTATTTCTTTTTGTTTGTATATTATTGCCTGCAGATGCCACTAGTGTACGGTTTTGTGGTGTTTTTTTTTTCACCATCATAATGGCGAATGACGTCCAGATATAACAGTATCAACAACTAGACTGTCATATGTTCAATTAGTTTGTATTATTTATTAAAATAACAAATAAATACAGTGTAAATTAGTTTAAAATAAAAAGCATAATAATGACGACAACATCATTATTGTTACCGTCATACAATCGTTTTGTGAATGGTGTACCAGTACCATTATTTTCAAGACGTTCATTTCGTCCTCGTGAAAAATATTTAATATTATTAGTTTTTTTGACATTTGGTGTTGTTTGTTTTGGTGCATTTTTCTTTTTACCTGATTTTCGTACAAGTGGTGTTGCATACAATAGTGTTTATCGTGTTTATCAAAAAATACAAAAAGTTGGACCTGATTTATTAATACCGGCTCCACCTCATGGTTTATCTGGATACAAAGATCCTCATGGACCTGGTGGTGTTTATCCAAATGTCGAGCATGTTGGTCTTGAAAGACCAGATGATGCAAGAGACATTGATATTCATATTATTGAGGACAAAATTAAATTACAGGTTAGCATTTTATTGACAAACACAGCTGTCTCGTATTTTTCATTAAAAAAAAAAAACATATTTTAAATTTAGTTGCTCTTGTGTCAAACTTGTTCCACGTGTCATTTTCATCAACATTACACGCCATTTTTTTTTGTTTCTAATGTACATAAACTTCTTAAAATTTCTCATTCAAATAAAAATTCATTCGGCTCAATTAATTATCACATTTTATTGATTAAAATTTTTTAAATTTATTATCTATGTCATTGAGATAATATATTAATGTCAAATTTTAATTTATATTAATTTTTTTTTAATGATTTGTTTTGAATCTGATTTATTATCAAATTATATTTTTATCTAAAATTATTATTATATTATTTTAATTTAACTATCAGCTGTTGTTGTGATTAATGACACATATTTTAGTATTTAATTAATTTTATTTTTTATTATATTTCTGCTGTTTATAATGCCCAGAAATTCTTGTGAAATTATCGTAATACAGTTAACTCGACATTCCTTTATTAAATTGTTTATTTTAATTTTTTTTTAAATTTAAATATTCTATAAACAATCATAAAAATTTACAAGTAAATCTATAAATATGTTGAACACAAGTACTTGTTGTTATTCATAAATGAAAATATAAAAAAAAAAACATTTTAAAACAAGTTGTTATGATGATGAAGAGTCAATATATGAATGAGGGCGTTCATTGCATTCCTCAAGTTAATCGCTGCATGACCTCCATGCTGAATTAAATAATAATTATAAATAAAATCAACTGCAAGTTGAATGACACAAAATACTTGATGACAAAATTAATAATAGTATTAATAATAATTTGTTTTTTTCAAGGCAAAAATTGATGAAGAATATCAACAACAAAAAACACTTGAAAAGCCAGAAATAATAAAAGCACCTGGTCAACGTGTTCCTAGTAGTAGTGTTCCAACATGGTCAGTTAATAATCAACATGAAGATAATGTACAAACTGTTCCACCAGCTTCAGCAGATGTGTATCCATTGACAACTGGTGGAGAAGACAAGGATCCAATTGCCCAAGAACGTCGGGAACAAATCAAAAAGGTAACTTATCTTTTATACTTTTTATAAATTTTATATGTATTACGTGATCAAACTGATAAAACATAATATCAGTCATTCTGCCAATCATATGAGCGTTCACTCAACTTTCTATTTTTTTTTTTTTTTATATATATTCATATCGTGGTATATATAGCTCATTATTAATCGATAATTTTGGCATATCGTCGATGAAATATTCCGTAACAATGTGGATATTCAATTTCATTATTATTAAAAATAAATAGCTTTGTTTTTTTTTTTTTTTTCCGTTAATCTGATAATAACTGCATTGCCAAAGCAATTTATATGCAAAATATTAATAATAAATAGGAAAATTTTTTGTGACTTTATACGTGTAACTCAACAGATTATTATTTTTATTTATTATTAAAAAAATATTCTGAATATATTGCTAACAAGTTTTTTAATTAAATACTCGTAAAAATTTAAAACATTTCTTTTGCCATTGAAAAACAAATATAAATAAAAATTGAATCGAGTGTTTAATCATGATAGAAATTTTACCACATAAAATTTTTTTCCAATCAAGAGAAAAAAAATATAAATGGATTAAAATGTTTTATTTTTTTATCTGTAAATTTATTTATAACGTGTTCATCAATAAAAAAAAAAAAACAATGAGAATTATATTTGACAACAGTTTTAAACTCTCGGTGATTTTTGTCATTGATTGGGAATACTTGCTCATGTCTGGTATTGTTTCTGAGTATTGAGTTGTACATCATGTGCAGAAACACACGTTATGTATACAAAGTACATGTTCATGGTGGTAGTTTTCCATTCATTTGTTTGTACATAGTCGTCGTTGTCGTCGTCGTTAAGCGTGTCCAACAAATTGTGTCTGGCTTTATGACCATCACACAGATATTCAAAACAATGTTGTGAATATTATTTTATATATATTTTTTATCTATGTAAATCAAATTGCTCACCATTAGTAGTTGAAGAAGATGCGAGAAAATAAAAACCGGGATATGAATTTACATTTGAATTGTAAAAAAAATTATTTTTATTTATTTATTTAATAAAACAAATGAATAAATAAATAAAGAGTAGAATAATTCCATTTTTTGTTCAATATTTCACATTTTTTTTTTACTACTTTTAATATTAGTTATATGCAAAGAGAATATATATATATTTTGAAGATAAACTAATGGTTTTTGTTGTTGATTGAGTCACGTTGATCTATTTCGTATTCACAAAAGCCTCTCGAGTGTTTCCACCAATACGCAAAATCATTTGTGTGTTATATTGAGGTGTTAACGTTGTATTTCATTCGATAATAATCATCACTAACACCTATAGTCACAAGTAAAATTTACAAAGCACTACATATATACAAAGGTTGTAGCTGATTTCTAGTTGATACGAGTAATTCGTTCATTTGACCTGACATTGACGAAAATCCCTGCAATCGTGAGATAAATTGAGTACATTATTATTATTATTTGATTTTATTTATCTGATATAAATACATACACAGTAGGTGCATGCATGTGTGTATTATTTATTGATATAATATAAAAAAATATTTGTCATTTTGCAAATTGTGCTTTTTTAGTTTATGAAAATTATTTGATTGTGATTGAATTTATTTTGGGCATTTTATTGGTATTAATAACGAATTATTAATATTGTGAATTACAAATATTTATTCAATAATTGTCATTGATAATAATCGCTTTATCTGAGACATTTTTGAAATCAATTTTGAGATCTCAAGATGATTTAATAACACAATTTCTTCAAGAACATAATCGGAACTTGCTACTTGTTCTCTGATTTGTTAACGATCTCATTAGATTTAATTTGAAATAATTTTATGTTCTATAGATCATTGAACTATTCCATTTAATTATTTTTCTTTCGTGTCTGTAATGAATTTAATTTATAAAATAAAAAAAAAAATAACATTTAATATTTATTTAGTAATATTTAAATAGTATTCAATTAATTTGTGTTTTAATGAATTTTAGTTATTAAAATATTAATATTTACGTTAGCCTAGTAAATGTAATTCGTTATCGTTATTTTTTTAAATATTTTTATTATTATTATTACATAAATATATATTTTTAATTTGGTTAGTGAGTGTGTATTTCGAGTTTTATATTTAAATGCTCAAATAAACGCATGCTAGCTGCGTAATGTGTGTAATGCATCAACAGGCATAAATATATAAAAGTATTAGTTTTGTGGTTATATTACTAAATTGAGATTTTCCATATTTATTTTTATATTTATTGACATTTATTGACTGCAGTCGGTTGTAAAATTCAACCACTAAAATCGAGCCACAATTGGTACTTATGCATCCATACACAAAAAAATTCTATAAATAATTGAGATAGTCAAAATTGAATTGAATAACATATTTTCAACTTTTTATATTAAAAAATATTTACACTTTTATTATTTATAAATTCAATGATAATTTATTAATCAATATTTTAACTTTATCGTTGTACAAAATTCAACAATATAATTTATATATTTTGACATGATGTATATGAATGTCAAGATGTACTTCAGATATTCTTCGTCTTGCCTCAGTTTATGCCAAACCGTGCCGGAAATCGCGTGAATAGGCTCGATGAATATTACATTTCATGAGAATCATGAATATTAAATACATTTCAAATTTCACTGTCTATCATAATTTTATAAAATTAGAAAAATAAAAAAATACAAATTTGATTTATTTAATAAATATGTAGTCAATGCATAGACAATCGATTTATTTTAAAATAAAATTTTGTTTAAAGTATTTCAATAGTTTTAAAAAAACAATGTGAAATTTCGCTGAATATATCGGGAGTTACAATTTCTTGCTTTATTTTTCGTACTTGTCTCGTGATACTTCTTCACCCTTTTTTTTTTTTTTTATTTTCTCATTTTAACCCTTGTCACTGACTGCTACCTATGCGTCACTAACTAGAATATGTCTGTCCTAATAGATATCGATCTAATTCTCCAACTCCCTTGAAACCCATAAATATAACAGATTTAATGGCATTAGATATTAACCGACAGTCGTATGAATAAATAAAAAAATTGAAAGCAACTCTCAACTTTCTTGGTTAATTAATTATTAATTAAATTTCAATTTACAATAATTTATAAAATATATTATGATAATAAAATATGTATTATCAGTTAATAATCTTTTTTAAAATTTAAATTTTAATAAATAATATCTTAATGGTTGATAATAAATTTTGAATAAAAGTTTTTTCATAGAAAGAAAATTGTGCAATTCGTTGTTTAAAAAAGATAACTTACCAGCACAATCTTACCTACAGTAGATCATAGTACTTTACTACTTGTCTTGTTGAACAAAGTATTTTGTACAAGAGGGCAGGACAAAGACAACGAATAATTTTACATTTAGATGAGAATTGTAGAAAATTATCCAGGTAAATTTTCTACTTTCTTTGTAAGCCATCACTCAACCAATCCCTCAAATGCATCACAATGTTTTCTTCAAAATCTACATTCAATATTTTTTCCCATTTGATAATGATGATGGTCATAGATGAAAATAGATATCAAAAGTTAAATTAAAAATCTACCCATACTCTTTAAAATTTATCATATTAAATTTCATCAAATTTCTCGTGATTGCTTTTTGAAAATTAAAAAACTTTAGACGACGATTTGATGGCTCAAATTTATTATCAATAAATCAAATAATAAATTTGATAAAAATAAAATCAATCATTTTAATTTCTTATTTTTATATATGTATAACAAAAATAGATGATAAAAATTAAAATAAATAATTGAAAAAGTTTATTTTTATATTTCAACCTTTTTCAAAATATAAAAAGCTCAAGCGTTCATTTAATTTTTTTAGTATTTCAATTCAAATATATCTTATTGACAAAAATATAAAGCCATTTGAGTAGTATTAAATAAATACCCAGTTTTTGATTTCAGTAAAAGGTTAATTGTTGAAAAATAAATATGTCCATTTATTTTAACCACCCTTTATTACAATCTCATTCCAATGACATTGTGTAAATCAAGTTTTATTTTCTCAAGTTTAAAATATATATCCAGTATGTTACATTTGGCAATTTAACCAAACTAAAATTTTTTTTTATTCTCCTCCTTGTATATATATCTATAGCCAACAAAGTAAGAGTTGAATCTCTAAAATGTCGTTTGAATGAATGCTATACATATCAAAGTCATTATTCAATGTCGGATTGGTACTTGATGTAAAAAGTAAATTTTAAATATACGAGAGTTTGATGTTCGATCTTGAAATATATATAAGAAATTACAAGATGCTTACTAAAGTCAGTATAATGGTGAGACACGATGACAACGTAGCACGAATGACTCTACCAAAATGTACATGATTACATTCCTCCACGTATTTGTATATAAAAAATTAAAATAAATCCACCAAAAATAAAAGTTAAATACAAAAAATTATTATATTTACTAAATAAAGTTTACTAAATCATCATATATAATTTTAATTATTATTATTATTATATTTTATTAAACTTTTATTTAATAAATGAATAAAGCTTTTTCATATTTGTTATTTGCTTGAGCATATACATTTTTCTATAGAAAATCATATTTTTTTAAAAATTTTAATTGTTAAAATTTATCAAGAAAAATACTCTAATGTTGTATATCAAATGGTTTTTGAGATAGTGCCCTTGAAGATTACGTTCAGAGTATGAAAAACTTGACGAATGCATTTTATATTTTCTACCCCTATGGCAATGATGGTGGTGGTGGTTTTCTTGTGCACAGGTGATCTTGACGTTTACGTGGTTTTATATATATATGAGTGAAAAATGAGAATAAAGCTCGGAAGAATACGTTAGGAATGACAAACGGTTCAACGTATATATACAAGGTGGATACGTGGCTTACCTTTGAAAATACCTTGATCTCCTGTCAAAAAAAATATAAAACGCTTCTTTTTGTCATTGTACCGCCTTCTCGCAAGAAAAAAAAAACAAAATAAAAATAAAAAAATAGAAAAAAGATCAAATGAAACACGTGTATTCATGTTCTTTGCTTTTTATCCAATTTATATAGATAAAATAAGTCACGATAATGTTTAATTGGCACGTTTTGTATCTTACCGTATCGAGATTTTTTTATTTTTTTATCTTGGTCTAAATTACAGTAACCCATTAAAATTTATAGCGTGTAACTTTGATGATAATTATGGATGAAAATTCAGGATTATTTTTTTATTCGAAAAAAAAAAATAATTAATGTGTCACTAAATGAATGCTCAATTTGTCTTTAATAAATTTTCAATGGCCCTGGTAACTCGTATAAATATTGTCATGAATATTAGGAGATGGCTAAAGTATAGTTTATAGAAAAAAAAAAAAAAAATTAAATTATACAAGAGATATAACTAAGTAAAGCTAAAAAGTTTATTTATTTTTTTTTCTTTTGAAGCATCCCTTCTTAAGCTTTCACATTGTACATGTATATTTTTTTATTTATTTTTTTTTTTACTCGTGAAGAGTCGTTGTAAATGCAGCACTAGTAGTAATTTCGTAGACTGTGATACATAAATTCCATAGGACTTTTTGGGAAAGAAAAGTGCTCTACAGTGGCGAGAGAAGAAGAGTTGAGAACTTGTAGAAAATAAAAATAAAAAATATATATATAAAAATGAGAGGTGAGATGTGGTTTCTTCTGTGTTGCAAAGTGTGATAGTATAGTGACACTGAGAGAGACATCTAGATAATTCTCTCTTTCCTCTCTCTTTATACACGGGTGTTTCTGAATCAACGAAATGAGATTTCATGAGCATATTTCTTCATTTCGTTGGCAGACAATAGCAAATCTTCTTGAATATACATTTTTCATTTTCTTTTCGTGTCACTTTTTATTTTATTTTCCATTCAATATTGGATTAGTAGAAAATAGATAAATTAATGCAATTTGTTTTTAGATTACGTATCTAATGACACAAAATGTTTATTTTATTTTCGTTGAATTTATACGAGTAAATAAATTCATGTACTCGTTAGATGTATCTCAATTTGGCCACTTGACAATCAGCTATACTAAATAAAATAATTAGAAATAGTACGACAAGTACTGACAAGCTAATTCTACACTGATAAAGCTTATTTTCCAAACTTTTTTAAAATTTATTTTAGCTAATTTTCAAGTTGACAATTTGCATCTTATTAGTGAAATATTTTTTTAATTTTGTTAAAATTAAAATTAACAATATTTATTACATTCACAAAAAAGATGATCATTAGTTTATCCAAACAAATGGTTTACTTAAAATTGAGTACTTGAAATTCATGCAATAAATAAACCATAAAAAGTACAAAGAAAAAAAAATATATATATACATAAATGACAAATTTAAATTGAACGAAAATACATGCGCTGCAAAAAATAAATTGTCTTCTTTGAATTAATAAATCGTTTAAAAAAATAAAACAAAATTCGATGGATAAAATAAATATCTAAAACATGTTGAAACAATTCAAGTAAAATGCGTCAAGTTTAACGAGGGTTAAGAATGCACAACGAGTCTTAAAAAAAAAACTGGCTATCAAAAAGATGCAAAAGAAGAAGATGAGAGAAAAATAAAAAAAAGGGTGTATCTCTTGCTTGATTTACTTGGGCTTTTGTCTTTGTAACTTATTATCTCAGTGTGTGTAAATTATACATACATGTAGTCCAAACATTTGATAGCAAAAAAATTGAAGATCCTGAGAGAAAGAAGCAAGGGGAATAAGAGACATGCATATGTATATATACAATGTTTGTGCTTGTAGGGTTGAATGTAACTTTACTGACATGAATGCAAAAGAAAAATGCAAAGTAGCTGGTGTTCTGACAATAGAACAATATGTTTATGTGAAGAGAAAAAAAGAGGCTCTTGTCAAGCCACTGGTGTATTCTCGCACGTATTATACATACACATGCTTTCGCTCTAGATAAAGATGCTGTTTTTTTTTTTCCCCTTTTTATTTTATGTCACAAGCAATACCTATGTTCAACTCAATAACTTTTAGATTTTTATTGTTCTTTTATGTAAATGATAGCTATCGAGAATCCTGTCAATTATTTTTAAAAATCTTTATTTTTTATTTTTTGCTTTTATATGGATCATAAAAATTTATGATTTGTGGATTTATAAAAAAATACAAAATATATTAAGTATAAATAATGATGATCAAGTTTTTCCATTATACAAAATATATTTATTTATGCTTTGAAAATTTTGGTGTTTTTTTTTTTTCGAAGTATATTATGAGGGGGAAATTAAAGTTGGTGAGAGCTTTTGCGATTATGGGGGAAAGAAAAAAATAATTTAATATATCTTCAAAAGTATGTCAATTTATACAGGCTTTTTTGATATATAAAATTGCATTTTTATATTAAGGCTGAAATATAATTTTAAGAGGCAAAAACTTTTTCTACAAAAGTTGTTTGATATATAAAAAAAAAATCTATAATTTTTCTATTGAATGAAATAATATTTTGGATGATTTGATTCTCTTAATTTAATTTAAAACTGATGATTTAAAATTTGAAAATAATTTGCTAATTTGTAAAGTGAGTGTGTTGAATGAATTGGGTATTTTTTTTTTTTTCGTTAGTACAAAAAGTACTTATGATTGAACAAGCTTTTTCTTTCCTCAATTTTTTCTCATTGAGTATACATTGTTGTATAGAAAATTTTCTACATTCAACAGGTTGTTCTCTTTTTTCTCTCACAGTAATATACAGTGTTTGAAAATAAAAGACGTATTTTACATTCAACTAAAATACAGATTTAATCAATAAGTTTTTTATGAAATTTCTATAAACCTCTGTTTTCCGTAAGACCATTTTTGAAAATAAAATTATACTTAGCATAAATAGATTCTTCCTGAAAAAAATCAGCATAATTTATAGGATACATTTTTTTTTTTCCAAACAACCAACGGCGTCGTGTCAATAGAGATTTCAATATTTTTGAAATCTCTAACACAATAAATGTTGACTTGTAAAAAAAACCTAGCACAAATAAAATTAGATAAGAGGATTTTGTTGGCCACGCGACCAAATTTTCTTTACCTATTCACTTTTTACCGAAAAAGTTTATGAAATTTTCAGCGAGTTTTAAATTAATGCCAGAATTTCAAGTATCTATTTTGCATTTCATTGTTTTTTTTATTATTTTTGTAGCAATTTTGTCTAGCAAAGCGCGGTTATAAGTCGTTCTGTCAGGTGGAAAAAATTTATCCTTGAAGGTTCAGCCGACGCTGACGCCAATATCGTTTCAAATGGGCCATTGGTCTCGCTTTTTTTTCCAGAGATGCACCGTTTTATTTTTTTGTATATTTTATTTTCGTTTTTTCATTCCTTTATACTCAACCGAGATTAAATTTGTTTCCTTCCTGCTCTGTCGCATCCGCTATCCTTTGCCGTATCGTAACTTTTTTTTTTTTTTATATTTTTTCATTCAATTTATATATTTTTCCTTGTCCTCTTGATTTTTCTTTCAAATAAAACCTGATTTCCTTTTCTCGTTTTTACTGATATTAAATTGAGTCCTTAACCGCATATATATATTACAATAAAAATAGATATATATAAGGTAATTTAATTCTTGACTGATTTTATTCAAAATGAAAAATTTTTCAAGTGTTGTAGCTATTCTAAAACTATAATATTATGAATAATTTATTAAAATATAAATTTTACATGATTTTAAATTTATTTCTTTTACAAATAAATAAAATTATATCATGTAGAAAATATATATATTAAAATTCGATTTCAAAAAACATAAAAAAGTTTTTACTAATTCTTTGAAAATTTTATTTTTTCATTTGTCACTTAGTTTTTATTTTTGTTTCACATGGATTTAATAATTAAGCTTACATCAAGGGACAGCGACAATATTGGTAGATAATTCGCGCTAAAAAATTTGAGTTCTTTTCAATGTTGTTGGCATAGCGATATAAATTCAGTAAACACCGTCATTAGGACCAATCAAAAATACCAGGGCGTCTATTAAACCTGGAACTAAGATAATTATCTGTATATGTAGTAGTAGGGATGTTTGTTGTGTATTTTAAAATAATAAACCAACAAACCGCATTGTTGAGTTTCTTGTCACTCTCCAAGAACCTTCGTTCTTTCATTTTTTCTGTATTATATATTTGTTTTATTCTTTTCTTTGTTGATTTTTATTTTTTTATTTCTTCCCGTCATTCTGGTTGAGATTGATATTAACCTTGATGATTGCAAGTGATGAGAAAATACTACAAACTGGAATTTAAACACAACTGTAGCTTGTAAGTTAGTATTTTATTGTAAAAAAAAAAACAAATTTAAACGACATTTTTTCGTTTGGTGTTACATTTGTCGAATACTTTACGATGTCCGCAAGTAAAAAAATTATATCTATACAAAAAATAACAAGTCATAAGTTTCAAGTAAAAATCATTATTCCTTTTAAATATATTTATGGATTTTTATTAATTGCATTTATTTTTTTGTAAATTCAATAATTGAATAACAACAAAAGAATCTTTATTCTTCAGATTGTCTGTTAATTTTTTTATCATAATATATACAAATAAATATATTAAATAAGTTACTTTTGTAATTTTGATAAGGGTTGTTAATGGACATTGTCGTTAGTTAATAGAGTGCAAAATATAATTTGAAGGCTACGTATTATTTTGAGGTCTCTTTATTATCTCATTGGTCTAAAAGGACCATTGCAAATTTACGGTTCATCTCATTATACCAAAGGATATATCCTTCACAGATTGTCACTTAAAGAAAAGATAACGAATAAAAGCTTTTTTTTATTTTAAGGGGGTGTATGATGGTTCTTTGAATTTGTCTATATATAACTATATTCATGGCTTTGTCTTAGCTGCTGTCACACACAAGACTGGGTATTTTGTCTACGATACTTGAAAGTACTTTTAAGATTTTTTTATTCAATTTAACTTACAGATTCTTTTGTTTTTGCATTTTTATTTCGTTCAATTTTTTTTTTTTTTTTTTGTTTTAAACGTAAGATCCTACGATATATTCTATTATTGCATATAAAAAAAATTTTTTTTTTCTTTTTCATATGTGTGTGTTTGTGATAAAGAATTCCCTAAACATGTTAAGTATCCCTTTTGTTGTTGGCTTTTGTGCGAGTTTAAGCGAGTTTGCATTTTGATAGGGATGGCCTTATTCTAGAGTCATCGCTGTGACGCCCTAAGATGGGTCTCAAGAGACACCAGTCTCAAGAGATACTTTAGCTCTTTTTTTTTTTCATATATATATTTTTTTTATATGTCTTTTTCTACTTTTTTTTTGTTTGCAAAAGACATTTTTAGCAAAAACTGACGATGGCAGCTTCCGGTTCTTCCTTGGAAGTGCTGGAGCAACTACTATACTTTCACCTCACAATTCTACTTGTGTAGAAGGTATATGTAGTTTATTTAAAATATATATGTATACATTTACAAAATTTTTTTGATTCGGAAAGAGCAGCTCCAGGCAGTACCAAGTCTAGAAATCCTCGAGTTAGCCTTTTCAAATATTTGCTTTAACTGAGTTCTACTGTATGCTTCTAAAATTAATAACTCTAACTTTATTCGTGAGTTGAATATTTTATTCATTTCAAGTCTTGTCTAGTCTAATAAGAAAAAAAATTATAATAATATTATTATTATGGTTTTTTTTTCTATTCAATTATTATTTTCATTGTTGAAATATCTTTTCATCAGCTCATTAAGTGTGCTACTAAATCATAAGACTTCTGGAGTGTAATTAATTTTCTAGCTTTACAATTATTATTCACAAATTGTAACGGGGAAATAAAATGAGCAACAAAATTTGTATTTATATTTTCGTGTAAGCAAATGGTTTTTTTTTTTTCCTCCTCCAGTTGTTGTATGCTATTTTAATTTATCTTTTTTGTAATAATTATGATAAATATGATAAAGTTATATTACAGAGTATGCTTTACGGTCATAAACACGCGCGGATGTTTGAAATTTGAATTTTCCTCAAACTTTGATATTGCACGCTTGAGTTAATTGAGCTAATCAGGATTTGACATGGAGTGAATTGGAATTTTAGTATATACATTAAATATATATCTTTATATATTTTAGCAGATGGTTATTTCGAGTCTCGAGTTAATGCCTGAAGTCGTTGATACATTCTAAAATATAATAGTAATACTGATCCTTTAATTAGGTCGATGTCAGTAAATTATCTGCACGCGTGCACCATCATTAGTTAACTATACACTTTCTCAGTTGTTATTATTAGCTAAAAATAATAGTAAATTTTCTAATTTGCCTTGATTGATAAATTAAATTTTGCTTTGTCTGAAGCTTTAAAAAATAGCAAAAAGAAAGGTCATTGCATCGGCCGGGAATCGAACCCGGGTCGCCCGCGTGGCAGGCGAGCATTCTACCACTGAACCACCGATGCTGTTGATGAACGCATGCCAAATTTCTGTATTGAAACAAATTAATTTAATCTTTGGAATCCCAAGAAGAATATCATGATTTCTATAATACAACATAAAAATAAAATTTAAATGAAAATAATCTTCAACATTTATTATTCACTGGCAATCGTTATAATTATGAGTGAAATATGAATTCATTGTGGTTAAAGCGAAGAAGTAACAAATAAATATAATATGAAAACGGAAAATTGTATATACATTTCATTGTAGTTATACTTGTGTTCCATAAAGTTTAAACAACATTTGAATATTCACTTGAAACAAAAAGTTATATGAAAGTATGAAACACAAAAGTTTAATAAGATCTTGTTAAGACTTTTTCATTGTTATCTGCTTTGCAATGTTATGACGCTTGAAACTCTAAAGTTAATTGTTAAAATGATAAAATAATTATTAAAATACATATAATTAAATTCAATTTTTAAGTTAAAATCATATCATTAGATAAACGTGATGAAAATTAAAATTAACTCATTCAGGTGTAGGGCTTCATGCGGTACCGAGACTAGTCTCGGTCTCGCATGCGTCGTCTCGCGAGACGCGAGACCGAGACCGAGACCGAGACCGCCTTGAATCAATAAAACGATACCGAGACCGAGACCGAGAGTATCGTCTGAAAGTCTCGCTAGTCTCGCGAGACTCTGAAAATTTTAAATATTTTTTTTTTTTTTTTTTTTTCCCTCTTACCGTATCGAATCATATTGAAAAAAAAGAACTGTTATATTCCTGCACAGTAGGGCACTGACGCCAGAGTCACAAGATATTTACAAGCCTTATGTATCAATGAAAATTGTAAAGACTTAAGTTACGCCAATTATATTTTCCTCAACTGATATTTTTTGTATTTGATGTTTCAAAAGCAATGATTTACTTCTTGGAAAAAAAATACATATCGATGAAGTAAAAGAAAAAAGAAAATATACTATTTGTTTAAATTTTCTAAAGACTTTTCTCAGACTAATTTAACGATTTTTAAATTTTCAAGATTCACTTTGAACATTCGTTTGTCTTTCATTTTTATTTTTTTTCTGGAAACAGAAAGATTATGTCTACTGTATTTGTTTACACAATTAGGACGTTCTGATGCTTCATCCTTGAAGTTGTTCAGTTCCTCTGTGGTCACGTTGAAGAAAACATCAAGTTTTTTTTTATGAATTTAATAAATGAAAATAAAAAACAAACGTCGTATATAAAAATAATTCTCGTCATAATTTTGTATGATTAATCAATTTTATTAATATTAAAATTAATAATCAATTTATTAATTAATATAATTCAATATTTATTGCATTATTTTATATTTTATAATTTTAAAAAAATTAGGTAATACAATATTAATTGTTTTTATTTTACACGAATTTGATATACATGGTATTATTCAATCACTTTTTTTATTTTACTTGGACGAATAAATATTAGTATAAAAGCGAGACCCGGCGAGACTTGCGAGACGAGACCGAGACCGAGACCTAAAATCTTAAAATTGCGAGACCGAGACCGAGACCGAGACCTGGTGCGAACGAGCGAGACCGATACCGAGACTCGTCGAATCTCGTCTCGTCTCGTACCGCATGAAGCCCTATTCAGGTGTCACATATTTATCCATTATTCGTTACTAATTAATTTCAAGCTGAATATTGTTTATTATAATAATAATTATTATTAGACAATTTATTCAACTGAAAATTAAATTGGTACAAATAAAAATTGATTGTAAAATTTTTTTATATTAATACTAAAGCAAGGTTCAACTTTAAAAAACTGCCATTATACATGTTATGAAAAATAAATATTTTAGAAGCCTTCGGCATTCATTTATATTTTTTGTGAAAATAAAATGAAATATCAAAAACATACACGTGAATATAAAATCATTTCAATGCATCCATGAAAAAAATTGAATAAAATTAATGATGCGTTTGAAAATCCCTAAAAATCGTCACTAATTGCACAAAGTAATACATGTATAATAAAAATAAAAAGTTTAGTTCAAATCAGCTCATGAAAAAAAAAAAAAATAAGAATGTATTTTTGTTTATAAAAACGGCAATTATTGTCATCGATCCAGTTGAAAATTTATTTGATCAACGTCTTTCCACCCTAAAAATATTATAAAACTTATATATTTTTGAGTCTATTTTTTTAATGTATCTCAAGAAAACGCATCGGTTGATATTTTTTAAATTTTTCCGGCAATGAATGACAGGTTTTAACTGTTCTAAAAAAAAATCTCATGGTAAGCCAAGGATTATTTTTTGATTTGGAATATAAACCGTATATTTTCATAATTTTATTTTTCAAGATTTTTAAGATTTCATTCTTATAAGTTGCTCCTAGAAGAACGCACCGATAGATATTTATTAAATTTGTCAGGCAATTACGAGAACAGGCTTCAACTATTTTTGAAAAAATTCTATTAAATATTAATATAACATGGAACAGGCGCCAATCTCGTTTATATAAAAACAAAAATTTAACATTTCAATCACGATTATAAAAAACAGTATTTTGTATTCAACTATTCATAGGTTCCAGTGTTTTTTTTTTTTTTCCATCGACAAGATCATTTATTTCCGAACAAAAAAAAATAAAAAAAAAACAATAATAAATATTTTCAATATAAAAGAAAAATCCATGATCATCATCAGTATTTTTTTATAGACTCTCGGAATTTCATTAGCAAGAATTAAATAACGTCATCATTTAATTTTTAATAAAAACATTTTTTTTATTTTCTATACTTATCTTTGATTTCAAATTTTTTATTATACTCATATAAAAATAGTCTTTGTTCACTTTCATAAATTGTCATAAAAATTCTATATAGATTTTGTATGACTGTCTCAAAATTTGTTTATTATAATATATAAATCTATATATATTTGAAAAGAAAAACTCGATAACATTGTGCAATTTTATCTCGTTCATGCAATATTATTATTTTTTTTTTTTTTTGCAATTTTTGCTATCTATTCTTTCGATTCATTGCTTTTTTCTGTTTCACTCATTGGATCTTCTTCCTATATCTTTACCTTCTTTATCCAACTTGAGTGTTTTTTATTTTTTTTTATTAATTTTACCTTTCCATTTCATAAATGTACATTTTTTTTTCATTCTACTAACGTCTCTGTTGCATAACTGTCTGATACAGCCAAGCTCCTTTCTTCATTCACATTTATATATACATTTTTCCGACGCCTTTAGCGAGAAGAGTGATAGAAAAATAAAATAAATAAATAAATTTAAAAAAAGTACGAGAGAGTGAAAATAAAAAAATAAAAAAAAAAGATAGATTGCTACGTTTTCGCAACTCTCTGAGGCACTTAATTGTACCACTTCAACCGTGAAAAATTTATGTTATAGTATGGCTCTGACACGGACTGTATAACATTTTAGTGTCATCCTTAGACGAGAGTTGTTGTATTGCTTGCATTTTAATGAATATATATATTTTTTTCAGTAAAATATAAATTAAGTCCTATACAAATATATATTTGATATATGTGTATACAGGATGAAGCGTAAATGGCGAACACTGAGTATACTACGAGATTGTACGTGAAATTTTAAATAGTAAACAGTCTACGACTTTGTGACTGAGTTATTAACGTTTTACCAATGATCGTCGATAATTATTATCATTATGGCGTCTGAACTGTGTACGCGCCATGGATCATTAATTAATTCTTGAACGCTTAAATATATTCGCTGGATGATGCATATATCACACACACAGCACTTAATTATGACAAAATAATCACTTATAATTTAAATCACATTTATATTTTTGATCACATTATGTGATTTATGATCACATTTTAATTTAAAATACTTTTATATTTATTTGATCACATTATGTGATTATTCTATCAATGTGATCAATAAATAAATCACAAATGTGATCAAAAATATGATCTTTTCTATTTATCACATTTATATGATCACATTATGATTTATTTATTGATCACATTGATAGAATAATCACATAATGTGATCAAAAATATAAATTAATGTGATCAAAAATAAATCACATAATGTGATCAAAAATATAAATGTGATTTTAAATTATAAGTGATTATTTTGTCATAATTAATGTGAGTGATATAGCATTATATATTATTATCATACTATTCAGTTATCGATATTAAGTCAAGTAGTCATAAATTCACTTTAATTTATTTATTATATTATGGTGATTATATTATATAATTACAGTCATACAGTTATCACAAACAGTCATAATTTTTATTCATTTTTTTTATTTGTTTATTTTGTTACAGGTGAGTGAGCAAAATTGTAATGAAGATATTTTTCTCAAGATGTACATGGCTTTCGTTGAGTGAGTAATAATTTATTTTTATAAAAGCTCGGGAGTTTTTATTTTTTTACTTATTTTTTAAATACAAAAAATATTAATATTAAAAATTAGTTTTAATTTTAAATTGTGATATAAATTTTTGACGTATTATTTATCATCATTGGTAATTTTTTTTTTTCGTATATTATGTTTATAAATTAGTTTGCAAAACTTTGAGATACTTTAGATCATCTAGTATAGCTACATAAGGAAACATAAACTTGTCCAGTTATTTATTATAAGTATCTTTAAATTACTTTTTATGTTATTAGTTGACTTTATTAGTATTTTTTCTTTCAACATATATTCATGTCAAAGAGGTAAAATGACTTTATATATATTCCATATATCTTGTACGTATTCAGTTCTCGTTTTCGGTAATGAAAAAAGTTTTCACGTTTCATCTAAAATTGTTAGTCATTTATTGGCGTTTTTGTATATTTTTTAGGTTCTGAAAATATAAAAAAAAAAAAATTGTTAAGCTTGTTTTGTACAGTAATTTTTATCACAAAGCTGTCATCAATAATTTTTTTTTTACGAATTAATTTCCAAATTACTAAATAAACATTTGTAAAATTTTTCTATACTAAATTTTTTTTTTAAAAGCCAAATGTTTGGAATTGTCTAGTCATCTTTTACGTTAGAAAATTTTTCATCAATTTTTAAACATCTATATTAAATTTATGAAGATGATTTCATCGAAATACAATTATTAGTTTACAAAAAAAAAAAAAAATAATAATGACCACTTGTCACCTGAACATTATGTATTATTATGTATGTCTGTGGGCGAATCTTGTATCTATTGGTACCTCAATACGATCTGAGGAATATCAACGAAATCTATCATCGAAATACTAGATTGTCATATTACCTGAACCAACAAAATCAATATTCAGCTTGACACGTTGCATCGCGCGTGCATTCGTGTGCCACGAATACGTGATTACAAAATTCAAATTGAAGCCCAAGAGTGGTAGATGACCAAGTTCGTAAAGCGTAAATTCAATCGCATTTTCAATTCAATTTATACACCTGACAATTTCCAAAAATTTTCATTCCACTGAAGCCATAAGTACACAGCAATTTTCTATTTTATATTATTATTTATATTTTTATTTTTTGATTTCTCATAGCTGATTTCAGAAGATACTTGTTTTTTTTTTTTTGACTCATGATTTATTTGTTATTTGCAATATCACGTAGTTGGAATTTTTTAACATATAAAAAATAAATTCATAAATTTATTTTCATCATTTTAATATAAATTAAATTTATTAATTGAAGTACACTAAATTTGCAATTTTATTTAATTCAGTTTGCTAATTTTAAAAATAAATTTCATACTTCCAGTTGAAAGATCACTGTGTTTAATTTTCCAGGATATTTATTTTTACTTTTTTTTTTTTTAATTATCTATATCTATATCAACATCAATATAAGAAAAGTTGAGTTAAAGATCCAATGAGGAAAGAACTTGTGGTCACACACCCGACTGCCTTTTAATTCAGTGAGCTCTACGATCGATTATCTCGCTTCAATAAACTAACGATAAATCTGTGATATATATAGTATTTTAACTGAATAATATAATTTCATATCTCTCGAACTGAAGAAATTTTATTTCAACACGGAAAATCAAAATTAAAATCAACACGTTTTCAATATTATCTAATTCTTTACTATTTTTGTTTCAATTTTTAAAACAAACTCCTTTATTACGCATTTATTTTTTGCAATTACTTTTCAACTTTAAAACTTGATATACAATTTGCAAGTATTTTAAAAACACAAATGAAATTACAATATATTTTTTTGTATTTTTTATTTTACAAAATTACATTTGACAACTTTGTGTAACCTATATGATAATGGAATGCTATCATTTTTTTGTTTCTTTCTTTCTTTTATCTGTACATATGGATGTTGTCACCATAACCGAGAAAATATATATTTTTCTGTTAGCAAACTTCAATATTTCTCCATTAGAAATTGTGTCATTTGCCACTTACTGGATGAATTCCCATGAGACGAACCAGCTAAATTAAGATTAACACAAAATGATGACCAGAACCAAGTCTTTCATCATTGTCAGATATAAGCGAAGAAAGATTAGCTCTAAGAAAGGACCAGCATATCTCGGATGATCAAATAAAATAAAATAAAATAAAGAACAAAAGCCAGACATTTTTATAAATTACATAACTTAATGTTGTTTGATGCGTGGAAAATTTTTTATCAAATGCATTTTCCATAAATTTAATTTTATATTTTATTTCCAATGACAAATGTCATTCATAGAAAAAAATTTCTAGCACAAAAAATTCATTGGGTTATGAATTTTTTAATTGATATTTTAAAATGAAGTATTTCGTTTAAAAAAAAAAATAAATAAATTACAAAATTGTATGGTGAATATCGTGAGAAAGATAAGGCTGACTTGAGCTCTTTTTTAAGTCCAGCATAAACGAAATAATATGTACTTTTATTTATTTTTTTTATTTTTCTTACTAATCTACACCAGAGACGTGACGGCAATGAAGCTTTACAAGTTTTAAGTCTAGACAGTTACAAAGATGTATATACAAAAAATTGGATAATCCTGAAAAACTAGCAAAGTTTTTTCAATGAGTCCAGAAAAATTATCACTTTTTTTTCAATTATTCTAGTTGAATTTTTTCAATCATTTAATTGAAAGTGTATATGTTTTTTATTTTATTTTTAACATTGTTTTATAAATACTGAATGAATGTTAAATTCAATACGACTGTATAATGGATTAAAATACAATTTTTTTTTATTAAAAAAATAATTTTTTAATTTCTGTAATGGATACTTATTTCTTTTTTGATAATTTTTTTAAATAGATAATTGTTTCATTTCACTTGAATTTTTAGTGGTAATTTGAAAAAGGCTTAGTTGGATAGAATGAAGATGAGCATTATCGTTAATGAAATCAAGACCCTCACTGTGATTTCAACCAATTAATGTGTTTTTCTTTTTCTGAACGAGTTTGACCGAGGCCGATATACTCTTACTGATAAAAAATACTTAAAAATGCTTCTTAAATTGTTGGTGGAAAGCCACATGATGATGAAACACAGTTGCTAATAAAAAGTAAGATTTATTCGTGAAAAAATGATTCCAATTTTTTTTTTTTTTCATCATGTCTTGAATGTAAAAAAAAGACATGAAGAAAAAAAAAAATAAAATATAAATGCTGTAGGCGTTACTCGTTGTCTCGTTAATAAATATTCGATTTATTTATTTTTTTTCATTTCAATAAATTTATATTTGTTTATTTTTTTTCTTCAATTCAGAATATCTGCAACAAACAAATAAAAAAAAATATTCAAAAAATAGGAATGACAGAACAAACGGTAGCATAAATCATGACAAAAAAAAAAAATTGAAACTACTGTGTCAGCTTGCACAGTTTGTTAGAGATTCGATGAATAGTGTTTACGCATTTTCCCCTTACACTATAGTAAAAAATCGTAATTATTTTTATTGTTATGATGTGTGAAAAAATAAAATAAAATATGTAGAAAAAAAATAAAATAAAACGATTAAACATCAGACCTTTTAAATTTCAAAAATAGCATATACTTTGTATAAAATATCTGTCTTAAAAAATGCATCTTTTAATTGGTAAATAGATTGTACCATTTGCAGCAAAATTATACAGCCAAACAGACAATTGAAATACTAATTGGATTTTGTTGGCCACTGAATTATATATACGATAAAGTTCTTCAAAAAAGAAAAAAAAAAAAAGAACAGACTCTAAAGAGACTACGAGACTTATAACCTTCAATAATTATTTATTGATATTATTTTTTTTCCTCCATCTTCTTTTCACTGATTAAAGAGTATCAATTTCGATGCACTACGTTAAGTTTTCAAAGTATATCCTCATTATTTGATAAGGTATATACCATATTAATTTTTTAAATTCTCTCCTTCACTACCTTTCGGGTGTATATTTATAAAATATATAGTTTTCATTTTGCCCTGAGAAGAAGCCAGATCAAGTGAACAATCTAACAAGTTGTTAATTATGAACAAGTTTTAAGTTAACTTTATATATCAAATACAATGCGGGTGATATGCTCCAGCGAATCAGCTGTCAAGTATTCACAACTTTGATACGCTCTGCCAAACGTTAAGCATTTTCTCACGCATTAGTAATAACATCTCTCTTTCATCTTGAAACTTCAACTTTAATTTATAATTGTTATCGATATATATTCTCATCAAAATTACAAATTGCTCTGAAAATATTTTATTTTCTCAATTTATAAATCTTTCTTTTTATTTCTTATAAATATCGATTTAAAAAAAAAAAAATTAACAACAAGTACATTTATTTGTCAGTGCAATACATATTTTATTTTTATTGAAATAAATAATTTTAAAATATACATATAATATTGTCATAAAAATTTTATATTTACATAGTAACTTGGCATTTAATTAAAAAGATAAAAATATATATATTATAAAAGCTGAATTTTTAGCAGATAAAATATGTAACTGTAATTTAAATTTTCATATATACAATCTTTCTGTTATAATAATAGTTGTATGATAAGGCAGAATGTTTCATTCAAAGTACGTTAGTTGCATTTGAATACACCGAATCTGTAGAATAATGTGCAAATATGGACTGAGCGTAAGTAATGTATATGCTATTGTTTGTAGTTGCTTTACCATGTTGTTTTGTAGAATGTATATCTTTACCATAGTATGTGGATATGGTATTTAAAGTGAAAATTTTGCGGTCGAACACGATAACCGGTCATTCATCTTTTCTCATGTGTAAAACCTGTCAAAGTTTTTCTAACCCCTCCGTTAAATTTCTATATCAACAGACAAATATCAACACTATATTACACATGAATACTCACTTTACAACAACTTGGTTTTATTTTATTTTTATTCAAGTTTTTTTTTTCTCATTCAGACTTATTCTTTTTTTATTTTTTTCCATGACTTTGTTTGGCCTGTTTGAGTTTTTCACGTTCTTACAATTTTCCTTGGCTACATCAGTATACATATACTTGCTTTTTTATCAAATTCCCATATATTTAAACACGGCTGATAAGAAGAAAGAACAAGAAAATAAAAGCACGAGCTGTGAATATATATAGCTTACGAATATAAAAGAATAAAATTTATTTCATTTGGCTGTATCCAAATATAGCTATATATATTTTTTTTTACTATGAGCTATATGCATTAAAATTATTAAGTTATTATTTAAAAATACTTTATCACAAAACTGTTAATTGATAAATTTATCAACCTAAAAAAATTTCTATTTAAATCTTGTGCAGTTAAGAGCTTTAAATTATTCATAATATGACAATTTGATGAAGCCATGATATAAAATTAAAATTGATTTATTTAATGATAATTTTTAATTTTAGTAATTCTAAAAAAAAAAATTCATCTGACTTTTAATTACAGTTAAGTTAATTTTTTTGTTCCTTTATAAATAATAATGCATTATTTAAAATTTATTTGAATCTGTGAAAATAAAAGTTCACGACTTACAAAGTAACCAAAACTTTGTGGGTCGGTTTATTATATGCATGCACAATATATAATACCTTGAGGGAATAATTAGTTGTTAAAATTGTCAAGACTTAAATATTTATAATATAAATTTAAATGATTAATGCTCGCTTGAGTCGATATTTCATAGCAGCTAATTAAATAATTATGTGTCAAATGAAAATTCATTTTATCAAAGTAAATTTAGATGATGTTAATTTAAAAAATAATACTTTTACCTAGCTTCAAGTAGATTGGATAACGCGACATTTGTGTTTCAAGGAATTACGTATAGATAGTAGCCATTATCCATTTGTGACCTGTGATAGTAAATCTTTTTATCCAGACCGCGCATTTATTTTAGTTTAACTAGTAGTTGTTAAAGTAGGGGTAAATCGTATATTCAGTGAAAGAGATGAGAAAAAAAAAAAGGAAATGTAGAAAATTAAGGTTAGGATCATTTTTTAAAAACTGTTCCAACTGTAGACCATTAAAAGAAACACAAGAGACGTTAAATTGTTCAGTCGTTGGATGAGGGTTGCAATGAAAATGCAACTTTTGTCTTTATTCCCACTCAAAGTTTGAACTCATGATGTAGCTGGTGTCTGTTATAATATATATTTTTTTTTTTTGGCTTCTCTTACAATTGGGAAAAATACTTATTACACTAAACTTTTGTGTGTTTTTTTTTTGTCAAACTTTTTGAATTTGTTAAATTGAGAAAATGTCACTGATAATAATTATTTTGAAAAATTAGCTCATGGTCGTTGATCAATTGTTGATGTATCCATAGCTATATTTTTATTTTATTAATCGTAAATCCTATAAACGTGTATGCTATTCACAAAAAGGGATACTGATAATCTCACAAGAAAATCCTTTTGTTTTGGCTCTTGTCACGCGTTTCAATGTATAACGTAAACTTTAATTATTATTAATTTTTTTTTATATATTTTTTTTTTCAATTTATATAGCCAATTAATTTTTCAATGATTTACTTGAGTACAGGAAAATTATTAATAGCTTCGATAAATAGCAGTTTTAATTTTTTGAAATATCAAAACTGCTGAGTTTAAAGCAGCAAAATAATGAAAGGAATTAATCCAATTAATAAGTCAAAATTTTATAGCCTAAAAACTCCAAAGCCACAATCTACTTATGTGTTTAACATATTTGTCGATTTGTTTTATTTTACTTATTAGAGCATGATCAGCGAAATTTGTTATTGCTCATGCAATATAAATTCAACTCAGCAAAACATATATAATAATTACACCGGGTTGTGTTTTTTTATTTTACGATGAGCTTACATTTAATATAAGTACCCATAAACATTGAGAGGAAAATAAAAATTCGATTCAGCAAATTTAAATGGTTTTAAAGAAAAATATAATTTACATCCAAATAAAACAAATAATTCATATAAAATTAATCTTGAAGATAAGGGTTTTTTTTTAAATTCATTTTTGTCGTAAAATTATTCATTTATAAGAATTATCTTCAGGTTTTACTGAAATATTTTGAACACGTTTAACCGTCACAAAGTGCATACACTGCAAATAAATAAAAACAAACAAAAATAATAATTAGCATATTAAACTAGAAAGTATTTTATCGCGAAAAAATTTATGTTTTAAAAAATTTAAAAAAAAGAAAACTGAAAGATTTCATTGATTAAACAAAATTAATTTTTGTTTTTTATTTTTCAAGTTGTAATAAATTTATACATGACATGTATTGTGTTAATAATTTTTATAAAACGTAAATTATTAATATTTTATTCGATAATAAACTCTTATTCCATTTTACAAAGTTTTGACTATTTTTAGCTTGTTTATAAGAGTACCTTGAGGTTTATTAAAATCACAACTTATTCTCTTTCACCAGTTTCGAATAACTGGAGTTTTGCTATTCCTGTTCGAAGAAACTTTAACAAAACTTTGAAAATCTAGCTCTCCTCTTTCATTGGTACGGTTTATAGAAAAGTTTTTACCTTATAAGAACATTGGCACCAGCAAAAAAAAAAAAAAGGAAAAAGAAAATTAAAACTATACAGTCTCTACCTGGGTGTCTTTACACTATTTACAATTTAATATAGCATAAAAAAGAAATTTTCTTCGACAAAATACTCGACTCATATTTTTATTTTTTATTAAAAACTTTTTTTTTAATTTTTTTATTATAATCAAACACTGAAAAATAAAGTTCGATAGTTTATAAAAAAAAAAAAAATAAATAAAATTATAATTTTATCTACGTATTTAAATTAACAAATTTTTATATTCTTTTTTTTTTTCTCTTCGAATAAAATGGTTAAGTTAACAAAGAGAAAAAAAGCCCAGTAAAGCGTGCTCAAATTTACTACCTGCAATTTTTCTACATGTGTCATTGCTAGCCAGTAACAAACACCAAGATTTTTATGTTTCATACGTGGCAAAAAGAAAATGAAATATTGTAGCCTTTTGTAAGGTTTTATATACGAAACTTCATGTTATAAAATACATATATATATTTTTTTTTCTGCTACAAAATATCGACTTAGTGGTGCACTTGGATTTACAAAATGTGCGCGCATAAACCTATTAAACTTTTGCGATTTAAAAAGTTTTTTTTTTATGGGCTATTTGTGATACTACGACTGGGGTGTTGATGTATTTCAACAATATAACTAGATTTACGAAAAAATTACAACTTGAAAAAAGTCAACTTGCTAAAGATTAAATTACAAATTTTGTTTTATTTATTTTGTCAGGCTTTTTCTTTTTTTTTTCTAGCTATTTTGATCATTGATTATTAAATTTAAACTTTATTGATCAACTTGAATACTTAGATATATATTTGTTTATTCAAAAATAAGTTGACAATTTGATTGTTTTTGTAAACTACAGCAACAGACTCTACTTTATTTACCAACTAAAACAAAAAATATCGTAAAACTTGGCAGTAAACTTTTTTATGAATCAAGAAATACTTTATGATGTTAAAGTTTTAGTTACTTTCAAGATTTGTCGATTTTTTTTTTTTTTTTTGCAAAAACGATAGTTGGATGATTTTGTTTGTGTTAATAATTATAATTCAAAATCAATAATAATAATAATTATTTTTTATTATTAAAGATATTCAATTTAATCTGTGCATTCATTTCAAAATTTAAATTCATGTTTATTCATTTATTTTTTAATTTAATATACAGCTTTTTTTTTTTTTTTTCTTTTATACAAAGACACAGTAAAAAAAAAAAAAAAGTTCTTGGTTCTTGAGATTACTTTTGGTCGTTTCTAAACTTTGCTTTAGTAATAAATTTATTACTACAAGAGTATTATATATAACTAACATATTTTTTTTTTTTAGTTTACTTGAATTTGCTTTCAAACAATTATAGGTTTTATTTTATCATTGAAATTGATTTTAACTTTTTCCAGTATTTTTTCATTTTACTCCGGGTCAAAAGTGAATTTCAATCTACTAAATTTATCAATTTTCTATTTAGTTTTTTAAATTTTATTCAATATTGAATAATCGATATAATTTTTTACAGAGAAAATCATGTAAATGTATGTGTTGATTATTTTTTTTTAGCTATTTATTTGTCAGTAGAGTAAATTTCATTCAAAGTTAAAAAGCACTTTGTTAATATTACACGAAATAATTACTCTTGTTGTCAATTTATCATTTTTTTTTCTCAAACCTTTTAGTCTCTTTGAATTTTTATTATGCACTTCATCGAATGTATTTACTATTTTATTAAAAACTTGAATATTTTATTATTTTTTTTCAAACTGTAAATCACAAAATTCAATATCCATACATGCATGAAATAATTTTATATTTTTTAAAAAATTTTTATTTATTATCATCGTTTTTAAAATCAATATTTATATACATATAACTACAGGGCATTCCAAAGACATTATAAGATATTATTGGCATGAGAACTCTGTGTGCACGCAATCAAACACGCACGTACGCATATGGCAATTCTACGTTATATTCAAAAGGTTATATGTGGTTTTTTATTTTTTACTTTGATGCATTCATTGCACCTTTGTGTCATAAATCATTTGTCGAATATGCTGCATGAGAATTTTTGATCGCGCCTTGTCGTCAATCAAAGAAATGTGCAAAGGTTAGAAAATAATAAAAATGACAGAACTATATTATTACGGATGAAAAGTTTTCATTTTACATGTACATGCTCAACACCCAGTAATTTTATTTTTTATTTATTTATTTATTATTCAATTATTTCATTTTCTGGCTTAGTCATACTTGAGAAATGTGTGCATACGTATTGCTTCAGTTAATGTTCATAAATAGTATGTAAAAATAAAACAAAACACGTTAAATAACAATTGCGGTTTGAGGATAATAGAAATAGAAAAAAAAAAAGGATTTTAGTATTTGCTATGAGTTTTGAGGTATAGATATGACAATCGACAGAAAATAAGCAGTGTTAGATTTATTGATTCTCGCAAGCAGTATATTGTTTCGATCAGCAAAGTATAGCACAGTGAAGGTTATTGAGCCATTAAATCGTGATTACTGCTGCGTGTTATTGGACGTGGTGACACAGAGAGACGTAAATTTTTTTTATTATTTATTTATTCCATTTTTTTTTCGTTCAGTTTTCGTTTAATTTTCTTTTTTTTTTTTTTTTCCATTGCTCTTTGTTAATGTATATACCTTTCTCGTCATAAACATTAATGAAATTTCAGTTTTATTTTCTACATTTATGACGTGAAAAAGTATACATAAAATTCTTGACTTTTTGATATTTTATTTACATTAAATTAATATCCACTATAAATCATGAAAAGTGTTCATATATATCATATATTTTTTTTTATTTTTTCTACAGTTTTTATGATTGCATAATTGAATTTTCGTATACCAGATTGAATTACACTTAGAATCAGTTTCATATTTTCAGTATAAATATATGGTCTAATTGTAACATGCTTCGTAACATTTAATATTTATATCATTTGACTAGGTTTTTCTTTTTTTTCGAAACTTTTATTAATTATCTCATTTGCTAAAACGAAAAAGACAAGATTTTCGGAATAAATTTTATGCGTGGGAGGATCAAGGATGTATTGTTTCGAATACTGGTTTTGTAAATCCGGTATATAGTATCAGCTAAAAAAATAAAAAGAAATAAACAATGAATGAAAAAATAAAAAAAACATGATGTGAGAGAGTAGGCTACTGCTACTGCCTACTAGAATTTATAAATTTACGAAAAAAAAATATAAAAAAATTGATCCTTTCCAGCCAGACACGCAAGAGCTGTTTCAGTACGACAAATCCATGAGCAATTTTACCCCCACGTAATCTTCTTGGGAGACTTTTTGTTCGGCAAATACTGCCAGTATAATTCTAGGGAGGGCTTTTTAATCCTTGATGATCCGACTTTACCTGTGACAAAAAATAAAATAACGGATGGAAAAAGAAATAATAAAACATTCTTATCTCAATTTACACATGACAAGTACAGGATGAAAAATTTCATAAATATCATAAGCATTTAACGTCCATATTTATTATTAAATTGCGCCTTTTAAAACTAAAGTCTCTTCTGTTGAGTTTAAACAGGCATTGACAATCCCAGTGTCGAGAAATTTTTCCCAGCCCATATACAATTAGTGAAACATTAGTAGTCAATCTCATTATCAAAATTATTCTGTGTATGTTTTCGAAATATGCAAACGCAAATTAAACAATAAAATTTGCTGAAACAATACTGTTTAATGTGCATGAAAAAGTGGGAGCTAGTTGAATTTGAGAGATGAGGGTTTGTGTATATATAGCTAGAGAGAACACCTGTTCCATATTCAACGATTAAGTGTGATGTACGAGTTTTGAGTGTCGCGGCATATCAAATAGGTGTAATCGTATAGTTTTCAATAATAAATTGATTGTAATTAACCAACCATGGACCGTCGAGAGGACCAGTAGAAAAATAAAAAATAGAAAGGGCTGTAAAATGGTGCGAATTAAATCGAGAAAAGCTTCAATTTATTTATGTAATGTAGAAAACACGTACATTGTGTTGTATCGCGTGTATGAATTTAACTAACGGCATTTTGAAAATTTAAATCGATATGTACAGCACGCACCAACAAGGGTATAAAAAAAAATCTCGGAATAACAGTTTGAAGTTGAATCCAGGTTTTCTGGTTGTTATTGATACGCCCCAATTGTAATACGCTTGAGTTTGTCTATACATTCACAAAATAATGCAAACCCATCAGAATTGTGAGATAAATTGTTGTATAAAACAAATTGAGGTATAATAAAAAAAATTTAGTATTTTGTTTTTATTTTTTCTTTATATAAAATCATGACCAGAATTTATCAATATTTTGTTTTTTGTGATTTGTTTTTGAGTGTTGTGATTAGCATTCAGCCATTCAATTGATGCAAAAATTTTATTAAAAATATTATCAAAAATTTAACAATATGTTATCTGCTGCTGCTGTTTTTTTTTTTTTTGTCTAGATACTGGCCACCCAGGTTGTCTGCATTCGTTGCTGATTGTTTGTCGTTCCCCAACCATGTCTGATTCTCTTTGCAATCTCTCCCTCTCTCAACGCCTCAATGAACCGCCCAGACATGAGATTTCTTCCGTTGCTCCCCCCTGTACTGCTTGTCCAAATCATGAAATACCATGAATTGTGAGACACAGAGACCAGGATTTCATCGTTAATTATCCTGTGCCTTTGAGCCTTCACCAAACCAAAGAGTCAACTGAATCTCTGTCTTCTGCAAACTGAGCATTCATTATCTCTGACTTTAATTGATAAAGTGATTTCTTTTAAACTTATTCACATGATATAATAAGAATTTTTTTACATCGGATTTGTTCTTTAAAATTTATAAAGCATATAATTAACTTGCTTCTATTTTTTGTTCTGTTACGGTAAGACTTCATTCATATATAAAAGATTATAATTTCCCTTTTTTTTTTTTTTTTTTGAATCAGTTATCTGATCAATATTCACATGGAAGCAAAGTAAAGTTTATTATCACTATCTAACAGAATATTATTATGTATTCAGCAATTTCGTAACATAATGTCACTTTATGTGTTTCTCTATATTTTAATTGATGCTTCGACAATTTGAAGACACCTAGAGGCATCAAAATTTTGAGATATGCTTATCTTAAGATCTAAACTTTAGCATTCACGTTCGTGTCGAGGAACCTTCTAAAATTGTCTATGTATATCATATGATATGTGATTGTGTACGTGTGAGGTATTTTGTTGGGGTAAAAGAAAGAGAGAGAGAGAGTGGAGGTGTGGGAAGTTGAATGAGGAAGTAAAGAGAATTGAGAGAGGTTGAGTTAGCCATTCTTGCTTCTCACTCTCGTGCCAGCTGCGGTAATTTCCGTGGTAAAGCGCCGCCTTCTGTCTCGGTAGCATGCAAGTTGCTCGTTTATCGTTCTCGCTTTGTTCCACACAGTGGGCAACTCGTGGATAATAGCATCGTCTATATAAGGTGATTTACTGATGAAATGTTGAATGAAATCAACATATTAAATCGTCATCTGATGCATTTTCTTAAATTGTATTTGTCAAACTTCAAGCACAATATACACAAAAATATTTATAAACACAAAAAAAAAAATATATATTTAATTCATCTTTCAATATCTATGTCATCTAAGCTTTAAAATAAAAATATGTGCAGACTCCACAAAATACATGTCCGAACAAAATTGAAAGATGAATGTCTATAAGTGTGAACTAGTTGAAGAGTTACTTTTTTAGTTTTAGACTGTTTGTATTAGTTTTGAGTTACTTTAAAGACCAGAAAGTTTGTCATTAAAGTTTTCCAAACTCATTTAGAGCTTTCTAAACAAAACATGCTAAATTGTTTCGCTTCTTACGTAGATATTTAATTGACAAAATTTTTTCATTAGTCGTCACCTTTGGCACTTTATATGACGCAGTTTTTTGTTATAAATACTTTTGTATTTAACAAACCGAAACCCATTGGATAATTTTTTAATATACGCTTATCATTACAGTATCTATTGATTTCCAAATATATATACTTATACATGACACTATTTGAGGGAGAGTTCTCTAAATAAGTTTGAGATGTGAAATGTCAGCGGATATAGAAAAACTTAACAGAATGACAAGTGCCTTAGGTCAGAGATCTATGACGTCATTATAATTTATTTTAAATATTTTCTCAATGTGTTATTCTAGTTTTGTAATATATATGTATCAACAAACTCATTGCTTGACCTTATTAATTATTTTATCAGTTGATGTTTGACTCTATAATAATAAGTGACTTTTAAAGTTTATTTGTGTTTCCAATAAGATACCAAACTGCTCCAACCCTGGAATTTTTAAATGCTCATTGAGTCAAGTTTTCTATCATAGGTTATTTATAGTCAACCAAACTATGCCACTTTTTGCATGGCCCTGTGACTCAGCGAATATCAAAATGGTCTTGTGGCGCAACGGATAACGCGTCTGACTACGGATCAGAAGATTCCAGGTTCGAATCCTGGCAAGATCGTGACTATATTTTTTGCTTTCTTTTTCTTTTTTTTCGATATAAGCCATCGGACTAGTCTTTTTGATTTTTATTTAATAATTCGGATATAACTTGGTAATGAATTCATAATTTATATTCATTTGCCTAATGAAACTCTGAAATTTACTATGTCACATCGTTTACCATGGTTATTTTTATTATTTGACAAATTTGTTCGTTAGCCTTCTTTTGTAACATAAGCTACTTATGAACGATTATAAACTTTATTCAGCCAAAGCGTTTATAATAACTTTGATCTTTGAATTAATCATTTTTTTTTTATTTTTTACCCTAAATGAAACCATTAATCATTGAATATTTATTTCTTTGGCAAAAAGTTAGTTCATTTCATTTGATTCAAGATCAAAGAGAATATTTGTGGATAAAGTATTCAACTTTTTATTGTGCAAATATTACAATAGTTATCTAAGAATATTTAAGCAACTTTAATATTGTCAAGTTAGAAACCATTTGGATTATCTTTTTTCTTTTATTTTAATTTTATTTGACAAATAATTAAGTTTTCTTTTCCTTCAAAATATATAAAAAAGACATACCATATATAGATCTTTAAGTTTATTCAATATTTATTCACCCTTTCATCTTTTACTCATTACAATTCTTGGTTAAATATATTTAAAATTTAAAAATTATAACCAACTACAATTATTTGGCTATTTTTTTTGCTAAATCATAAACTTCATAATTCATTGACTTGATAAAAGTATTTTTATAACCAAATTGTCAATTGAGTTTTTATTATCCACACAACAAACAATGATTTATTTATCTTAAACAAATTTGGTCAATCAATGTTCCCTATGAAACATCAGGTGTGATACAATACAATAGCCTCTCCTTCTTGACTAAATTATATTATCCAACAATTAAAACCACATATCAAGACTTCAAAGTAGATGTACAGTTGTGTATATACATCAGCTTGAGTATATCAGCTGTTGGACCCAGTTGCTTCGTACTAAGTTTATATATACTGATTGACTAATTTGAAAGGGAAAAGCTTCTTTACACTAATTAATCCAATTATTACGCTCATTTTAAGCATCACTTATCTTATCTAACTAGCTTCCTTTGACCAACTTTCCTATGTACGAAAAGAAAACTGTCTATATAACTTTATTTTCTCATTAATTTTCCAAAAAACTTTTTATTTAAAATAATATTTCTCTTTATCTATGGAAATTTCATTGCACCAACAGTAATTATATATATATATTCCTTGTATTTTCTTGCATTGCGTAATCAAACAGTACAATAAATATAAACAATTAATTTTATTTTGTTAAATGTAACATGATTAAGTTTACAATGTTAACCAAATGTTTTGTTGAACTTGGTAAAATCTTACTATCTCATTGTTTTGTTGTTCATTTATTTACCAACACAGATACATATATAGTTTTTATTTATCATTACTATATACACAGCTCTTGTAAGCTCTTTGATAAAATACCGCATGTTCATGGCTCTGAATTCAAAATTATCAGATCGCTATTTCTCAGTGTCTTAACTATGGCAAAAACAAGTATGATTATCATTGCTAGTCCAACAAAAAAAATATTTTTTTTATTTATTGAATTAGCAATAGTTTTATGGTATTGTTAATGTTAGTTTACTGGCTTTATGAATTTCCGGTTAAATCACGTAGACGATAAATATAATACTCAAACGAATATATATCAAGAATTTTCTTTCTCAAATGAGGCTCTAAGTGAATAATGGATAAATTGTCGCAAGTATCACAAAGTGTTAACTGCCTTTTATTATGTTTATTTATGTTTTATGAATTCTTTCAACTCATATATAAAAACTTGTTTTACTTTTTTAAGAATAATGCAGTTTATGCTATATGTATAATAGTGAAAAAAATATGACATGCTGCCCGACACTGACGAATGCCTGTTACGACAATCTGACACCTACCAACGGACTAATTGCCAGTACAAACCTGTCTCTCGTTTTATTAAATCTATATATATATAAATGCATGCTATTGTTGTAAATTTAGGGTATACTGAACACTCGTTGTCAGTAAATCTGACGAGCATTAATTTTACTCACTGTAAAGCTAACCTGACGCTATGCATTCAAAGCACCTATACCTTTATGGCTTGAATTCTATTGTTTAAAATTTGTTCACAAGTGGGAATTTCATAGTTTATTATATCTATATATTTATACGAATAGCCACCGTTATTTGAAATTTTTTTTTTTTAAATTTTTTTGTTATTTAAAATGTAAAAAAGCCTAATCTATATCTCATGCAGAATTTCTTTCGATAATATAGATTGAAAATTTTTTTACATCGTTAATTTATTTTATTTTTATTTACAAATATTAATAATATTTTTGTAGTATGATTTTATTTTCATACGATTATGTATATATATATTTTTTATGTTGGGTTATAATAAGCGTCAGGAAGTTTATAAGATCTTGGGAAATAACAACAAGCGTTACCTCGACGACTTTTGTGATCTGAAAAGTCTTACAAACTTCCTGGCTTTGAATTTATAATTGAAAACAGGAACTTACTGTAAACATATTTATTATTATTTTAAATTATGAGATAATGCAAAAAAGCTTATTTACAACAACAAACATAAATAAAAATAAAATATTAAAAAGTGTGAGATAAAAAAGAAAAAAAACTGTATATTCTTTTTTCCTTTTTTGACAAGCGTTCTTAAGGTTGCGCATAAAACGACAAGCCCGTGTTAACATTATAGATGAAAGCAGGTTTGTAATATCAGTTACGTGATTTACGATGATAAGGACAATCTCAGTCCAATTTCCCATGTGGGGCGTGCTAGAAATGCATATAATCTTCATGAATCTAAAACGAAGTCACTCACTAGATATATGAAAAATAAAAAAAATAATATAAATCTTTATTTAATGTGAAAATATATAAAAGACAAATAATTAGCTTTAATTTAACAATATTTTTTCTGCTGACAGATAATTTATTTCATTATTATTTTTTGAATTATAAGGGTCGGAAAAAAAATGAAAATTGGTAAAGAGTATTATTACAAAGTCATAATATTATATCATGATAATAATGATAAAAAATATACATATTATAGTGAGTAGAATATATGAGATGTACAACAATAGCATATGGATAATGCGGCTTGAAAATTATTTCTATTGTCGTTTATGTGAAGTCAACAAAAATGTCGCAAGTCACATCAACTCTACTTTAAGTACAACAGTTTTATAAAAATATATATAGAGAGTAAACATACAATTTATTCTTGGCATATTCTTTTTTTTCTTTTTATATATTTCTAAAGCTCAAATAGTATATATATATTTATACCCATACTTTGGTTTCAACTCGCTTTTATATTTATATTTTTCATATTATTTTTTTCCTTTTTTTTCCAATACATACAGACGTACATGTGTGTGTTTTTTTTTGTATATGGATTTTTCTTTACTTGAAAACCAGTAAGTTGTGATTTTCAAGAATTGCAAAAGTGGCAAACGGCACACTGAGTTTTTCACTGCATGCCTGATGCACTAACCAAGTTGTGGCCCAAGTTTTTCTCCAAGTCGTTCATCCAAGTAACGAGAAATGAACTCTGAAAAAGTCGAAAGTACCTGAAAATAGCAAAAAACATTTTTCAAGTTTTTTAGTATTATTTTTTTTTATTTTTTTTTTCCCTCATTACTGAGTCTTTGAATGTTTATTTATTTATTTTCTTTAGTATTATTATTATTATGTATTTGTATTATTTTTTTTATTACAATTCCAAGTTGTTATTAATTTTTGTACTGCATATTTCCACGTATAATTAGTTGCTGATGAAACAATGCATTAAAAAATATGGAAAAAAGCACTTTTAAATTTTTTTTTTTACCTCTTGAAAAATTAACATGCCAACGTTGATGCACAGTGAATATACGAGCTAATGTTTTTAAAACAATTTACAAGATTACTGTGAAGCTGTCAGTGCTTTCATAATAAAGATATAGATTTAAAGAAAAAATATAAGATATAATAATAATAATAATATAAATAAAAATTCAGTATAAAATTTTTTCCTTTTATTATCTAATTTTTTTTCTCTAGTATTTCATAGTAGAGTGTAAGCTTACTTTATAGATTTTTATTAAGGAAAGCTTACATATTTTTTTTTCTCAAACAACATGTCCATTACAATTTATAAAAAAAAAATCCTCCATAATATTTCTTTTGTTCAAAATGTTACATCGTAATAAAATAATTCATCATGAATTCTGCAAGCTGTTGAAATAAGCAGTAAATTTTTTGATTTAATTGTATGTCTTTTGTGTTGATTAAAAAAATTTTCTGCCCCAGGAGGAAATTCTTTTATGCTTTTATTAAATTTATATATAAATTTTTTCTTGGTAACAGATATAAAATATTTAAACAATTTATATTCAAACATGATATAGACTAAAGCATGTCAGGCAAATTTTTTTGTGACATCGTATATTATAGATACAGCAACGATATAGACCTGATCACAAAACGATTACCCAAAGGTATGTCCTGTGGCCAAGCTATGGGAATATACGTATGTTTTATATGTAAGCTATAAAAATGTAGTAGAGAATCTTATATTCACGACTCGACCTTTCTTGGCAAGATAAAGCAGCGTGCCATGCTTCAGGCTACGTGTCTGATATGCCCCATGAAGAGAAACGATCTGTACTTTTTTTTACACACTCTGACACTTTTTGATATATACAACTATCCAGTGACTCATATCATTATATAGATTACATTGCTAATTTAATCATTTTTTATATTGAAAAATAATTATTTTACAAGTGACATTGATTAATATTTATCATAAAATTTTTACACTTGATTTTATTTATATAAAATCATGTAAAATTGTAAATTTCATCGGTTTATTATATTCCAATATTTAAATAACATGAAGATAAAATTATTCTAAAACTTACAATAATTAATTTCAATTAATTCTATTTTTTTTTTTTTGTATTATTATTTCAAAAATTAAATTACATAAAAATATAATTATTTTCAAAATTACCCTTATTAATATCGATTTAATTTTATTTATAATTAATGTTGCTAAAAATAAAATGAAAAAAAAAAAAAAACTAATCTAAATTGGAGTATAAGGTTTTGGGAAGATTATCGTTTTATTATTATATATATAAGGATCTGGAAAATTGGGAAAAGAAAATTATATTGTAGCCTTGATATATATTGGATATCAATGAGAAACCGGAAGTATGAGTTAGGGGGGAAGGGAGGAGGAATGGGGTCTTGTAGAAGGGGTTGATAAGATGAGAGAATTCACAATGGGCTGATCGTAATAATCCTCGGGTGTAATCGTTCTTCCAATTACGTTGAGGATAACCCTTGTCAGGAGAAGATGGATGGAAAGCAAGGTGGAGAATAGACTTATTTGGTTCACGGCATAACTCTAGAGTATGAAGGGACAGATGTATATACGTATATGCAATTTTCTATCGTATATATGTAAGGATAAATTTCATCTCTTAATGCAATTTCTATACGTATTAAAAATTCATGTCTTGTCTTTTTTTTTTTCAATTGAATTATGATAAATTTGTTGTTATAATCTAAATGAACAATTATGATTTGAAAATTCATCATGTTTTATTGAAATTAATTGATAAAAAAATAATATTTTATTTGAAAATTAATTTTATAAATTTATTAAATATAAAATGAGTAAATTTTCATTTATTTTTTTTTACTATTCAAAGAAAAAAATAACTTTTTTTTAATACAAGGGAAATTATTTTTTAACTTTATATATTTTTTTTTTTATATAATTCTAGATTTTATATTGTTCTTTTTTTTGTTTTTTTATATATTTTTATATTTTCTATTGTTTATTATTTTTTATACTTCTTTTTTGACATTATACATACTATTCATATATATAATATTATTTGTTGTATCTTTTTTAGTTTTTGTAAATTATTTAATTTTACATTCAATTTTCATATTTATATTAAATGTTAATTAATTAAATTGTGTCAATTGATATTTTTGTTAAATACCATATTAACTATACGTATGTAATGTTAATATATATATCTTTTGTAAACTTATCAATCATTTTTATATATGTTTCTTAAACAGGATATGTTAACTGTTAACATATCCTTCTCTGTGTGCATATTATTAATTTTTTTTGGATCCCTTTTTTTTTGTTTAATGTAAAAACATAAATTTTATTAAATAATTAACCTGGTTGTTGAATAATTCTACTCGATGATTTTTATTTCTAAAAAATACATGTAAAATTTTTGCAAGCATTTTTTTTTCTTTGGTATTATTAGAGACATGGTTGGTTGGTTTTTAAAAAATTAATATAAATGATTAAATATTCTTATTTTGCAAACCACACACAACGGCAATATCTTCATCAATATTTATTATTTCAGTAATTCTTAATTTTTTAGTTATGCCTCCGACAAATTTGTACCCACATATTTTATAAATACATATATTTTTTTTTTCATTCTGAATCGGTGGTTGTATGAACATACCACGGAATTTATATAGATAGAGGATTAGTTTTTTTTTTTATTCCATTCAAAAAGTATCGTCACATGAAAATGCATATATTGAGAGGCTATATATTTCAAGATAATCGGATTAGTTTTGCGATAAAAAGGTAAAAAAAAAATTCGTGTATTTCGCGTATACTGTAAAAGAAAAAAAAGAATTTTTTTTTTTTTTTATTATTTGTCGAATGAAATAGGCTGTAAGCTCATTGCGTAAAGGATTGGTTTTTGAGCTTGCATGATAATTGGTAATTCAAAAGAAAAAATTAAAAAAATATATACAATAAAAATTACATGTCCAAAAAATATTTTAAATAATTTTATAAAAATATATAGAGTAAATAAATAATATATTATAACTGAAAATTTTTAAACATCAAATTTAATGATAATTATATATATTTTTTTATTATAATCTGTATAATACTCCAATTAATTTAATTTCAAATGTAAAATTTAAGTTTAGTATATATAAAAAAATAAATAAAAAATCTTTGAAAGATGGAATTTACTGATTCAAGTATATATTATCATGCTCCAAGAATCTAAAGAAAGATTCAAAGAGAAGTAATTTTTTCGTTGAACACGTATAGTTCATGCATATAGGTGTATTGCTATACATGAATTGAAATTTTTCAAAGTATCCCCAAGGCTCTTTTGCCTCGAAAAAAAGCAAGAACGATAACGATATCTGAGAAACTGATGGGGCGCATGAATATCCGCGCACAGTATGATTTACCATCGCACTTTTAAAAAAATAAAAAAAACTCCAGGGGTTAAAATTCGTGTTATATAAAAGTCTATATATATACGCGTGTTTATAAACTGAGGGATTAAAAATTGAGACAGAATTTCAAAGCAGACAACGGGTTTTTCAAAAAATAAAATTAAAAAAAAGTCAAATGAGTGTAAAAGGGAGTGCGGGCGGAAAAAAAAAAAGTGAAGAAAGAGACCTCATGATGTTTCTTTGGCAATGATGTGCACGCGGGAGACCACCAAAATTTGCCTGAAGCCTAGTGAGAATTCAACTGGATACATATAAAGATGCCGCAATGTGATAGCTATGCCATTAATAGCCACCGCGTCGCCGCGTAATTATAGTAATCGCAAATTCAAGTGGAATCATAACTGGTACCATGTGCACAGTACTGTTTTATACTCAACACTTTGTACATATATATATAATACTGTTTCAAATGGTATCGTTTCACTTTTACGATTTATCTAGAGAGAGAGAGAGAGATTGCAATTCAACCGTCATTCTGTGAATGCAATAATTTCATTATTGTACTAAACATTTTGAGTGACTATTGATTGATTTGACTCTGTATTATATACTTGAAACAATACACGTTTATTTGCGTTAACATTAATAACTGATTAATTATGAAAATAATTAATTAAATCAATTTCCTGTATGAATATTATGCATATATAAATTTTTTTTCAATTCTTTATCTTATGAATGGTTAGTTTAAACATGATGTAAGCTGCTCACCCAAACCTACAAGTTGTATAATTCATACACAAATTCAAGTTTAATCCTGCTTCGTTTTACGTTTACAGTATAATATGGCTACATATACTGACCAGCCAAAGTTATGAGTATCCCAGTATGCAGTGTGTTTGTGTGTGCACGCGAGTCGACCAAGCTTTAACAATTGTTACTTGGCTTGGTAGAAAAGCTTCATTGGATTAGTCATTTTCGTTACATATATATGGGTTACTTGTTGGAGTATACACTTGGATAATTTATTATCCTTTATACATTATTTAAATAATAAAAAAAGCTGTTTAAAAAAAAAGCTTTAAACTTGCAGTTTTACTACAGTATAATTTTATAACTACACGGAGAGAATTTTTTATTTTTTTTTACGAAAAAAACATAGCAAATTTTACAATGGCCCATAGCTGAGCTGCGCCATCTTTCGGTTTCATGATATTTTCATATGGGCCATAGCAAAATATCGTGTGGGCGTGGCTATTTTTTTTTTTGTGTACCATAGTAATTTTTGTTATGGTCAAACGCAAAATTTATTCCATTTATTGAAAATATTATAAAAATTTTTTTTTTTATTGTCAATATCTATATAATTTATTTATTTGTTTTTTTTTTATTTCTTTTTATTTTATTTTATTTTTTTAATTTATTAACCTAAACCAGGATTTGAACCCCAAACCTTCCGAACAGAATTCCTACGCGTTATCCGCTGCGCCACAACAACATTTACAAAAGCTAACATTTGTTTGTTTTTCATTAAACATAAGCAAAGACACGCCTGCGCGGTCGGCTAAAAAGTGGGGGTGGTTGACATTTCTGAGTCTGTCATTGCTTTTGCTATGGCCCATTGTAATTTTAACCATGTTGCTTTGTATTTATGAGTGACACCTATAGGATTTCTAAGAGAATTAAATTTTTACTATGGCACATTGTAAATTTTCAGAGGATCATTTTAATTTTGTCCACAGCAACAACGTAAAATTTTATGAATAACAAAGCAAAAAAAAAAATATATATATTTTGCTATGGTACAATGTAATTTTTAGGCTGGATTATTTTAACTTTTAAATTTGGCCTTCGTAAAAATTTCTTTATGCATTGTAATTTTTAATCTGAATATAGCAAAAAAAAAACATTATATAAATTGCTATGGTACATTTTAATTTTTCAAGACAAAAATTGTTTTTTTTTGTTAACATAATAGTAAATATTTGAATAGTCAGGAGATAGACCCTCAATGATATGGCGCCATAGCAAAATTTGCTGAAAATTTTTCTCCGTGTATATTTTATTTTTAAAAAATCATTATGAAGAGGTTATAATTAAAAGATATATACAATGCATTTATGTAGTTGTTTATTGATCATTTAAAATGATAAAATTAAAACTTTTTTAATAGTAAGTCTGTATTTTTTTCGTTTGTTATAAAGTCATTTTTTTATTTCAACAGTTTCAACAACTGAAAACCATTCAGATTATTATATAAAATTTTAATATTAAATTTTCGTTGAGTAAATAATATTTTATAAAAGTTATATAATAATTAATTAAAAAATATTTCTTAACACTCAACGAAAATGTTTGTTTAAAATTACCTTTTCTTTTTTTTTTTTTTGATATTTTTTGTAAATATAATCAAAGAAATTTTCTTTGATGTCAAATGCAATAAAAGCAGGTTTTTTTTTTTTTTTCTCTATTTATAATGCAGCGATTTAATCTTAGTATCTTTGAGCTTTATGGCACAAGCATTGTAGAGCTTTTTTTTTTTCAAGTGGTATTCATTCACTGATGACTATTCTGTTTAATGTTTTTTTAAAGTTTCATTTTTAATTATTCAAAATAACATGTAAATTTTTTGCGTTGTCGTTCGTACCTAGTTCTTTTCGTCTGTTTTTTTTTTTTTAAACAAATTTCTACTTATGCATTTTCTCGGGAGAATTTTTTTTAATAACAAGACCATAATAGTTTTTTTTCATGTAATATAAAAATTTTATTTTACATTTTCAAAGGTAATAAAAAACAATTGATATGTATTTAGCTAGCGAGAGTATAAGTAGTTGAAATGTGTGTACAGTAAAAATATGGAAAATGTTAACGTAAAAGTCAGGGGATAATAAATAAAATAGAAATAAAAAATAACTTTTAGTAAATGTGAAAATTTTGCAAGTATATTGAGATATATACGGTATGAGGATAGTTTTGTATAGATGGATATAGAAGTAGTACAATAAAAAAAAATAAATATATATATAAAATATTCAGCTGAAGAATTGGTAAGAGGTGAAAGTCGAGAAAAGTGGAGGTAAACTGTAATCGAATGTAAATGTTGCGGAAAGCCGAAGCTCCTTATCCCGATCGAGACCAAGTTACCGTATTCGCAATGGGAATACCCATGCTCTCTTGCAGTACCCATCGTTATTTCCGGTAAAAAACGAAAATGTCCGATCGAATAAATTCTCCTTTCCGATATATAAAACGTTTTAAAATCAATTTTTTTTTTTTTTTCTTCTCGAACCACAAGAAAATAAAGTTTGCCATTGCATCATTTATTTTATTTCTACAATTTTTTTTTTCAACTTTTTTTTTTTAAAGAAAAATACGATCAATAAATATGTATTGTATCAGTTTTTTTTTATACATTTATTTTTTTATATATATATTTTAAATTTTAAAAATTATTTTTTCATTTTAAATTTAAAAAATTGCTTTTTTAAATTCATGCAAAATAAAATTTTCACTTTTTTAATTTTAATATATTAACTTTTATATTTTATATTAGTTTTAACAATATTTTTTTTATGTAAATAAAAATATAAAATCTAGTTTACTTTTCTTCACTCGATATTTCCAACGATCGTGATAGAGCAAACATTGTGCAAAATTTCACTTATATTTTTTCTAGATTTTTTTTTTAAACATCATTCAAACGCGAGCAGATGCCAAAGGTGACGCACAAATAGTAAATTTCTCTCATTTCATATATCTATATAATATATGCATCCGGGTAAACTATTTACTTTCCAAGCCCTTTTGACGCTGCAAATCCCCTGGATGAATTTGTTTACACTCACAAAAGTTTGTGTAAATAGTTTAAATTTTTTATCAAATTGTGATTGAAATTTATTTTTGATATTAACATTTTATACCTATTTTGAAAAAAAATATATTTAATTTCTATTTGATCAACACATAATGATTCCAGTCTACAAAAATATATCATAGATAAAAAATTCAATACAAAGAATCAAAAACTATTTTTATTCATTATTTATTTATTTATTTTTTCAAATAGATATTTCATTTTTTTTTTTGAAGGACATGGTGTTTTTTTTTTCTCGTTTTCTAATACAGTGTAATATATTTTTAACAATAAATTCCCAAGTGCCTCGTGTAACAGTCTACAAAGTCATGCTGGTCCACATCCTTGTTCACCTATTTGTTATTGTAATCGTCATCACTATGGATAAGACATGGATAATGAGAAAATCCTTAAGATTTACTGGTTACATTTTCAAGATTCACTGTGATAACTGTGATGACTTTAACATGGAATAAAAAGAGATAAAAAATATATATATAAAAATGAAAAAGTCAAGGTTTACGTGAGACCAAAAAATAAATGTACAAGTCATTTATTAAAATTTTTATACAGAAAAATATAAAAATATATTATTACAAATTTTATTTTTGTAATTTTCATTTTATTTTTCAACTATTTTTAGATTAATCTATTAAAACTTTCGAGCTTTTATTTATTTATAGATATGTAAAAGCTGCAGAGGCAATAAAATTAATAAAATATCATCCAATTTTAAAATTGAAGCAAATAAATATAATAGGTTAGAGTATGAAACATTCAAGTTATATTATATTGGAGAAATAGTAAAGATGGATTCTTAGAAGTGAAAAAATAAAGAAAAAAAAAAAAAAAACGAATTTCCTCTCGTTTCGTTTGATGAATGTTCAAAGCGTGTTGCCTGTTGAGATGAATCTATTTTGCGTGACTTATATTTGCCTTGATTTACAACTTACACATCAAAATATATTATTTGAAATTCATTATAAAATAACTACTATCTCGTTTGGTTTTTCTTTACGTACTCACACATACACTTGGCTTTTCTTTTTTTTTTTTTTGCTAATTTAGATTATGGATGTGCTTTATTACAACTCCTAAAAATCACGGTTATAAATTTTTTTCTTTTTACGATCTCCAGATGTACCATGGCATATATTTTGTTGGAAATCAACTATCTTGGAATTTTTTTTTATAGATTTTTCCGAGCTCCAATAATACACCGAAAAAATTTTCCAAATGACTTGAAAGAAAATTAAATAATCTAATTTAAATTTGAATAAAAAAGTGTATTAAAATTAATAACCACATTTGAAAAAATAAATTATAAATATCATTAATTGAACATTTATAAAGTTTATTTAAAAAAAAATAAAAAATCATTATATATTTATTATTTTAATTGAATAATAAGCTATTTATAAATTAAAATTATTATATTACTAATTGATTTATTCGTTGAATGCCATTTTGAAATTAAATTATTTATATAATTTAATTTTACGATGACCTTAGGGCTAATTGAGAACCCACCTCGGGTATAATTTGTCTAATAATTTATTAAAACACGAGATAAATAGTGAAAATAATTCGAGGAAAATAGAAAGAGAGACACAATAAAATCTCCACACGTTCAAAACCAAGTTTTCACATTCCATCACATTATCACCTACTGGTAAACCACACGCACGAAATACCTTGGTTTGCCATCATCATACCATATACACATAAATCTTTTATCATGAAAACACTGTGTATGCTGTATTAGCTATTTCCAAAATACTCCACTGGATGTGTTTATTATATACATACATCCAACACACACACAGCGACATACATACTTTTGTTATATATATTTATTCTCATTTACGTTCTAATACACAAATGAATATTCCAAGTGAATCAAATTCAAAAGCCATTCATATCTATTGTTTGATAGTATAATCATCTCTTCATCATTTTAGTAGATTAATTAATATACTCAAAAAATTAATGGATTAATTAACAGATATGATTTCCTCGAAAAAGAAAAAAGCTCATTCTATTCAACTTGATTATTTAAATAAAAACAAAAGACTACTATAAATATTCCACATAAAATTTCATTCATAATCAAATTTTTTTTCAAAATAAATATAAATTAATTTGTTTAATTAATAAATGTCATTATCAATTTTTATTTCATTTAAAAATATTATTATAAATTTTTATTAATATTACTTATTATTTTTTGTGTATATATTTTATTTTATTTTTTTCATTCTATTGTTTTTGGTTTTTTGTAAAATAATTTTTTTCGGAAAATATATAAAAGCACAGGTATGTCAACTGTCAAAATGTCGTTTGAATTAGGTACGCGAGACTGCGACCAGTCTAGACAGGCTTTTATATATACATGTATATATTTTTTATTATCTGTGTGTATTGATATGAACATATGTGTTTTATTTGTGTTTTTATGTGTGTGCATGTGTGTATAGGAAAAGGAAAGAGTAGTTACTGGCTTTTGGTAGTTTATTATCATTATTAGCTGATTCGCTAATTGATTTATTCGATTAAATGGGGATAATGACTGGTTACGAGCTCTCTTGCATCCCTTCCGTTTTGGTAAAGTTAATAGACCATTCTATGTCTCTGAGGGACAGATTATTATTATTATTATTTTCAATAAAGTTTGCTGTTTTTTTTTTTCAAAATCTCGTGAATATATATTATACTTAATGTCTATTAAAAAAATATAAATTAACTAATTAATAATTGATAATAATATTTTAGCTTTTTTTGGCATTTTTCAATTGAGGTAATAAATTGTAAATATTGTATTTATATTTACTGATAATGTCACTTGTTTCTTGCTGCTAAAAAGTATTCCGGATAGAAAAAAAAAACAAAAGAAAATTTGAATAATTCAGTAGCTGTGGGTAAAAGCCAAATGGACCAAAGCTCTCGGGGCTTTTTTTTTTTTTTTTTATTAGTTAAAATTTTCTTGCTATCTTTTGTTTTCTTTTTTTTTACGTTACGTCTCTGAAAAGTCACTTTGCTTATCTTACGAGTGCTACTTTCACACGTCTCAACTCATAATTTTTTTTTTTTTATTTTTCTGTCCTTTAATCCGACGATGTCTTGGCTCTTTTCTCAACAGCTTTATTAATCTTTGATGACCGTAAATGTAAAACGTCGGATGAGCTTTTATCGTTTTTTTCTGGTTTACGACATTCATCTTGGAGCTTTTTTTTTTTTATTTTATCTAGGTAATAGAAAAGAAAAAAAAAGAAACTGCAAATTATAATTTGTATTATCTGCAGAGATCTATATGGTTTTTTTTAAAAATTTTATATAAATTTAAAAATATATCAAGTCTTTATTAAGATAGCTCGTATAAACTTCAAATAATTTTTGTTTTAAAATCATTTTTCCTATTAATTTTTTAATTATTTTCACTGGAGAAATAAAATTCTTTCATGCAAGTTTAATAGATAATTAAATATGAAAAAATATTTTTATTACAATGGACTTTTAATTTTGAACAATCATAATTCCTTTTAAATTGTATTTTTTTTTTGTGTTTTCATTGTCCGATAGAATACTTGTAAAAATGTAATATCTTTTTCTAATACAAAAAAAAAAAAAAAAGAAATTATTTTTTTCTCTTCACTCATTGTCATGATTTTTTATTTAGAAAAAAAATTCAATTTAAGTCGTTTGTTTTTTAAGCTCTGTCTTTGAATTTGTACATTGAAAAAAAAAAAAATCAAAACTGTTGACTTCAAGCAATCGAATTTCTTCATTTATTGCCTTACCGTTGGTATTATTTATTTTATTTTTATTTTATTTTTTAACTCTATTGTGCTGTAGTGCAGTATATGTACTCTATGAGAATTATTGATAACGATATATATCTACAGATCCACATACTAAAAAATAGCAGCAAAGTTAAAAAAGTAAACAATGAAATATATTTTTATTTATTTTAAAACGAAAAAAAAGTAAACTTACAAATAAAATATTTTCATCACATACTTGTATTTCATTCCATTGACTTATAAAAAATATTAAACAGTCATTGACCTCTCTCGTATAGTTTGTCTTTATTTCAGTTCTATTTACTTTTCTTTCACCTCGAGTTTTTATTTTTTCCCCAAGATAATAAACATTTAAAAAGCATATCTCATCATTGTCAATAAACGAATGAAATATAAATAAATAATAATTAAAATATCAATCACGAGTAGGTGCAATATTTTACCAATCTCATTGTTGTTTTTTCTGCTTCATGTTATTTTTTTTTATCCTCTTCATTTTGAATTTATTATATCAACATTTTATCGCCAATCACTTGGACTTTTTTAGTTCACAGTTTTCTTATTACAAGCCAACAATGACATGTCAAAAAATATATCGTATCCTTCAACAAATAATCTTCAATATAGAATATTAATGTTGTATACACACAAAATTTTTTTTGCATATACAGGCGAGATTTAAACTCTATCAAAGGAAAAATAAATAAATCTATAGTAAAAAATAAATGATGGACACTTGTATTATATAAAAATAAACACTCGATATTTTATTGTGTTTTTTTTCATTATAATTTATTTATTTATCTATTTCAAGATATTTTATAATTTATTTTTCAAACAAATTTTAGGAAAAAAAATTTCCCCCTGCAAAGAAAATTCTCGTAAAATAAATAAAAATTTCAATTGCTGCTAAACTTGATTGCATTGACATTCAATTACCATTAATATTTTTATATTTATTATTTTTGTTTTTTTTTTTTAATTTACCCCTTACATAACTTATTTTTTTCCGGAAATAATGCCTTGTAATTTCCCCAAGGTCTTGTCAGCAAAGAATTAAGTATTGTGTTTTATGTGCGTGTTTTTTTTTTCAGTCATATACATGTATATATAGGGTAGATAAAACTGCATGCAACCATAAAAAAAAAAATCACGATGTGACGGGTATACAATTTTTTTTCGCCTAAATTATATGGTATTATGAAGTTTGTTTTTTTTTTCATTTATTTTTGGCTCTTTCTTTTCCTCGAAAAATCATAAAATTAAATTTTCCCCAGAAGTGTATATATATCTTATGGGAAATTTTAAATAATATGGGTGGCAAGTTCATGTCTTAGCTCGCTTCTGCAGCCGTCACTTTAACGTGCTAGTAGGTAGTGTCTTCTCAGTTCACGAGGTAAGCTGACTCTATACGTCACCCTCGGGAGTATACACTAAAGTGTAATATTCTTTCAAGATGCACAAGTCCGGTTATATATATACATATTAATGTTTGTATTTATTCTATATACATTTATGTTGATATAGTGTGTATATAGGTATATAAATATAAACATACACTTACCCAAACTCAGTGATATTAATAGTTGGGTATAAGACGACACAAGTTGAGACGATAGAATGTGATGTTCAGTTTATTCTCTCTTGCACCCCTCTCAAAGTTTAAACTTGTTCCACTGCACTATTTTCATACCATATCGTATTATTCCCTGAAGGCTTCATGTAAATGTTGTATAAATTACAGACAACTTCTCGCTTATCTTTATCATGTTGATTTACGTGTATATGACACTTTTATATACTATAAAAAATATTAAAATTTTACTATAAATATTATGGTATATTGAGATTCACTGACTTGTACAGTTATTTAAATAAAATCTTCAGAATTATAGTATACAGAATTATGTATACTTGAATTTTAATTCATTTTTTTTTATCTGTCAAAAAAATAAATTACAAATTATTTTATAAATTTATTATTTATCCAGAGACAGTTTAAGAAATTTTTTTTTTTTCAACTAAGTAATTATTTTATTCTAGAAAATTTTCATTCAAATGCGGTGAAAATTTGTCACTCATTGTGATATTAAAAAATTTTATTATTATTTTATTTTAAATATTATGAAGAAAAAAAAAAAAGAAAATACGTATTGTTATTTGGAGAATTTTGTAGTATTTTAAAATTACTTTTCACGATGACGTTTATTTTTTATTGTATGTCAAGTTTAAACGACAAATTACAAACGATAAATTGCACTTGGAGGCCACGTCGTTTATATACGATGCAATTAATTATGCACCTTGACTAGCCCGTCGACGGGTTCTCGGTAGGCGGAAGATTATTGAGAGTGAAAATAAAGGAAAGTCGATAAGCGAGATGAGAAAGAGAGAAAAAGAAAATGTGGAAAGAGAGTAAATGGTTTTTCAAATCTAGCTATCACCACCACAGAAGAGGGGTTGAGAGTAATGAAGGGTGAAAAAATAAAAGAAGAGAAAAATAGATAAAGAGATAAAAAGATTTCAAGAGAGAAAAGTGTCGTTGGAATAGAGTGTGTTATCGTAGAATTCTCACCTATACCTTTTCATTTCTGTTCTACTGTGAATCGCTTCCGACTAATTGAAAGTCGAATGGGAATTACAAACGATCGTGCCCACCAACACTTTCACAGCCAATCTTTCTCATCGCCCTAGGGTTACGATGAATAGCCTCAACGGGAGTATAATATAATCATGGTGATGCTAGTGGTGATGGTGGTGGTGATGAGGGTAAATGAATGAGTTTGCCTTAAAATTATTAAATATAAAAGCAACTATTATGAATTAACAATAGCAATAATGACAATGATGATAATGATAGTATTAAAAAATAAAATAATATATTATTAAACAATAATTTCAATTCATCTATTATTACATATTATCAAGCTGTCTAATGTGCCTTTTATTTATTTTACGATGAAAAAAAAATATCATAATTTAATTAATAATTATGACAGTTGATTGCTGATTGTCAAAATAAACTTTGAATATTATTCCATCATTATATAGAAAATATATTTTGTACATGAAAATTTACATGTTTATATACAAATAAAATTAAAATTGATTTATTTGACATTAATAGGACTAAACAGTTTGTGAAAAGGACATAATAATTATGTCAAACATGGAAAACAATATTATGAAAATAGCCACAATATAAAAACATCATTAAATATAAAATACATAAATATATTTATAGCTTAAATTGTATAAAATAAAATATAAAAATTACCAAAGTGTATATACATATCAATAATATGCAAAGTTGAAATATAATTTATACTCGATAATATACAATCTCGGTTATAGTGCAAGGGGTTGATATAAAAATGTGTATATCTATAGAGAAATTGTGTGGTTGGCTTGTCAGTGATGCTTGAATGAACATGCTGGTATAAAATATCTATATATGAGAATAAAAAGGAAGAAAGAATAAAAAAAAAAAAAAAATAAGAGTTACGTTTTAAAAATGGCGCACAGTGGCAGGTGGCTTGGTAGTTGAGAAGACGAAGAAGACGAAGAAGAAGAAGGGATCTTATTGGAAGAAGTAAAAGAGAGCTGCGTAATACAAATATAAATATATATGTCTAGGTGCATACTTGAAGATGTGGATACATATATACATAAGAAAAAGAACGCAAAGGTCCCGCAGGACCAGGACGTTCATACATATTTATGAAGATTTATCGTATGCACGCAAAGCTTTTCCTCTTTTGGCCCAGGGTGTCACAGACTGGTAGGCTTTTATGTGTTTTTTTTTTTTTATTATTTTTATTCAACTGGCTCTTTGCCTACATCACCTGTTCCACATGCATATTCTCACACGTACACCATGTACTTGAAGTTTTCATATTTAACCTCAACCCCATTGGTCGATATCATCACAACTACCAAGGTTTATATGTAAACGTTCAAAGAATTTAACCAATCTCAAAAAATAAAATGAAAATGAAAATATATTATTGTAACTTGGGGTCAAGGCATAGATAATATTTATTGAATGTAATATACTTATTCAAGATCATAAAGTATATGTCACATTACAATATCATAAATGTTTTTTTTTTTTTCTCTTTTTTTTCGGTTCATTTCAACGAAAATTGATATTTCCTGCACGTTTGAATTACACGGTATCTTCATTCAGTGATATAGCACTAGATTTAGTCAGCCAGCATTTATATAACAAAAAAGAATGAAAAAAATAACAGTTGATATAATCTTGGGTATCGGGTTTAATTGTGCGAGCATGATCCAATTTATTTGCCAATAAAATGAAAATTGAAATGAATGAATGATTTTAATATATTTATAAATTGTGGTTATGTATAATTTATATATACAAGTAGTCTATCAAAATTTATTCATGAGCGTATATTCATTGGAAATCATTTGGCAGTTTGATTTATTTTATAAATATATAAATGAAATGAAAAAGTTTAGATATTTTATTGTTGAATTGTCAGGTTGAATTAACCTGTACTCAAACTGCTGATACATAATTTAATTTTCAAGCTTCATTCATGTCACACACTTGTTCATATATATATTTGCGGGCAAATTTTGTGGCGGAATTGTGGAACAGTGGCCAGAATCATTTCCGGCTATACTACTGTTTAGTTTCCGCTACTTCCGTCAGCTATTTGTATCACTGCAGTGTCAACGCATGTGGTGGTTTTTTTTTTCTGTCTTTTTTTTTACCGCAATACTATTCTTCTTACAGTTATTTTATTATCATTTTTTTTCTTCTTTTTTTACTACTAATTTTTAGCTTTTTTTCTTTATGACTAGTAGTTTATCATGTAACCCCCTGTGTGGTCGTTTTAAATTTTATACCCCTGTCGCACCATCCGGCAAGTTTTTCATTTTAATTCTTTCCCTCGCGGGTACTCTACTTTTACATTGTTACTTTTTCAAGAACTTCATTCTCAACAGACATCATCTAATTTTTTTCAAACATATTTTTTTTTTCTTTCTATTCTTCTTCTTCTTTTACTTTTTTTCATCAGTTTGAATTTGAAAAATTCTAAATTCTGTTTGCAATGATGATGATGATGATGATATTATAATTCAAATTTTTAATATTTTTTTGTATTTAGTATTATTTTTGAATTTGATTTTAAAATCAGATCCCTCGTGGTGATAGAGCAACATGATGAACTCGACATTGGGTGGCCGGGGATATTATATTGAGACCTGATTATCTGGGAGTTTAATGGCAAACCGCGGCAGGCATTTACGTCAGTTAATGGTAGTCAAAATGACGCTACGATCGATAAAAGTGCTCGGTTCATTTCGCTATAGTCGAGTATTTTATTGGCTATATTTATATACAGTATATATATTTAGAGACAGGTGTGGGATCAATGATCGCGATTTGCTTTTAACCATCATTATACATCTACTTGTTCGATAAGAGTGAAATTTCGATAATTTTATTTTATCAATATTATAAGGTAAATAATAATAATAATATCATCAAATTCTCAAGTTAATTGTATACCTACTCTGGGCATCAGTTAGGTACCATCACATCAAAAAATTTCCATTTAATATACTCAATATAAATAAGTATATATTTAAAAAATATATTTTTTAAAATTCTGGAAAATTTTTAAAAATTATCGTTCGTTTGATATCCATGGACAAATTAAATTTTAAATATTTATTTTTTAATATTAATGAAGATTGAAGCATAATATTTAATGTGGATAATTATTAATTAATTATTAAAAATCCATGGATGTAATTTAATTTTATAAATTTATATTTTTTTAGTTTTAGTTTATTGTTCATAAAATTCATGCAATAAATGTTCAATAGTTATATTATTTTAATGACTATGAGCAATTGTTAATTAAACTGATGTTTTATTAAGCTTAAATTTGAACTACATATAAAATTTGTTTTACTACAAATTACAATAAATTGTTTGTAACGTAATATACACTCCAACAGCGAGATTTCTCTCATTTATTTTACAAATTGCTACAAATTATTTTTAGACTATTTATTTTCATCACTATAAGTTGATTTTACAAAATGGTCACTTTTAACCTTTTAATTAATCCTTAATAAACCTTACTTTTTCAACTACAAATTAAAACAATTATTCTGCAAATTACTACAATTTTAAATTCTTCCGACAGTTATTTCAATTTTTTTTTTTTTTTCATTTCAACAATTGTGGTTTAATGTTTACATCCAACATGAATTTTTTTAAGCAAATAGTAATTAGCAAGAAATAATCATTCTTTAATTTGTTTTAGCAAAAATATATTTTACTTTTTTAAATTTCTTTTTGAAATAATTGCTTTCATTTGTTTATGTATTTATTTTGTCTGAAAAAATTTTACTTTATTTTATCTACTCGAGGATGCCTCAAGGATAATATTCATGTGTATGTTTTCTTTATAAAATTTCACCAGATGTTACATAATCTTGTCGTTATGCCAAGAAATATGTCTGGATGTTGGTGGTGTGATTTCACCATCGAAGAACACCCATCATCCCTGATTGTTTTTTTTTCCTCCAAAATGGACAATGTATACAAGAGAATATTTTACATATATATTTGAAAATTTTAAGATATATACATATGTATATAAATGTAAACAACTACCATACATACAAGTTTTAAAAATATATTACCCAAAAAAAAAAAGAAAAAAATTTATTACCTATATCATAAAGGAATGTTTTTAAAATACAAATTGTGTCGAAATCAATCGGCTAGTTTCATCATTATTTTCATTTTTTTTTTCATCATCAAAGCCTTTTTTTGAATAGTTTAAACTCCAATAAATTTTTAATGACTTTTAAAAATAATTTTATACGCTTGATCTACTAGTAAATTTATTTATTAATTTATTTTCTAACAAAAATAAATAAATGATAAATAATTTTTTATATTATGCAGAAGCAAGTACTTGTAATATATAAAATTTTATTATGCTTTTATACATGGTACATAAATTTCTGGTACCTGAATGAGTTACATGAATGGAATTGATAAATCTATTTGATACGTTTTGAGATGTGTATACATAATCTATCGCAATAATCGCTCATGCAGTTGCAGCATCACTAATCTAAATGCTCGACGTACAAATTATTACAGTACAGAAATCTACTATAATCTAGCCACTAATGGTTTTTACTATTGAGGCATGTTGAATATTAATATTAAAAATATGAAAACAACCTTAATGCAAGTTTATTACAATTATTTATTTATTATTATTTTTTACAAATAATAATGTAAATTGCAGTGAAAGAGATTGAAATAAGAGTAAAAAAAAGGATTGTAAATGATGAAGAATAACGACTGAAAAAAGAATAAGAAAGATGAAAAATAAAAAAATAAAAAATACGCAGGATGACCAAAGAGTTTCAACGATCAAAAAGTTCTCTATTTTTGGTGGACACAGCGGGTGAGTCAAGTCCCGAAACAACTACTGCGATATATCACCCAACGACCACAAATCTCTTTGCCGGTGACTTCAAGACTTTTGGCTTTTAAAATCAACTTGAATAAACAAAGAAAGATATATAAAAAAATAAGACAAGCTGTATATGTATTTATATACATAAGTAAATTGAATGAGAGTATAGATTTTAAACGACGGGATGCCGAATTCGTATGTAACGATTTGATAGTTGACTCTTTGTCGTCCTCCATTCTCACAGCATGTTGCACATTAAAAGTAGCGTGACACACCCCACGATATTTTTGTAAAAATATACATTTTTTTTTTCGCGTTTTTAACACTGTTAAATTTTTTCATTATATTCTTATTATTTATATTTTTTTATTTTTAATACTTCATATGTGCTGTGATACTTTTCAATGGATATTTTTTGAGTCTCTTGGGATATCAATAACCAGAGGGACACTTTGTTTATTTTACCAATGATTAACCGAAATATTTTTCTAAATTATTACAACTGTCAATTTTTATATTCTTTTTTATTTTTTTTATTTTACCATATTTAAATTATTCAATATACTTCTATTTTTTTCAATATAAAAACATAAAATTTTACTTTTTATTTTCTAATTTTTTAATTATATTTTTTGATATAATTTTAATTATATATTTTCATTATCTATATTTAATTTTTTTGCTATACTATAGTTATTGTTAATGTGTATATCGTTGAGATGCAATTACATATATATGAAAATGAAAAAAAATAAATAAAAAATCATTGCAGTGCAGTGTACGTTAATTACTGTGTTACAACTCCAATTTACTGATTGCTTGTACTTGACATCAGGGACTGTGATCTCTCTGAATTCCATACAAGATTGTAAATTGTAAAGATCAAAGGCGCAACTGGTAATAATGGCAAATGACAACTAATTACTTAAGATTCCAATTAGCATCCTTTTTCATGCAATGAAATTAAAAAAAAAACAAAAATATATTGTTGAATGAAATTTAGATGTCCTTGAGTTGATTATAATTATACAAGAAATATAATTAACAACAACGAAAAAAATAAAAAATAATTAACAATCATATTATCCTTTTTTTAAAATATAAAAAGATCAGTTTGTTTAAATTTATATATATATTATTTTTAAATTAATAATTAGAGAAGCTCATAACATAAATTTCCAATTAAATTGAATTTTGAAATAACGTCAGTATCAATAGCAACTGCAATTAATTTAAAAGATAAATACATTTAATAAAAAAAATGGACACTTGTCAAATTTGATGTAAATGTAAACAGGACAGATTTATAGTGATGTATTATTTTTTCGAAAGACAAACGAAAAGTTATTTAACCAAAAACGTATATTTGATGTCCCACAGCGAGGAAAGAGAACTTTCTTCGTTTTAATTTTACTCTTCACAGTGTCCTCATCGTTCAAGTCATTTTTTTTGCTTCTTTTTTTTTGTTTGTTTTGCAACACAGAAACAAGACACAATAACAACCACAACGACAACAACAAAAACATAAAAATAAATAAATAAATAACCATCAAATCATGGGAAACAAGGATGTAAAAAAAATACTTGTTGTCATTTATTCACTCATTTATATACTCATAGTATGCTTTTTTATTTTCTTGTTCGCATCTTCCAAGATTCGACTCAATTAAGTAAGACCCTTGTGACTTGACAAAGTACGACATCATTGTTCTTTGATAGTCGGCATTAAAATACACAACTCAGACGACATGTCGTGTTTGTAAAAAAAAAAAATTTTCTTTTAAAATAACAACAAAAGTACAGTTAACATTTTGATGTTTATATGAAAAAAACAAATTTAAATAATATAATTTTAAAAAATTAATATAACACACAATTGATGACTGATAATTAGATATTGAAAGAAATAAAATTGTAAAAGTAAAATCAATTTGAAAGTTTAATTATATTTTTTATATCAAAGTGTTGATGTTTTTAATTTTTAATCAAGTTAATTTATTATTATTTTTTTTTTTTTTTACTTTTTAAATTTAATTTAATATAAAAAATTTGCTTCAATTATCAGCATCAAATATCTATCTGACTATTTGTTATCAGTTCAGATTAAATTGACGATAAAATCAATATCTTGTGTTTGTCGTGAAACCTTTTTATAAATTTTTCATTTATTTTTTATTGATTTATTCATTTGTTTTTTTTTTGTTTAGATTTTAAAATAAAAAATACCTTATTCATCTTCGTCATTATGATGGTTTTCATATGAATCTTCGAGTATCTTCGTCACAGATCGTTTTGCTGAATATCGAAACGGACACACCAAAAAGATACTCATTCTTCATTTCTCTAAATTTTTTTTAAAATTTTTTTTGCTCCTCTCATAATCTTACGTTTAATAAAAACATTAATCTGAGATCTCGATCTCGTAAAGTCCAAAATGCCACTCTTCTCTCTGCGTGTGTGTGTCTCGAGATATTTAAAAATGAAAAAAAAAAATAAAAATCATATGTATTTATTTGTAAGACGTACTCAAAGAAGCCGCGAAATAATCATATATAGAAAATACCAAAATGAACTAAGCATCTAATGACTTCAAGATCATATATATTTCAAGGGTATATAAATTTTTAATCTCATATTAAAATTTAATTTATCATCTAAATATATTATCTCTAATATAAATTAATATAATTATTTTTTACTTAAAATATTGCAAATTAAAAAACTAAAAACTTGAATTGTTACTCGTTTTTTATTTATTTTTTTCATTTTTAAATAACGTCTATAATTTTAAATGTATATACAATTTATATATATATAAAATATATATACTCTTTGATCTGAAAAAGAGACGTACGACCAACTTGACTTTGTGGAAAATCTACTTAAAGTTTTTAACGAGGATTTGAACAAGTCTTGGCTGTTCAAGTACCTTGAATGAACGAAAAAGAATAAAAAAAAGCAGCACAAGAAAATTTTGATGAAAGAAATAAATATATATATATTTTTTTTTTATATCAAATTTAAATTTCTACAGAAAGATTGTAAATAAAAAAAAAATCTATTGAAAAAATCTATATTGAAAAAATCTAGGTAAAAATAATATTCAATAATATGTAATTAAAATAATTTTATAATTGTAAAAATAATATAATTATTTATAATCAATAAACGTTATATTAATTTTTTTTTTTTTTTAAATGTCCAGACCCAGTTTAAAAGGCTCAAGCTTCCACCTGTTTGTTTGTATATATATAGATGTAAAAAATACACAAAAAAAAAATGTGAAATGGAAAAAGCCACTCCCTATTTCCTGTTACACGAGTTCGTTGATTTTACAAAGTTTTTTTTAGCTTCCTCTCTTCTAATTTTTATATAGGTAAATGGATACCACTAATGGCATAGTTGAAAAAAAAAAAAAAAAATGTACTTAGACCACAAGTACATAATATATTTTGTTGAACCCTCTGTGGATATATATACCCCTAAAAATATACCAAAAATATTTTTATTCTTCTTTTCTATCTTACCGAAAAATAAAATTTAAAAAAAAAAATAAATAACTGATGCATTTTATATACGTAACTCATGTCTACAGTAAAAACATACTAAATTTTATTTTGCTTTTTTTTATTTAAAAAAAGAATAATAAAAATTTTTCAAGTTTAAAAATATTTCGATAAAAAAACGTGGATGTTTTTCAAATCACTTAAAATTAAAATTACGTGAGATTATTGTTTTTAAATTAAATTATTATTTTATTCCGTTACATTGATGAAAAACTTGATATTTATAAATATTTTTTAAAATTTTTTTTCTTCATATCAACAGGTTCAATTGCGATATTTTATTTATACAAATTAATTCAACATGAACGTAAAATTATTTAAGAATTATTCAAAACATTAAAACAACTTTTTATAGCTTTTATGTTAAATTTTTTCTTTTTTTTTTTTATGTACTATTAATGATGTTCAATGTACATACATGTAAAATATTTGAATATTAAAACGATAATTTTTAAAAACGCCCTCATTATCATTTATCGTTATTCTTATGCTAATGCGATGACCAAAGATTTTGCAAAATTCAATAGTCACACTTGTCATGATAAAAAAATAAAAAAATAAAAAAATATTTATACAAAAAAATGATTGATTGATACTGAATACATGTAAATCTTTGACTCTATCTCAATCAACTTATCCATTTAATTTTATTATAGTTTTATATTCAGTTATTCTAAATTATTTTTTTCTTTCTTATTTTTTTCTGAATCATTATTTATATATAATACACAATTATTCAGACATTTGTTTTTAAGTTTATTTATTTTTTATTGTCATGATAACATTATTATTTTTGACGTGTAAATCAACATTAGTAAATAATAATAATTGAATATTTACAATGTACTTTGAGTAATAGTTGTAACATAGGTGAAAACAAATTTAAAAAAAAAAAAAAATTCAAAATACCATTTAGTCACGCGATTATAACATTGCCTGTTTCATTCCAATTTTCATTGTCATTATATTTTATTTTCGAAAATATTAATTCTCAATATCATATCTGTAACACGATCATCCCCCACAATAATCAAACCCACCCTCTCGTTTCAAATTTGCATTTAAAATATTTTTTTTTTTTCAATAATCAACATGAAATAACATTCAATTATATTTTATTTTTTTAATTACATACATTGAATATTTAAAAAAAAAAAAAACGTCAAATTAAATGTAAGCTTATATATTGTTAAATCTTCGAATCATTATTATTTAAAAAATTGATTTATATAGTATTTTTTATTTCAGTAAAATCACTTTAGTTTAATTTTTTTGTGGATATTATTTTCATTCATTTTTATTATATTTATTTGCAATTCTTGTGCATATGCTAAACCGGTTATTTTTGGGGGGTTAAAGAGAATACATATGTCTGAAGCAACTTTGTTATTTTGCCGATCCGATATGTGCGATTTGTGGTTTATATATAGGGAAGCTACTTTTGGAGCCGCATCAACGACATTCCGTGGTGACAAGAAATGCGCACCACAGTGAAAGCCATCATGCAAATTCTTTGATATAATACAATATATAATGCGTGGAACAAAAAAATATATACCAAAAGGGTTTTTTTATTTTTAGTAATCCGGTTTTTATTTTATTTTTCGAATTTCATCTTTAAAATTCGTTATGGTCATATGATAATAAATGCCAATAAATAAAAGCTTGTGTAATTTTTAAAATTATTATTATCTTTAAATATTTTTAATATTAAATATCAATATTATTTCAATTTTAATTGATTACATTTATTGTAATTTTTAATTACACAAAATGAAAATTCAATTTTTAATTAATTTGAGGGATAAAGTAATTTTTAAAATATATTTTATTTATTTATTTATTTTTTTCATTTAAATTTTGTTAATAAAATTTATAGATGAATGATTTATGAATGTTTTTATAAAGGTTTTTATAAAGATTGACGAATGTAGTGTTTAAAAAATAGTTGTAGAAGCGTGTTTACCTGCTGACCGACCGATAAACATTTTGAACAAAGCAATTTTCGAAGCGTAACAAATTTTTAGATTTTCTCTAGGCCGCTGAGAGAACATTTATACATATATCTATATAGATTTATACATATATATATAGTGTGCTTGGTCGAATGTCGAAAAGCTCCAGTGAAGCGTAGTAAACATCAACGGACCACTCTCGGAAAACTGTGGGTATGTCGCCGCTAGCGATAGCAGTCGGATTTTTATTCTCATCTTTTTTTTCCAACATTTTTTTGATGAAAAAACTTGTCGTAAAAACTGATGACAATACGTACTGAAGCTGAATAAAGATAAAAAATAAAAAACAATTCAAGAAAAATGTTTTTTCAATAAAAAGAAAATTTAAAAAAAAAAAGAAAAATAGATAAATAATAATTTAAATTTTTTTATACTGTCAATTATGAGGTCATAAAAATTATTTTTATTTTGTTTATTAATAAATAAAAATTATTCATATATTAAAAGTAGAAAATAAATAAAATGAGATGTATATAGTGAAGTGTTATTTTGTTGTAAGTGGATTTTAATGACCGGATGACGCCTAGACCAATTCACTTGAGAGACATTGAATATATTCAGAAAACTTAACTGCTCTACTGAATACCCTGATAGAACTGATAATCGTTGTATAAGGTATTTATGCATCAGCAAACAATTTACTTGGTGTACTTCATGAGGTATAGAATTATCTATATATAAATGTATCTGAGTACATTGGTGTACTTGTATCTGTAGACTGTAACAGCAGTCTGTGTTGATCTTGTAGTCAGCGAATCAGTTAAATCTCTCTCTTCTCTTTCTAACTATAAATCTTTTGTCTCTATTTTCACAATAAATAAATTGTTCAATTTACAAAATTGTCGATTAAATCTACAATTTGTGAATTTAATTTTCTCCAAGTTTTCCTTTCTGTCCATCTTTAAAAAAAAATAGCAAATAATTTTATTTTTCTTCCAAATCTCATTTTTTTTTTACTTTTTTACTTTCCAATTTGGAAAATTTGTTTTCTTTTTTTTTTCTTTCATTTTATGCTTTGATTTTTCATTGGCTTTTCTTATTTGCTTTAGGGCCAACAAAAACGACAAGATTGAGGTCAAGGTATTTTTTTTTATTTATTTTGTTTCATTTTTTTTTTTTTTTATTTGTATAACCTGGACTGTCGAATTGCCATCCAATTTTCTCGGCTTCGTACAAGTACTGCGATTGGAGCTGAAAGAAGACACAAGAGTGCTTTTCTTGTGGATCCATTCTTTGACCTCATCTTGAAAACTTGAATTTTTTTATTTTTATTTTTGTGTATCTCAATGCTCAATCGATTTAACAATATAGACAGACATATTGACACGCTCTAAAACCTACCAGGCAATTTGATTTTCAAATTACAATCAGTTGTCAATACTTGCCTTTTTTTCTATAAATTTTAATCTACATTTTATATATTTAATATTCTTTGAAGAATCAATATCTGTTGATGAAAAAAAAAATTATTTTCAATTTTTAAAAGATAATTTAGCCAAGTTGTTCGATAAATTATTTAAAATATACCTCCAAATCTGTGGAGCATCGATACGATACTCTCTCAATATGTGTGTGTTTGTGTGTTTAAATTTGTGTGCTAAAGTTGATAACAGTTTTGTTTGTCTATTGAAAATAATGCATTGTTTATAGTCAAATATTATCACAAGTTGGTCATGTATAAAGCAAGAATTATAAAATAATAGATTAAAAAAAAAAAATCTAAATTTATTTTCATTACGTTTGAACTCAGCACAAAACCACGAGGTGGCTAATAACTTTTGACCATATACATTGAGTCAGCTTTTAAGTTTGTATAATTGAAAGCTGATATCATGCGTTATAGTTTAAAGGTTTCTACTAATGATTAGCTAGGATTTACTTTATCTCAACTGAGTGAATTCAATTTATGTATTTGTGGTCAGTTTTAGTTTGATATATAAACAGTTGAAATTCATTTCACTCTGAATATTCATTATCAGTTTTCAAAACATCAAATATCATCTCAGCGTACACAAATACATTTTACATTTAAATTAATATGTAAATCATGATAAAATTTAAAAAAAAATAATAATTTAAAATTTAAAAACAAAATTCGTTCAAATCTTTTTTTTTTTTTCATCATTTTTAAATAATCTCTTTGTTCTAATGTTATTTCTACTCTTAATGTTAAAAATAATATATAAGTATATAAAAAAATTTTTTTATTGTTTTATACCACCCTCACAAAACAAGCTTTCTTTGTTGATCAATTCGAATTTAAAAATCGTGGGTAGTTTTAACATTCATGCACTTATTACGATTAATAAAAAAATTTTCAAACTTTTTTCATTCACCAAGTAATCTTGATTCAAATCGTATTTCTTTACTTCAACAATAACAAACAGAAATAAAAAATTTTATAGTTTGATTAAGTTAAAGGTACAATATAAAATATAGTATTTAATGGTCATTTTAATTTACCTTAATGATAATTTAAATATACAAAAATATACAAAAAAATAAAAGAAATAAGTTGAGAACAATTATTTTATTTTTCATTGTTTAATATTCAAGACAATACAAGTCAAAACAAACTGTGACTCTTGAACTTGTATGTATATTTCTGCTGCTTGATGTGTTTTAGTTTGTTTTTTTTTTTTTATTTTTATATACCATATTTTTTATATTTGTTTGTAAATGATGTTCAGACATGTCTGGTTGTTGTGTTTATATATTCTGTATCTCCTTTATTCAACTTAGCTAAATTCAATGTGATCTCTGGGCACGAGACATAATGTGAAAACTGAGTTTCATCGTATTTCTGTATTTATATACATACATCCCTTTTTTCACTTTGGTCAGACATGTCTATGTCATTTTTAGTCACGTTTTACTATACACAAAGTAACAAATAATGTAACAGTGACGTGATGCATTATTCTGACCAATGGCTAACTTTACTTCCCACACACATTTATGAGAAATTTTTTCATTTCATCTTTTATATTTTCTTTTGTTTTCTTTTATTTATTAATTCAATCATTTTTTTTTTTTTTCTTTCATTTTAACTTTATAATATTGTTTGACTTATTTCTAAACTAGAAATTTTTTTCGTATTTTATTTTTATATTACATACACGTTATCTCAAAATTCTATATCTAAAAAAAATTTTTCTTTTATATGTTTTCTACCAAGGTAATATTTTATTCCATTCAAATAATTTTCCATTTAATTATATCAAAAATAACAACAAATTTCTTTTTTTATATTACACACATTATACAAATTTCTTTTTTTTTTTTTTTAATATTGTTCAAGGCCGAACGAACATGCTTATAATTTTTTTTTTTTCTAATGACATTTGTCACGATTTATAAATTAAATCAACTCACACACAAACACAAAGAATAAATAAATAAAATTTATAAATATATTTAAAAGTCAAAGAAACAAATGAAATGAAATTTTTATAATAAATTTAATAATAATCGTAGTGTAATATTATCTGTGATTTAAAAAATAAATATCAAAAAAAAAATAAATAAATAGACGAGTGGGTTTGTTCATAATGGCACAGTAATTTCATGACATTACAAATGTTACAGTATACATGTATAATATGACACTGTTGAAAATCGTAAAACTCGTGCGAAACCAAGCAAACAAAAAATAAGACTATATATAAAGGTCATTTGCATAATAATATAAAAAAAACCAGTGTCATTAGAAAAATATAAAAAAAATTTAAATATTATTTGACAAACAAGAATTAATAATGCGTGTGTAATAAAAAAAAAAAAAGATTTAATATATGTATTTTTTTTTAAATTTGGTTTAATAAAAAATAATAATGTTTCTCATTTAAAAAAAAAAATTTATTATATTCTTAAAATGGAATATTTTATTTTTATTATTTTCATTTTTTTTTCTTTTATTTTTCATATTAACCACCTAACCGTACTTAATTATCTACTTAAAGTAAAATGAGACGATAAGTTTTTAAAACTCTCTGGTTTTTTTTTTTCAATAAAATAATAAACCAATATCGATTTTATTATGAAATTAAAAGTATTTTTTTTTTTATATTAATTATCGTTAAATCTTTGAATAAAAAAAATAAATTTAAATTTCAAGATGAGTTTTCAATATTTTCTATTTTTGATTATTTTTTTTTAACTTTTAATTTTCTTCTTTATAATATTATACGGTAGTTTTGTAATTGGGTAAAGTTTAAGCACTTGTCGATTTACAAAATTCTCTTATATTTTTACATATTTCTTTATAAAACTGAATTTATTATTGTCTTGGTTACACGAATGCTAATGGCAAGAGTTTTTTCTTTTTTTTTTCATTATTGTTTCATCAAATAAGACAATAAAAAAAAAACAAAATTTAAATAAAATATACAATATTATTGATCTCAAAAAAACAAAATGGAAAATATTTTTTTGATTAATTTTTCTATTTTTTTTTTTGAAAACAATTTGTTTCATATATGTGTTTGAGAACAAAATAAAAACTCCAAAGAAAACGTGTATGAAAAACGATTTAAAAAAATAAGAATAAAAAATAAAATCAATAGAAAAAAAAGCATTGTAAAAAATAAGTGAAAATTTCGATTGAGTTGAGTATCGATGTGTTCATATTGAAAAAACTTTATTCAACCGCACGAACTTAAAAAATTTAGTAACCCTTCAATGTCAAACAGTCGGATGCAAAAAACATTACCAGACATTCAAAGTATATTTTCTTTTATATTTTAAATAATTTTTTTTATATTTCAAAAATGTCTATCAAATTTATCCTCTTGGCAGACACTTGCAGATAAATATAATTTCAATATTCCTCCAAGAATGTCTTGAAAAAAAAATATATAAAAGCATAAATTATTGATTTTTTTTAAGTAACTTTTATTTCTTTATTTTAAACATTTATATTTATTATTATTCTTATCAATATATTCCAAAATCAATACAAAAAAAACTCATTATAAAACAAAAAAAAAAAAAATACAAAGTATCTATTTTTTTTTTATTTATTTATATTTTTTTTCTGGAAAATTTCTGCAACCTTACAAATACCTGCCGATCCTTCTGGTACATAGTAAAGCTCAGAAAAGAATCTGATAGAAATTTTAAAGATGAGGCATCTGACAAAAAATAAAAAAAATAAAGATAATAAAATTTTTTTTTAAATAAATAAAAAAAAGCTCTAAAGAAAAATATTGTAGATCAAAAGAACGACAAAAAACCAAAATTAATATTTTTTTTTTTCTGTTAATTCTTTTGAGGCAACAAAAAAAATAAAATCCTCAGTAAAAAAGTGTCTAAAAATCAAGAAAAAATGTTACAGTGATTCTGGAAAATTTTAACGATGTCTTGTGATTTTCATTACACTTTGGCATCATTTTCTTTTTTTTTTTTTTTAATTTAATTTTTTCGTTTTTTACTTGCACTTCTATACTGACTAATTTCATTCGACATACTTTTATTTTTTTCTTCATTTTTACAAAACACATACAACCACTTTTTCAAATTAAAAAAAAAAATACATTTTAAAAGAATATATATAGTTTTTTTATTAACTCGGTTGACGGAAATATATAAAAGCCGAATGTATTTTTTATTTTAAATATAACGTATATAAGTATATGTAAAAACTTTTTAAATTTTTATAACGAAGTTGGGCTTTCATGCATTTTTACTATCAAAAAATATATATATGAAATAAAAGTTAAAAGAAAAATGTAAAAAGTAATTTAGTTTTTTTTTTTTTTAAAGAAAATATATACATCATGTTTTAATTATTTAAAAAATATATACAATTTAAATTAATATATAATTTATTCAAAAAATTTCAGCTTAAATAAAAATTAAAATTTAAAAAAACAAACAAATATTTTTCTAGAAATAATTATTTATAAAAAATGTGGATAATTATTTATGCTGGTGCTTAATGTCACATCAAAGATCGTTGCTCATCTATTCAAAAAACAGGAAAAAAAAAAGAAAAAAAAAGTGCATTCAAAAGATAAAAAAAAAAATAAAAAAAAAATATAATATTTTCCATGGACGAATGAAAAATCGTTGGTTAGAAAAATTAAAATTCCAGTGAGGCAATCGAAATACATATATATTTCTATTCCACATAGAAAAAAGAGGATCAAATGTTTGAAATAAAAAATGATGGATAAAAAAAAAAAAAAATAAATATTAAAAAAAAACTTTAGAATTGGTATACGCAAAATTGGATAAATCATGTCCTGTGTTCACGACAGCTGTGCAACTGGCGGTGCAGATTCGTTCGTCACTTGGGGGTTGACGGTTTTACGGTATAAAAAAAATTCGTATATTTATATATATGTATAGATATAAATATTAAGTACCGTAAATAAGAGATATGTTGTATATACTATAGATCACATAAATATATATATACGCGTGTATTTATGAGTTGAATTTGTTTATGTATATTGGCTTGGAGGGTTGAGTGAATGAATGAAGGGTTAAACTTCGACGTCGTATTCACCAGTTAGGTAGGATTACGAGTTGTCGTACATTACATACTTTACTTCAGTTTGTTAGGGCATTTTACTGAAGAAAATATTATGTAAAATATATTACACTTGTTATTTTAACACACTAAAGTAAAACCAATAAACAATTTTTATTTTATTTTGTTTATTTTTCATGGCAAGTGTACAAAAATTTTAATTTTTATTAATTAATTCGTTTATTTATATGAATATTAGTTTATAGGATTATGTTGGTTGCAAAATATTAAATTAAAATAAACAAAATTGATTAATTTAAATAATAAAATTCTTTTCTAAATTTTTATAAATATCCAAATCGAAATATTTATTTTTTTTATACTTTATTATTGTTACTGATTTACGTGACCTCAAATGTGAATGTAAATAGTCAAATCAATAGGTTTGACAACCTTATACGATATATAATAGCTCATATTGATAAAAAAAAAAACAAATTTATTCGTTGCTTAAAAATGTTTAATGATTGACACATTGATATTATACAAAAATAAATTCATTCAATAATAAGAATTTTTTTGTTTTTATAATTTTTTTTTTTCGTTTTGATAAATATATACATATATATATTTTTTGGATATGATTAATGATGAACAAATGTGTGTGTCTGTGTGTCTACGAATAATACTCATGGGATCATTTGGATTATGACGATTTATCGATATTTTTTTATTCTTTTTTAAATTCATTCTTTTTTTTTGTATTTTTCATTATACTGTGATGTTATTCATGTTTTTGATATAAATGAAATAAAAAAAAGACAAAAAAAATATGTCATCAAAGAGGGTTTTTTTTTAGACAGAATAAAAAGAATTATAGCTTGACTGAGATTTTAATTTTTATGGTACATATGAATATGTAATTAATACAAATGTAAACTAAAAATCATTTAATCACTTTGATAATCATAAGGATGTATCTCTCTGGGCTCTGGCTTTTCAAAAATCCATTTGTATCATTTTCAACTATTTCCATGATCCAGATAGTCCTTGAATAATTTTTTATTTCGATAGGATTGTTCATTTTTTTTTCTCAATTTCATCAATAATTTATCTTATAAAAAATAGAAATAAATAAATTATTTTAATTTAAAATTAAGTTGAAATAATTGCCAATCATTCAGCCCAAGTGATTAAACAACACTTGAAAAAAATTAAGCTGATATTCTACTTTTTTATTTCTTTGATATTGCTAAATTTTTTTAAATCTGATATATAAGATATTCGAAACTTTGAGAAAGGATGTTACAATTTATATACCACAACTGGCATTAATCTTTCTTTCGATATATTTGATATTAATCGGTGGTTTTACAAAATAAATTTGTACGTTGAGTATTTTTAAGTATTTAATGATCCTCTCTATATATTTTTTAAATATGTCGTCGTCGGATACTTACATCCACACATGCCAACTTGACATTCCAAGCAATCATGACCACCATCATCAACCAATTCTACATTTACAATTTGGATATGTATTTGTAAATTCCATCAAACTTTTATTATTATTATTATCATTTTCATTATCATTCCGGAAATTAATTGAGTATGATAGCATCGACTCTATTGAAATTCTCATAAGTACACTCAATTGAATTTTTTTTATCAATTCCAGTCAATAATTGATTATTTAATATTATTTATTCTATATTACTTTATCAGTATATAAATTGTAATTTAAATTTTTTACTGGTTGATTTTGTAAAAAAAAATGATATTGAACTTTTAATTTTTTTATATTTTCAAGCAAGACACTTTGATCAACAAAAGAAAAAGGAATATATAAATTCTCTTCTCTTCAAATGGCAAATTTCATGAGCCATAGAAAATGAGTCTTCATGCTCAAGCGAGCCCCCAGAGGCGAGACCCTTCAAATTCTAGATAATTTTTATCATCATTATTGTTGTTATTTTTGTTTTTTTTTTATTTTGCAATATACTTTTTTTTTTTTCTTGTCATATTGTCGATAAAATGATTGGTTGTGATGATATTGTCAGATTACCCAAGTCATATGTTGATCGTCAATTTTATTTTTGCGATGATGAGAAAAAAAGGAAAAAATCAAAGAAAAAAAATAACATAAAAGACGCAAAAAATTGAGTAGACAAGTTAAGATGAAAAAAAAAATAAATGAAATAATAAAATGATATATAAAAAAAGAAAAATAAATAGTGATATCCAACCAATTTCCCACGGATTCATCGTCGTTTTAGTTTTTATATCATTCTTGATCGTGTATTTTATCCGACAGAAGCTCAAACCAGTGGGTTTATGGCTGTTCTTGGTAAAAATTGACGGGTCTTGAAAAAGAGATAATAAAAAAATATAAAAAATATAAAAAATAAAGATAACATAGTTGTGAAAGGTGAATTGAAGAAACAAGAAAAAACTAAAAGTTGTAAGAACAAGCCTTGAGTCAAAGCAAGGCAAAAAACATTTAAAAATAAGAAAAAAAAAGGAGAGAAAGAGAGGAGAGGAGAGAACGAGATGATATAAAAAAATGTTGTAAAAAAAAAAAAAATTAAATAAAGAATATAAACAGTAAAAGACAAGCAGTGAAAGAAACTGAAGTCATGGCAAGGAAGGACATATGAGAAAGAGTTTGTATCCTTTGCTGGAGACCCTAATGGTGGTATATAAAACAAGGCTGATATAATCGATGGTCATTAGTCCTCGGTCACTGGCTCTTTTGTCTTTATATTTTATTTTTATTTTTATTTTTCTCTTTTTGGTTTTCTCTGTTCAACTCATCTCTCTGGACCAACAAGTCCAGAAATTCCTGTAAATCCTTTTTTTATTTTATCTTGATCTTTCTTGGTCATATTCATCCCTAGCCAGTTTGTTTGTGGCCTAACATACGACATCGTGATGACACGTGTTTACTCGCTAAAAGACCGACAAACCACGTACCATCACACAGCCAATTACGTAATTCATATGGAATTTTAAATATATATAAACAATAATATAAAAATATTGATAAACTTTAAACCATCCAATGCACGCATCATATTATTATTTCATATCCAAAAATTATTTTTAAATTTTAAATAATTCAACATAAAATATATTTTTATACATGAAAATTATATTTTTTTTTGACATTGATAGTCATGTTAATATATTTATAGTGTATCTCAAGTTATCAGACAGCCCATTTTGATTTTTTTTTTTTATTTCACTCCAAATTCTATCGTTACTTCAGTTTGCCCCGTGGATAAAAATATAAAATAATTTTTCGCTCGTGCCGCCCATGATACAATGTAGACACGCGATCTTTAAAATTTTTTTTTTATTTATATTTTTTCGCATACACAACAAGAGGTGCATGTGATACCTTAAATACCTGCACACACACACACAAATATAAAATGCAATATTATGAATGTTATATACTGTTTTGTATACAACATTTTGTTATGGTGGTATCATCTATTTTCAGTGAATTTACATACCTGGCGCGCGTATACATTGGTGCACACCTCCCAGGTGAGAGAGTTAATTTGCTTGCGATCCCCGTGCGACGCCCCAACATCTGTTTTCAGTCACGGTATATATAATATTATCTGTATATTTTGTATATATACACCTGCATGCGATGGCATACTTGTAGACATCTCTCTACTACTACCTCTTATTTTAACCCTCTCGTGAAAACATTCAAAATTACAATACTGTATACTTTCATTAATTTATACTTAGACATGATTTGCAAACTGATAAAATAATATCTCAATTAAAATTATTGTTTATCTTAAATCAATTATTATTTACATCTTTATTTCTATTTTTTATTTTTCATCTTTTATAAAATTTGATATTGAATATTATAGGTATATATTTGTAGGTAATTTCTTTGTTGTTTTTTTTATTTAATATTTTATAAAGATGAAGAATTGAATGAAAATAATATATCTGCAGGATATTTAAGTGCAAAAAAATCAAGATGAATCATGATATACCTCACTTATGTTTTTATTTGTTTTCTGTATTTTACCTTATTTTTGTTTTATTTTTATCCAGTAAATGCACATATACACACAAAAAATAAAAGCTTTATTTTTAACAAATCATATATACTCAAATATGAATAAAAAAAAAACAATATCAGAATGCACCCTCATCTACCATATGTTACCGTCAACATTCAGAACTTTGATAGACACTTAAACTCAATGTCAAAATAATATTTGCCCTCAAGTAATATTTCATGATTTTTATTGCTATATATTTTATATTAAAAAAATAAATAAAATCATGAAATATATTTACATTGAATATCAAATATCCTATTCATCATGATTATGCAAAGCTCATTCAATTTTTCTTTTTCTCTTAAATTTTTTCTATCAGTCTATTAAAAATACATTTAACATTTTAAAAGCTTAATCAATTTGAGATACATGCACGTGAATAAATTTATTTATTAAATAATGATAAAAACAATAAATAAATTAACAAATATAATTTATTATCATTATATTTTTTTATACTGAGGTGAGAGACGAAAAGACGTAGTGACGAATAACATGATATCACATTTTGTTGTCGCATTTCAAGGTAAATAATGTATATTTGTGAGGCGTTATATTGTTATCTTATGAGTTATGAATGCCATTTTTCAACTGGCAAAAGAAAATATCATTTTTTTTTACAACTACTTTTTGTTATTATTATTTTACAAAAAAATAATATATAAATATAAAATGTAAATGATAAAAAAAAAATAAAAACGGAATATCCTTTTTTTTTATATTATTTATTATTTTCATACGCATTTATAAAAATGAATATTATTCTTGCAAAACTGACAAATAACTGACACATCAAAATTCGTATATACAATGAAAAATAATAATTAAAATGAATAATTAAATTTAAACATTGAATTGCACTTTTCACTTTGACGTGAATTTGTCTATCAATTTCAATCACCAATTATTATTCGATTGCTGACGTATTATTTATAAACTATTTGAATATCGGGAAATTATTTTTTCATTATGAAGAAGAAAGAGACATTGTTATTGATAAAAATTATATATTAATTACATTTAAATTTATGGCAGTTAATGACAATTATAATAGAAAATTTATGATATTTTTTTTATTTTTAAATCGTACATTTTTACATTAACTATATAGTCATTTTAATTTACAACAAGATGAATTTATTTATAATAATTTTATAATTTATACAGGCTATAATAATAATGATAATTTTTTATTAATATGAGTGATGCACTGATGGTGTAATTGCATTGAGTATGTATAATATTGTATTGGACTTTATGCACTGAATTTACCACACTGATGTTTGTTGTTATCGACAAGCATAAAAGCATTTTAGTACAGTAAATTTTTTGATGTTATTAAAGTCAATTTTAATAACAATATTACTTGTTTACTTCATTTTTTTTGACATTAAATACACCAATAAAAAAATATATTGTAGATAAATGTAATAATACAAAAAACAACTCAATACATTTTTTTTTTTTTTACAATTGTTTGTAATATATTTTTGAATATTTTTTATTTTTTCATTTGTTTATTTTTGTTATGTATATTTACAACAAAATAAAAGTAATTTCATTTTTTTTTTTTGTTTGCTTTTCTTGACTGTCAAAACTACTGTGTAGTGGAAAAAAAAAATGAAAATAAAAATTCAACTCTCATCAAAGTAAATTTATAAAAATTTTTTATTTTCTTGCTAGAATTTTATATTTTATATTATTTATGACACAATGAAAAATAGGAAACTTTTTAGTAAAAAGTTTTCCAATTTTTGGTCATGAAAAAAAAAATTTTAAAATATATAAAAAAGTCGATTTGTAGAATGGCGTGTAGGATGGCCAATTTCAGTCCGAACAAAGACGATAGCCAATCAAGATAAATAGAAAAAAAAGAAAAAAAATTTACTCATTCTGTATATGTGTTGGTGTCGATAGTAGCTTTTGATAAGATTTTTTATTTTCTTCATTTCATTTCATTTGAAGATTTCCTATTATTTTTTTTATTTTATTTTTTTTCTATTAAATTCTATTAGACCTAGTCGACTTTTTTTTTTCTTTTATTCTCAAAGTTTCCACACTATCGATCAGTATTTCATTTTTGCATTGCAAATTAATCAAGCAATTTACAATATTAAAATCAATCAAAAAGGAAAAAAATTCAAGCACTACTTGCCATTTAAAAAAAAATAAAAAAAATTTGAAAAGTCAATGACGTACTACTTTTTTAATTTTAACGTTAGTAACTTCGTTTCAGCATAGTAATAAAGTTGGTAGAAAAAAAAATCATAAAAATATCCTTCAAGAAATAAAGTAAAAAAAAAAATTGATTTTCAATAGATTTATTTGTATGGTAGAAATTTTTTTAGTATTATAATTCTTGCTTGAAAATATTGATCCATTAATAAAACGTAAATTGTATAAGCTTCATGCTCTGCCTTGTCAATTAACGTCTTTGGTTAACCGAGGGAAATTTACCTTCATAATTTGAGTAATTATTAAATTTTCTCATATACTTCTCATATACATTAGAGTCAGACTATATGTGAGACAGTTTTCTAAATTTTAAAAATGTTTTTTTGATGATTATTTGACAAGTGAAGTTGAATTAAAAATAATAAAAAAAAATAGTTTCATAGAAATTTAATGTAAGGCAGATTTTACAAATGACAACTATAAAATTGACATGAACTTGACTATCAAAAGCATGTGTTGTGAATTTAATAACAACTTATAAAATCATAAATTCGTTTGTCACTCAAAAACACACAAAAACTTGTGTTATAAAATATTAATATCACACTGATTTCGTCGCTGTACATTTAAGTAATAAACAAAAAAAAAATAAATCAATTTTAATACTATAATAATATTTGTATATTCTTTTAAAAATTTAATTTAATTTCTTTTATTTTTTAACATTTGTTTCAGGTAAGAATTATACATACAATATCTTTGGATTTAAAACTTCCAACTTCATCAGCATTCAACTTTTGACAAAGTCATTTGGTAAGTTTTTCATAGTTTATTTAAATTCAACTAACACATACAAGCAACACCGAGTGTGGTCCAATGATTAAGGTTTGTAAAAAAAAAATTTTTAAATGAAACATTAAATTTATTTTTAACTATAATAAACATTAAAATGTCATAAAAGTTTGTGTTTTAAAAAAAAAATTAAATATACAATAAAGTTTTGATTTACGAATAAAATAATTGTTGCTGTGATTAATAAAGTTTTTTAAGATATTTAAAAAAATATTATTATGTTTATTATCATTGTTTAAATAAACAATATACAAATATATATTGTATTAATTATATTTTCAATTGAAGTAAATTTAAATTTGTTATTCAGTATAATTTATCCATACAAAGTAAAGTTACATATATACATTACAGTTGAGTTTTAGAATATCAAATAAATGCATTTATAATATGCCCATAGGCAACAAAATCAGTTGAACAAAGATTTGATATTTTGCCAAATAATCCATGCATTTGAAATGCAAATACATGAGTAATTTTAATTAACAAAAAAAAATTATATATATTTATTTCAATATTAATCAGACAATTATATAATTTATTATTTGGATGTTTTAAATAATATAATCTGAAAATAAAAATAATACAATAACAAAATTTCAATGATATAAATATACAAAATAAATTCAAAAGTATTTTATTATAAATTTCATAGAAATATTATTTATCATGTATGAATAAATTTCTCAAGAATTTGTTCTTGTCAGCCGAAATATGTATGTGCAGTATGCAAAGCAGCTGAGAGTTTTCCTTTAGTATAGAATAGTGAATAGTATAGAGAGAAAGTATAGAGAAGATGAGAGAGAAGTGTACATACCAACACACAATTGGATCGTGCCAGAGGACAATACATCCGATGAACCCTTTGACACGCCAACTTGCCAAGTATGCGATATTGCATCTAGACTTTTATCATGCATATTCACCTAAGTATTATTTTCAATGAGCTATAAAAGAAAAAAAATAAAATAATAATAATGATGATAATAATGATTATAAAAAATCAATAAGTATCTCACATATCATCCATCATAAAAGCTCGACTTGATTCATCTTGAAAAATGCTTTCACACTCAAACGGTTCATAAGACTTTTTTTTGTTTTTTTTTATTACTCGACTTTTTAAATTTAAATTTTAAATTTCTCAATAAAATTGTGATAATTTATAACGTAAATTAATGTTAAATTCTTTTTAATTTTATTATACTTTTTTTATTTTTTATATTTTTTAAATGCTATCTCATTGTTCGTGATATTTTTAAGTAATCTATTATTACGAGATTTACAATGCAAGTTATACGTTTTGCAATATTTCTTAACTCGAGGGATTACAGTCAACTTTGACATTGATAAATTGTTAAAAATACTACATGTGAGTTGATGAATTAATTTGATGAAAATTTAATTTTTTTTTATAATTGATATGACATTTCGATATGCAAAAAAAATATTCAATTGATTGGGATAATTGTTTTTGTATATAAAAATTAACGATTTAAGAGATCTGGATTTATATATTATATTAAAAATATAAAAATGCAAATATATGGAAAAAATTAAAGCGACAAGAAAATCTGACGTAAACCATCAAAATTTGATATTTTTTTTTTTAGTAACAGTAAAATTATACAAGTATATAGAGTATTTTTATATGGAAGTTAAATTAATATTTAATACCAGCTTTGATTTATGACAAGTCAAATCCGCTTACATGAATCAAAATTTAAAAATCATTTTGACTTGACCGTTGACGTATAAATGTATAGAAAAATTTAATTTTCAAGTCAGTTAAGTCTGCAAAAACGTGCACTTTAAAATTCAAGTGACTCTTTTATTTCGAAATTAGAAAAAAAAAAAAAAACCGGTATTAACGATATTGATCGTGAGTAGTGTTCATAAATATTCATCATCAGCATCAGTTTACATCATAGAAATTTGAAGCATGCTGAAGAAATTTAAAATGACAAGAAAATAAAAAAACATATCGTAAAAAACCAGCTGCTTCAACCAATAACAAACTTTTTCTCTATGCAATATGAGATTTGTGGTTACAAAAGAATATTTTCTTTCTAGATTTTCTCATGTATATATACTTATAAAGATTCAGGATTTTGAAGTGATTCTGTTCGTTTGATTATATGTAAGCATATGTAAGACTTCACTGAAGTTGTTGGCCATTTTTTATTTGTCCAATTTTTTTTATTTTATTTTTATATATACACCCAAATCTAGTTTTATGTTCACTCATCTGTCTGCCAAGACCCAATGGTCTTATTTTGATTTCGAAATTGTGGTGTATCTCAACCTTATGATGCATCTTGACAAATGAAAAAAAAAATAAATAAATAAGCAAACAATCATAATAATGAGACCAGAGAAAAATGACAATAGAAGAAAAATAAGAAAAAAAAAATTGTACAAGGGTTGGATGACAAAACAAATAGACACTTTCGAGTCGGAAATATTTAATAATTGACCTCGAAAAAATAACAACAATCAGTGAATATAATAATAAAAAAATTTAAAATACAAATGAATCCTTAAAGCTTGATTTTAATGATCATTAGTATTTTTTGTCTCAGTAAAATATAAAAAACAGTTATTTTAAATGAATTTTTTTTTTTTTCCTTTTTTATATTTTTTTGGTATGACATTATGAAACATGTAAAATTGTATGAGATATATTAATACATATATTTATATTTAAAAAAAAGAAAAAATTTAGCGCTTTTAAGTACATAAATTTTTTAGCACAGCAAATCGCAATTTGTCGTTCCTTCTTCACTTTATGGAGCTCTTTTATTCAATTTTATATTTTTGCATTTTTATGTTTTTTTTTTATATTTATATTTTATTATCTACTACATATATATATCCACACTGTTGAAGCACTCGGAAATCTCATCATCAATTCCATAAATTATTTCTTTCGGGTCACCAATATTTCTGCATTTTTCCAAAAACTTTTTATTTTTTATTTTCTGAAATATATATAGATAAAAAAATTATTATAAAAATATTCAAAACGATATATGAGTGTGAAAATTTAAATATTGAATAATACAATAAATTACCAATATATAAAAATTGTAAAATTGAAAAAAAAAAATAAAATATATATTACAAAGAAATAAAATAAATGTTTATAATCAAATGAATGTTTTCTTCTTGCAAAATGTTGGATTAAAAAAGTTGATTTGTTTAAAAAAATATTTTTAATCAAATCATACTATTTTCAATGATGTGGTATAATTTCTTAAATCAAAACAAATTGTTCATGTTTTTAGAAAAATTCTTGGATTATGAACATACTGAAACACAGTTCATGCAAATTCTTCAGATTTTATAAGGCTACCTCTCTTGGATTTTGGATAAATGTGTCTTGGATAGTGACGAACTGTTCATGTTTTTAGAAGTATGCTTCTTGGATTATGGATAAATGTGTCTTGAACCGAGCCAAACTGTTCATGTTTTTAGAAGTATACAGCTCGGATTATGGATAAATGTGTCTTGGATCGAGACGAACTGTTCATGTTTTAAGTATGCTTCTTGGATTATGGATAAATGTGTCTTGGACCGAGACAAACTGTTCATGTTTTAGTGTATACTTCTTGGATTATGGATAAATGTGTCTTGGATCGTGACGAACTGTTTCATGTTTTAGAAGTATGCTTCTTGGATTATGGATAAATGTGTCTTGGACGAGAATACATTCGTTCTATGTTTTGAAGTATGCTTCTCGGATTATGAACAAAAAGTGTCTCAGTTCATACATATTGTTCATGTTTTTTTAAGTATTCTTCTTGAATTATGAATCGATATGTCTCGGTTCAAGGCAATATTGTTTTATTTATGAACTTTTTATTCTCGTAGATTTGAAAATAAAAAAAAAAAAAATTTTTCAATTACAAATTTGTAATTTGTAATTTTTTTTTTCCTGCAATTTTTCTTTTACAATTTTTTTTCCTACAATTTTTTTTTTTTTTTTACCTAACGCGGGACCCGAACCTGTGACCGTAAAACCTATCTAATATAAACCTGTGCCTTATTCGTTTAACCACGGGCGCGATATGGACGTGAGATTATTTGTATTACTTTAGTGACAAGATATTTTTTAAAATTTATTATTACAAATGAACTGAAACTACACGTATATATATATTTTTTATAATTAATTATCAAATTACTATAATATCATTCTTTTGTTATATCAGAAACATTTATGTTGTCCAAATAATTGTTAAACATACAATAACATTTTATCGTTATTATTATTTAAGAAGATAAACAACCATACTATGATAGTTAGAATTATTGAAAGATTTAAGATTTACTGACTGTAAAGAAAAACTAAATTATAATCGAAATTGAAAAAAAAAAATGTATTATTTTTTTAAGTTTTATATCAGTACATTCTAAAAATAAATTAAATCAAATAAATGTTCATTTAATTTATTAAAATACAAAATGTGTCAATATTGAATCGACTCAAAATACTAGCATTTAAATTGTTTTATATTCTTAAATAATAATAATGATAAAATGTTATCAAATAAAATTAAAATTTAAAAACATAAAATATACTAATAGTACACTAAAGTAATACAAATTTGATACATATTGATTTTAGTTCATTTGTTCATGTAATAAATTTAAAAAAAAATATTTGTCACTAAGTAATACAAATAACTTTCCGTTTCCATATCGCGCCATTAGTTAGCGAGCTAAGGCACAGGTTTGAATTAGATAGGTTTTACGGTCACAGGTTCGGGTCCCGCGTTGGTAAAAATTGTAGGAAAAAATTATAAAATAAAAATTGAAGAGGAAAAAAAATTACAAATTGCAAGTTTGTAATTGAAAAGTGCCATTTTTAGTATGATTTTCAATCCTATTGAGAATAAATATATATATAATAAAAATAATATTCCCTTTGAACCGAGACATATCGATTCATAATTCAAGAAGAGGAATACCTAAAAGTATGAACAATGTGTCTTGAACCGAGACACTTTTGTCATAAAATCCAGAAAACATACTTCTAAAAAACTTAACAGTTTGTGTCTCGGTCCAAGACACATTTATCCATAATCAAAAACATACTTCTAAAACATGAACAGTTCGTCTCGATCCAAGACATTTATTTATCCATAATCCAAAATTATACTTCTAAAAACATGAACAATTTGCCTTGGACCGAGACACTTTTGTTCATAATCCAAGTACTTCTTCAAAAAACATGAACATTTGTTTGAGTCCAAGACACATTTATCCATAATCCAAAGAGTATACTTCACAAAAACATGAACAGTTTGTCTCGGTCCAAGACGTTTGTTCATAATCCAAAGTATACTTCTAAAAGATGAATTAATTTGTTTTGAACCAAGACGTTTTTTTTCATGATTCAAAGTTTTTATTGATTGGATTAAGAAGTCTTTGTCTCAATCCAAATCAACTTTTTCTTAATCCAAATCCATTTTTTTGCAAGAAGAAAACTTCTATTATTAAGAACTTTTTGTCTTAAAAATAGAAAAAATTTTTTTCAGTGTACAAAGAGAATATACATGCAGTATAAATGTTATATGAACAAATGACCATGTTTTTTCATGTATAAAAAAATGTAATACATATAAATATGCTTTTTTTTGTTTAAAAAAAAAAATATTTTTAACGCAACGTCATACTATTTTCAATGATGTGGTATAATTTTTTAAAAAATTTATTTTCACATCGTTGGTGATTTCATTAATAGAAAAATTCAGTGTGCTATGAATTCATACTGAAACACAGTTTCATGCATTCATTCTCTTCAGATTTTATAAGGCTATACTGCTCTCTTGCATTTTGTGCACATGAGGGGTGAATTGGTTAGTGACATCGAGGCATATACAGTAGGCTAAAAGGGGTAAAGGGTTATATGACAAAATGAAATCGCGAAAAACGAGCCACCGTAATTGGACGTTGCCGCCCATAAAAAATAGCAGTCTCGCTTTATAGGCAATTAATTCGTGTCGAGACACACGGGAGGGCGTTTTATTTTGGCACGAGAGTATAACATGAACATTGAGGCAGAAAGAGAAGAAATATAAAAAAAAAAAAATAAAAAAAAGAGATAAATATATAGTAAAAAAGACATATACATATACCGACATACCACTAGTGTGTTTTGCGTGAATATACATGTAAAATTTCGGCAATGTGCCAAAAGCATTGTCCTGACTTTCTGCGTAATTCGTTTCACTGACTTAAATTACATCACAATTACAATTTTATTGGATGAAAATATACATATTTTTTTTATGTATATTTATCCAAGGAATTAGGTATTATTTAATTAAAAACATTTTTATATACACTTGCTTGATGATGTTATATTTTTTTTTTATATCTTTTTTAATATCGTCAATAAAATGAAAATAGAATAAAGTTTTTTAACCTTATTTCTATTTATATATAAACATAATGTAAAACTACAAAATAATATCTTAAAGTTATTTTAAAATATACATTTTTTTATTCTCTTCTTTTTGGCAATAATCATTTAAGAATTAGTATGAAAATTCATTAAATATAATTACTGCTTCAATTAAATAAATAATTGCACTTGATAAATATAAAAAATAAAACTTTTATATATATATATTTTTTTTTTGGCAATTTCGTTTATTTAAATAGTTTGTACGTGAGATTATATTCAAACTTTTAATGGTTATATATGTATAAAATAATTTTAAAAAAAATTTATAAAAAAAGTTTAGAATCGAGTGTTATAAATTTAAAAGTTAAAATTGCATCTAGCATCATCAACACGACAACCTCAAAATCAAATTAATTCATGTCGCGTAAACCAACTACCAGGTGAATTGCTTTACCATTGATCAAGCAATTCGTGGTCTATTGCTGTTGGTAGTAGTTGATAAATTTATATATAGTATATGTACCTCATTAGATATTTGTCACAAGGGAATAACTTAACGCTTCGACAAATGTATATAACATTGAAAATTTTACCTCATTTATTTGCTGCCTCTTCATTCCTCAGAATTATATATACATATACTACACTTCAATAAATTTCAGCTAGTAAATTTTCACTATAACAAACATGCAATTAAATAAATAATTAACGTCAAACATCAGTATATAATCTTGAACGAAATATTTAATAAATTCTCTTTTCTTTTCTATTTCTAAATATTTTAAAAATGCAAATAAAATTATTTTCAAGAATTCAAAATTAAATATAAATTTAATACTAAAATAAATTTAAAAATTTAATTACAAATAGTTGATAATATTGCTATTTAAATAAATTATTTATAAATTAATTTTTAATCTTGTTGAAATAAATGCAAATTAATTAAAATCAAGATGATATTTATTATTTATCAAAAACATGCCAATTAATTTTGTATTATTCTATAAATTTTTGCTGATAAATAAGACAATGAGATAACGAAATAAACAGACAAAAACAAAATGTATCTATGCTTGGAGACATTTGAAATAAAGACATAGTAAAACTTGAAGAGTTGAAAGATGAAAATAGCAAAAAGCAAAACTTGAGTATACAGCAACAAGTGGTGCCCAACATGGGGGGTATGATTTTGAAACCATGTCTTGTATACATAAGCTATATATACGTATACAATATAAACCCTTTCAACGAGTCTAGTATAACACACCAAGGACCTTCTGACAGACACCACTAAAGTGAAACAGGTGCAGGACCTTTTAAGTCATACAGGATTAAATGTCAATGACCTATTCAACTCTAAACCTCTACGTGTAAATCAATATAAATTAGAACCTCATTTTAGTATTTATTAAATAAATATTAATTAAATTATTTATTGAAAATTTAATAGAAGGAAAGTAAAAATTCATTTGTATAGAATATTAATTCTACAAATTCTCATGAGATTTAACGTCATTGGGATAAATTACCAACATATTTTTACAACCATGGTTTTTTTTTTCTTGTTTTATTTTTGCCAGGTTCTTGAAAGCTCTTGGGCTATATTTATTTCTTCTGGCAGTATACATACATGTATGTACTGAGGTGAATGAGAGATGATCCATCGGGATAAGAAGAAACACACGAGGGACGTAACGAAGACATTCCTCATTCGTTGAAAGATATATTCTTATATATGTTTGTGAAAACAAGACTCTCTCTGTCTTCTCAAGAAACGGACATTAAAGTGAATAAAATAAGAATGATTGTTATCCATTGAGTCTGTCAATATGATAACTTACTTTTATGATAATTTTTTGATAGCAACAAGACTTTCGTCTGATTATTACTAACGACTTTGTCGTTTATACAAAATTTATTATTTATTTATTTCAAATTAATCACCTCTGTTAATAAATATATATATATTTTTTTACGTTAAGTGGTTAATTTTGACTGTTGATCATTAGTTTAATTAGTCAGATGAAATATTAAATTAGCGTTTTAATGAAATCTTATATATAAATAATTATGGGTAATCATCTAACCAAATAATCATTGTAACAATTAACATCAAAGTTTTTTAATTAGGTAATTATAAATTTGACATAATGATCGTAGATTTATAATTCTCAAGATAAATAATTTAGAATTTTTTTAAAATTGCTTTATCATTAATTAAAGATATTAATATCACAGAAATTTCATATCACAATGGGATAATATATACAGTTTCCTGAAAGTTAAAAAAAAATTTTTTTTATGAATATTTATTAAATTAAAAAAAAATTATAAATAAATTTGAATGACAGTAAATTAGTGTGACAGTATAGGAAGTTTAAAATTCACTACTCACACTGTCACCATCTAAATTACCCAAACGAATAAAAGTCATCTCGAATAATAGCTCACATGAAAATCCCTACATTTTCATTTGACGTCACACACAATGTCAAGTTAGTTTTTTTATTTTTTGGCTTCAACTCTATCCTACATATCCTCCTATATATCCGACAAGTTCATTTATTTTTTTTTTTATATTATTTTTTTTTTTCGTTAGCTTTTTAAACTGCAAACATCCTTCCTCTTCTATATTCTATCATGAATGTTTGCTTCAGCATTGTTTCAAACCCTTGTGAATTTTTTTAAAATTTTTTTATTTCTAATCTTGATGAGAAACGTGAAACTGTGCTTACACATAGTTGAAGGCTTGCGTAGAAAAAATTTTTACTTGAATTTTTTTAACGCTTTATTTTTCAAAAAGAAATTAAAAAATTTTTTAATGTGATTGCACAAAAATGTCGTGTAAAATGCCAGCCTAAATGTCTTTTAAAATGATCGTGGTTATATTTTTTATTTTTCTGTAGACGTACCATTAAGATGCTAGTGGAAAATTAGTTTTTTATATGAATCAAGAAGTAAAACGTGCAAGATAATATTTTTTTATGTAACAATAAAATATATATATTCAAAAATATTATATTTTGAATGGCTGGATATATTCTTTCTTCATATATTCATTGTATGAAACTTACTTTTACTGGGATTTTTATTTTCGTTAAACCAAAAGTAAGAAAAAAAAAAATTATGGAAGTTGTATAGTTACCAAGAATAATATGTACATTTTGAATATTCTGATGAGGCAATAGAAAATCATGTATAATATTCAAATAATCCTGAAAGCTATTCTATGTTGATTCTTGTTATTTTGAAATTTTTGATTGTCTGTCTAACGAGTTGAGAAAGTCCTTGTACAATTGTTGTTTCACTTGAAATCAAAACTGTCAATGTGTATTTGAAATACTCTAAAACTCATTGTCCAGTTTCATCCTAAAATTACAAACTTTATATATTTACAACAATGCAAATACAAATCTTTATTTTATAATACATCATACAAGTTGTTGACATTGTCTCATTATATTGTTGATTTAGTTTCTTAAATAAAAAAACTTTTAAACAATATATATTCAAATGAAAGAAATTTAAAAAAATAAAACAACAATCTAAAAATTAAATTATTAAATAAAATAGCGATATAAAAACATGAAGATTGAAGACAGAAAAAAAAATAGTACCCAATAAAAGAAAAATTCATAGAATTTTTATGCAATAAAAAAATTCGTTAAAAATGAAGTAGGAAAAAAAAGTGCATCATACCGGTGAATATTAAATAATATCTATACAGACAGAATATATTATTACAAAAGTATATTATTTTTAATTTTTTTCATGTAAATTTTATTTGTTATTTTTATTTTATTTGTTTTTGTCAATTGCCTAGAGGTGTTCCTAAGACATGCTCAAATAATAATGCACACAAAGACCCTTTCGTATATAAAAAAAAAATACATATTTTCTTGTGTTTTCCATCATTTTATTTTCACAATTGCACATGCACTTGAACGACATATCCCAGTACAAAGAAAAAATACGCCACTCAGTTTCAAGTCTCAAACTAGAAAAAAAAATATATTAAAATTCAATAGAATAAAATTTGTGTATATTTTTTAAAATGAATTTTCAAAAAAAAAAAACAATTTCATTAAAATATAATATCAATTTATACGTTGATAAGTTCATGACAAATAATTTACAAAAATTTATTATGCAAATAACCAATTGGTAATATAACACTGCTTAAATTTTGATAAACCCATAATCCTATTGACTGATGAAAAATAAAAAAAATGTATTGTCTAAATTAAAAAACTAATTTGACCAAAAATTGTCAGTATTATATACTTGTACATATTTAGCACTTTATGTATATTTTAAAACATGACTTATTAGAATCCAAGCTGGCGGCATTTAGTGTGGTTTATTCCTCCGGATGTAGTTAATTCCATATACCAAAAAAATTTGCTTGCGGCACTCGGCGACTGCACCAAGAATCATGCTTCATATCACATCTCTATGCTTTCATATATACACGTAAATTTATATACAAATGAACACTCAAGTTTTATATTAACTTTGAAAAAAGCCGTGTGGTGTTTCAATCGAGGCGTTGAAGAAGCTAAAGAGATTTTACTATGTAAAAAAAACTTTTGTTTTATGCGTTATATGCATCCAAACTGCACCCATCGGCCATTTAAAAATGATCCTTAAAATACATGAACATAAACATAGACATATTCACGTATATATAAAGCACGTAAATTTATTTATATACACATGACGAAGACAGGATGAAGATATAATCGTGATCGCGTGCAAATTGTTATTAGATCAAAGTTTTTAAAACCGAGAGAGGTACATATCAAGACTCAAAGATGAATATAGAAATTGCTGCAGTTAACTAGGTTTCAGTCAAATCAAAATTTTGTATTTTATATGTATATATATATTTACAAGGGTCGTATATACATGTATATTTAAAAGCAACACGCGTTTTAGTTTAACGATATTTCGAGGTAAATTGACGTGTATCAACAGTGGTATGTTGAGTGTACTCTCATTGGCTTTTTTATTTTAAAAAATTTTTTTTAAATTGATGCTTTTCATGTTTGATTTATTATATTTGTATATTCAGTATTTACATTTGCATTACTTTATCACATACTTTTTTTTTGGAGTCAAAATTAAATTGACAACTTGCAAATGACCTTTTAAATTATTTTACATTAAATACTTGCAAATGCAGTGCTTTTACATTTTTTTTTTTTTTTTTCCTTTTTGAGAAAATTTTTATAATTATATTATATCGTTTTATTGTTATTGAAAATTTTCATTTATTAATAATTAATTTAAATACAAATTTATAAATTATATAAAAGTGGTGTAATTTTTTTGTCTGTTTATTAACTATCCCCTAATTTTCAAAGTTATTAATTAAAAAAAGAATTCAATATTAAAAATAAAATGGTTTTTAAAAAAATAGAAAAAAAAAATAAAAATAAATAAAAAATATTAATTCATAAGCAACGTTAAAGTCGAGAGAATCAGCTGATAAAAGTTGAAGACCTTGAAACGGCCTTCGATAAAGTCTATGGTGGGATATAAAAAATTAATCAGTCTGATGTCCTCAATATACCATATTTTGACCCTCTACTAGCGCCATACAATCCTCAATGAATGTCAAATATAAAATATGTTATTTTTCAAGACTCCAAGACTTCTATAACATCCAAAAAAAAATTTTAATGTCCAAAATTTTTATAAAAAAATATAAAAAATATTAACGGATTAATAATTTAATAATAATAATAATAATTTAGCTTGATAATGAGCATTGAAAAGAGTAAGTCGCGCATGACTCGGATACAGTCGGAGTGCATCGTGGTGTATTTCTTTTCGTTCGCCACACGGTGTGCCAGCGTGGAAGTGGCACTGTAGTAGGGATGTGAATGCCAAAGTGGGAGATGAACCGTGTGCGTTTTCCAACATTAAAGTCTGACGATTCAGTCAGGCTCAGTCCGTTGACACGTGTGTCAATTTTTATTCTCATAAAGTATACTTTTTTTTTTTTTTTTCTTATCAATAATAATTATTAAAATATACGTGGTTTAAAAATTACAATGAGTCATACTGTATTTATTACAATGATATCGAAAATTTTTTTAAATTATTTTTGACACACGGTTATTATGCTGGTTGTTACTAACAATTTTTAATTTTTCAACTGTATTTATAACTGTGAATAAAACGTTAATTTAAAAAGTGTAAAAAATTACCAAGTTTATTATTAAAAATTATAATCACGTGGGGAATGTTAAAATTGAGTTGTAATTTAAAAATTTTTTTTTTTTGGAGTAAAAATGGAATTTGAGTTTTAAAATAAAACTAATCATATATTTTATTATTTGTTATTATTTTTTATGTATTGTGCACGTGGATATTAACTTGTGGATTGAATATAAATTTTTGTATATTTGAAATAAACATAAAAAGTTTATTAAATATTATTGATTTTAAAAGTTTTATGTACAGTTATAATCTTGACCTTTTGAGGAGATTTTCTATTTTCACTAGAGATTTTCTTGCTCGTTAAGGTGCTAGAAAGAGAAATAGAAAAAAAAAAAAAAAAAGTTAACAAAGAAGCTGAGAGAGAAAGGAAACAATCTGTTTTGTCAGAAAGGAAAATAATTCCTGGAAAGAGAAAAACATCCTATATTCATTTATACACCGGATGCTCGTAAATTGTCGTGGTGTATAATTAAGGGTTTCTCAAGTGGCAAAACTTTGGCATAAAAAAATATATATAATAATAAAAAAAAAAAAACCATCTGACACGATATAATCAAAAAATTTTTAAAAATATTACTCCAATTTTTGACAGAAAAAAAAAAAGAGTGCATACAAAAAAAAAAAATAAATATTTATTTTAAAAATTTGTGAAAGTGAAATAATAATAATTGTGTTTTAAGTGTTAAATATATTTTTTAAATATATTATTATTAATTAATAATTTGTTATAAATATTTTTAAGTGTATTGTGATTTTTATTTTATTTTTTCAATTGAGTGTTAATATTGTTTTTTATGTGAACAACTTGAACGTGATAGTGAATTTAACACGATACTTGTGATAGTGAATTTAAAAAAAAAACCACTTCATCATTTGACAAATTTTGCTGAATTTAATACAGGTATGAAATACATTTTATATTTATCTATCTATTAAAAAATATATACACATTTTTTATCTTTTTTTTTTAATTGATCAAATGTACCAATGAGAGCTGTCAAAAATTTTTAACATTTCATTTATGTTTTTTTTTTTAAATCATTATTCTATCGTTTATTATAGATTATTATTATTATTTTTTATTTCATTCAATTAGCTATTGTTGATATTGACATGAGAATATGATATCAATTACTATTTTTATATTTTAACTATGACAATGGAATTTTTTTTTATATATTTTTAAATTCAATCAAAATTGTGTAAACAAATTTTTACAATACAAGTTTATTGTAACAAATTCAATTATTCTTTTTAATGACCATATAATAATATTTGCATTGTTGATAGTTGAGAATTTAATTTGATTCAGTCATTTTTTTTTTTTTTTTTTTGTAGTACTATTGATTTTTTTTCATAATCAAATACTGTTATGATTGTTGGAAAAAATAATATTATTAAAAGCCAATTTTCACTGTCATAACATTTACGTAGATTTTTTGTTTACATATCTTTTTTTATTTTAATGAAATACCCGAAAAAAAAAACATTAAAAAGAGTCATTAATCTTTGTCGATACTGTGTATCTGTTTCCTTTTTTTTTTATTATTGCATGTTTATTTAAAATATTTGAATATTCTCGTAAATAATAAATGACTCCAATCAAAAATACATGGAAATGAATTCAAATCAATATTTATTTTTAACAAGATGAAATAATTAAATAATACAATTATGTTTTTTTTTAATTTCCTATAAAATTTTCATAATCAATATTCTTAAATTAAAATGTAAATTGAAGAAAAAATAAATACATTATTTTAACAATTTTTAGGGTCGAAAATGAAATAAATTTTTCCGGTAAAATGATGACAGGAAATGAAAAAATTTTGAGGTTTAAAGGGTAGATGTTAAAAAAATTTTTATCACAATTCACTTGTGTGTCTTTTTGATAAAAAATTTTTTTGTTTTCTTAAATAAATAAAGAGTTTTAAAAATGTAAAAATAAAAAAATAAAAATACCGGAAGTTGAAAAAACCAGCGATAAGTATTTCAAAACACGCTATACTCATATTTTTCTACTTGGTATATAGAAAATTCAAGGTATAACAATTTTGCACAAAACAAGATACTTCATTGCCTTTTTTATATAACAGCTATCATCACTTTTTCCTTTACCATTCTCGTGTTATTTTTTTTTCCTTTTTTTGCCACTGTATCGTGCCCAAGTAGTTTGCATTATGCACGTGGGTTTTTACAAGTGAATACATTGAAAAACTTTTCAACTGTCAACGTTGTGTTCAGACCAACATTGTAAAATAAAAATAAATTAAAATAAAGTAGTTATTTATTCAGTACAATGAATTATTAAGTTATAATAATTCCATGATTATTCGCTGTTATTTTCCTAAAGTAATTATCAAGGAAAACCTTTACTGTAAAATTTTTTTTGAGTCTGACTCAAAAATTTCCAGTGACTCACCAGGTCAACAGCCCCTCGATACAATTTTATTTTATAAATTCCATGTTACATAAAAAATATTATTTTTTAAACAATGGGTTATTTTAATTAATAAAAAAAAATTTATTTCTTTTTTTTTTTTTTTTTTTGTTATTTAAAAAATTTGCATTGTCGGATGTCGAGTAATAAAATTTAAACAACAAAATTCGCTGCCTGTTTTTTCCGGATCTCGATTTTTTTTTTCCTCTCTTCGTTGTTTGCAAATGTTTGCTCTGTATTTTTTTTTTTTTTTATTTATATTTATTTATTTTCTATTAGAAAACGAGTGTATTCGCTCGACGAGTCACGGATACCACATGAGCGTTGGTATTCTAACGGCGACACGGCCACTTTGTCGATAGAATGAACCACCGAGTTCCGTTGAAAATCCAAACGAGAGTAGTTATGCCATGGCCATCCAGTCTTTATGCATGGGTGGTATAAACCTTCGATGCCCATAAATAAACTAGCTTTGTTGCACTCATCCATACAATACAATAAATATTTTTCATTCAATATCAATATCAAAATGTAAAAAACCAATTTATTTTTATTTTTATTATTATTAAAATCTCAAAAATCATATTTCAAAGATATTTTTCATTTGAATGAGCAAAAAAATTTTAACAGTACAAATTTTTTTATCATTTTACAATTCGAAAATTCTTTTTTTATTTATTTTTTTTCACTACATTTCATAGGAAAAATTCTGAAATATTTATAATTTTTTCACATGATATTTTTTAATATTTATTTGGCAAATGTTACAATTTATTTTATTTATTTTTTCTATACACTCTATTGAGAAGAAATAAATAAAATAATGCATTTGACAGTACAAAATCTTTTCCATTTCTTTGTGATCGGATTATGTGACGACTTCTCAACTGTTGAGTGCTCTCTGACGTTTGCTTTTCACTTCCACTCAAAATGTCGAAAAATATAAAATATATAACAGTAACAACTATAAACTAAAATAGACACAGTAGATAAAAACCTAGTCTAAAATAAAAAAAAACTAAAAATTGTAGAAATAAAAAATAATATAATGTGTTGTAAGAAGATCTCGTTGTTCTTCTTTTTTTTTCCGAGACCTGCTGAGGGGTAAAACTTTCGCCCTTTGGCACGATGATTTATCATGTCGATCGTATTATCCTCTACAGGTCAGTGACCTCTTCGATACTTCCAGATAATATCCGGACACTCGGTCAAAGTGCATCATGCAATTTTCAACCGTAATCTGATTTTTTCGTGGGACATTTTCAACTTGATTTCACATGTTTTTTTAATGTATATAATTTTTTTTTATTTTTTCAATATATATTTTGACGTGAATTAATAAATTTCAATATTGATTATATGCAATTTTATCTATTACAAATATCAAAAAGAAAAAATGCATATTTTTTTTTTTTTACATAAACAAATTATTATATGGTTTATAAAATTTTATATTTTATTATTGATTTGTTGGTATATAGCTATGTATAATTTTAATATTAGGTCATGTTTGATATTGTAAGTAACATTTTTCTTGTGTGTATTACCACAAAGTTTATTGTTACCACATGAAGATTATAGAAGTGAGTTTATCGCCAGTCAGCCAACCAACGTGGTCGACCATTTACCTCTGGTAAATATACCACTATATACATTTATATATTTATATGTCTTATCTCTGACAGCGAGACGTGCCGTTTGGGTAATTTGAAAATGTTTGGTCTTTTCTTATGCTCTATACACATTGTAGTCACTACTAACATACATTGTACAAAATCCACATGGTCTTCTGTCTCTGGTGGTCGTCGTCGTGGTCTTTGTTGTTGTCGTTGTCGTCGTTGTTTCATGATACCTTTTAACATTTTCCACATTTTACTCGCTGAGCTTTTATACTGTAGAATCTCCACCACTACGGATTTAGAGATCAAGCATTTTGCCATCATGACCTCATTCTATTTAACTATATACACATAAAATGAAGTCGAAAAATAAAAAAAAAAATTTTTTTTTATATATAATTTTACAATTTCATATATTCCAAGTTTTTTCTAAAAACTTTCATGATAGTAAATCAATTTTTTCTTTTTTTTCCTGTTTTATTATAAAAGGAAGAAAAAAAAAAACATTGTCGACACGAGTTTTTATAATTCATTTTTTTCATCTTTTTTAACCCATTCAATTTAATTCATTTTTTTTTATTACTGTATAAACAACTTTTAACAAATTAAGTTTGAAATATTTTTTTTTTTTTTTTTTGGTTGAAAGTTTTAGGTGGTTCATGTGTGATTTATAAACACCTTTTTGTTTATATATAGAAAAAAAATATATAATTAAACATTGTTAGTGTTAGGTTATATGCTAGCATCAGCTGATTTAGGAGTTTTTTTTTTTGTCTATTTTTTTATTTATTGAAAATTGTATTACCGATAAAATCGTTTGAATCATGATCCAGTATAAAAAATATACGATAAATGAATTTTTTTCACTCATTTTAAATGTTTCAAAAATACAAATAGATACATAAAGTGATGATATAAATATTCGCGTGTATATATGGACAGGCGTTTCTTTTGTAAATATACTCGGGGGCAAGTAAATGCCCTGTAGCAGTTCAAACACTGCCTCTCTGTGCAAATAGAAAAAAAAAAAAAGCTCAAATTGAAGTTTCCGCGTGAAAACAACCGTGACTATAGGGGTTATTTTTTTTTTTATATTTTTTATTTTATATATGTTGAGTGACGAACACATTTTGCATGTTGAAAGGACATTTTTTTTTTCTGATATAATAAATAAAAATAAACATAGCTTCTCTCAAATTGACAACAGATTTAATGACACTGTAGTTAGACTTTTATATCAATTGTTCTAAAATAAATAATTATTATTAACAAGTTGCTTTTCAAGTGTTAAATAAACACTGTAAATTTTTTTTTTTTTTTTGCTGATAATTTTTTATTTTTATATCTTAAATAATATACTTCATAACTTAAAAAATTGCTTGATATTATTTGAGTTGTTTTTTTTTTTTTTTATTTATGTATTATATAAAGATAAAAAATGTATATTTTGTAGGGATGATAAATTCATCATGTCATGTGAAAAATCATCCTCATTTACTACCCAACATATTCATCAATTTTTTTTTATTTTTTTATATTAATATTGACAATTGATGTGCGAACGATCGCATGTGATGGGATTATTGTTTTTTTGAAATTTTTAAATATTCCAATGATTAAAGGGAATTATTTATTTGGATAAATATTTAATGACTTGAATTATGGAAAAATCCAAAATTACAATAAAAATTTTATTACAATATTTCATAAATATATAATTTACGATCAAAATATATTATTTTATTAAAATTATTTATAAAAATTATCAGCAGTTTTTTGTCGTGTTTTAATTTGATTCAGAACTTGGTTGTCCCACTTGATATATCTCTTGATTAAAATATAATTATTTGTTTATACAATTGTGCTTAATTAAAAAAAAAAAAAATGACAATTATACACGTGAACATATACATTAGTATACGAATACATACATATCACTGATTAAATTATTTTCAAGTTTTATTATGTAATATCGTGTAATTATTGTCAAGGCTATTGAGTAAGGTAGATTAATGATTGACTCTTAAATTTTCTAAGCACGATAAAATATGCGTCATGTTTATAATTATAACTCTTTTTTATTTATATTTATATAATGTTAAAAATATGATGATGCTGCTGATGAATAGTCCATTGAAAATACATTATTTTTTTTTTTTCCGTGTATATAAAAACAATTATTTTTAACTTCAATAATTTGTTTGTATAAAATATAAATATTAAGTATTTTTTTTTTTTTTATTATATAAATATGAATTGAATTATCGTGACTATATCTGGCAAAAAAAATTTACTGGGTATAGATAAGACTAAACTTGATTCGATCGATACTCGGTAATCTCAAATATAATTTTTTTAATAATTTAAAAAAAGGTTAATATTTATCCTTGCATTTATACAATTTAATCTGTTATTTTGACAAGCAACACCACAAATTAATTTTATTTCTTGACTCATTATTTTTTAATCACTTATCGATATATACTTTTTAAAATCTTTTTTGGAAATGATAAAATGATTAAAACTAGGATTTTACGTTTTTTTTTTTTTTTTCTTTCGTTTGATGATTTAATGGAGATAATAAACTAAAAATAAAAATGATAAACATTTTTCAATAGATTGACAATATTCATGTATAAGTCATTAACTGATAAAATTTAAGGAAAAAGTTTTCAAAAAAAATACTACTATTATTTTTGTTATTGGCCTGATATTTTAACAATGTAAAACAATAAATTAGACCCTATATGCAAGTGTTAGTTTGATTAGTTAAGGTGGATTTATTTAATTGTTTATAGATTTTATCAAATCTGTTGAAAATAAAGACACCTTTTTTATTTTATTTCAATTGTTCATGAAAAGTTGAAAGACCGTTATCTTGGACAGTACGTGCTTAATATAATTACGATAAATTCGTGCTTCATAAAACTTTGTCAGAGAGAAAATGACGGGTTATATATAACTCTGAACTGCAGACCATGCGATAAATTGCTTGGAAAAATTACATTATAATTAAGTACAATCCTAGAAATTTTTTAAATTGTCCCAAACAAACAATTCACCAACAAAAAAACAAAAAAGAATAATTAATTATCCAGACGTAAAAAAAATTTAAAAAAAAACAAACATAATGACAAAGATGAAAAAATTATTTTTACATTTTTTAAATTTATTCTTCATCGTTACACATTATGAGTAATTTATTATTCAAATAAAATGAAAAATAAAAATTCTTTTGTTACATTTTTTTTTTTCTCACTTTATTATGTTGCTCCAGAATGATAATTATATTTTCGTTTATAGCATTTTGTTATTTGTTGGTTTAATGCATTGTATATTTAACCTATTTATTTTTCTCTTTTCTTTAACATTACACACGAGTTAACATTTTAACGAGCATATCGAGAGTGCGCTCGTAATGATGCAAAGGTACATTGAAAGCTATGTTGGTGACTTTATAAAAATAAATAGACTCTTGACCAAAAAACAGTGAATAAAATAACAAAAGAAAAAGTATTTTTTTAAATAATGTTTATAAAAAAACTGCCACTTATGAGTTAGTATATATTTTTGTATAAATTCATGATGTTTTAAATGAGTTTTTTTCTGTTTGATGATTAAATTTTAGTGTGTTTTTATTTTGTCGTATAAAAATTAGACAAGTAGTTGTAATGAATTGAACTTTCATCGGATAAATTTAAAACTATTGTCAAGTAATAATTTGGAATCATGGTGAAGCATTAACACTTAATGATGATGCAAGATCTGGTGTACCATGTACGACATATTAGAAGCTTACGTTTCAATTCTCACACCTGTCGTCTATTATAAAATCAAACTGCGCATACTCTAAAAATATAGGTATAACAACTCACATATATCTATATACTGCAGAATAAATGTTAGAAGGATAAGCCCTTAAAGAGTATTATAAATTTCTCGTATGCATACATGATCCTCGGATTTGTGTCAAATGATACTGCATATTACTGACAACAGGTGTTGTACAAGTATAATTTAAAACTCCAACTTAAATATACATCAATTTTTTAATTTAATATTTATTTTAAAAATTTTTTTTTTTAATTAAAATACATTACCAATTTATTTTTTTTTTAAATATAATTATATTTATTCAATTTTCGTTTTTTTTTATTTTATTATTCTCTTGGATAGCAATTAATTTTTTTTAATTTATTTTTTCTCATTTATTTTACGTTTCAATTTTTATTTTTTTAAATTGAAAATGTAGTTGTTTATTTTTTATTTTTTTACTTTTCATTGATGGACAATATACACAAAGCAAGAATAGATTGATAGTAAACTGAAATTTCAACGATTTGTCCTTTCGATTAATTTTCACCGTGTCTATCCAATTTTAAACGACAAATTATCAGTCCGAACTTTGAAAATATCTTGTGTTATTTTGCATTTGCTTTGTTACGTTTATGAATGATAAAAAAAAAAAAACTATCGGAAAATAAATTTGTCTCTCTCACAGCTTACTCTATTTGCTTTCCAATTAAGTGATTGGTTATACATATATTTATATACAAAGTATGTTTGGCTGTAAATGTGTGCAATATACGTTTGTATATTCAGGAAGAAGACTAAATTATAGAATAATGAATACGAGATAGAAAATTTGAGAGGGAAAACTGCAGAGAACATGAGATTCGTGTGATCACACAGTTTAGGCCTTGGGGCATGTTTCTCGTAAATTTTAGATAAATACTCATTCGGAAAATTAATTAGTTTCCTATACAGAGATTTGTGCTGTTCACTATAACTTCTTGTGGATAAATGAAAAACAATTTTCAGTAGTCTGTGTTTAAACGAATATTTTTCACAAAAAAATGATTATTTTGATAAAAGTATCAATAAATTTATTAATCGCTTTATTTCTTCATTCTAAACTCTATTTGTTCTCGTCAATATTTTGTATAGCTTTGCTATTATTAGTGCCAACACACGTCCCTTTGGCGCAGTGGATAGCGCGTTGGACTTCTAATTCAAAGGTCGAGGGTTCGACCCCCTCAAGGGATGTCAATTTTTTTTTTTTGACCAAAAACGTCGTGAGATAAGGCTATGTGAGTGTGGCTATAGAGGCGCTGGCCACGTCTCACGAACCAAAATTGCCTTGATCTTATGGAAACCTCTTAAGGGGGTTATGCACAAATTCATTGCGGGTGTTGCGGGGCGCTTCTGACGTCATAGACAAAATTGAAATCGGGCTACACTGTAGAAAGAAAAAGTGAAAAGCGCCTGCGCCCCGTATACAATATATGGGATTGCGGGTATGTGTGTGTGTTTGAACATGCCATACGTTGCCACATCTAATTTTTGTAAAGTTTATAATTAATTTCTCATTAATTAACCGATCAACATATAAAAATTTTCCGCGCAATTAATAAAACTCGGTTTCTAGTATATGTTTGATTTTTTTCAAGACTTTTTCATCATTTTTTCTATCCGAAAAAAATGGTTAAAATAAAAAAATAATTATACCGTTGTATTCAGAATGAAAAGATCTACTTGTGTACAAAATTTCAGAACATTCTCATTATATTTAAAAAAAAAAAGTGATAGCTGCATCACCTCCTTAAGTTAATCATGCCCTGCTGAAAATTTCTAAACAAAAATGTGAACAAAAATCAACAAAAAAAGAACATCCCTTGTGGGGATCGAACCCACGACCTTTGAATTAGAAGTCCAACGCGCTATCCACTGCGCCAAAGGGACTGATGTGATAGCATGATTTCAAGTGAAATCATTCGAAATCAAACCTGGAAATTCGCACATTTAACATCACAATAATAAAATTTTATAATTATTTCAGTTTACATTAAATTTTAATTATATAAAACTTTACTAAAGATTTAAATAATTATTAAAAGATGATTGACATTAATGTTGAAAATTTACATTGGAATTATATATAGTTGAAATGTAAATTCAATTTAACTTTTATATATTTTTTTTTCGCTGTTTAGAATATGTGCCAACCTCGGTAAAGAAAAAAAAATTTCTAATAAATAAAAAAAAAACGGTTTATAAGTTTACTACTCTGCATATGTTTTTGACTGAAATAAAAAAATAAAAATAAACAGAATAGAGAGTCTTCGAATAAAAAAATAGTCTCCAAGCAATGTCAATTCTCGTTGGAAGAATTTATTTTCATGGATTTTTTTTTTCTTATATTGTGTAATTTTTATCAAAACTATCATTGTTCTGTTTATTACAATCACTAGGAAAGTAAAAAAAATATTTTGTTTTTTATTTATTTATTTATTTAACAATGTTTTGTTGTTGTTTATTTTTATTTGTATTAAATTTCACTTTTACTTTTCAATATACCATGTACTCTTAATAAAAAAAGCTTATTTTAAATATTTTTTAAAAAAGTGTCTGCTTATATTTATATAAACATATACGAATGACCATGAATGGTCCTAGAAGGGGGTCCAACATTCAGCCAATATCTCTAAAGATTTATAATAGTCGTAATTTTCAAACGAACGTCCTCGACCATAAAGATACATTTTTATTTCATGACGTTTATGCTTGCAAATATATATGTATATATATTTAACCCATGCGAATTTTTTTCAAATCATTTCAATAATTCTTTCTCAAATAATTCAATTTTTATTATTTATTTATTTTTTTTATTTTTTTTTTCATAAAAAATATATTACATTCATCGAGAATTTTACATTTATTATTTATATTTTTTGTTTTTTAATTATATTTTTATCACTTTATTTTTTTTTTGAGTTGCTCAATCTTTCTGTCTTTTTGGCAATCAAAAAAATATAAAAATTCGTACAGTTTTTTTCCATCACGAATTGAGTGATAATTTTTTTTTTTTTTTTCTATAAATTTTATTACATTCTTTTTGGTATTTTATGCGAGGTATATCTACACTCTTGCAGCCAGGTTATTTTTAGTTGTTGAAAACCAGAATATAGAAGAAAAAAAAAAATGAAAAATGTCGTTTGGTTTTAAGGAACCGTTATGCATTGGGCCAGAATAAAATAGGATTAGAAAGGTCGATGGTCCCGAATATCGAGCGGTTTTAAAAAATATCGAACACAAATAATAATAATAGAAAAAAAAAAAAATATTTTTAAGGAAGATAGCATCGCTAAAGATGAAGGAATGTCCAAAAATTTTTGAAATACCTAAACCCTTTTGAGGACGTTAAAATTTTCCTGTAGCAACAATGAAAAAAAGGGGTCTTTTTATTTTTAATCTCTTAAAATTACCTATGTACAAGCATCTGCTACATGCACGTATATTTTAATGTATTTAATTTCTTTTTTGGTTCAATTTTTTTATTGACATCTCTGTGGTATTTTAAAATATTTAATTAATTTTTTACTAGTTTAATTATTAAACATTATTATCCATGCAGAATAAAAAAATTTATTTGCGAATTTTTATCAGTTTACACAATTTTTTTTTCTCGTGAATTGAGTTGAACAAAATTAATTTTTTTGCCATTTGAAATTGATAACTAAATTTTGTTCCAATTTAAAAACCCAAATTACTGGAATTTATTTATTAAAAATATATATATAAAATTTTTTAAATTTTTTAATTCTCATAATTGACAGGTGTTCATTTAAATTTTATTTTAATTAAAACGAGTGAATTTATTATTTTAAAATATAATGCTTCATTAATGTTCATTAAATATATAAAAATTCTATAAAAATTTTACTGGTTTTTACTGAAAATAAATCAATCATTTTATTTGTTCAGATTGTTTTTATTTTTCTTCATACCTCATCAATCAATTTGTATAAACGATATTTTTTATTGTACAATGGATACGAATGTCAAATGTCGATGATCGATGTGAGGTATTAGAAAATTGTAAGTGCTTTAGTCCAGAAAAAAAAAAGTTTCAAATCTTTATACGGTTCAAAGCAAATACTTATTAACAAAATAAAAAGAAATCTGGAAGAGGTCAGTTACAGATAAGGATTAAAAAATAAATCCAATTGTTTTTAGTAAATATCAATACTAGGATAAATTTAAATTGCCTTTTTTTTCAAATTTATTTTGACGTCATTAGAGGTGTAACGACCTTAATTAAGTACACGAAAAAATAATATTTACACAAGTTTTTTATGAATAATATTCACACCATAATTTGTGTGTTTATATTTCCAAATTTAATTAATACAGAATATTTTAAAAATTGATAATATATATTCACATTTACTTATTGAAATGTTTACATTGATGAATTTTTTAATGGCTAATTAGCAACGACCTACTATCTCATTATTTTTATTTTTTTTTAAATTCTTTATTCACTTTTTATTTACTATATATTTTATATATATATGTATATTATTTTTTTTCAACTTTTTTACTTTCATCTTCTCTCATTCACTTTGATGAAAATATGAATGAAAATCGGTTTTCTATCTTTGATATTCAAAGCAACTCAGTACTATAAAAATTTTCTGCAAATCTTTTTATGGTCTTTTTATTTATTTTATTTTATTTCTTTTGTGTGTGTTGAACCTTTTTTCTCAAAACTTTTATATCGAATATAAAAATTCTTCAATGGGATAAAGAAATTGCATTCGATTAATAAAAAAAAAAAAAAATAAAGAAGATTTTTATTATTATTCAGTTTGCCAAAAGAAATTATATTTTTAATAATCATTCGTATAAAAATATTTCAATTATTAATTTTTTTTAAAACTAAATATTAATGTAACATTTAAAAATAGTGAATTTTACAAATGAAATTGAAAAAAAAAAAACAAATTTTATAAAACAATATTATTGTGATATCTAAAAAAGACATGTCAGGAAAAAGTAGGACTTAGGAGAAGAAAATCACGAGCAATTCTATATATACCCATATGTATGGGGTTAAAAAATTTACAACACACTGAAAGTCGTAAATCTATTCTCGTACACTCTCGTTCCGGACACTGACCTGGCCCAGTCTACGTAATTTTTATTTATTTATTTTTACATATAATTTATTTTTTATTTTCCATAATATTTATTCGTCTATTTTAATCTTTATAATATTAATTATTTTATCAATTAAATAATAAAGAAAAATAATTAATTTTCTGTCAAAGTTTTCAACTAATTAAACAGTCCAAAAAAAAAAAAAAAATAACTCAAGTTATTCTAGAGCAATGATACAGTTCTAAAAACTGTTAAACTATTGTGAATTTTTTAATAATAAAATCGTTTCGATAAAATAGTTTCTATAAAATTTTTCATAAATACTTTGTATAAAAGTTAAAATCCCTGGGCATTTATCGTGTTATCTTCCAATACAGTAGAAATTTTTTTGCTGCTACCGCTAAAAAATAAAAATTGAGACCAAGCTATATATACTGATACCTCAATCATGAAAAACTTGTACATTTTAAACAGACCTATACACTTCTGCATACAATTTAAGTGGTAAACTATTGAATTTTTTTATTTTCTTGGCTGTTAAAAATCTTGAAATAATTTATGATAAATTTATTGGTATAAATAATTCATAACAAACGCTTAAATACACAGACATAATATATAAACTACTTGAATGCACGAAACTTATATAACGTCAACTCCACATAATCGTTATCCACTCGTTTACTCAATTTATCGTCTTTCTATTTTATTCGTAGCTTATACGGTCAGCTTAAACCATAATTATATAAGTACTCTTCGATGACCGTTTCACTAAAATGCAAACACGTTAAAATTTCTATATATCTATCCATAAAAATGTCTCATAAAATTTGCTCTTTTTATTATATTATACTAATTTTTTTTATACCTTTTTATTTTTTCTTTGTAAAAATATATTTTTACCTTTTGTATTTTTACAAAATTAAATTCGTTTTGTTCTTTATAAAGTTGAAAAAAAAAAATTGTATTAAACTTTAACAAGCTTCTATTTATATGTACTATTTTTATTTTTCATAGAATGATTTCATTATTATTTTTTATCTTGGAATATATATTTTTAAAATAATAGTTTAACTTGGCATCGTTGACTAATTCGTATACACATTTAACTGTGTTACTTTCGACTCAAATTATTCTTGATATATAGCTACAATAAATTAACTATATATGTTAAACTATTTAAAAAATAAAAGTATTTAAACAATGACCCAATTTATATATTTTTATCTTTTTTCCATTTATTTTTTTATGTTTTTTTATCTTTTTAAATACTTTTTATTCAAACTTCATTAGTTTGTAAAAAAATTTACTTTTTATTATTATTGTTATTTTGTTTTAAAAAACTTTTTTATATTTATTTTTTATACATTGTGGTTTTAATATTAACGAGTGAATATTGGTTAAATATTATCAGTGAAATAAGCACTGTCCACTTGTGAGTTTATCAATATAGTTTATCTATTATTTTTTCTCCTCATGCTTTTTTTATTTTTTTTTGCTCTATTTTTATTATAAATTCCAACATTTATTCTCATTTTGTTGGAATTTTTTTTTTTGCCTTTCTATTATTTTTTCATTGTTCATTTTCAATCGATTGTGTGTATTCTTTTCTTTTTGCGATCTTGAATTCAACCAATCGGAAAGCAAAGTGCAAGAGAGTAATATATCCTTGCGGATAACAGCAAATTGTGTGCACGAATAAGCCCAACAGGTTGTATTTTCTACAATTTTGTCAGCGTCAGATGAATGTTAAGACTTGAATAAGAAATTTGTTTTGCACCAATGATTGTTGTACTTCTTGGTTGTATATGTGTGTGTGTGTTGGATTGATGGATAAAAAAATACTAAACAAAAAGAAAAATTAAAAGATGGTTCGTCATGCAAGGGTTAGTTGCGGTACTCTGTTGTATTATTTTTTACTTGAATTTAGGTCAACTTGAAGTTTAAGAGTAATGTGGTGATAGTGATGATGCTATTTTATTTTATTTTATAAACATAAGACTACGTAAGAGTGAGAAAATCGATTTTAGTTAAAAATGGGAAAATTGACGGTCAAAACAATTTGGGTTTGCTGTATTTTTATGGGAACAACTGTGAGAATAGCTGGATTACCATTTAAAAATAAAAAAAAAGAAAGAGGAAAATAATAAAAATAAGAAAAAAAAAGTTAAGAGTAGGATGAAACGTGCCTGTCGTCATGGATATAGGTGTAGTTAACTCAATTCGTGATCGGAATTTCGATCAACTCAAAGTAGAGTCATTGGAATCGTTGAAAGAAGAAAAACATTATACCAAAAGGGTTACCGAGTAACAAAGAACAAAGATAAATAAAACGTATATAAAAGTTGGTTTAAGAAGAGTAAAAATAAATTTATAAAGTAGAAAAAAATATATTTTTTTAAAATATATAGACCAATAGTGAGGTGAAGAAGTGCTTGGACTTTGTAAGTGACACTCAAGTAGCTGAAATAATAATAATAAAAATAAAACAAACAAATAAATCCAATTGACTGCACTTGAATGGCACTGTTTTACTCTTATCGAATTTCAAGTTTGTGACAATTCAATTGATGCTTTTGACTTTCAATTATATTTACATGTATATAAACATAAATATTTTTTTTCAAAAGAAAAAGAAATAGTATTAAGTTTATCAATTTTTCAAAAAGAAAATATTTGTTTTTTTTATTTATCAATATTAATAATGGTTCTTAATCTTTTTTGTAAAGTATCCTACAGTATTATTCATCATCCTGAATAATTCATATGTTGAGGAGAAGAGGTCAGTTTAGAGCTCAACAAATATATACTCTTTATCCTGATCCTTTAATCTTGTTTTTAGATGAATTAATTAACCCTCTTGAGGTTGATGATTTTAAACAGTTAGTATCCCTAACCAAGTGAATTCTTAATCATGAATAAATTTAATAAGAAAATTCTACAACAATAAATCATTAATATTTTAATAATTACAACAAAATTGTTGTTATAAAAAAATATCTATTTTTTTATAAATATGAAATGTCAAGTAAACAAAGTATCTGTGTTCCACTTTGAACTTTGAAGATATTCAGTCTTTGACATATGTTATAACTAAAAATATATATACCTTAGGGGCTTTTATGTAACTTTAACATATGAGTTTCAGGTTAGTTACTTTGTAAACCAAACTGGTCGACTTGTTCTTTACCATTGCAATCATGCTTTACTTGCCTCATCATTCGTCTCATTCACCCATTTGGTTTACCAAACCATGAAACACTTCTCCCCTCTCTTAGCAATATATATATTTAATAACTCCTTCTCTCTTATTTGCTCTTTTATATATATATTCTGTCTCTTGATTGGGTAGACATTTACCTCCTTTTCATATATATATTAACAAACTATCTCTCTCATTCTTTTTATTGTCTCTTTCTCTAGACTGTATGTGTGTTTTTCTCTTGTTACCTTCTCTCAGCAACTCGTACGATAAAGTTTTGGCCGTTAGCAAAATTCCAAATTGAGGAAACTCAAAAGTTGCCTAAAGTTAGTTTATTTATTGCGGAAGCTCGTATACTTGTTTGGAGCTAACTCGCGATGAGGCAGAGAGGTCAGCCCAAAATTTAGAATTCTTGTTTTCTCATTTCAATCATTCATTCATTCATTTATATTCATTCTATTCAGCCAATTGATTTTGATATACTAATCCAAATTCCAAATCAAAGTGTCAACTAATTTCAAACATCACAATAACACTGCTAGTTAGACTATGCTATGTCAAATAATGTCTACCATTGTTACAACAACATTATCACACTTTGGAAAACTTTGTTTTAGTTACATAAACTTGTACTGTGCTATAATTTATCACTAGGGTCAAAATTTATACCAAATATACATAGCAATACTTGGTACGTTAAATTTTTACCATATTTTTTTTTCAAGTTATCAAACTCTTTTGGTGAAAATGTTTAATAAAGACTTGTCTTAAATTTTTTTATCATGTATTTTCAACAATTCAACCCTAACTTTTATCTATTTTATTACTTTATTTTTTATTTGTTAGTGTTTTTTTCATTCAACTGGTTTTTTTTGTTTTTTATTATTTTCCTTTGGATTCTTTTTTCTCTTGAGAATGTTCACGTAATATCGTCCCCTGAAGACGGATTCTCGTAAGTTGTGGTCAGCATCCTTGGAAAATGAGACTCTAGGGTGGTATACCAAGATACGTTGATTCGGAGACGCCGATAATACCCTTACTATATTGGATGGAATCCCGATACCAAAGTCAGCAAATTTTTTTACCATTTTATCGGTATTTATTTATTTTATTTTTTTTATATTAACTTATTTTTTATACTCACTGACCATCAGTCAAAAAAAATAAAAAATACATATTCATGTAACAATAATAATAATGATAGTAATTGAAAAAAAAATATACAGAATTTTATATATACAACGTTTTCTTTTGATGGCTTTATTATTATTATTATTTTATTTTATTTTTTTTCTTCATTCCAATATACACAATATATTTCAATGTATACCAAGTTGCAACAATTTTGTGGTTGAACGTTTAAGAGTATGGGGTAAAAACTCGGCAAAACATTTTTATGCTTTAGCAACGCTCGTAAAGTTTTGGAGCACACTGTTGGTGTTCCACCAACTAAATTTCATTTTCTAGTATTTTTTTTTTTTTTTATTTATATTTTCATTCAATTCTTTGAAACTTTTTTTATTTATTTATTTTTATTTTAATCTAAAAAATAAAAATTACAAGTTATTTTTTTTATTCAAATTATCATATACTTGTTATTTGTTTTTTTTTATTGTCATTTTTGTATTATTTTGATGTAAAAAAATTATCAAAGTGTTGCAAAATTGATAAAATAAATTTTCAATTTTGTAGGATGTATTTTTTTTATTTAATTTATATAACACGTGTAGAATTTCCAAACGATTGATCAAGTTTAGTAAATTGACAAGTGAAAAAGTCACATTGGCTTAGGACAACTATTCAACGAGGTGAAAAGTCATTGAACTTATGGTCACGATGTCGTAGCCAATCTCGTTTTCTTTATATGATTTCCCAAAGTGCCCAAGTACAAACCCACACACTTTTAACTCGTTCCATTGAGACCAAGTAAAACCATATGGCTAACAGAAATTCAATTAGTAAATGAAAAACAAACAAGCCCAACAAATAAAGAGTATCAATAAATAAAAAAGTTGAGATAGTATACATATATATATCAAAAATTCTGAAGCAGCAAATAACAAAGTTACTTCATCAATAGAAAAATCAACAATAGAAATTTAATCGATTCTCAAATACCATCATTTATTCACACTTTTTATTTATTTTTTTTCAACTTTATATATTGCCTTCTTGTTCAAGGCTTTTATTATCTTTGTTAAATTTAATACCAATTTAATTTATTGATTCAAATAATTTAAAAAAATCGATAGTCAAAAAAAATTGACAATCAATATCATTGACAGCTCTCAATCGTACAAGATTATTGACATTTTGTCTGTTTAATTATTAATATTTAAATGAATAAAATATTGAATTAAGCAAGCTATTTAATTATTTGCAGAATTGATGAAACCAAAATAAGCATCATCACGTGTTTGGATATATATTTGAAATAGCCAAAAGATATTGAGACTCAATAGTGTACTATTTAGTTGAATTGAGAAACAACTGAGGTCACGAATTACAACAGGTGGTTGACAAGTTCAACTATAATTAACTATAAATTAAATTTTTATTCGAAAAAAAAAAAAAAACAAATAGTTGAAATTTTGATAGAATATTCTGTCATAATAATTTAAAATATATCGTATAGATTGGAGTACCAGTTAAAAACAGACATCGATTGTTAAAGTGCCTTTACGACATGCGGCTTATTCAGAGATTAGCTATAACTGGTTTATTGTCAGTTGTAGTTATTGTACTATTAACTGGTACATTTGTTGCAAGACGTGATAGTCTAATTGGTGGTAATGATGAACTCACTGATCAACTTAATACAGCATGGGTACAAGAAAATGATTTTACCGAACAAAATCATGTTAAAATTGATGATAAAGAAAAACAAATTGTTGTTAATCCAAGAGATAGATCACATAAAGTACCATCAAGTAAATCAATTGGTCCAGAAAAATATCAAATAAATGAACCTAAACCTCCATTAGATAGTTTAACAAATCAACGACGTGATAAAATCAAAGAGGTTTGTTTATTAATTTTAATTTTAATTCATACATTATGCATGGTCAAACAAATCGATATTATATTTTTAAATAATCATGAAAAAAAAAAAGGTAAGTATGCAATTTTAAATTTAAATAATTTTCTTTAAACACTTGATAAATTTTTGTATTTAATAATTTAACTTTAATCGATACAATATTGTATACAAATTGTTGATAAATCATAATGAAGATAATCAAAGTGTATATTAATTAATATTAAACATATGGATCTTCAACAGTAAATTTATAGAACAATATTCAAATTGCCATTTATTAGATTAAAAATATCAATACTCAATAGATTGAGATTTGCACTTGGAAAGTTCGGTTAACTGGAAAACTAGATGAAATGCTTGGTTGAATTGGCCTCAAAGTGAGAGTGATAGATTCAACGATGAAGAGATAAATAAAGGATAGATATATTGATTGTATTTTATCTAACACAGAATAAGTAATGCAAACAGTAATAATAGTTATAGACAAGTAGACAAGTAGATTAAACTTGATTAACAGTCCATGATAAAATTGTTTTGATAAATTTCCATCAGTTTAACTTAAAACAAGTAACAACAATATACTTTTCTTTTTATTTATTTTTTAAATAATAAATTAATCATTAATTCATTCTATTTACTTTTATTATTATTATATTAATTTTATTTTCTTTAATGAGTATTATTATTCGTTTATTTAATTTTATTATTATTTTCATTATTACATTCTTTAAATCTTTTTTTATTTTTTCTAGTGGTGCCACTCAAATTATTCTCAGTGCTATTATAATGATAGCTATCCTCTTATCATTAAACTGTACATGCTTATTATTATTGTTATTATTATACATACATTATTCTTCATGAAAGAGACAAAAAGTAAAAAATAAAGAGAGAGAGAGAATTTGTGTATCCCTTGGCAAAGTCACTTTCCCATTGTCTATCGTGGCTGATGACGTTGAGGTGTCTGCACAATGGATACCAAGCTTAATCATAATGAGATGGTAGTGTAGAATAGCAAGCAAAGAGCAAGCCACTTTCTCAATGAATATATACCTATGTAGTTGAAATGACAGAAAGATAAAGATATTTAATATTATTATAATATTAATAATCTGTTGACAGGAATTAGCACTTGGCTCAGGCCATTTTAAATTTAGCTGGTGTTAAAATTTAGCGGTGTATATTTTATATTAAAAACAACATTTAAATTACGAATTTGTTAAAACGATGCATTAGTTGTCTAAACAGACTATAGAAATGGTATTGATGTCAGTAGATTCATCGTTTAACTTGAGGATTAATTTCTAGCTGTTAGCACCAGTATATATACTTTTCCATCTTCTTCTTGTTGTTCTTCTTCTTCAGCTGGGTGTAGGAATATGTATATATATTTACAAAGTAGGATAGCTATACAATGCATTACTCAATTGTCTCTCTTGTCTTGGCTTTTCACACACACAAATACATTGATAAACAAAGCCGTAATTATCCTACCAAGTGACGAAGGTAAAGTTTATATTAAATACTAAATGATGCTTTATAGTGAAAAGCATCAATAAAGACAAGAATATTAGCTATATAAACAACACTGATAGTGATGATGCATGATATTTATGTCTACACACATTACACACTGTTCAAAGACTAAGTACAGTTTTAAATTTGATGAGATTTAACATGATAATGCAATGGTGTTAAACATAACTATAAAAATCCCTATTAATTATTTTTTTGTTGTACATAAAATTATAAATATTGAGGGGTTATTATTAAATTAATTTAATTAAAATTAAGCATTATATTATACAAGCTACAATTGCTTAAATTTTTCTAAAATATAACTTTAGTAATAATGATTAAAAGGTTAATAATGATAGTCAATTATTTTTTTAACCCTTGTTAAATTTTACATAGTTATTGAATGAATTTAAAAAAAGAAAAAGTATATGAAAATACAAAATAAATTAAAGACAATTTTCCGCTTAGTAAAGAAAAAAAATTGCTTGTAAAATTGTGGAAATTGTTACAGGATTTTCCCATTAGTGTCGTTGGCAGGTTGGCGTTTCAAGATAATGAGATGAGTTGAATTTTGTCTGGTTTCTTAAAGAGAATGGAATATCTTTAAAGTAAGAAAATCATGGAAAAGACACAAGATAGTAAGACAGTAAAATAATGAACAAAGAACAGAGTGATGCACAATCACTTCTGTCTGATATTTTAGTATAGTTGGTTTTGGTGTTTTAAAATGAGAATCTTGTTAGAAGAATTAATTATCTTCATGGTCTGATGACGATGCAAAAGAATAAAAAAAGAATAATAAAATTGTAGAATTGTAGAAAAGTAGCAAAGACGATGACGACAACCGACTATGATGAAAAAAAAAAAAATGTAGAAAGGGGTTATTAGTTCAACTGGAGATACTTTTCACAAGGCTCTACGTACTTTGATAGAAAAAAAAGTAAAAAAGAAAAAAAATAAAAAGTACAGATGGTTTTCTTTTCTTTACTTTTTCTTTTGATTAAAATTTATTTTTCTTCATTTCTTTGTCGGTGCAATTTAAAACTGGACTTTGATACCACTGTTTGGTCTTTTATTCAAATTTTTTTTTCGATTTTTTTTTTATCTACGATTGTGGTGAAAAAAATTCTTGGTTCTTTTAAATATATATGTATTTTATTTTCAAGAAACTAATTACTTCTTTTTATGAAATCTTTTTCTACTTGTTCTTCAACTGATCAAACTACTTTTTTACAACTTGAAAGTGAAAAGTAGCGTCAAAATTTGGAATATGTTGAAACTTGATATTTAAAGTTTAAGTAGTTACTTGTCTTTTTTAAAATGATTAATGACAATACGAAAATAATGTTTTTTTTTTTTTATTTTAGTCAGAGACTTTTCAAGTTAAAGTTTAAAAATTTTTAATTATTTTTCTGTTGTGTATTAAAGGTAAAAATAAAACAGTAACAAGTTGAAGTAATTACCACGAATGCACGTGATGTGTTTTTGAAAATAATATATTTCATAATGACACAAATATCAAAGTTTAGGCTCGAAATAATTCCAAAACACCTAGACATACAAGTCAAAGTTTTAAGATTACTTTTGCCTTGATAATTTATGCTTTGAAATTTAATTCGCAACACTGTTATTTAAATAATAAATAAACATAATGAAAATATTCATCTACTAATTTTCAATTATTTTGCAAACTTGTTGTTAATTTATTTAAGATCCAAGTGATTTAACTCGCCCCTTATTTTTTTTTCATTATCCTGAAGAATTTAAAAATTAAAAAATACATCCAAAAAAATTATAAAAATCATTTTAATAACTCGAGTATAAAAATGTCTTAAATTATTTGTGTATTTTCTTGAATTGAATAATTTTTTTTTTTTTTTTTTTTCTTTAATTTAATTCAATAAATTTAAAATTTAATCATCTTCAAGTTTCATCTCAGTTACTTTGGTTTGAATAGCATTTAATTTTCGAGTATAATGAAAATTTTTTTCACTAAAAATAAAATAAAAATTAATGGAAAGAATGCAGTTTGTCGTAAAGACGTTTCATATTGAATTACGACGTCTACATGGATAATAGCTGTTTCTCACAATTTGAAAAAAATTTAAAACATTTTTTTTTTTTTTATTTATTCAATATATTATTATATATTCATTTAAATATTTTTTATTTTACTAAATTTATTCATTTTATTTTTATTATTATTTTACAGATGATGAAGCATGCTTGGTCCAATTACGTAACTTATGCCTGGGGCGAAAATGAACTCAAGCCAATATCAAAGAGAGGACACAGTGCAAGTGTATTTGGTGCAACAAAAATGGGTGCAACGATAGTTGATGCTCTTGATACTCTCTACGTAATGGGTATGCAAGAAGAATTCAAACAAGGACGTGATTGGATTGATAAAAATCTCAACTTTACTGTCGTAAGTTTTTTAAAAATTTTTTATTAATATACAAGATTTAGAAAAAAATTTAAATCAAAATTATATTTACACAGTATTATTATATAAAATAAAAAGTATATAATTAAAAATTAAAATTAAATTAATTCATATTTTAAAAAAAATTTAAATATAACGTAAAAAGCTTCTTTGATAAATATTCTTTAATGTAAACTTATTAAATAAATTACACGCGAGTAAAGAGAGTATAAAAATTAAAAATATTAATTTTTTTTTTTCTTATCTTTTGCCGACGATAAGTAATCAGCATATATAATTAAAAATTTCAAACAGATAATTAAAATAATTGTTTTAAATATTAACTAGTTGAGAAAGAGAAAAAATATAAATTAATATTTTTCAATATTATATTGATAAGACGAATTAAGTTAGAAATATTTAATAGCAATAGTTTTATTTTGATGGTTAGTTTTAGACGAAAATTTTACTTAATCATTATGCAAATGAATATTTGAATAGGATATACGCGATAGTATCCCCTTCAGTACTTTACCAGTAAATTTAATGATATATATATAGGAAAATACACAAGTGTGACGAAACCCAAGAGAATTTCAGTCTAGCAATTGCAATGCAATCTCCTCTTGTCTTTTCTCTTGTCTTGTTTCTCAAACCTCAATTCTGGTCTCAGTTCAAACCACCCCAACCACCCCAACCACCACACCAATCCCATACACACATATACACATGGCATCAGTTAAAACTTGGGCCACTTTGGTTTATCCAAACTTGATAACAATAGCATATATATACCTATATACATAGTGTTGTGAAACAGATTTTCAACATCTAAAAGTTTTGTATATTAGTTGGTGGTGTTGGTGATGTGACGCTCAATGCAATAACACAACTAACACAAGTATATGAGATTTTCATGTGAGAACAAAATAACTGTCGTTCACATGAAACCAACAGATGTGCCATGAGCTTTTATATTAACCCTTTAAACTTATCTCATATCTTAAATATTAAAAAATATATTAATCAATTTAATTTACAATAATACATCAGTCTTGTATTTTTTTATTTAAATTGAGCTTTTTATTTTTTTATTTTTTTTGATTAGCAATAAAAGCTTGTGCTTACAAAATATATTTTTAGAAAAAACTAAAAGCTTTTATTCTAAATGATAAAAAAAGCTCTCGATGAAATTTTCAAGTCTTTTTTTTTTCATACAAATAAATTCATTTGAATATATATTTAAATAAAAAAAAATGGAATCATTAATTTATTAATTTAAAAAGATAATGATTACTAGAAATATTGATAAATTTAAAAAATGTCATTTTGTTGGGTATGTTTTTGAGTTGCCACTAGGCAAATGATTTTATCTCAAATTTTTTACTGATTGTAGAATTTAATTCTTTGAATGAGCTGATTGTAACTGGCCTTGGGGAAAAAACAAAATTTGCAATTTATCTTTTCACTCTGTAGCTCCATTATTTTTTATTACTTTTATATATATAATTCTTTTTTTTTTTTATCGTTTTGAATATTTTATTATACAAGACATAATCGTGCAACAGATGTTATCGTTAATGTGATCAAACGCACTAAGATAAACGATAATATATGAGTATTAAAACATATTCAAAGTATATTCACGCTCTTCATGTATATTTTTTTTTACAATAATAATATAAATAAATAAAATTAATTAGCTTTTAAAATTTCATATACGTAATCCAGATGAAATAAAAAAATATATCCAATAATTCTTTTAGAATTTATAAAAAACAATATATAAAAAAACATCAAACATAAAAATATATATCTATTTTCTCTTGCGTAAAATAAAAAAAAAAAATGCAAAACATTGAAAACTCGAAACACTTGTTTGTTGAGAATTTTACAATGATAGAAATTTCACTAAAAAATTCCAGAGCTTTTGAACATTGTTTCATGTATTTTATTATTATTTTGACTTGAAAATAAATGAAAAAAAAAAAACTTTTTTCAATTTGAAATTTAATAAAAATAAAGTACATATGATATAAATTTTTTTTAATATTTTTAAATTGTTTTTATACGATTACTAAAATATAAATTTATGTTTGTATGGTTGTTGTATGACCGTGTTATATGTCGTTTTATTGTGTACAATCATGATTCAACAAAATGTCATGAATAGTAAATTTATATTTATTTAAAAGCATACATGAAGTCAAGATACTTTGATAAACAAACACGCAGTAAGAAATATATATAAAAAAAAATAACAACATATGCTAGATGTACATGAGTTCGACGTCCAGTATGCTACTGGGCTTATCTTGAGTTCAAGTATAATGTCTCTATTTTCTGCTATTATCACATTCATACTTTTTTTTTTTTCTTATTATTTTATCTGGCGGTGACATTGTTGCGAAACAGTAGCTTTATCTTCACACATTTTTTTTATTTTTTACTCTTTTTTTTATTTTCTTTTTCATGAGCTCACCCTAGTTAGTTTTGCATATTTTTATCTACAAATAATAATAAAAATAAAAATTATTCACGAGTCAAGAAAATGCCGGAAATGCCTCGAGGATTTTGGTAAATCACTTGATTTATTATCAAAACGAATCTTGAGATTACTTTTCTTCTTCAATTTTTATCATATTATTATTTTTTTTATTTTATTTTATTTTGCTGGAAATAATGTATTTGGTTTTTATTTAAATTTTTGTTTTTTAGATTCTTTATTGATTTTCAGTTTTAAAAAAAGAATATAGAAATTTAATTTAATTTAATTAATAAAATAAAATACTTGAGAAAATTATAATTATCAAAATTACAAAAGCTAAAAATCTATTAATTTTTTTTACATTTAAATTTATTTATATAAAATGTATATTCTATTTTTCGAATATACAAAATGTCATTCAACATTTTTTTTTTAATTATATTTAATTGTATTAAGATCAAAATAGGTTAAATAATTTCGAGCTAACTAAAAATATCAGCTATAACCTTTGACATAAAGAATCTTGGGAAAAAATTTTTAAAAACTCTCAACTTTTAATATCTTTATATATTTTAAAATAAAATAACTAAAAAAAAATAAAATTAAAAAAAGCTTAAACTTAACCATCTAAACCTTGATCTTTTTAGAACACATATGTACTGAATGAGGAAAGTTTTGTTGAAATATATATGTGACTAAAATATATATAGAACAAAAACTTTATTTTTTTTTTTTTATTTTATAATATAAGAAAAATATCCTTGGTGTTATTGTAAGTTATTACAGAAAGAGTAATTAGTGACAAGTGTATATTAAAAATAACAATAATAATTAAAAGCCATAATAGTTAAGAAAAAAAAAAACAAGAAGAGTTAATGGTCAAGGTAAAATTAACAAATAACACTTGAAAAATTTAACAACCTACTTGTTCATTACAACATACTTTACTTGCCTTAAACTTATTTACTTTTTTCTATTAATTATCTAAATTTCATTTTATTTTTTTTTCAATTTTTCAATCAATTAATAACTTTTATTTATTTTTTATTTATTCATTTTTATTTCATTTTTTTTTTTTTGCAACTTTGCCTTTGCTTATTCACGTTCTTCAAGCTTTTTACGAATAGTTTTTATTGCAGATTTCAAAGAGTCCAAAGGTTAAAAGAAAACAGTGTGTAAAAAAAAAGATGAAAGAAAAAAAAAATATTAAAAAGAGTAAAAAAAAATAGTGAAAATACATTGAAGGGTTGTGAAAGTGGGAAAAAGTTGTTTTCTTTTTTTTTCTTTATATAAATGTGTATATGTATTATACGTAGTTGTATTTACATAAATATATATATGTTTAGCTGTTGAAAGAAGCAAAATACCATTAAAAAGACTTTTCACAGTTATTGCATTTTAAGATCACAAAGTCATAGAGATGTTTGCCACTTGTTTTTTTTTTATTTTTCTTATTGTTCTTTTTCTATTGTTGTTGTTATTATTTTATCTTTTATTCGCCATTTCTCTCGCTTACTTTCTTAATTTCTTTGGTTATCTTTTTCTTTCTCATTCTATAGTTCAAGTAGTACTAACTTTCATTTTCATTTCTTATTCTGCACAGTAACAACTGTATATATACCCATAAATATATTGGTTGCAATGTTATTATTACACCCTCGTTATATCTTGCAATGACGATGTAATTTTAGTCGAGTCAGAAGCTAAGCTCGCACATATAACAAAATACAACACAACTTTTATGAAACAACACCCATTTTCACCTTTTAACTATATATATACCACCACAATTGTTAACTACTGTTTATTTTATTTTTTATATTTATAGTATCATCTGAAATAATGATTTTATGTAAGACATTTTATTTTATTTTTTTGAGATATTTATTCCAACAAATCTTGATATTCATTTTTATGTTTTATTCTTTGTTTTTTTATATTGCTAGTCATTTTACAAACTGCTTCGAAAATACTAATATATGTACTAGTAAATTATTCGAGAAAATTCAATATCTTTTTGGAACGTTAACGAGACAAAAATAATAAATTAATAAATGTTTTAAGTAACACTATGAATTTTATTTTTTTCTTAATTTTGTGAGATCATTTGTTTTATTTTTCTTTAAATTAAGAATATGTTAGGGTAGATTTGTTTTTCCCCTAATGTTTTGAAAAATTGGAAATAGTTGAAATATCGTTCAACTTGCGTCTAATTAGTTTTGTGTATTTTAACTGTATTATTTAATATTATTATTTATTCGTTAAATAATTATTTTAATTTAAAAATTCACAAAAAAATAAATAGGAGTTTCATCGGACAAATTTTTCTCGCAATGTTGCAAAAATAAATCAGTAACTTTTTAAAAGTATATAAAAATTTAAAAGTTTTAATTAGCTTAATTATTTTTTTTTTTTTAAATCTTTAATACTTTATTGATTTTTTATAAACGATGTAAATTAAGAACATTGAATTGCAGGCAATTCCAATCGTCATATCCAAAAAGAAAAAAAAGGGTGATGTTATTATTTAAAAGAAATTATTTTTTGACAGTGAATTATGACGATAGTAAAATATTTTCACAGCAAATTTTCAAAATAACATTTGTAATTAAAACTTGAAGAATTTACAAAAATATTCCATGCTTTTTTCATCAGGTCTAGTTTAAACAAAATTTTATATTTGAGTTAATTTATTCTGAAATGAAAGTAGAATATTTTTCATTTTATATTAACTCAAACTCATGCAGTCAAGGGTAGTGAATATCAGTATATAAAATGAAATAGTTACATAGGGAAAAGCAAAGAGTTAAGAGTAATAAACTGTATAGCAAAAACATGAAAATGTAAAAGAAAATTCATATATTTTCCTATGAAAAAAAAAAAAAAAAACGTTATTTATACATGTTTAAAAAAATAAGACAAATAATCATAAAATTTTATGAGAAATAATTAATTGGTGGGGTGTGGTAATGTATTGAGAGGGATGGTATTTTTATTATTAATGACTTTACAAAGGTTAGCAACTCTTTCAATAATCCATAAGCTATACGTTGTTAAAAAAAAAAAGTATCTATTTTAAAATCATACATAACATACACACAATTTTTTTTATTTTTAAAATTTTTTTTTCGAATTTTTTTTCATGTATTTCTGTAAGGTTATATGTTTTTTTAATCAATTTTCTTTTTATACCTATTATTTTATTTAACTGATATTATTCTTGTTCAAATATTACATTTTATTTTTAGGATCTTTTTTTGGTTTTTTTTTTACCCTGAAGGATCGTACATTACCTTACGATAATTCCCACGCACCATCTCGCATCTCTCTTTTATCTTTTTGCCTGGCTACTCACCATTTACTCTTTCCTCACCTTTTTTATCTTAGCACCTTTCTTCTACCCCTTACTCACTATATTCAGTTTTCTTTTTTCATATTTTTTTTCTTTCATCTATTATATATAGATTTAAAGATAGATCTTTTCTTCGCGCTTCTGAAATCGGAAAAACGAACAATTCCTATTTTAACTAAAAAATATGAAATAAAAAAAATATGTATATATATATTCTTCCTCAATACGTCTGATATCGACTACGACGTCTCGAGATTATATTGAGTTGAAGTAAAAAATAGGGGAAAAAATGGGTAAACGATAGATAGAGAAAAAAAATTAAGTCAGATGAAATTTAAATTGATAAGATATATCGTTTATTTTATCATTTCAAAGTTTATTTACATTACGAATAATACATATATATAATTACGTATATATGTATTAAATATTCGATTGAGATATATATAAATTTTAAGCATTTAATGAAGAAAATAAATAAACCAAATAAACTTGAATATTTATGATATTTATTTTCTCAAGATTTTCTATTTCGTTTATCAACTTTTATTTATTTATTCAGTTAAATTTTATTTTCTCACTTTTTTTTTTTTTAATAACAAGTTTATTTTAATTATAAATAATTAAAAAAATAAAAAACGAATGAAAGAAGTTCATCTCATTACTCTCATTAGTGTCACTGTTGTTTTTGTTTTTTATTTTTTTGTCTTCGCATCGGTGTAAAAATTAACAGTATTGGAAAATTTTTGTACAATAAAATATATTGTCATTTAAATAATTACGTCATGGAAAATATAAATAATAATTATTATTAACATTTAAATTGAAAAAAATAAAATTAATTATTTTCGTGAATTTCATTTTTTAAATTTTTTAAATATTTTTCTGAAATCTGATTTCCATTTGTATAGTAAAACTTTTATGTTAATATTTTAATTAATTTTAAATGTATTTCAAAGACAGTTAAAAGATAACTTGTCGATAATTGAATGAAATATAAATTTTAATATAATTAATTATTGACTGACTTTTAAAAGTTTAAAATTTTATTAATTTTTTTTTTCTTGTTATTTTTAATCACAGTTTAATTAGATTTAAAGTTTCAATATTTAATTGAGAATCGATTGATCAAAGAGTTGAAAATACTGTCAACATTGGGGATTTTAATTTATCATTAAATTGTATTTTCTTGAAAATGGGGAAAATAGATATGGAAATCTGAAGAAAATTGCAAGGGTGAGAAACTGCTCATTAGCAATTTCCTTCGTATTTTATATTTTTTTTTCTCTTATTTGTAAATAAAAATATTCACATTTGATTTTTCATTCCATTTTCATGTTTTGCCCTATAACTGTAGTTTGTTCTGACCGCAATCCTTTCAAGTCCTCCATTTGGCCTCAGTCTTTCATCCATCTCTTGGCAAACTCAGTAAAACTATGTTTTTTTTTTTTGTATAAACTTGCTTTTTTTTTGCTAACCACTTGTGTCAGCGTAATAAATGAACAATTTTGTTTTTTTTTTCTTTTTATTTATTATTCATTATCATCATTAACCCAACAATTCCATCAAGTAGAAAAATTTCATTTTAAATTCTATTGATTTTCACTTAAAATGCCTGCTTTTATTTTTAATTTTATTTTATTTCATTAGGGCGTTTGGGGTCTCCAATATTAACTAGTTTTGCTTACAAACAACACATGTTATTGTCAATTAAAACCTTTATGAAGTTTAAAAAACTAAAAATTGAATTTACAAAATAAATAAATTAGTCACATCAATTTTTGTTTTACAACAACAATGCGAATAACATTAAAAAAATATTATCAACCTGCAAATATTTTATGAGTCAACTAAAATGTTGATAACATTTTTCAAATATTTATTTTATTTTTTATTTAAACAACAACCAAAATGCACATATTTAATTGGTCACAAAATATTCGTAACGTACATATTATTGTTGACAAATATAAAATTTTCAATTTTCAATTTTGTTTTTAATTATCCATCAAAAATATTCAACTTATAATCATAAAAAAAAAAAAAAAAAACCAATAGTTATTCAAATTATTATTTCAAACATATTTTACATATATTAATTTTATGTTTAAAAAAATCATTTGCTTTTTTTTTTAATTGCTATATGACGCTAGAGGTGTCTCAATTGAAAAAAAATGATAAAAAAAATTCATATTAATTAGTTTTTTTTTTTTTATCATACATTTGTTTTTTAATTCATGGCATTTACTTTAAAATAGTTATTACTATAAATCGTAGTAAAAAAAAAAAAAAAAAGTATTTCTACTTTTTTAATATAATTTATTTTGTTTTTCGTTTTTTTTCATTTTTTTTTGCACAGACATATGAGAAGTAAATTAATATCGCGGTAGAGTAAAAAGGACCAAAGCGGATATTGAATATCCAGGCATACATGGTAATTGCCAAGAGCTCACATTTTAAAAACTTTTATGTGTCTATATGTATATGTGAGATGTGTGTGTGTGTTGCCATTAGGAGAAGAGAATTTCAACATTGCCAAGTGGTTTTCATACTTAACTCATCTCAGCTACCCCATATTATATCTATGTATATATTTTCACATGTACTTAAAAGCAAAATTTTCCCTATATCTAAATGTATATTACACAAAAGTATATATATTATATATACATAAAATATATATATTTACGTATATGATCTTTCGGTTAGACTCAGGTGCGATAACCTTCCCTATTATTCAAGAATTATTTCCACTTACTGCTGAAATATTTATACAAAAGTTTGTTAACAAAATATGTTATTTATATATTTGATACTATGTCTAAATTATTTACAGTTATTATTATCCTAAATTTTATCTATTTTACACCTGTAACAATGTCATGGAAATTTTCATTTTCATTAATAATTATTTACTGAAGATTTTTTTGTTTTTTTTTTTCTGTTTTTTTTATCTGCAATCAATAGTACTTTTTATTTATTGATAATTTTGAGCATAGTAATTACTATAAACTAATTGATTTTTATAAAATAACATGGCTTTTTTTTATTATTAATTAATAAACATAAAAAAAAAAAAATTACTAAAGTTATTTTAATTTGTAAATAATTTAATAAAATAAATTAACGAGTGATTTTTTTTTTTTCCATTATAAGGTAATTAAATGCCATAGAAATTTTTTTTTAAATTTTTTTGCCATTGTAATATTGATTATTTTATATTTATTTTTAATTAGTGAATGGTTTTTTTATACAAAGATAAATATTTTTTTTTTTTAATATACGAAATTACTATATTTTTTAAATTTTTTCATCAATTAATTTTTATATTATTTTTAACTGTGAATCAATGAATATATAAAAGAAAAAAAAAAAAAAAAAAAGTGTATGTTATTCATGAAGGTGAAAAAAGCAATTGTCATTGGCAATTTCCTGAATTCCCTTGAGGGCGTAGACTTCAATTTCCTAATTAAGTAACCCCCTTCATGTAGACTATAAAAACGCGTCTAAAAACTAATTGCATCGTCAATATAAATTTTCAAATACATGACACATACGTTGGTACATTCATTATTACCAATAATGACCAAACAAAACGTCAGTTTCAATATGAACTTGATATTACATGGTCTTTTTTTTTATTTCAATAACAGATCATTATATTTTATATTATTTTTATTATGGAATTTTATATTTTTTAAAATATTTTTTACGTTATAATGAAGCCAGTGTTTTTTCCCTATGACTATTAAGATTAAATTTTATACATATATGTGTATGAACTAGTTATTTAAGTTACCACACCTTTGAAAAATATTTACCAGTCAAGAAAAAAATATTTATTACATCGAAAAATAAAAAATAAAAAGTCATAATAAAAACATAATGACGCTCCTATAGCAAACCTAAAAATATAAAAATAAATTTTAAATACACACTTGGACCTAACAAATAATAATAATAATAATAATTTTTTATTTATAAATTTTTATTTTACTTTTTATGAATTTCATATCAACTGGTTTTTTTTTTGTTCATATTGTTTCAAACAATGCAATTTGATTTATTGTTTTTCCTTTTGTTTATTGTTTGTTTATTTATATTTTATTTTGTTACAGGATTCAGAAATGTCTTTGTTTGAGATAAACATTCGTTTTTTGGGAAGTCTCCTGACGTCCTTTGCTTTAACTGGTGATAAAATGTTTCGTGAAAAGGCTTTACAAATTGGTGAACGAATGCTGCCAGCATTTGAAACGAAAACTGGAATACCACATTCACTCATCAATCTTTACACTGGAGTAAGTTGTTATAAAAATAGTAATAATAATAATAAATAAAAGCTCGATATAATGAAGAATAAAGAAGAAAAAAATTGATTAAAAAAAAAGTCATTATGGCAATTTATTTTTGACATAATTTAAAAAATAAATATTTTGCATTTTATATACTTTTTTTATGTCATCAAAATTATGAAGCTTATTTTCATCAGACTTTATTTATTCACTTTTTTTTTTTTTCAAAAGCTTTGATATTATTTTTTTTTTTTTCTAATTATACATAGTAACATAAAGTTGAAATTTTTTTTATCATTTAAAATAGTTTTCATAGCAAAAAAAAAAAATATTCTCATATTTAAAATAGATAATTGAAATGATTTTATGGAATCACGTTTCATAAAAGAAAAAATAAATATATATAACCACCATTAGTGAAAATTATATGAGCTAAAATTTCATTGTATGTATTTAAAAAAAAAACGAAAGTTAAATTAATTTTTCTTTTTGTTAATTTTATACGAGATAAAATAAAATTAGAAAAAAAATTTATTAATATTTGAAATGATGAATAATAAAAATTTATTTATAATTTTATTTAATTTAATTTTTTTAGCGAAGCAGAAATCATGGTTGGGCCAGTAGTGGCTGTAGTATACTTTCAGAAATTGGTACAATGCATCTTGAATTTTCTTATTTGAGTGACATTACTGGTAATCCAATATTCAGAAAAAAAGTTGAACAAGTAAGAAGAGTATTGAAAGATCTTGATAAACCAAAAGGTTTATATCCAAATTTTATTCATCCAGAAACTGGCAAGTGGGGACAACGTAAGTACAAATTCCAAATAAACCAAAAGAAAAAAAAATATCACACAATAATTATTATCCTGAATTTGATATTTATATATTTTCAATTTTACACTCAACAAATCATCTCCAAATATTTTATAATATATTTTTTTTCTTTTTGCACACTGTTTTATTTATTTTTTTTCAAATTTTCTGGCTGAATAAATACACCTTTCATTGACATGGGAAGAAGGATTGAGGCTGGTGGTATCGAATCATGTCAAATAAAATAATAAATGGTTTCAGACGATACCACATAATAATAATAATAATAATAATAATAATAGGCAATTGACCACGAAGAATTTTCAGTTCTCCTTTTTCTTTTTTATTTTACAGTCCTTGTTTTTTTTATTTTTCAAATAAATTTTATAATACGTTTGTTAATTTTTATTTTTCATATTTAAAATGAAATTGTTTTTTTTTTTCAGATCATATATCTTTGGGTGGTCTTGGTGATAGTTTTTATGAATATTTATTAAAAGCTTGGATTCAATCTGGCAAAGAAGACACTGAAGCTAAAAAAATGTATGACGAGGCTATTGCTGCAGTTGTTGAACATATGATTATGACATCAAAAGGTGGCTTGACATATCTTTCAGATCTTCGTTATGATCGACCTGATCATAAAATGGGACATTTAGCTTGTTTTGCTGGTAAATTATTTAAACTTAACAATGACATTATTTAATTTATATATTATTTTTCTAGATTGCGTGATGATTTTTGTTTGTTTGTTTGTTTTTTTTTAATTAGGTGGTATGTTTGCACTTGGTGCTCAAGTAAATGAAAATGAAGTGTCAAATCAGTATATGGATATTGGTGCTGAATTAACAAACACATGTCATGAATCATATATTCGTAGTGCAACAAAACTTGGACCAGAAGCTTTTCATTTTATTGAAGGAAATGAAGCAAGAAGTTTAAAAAATGATGAAAAATATTATATTCTTCGACCTGAGGTAATTATTATTATTATTTTAAATACATTTTACTAATTATCAAATAATTTATGACTGTTTTGTATAATATTTTAGACATATGAGTCATACTTTATATTATGGCGACTTACAAAAGATCAAAAATACAGAGATTGGGGCTGGGAAGCTGTTGAGGCACTTGAAATGCATTGTCGTGTACCACATGGTTTTTCTGGTCTCAGAGATGTATATAAAAGTGATTCAATAAAAGATGATGTACAACAAAGTTACTTTTTTGCTGAAAGTCTCAAGGTAATATTTTTTACAACAATTTATATATTTTATCATTGGTTATTTAATTTTTTACAACAGTAATAATAATATTTATTATCTTTTTTTTTTCCACATAAATGTTTTTATTTCTACCTGTATTTATCATTTTTTTATTGTTTTTTATTTTTAGTATCTTTATCTACTGTTCAGCGATGACAACCTCATAAGCCTTGACGATTGGGTATTTAATTCTGAAGCACACATGCTACCAATCAAGGGAAGCAATCCGCTTTATCGTCAAGCTCAGTTATCCTAAGTCATCAATAGTAAATATTAATATCCCGTAGTTAAAAATAAAACAAAAAACCATTAATTGAATAAAACCCAAAAAAAAAAAAAAAACAGAATAAAATCATAATAGCAATTATTATAAAAACATTTATGTTTGTGAATGTTATATTGTGTGACACAATGAGTCATTGCTGAGTTATAACGAAACGAGGCATGAACATACTCATATATGAAGTAAAGAAACAAAAATAAAAAAAATAAAAACATATTAAAACGCCAATCAATGACCCAACTGATTGAACAATGGCCTCAATCCATACGTTCAATTTTTATTTTTATTATTTTATATTATCAAAATAACAAAAAACTAAATAAATTTAAAAAAAAAAAAATAACAAAAAAACAATTAATATACATACTAAAGTATTTATAAAATGTCGATAACTGTGAAGTTGTATTGTACATAAATATAAGTGTGAATGCATTGATGAGTAAAAAAAAAATGAAAAAATATAAATAATTAAATCAACTTATGAGTGAAATGAATATAAGATATTTTCACTCGTGCCTTGTATCGTTAAAATACAAAGTGGCCTAAAATTAAAAACCATAAAAAACCATGCACGATGTAAATAATAAAATTGTTACATCAATATTGCATAATTAATTTATTGTTTAATTTATAAATGAAATTAATTATGAAAAAGAAAAAAATGTTTTTTAGATGAAATTAAATGAATTAATTGTATGTAAAATGTGAGGAGCTTTTGTCGAGTCATACTATATTATAAATTTTTATTTCAATTCATTTTTTATTGTTGATATTATTTTATGATTTTTCAATTTTTTATTAACAATAAAACATCAATAAATTATTACATAAATCTTCCAAATAATAATTTTCAAAACATCTAGAATTTAAGAATTTTTAAAGCTCAATTTTTAAATCATAAAATTATTGTAATTCATCATTATTATATTTATTTCGATTTTTTTTTTTCATCGAAATACACTTTTAACAGCCAATTGTTTATAGTGCTGATCGAAAGTTGTTGTTTTTTTTTTATTAATTTATATTTTTGTTCATTTATTATAATTTGACAAAAAATAAACAAAAAAAAACAATTAATTTTGTATATTAATAATTATTATATATATAATAATGATAACTTTGTTTTTTTTTTTTATTTTTTATTTTACTGAGGACAATTTCATGGTTAAATGTTTCGAAACATTTAATGAAATCAGCGATAAATATTGTGGCTGTAAGTGGGAAACGAAATACACTTATCAATCATTGTACGATACTGCAAGAGAAAAATGTAATTAAGCGTTGCAATTATTTCAATATCGTCATAATGATAAATAAGACAAGAAATAATAATATTAAAAGAAAAAAAAAAAAAACAATCATTTGATCATATCTCATAAAATCTTGTGAATGTCCAATTTCGTAGGTGTGAATCGACATAATTATGTATTTTTGAGTCAGTTGTTGTAAATGAAAATCCAACTAACCATTTGAATCCCCGAAAAAAAATTAATAAAAGCGTGAAAGAGAGAAATAAATAATATGCTATTTAAAACAAAAAATGGTTATAAAAGTTTGAATATTGAAGCGATAATTTGTACATAAAAATTTAATGAAAGTCATATTCTACGCGATAATAACAAGTAGTTTTTTTTTTTTTTTGATGATACATAGTGTGAAAATGATAATTGTATAGTTGTTGCAACGAAGTTATAAACAGAAAAAAAAATAAATAAAATTAATCTTATGATAAGTAATTTGATTAATACATAAGAATAATTTACCCTAGATTATTAACTCTTACACCAATGAATTTTAAAAACTGGACAAAGAGTAAATAAAATTTATTAATTATTCTATTTATTGTTTTTTTTTTTTTTAACTATTGTATTTTTATTTTTGATTGTAAAACCCGTTGTCGAATACCTTAATCTTCCTAGAAAAATAAAAACAAAGATGCAATCATTTTATTTGCAAAAGTTACTTAAGTTTGCGTTCAATGATTTTTAAGTTAAATGATAAAATAATATAAATCATTTCTCGCTTCCATTTTTTTTTATTTTATTCATTACATTTATCAAAGTGTAATCATTAATAATTAAAAAGAATAAATCTTCCGATGTGTGCTGTTTATTAAATGAAAAAAAAATATTATTATTAAGATATTTAATAAAATAGATTTCATATGTTCACAATGAAATACTCAATAACCAGAATTCATTTTTGTATTGTAATAAAAAAAGCAGAAAGAATATTTAAAATACAATTTGCTGACGTAAATAAAATCACAGCCAATAAATGATAAAACTTATAATTAAAAATCCATTAATATATACTAATCAAATAATTAAAATATCCAATGAAAAATAAAAATTGACAGTTATTTAATAAACTATATATATATTTAATAATTTATCAATTTTATTTTATTTAAAAATTACCATGTTATCTGGTAAAATTAAATTTCTGTCAAGGTTTTGGGTACACAATATAATACCATTTTAATTAATACAATTTATGATTAATTTATATTATTTCAAAATTAGCTACACTGATATTTTAAAAAATTTTTTTGCTATGAATTTTTTAAATTATAAAAATATTCAGCGTGATGAAAAATGACATATACATATAAATACAAATATATTTAAAAATTAAATATAAGCCAATGGATATAAATAATGAATATAATTCGATGTTTAATACAAACAAAAGATGCATATATTTATAAAATTTTTTTCTTAATAAATGCATGGAAAAAAAAAATAACAAAAACATGTAAATACAATTAACACATATGTAGACGATAACGGGATTTTAATTATATAAATTTATGTGATTATAACTTTAACATAAATAAATAAAATTCAATAAAATATTGATAATATATTAAAATTGTTTACCTTAATAATCCTCACGTGATTTATATTTAATTCAATTTTTAAAATTATAAATTCATTTTTATTTTAATTTTTTACAAACAATTAACATCATCAATTGGCTATGAAATTCATATGGCAATTAAAATTTCCAGCACATCCTTGAATTGTTTAATCAACCGGCCATTTATTTATTAATGAACTCTCTGGGCTATGAAACTTCCTCAAGGGTTTGGTGGATCTTTTCGTATGAAAAATTAATCAACTTCATTTAGTCGCAGCATGTTCAACAGGATGTAGATTAAAATCACATTTGATAAGTCAATTTTTTTTTATAAAACATAAAAATGAATAAAAAAAAAAAAGAGACACTTAGTTAACATTTAAGTTAAATAGAGACAAGGAGAGACAAAAAATTTAAAAGAAAAAAATATTGATAAATGAAAACAAACAGAAACTCAAAAGCTTTCAGTCATGAAGATTATGTTGATGCTGCTATGATGACAAGTAAAGAGAAGCTTAACACAAAAGAAAAATATATTATATTTTATATTTTTCATGTAAAAAAAAAATTTGTCATGAAGGATTACATCAGACTGACACAATTACCAACAAGATTAATGAAAACAAATAAATAAAAAACACTAAAATAAATTAATTTTTATTAATTGTTTGCTTTAATAATTTAAAAGCTTCAATGAATTAAATTTTAAGAGTTGGGAATTTAAATATGACACAAAATAATAATTAAATATTGTAAAAAAAAATATAAATTAATTGATAAATAAATATTAATAAATGTTCCCACTTTTGGTACCTTCTGGTGCCACCACTCTTGTACCATCCTTAGGTCTCTCTTCCCCCCATTACCACAAAGTTCAACCACAGAAATCGTCAGTGTGTTGCAGAGTATCTAAAAATACTGAGTTGAAAAAGACACCGACTAAATTATTCTATCCGTGTTTATAATAAACCTGATATTATCAAAATTTTATTAAACAAAATTTCATTTTTAATTCAATTTTTTACACTGTTAATTAATATATTTTTTAATATCAATTTTTATTCAAATATTTGTGTTGATTTTTAATTTAAAAAATGTGTTGTTAAAATTTTTTATTATTGATAAAATATTTTGATTTATCTGTGAAGTGTTTTTCAATAAATAAAAAATTAATTTGAATTAAATTTTCAAAATTAAAATGAAAAGAAAATCAACACATTGGCTTTTCATACTCATATTGATGCACAGTAAGTAATACCACAATAATTTATTTAAAATACATTTTGAATTTTAAAAAAAAGTCATATTAAAATGACAAGTTAAATTTATATTAAAAATATATATTTTTAAACTAACGACCTCGGTTACATACTTACATTATTACATATTTTTACTGATAAACAAGTTCATTGTTTCAAGCTATATAAATGAATAAGGAAGTATGATAAAATAAAAGATAAAAAAAAAAAAATGAAAAATAAAATTAAACTTGATATAATAAATGAAATAAATTATTATTAAATGTTATTTAATAACATTAATAATATTATTTTGAATATTTAATGATTATTATATTATGCATATGAAATAATAATAGTCAATGAAAAAAAAAATAACGACAACAGAATAATGTTAATGTCGAGATTGACCATGGTTGATGGTTATTACCGAGTTAAGTTCAATGTCATATCCTCTTGATTCACTATATTGTATATATATTTTCGTATTAGTTACCTCGTTTAAAATGTCTGATCAATCATCATTGTCGTTTAACTACTTGTCAGTTTTAAAAAATTAACAAATTTAAAAATACTTATTTACAATAATAAAACAAATTATGTACAATATTTTTAAAAATTTTTTAAAATTATTTTAAATAATTTGGAATAAATTAAATATTGTTATAATTTTATTATTTGATGCTACAAAGTACAATAGATTTTTAAATTAAATCATTTGACATGGACTTTCTTTATTATTCGCTTTCGATAATTTTCATGTTTTGTCAGCTGAAAAAGAAAATAATTTTATAGATTCATTTAAAATTAATAATGAATATTTAAATATTATTTATTTAATATATTTTTTTTTTTTAATTTATTTGATTGTTTATTTCATTTATTTTATGTTTTTTTTTTTTATTTGTTTATTTATTGATTTTAAAATTGCAATAAAATTTTATCTTTCTTTTTTTAATATAAATATAAATTTTCTGTTTAAAATAAATAATTTAAAATATTAAAAATAAACATTTGGCTGATAAAAGCCAAGAGCCAACAGTGTTGTCTAGTGACTCGTGGACATTTTTCAAAGTGTATTATTTTTGTAATTCACTTGGGAATTTTTTCTCAAATTTATCCCACCATTTCCAAAAATTTTACTCATCTATTTTTCGTGACCTAATTCCAGAATAATTCCAATATCATTCCAAGAATTTTTAACGGTATTCTAATAATGAAATTTCAATTATTTTTCTTACTGAACAATAAACCGATAAAATTATCGAATGATTTGAAAAATGTTTAGTGAGAAAATAATATTTTTTTAAATACACTGTTTTCGATCACTGTGTTGAATTATTCTCACAAAATTATTGAAGCATTAATTGCAAGCATGACATTGATCATTGAATTATTTATTTTTTATTCAATCATATTTCTAGTTTTATGAAATTTCATCTTAAAACATTTTTTGATTTACAAAAATAATTGTATAAATATAATTGACAACATCAATAATCGAAATTCTATCCCATACTTGTCTCAAAAATAATACTTCTCAGGCAATTTAAAATTTTTCTAAAGCTTTACACATTATTCGAAAAAAATTATTTACAATTTAATTAATAAATTCATTACAAATTGTCATTAATTTAAATTGAAAATAATAATTATTTATAAACCTCAATTTTTTTACAAAGTGCCAATAAATGTTAATTACATTACGGCGTTTGTGCATACAAATATTACTTGCTCAAGCACTGCAAGTCTAATGACATTTATTGTCAAGATAATTTAATTGAAAGTGGTTATTTCCGCTATCGTTGTTCATTAAATTTATAATGATCAAGATTCTTTGATATAAAAAAAAATCATGAATATATAATTAAATAAATAATTAATAAATATAAAATTAATTAAAAATTTATAATTAAATAAATAAAATAGACACAGAAAAATAAAATATAAATGGTTAATTTAATTGACTATAAATAATAAAAGTTATTAAAATGTAAAATTTTATATTTTATGGCACTGTTGTTGTGTAATAAAATTTTAAAATTCATTCATTAAATTTACAAATGATTCTTCCTGACGGTAAATTGATGAGTGGGTATATTATATTTATACAAATGATAAATACACTTAGACAAAAGTGTATTTTCATTTTGCGAGCATTGGCCGAATGTTGATGACTAGGTTGTTACTATAAATATCGAATCATCATCATCGTCATGATATACATATACCGTTACATTGACACAACTTATTTCTACGCATGTCACATTATTATTAAACTTTTATCCAAACAAAGATCGTTCATCCAAAATTACGACAATTTATATTCATAAAAAATTTATTTTAATGAAGATTATATTTTGTTTGATATTAATTAAACCAAAAAAAAATTAACATGATCACTTTTTGTTGTAAAAAAAATATATACACACTTGTCATGTCTTATGTACATTTTTTTTAACCCAAAAAAAAATTAACGCGATCACTTTTTGTTGTAAAAAAAATATATACATACTTGTTATGTCTTATGTACATTTTTTCTATTTTTTTTCAAGTTAATTTTATTTGACAATTTATGATAATCTGTGGGGTTGAAAAAGAAATTAAATGATTTATTTTTTTTTATTTTTTTTTCAAGCATACATTGAGTCGACTAGAAATATTTTAACTTCAACAATTTACAGTCATTTGCATGCCAGAAATTCCAAGAGCAAAAAACGATACAAATAAAAAAAAAAAAATATATATAAATAAAAAAACACTGTGTGTTATTGCATTCGTAAAAGTTTAATTTTTTTAAAGTCCGATTAACCACATGGTAGGTATATAAAAAAAAAAATGATTACAAAATAAATAAATAAATACAAAATACTAATAAATAAATTTCTAGACCTCAATTTTAAAAAGTTTACATTATCGTCAAAATTGTAGTGACATAGTTTGGTTTATTATTATCTTGAGGTCACTTTGATATATAAAATAAAAATAAATACTTCAAACGTTTTAAAAAATACTTTGATGTAATAAATTTTATATACATTGTTATTATAACAAAAAATAGGTTTTATTTTTATTTTAAATTTTACCAACAAAAAGTATTTATTTAGAGTTTATTTTATTTTTTTTAAATAAAACAAGTTAAATTATTTAAATATTGGGTCATTTATTTGGTTAATTATTTAAGGAAAAATTGTAATTAGTATTTATAATGATAAAATTTATAGATGAACAATTATGAAACATTTGTGCATTTATTTTTGTGTATAACTTGAGTCAATTATACTTGGATATGTTAATGAGCTCGGTAAATTATCGGTTCAAAATAACAGGCAGTCATGAAATGATGAGAGGTTGACTGTATAACATGCGTAATTATATATACAAAAATGATGATGATGATGATGATGATGATGATAATAATATGCGTGTGTGTGTATGTGTATTAATACGTCCTTGGCTTGTATTTTGAATATTTAATAGAGGTCAGTTTAGAAGACCCAAATATCTTTTAATTTTATTTTTTAATTCTATATTTATATTTTATTTATTTGTTTAACTAACATGATAATATTATTTTTTAATACAATTTGATAATTAAAACTATAAGCTCATGAAATTTTAATTTTAAAAATGATATTGAAATATTTAAAAATAAAATAGTTACGATGAAAATTGCAGGATAATTTTATCTCAATTTAATAGTAATCCTATGAAATTTTTTATTTCATTAGTATTTTTTTGAGTAAATGATAAGCTTACAGTTTGAATAGTTGCTTTTATTTTGTAATTTTAAACAACTTGGGTATTAAAAAAATGATAATATATTTGTCTGAAAAAGGATTGTTAAATATATTTTTACTTAAAAGTTTATTACTCCTAATAAGTATACTGTACTTTACCTTCGAAAAAAAAATGTATATAAAAATAACTTGCAATAATAGGTTCAAGATATTTTGAGAAAAATGCCTAATCGATTATTGGATTTTTACAATGAGGATATTCATTTACAGAAATATGTTTAAATTTACATTTAAAAAATATAAATCATAATTTTAAAATAAAAAAAATCTACAGTATAATATTAAATTGTTGTTTTTTTTAAAAATATTATAAATTAAAAAAAAATTAATTAACTATACTGAAAATGAAATAAAAAATTATTTAAAAAAATCATATTTAAATAACCACTGAGTCATTTTTTGATAAAAAAATAAAAATCAAATGATATTATCAATTTTTACACTGTAAAAAAAAAATAATTAGTTTTACTATAAAAAAAGAATTATTTTTACTATTTTTTCTGGTACTCGGGGACGTTTTCGAAAATAAAAACATACTATGCACATAGTAAATTTTTTACCTAGTATAGTTTACAATGTTCCAATTGAGAAGATACGATGTATTTTGTTAAGAAATGTTGCAGTCAAATAGCGTTCGTTGAATCTACTATGTTGCATGGTGAGATTTACGATGTTCAATAGTACATTTCATTATATTTTATTTGTATTTTCGATAAAAAAAAACAGAATTATTTGTTTATTTAAAAAGAAACTTTAAATTACTCATAATAATAATTATTATGCTTATACATGTTTCAACTTGGCTATTTCTTGACCTAACTGATTCGAACCGTTTCTGGATTTGAACTATCGTTTACCCAAATCGCCATTCAGGTATAAACAGTAGAAGAATCTATGTCTATATATATTTATTCTCTTTATTCTTTTCTTCTTTCATTTAATAGTGAAACTAACTACAGACCTAATAATTTTTACCATTTTATATAGTAACATACGAGTTGCATATAGCATATTTTAAAGGTTTATAGTACTATTTATTTCCAAATGTAACGGTCATTGAATTTAAACATACAACAGTACAAAGTAACAAGTTTATGGTTGTCGTATCATTGGTATAGTGAAGACTATATTATTGAACAAGTGAAGTCTACTAAAATATAATAAAACCGGTTTACATTCAGCAGAGTACTTTACTAATTACTATCGTGAAATTTAAAATGCACATCGTAAAAAAAATTATAAAAAATAATATGTTGAACCATATTTCCGAAAACGTCCCTCAGTACTATAGTAACATAGTAAAACTAATTATTTTTTTTTTACAGTGTACCATTTTTCAAAATTAAACTTTGATTATTTTTATTTTCATAATATAATTTTATATATTTATTTATTTAAAAAACGAATAAAAAGTGATTATTTTTCAATATATTTTAAAAATTTAAATTAAAAAAAATTCGTATATATTTTTAATTTAATAATTTTTTGTCAATTTAAATCAAAGAAAAAAAAAAATTAAATACCTAGAAAATAAAATAGTATAAATTTTATTTTATAAAAAAATATATAATAATAAAAATGAAAAAGGTGAATGCATTCAGCAAAGCGTATTATAGTGAAGGAGTTGTGTATATATAGGTATATAGAGGTATATATATATAAACACAACTTTATACATATAAATATATGTATACAATCTAGCCACGCGTATATAGTATAGCTAGATAGGCTCTTTTTGAGTCGCTCTCCTAAACGAGCTTAGTCCAACAGACTACCTCTTCAATCCATATGTTATCCTCTTTATTCTAAACTGTAGTTTACCAACAGCTACGTTTGTACACCTGCAACAACACTATCTCATACTACCTAATCCTTCAATCTAATCTCATTCCACTTTTTGCCAAAATAAACCACAAAAAAATGGAAAAAAAAATATTAAAAAATTATTAAGAATAGTAATTATTTAAACTATCTGTTTTTATTTATTTTATGCTTTTTTTTTTTACATCTAAATTAGTGGGTTACCTGAAATTTTAGCTGTTTTTTTTTTTTTACTTCTTGTTTCTTTCGCGAGGTAATAAAAAAGTTTAAATATACAGTTGGGATAGGTTGAAAGTTGCAGTGAGTTGCAGTGTGTTGAATTTACCATGTTGAATATTATTGACTCCTGGTTACTACCCTCATCTAGGTTCCCAGCGCCATTGTCCGAGGGCGGTCAAGCGTTCATCCTTTAATCAACAAGATTAAACTATCCTATTTCCAACAAATAATCTAATTAATTTATAAAAATTTATAATATAAAATATTTCATAAATTGAAGCTTTCATTTTACTATTATACCTTAAATTATTTATCATAAATTGATTTTTCTATAATTAAATTTTATTTGATAATAAAAGTATATATTTTTATAATGCACAAAAAATAAATTTAAAATTTTCCAATTAATATTAAATGAAATTAAAAATAATATAATTAATTTTATAAATTAATTAATTATTTAAATATAATTTTGTGAAATTTATTTTTCATAATAAAATTATATCCTGTTAATTTTATTTCTTTTAGGTGTGTGGAATTTTATGGGGAGGGTGTTTTTTATGTAGTTGTTATGATTATTCCCATATGGAGGTTGTTTTTTTTTTTACTTGCTGTGATGACTGTGGGAAAATTTGAAAAAATATGACCCCAAGACTGGCCTTGATTATGAGGGAACAATAAAACGAGTAGCTTTTCTGTAACCTTCAACACCAAGAAGAGACACACTCTATACGAAAAAATTTAAATAAAAAAAACCCCCTACAAATATTTTTTAACCCCTTGTTGTTCGTGGTCTCCTATTGCTGTGCATGTTTTTTCTTTGTTCAACAGCTTTGGAATTTTCTTTCTGTATTTCAAAAATTTTACCCTCAAGAATATTCATCCTGCCAAGTATGCAATACTTTTCTATATCAAATATCAATCCACCTTGAATCATCAAATAAATCGACTGAATTTAAATATCTCTAAGACTGTAATAAATATTTTACTAGCTTTTATTATAAAAAATATATAAAATTTATTAGTAGAAATAAAAAGTTTATCAAAAAGAAAATATTTGAATGAGCTCAAATATTTTTCACCGTGCTTTTTTTGCTGATAGTTATGGGCTGCATCGTCATGAAACCCTAATAATACGTGCGCAGACAAAACGACACATATGCGTGTCACACGCAATAGTCAACATACATAAAAGCATAAATGCAGTTTTGTTTAAAAAATTTATATTCTATTAATTATGATTAATATCACGTCTTTCATCGGATATCCGTTTGACAAATTGAAATATTATTATTTGTTTTAATTTTAAAACAAAACTGTATATTAATTTTTACCTTTAGCCTAAATTTTTCTACAAAAAAAAATGTTTTTTTCTTAGAAATATTTCTATGGATTAATCCAAAAGTAATTTCCCTAATTTTTCTAAATTTTCTTTGTAATTAAAACTTGATTGATTATCGAACCAGGAATAATTTTCCAACACAATTTCTTTTTAAATTTATTTTACATATAAGCTTTTTAAAAATATAATAAATATTTGTTGAATCATTGAGACAATGAAACAATGTTGTATATAAAGTGTTGGTTGTTTTTAGTAAATATAAATTTAAAAACAATAATTGGCACCATAACAGGAATAGAGTGATGCTCATGTGAATCATGTTACCCCGATAAAATACGTTTGTTTGTCAATGCGTGTGCACATTCAAGCCTAAATAGGATGGAAACAAGTTTTTATTATTGCACATTCAAAAGTTGCTGTATATTGTACATGTGAAGAACGTCTTTAGTCTTCACCTTGGTTTGCCTTGGTTCAACTTGATATTCAACAAACCAACACACCAAAGCAAACACTAAAAAAAATTCCATGCAGTTTTTTTATTTTTTGTTTTTCATCTTTGCTTTCATTGCCATTCTTGTTATTTTCTCTTGCACATTATTGGCTTAAATTGAACGAAAAAAAAGTAAGGCCGAGTAGGCCCTTTGGGCACTTCTTACGGGGCCTAGTTTCTTGATACATTCACGCATCAATTCTGGCCCTTTTATTTATCAAAGACAGATTGTTTGAATTTTAGTAAAAAAAGCTCTCAAAATAAAACATGTTATATATTTTTATTTTCAATACTATGCATCTATTCTAGTTCTATAATTTTTTTTTAATTTTAATCAACTATTATTATTATTTTAAATTAAAGTAACTCTAGTTAAATTAATAAAAACAAAAGGGTTTTTGTTAAACAAAAAAGTTTAATATATAAATTTAAATAAATTATATTTTATTGATAAAAAAAAAGAATTTTTTACATTTTTTTTTATTTACAAATGTTTATTAATAATTTGCATAAGTTAAAAAAATTTATTTAATTAATTTTAAAATTTATTTATCAAGTTAATTTGATGATGAAAAGAAAAAAAATGGTGCATGATCAAAGGGTGACGATAAGCGACAATATGGCGCAAAACAAAAAAAAAAAAAAGCACAAATATACAATCTCATATAGAACAACACCCACAAGTTTTGTTGCACATTTCTTCTTGATCATGTGATCCTGATTAAAAGTCTCATTCTCTATTGTTCTACCCTAATTAATGCATATCTACAAAGCACACTGTCATTATTTTTTAGATGAAACTACCCCAGTAGATAAATTTTCATACTCGTTAGTTGTACTATTGCATATTTATCAAACATATATTATATGTTTGAGTATTTCTTTCTTTTATAAACTCCTGTTAGCTGACGCTGTCACTTATCCAATATTTGTAAACAAAAAAAACTGCTATCATTAGCAACTCATATAATTTGACTTTATGACTAGGTATATTATTATTATTTTTGTTTTTTAATAAGTTTATTGAATTTTCATGGGGTTTTAAATTTTTATTATATATTATATTAAATTTTTTTTTATTATATATTAATTTTTCAGTTGTCATATGATGATGTATCGATACAAAAAAAAACAGCGTTTATAATTTAGTTTTAGTCAGCATAAAAAATTCACATATCATTATTATTTTTACAAAAAATTTTACAGAAAATACATATGTATGACGAAAACTATAATAAATAATTATTTTGTTTTTCTTTGATAATAATGACAAGTCTAATAGTTATTTGTTTAAATTAAAAAAAATTTTTTCGTTTCAATAGAAATTATTCTTTCTAAAATTTATTTATTGTTATTATCGTTATTATTTTTTTTCCAACAGAGCACCATAATATCATATATTTTTTTAGGTGAATGCTCAGATTTGGCTAATCTAGATCCGTTCTAAATTCTGTTCTTGTAAACATTTTTAGCTAACCCAAAATCACAAATTTTCGCAATATTTCCATTAGACGTGCTGCTAAATTACCATGGGGTATCTCGAAATAAACAATGGAAATATTGTAAAAATTTGTGATTTTGGGCTAGCTAAAAATGTCTAAAAAAATATCAAGAACATGGAAATCATATTGAATATAATAAGATATATTTAACTGAATCAGATGTTTGGGCTTTTGGAGTGCTACTATGGGAAATTTTCACTCTTGGAATGACACCGTATCCAGGTTAGGGCGGGAAACGACTATATTTCTTTTAAAAGAATTGATCTAGATTAGCCAAACCTGAGTATTCAACTCAAAAAATATATGATATTATGGCAGTCCGTAAGAAAAAAAACCCACAAGATCATCCAACTTTCTATCACTTGGAAGAAATACTATCCGAGTGTTTGGAAGATTATTTCTTTTTAATATTCTATATGTAATTTACTCAATGCATGCAACAACCCATTTAGTTTTTTCACTTTCTGTATCAGCCAACATCAACGTATGATTTCTTAAACCAGGTCGTTCCAGCAAAGACGTTGTAATCTATTTAAAAAAAATAAATTTAATTATTATTAAACAAATAAATAAATAAAAATTATATTTACCCTGAATATGCATGGAATGTCTTTTTTAGTTGCATGAATAACATCAGACTCACGTACTGAACGAACACCAAAAATATAATTTAAAGTCACAAACAAAAATTAATTGACGTACCCATCCTTTTTCAACTGATAAGTCACTGTGTGACTAATTGATTGACTGTGTGATGATGATGTTTTAATTAATAATTCATGAGATGATGGAGATGTTGGATCCTATACAAAAAAAAAAAATTTTAATTAATAAAAAAGCTCGTAATAATTGACACTAAATTATATAATAATTTTTTAATTTAAAAAATAGAATAATATCGAGCTTGATGTATATAGAAATAAAACTACCAATTTCGATAACATAACAAAAAATCAATCACGAAATTAAAAATAAAAAACTATATTACGTTACGCAAAAAAAAAAAAGAAAAAAATGATGTGGAAAAAAAAAAATTATTTAAAAATAATAAATAAAAAAAAAAAATTTACCTTATTTAATTTTAGTGTCACATCCATGAAGACTAGAGGACCTCATCTAGGAATCGAGGACCTCTAGTCTTCATGGTCACGTCAGTTGCTTGTGGAGCTCAAAGTGCAACTGAAAATTAATCGAAAGTCGGGACACTGCTCGGTTGTGCTAGTTGCAGTCGATTCTTAGATAACGCTAATCACATATGACTAATCATTTTTTAAATTGATATTTTTTTTTTTTAAACGTGTCTAAAAAAATTTCCGATAACGAAAAAAAATTTAAAAAAATAACCGATTAGGTAGTTTTAAATAGAAACAGAGAACCAAGAGCTACTGATAAGACAAAACACGTCAGAGCATAGAACACGTCAAAGCATAAAAAATAAAAAAAAAAAAACCTTGAATATGATAAACTTTCCAATGCTCGTGTCGATATTTTTTTACCAAATATGGTAATATTCAAATTTACTAAAGAGATTTTTTAAATTAATAACAAATGTATGTACTTTCTTTATAAATTTTAAATCGTTTGTTTAATTTGTTTTTTTTTTTTTTATTTTTTTGTATTGCAACTATATTGATTGACTTTATTATATATAGTCCAGTTAATTTCTTTCAATCACGAATTAAAAATAAAAAGCATTTATATTAATAAATTATTTTTAATATTATTAATTATCACAAAATATTATTGTAGAATTATTAAACAGTGGTTACTATATTTTAGTTTTATTTATTTAATTGTTTTTTATTATAGTTAATGAATTATTAATTATTAATTTTATTATTAATAATTATAAAATTGTATACAAGATTTTTTTTTTTTAATTTCCATTCATGAAGTGCACTTAAAATGTCTTAATTTATTTTGACATATTTACATGTGTATATATTGTGTTGTTTTTTTAAATGAAAATTACGATAACGAAAAATATTTTTTTTCTACAACGAATGTCAATAGATAAAATATAAAATTAAATGTAAACATTTTGCCTTGATTTTTAAATAATTAAATAAATATTTGTTGTAAATTTTTTGTTGTAATTAGTTAATATTTTGTCTCGAATGATCATCTATAAATAATATATTATTAACTTTTATAATTTCAACTAAATAAAATATATTTATTTATTTATTAAGCCCAGCAGTATTGAACCAAAGTAGTAACTATATATTAAATTATTTAAAAGAAAAAAATTTTAATTATTTATACCAGTGTATTAATATATATGTATATGCATATTAAAAAGAGACAATAAACATTTTTACAAATAAAATATCTCGCAAGCTCTATGCTACCCTGTCATTCATAAGCCATAATATAGTAAAAACACTCGGATAATATTTTTTTTTTAAATAAATTTTATAAGAAAACATTATCTTTGTATATTGTCTTAATTTTTTTGTTTTCTATCAGACTCAACAAATAGCAAAGTTATTTTTAGTCAAGGTAATTTTAAGTATTGTCTTTGGTATTTTTTGCCGTAAAAAATGTCGCGTAATGTACCAGGTGAGCATGTATACTGTCAGTAATTGTAAAATATAAAAAGGTATGTCAAGTATTACGCAAGCGCATATAAAAAAAAATGTAATATATTTTAATATTACATGTTGAAACATACATGTTGTATATATATATTTTACAACTGAACAAGTTATTTCACTCAACTTCTGTTATCCTGGATAATTGCAAATTTTTTTTGACTTAAATTTTTACAATATTTTATAAATTTTTTTATATACAGTGTATATAATTGTTTATATTTTGAGTTTTAGAAAATTCAAAATATATTTTTTTTATTATTGTTTGTTTAAAAAATATATTTATATTAAAGTTTAATATATTATAGTATCATATAGATCCACATATATATAGCGATATGTTTTTTTGCAGTATATATTTGTTTATGTCATCCTGATAAAAGAGTGTTCTATTCGTTCTAATACATAACTCCCGGTTTATTCAACAACTGTGATATCTCAATACCTCTACTATCAACCATCTAAACTTCAACAAGAAAATATATATACATAATTCAATTCAAGACCTAACTAAGTGTTCTGAATTCACCTAAGGATTTCATCTATTATGATTTATGATTAACAAGTCCTATACCACAACGAACCAATCTAGAAGTTAATTTTTGTATCCTAAATTTTTTGGAACAGCACCTAAAATTTCTACTCGGTTGAATTACTTCGATAATCATTGCAGAGAATTTTTGATTGGAGGTTTTTGTTAAGATTTTTGTTGTATATTTGACTTGAGTCCTGCAAACATTTCCTTAGCCAATTTTCATAAGTTTTAATGTTTTTTAAACCCCAAAAAATTGTTTTTTAAATATAATAATGTAAACTATTTTAATAATTATTGTAAGCCTTCGACACTGATGTTTCTCTAATATTTTATAGTCTGATTCATGCCACTTTCTCATAAATTGATTATTGCAATTGGTCTTATACATACAAACATTTTTCTTCAAACTAATAATGTAAATTTCCAAAATATTCTGTACAAATGCACAAGAGTGTTGAAGGTTTATGATGAGATATTCAATAATCTCCAAAACATGCAGGATTTAATATTATATTTTTTCTTGAATGGTTAAATTTTTTTGACTATTCTTCTGACGACTGTATACAAAACAGCTGTAGTTTCTAGCATAGGTTTTTATTATTTATTATTTATTTTTTTTTGGGTTCGTTGAGGCCATACATGAATTTAAAATCCATGGATGACGATATAGCATGTGTTTACAATGAACACAAAGATATATATGTTCAACCAAAACTAGTATAGCAGCTGGTCAATATATGACAATGTAGGGTATAAAAAATAAAACTATTATATAACTAACGGACACTCAAACAGCCCTTGTTACGTGGGGTTGAAACATCTACCTTAATAACATGTTTTCCTGATACCTAACCGCCCTTGTTTTCCAATAAACACCAAGCAAGTATTTACTTTTTTAGGGCTATAAAAATATTAATTCAAAATGACACTATTATCATCGAAAGTCAGATCAATTTGTATATAGAAAAAAAATCAATGAAATATTTTCAAAAGGGTTACAATTAGTATATTAATTCATCAATGAAAATAAATTAAAATTTCAAATTATTTTATGTGAACCTTGTGGTGGTGTGGTGGTGCAAAATGTCCATCAGCAAGTACATATATATATTACTATAATAATTTCTCTACCAACCAAGTTTATATACCTCCCTGTTCCATTTCCGGTCGAGTTTCTACTGTCAGGTTATTTCGTGACATTCAATAGCCTTCGATTTATCGATTATGTGTATGTATTCTCGACGTCCTTTTCTTTACAGTACTTGCGCATTTGTATGTACGTAATCCATTCGCTTTATAAATGTACATAGTGCATATACATGAATAAATATGTGTATACAAAGAGAGACGAGATTTTAGAGAGCTCTATTACTCTATGCTACCCGGTTTGAAGAACCAATCGAGAACTTCTAGTTTTCCAATTTGACATGCTTCTATTTATCGGTTATCGAACACCTCAATGCCACTTGTGTATTTATAACTATTTCAATAAATTTCATTATTTTTTCTATTTAATTATTTCTCTGTTATACAGATCTTTATAAACTCGATATTTATTTATTTTTCTAATCATTTACAAAATATTTGTACTCTATATATTTTTATTTCTATATTGTAAATTTTTTTTTTTTTTTTATTCTTTACTAATTATTAATTTTTAGAGTTTTTTTTTTTTTTAATTGACATTTTTTGGAAAATTACAAGCTTCTTATTGACAATGAAAAAATGATATAAAATAATATACTTGTGTATAATTAAACTTTAAATTTTTTAAAATAATTATTAGATGCTTAGAAAAAAAAATAAAATAAAATAGAATTTAATAAAAAGTAAGAAACCCCAGTGATGATTCTGCGTTCCTTGTAAGGAGGTAAATTGGCAAAGACCTCTTTTACTTTCCAGTATATAAAACTATTATACATTGGATGGTTTCTAATCCAAACAAAGCTTGCAAAATCCTTCAACCCTTTCCTACATTTTGCCTTTGATAATATCAAAATTATTTTTTTTATCCAGGTAAATAACAGTATCATTTTTCAACCTTTGATTTTGGTTTAAATTTTAAAATTGAGCTTGAATTAACATCGATTCATATGTCTACAACCAAAAGTGCTAAATTCAAACGACAAAAAAAAATAATTCTGAAATATGTAATTTAAAATCCATATTAAAATTTGCAATAATAATAATTTTTTTTAAATAATTGAAATAAAAAAGACATTTCAAAATTAATTTTAATATTAATATTTGTATATTAAAAATATTTCTAAAAGTTTATTTCTATTCTAATTAACATAACATCTAATAAATTTTAAAACAAGTTAAATTTCAATGTAAAATTGTCTAATAAAAAATAAATTAAATTTACACAAATATATTATTATTATAGCTCATATTAAAATGCATTTAAACAACCCCTTTTTTTAGGGGATGATATATAAAAAGCTTCAATTTATAAAGAGTTACCAACTCAAAAATATAATGCTCTGTTTCAGTGGCGGGCATCCGCGACGCTTCGACCCTCAAAAGAAATTTTTAATAACAACAATAATATTAATAAAAGAAAAAAAAATAGTATTACTGTATAAAAATAAGAGATAAATCTTTTTCTATAATAGTGAGATCTTTTTCGTTTGTATAAACTTACAAAAGAGAGTCTGGTAAAAATCCTTGGGGTCATGTTGAGTTGGCCACTTAAGCAACGTCACATCTCACTAGTGCCAGGAAAACAGAAGATTAAAGTTGGTACAATAATCATGCTGCTGATGATGTTTATATGTATATATTATTTTTATATATACATCATGAGAATTATGTTTGTATTGGTGACGAGGTGGAAATATTGGTGCATTGTATTGATAAATTTAAAATTATTCAACTCTATATATCTATATTTTTTTAAATGCCATTCTCTTTTTTTTTTTTTTTATTTTTGTATGACCATATATTGAGCTGTTCTACTTTCAATGTCAGGGTGTTATTTTTTTTATCTTTTGCACACGCTATATGTCAATTTTATATTATTGATTTTTAGCACAGCGCATGTACAGATGATGTAAAATATTCAAAGAGCTTTTAAGATAATACAAATGGAAAAAAAATATATAAATAGTAAATTTAAAAAATATGTATAGGGGTTTTAATTTTAATACTTGAAAATATTTATTATATATTTTTTTGTAAATAGATAATAGATATATGGGTGAACTGTTATTTATTTATATAAATATAGCAAGACTTGATTGTTATAAAATATTATTAATAATGATAACTAAATATTAATTAATAGATATTGTGAATGGAGTTAAAATTTTTAACTTATTTATTTTCTTGGAGGAAAATTTTTTATGTTCAAGAAGGAAGGAGCTTTTATTTTAACTCGTTAAGGAGCTTTTATTTTTATTTTTTTTCATCAAGCAACCCTTGTTTTAGAAATTTAACAATGTTATTATCTGTTTTCCTGATTATAAAAGCCTCGAATCACCCCAAATCGAAGTGTAGGCTTGAAATATACCCCCATTTTCACCCTATTTTGTGCCCACAAACGAAAAAGCTACCCTTAATTTCTAAAACTTCGATATTACCAAAGAGCTTTCTCAAAGCTTCCGCAGTACACAATTTTACATCAAGCGTATATACGCATATAGAAATAAAGCCCATATAAAAAATATTTTTAAAAAATACATAAACGAATTTAAATAAAATTATATACATTAAAAAAAATATCTATACATAAAATATAAAAGATCAATGTTTTACTCCGAGATGTATGCATGTTTGAGGTAACACCCAGGTAAGAGTAAGGCCTAAAATAGCTGCTCAAAGTTATTGTCTCCTAATCGATGCACGAGAAAAATCATCGTGAGACGCGAACCACTGATCAAATACTTTCTCGATTTAAGAAACTTTTCATTTAAATCACCATTTACTTTTTTTTTTTTTTTTCTTTTTTTACAAACAATTATTTATCAACACAAAATAGTATCAAAAATATATCATGAAAATTAATTAATATTTTTTTTGAATGATAAATAATTTATATTAAAATCATTATGATGATTATCAACAAAGAAAAATGATAAATTATTATTTTAGGTTTTTATGAATAATTGTTGAGTAAAGGTAAGAAATTATATTGATGAAAAAAATATACCAGTTTTGATATTATGTTATCCTGATGATGAGAAACTGAACATCATCTCGAGACATGGTCCAGCTCACAGCATCTCGTTCTCATCTCTTCCAGGATCTCTTGATGATTTTTAATATTTTCATCTTATCTAACTATCTACATCAGATTTTTAAGAATTTTTTTATTTTAAATTTAATTTGAAAATCTAGTGTCTGGTCATCTGCAATATCATCATGGATCATTTTTTTTTTTTGTTACTTTATTCATGTGCTAGTACTACTATTACTAGTCCAAAATATTCTGATTTTATTTTTAAATGATTTAAAAATATTATATAAGTTGTATAAAATTCAAAAAGATATTTATTTCAACGTCAAACTATTTTTAAGGACATCTCTTCAACAGCATGCTCACTTGGTTCAAGCACCCGGTTCAAAATAACTTTTTCTCAAAAGTATGTTTTATTATTATATAAATGAAATAACTTGCGATCTTCTAGTAGATATTAAAATAGAATTTTTATTATATTAAAAATAGTATTTATATTTTTATTTAATATTTTTGTTTAAAATAATTTTAAGCGAAAAATAAAAAGCATTATTCAAATATTAAAATAATCATCATTAATAAAAGCGATAGGGAAATAATTTTATATATATTACTAGAAAAAAATTAAACTAGATAAATATCATTACTTAAAAAATGTTGCAAAAATTTAAATCTAAAGTTTACTCTAAATTATCAAAAAAAAAAAAAACTGGAATATAAAAAAAAGTAAAATTGAAAAATTGAATCAATGAATAAAAAATACTTTGAATGAACTTGACTAATTATTGAATCACCCCAAAAATACTCCGATTTAAAAATAAAAAAATAATTCTAAATAATGATACTATTTTTTCATTCAATAAAAAATTTAATAATAATTATTTTAATTTCAAAAAATAGAATACTTGGCTAGATGTAAAGTTGCAAGTTGTGATTTAAAAAAAAAAAAATTGTATAGAGTATATAAAAGTGAAGGGCATATGGTTGGTACTGGTATATGTATATGGAATTGTCTTGTTGTAAAACAAGTGTACTGAGTATTTGCAATGAGGTTTTGATACTTTCATGAATGTATACTTTCCTGTTAACTTCTAGACAATGGAGTGAGTATTGAAGCAACGACTGCAACATAATCAAAGCACATAGTATAGCCTCAAAGAGCATCGACCGATGCATTCCTAGACAAATCTTCAGGCAACTAGGAATACTAGTAGATTTACCAGTAGTTGCTTTTTATTTTTAATGTACACTTTACATGTATGTAAGTTTATATATACATGTATTGAACTGTACATATGCTACGTACATACACTGCGTACTTGTATATATACAACTTGTATAAGAACAATTTATAACAGTGCAAAATAAATTTTTTAATGAATTACATTATTATCTATCAATTAAATAATTCATAATAATCACCAAGTACATTCATAAATATTTTTGACCATAAATCTAGTCTTTTTGGTATTATAGATTTTTTTAATTCAAGTTCATCGCTTATTTCCAGATAATTTCCCTCGTCTCCCATTGGCTCCCATTTAACTTTGGTCACTTCCACTGATGAGCTTGGATCTCTGTTGATTAATAATAATTGCATTTATTTTTTTAGCCTATTTATTTTATATAATAATTATCAACTTTTTTATTTACCCTGTTTTTGCAAAATTTGTCCATAATTCTACAAATTCATTTGTCATTTTTTCTTCTCGACTACCTGGTTGAGGTAAATTTTTAAAATGATGAGAATAAAATTCATATGTCAGGTCATCACCATGTACAACACCTGATAACATGTTAATTAAAAATTTGGATAAAAATATTTGTTTTGTTTTTTAAAATTAAAATAAGAAATTTTTTTAGTTTACCTGTTTCAAAATTAAATAATGATTTTGACAATCCAAATGGTGCTTTAAAATTAAAATCATACTGATAAACTGGTGATGTGTTTATTGAATTTATAATTTTAGCTGACATTCCAACTGGAATACTGAAGAGCACATCACTCATTAACTGAATAAAAAAATTATTTAATTAGTTTAAATATAAATATACAAAATATAATTGACTTACATCAGTAAATTCCATTTCAGCTGATGGATCAATTGTTTTATCATTGAAATAAAATTTTTTAATCATATTTCCAGTTTCTTCTCGCATTTTTTGATCTGTCATATTAAGTTCTTTCGGTAGAAAAAGATCAAAATTATTTTCAAACTCCGGAATCAATGGATAAATTGCTAAAAAATAATCATAAATTATTATCAAATTGAAAAATGACTGTAAATTTTTTATAATAATAAAATACATACCTCCTAAGAAAAGGAGAGCTTCTTCGGATGTTATTCCAATGATCAAAGGAACATCTAAAATTTTTTTTGACTTAATCATGTGCCAAGGATCGGCTGGTAGAAAAATTTCCTGGCCAAAATCAGCTTCAACAACTGGTTTAAACAAGTGTGAATCACCTCGAAGTAGATCCTAGACATAGATTGAATTTCATTACTCAAAAAAAAGTAAAAATCAATACACAAAAAATATTGTTTAAATTGAGACCACTGGATTTTCAGATTCGAGACTCGCTTTCACCACATCATGAGTTGGAAGTGCAGCCAATTTATGAACTAATTCAGCACTATCAGTCTCATGAATTCCCAAATTCTCAGCAAGTCTCATTGCTGTTTCTTTTGCATCATATGACAATGCCCATGAGCATAATGCAGAACCACTCTGTAAAATTGCCTGATTGAAAAGACCTATCGAAATAACATAAACCAAATTAATGATCAAATTTACAGACTGGATTATAAATTTATTTTACCAGTAGACATTGGTGACATCATGTGATACATAACAGATACACCACCAGCATTTTGTCCGACAATTGTAACTCTATTTGGACTACCACCAAAATTAACAATATTATTTTTAATCCATTTCAATGCCATCACTTGATCTTTCAAGCCAGCATTACCAGGTGCATTGGCATCATTGGTACTTAAAAATCCTAAAATTAAACAACTAAAATTATTATTATTTTTCACATATATTTAAAATGTTGAATAAATTTAAATTATAAATACCAGATGCTCCTAATCGATAATTCAATGTAACAACAACAACGTCATGTTCTAATAAATAATCTGGACCAAACATACTATCATCACCAGATCCAAAATTAAAACCACCACCATGAATGAAAACCATAACAGCTCTTTCTGCTCCAGTGTCTGGTCCAGGTGTGTATACATTTAAAAATAAACAATCATCATCACCAACAATTTTTTGTTGACCAAAGCAAAAATATACACAACTTGAGCCATGCTTTGTTGCATCCAATACACCACTCCATCCATCAGCAGCTTGTGGTGCCTGAAAAATAAATTAATTTATATCATTTTTTAAAATTTCATTCTCTATTTTTTCTGATGGAAAATAAATAAAGTATACCTGGAATTTATTAGGACCAACATTTGGCTTGGCATAAGGAATTCCCTTGAAACTGTACATTGTCATGCCATGATATACAGTTGTTGTTTTTAGTCCTTTCAATGTACCCTGAGCAATATCCAGGGTAACTTCATCATCAGCCAAAATCAATGTCAATCCTAAACTACAAATAACTAGACGAACAAACCACATTTTCAATTTTTAATATTTCACTTTACAATGAATCAATTCGTTGTTGTACTAGACGTTTATATTGATTTCATGAATGCCAAGTGCACGAGCCTTAACTGATTGTCATCTAATTTATAATGAGAAAATATACTTTACAATCTTTTATTATTATACATGATTTGAATTTTTTCAAATTGTAGTATAACGTATTTTGCTTAGAAAATAAAAAAAAATAAAATTCCTATATAACTGAAAATTATGAAGATAAGTGAGCTCATTAACGTAGATAATTTCAGGTATTAATGATGAATTGATGATAGATAAAAATGTATTGACAACGTAAGACTATTATCTATTTTTCAACTTATAAAAATACATAAATATTCCAAGTTATTTTTTTGTTATTTTCTACGTTATAGAATTAAATATATTACTGATGGAAAAAAAAATTTAACAAATGCAAATTCATAATTATTATCATTTAAAAAATATTGAATTGATTATTATAATATTTGTAATTTAGGAATCTTATTGATGAAATAATAATTTAGAATCACCCAACGCATTCATAAACATTTTAAATATATATTTTTCATATAAGTTTATATAAGTGTACTACATATATATGTATCAATATATTTGTATAAAGAACAATATTTATTTATTCATTTAACAGTGCAAATTTTTTAATGAATTACATTATTATCTATCAATTAAATAATTTATAATGATCACCAAGTACATTCATAAATATTTTTGACCATAAGCCTAATCTTTTTGATATTATAGATTTTTTTAATTCAAATTCATCACTCATTTCCAGATAATTTCCCTCGTCTCCCATTGGCTCCCATTTAACTTTGGTCACTTCCATTGATGAGCTTGGATCTCTGTTGATTAATAATAATTGCATTTATTTTTTTATCATATTTATTTTATATAATAATTATCAACTTTTTTATTTACCCTGTTTTTGCAAAGTTCGTCCATAATTCTACAAATTCATTTGTCATTTTTTCTTCTCGACTACCTGGTTGAGGTAAATTCTTCAAATCATGTGAATAAAATTCATATGCCATATCGTCACTATGACAAACAACTAATGACAGATAGAATGTAATATTTTTTTCTTAATTCACTGTTTATTTACGGCTATTTAAAAAAATAAAAATTATTAAACTTACCATCTATACTATCATAATATGGTTTCGACAATCCAATGGCTCCATGGAAGTTGAAATAATACTGATAAACCGGTGATGTATTTTGAGAATTCATTATTTTTGATGCTATGCCAATAGCAGCATTGAAAATACTGTCACTAACAAACTGAAAAATTTAATAATATTAAAATAAAAATATTTATCTCGTAATACAATATTTGAAAAATATGAGACTTAAATTACTTCAGTCAGATCCATTATTGTTGATAAGTCAATTTTTTTGCCATCGAAATAAAATTGTTTAATCATGTCTGTTGTCTGTTTTATCATTTCTGGATCAGTCATATTTAGTTCTTTTGGTAAAAACATATCAAGATGATCCTCAATTTCCAGAGGCATTTTTAACATTGCTAAAATTTTTAAATATTAGCAAATGAAAATGATAATTATCGTTAAATAATAATTGAAAATTTACATACGATTCGTAAATAGACCAGCTTCTTGAGCTGTTATTCCAATCATGACAGGAACATCTGCATATTTTTTTGATTTAATCAATTCCCAGGGATTTGATGGTAGAAAAATTTCTTGACCAACGTCAGGCTCAACAACTGGTGAAAAGAAAAAAAATTCACCACGGAGAAAACCCTACATACAAAAACAAAATAAATTAATTTATAGTTTTTAATTACCAATTTATTAAATAGATGTTTTTTTTTATTAATATTACCAGTTGATTACTGGCTTCTCTAGTGGCTTTGACAATATCATGAGTTGGTATTTCAGCAAGTTTTTTAACAAGATCAGCAGTGTCACTTGCATGAATACCTAATTGTTCAGCAACTTTCATTGCTCTGTCTTTTCCATCATAGACAAGTGCCCAAGGATTTAGTGCAGTACCACTTTGCATAATCGCTCGACTAAAAAGGCCTATTCAAGATGAAAATAAATATTTTTATAAACATCATAAGGCAAAGTGATTTAATTATTTAAATTACCAGCAGACATTGGTGACATCATATGATACATTACAGACGAACCACCCGAACTCTGTCCAAGTATTGTAACTCTACTTGGAGAACCACCAAAGTTTTCAATATTATTTTGAATCCATTTTAATGCCATAACTTGATCTTTTGAACCTGCATTACCAGGTGCATTTTCATCACCAGTGCTTAAGAGTCCTTTTAAAGAGAGAAAAGTTTGTAAAATATTTTCACATAAAACAGTTTTAAACGATTATATCTAGAAAAAAAAATTTTAATACTAGCCTGTAAGACCTAATCTGTAATTCAATGTAATAACAACAACATCACGTTCAATTAAAAAATCTGGACCATAAAAACTATCATCACCAGATCCATGATTAAAACCACCACCATGAATGAAAAGCATTACAGCTCTTTTTGCTTCAGCATCTGGTCCAGGTGTATAAACATTTAAAAATAAACAGTCATCATCACCAACAACTTTTTGCTGTACATCGCAAAAATATACACAGCTTGATCCATGCTTTGTTGCATCCAATACACCACTCCATCCATCAGCAGCTTGTGGTGCCTGAAAAATAAATTAATTTATATAATTTTTTGAAATTTCATTCTCTATTTTTTCTGATGGAAAATAAATAAAGTATACCTGAAATTTATTAGGACCAACATTTGGCTTGGCGTAAGGAATTCCCTTGAAACTGTACATTGTCATGCCATGATATACAGTTGTTGTTTTTAGTCCTTTCAATGTACCCTGAGCAATATCCAGGGTAACTTCATCATCACCCAAAATTAATGTCAATCCTAAACTACAAGTAACTAGACGAACAAACCACATTTTTAACTTTTAATATTTCACTTTACAATGAATAAATTCGTTGTTGTACTTGACGTTTATATTGACTTCATAAATACCAATTATCTAATTTATTATGAGAGGATATACTTTACAACCTTTTATTATGCTGCATGATTTGAATTTTTTGTAAAGTGTAGCATGACATATGTTGATATGAAAAAATAAAATCTAAATGTAATTGAAAATTTCAGGTATTACATTCATGACATGTAAGATTCTGTTAACGAGGTATCATGATAATGTATTTACTAAATTTAATATTTTTATTTTTATTGTAGTATTTTAATATTCATGCACTAAATATAGCATTTATCTTTTGTCTTATTGAAATATTATTATAATTTAATTTTTATATAATAACATCAGTTGACATTTCTCATCATCTACATGATGAATCTTTATTTTTGTTGCAAAAAAAAATTAACCACCGTCAACTGTCAAGATGTAGACAAACAAAACATGATAAGGATTTAAGTATAAATAAAATTTAAGAAATGCATCAATTATTGTTAACAAAATACTGTATTGATTACTATAATAAATGTGATTTCAACAAATTATTAGTCTTTTAATTAAATAATTCATAATAACCATCAAGTATATTAAAAAATATTTTTGACCATAAGCCTAATCTTTTTGATATTATAGATTTTTTTAATTCAAGTTCATCACTCATTTCCAGATAATTTCCCTCGTCTCCCATTGGCTCCCATTTAACTTTAGTCACTTCCATTGATGAGCTTGGATCTCTGTTGATTAATAATAATTGCACTTATTTTTTTATCCCATTTATTTTATATAATAATTATCAACTTTTTTATTTACCCTGTTTTTGCAAAATTTGTCCATAATTCTACAAATTCATTTGTCATTTTTTCTTCTCGACTACCTGGTTGAGGTAGATTTTTAAAATGATGTGAATAAAATTCATATGTCAGGTCATCACCATGTAGTACACCTAATTAAAAAATTATTTTTTAAATATTTTCCATGTTTGTTTTGTTTTTGTTTAAATTGAAATTTTATTAAATTTACCATTTTCAAGGTTAAATACTGATTTCATCAATCCAATAGGTGCTTGAAAATTAAAATAATACTGATAAACTGGTGATGTATTTCGAGAATTAATTATTTTTGATGCCATACAGACGCCAGCATTAAAAATACCATCACTTAAAAGCTAAAAAATTAAATTATAAAAAATATTCATTCAGTTGTTGTTTTATGAAATTTTAAAATTATCATTTTGTAATTACATCAATCAATTCCATTTCCGTTGATGAATCAACTTTTTTTCCATCGAAATAAAATTCTTCAAGTATTTGCCCTGCTTGTTTACGCGTTTCCGGATCAGTAATGTTAAGTTCTTTCGGTACAAACATATCGAAATGGTCCTCAAACGCTGAAGTCATTGTTAGCGCCACTAAAAATTATTTCGAATTTATTATCTATAATTTATTAATTATTTTTAAATACCAATTATTATAAAATATAAATACACATACTTCCTGTAAATAGACCAGCTTCGTGTGCTGTTATTCCAATCATAAGTGGGACATCTGAAATTCTTTGTGTTTTAATTATTTCCCAAGGATTTGATGGTAGAAAAATTTCTTGACCAACGTCAGGTTCAACAACTGGTACAAATGTATGCAAATCACCTTGAAGTAAACCCTAGACGTATAAAAAAGTTAATTAATTATTTATAGTAACAAATTAATTTACTAATTAAAATTAGTTTTTTAATATTACCATCGGATTGACAACGTCAATGCTAGCTTTGACAATATCATAAGTTGGTATTTCAGCAAGTTTTTTAACAAGATCAGCAGTGTCACTTGCATGGATACCTAATTGTTCAGCAACTTTCATTGCTCTATCTTTTCCATCATACGCAAGTGCCCATGAACTTAGTGCAGTACCACTTTGCATAATTGCTCGTTTAAAAAGACCTATTAAAGATGAATATAATTATTTTTAAAAGTATCATAGGGCTAGTTGATTTAATTATTTAAATTACCAGCAGACATTGGTGACATCATATGATACATCACAGATGCGCCACCAGAACTTTGTCCAAATATTGTAACTTTAAGTGGACAACCACCAAAATTTTCAATATTATTTCTTATCCATCTTAACACCATCACTTGATCTTTCAAGCCAGCATTACCAGGAGCATTTTCATCACCAGTGCTTAAAAATCCTTTACGAAAAAAAGAAAATTCATAAATAATTTTAACAATATTATTATTTTTACTGGAACAATTTTAAATATTTAGAAAAAAAAATTGAATACTAGCCTGCAGCTCCTAATCTGTAGTTAAAGGTAACAACAACAACATCACGTTCAATTAAAAAATCAGGACCAAACATACTATCATCACCAGATCCTTGATTATAACCACCACCATGGATGTAAACCATAACAGATCTTCTTGCTTCAGTGTCTGGTCCAGGTGTATAGACATTTAAAAATAAACAATCATCATCACCAACAATTTTTTGTTGTACACTGCAAAAACTAACACAACTTGATCCATGCTTTGTTGCATCCAATACACCACTCCATCCATCAGCAGCTTGTGGTGCCTGGAAAAATAAATTAATTTATATCATTTTTTAAAATTTCATTCTCTATTTTTTCTGATGGAGAATAAATAAAGTATACCTGAAATTTATTAGGACCAACATTTGGCTTGGCGTAAGGAATTCCCTTGAAACTGTACATTGTCATGCCATGATATACTGTTGTTGTTTTTAGTCCTTTCAATGTACCCTGAGCAATATCCAGGGTAACTTCATCATCACCCAAAACTAATGTCAATCCTAAACTACAAATAACTAGACGAACAAACCACATTTTTAACTTTTAATATTTCACTTCACAATGAATCAATTCAATGTTGTACTTGACATTTATATTCCTCTCGTAGAAACATTATATGATGACGAAAAATAAAAATTACGTATTACATAAATCATGACATGACTTGCAATTTTTTACTGCAACAATCAAATTGTAATTTTTTTTTTTATATTAGAATTTTTGTAATTTTTCATGAACAATATCAAATAATTTTTCATGTTAAAAAAATTTTAATAATATTAATTTATTTAATTATTAACGCATTTTATTTAAAATTTATTTTAAATTTTTTAATTTTCTCGACTGTGTTTATCTCAATCGTGACGAGTTGAAAACCATGACCACGGATAATACAAGTTACTCGTGTGTCGTAAGGTTGAGTAACAAGGTAACATAAAGTTGCATAGAGTTTATTCGAAATACGTCAGCAAAGTGCACACGTGTATAGCATCATAAGGTCTCTGTTTTACTATATACTATTAATATTGATTCTATTCAACGAATCTACTATTTTTAATTTATTTTATAAATTTATTTTAAACTTTATCAAAAATTCTCCAATAAAATTAGATAAACACAAATTGAAAATAAAGTCTACTCTTCATCTAAATATATAGTATAAAAAAAAAATAATTAATGTCTATACAGAAAACTTGTAGTTAAAATTTGACGAATCATCATGAATTGTTCACATTTCTGACGTCAATTTTATAATTTAAAAAATAACATATACAATTTCAAGTAAATAAAATGCCAAATAAATGTTTAATTATAAATTTAAATTCAAAACAAAGGACCTTGCTGTTTTTATTTATTAATGATATTATATGGATTCATTTACATCACACTAAATTATACATGGCTTCATTTCTCGTAAAACAACTTTTTTCATTGCATAATATTTCAACAAACAAGTCATTCTTTAATTTATTTTTATCATTATAACTTGATATAACAATCAATTGGTTTTCTACAAATAAAATACTATTAATTATTTTTATTCATCCTTTATCATTTAGATTTATTCAAATAATTTTGAATAATCTCCCAATAAATTTTTATACAATCCAGCCCAAAATTTCATACGTTCCTTGAATATTGATTTTTCCATACTTAAATTTTCTCCAATGTCAAGGTAATTTTCATCATTACCAAGTGGTTCCCATTTTAATTTTACAATGTCCATTTTTGCTGATGGATCACTAAAAAATCATCAACATTATAATTATTAAAAAAAAAAATTAAATTATTTTCATTTACCCTTCTTTAGCAAAATTTGCCCAAAGCTCCAAAATTTCATCAGTTTTTTTTGCAACTGGTGAACCAGATACTGGTTTATTATTAAAAATATTTGAATAAAATTGATAGCTCAGTTCGTCACCATGAACAGCTCCAGCTGAAAATATATTTGTATAGTATTTAAAAAATAACCATTGTATAATTATTAATTAATAATTGATAAATATTAAAATATATATTACAACTTGTTGATTTAAATATATTTTTTATAAATCCAAATGTCGTGTTGTAATTAAAAAGATATTCATAAACTGGCGATGTAATTCGTGAACTTAACATTCTCGCTGTCAGCAGTGTACCATGGTTAAAAATAACATCACTTAGAAGCTGAATATTCATAAAAATTAATTATAAATTACATTTAAATAGAAAAAAAAAATAACTTACATTTGTAATTTCATTTTTTGTATCTTGATTAACTGGCCTCGAGTTGAAATATAATTTTTCGATTGAATCACTGATGTCATTTATTTTTTTCGAATCAGTTATGTTAATAATTTTTGGTATAAAAATAGAATAATTACTTTTTAATTGTTGAATTATTGGCAATGAAACTGTAATAAATTTTCAAACAATTATTTAATTAAATTTTCATGAAATAAAAAAATATTCAATTAAATTCGTTAATTAAATTCGAAACGTAGAATGTAAAATTTTAATAATATTTCTATGTAGTAATAAATTTACAAAATTATGTATTTAAATTTAATTTAATAAAAAATAAAATTTAAACTCTACTTAATTTTAATACTGTAATAAAATTTTAATATCAAAATTAAAACAAGTATTTAAAAGTTAACGTATTTTTTTTAAATAAAAAAATTCGTAATTAGATAATTACCGTCTGTAAAAATTCCAGCTTCTTGTGCAGTTACACCAATGATAACTGGTACATCAGCAACATCACCATACTTAAAAATTTCCCATGGATTATTTGATAGAAAAACATTTTGTCCTGAGTTTATTTCAACTGATGGTGCAAAAATATTCATTTCACCAGCAAAAATATTCTAAAAATAAATAGTAAAAAAAATTGTTAAAATTAAATTAATAATTTTAATGATTAGTAGTTAATTATTTCAACTTTTGTTGGCATTAATTCCATGGTAGCTTTAACGATATCCTTGGTTGAAATATCTTTGAGTTTGTTCATTACATCTTCAGTATTTTTAACAGTTATACCAAGTTTTGTTGCCAACATTAAAGCATCGTCTTTAGGAGTCAAAGATATTGCCCAAGGACAAGCAAATGAACCACTTTGAATAATTGCACTTTTAAATAGACCTATTAATAAAAATGAATTAATTAATTAAATACAAGAAGTAGACATTGAGCTTAACTAATTAATTTATTAATAGTTATTTAATTTTGTGTTCGTACCTTGAGACATTGGAGATAACATGTGATATTGTACTGAAGAAGCACCAGCATTATGACCAAGTATGGTTACCCTATCAGGACAACCACCAAAATTAATTATATTATTTTGAATCCATTTTAAAGCTAACACTTGATCTTTTAATCCAGCATTTGCAACTCCATCATCACTACCAACATTTATAAAACCTGTTGAAATAAAATCCATGGTAGATCAATGAAAAATTCAATTGATAAATCAAGGGTGACTTACCAACAGCGCCTAATCTATATTCCAATGTAACAACAACAATGTCTTTTTCAATGAAAAAATCAGCTCCATAAAATTGATCATCGGCTGAACCAGTGTCATAGCCACCTCCATGAATAAAAACAATAACTGCTTTTTTTGCATCTGTACTTGGATCAGGAGTGTATACATTCAAGTACAGACAATCTTCATCACCAACAATTTCATTTTTTATCATACAATAAAATACACATGATGATTTAAATTTTGTTGCATCTCGTGGACCAGTCCAACTATCAGCTGCTTCAGAAATCTATGAAATATCAATTAATCTTCATGAAAAAAAATGAATAATATTTTATAAAGAATTAATTTTAATACATATAATAATTACTTGAAATTTATTTTTACCAATGTTTGGCTTTGCATATGGTATCCCCAAAAAACTAAACATTGGAACACCATGATAAACACTTGTTGTTTTTATACCTTGAAGACTTCCTTGATCTGTATTCAGTAAAACCTTTTCATCAGCCATTAATTGACCGACAATAAAACACCAAATAAATTTTTGTAACATTTTGTTTATTTTGTTTTTCTTCAACAATTGTTGTTGTAAATTATTTGGTTAACATTTGGCTTTTATATATCAATTTTATCCAGGAATAAAATCATTATTTTTTCAAAGATTATCAGCCGGATATTGTGTGATACTTAATAATCGTAATTACAAAAATAAAATTACAAATATCCTGTTATTTTTGTAATTTTAATAATTGATTGAATTTTATTATCAAATGATAACTTGATACAAGGTTTTTATTTTTATTCAATCGAAATTATTCAATAATTTCGAAAAAAAAAAAAAAAATTCAATGCCACTTGTTAGAAATTTATTTGTTTACGATAATTTACAAACACTTAATATATTTAATTTTTATTACAAGTTGATTGCAGTAATAAAACTGATTGTAAATTATGTAAAAAAAAAAAATAAATGCTGGTTAACATTATTCTATTTTTGTTGATAGGCTTGATAACAAATCAAGGTAATGGATTATCCGAGCCACCATTAAATTACAATGGTTCAAAAAGATTTGCCTGTCCAGAATATGCCTACAATGATCATCAACCAACTGATAGATTTGATTCATCAATTGTCCTGCGACAATTACGATCAGAAATGATTCGCATGTCTTCAATACAAGACAAACCACTTGATGGATACATCACAACCTCGGATGATGATCATCAGGTAAATTTATTATTAAATATAAATTCTATATTTCTATTTTTATAAAACAATCTTGTTGCAATAAATACAAAAAAAATTTCAGAGTGAGTCTGTATCATTTCACGATATGAGACGAGAATTTTTAACTGGTTTTCATGGTAGCGCTGGTGAAGCAATTGTGACATTATCAAAAGCTGTTTTATGGACAGATGGAAGGTATCATTTACAAGCTGATCAACAACTTGATTGTCATTGGACCCTGATGAAACATGGACAAAACAATGTATGTATACTTGAAATATTTTTGTTTTAAACTTAAAAAAATATAAAACTAAAATTTATTATAATCCAGGTACCAAGTATGACTGAATGGCTTCAACATGAATTTAAAAATAATACAAAAACACGTATTGGTGCTGATCCAACATTAATACCAGCCCATACTTGGCAAATATGGGAAAAAGATTTAGGTAATAAACAAATTAAACAAATGAATATAATATAAATTTTATGATTATTAATATTTTTATTTTTTAAATATAGCTAAATCATCAATACAACTTGTTGCAGTACCAACAAATTTAATTGATTTAATTTGGCGTGTTAATCGTCCAAAAAATAATACATATTCAGCATATCCATTGGATATAAAATTTTCTGGTAAACCATGGCAAGAAAAAGTACGTCAATTAAGATTACAAATGGAGCTAATAAAAACAGATGCAATTGTTATAACAGCACTTGATGAAATAGCATGGTTATTAAATATTCGTGGATGGGATTTACCAAATACACCAGTATTAAAATCATATGTTATTATAACTCAAGGTTCAATTTATTTATACACTGAACGTCATAAAATACCAAGATCAGTTGATTTACATTTAAAAACAGATGGTTGTTTTCATGCTGATTGCATAAGGTAAAAAAAATATAAAATAAAAAACATTAAACAATATAAACAAATGAAAAATGTTAATTATTATTTTTTTAAAAATAAAAATATCAATAGATTGCATAATTACACAGACATTTGGAAGGATTTGAGTACAATGTCACAATCTTGGACAAGTGTTTGGTTACCATCACCATGTGGTTATGCCCAGGGTGTATCAAGAAGAATCTATACCTCAGTAAGTTAAAAAAAAAAAAATCATCAATCCTTTATCTAAATTAATAAGTTGTTTTTTTAAATTTTCTATTATTATTACTGAAACATTATGGTCTCCGCTTCCACCAGCTTTTTTTATTAGTCACCTTCTCGCTTCTGAATCTTGTATGTACAGCAATTTAATACATAGGTAAAAGAGTTGATAGAGAAAATCCTAGTACACTTGTAAAAAAAAAAAAAAAAATTGTATATGTACATTGGCACTGTACACATTCTCATTTGTGTTGAATATATACAACGATAATCCTAGATGAGACGATACCTTCATGCTCCATGTTATCCTGACAACTCGGGGATCGTTGAGCATAGCTTGATCTTTTCTTGACGGACAAATAACAGCCTGAAATGTTGTTGAACCAGATTATCTGTATATCCAGTATCATCTAATTGGCAAATAATTTTTTTTTTGATATAATTATTATTCTGTGTTGAGATTAATTCAACTATTCAAGTATACACCTCTCTATTTACGAGTAGAGTGGATGAAAATAAAATGGATTTAAAGAGAAAGGTTTGTCGAGGTTTAAAGATATATGTATGGAGTGTGGAGTACATGTATTCAACATACGTAATGCAAGTATTGAGTTGATGTTTAATGCTACTTCTTTGGTTGTATGATAGCCGGGTTATAAGGACGCCTTGGCGCCCGCGGCATTCAATCATACACAAAGTACACTGTATATTTTATACGTGGCAATCAAGCTGTTTGAATTGGTTGAAAAATATTTAATGTTACTTTTAAAATTTAATAATCAAGTGTCATTGTCTTGCTAACAAATGGATCCAACTACCTGTTGATTTTATAATAATCCAGATGATGATGATGATGATGAATCATTTATTTATTTTTCTCTTAAAGTTAATTGAAATATATTTTTTTTGTCATTTAGGTTTCAAAAGAAAAACGTTTATCAAAACCATCACCAATAATAAAACTTCGTGCTGTTAAAAATGATATTGAAATTGAGGGTATGAGAAGATCACATTTAAGAGATGCTGTTGCAATGTGTGATTTTTTAGCATATATGGAAAAACAAATTGGATATAATACAGAAGGATGGGATGAAATGCAAGTTGCACGAGTTGCTAATGAATTTAGATTAGAAATGGAATTTAATCAGGGTATATCATTTCCAACAATATCTGGTTATGGACCACATGGTGCATTACCACATTATGAAGCAAATAAAAGAACAAGTTTAACAATACAATTTAATTCAACACTTGTTGTTGATTCTGGAGGACAATATTTTGGTAAAAAAAAAAAAATAAATTAAATCTAATATATACTATTATTAACTTGATGATTAATATTATTGTGATGTTAAAGATGGAACAACTGATGTAACAAGAACTTTACATTTTGGCAATCCAACACAAGAACAAAAAGAAGCATATACTAGAGTTTTAATTGGACAAATACAATTAGCATCACTTGTATTTCCAACAGATATTACAACAAGCAATCTTGATGTGCTTGCTAGAGAACCACTTTGGAGTATCGGCAATGATTATATGCATGGAACTGGTCATGGAATTGGTCATTTTTCATCAGTTCATGAATGTAAATAAATTATTTAATTTTGTATTTATATTATTTACAATTAGATTAAAATACAACATGTTATTTTTAGCACCAATAAATATAGCTTATCAAGAACATTCAGTATCAACATCAGACTGTCCAAGCTACTTGGAACCAGGAAATTTTTTATCAAATGAACCTGGTTTTTATAAAGCCGGTGAATTTGGAGTTAGACTTGAAAATATTATTGAAGTTATTGAAGCCAATGAACATGTGAGTTTAATCTTTTTTTTAAAACAATTTTACAATTTTTAATTGAGGCTATTGTTGTTATTGTTGCTTTGCTTTTTATTAGACAAATGGAAGACGACGTTATTTAAAATTTCGAGATGCTACTTTAGTACCATATGAACCAAAACTAATTGACACAAGTATGCTGAGTCCTAATCATGTAAGAAAAAAAGTGTTTAATTTTATTAATTTAATTTATTGTGTTAATTAATTTATAATAATTTTAGAGACGTTGGCTGAATGATTATAATCAAAGAATTCGTAATGAATTGGGACCAGAATTAAAAAGACGATTAAGAATGCCAGCATTTGAATGGATGATGAATAAAACAAGAACCATTCCTGAGTGGGGTGAAGTTAATGAAAAATATTTTGTTGGAAATTCAAATTCATTATTGTTTTCCAATAATTATTATGTCATTTTTATTATTGTGATATTTTTACACATATGGACTGGTAAGATTTAAAATTAAAATTTATTCAAATTTATATATACTATTTTTTTATCTAAAATAATTATATATTTTTTAAAAGTTGTAAATTTAAAAATTTTGTTTTTTTCTTTTTTTAATTTCAGCTGGTTTTACGAGTTAACTAGTGGTTAAGTGGTTCCATGGTTAACTAGTGAATAAAATAAAAAATTATATTTTATTATTATTAATTGATAAAATATTTTTAAGAAAATAAATCATTAATGATATATCATATCAGAGTGCACAAAAGTGCATCAAAGTATTTCAATTTATAAAAAAACAAAATAAGGTAATACAAAGTATTACATATTTTTATTAATAAAATATATAAATGATATTTTTTTTTTTTTTTTGGAGTAACAAGAAGAGTACTTTTGATATTTAAAAAAACTGCCTATTACTCAAATTTTCGATAAAATAAATAACAAAGTAAAAATGAATGAAAGATATTAAAATTTTTTGTAATACGAATGAATGAAAAATTGATTTGTTGAAGAAATGTTTAATCTATGTATGTATAAATAAATAAATTTATAAATAATGATATTATATTTTAATAGTTTAATATTTTAATATTTTAATATTTTAAAAACAAATATATATTTTTCTATTTTATAATACTAATTGTTCAAAAATAGAAATCGCAAAAATGACTTACACATTATACTGTTAATCCAACTATTTTTTTTTTTCTTCACAATTTTCTGCTTTATGGCCAACCGAGGGCAACAACGGATTATCTACGGAATAATCTGCATGAAGCCTCGAAAATAAGTGAATTAAGTCAATAAAATTACTATGAATACAGAGAAACCACGGATATCGGATTTTGTGGGATTTTATTAAAATGAAAAAGTATAAAAGCACTTGCTTGACCCACTTGATAAGGAGATGGGTTTCGGATACTCAAAGTGGACCCTGTAAAAAAATAAAAATTCAATATAAAGTGATAATAATTAAATAATTAAATTTTAAAATGTTAAACGGTAGTGTACATTTTGAAGCTAGAATTCAAGCAACTGGTCCACCACGTTTATTGGGTTGGAATGTACCACCTGAAGAGCTAATTCATATACAAGAACACTGGTTATCTTATCCAGAACCAAATCCTTCACTTCATTATTTACTTGCATTATTATATATTGTATTTACATTTGTTGCATTACTTGGAAATGGACTTGTTATCTGGATATTTACTGCGTAAGTGTTGGATTAATATTTTATTTAAAAAAAAACATTTGTAAATATTATTTTTTGTTTTTTTCTCTCTCTTAGAGCAAAAAGTCTACGTACACCATCAAATTTATTTGTCGTTAATTTGGCAATACTTGATTTTTTAATGATGATTAAAACACCAATATTTATTTATAATTCATTTCATCATGGCTTTGAACTTGGACATCTTGGTTGTCAAATATTTGGTTTTGTTGGTACAATAAGTGGACTTGGTGCATCAATAACAAATTCTGCAATTGCTTATGATCGATATAGGTATTTTTTTTTTTTTTGTTTTTAATTTTTTTAATTAATTTTAATTAATTTTAATGTTGTTTTTTAAATATAGCACAATTGCTAGTCCACTTGATGGTAAATTATCAAGAGGACAAGTTATTATACTGATTTTTGCAATATGGCTTTATACTATACCATGGGCAATGATGCCATTGATGGAAGTATGGGGTAGATTTGCACCAGAAGGATATTTAACAGCTTGTACATTTGATTTTTTAACTGACACTGATGAAATACGTTATTTTGTTGGTACATTATTTTTTTTTTCATACTGTATACCAATGACACTTACAGTTTATTATTATAGTCAAATTGTAAGTCATGTTGTTAATCATGAAAAAGCATTACGTGAACAAGCTAAAAAAATGAATGTTGAAAGTTTACGTAGTAATCAAAATGCTAATCAAGAATCAGCTGAAGTACGAATAACCAAAGTGAGTTTAATTAAATATTTTTGTATTCAGCGATTAGATAATATTGTTGTTTTTTTTCAAGGCTGCAATAACAATTTGTTGTTTATTTGTAACATCATGGACACCATATGGTATCATGGCATTAATTGGAGCATTTGGTAACAAGGCATTATTGACACCTGGTATTACAATGATACCAGCATGTTGTTGTAAATTTGTTGCTTGTCTTGATCCTTATATTTATGCCATAAGTCATCCAAGATACAGGTAACGATTTTAAAAAAATACAGTTTCTTCTTTTTTTTGGGGGGAGAAAATTGTATGGAATAAACTTGGTTTTTTGTTTGTTCAATAGACTTGAATTACAAAAACGATTACCCTGGCTAGAACTTCAAGAATCAACACCACAAAATGACGCAACTAGCACTACCACTGAAGCAGTCAGTGCATCAGCTTGATTAACTCAAATTGTAAAACCGTAAATAAATTTAAAAATAAAAAGACAAAAAAAAAAACAAAAAAAAACATGTGTTTAAACAAAAGAAAAATTATATAAATCAATATTATTTTTTTCTTTTTTTTGAACTAATGTAAATAACTGTATCACTAATTTTGTGTTTGAAAAAAAAAATAATATTTATTAAACTGATTGAAAAAAAATTAACAAATAATTAATTTTCACCTTTTTTTATTTATAAATTTTTTAAACGACGTAAAATTTCATCTTGAGCTTCAGCATGAATTGGATTTTTTTTCGTAGATTTTACTTGACTTGGTGGATTAATTGTAATTTTTTTAGGCTTTGTTGTTTGACTGCCTCCAACAACAATACTACGTAAATCTTTCATTTCTTTATCTACCATATTAATTTTTTCTTTATTTATAATTTTTATTTTATCCAAATTTACCTGTGAAAAAAAAAATATATAAATTTAAATTAATAAAATAATAATGTCTTAATGTATTAAGCAAGCAATAAAATAAATTGACAAACTTTTTTTTTATTTCCAGATTTTTTAGAAATTGAGCCCTTAGCAGCAATTTTATTGACATGTTTTTTCTTCATCTGCTTCTTGTTTTTCGCCATGTTTATCTGAAATATCATAATCAACATTGTCAATTTTAGCTTTTTTTTTTAAAGGTTCACCTTGTTTCATAATTTTTTCAGTCAAATAAAATGACACTCTCATCATGTCTTTAGCTGGTGCAACATTTCTAACATAATGAATAATTTTTAATGCATCATCTGTTAATTCACAATTAATAACACTTTCAACTAATTTTTTAGCTGCTAATTTTGGATCATCTTCTTTTTTAACTTTGACAAAACAATATAAATGTATTAATGGTGGTTTTTTTGTTATTAAATTAATTTCATCATCATTTAACCAATCATGAAAAACATCAAGATATTCATATGCCAATGCTGGTAAATTCATAGCAATATGTTCATTACCATCTTCATTATTTTTTCTTCTAGCTAATAAATTATTTTTAACATCATTACGTAAAAAATCTCTACCATCTTTATTATAACAATTTAAATTATTTTTTATTTTATTTATTTTAGCATTTTCCATAAGCCATTTATATGATTCTGGATTTAAATCATTAGCCATAACAGTTACACCTTTTTTAGCAGCTGGTATTGAAAATGGACCAACACCACAAAATACATCATAAAGTACATCATTTTTTTTCATAAATTCTAATAATCTTTCATGCTCAGTACTTAAACGTGAATTCCAATATACTTTTGAAAAATCAAATTTAAATTGACAATTATTTTCTTTTAATGTTGCTATTGTATTATTTTCACCAGCAAGTATTTCCATTGAAAAATTACGATACTCATTATTAATATTATTTAATTTATTAACAACTGTTTTAGTTTGTGATGTTGTATCTAAATAAATTTGTCCAATTATATCTTTAAATGGTAATTGATTATCACGTAAATTTAAATGTACAATATGTCCAACTTTAGTATATGATGATGGTACATCAATGTCATCTGGAATGATTGCTTTAAATATTTGTTCAGCATTCCAATTATCATATTTCAGGGTCAACATTGTTTTGTCAATACAGCTTGTGTATTTTTTAATAATATCTAAATCAGGTTTATCAATGTCATTTATACTTTCAACTTTTGATGGATCAAGAGTAATCATTAAATTATCATCAACTATTTTAACAGCTTTGTAATTTCGTAATTTTAATAAATACTTTTTAACAGCTGGCAGTATTATTTGAGGTGATACATTGCCTAAATTTAAACATGGTACTTCATAATTTGATGTAAATGCATCACGATTTAATTTTGTCATTCCTTTGACTGTATCAGGTGGAGCAAGTGTTTTAACCATTTTTATTTTTTTTGTCAAGTTTAATTGTGATAATTTTATTATCAAATTATATATATATTTCATATATTACTAATGATGACAGACAATGATTAATCCTTGTCTTTTAATTCACACTTTGAATATTTTTTTTTTTTATAATAAATTATACATTTATTTACTATTTTTTTTTAAATTTTATTTTACCTGAAACAAAAGAATTAAAAAACAAGGATTTTCACATTGTCTGTTTAATATTTTATTTATTATTAATTTTTTACTTACCAGATTTTATTATCAAATTGCTTCAAGTCCACGTGTATCAACAGACAAATATGATCTCACTAAATAAAAATATAAATAAAAATTATGAGTTTAAGTTATTTTATATTTTCAAAAACAATAATATTTATAGGTTTTTTTTTTTTTATAATAATTTATTTATTAACAATACCTGTGTTTATATTGTTTATCAACAAAGTATATTGTACAACAATAAATGTAGATATTTTTCATTTATTTATTAGTTATTGTTATTATTTGTTGGGCTTATTACTAGCCTGATCTGAGAATTCCAGTTTGCAATAATGATGGACGATGTCGCCACCAATTCCGTTTTAAAAATTGGGGGGGAATTGAGTAGAGAAAAAAAAAACAGAAAAAAAAAAAAAACTGAAAAAAACGGTTAAGCATTGTAAATTAGAGTAACAACAAAACAGGTCCAAACACGTCGCATATAAAGCACCCTGAATAACGTACATCTGACATTTATCTGAGAAAAAAAGAGCTTATAAAGTTTGTTTTTATCAAATAATATCAAGCAAATATTTGTTTATTTATAAAATTAATAAAATAAATATTAAAAATGAGTGCACAAGTTGAAAGATCAACAAATGAAACCAACAATGATGAAGAAATTGAAGATGCTGGACAAGCTAAGCTAATATCTTGTATTGAGGTATGTAAAAAATTAATTGTTTACTTAATTAATAAACAAAACTAATTAATAATAAATAATTTAATTTAGGGAATAAATGGAATAACTGCAGCAGATATAACAAAGCTAAAAGATGGTGGTTATTATACAGTTGAATCAATAGCTTATGCACCAAAAAAACATCTTTTAACAATAAAAGGTATAAGTGAAGCAAAAGCTGATAAAATAATGGCAGAAGCATCAAAATTAGTTGTTATGGGTTTTAAATCAGCAACTGAAATTCATCAATCAAGAGCAAATATTGTATTTATATCAACTGGATCAGCTGAATTGGATCGTTTACTTGGTGGTGGTATTGAAACTGGTTCAATAACTGAAATATTTGGTGAATTTCGTACTGGTAAAACTCAACTTGCTCATACACTTGCTGTTAATTGTCAATTACCAATTGACATGGGTGGTGCTGAAGGTAAATGTTTATGGATTGATACTGAAGGAACATTTCGTCCAGAACGTCTTGTTGCATGTGCTGAAAGATATAAAATGGCTGCTGAAAGTGTACTTGATAATGTTGCATCTGCTCGTGCATATAATACTGATCATCAAACACAATTATTAATAATGGCAAGTGCTATGATGACTGAATCACGTTATGCATTATTAATTGTTGATTCAGCAACAGCATTATATCGTACTGATTATTCTGGACGTGGTGAATTATCAGCAAGACAAATGCATTTAGCTAGATTTTTACGTATGCTATTGAGAATTGCTGATGAACATGGTGTTGCTGTTGTTATAACAAATCAAGTTGTTGCACAAGTTGATGGTGCAGCAAGTATGTTTGGTGGTGATCAAAAAAAACCAATTGGTGGTAATATTATTGCACATGCTAGTACAACACGTCTTTATTTACGCAAAGGTCGTGGTGAAACAAGAATATGTAAAATTTATGATTCACCATGTTTACCAGAGAGTGAAGCAATGTTTTCAATTAATGCTGATGGAATTGGTGATGTCAAAGAATAAACATATACAATTTTCATTCAACATTTTTCATAATAAAATTGTTCATTTTTTTTAACTATAATAAGTATATGTTTAATTGTCTTTTATTAATTTACGAATTTTAATTATAAATTGTTAAACTATTATCATCAATTTAATATAATAATAATAATATAAAATAAAAATTATAGTTTTGATAAAATACATGAATTTATTTATTTAATTATTAATATTTTTAAACTCTTTTTTGTTCATCCTCCATTTTTGTTCTATGAGATAACCAAGATGTCCGACTTGTAAATAAAAAAATCCAACCTAAACTGTATCATCACTGTAAATCATCTGTAAACACCCCTTAATCTAAATAACAATTTTCCACGTCGGCAAAAATTTCTTTTGTTAAATAAAATAATTATTTAACAAAATAAATTGTTGCAGGCTTGCAGAATCATCTGACTCTGTGGTCATCATACTTTTGTAGCTAAAAACAGGTCAATACATTTTTAATTACTTCTAGCAAAATTAATTATTATTTTGACAGTTCTTTTTTTTTTTTTTTTTTCTTTCTTTTATCATTTCAAAATAGTAAATTAGTAAGTACTTATTTGTTGAGAATAAAAAAAAAAATCTAAAATAAAAAAAAGCATTAGTATAAAATGTTAAAACTTGTTAGAACAAATATTATATTAAATTTGACAAAAAAAAATATTAAATTGTCACAATTTATAATTCAAGATAAACAAAATATTATTATAAATAATAAAAAACAGTATTATTCAAATTTATCTAGTAATATTATTAAAAATAATAACGGGTAAATAAATTAATATCTTTTTTAAATAATAAAACAATTCAACTAATTAAATTAAAAAAAAAATAATTATTAGCAACAGTGTAATTTAATTACAATTAATATTTGATTTTTGTGTTACAGATTTTATAGAAAATACAGCAAAATGTCTGATGATAATTCACAATATACACTTCCCAATAATCAGCCAATTGTTTTACTTGATTGTGAAACAGCATTCAATGCATTATCAAAATATGAAAAATTATATTCTCATTATTTGAGTAGAGTATCATGGAATGGTGGTTTAATAACACTCGTTCAAACATCACCAGAATCACCATTGATATTTTCATTGTTACATAAAATATTAATCAATGAGAAAATTTGTGATTTAAAAAAATCAGCTATTGCTGCTGGTGTTAGTGATGATGAATTTACAGTAAGTTATTGAATCATTACTTTTTATTGAATGGATAATTTTTTAATAATAAATTTGTTGATTTAATTTAGGCATTTCTTGTTTATACATGTGGTTTCTTTTCAAATGCTGGAAATTACAAATCATTTGGTGACAGTAAAATAATTCCAAATTTACCAAAAGATAAATTTGAAATAATTGTTAAATCATCAAAAGCATACGAAGATAAATCAAATAAACTTGATGATATTTGGAGTAAAATGAATAAAATGCTTTATTCACTTGATGGTAAATTAAAATCTCTTGGTCTTGGTGATAAAGGAATAACAACTTATTTTTCATCAAATTGTACTGAAGATGATGTTCATATTGTCAAAGAATTTATGCAAAGTAATAAACTTGAAGCTTATAATAATCGTTGTTTTAAAACAACTGAAAAATATGGTGAATCAAATAATGAAACACGTGATGTTTATGAAATAAGATTAGCATCATTAGAAGATAGTAATGATAATGATAATATAACAATGCCTGAAGTTATATTTGAAGGTGCTAAATTTAAAGTAACACGTGGTGATTATAGTAAATTATTTATATCAATGATTGATAATTTTCAAAAAGCAATTAAATATGCAGCAAATGATAATGAAAAATTTATGATTGAAAAATATATAAAACATTTTAAAAATGGTTCATTAGAAGATCATAAAGATGCAATGCGTTATTGGATTAAAGATAAAGGACCAGTTGTTGAATGTAATATTGGTTTTATTGAAACATATCGTGATCCAGCTGGACAACGTGGTGAATTTGAAGGTTTTGTTGCAATTGTTAATAAAGAAATGTCGAAAAAATTTACAACACTTGTTGATCAAGCACAAAATTTATTACCAAAATTACCATGGGGTAATGATTTTGAAAAAGATGAATTTTTACGTCCTGATTTTACATCACTTGATGTATTAACATTTGCTGGTTCAGGTATACCAGCTGGTATAAATATACCAAATTATGATGAAATACGTCAAAATGAAGGTTTTAAAAATGTATCACTTGGTAATGTTATACCAGCAAGTATGAAACAAGATATTATACCATTTTTATCTGATAATGATCAAGCATTATTACATAAACATAGAATTGCTAGTTTTGAAGTACAAGTTGGTCTTCATGAATTACTTGGACATGGTAGTGGTAAATTTTTCCGTCAATGTGAAGATGGTACATTTAATTTTGATAATACCAAAGTTATAAATCCATTAACAGGTAAAAAAATTGATAAATATTATTCAATTGGTGAAACTTATGATTCAAAATTTGGCTCAATGGGTTCATCATATGAAGAATGTCGTGCTGAAGCTGTTGGTCTTTATCTTAGTCTTGAAAAAGATGTACTTGAAATATTTGGATATAAAGATGATGATGCTGATGAAATTATTTATGTTAATTGGTTATCATTAATTTGGACTGGTTGTGCTAAAGCATTAGAAATGTATCAACCAGAAACTAAAAAATGGCTACAAGCACATTCACAAGCACGTTATGTTTTAATGAGAGTTTGTCTTGAAGCTGGTGATGATTTTATTAAAATTGAAGAAACAGAAAAAGATAAAAATTTATTATTAACAATGGATAAAAATAAAATAAATACTGTTGGTAAAAAAGCTATTGGTGACTTTTTAACAAAATTACAAGTTTATAAAAGTACTGGTGATTATGAAGCTGCTAAAGCAATGTATGATAAATATTCTGATGTACCTGAAGATGGTGAACATCCATTTGGTAAATGGTGGAAAATTGTTTTAGCTAATAAACAACCAAGAAAAATATTTGTACAAGCAAATACATCTGTTACTGGACAAGGTAAATATTTTTTTTAAAAATTCATTTTGTTTATATATTAATTTATATTTTTCTCTGCTTCTAGATGAAGATGTTAAACTGACAAATTATGAAGCAACATTTGAAGGTTTTATTCAATCATGGGTCGACAGATTTCCAACACCAGAATACTCTGATATTCTTGTTGAACTTGCTGAAAAAGATAGCCCATATTTTCCAGAAGCTTATAATTAATTTAAATTTAAATCATCATGACTAACATTGTTTGCTCTTTTTATTTTTTTTTTTAGTTATACAATAATTATAACATTTTATTATCAGCCATACTTGTCAATTGTCATACTCAAAAATATTCTGTTATTTTAATTTTTTTTTTTCTATAAATACTGGCTCTAAATATTTTTTTCATTTAATGATAATGAAAAATAGAAAACAATGTTTTTCATAATCATCATAATTAGTATCATACTTTTGTTCTTTTTTATAACTCTGAATAATTTTTTTTTTTTTTTTTTCTTGTAATAAATAAATATTTTTACTGATGAATATTGTCGTTCAATTTATTTATATTGTCCCGAGGAATTTTTAAGCTATTAAATTTATGATTAATGACGAGTCAGTGACAATAGAAATGAATTTTTAATTATTTTGTTTTCCATTTTAAATAAATATAATTAAAATTCTTGAAAAAATAAAAAAAAAAAAAAACAATTGCTGTATGTTGATGCCCTCTAGACTTCAACATCAGTATCAAGGTAGAAAAAAAAATATGGCTGCGTTTTTATTTTTGATTGGTCATTGAGAAAAATGACGTACATAAGAAAAAAAAAAAAAAATGATGATGTTTTTCAGAGTGACAATTTTGGCGGGAAGTAGCCGGTTGTCAGAGAGTGAGACAATAATCAACAATAATCCAAGATGACAAGCAAAGAAAAGCTTTTAGAATTTTTCAACACTTTGGGTCACAATGTTGATGATGAAAACGTCATTAAAAAATGTAAGTACTCATAAATATTACCAAAATAATTATCATTTAATTGCATACAATATATTCAGTGTTGGATCCAATGAAAAATCTGGTTATCAGTGAAATTAATTTACTCCACCACGTTTTAATTATAAATAAATGAAAAAATAAAAATAAAAGTCAACATTTATACAGTGAAATAAATATAAAACCAGTTGATTATTTGCCTCATCTTGCAATTGTGGTGGGTTAAACTTTAACTGTGATATATCACAACTAATAACCAATCCAACGGTTATTTTTTTTTCTTTTTTTTTTTTTCATTTGGACCCCAACTTCCGCGTCCATGATGTCATGTTTTATCTTAATGAGATTTCGTAGAATTGCCGACACTTGTCTTTATAAACCATCTTGAAGCAAATACTGTTTTAAATTATGAATAAACAATCAAAAAAAAAAAAAAAAAGAAAGGGAGCAAACTAACCTAAAAAAAAAAATGATGTATCTTTTTTTTCAACAAGTAGTTGTGTTGTAAATTAATTGTTTTTTTAATTTTTGTTTTATCAGGTCTAGATTTGTGTGAAAAGCATGACATCAATGAGGAGATATTGGTTGATCAGTGGTTTAGTTATGTCACGTCCTTGGAAGATGACAATGAACCAGCTCCAACAATTGACAACTTGAATGATTTTGATAATCATTTAACTGAAAAACAATTGAATGATAATTCAGACAGTGATAATGATGAACCAACAACAATTGATGAGCAACCACGTGATACAACTGATCTTTCAAGGCTTGCTATTTTTAATTCAATCAAAAAATACGAGTATCCTTTTTATAAAATAATATAATACATCATTTTTTTTATATTTTAGAAATTTTAGCATTGAAAAAAAAAAGAAATTATGTTGTCCTTAACTATAAAATTACAGTGAGAATGATGAGGATGATATTCTTGCGATATATGGCGTTGCAAAACCTGTTGCTTCTTCTACTGAGGTAAGCAATCAAAAATCCATTTGTATATATATTCTAATAATATTAAAAAAAAAACTGACTCATAATCAAGTCTCCAATTTGTACAGATTAATGATTATTTTTATTATTTTTTTTTTTGTACCATTTTTAATATCAATCTGATGAAATTTTTTGATAATAACTTTTTAATTTTGATGAAATATTTCCTGTATAATTTGAACTTGATTATTGATAAAATTAGAAAATATTATTATTGTTGTTATTATTGCTAATTTGAGATAGTTGAATATCATTGAAAATATGTGAATTAATTATAAATGTTTGTTGATGTTTTGATTATCAAAAATTAACATAATATTTTCATTTAAATGAAATTTGATTTTGTTTTTTTGTTGCTGAATTGTTTGTTTATTTATTTCAAGTTTAATGATAAATTAGTAAATGAAAAGAATTTATTTGGCTAAATAATAATAGAAAAAAATTATAGAAATTGTTAAATTTAAATGAGAAAAAAATATAATAATTGTTTTGGCAACATCGCAGTATGAGAATCATCACAAAATATATTTGCCATGAACTCTTTCAAAGATCTCAAAAATAAAAAACTCAGAGTTTGTTGAGCCAATGTCTTTTGATCTGTTGATGGTTCTCATCCTGATTATTATAATGAGATACTGTTTTTTAAAAAATTTTATGGTTTATTAAATCAACAGCAAAACAAGAAAATTTACTGATAAAAAATTAGAATTATGTGTCTGTGAAGTTCAATAAATCGAATAAACTTGGCATGAGAAATTCACAGACATAAATATTAACTAAAAAAATATGAATTTAAATTTTTAAATAATATTTTTTCTAGATAACTATTATTATTTTTAGAAAAAAAATAGTTGTACATATTTGTTTTTAATTTCATTTCAATGAGTATTAATAATTTCTATGACTTTTATGTTATAAATTATAACATTTAAATTAAGTTTTTTTTAGTTTTTTTTTTAGTTTTTTTTTTTTTATAATAAATTTCATTTCGCTTGTGCCTGCACATCCGCAAAGATCTTTCTTTTTGTATTTAATATCTTGACGTGTATTTTCATTTGCTCCTTTTTGGCTTTTCGCCCCTATTTTTCTTTTTTAATATAATTTAATTTATTTTTTTTTCCTGCCCTCTCTGTTTGCTTGTGCCCCCAGGGGCAACACTGGTACGATGATTTACGAAGATGCTTTGGCAACACTGTCTGACATTCTTTGTGGTATAAAAGTAATGACGTAACGAGTAGTCTACCTGTGAACCCGATTCACTGTACCCCCACAGGATTCAAACTTTGTTTTCATCAAAAAAAAAAAATACATTTATATATATATGAATTTATATTGATATTATAAATATGAGCCCTCTAACCCAGAGCTCTTATGTTCCCTCTTGAAACCTTTCACTTTGAAAGATCTCCCTCAATTTATTTTATTATTTTTTTTTCTAATATTATCCTTTGTTTCGATCTCCAGTCAAGTTTTTCCTGATTTTTTTTTTTTTTATCTTACAGCAAGATCATTATTTTTCCTCAGCTATATATCTTTTTATTATTTTTTAATTTGACGTTATGTTTATGGAAAAAAAAATTAGCAAATAGTAAAATAAAATATATACAGCACTGTCATGCACAATATTGTGTCCTTCATGAATTAAATATTTAAAAACTATTTAACAAAATAAAAATGTATTCTTTTCAATTTTAAACTGAAAGAAAAACATTTAAAAGCCATAAATTTTTTCTTTTACTATTCTCTTTTCAAATTGAGAGAAAAAAAAAAGCTCCCTGGTTCGAAAACCCTAAATCCCAGAATCTAAAATTCGCAGAAGAAAGATAAATTTTGTTCAAGCGGAAAAAAAAAAATATGTTGAAAAGAACGACATAAGTAGAGATCGAGTTTTTTTTTTTTGTGAGATTTTCAACGTTTTTCCAACAGGTGATTCTCTGTTTCTTCAACCCTCCCCCCTTTGGGACGTTTAAGGGTCTTACAAAAAAAAAAAAAAAAAAGCGAGAGAGACGGAGAGAGTGGATATATAAACCCCCTTCTTTTTTCCCCTATAATTCTGAGCACATACAAAACGAAACTTCTTTAGGTAGATTGCCGCCATTATCCCCACCATATAATAAGTCCCACAACACTCGATTGAGACCCATACCATGCGTGCGCGAGAGTAAACTTAAAAAGATCTGACAGAGACCAGAAAAACACTCCAAAAACCAGAAGAAACACATCAAGAGAAAGAGAGATAAATTAAATTTCGTGTCTTTTTCGTTTTTACTCAACAACAGGGTTCTTTTTTGATTTTTTTTTTTCTTTCATTTTTCAAAAAAGATAAAGCCAAGGATATATATGCGTGATTATCATTGTACAAGAACAGAAATATTATATATACATGTATTTATGTACACGCATACGTACAGAATTTTTAAAAAAACTTTGACAAGAGAGAAAGAGAGAGAGAAAATATAAAAATCATCAGAGGGGTGTAATAGGGGAGGAGTACTTGGTAGTAGTAATATTCTTTGGCTCTTGCTGACTGGATTTTTTTCACCCTTGCCTCCTTCTTTTACCAACCAGCACACTAAACCCAACCAGATTTCTTTCAAAGGGCATAATTTCAATTTTCAAGGACGCGTACCGCCGCCAGCGTCGTACATTTATCCAACGCTTGGCCGAGACAAAGCCAAAAGTAGTTTCTTCAACGGCTTTTTTTTTTTTTTAATTTAATTTTATTATTATATACTCTCTCTTCTTCTCTCTCTTACTTGCATACTGTATATAATAATAAAATTATTATAAAAACTCAAATAAAATCGACTTGTCTTCTCGTCTTTCTCATTTATTTTCATAAATATATTGATATGTTTATTTATTTATTTATTCTATAATATATTTTATTATTATTATCATTATTTTGTTATTCTATTTGCTTTGTTTTCATATATATATTTTTATAATTTTCTTATCTTGCTGACTCTGCACAATATTATGATTGTATTTATTTAAATATCATATATCATTCGAAGAAATATTTCGAAATTATATTATTTTTCGTTGATGACAGTTTTGAAGAAATTAATTTACTCCATTTTTATCAATCAGTCATCAATAATTATATGTGATTTTAAATACTCGACAAATTTATTTGCCTTTATTTTACTCCAAAATATTTCTCTTCTTGTTTCGAAAATTTCATCACAGAATTTCTACATAGTAATAATGTTTACGTATGTGATTAATGTTAGAAATAAATTACACTCACAAAATTTCGATTACTATTTACAAGATTATCATTATTTTTTTTTTCTTTTTAGATTTTGCGACAATTTTTATATTTTTTTTCTTCCATGCCATATGGAGTGATTTCTCTTTTTTTTTTTTTTGCTGATATATGAGTAAAAGAAGGGAATGGCCCCTCTCTAGACAGCTTCTTTTGTCCCCTACTATATTCTTGGCTTGGTTGAATGTACGTAGGATGAGTATACCACCACTTTTTGCTTCATCTTGGGTTTTTTTTTTTTCTAATAGCGTGTTGCTTGTATGAGCTTCACACTGTATCATTCAACGGACGCTTTTAAAGACATCGTGCAAACAGACGCGCGCTCCGTTTTTTTTTTCATTTTTTTTATCAATAAATATTTTTTAATTTAAATTTTTAAGCGGTTTTACAGTGTGTATTACAAGTGAAATCGTGAAGACAAATATCTGATTAATGTGAAAAATAATTCTGGCTCTTTAAATCATCAATTAGCGTTGTTTTTTTTTTTTGTAAGTAAGAAGCTTTTTGGTATTACATATTTGTGGTAAGATAACAAAGAGTTTAAGGAAATTATTTATACATTTCTTTTTTTTTTTAAATGAAAGTAAAAATTAGTAAAATATGTGAAATTTAAGTCGCGTGGTCGATGACAACGCCTGTGGTTTTTCTACCAAGCGTAGCAAACAACCTGTTGCTTTTTGTAATAATAATATTTTTTTTTTATTTGCCAGTTCCGGTTCGTTTGGCCGTTAGAAAAATTTTCCGCCAAGTACTTGTTCATTCGTCTTGTCGGTAATTCAAAGTGTAATGTGTGTGACTAAAAAACTGACATTTACTCATATCTTTTTTTAATGTTTTTTTTTAAATTTATTTATCATCACAGTTGTACGAAGCATTCTTTAAACATACAAGTGCTTTTTTATTTAATTTAATTTATTTGTAGAGCTTGAGACAAAAGTTGAATATTTAAAAGTAACATATAAATTCTTATACCAACTTGGTCAGGTTTCTTTTTTTTTTTTTTCTTTTTGTCTCGACATGACAAGCATGAATTATCGGTTTGTGAGAATCTTTTGCTCTTACGGGTAATAGCCCTGTAAACCTTGAGGCACTGCGGGATAACTCTCGGAAATATCAAGACGCTTTTTTTTTTTTTTTTTTTTTGTGACGCAATGAAAGCCGCGCGCTACCTGTTGCTGCTGCCAACACAAGAACGCCGAACCAAGCGTCTTCATCCGCATCCTCCATTTTTAAGAATATAATCAATTACTCGAAAAGAAAAATAATTCTTTAATTCTTTTTAATCCTCTTTTACTCCGAATTAAATAATCATACTCCCTCTCTCTTTCTCTCTTCACCCCTCCGGTTTTTAATCTATCTAATTTACATATTATTTTTTCAACAATGCATTACCGAATTTCCGGAAAAATAATAATTATTATTTTTATTAATTTAAATATCAATGGTATGTTTTTTAATTACTTTTACTTTGATTTTTTTTAATTTTAATATAGTTTTATTTATGCGTTATTATCTTGATTCATCAGGAATGAAAACGACGCGCATTCTCTCGCGTTCTGCTTCCCTGAATCGATTGCGCCCTGCGATAAAAATTGTAAAAGAACGGCAAACAAACTTCTTTGTTCACACTCCCTGTATATATATATTTTTATTAACATTTATATTATTGCTGTGTATAATGTGTTTATGAATAATTTAAATGTTATAAGAAATGCATGAGTAACTTGTTACCCCTTTTTTCGAAAACTTTTTTTTTTTTTCATTATAAAATACTCACGGTTACATGATTAATATAAGTTGTGTTTTCCTTTAACTGCGTGAAACATTTCAACTCGTTAATTTCCCACGATTCTTCTTGATTTTTTTACATATATTTTATATTAAAATATAATAGCTCAAAAAACTAGGCGCTCAAATCAAAACAGTTAGAAAAAAAAAAAAGAAAAAAAAAATTAATAATTCAACTGAGTCAATTTATATTAAAATTAATTATCATATTGTTATTATTATTATTATTATTTTGATTTAGTATAAATTTAAAGTTTACATTGAGTAGATAATTATTATAAAATTTTTATTTATTAAATATGCTTTGAAGTAAAGCAATGCAAATAATTAAAGAAAAAAACATTTTGATTTATTTAAATTATTATTTATTTTATTAATTTTTATTTATTATTTTTTTTAATTGTTATTATTATAGATGAGTTTATTATTGTGAATATTTATTGTACAAGTTTCTCTGAGTCTCAATCAATTAACAGCAATTGACGAATGTTTTTACAATTTTTTTTCTTTTTTTTTTTTGTTCATCCATCATCAGAGTAAAATGAAAAAAAAAAAAAAAAATTTATAATTTTATATGATTATTTGAGCATCAATATTAATGAAATATTTTATGCCACACAAACCCGCATAAAAATACCATGAAAATACAAATCAATAGATATAATTTAACAATAAAAATTTCTCTTTATTTTCTAAATATTGTTATTATATTTTGAACCCTATATTTCGTATATTCATAGCACCCTCTTGAGCAAATATATTATATTCAATAGTTTAAAAATAATATAGAAATCCAGTTTACATTTTTTTCTGATATTTCTATTATTTATATTCCCGCATTACGAAATACGAGCAACTGGTGAAAGTTCAACGTCATTTCCCACGGTACTCTTGTACACACTCGGAGCAATTGATGTATGATGATAATAATAGGGGTAAAATTTTCAAGAAAAATTTATTTTTAACTTGTAATAAATTAGAACAAATCAATTTTCATATTTTCCTTCGAGGGGCGAGAGGGAGAGACGTATCATAAATAAAGAAAAATTATAATTTAAGCTCGTTAAATGACAGATGGATCAAGATAGTAAAAGAGAAATTGTAAGACAAAGAGGCTTTTTTTTTTTTCTTCATGTAGCTTGGTTTAACGATAAAAGACAAGGGGGGGCAGAAAAGTGAAAAAGAAAAAGTTGGAGGGGTAGTTAACCGTGTGTAGTGAAGAGAAAAAGAAGTTTTTGAAAAAAAAAAACGTTCTGAAAGTATTTGAAAACGACTTATTGCTTCCCCTCTCTTATTGTCGTCTCTCCCTCTCTTAATTTTTCTCTCGTTCACTCATGTTCCCCTCTCTTTTCTCCTGTAAAATTGTTAAGCCTCCCTTGTAATTTCCCCTCCCTGTTTCCCCCCTTATTAAACCTCCATTTCTACTTGCTATATGCCCCTTCTTATTTCATGACCATCATGTTTTACTAGACGGTCAGTTCAGGGCCATTCCTTTATGGATAATGTTCCCATGAAAATTTTTTTTTTTCTTCAACAAAAAGTGAAAATAGTTTTAATAACTTTATAAAATTGTTTTATATTTTTACAATAAATTATCAAGGTTTACTTTTTTGGAGTAAATTAAAAGTTTTATTTTTTTTATTTTTAGTAATTTTACAATAGAGACACGTAATTGTATAAAATATTTGTTTGAAATGGAAAAAAAAAGAGAAGAGAATTTTTCATATATAATTTTAGTAGTGTAGACTTTAAAAGTTGATTGTAATTTTTTTTAATAAAACACAAAGCGTGAGCACGATGTAGCAGGTTAAGGATAGTTAACCTTCCCGCATCTTGCTCTGAAAATAATCATTTGAATTGTATATTTCAAGACTGATCTTTAAGTTTGTTGCTCATATTAATTTACCATTGAATTTTTTTTAAATAAAGCATTTTATTAATATTATTTTATTTCTTCAAAAAAAAATCAATTAATAAATTATCAATTGTAATAAGAAAAAAAAAATGTTAAATTACTATTTAAAATGTGAAATAGAAACGCGTGGAATTTATTCGATTGTTGCAGGAAGCTTGTAATTACTAATGCCTCGACTATGCTTGACACAACAAAGAGATTTCGTTAATATAGAAAGGGAAATAAATAATATGAAAATTGTTTTTATTTTTTTTAATACCCAAATGTGTTCAGTGAGTGATGGTCTGGTGCACATGCCAATGAAATTGTGACTAGATCCACACTCATTAATCACGCTTTGGTGATCAACATGAAAAATAAAAATATTTCAACAATATAAATAAATAACAACAACAATAATAATAAATGTGTATTTATTATTTTTAAAATATTATTAAGAAAAACAGAATAATTGTTTTGTTTTTTATTTTGATGCTCATATTGATGATGCATTGTTAATTTATATATTTTTATTTTCAATTTTAAAAATAAATTTCAGATATTTACCAGAGCAAAGAGGCTATTCCATAGGCGAGTTTGAATTTGGTGCACGTGGCATTTGATACCGTGACTAGATACACACTCGTCTACGGCGTCCTGTTTTGGATATTTTGAAATGATAAATATTATTAAAATAAAATTGAAAATAAAAAAAATAAAAAACCATTTAAGCACAATAAGTTAAATAATTAAATTAAGAAATTTATTCATTTATCCATTGATTTTAAATGCTTTTATTGAATTGTTGAATTTTAAAGATTAAAAAAGATGAAATTGGAGATGAAGATGATGACAACTCTCAAATGGATATTCAATTCAAATCACCAAAAATTGATCGATCAGGTTCTCCAGCAGCATACACACCAAAAACGTAAAAATAAAATAACATATTATTTATTTTTTAAATTATTATTATTTATTATTATCATGGATCATGAATATATTGATGTAAAATTGTTTAATTGATTTATTAAAATTAATTTTGTAATTTTATTATCCAGACAAAGTCCAGGATTTCAGCGAGGAACAATTGTATCTGGTAAAATACTGAATAAATTTGGCAAAGATGTTGAATCATGGAAGAATAAAAATATTAGAAATGTTGATGTTATTAAAAGTGATGTTCCTCATGTACCAGATGACATATTGTACATGTATTCAAGACATACAATGTATGTTGAAATAATACAAAATCATATTACCAATTTAGGCGATAAAATTATATCAGCATGGCCAACAAATGATGACACAAATAATGATGTTATAATAACACCAAATGTCAATGAAAAATCACAAGGTTTAATTCGTACATTTGGTAGAATATCATGTGATGATATTGGTAAATTAAATGAATCATCAATAGTACTAGAAAATATTGCTTATAAAAAAAATGATGATGAATATATTAATGACAATAATGATGATGTATATAATAGTGGTATAATACATCTTGATTTAAAACAATTACCAAATTATTCAATATTTCCTGGACAAGTTGTTGCTGTTGAGGGTAGAAATCCAACATCTGATCTTTTTATTGTAACAAAAATGTTGTCAGCTTGTAAACCACCAGCTTCACCATTACCAAAACTTAAAGAACAATTACAAATTATTGTTGCATCTGGACCATTTACTTATCCAGATGTATTTGACATAGAACCATTACTTAAATTAATGGAATATGTTGTTGAAAATGAGCCAAATGTATTGATACTTTGTGGACCATTTGTTGATGATAAACATCCAGTTGTTAAAGCATCTGCTTTTGATATGTCATATGAAGAAGTATTTCAAAAAATGATTGAACAAGTTATGAATTATGTTAAAGGGTATGTGTTGTTTATTAATAAATAATAACTCTATAATTTTATTATTAAATTTCTAATTTATTATTATTATTTGTTGGAATTTTTAGAAAGTCTACAAAAGTTGTGCTTGTTTCTTCAATGTATGATGTACATCATCATAATATTTATCCAACACCAGAATTTTATATACCTGAACATTTTTCAATATATGAAAATTTAGTATTGATGCCTGATCCTTGTATGATGGATATTGAAGGATTAATTATTGGTACAACAACAGTTGATATTATAAAACATTTAGGAGCTGAAGAAATAAGTTATAAAATGCAAGGTACAGATAGACTTGGACGACTTGCTGATCATATTTTATCACAATCTTCTTTTTATCCACTTCAACCACCATCATCAGAAATTAATTATGATGTTGAATTATGGAACAAGTATGCTATGATACATAAACAACCACATATATTAGTATTACCATCAACAATGAGACATTTTTGTCGATGGTCAAGTGGTACATTTATTATTAATCCAGAAAGATTGGCCAAAGGAACTTACAGTAGACTTAACATTCGTCCACCAGTTGATGATAAGTGGCTTCCAGATTGTATTGATTGTGAAATTCTTAAAATTTAATCATTCATTTCTCCTTTTTTTTTCTCTTTTTCATCAACATAATTAATATACTGTCATGTTTAAATTCATTTTTTTATAATTAATATTATTTCTAAGTTTAATTGAAACATAAATAAATAAATAAAATATAATGTTGGATTTTTAATAATTTATTTTTAATATAATTGTTAATTTTATTTTGTTTTTGATGTTGATTTTTTCATTTCAGCAGCACTTATTGCAGCATCAAGTGTAACCATTGATTTTGATATAGTATTTATGATAGAATTATATTTTGAAAACATATCCTGAATGTCATTTGATATTTTTGTTGATTTTTCATAATTTTGTAAATAATTTAATGCCATTGTTTCAATTTTTGGTGTTAATTCTGGAATATATTTTAATTCATCAGCATCCAATGAAGATGATAGTTCCTGAATTTTATTAAGATGTTCAAGATTTTTATGAAAATCATTTTCCATTGTTAATAATATTTCGGCTTTTGATTCTGTTTGTACATCATCATCTTTATTTGACATATCAAGTAAATCATTTAGCTCCAAAAGTCGTGTAACAAGTGCATTTGTATTTTTACGACCAGACAATGATGATGACACAAGTGTATTAACATGCAATAAATTATCCAATATTGAACTGTCTGGTGATGGTGTATCAACCAATGATTTCATGTCATTTTTGCCATAAACTTGAATTTCTAATTCACTTATTCGTGACTCCAAAATGTCAATTGGTGTTGCCATATTGTTCTAAAAATAATTAATAAAATAAATCACAATAGTTATGTTCAATATATTTTCATTATTTTCATTTCAAAACTAATTTTAATAATTTGATAATTAAAAATAGAATTTTAGTGTCAAAAAATTATCAATGTTTTTTTTGTTTATCATTACACAATAATAAATAATATGACAACAATTAAATGTGTTTAAATACTCACTTTTCAATTTGTTTTTATCGAGTAAAATTGAAACTTATTTTTTTTGTGTACAAACTCAAGTAGATATATTTACAATTTCTATTTAAAACAAATAGAATAATATTTTTTTTTAATATAAATAACAAGCAATAATATTTACTGTCTTGAAAAAAATGTTCAACAGAATTTTTTTGAGGCTTGTCAATGGTTATGGTTGATTTACAATTTACTAAAAATAAAATGGCGGAAGACTGGATGTATGACGGTATAAAACAACCTTTAATATTTAAATAAATTGATGCAAAAAAATGAAACAAAATTCAATATAAAAAATTTATTTATTAAGTATTAAATTATCAAACATTATTTTATATAATAGCTATCAATTATATACATGACAAGCTTGAGAAATAAAAAAATATATAAGTTTAATTAGAAGAAAAAAAAAAATACCTATAAAATTAAAATAATTGTTAGAAGAATATTAATATTATTTAATGTCATTTAACTTTGACATAATATTAAGAATATCGTTGTGATGATTTGACAACATTGAATGTAATCTACCAAAAAATCTTAGACCAGATTGTTCGAGAAATAATTTTTTTTTACTTCTTGCTTCAACTTGATCTTGAATTTCTTGTAGCTCATCACTCAATGTATCGATATTTGGCATTGATTGTTTAATTTTTTGAATATCATCTTTTAATTTTATTATTTGATTTCTTATTTTAATTTCATCTTCTTGACCTTGAATTTTACGTTGTTTAATTGAATTTTTAATTTCATTATTTTTAGCATCAAGTTCATTTTTTTCACGACGTATTGATTCCAATTTATCTTGTAATTTTTCATGTTCGTTTGTTAAATTATTAAATGACAACATTGTTTTATCATACTCAATTGTCATTTGATTTTTAACTTCATCAATAACTTTTCTTTTTTCTTTTAATAAATCTTTAGCACTTTGGTCAAATGTTATTTTTTCTGGCATTTGTAATTCACTTAATTTTTTACCCATAATATTTTCTGGTATTCCACAAACAATACTACGATTAAATATAAATAATGCTTTTGATAAATCAGTTTGACTCTTGGAAAAATTCATATCAAGTTTATATATTTCTTTAGTTAATTCTTCCAAATGTTCATCAATATTTTTTAAAAAATTTCGCAAACTCATACATTCTTGTTCTTTAACATCACGTTGTTGTGCATTCATTGGTTGTTTTTCAATTTCATCAATTAATTGATTATTTTCATTAATAATTTTTTCATTTTCAATATCAATTTCTTTCATTTCAATTTCATATAATTTACTATCATTTTCATATTTTATTTTACATTTTTCTTGTTCATCAGTATATTGTAATTGTTTATCTTCATCATTTTTTAATGCTTCAAGCTTTTTAGTAATTTCATCCAATTCATATGAAATTTTAGCAGCATTATCTTCAATAGTTCTTTTTTTATTAGCAACATCATCGAATTCTTTTTGTGCATTATCAAATATTTCTGTTGTTGCATTTGAATATTCAGCAACTGTTTGTAAATATTGATTTTCAGCTGCTTTTTCTTCTTCAATTTTTTGATCATTCCATAATACATAAAGATTCAATAGTGTTTTAAATAAATGACAATTAATAACATCATGATCATCTAGTAATTCATAAAATTGTTGATCAACAAAACGTGTTTCTGCTGCTATTGATTTAACATGAACAATTTCAACAAGCCATGATATCCATCCAAGTACATGAGGATATGAATGTGGTGTATTTGCTGTTTTTAACCATGATTTTGACATGTTACCTGGATAATGAAGTTTTTTAGCATACTTTGGTAATTCATCCATATAATTTGCTTGTGTTAATTGTGGTTTTGTTGTTATATCAAGATGTGCAAATAATAATTCAGTTGCTGTAACAACTGAATTAAGTGCTATTGGCTTAAAACTTGAATTATTTTTATTTAATACTGATGATGAAGGATAATATTCAAGAAAATAATTATCAATACGTTTTAACATAGCTTCTTGAGTTGATTTGTTTGTTAAATTACGTGTATCTTTTTTTGACATTTTTTGACTACCAAGTGTACTACAACGTTCAGCTGATGGTGATCTACCACGAGGACCAGTTGGTAAATCAGAATGAAAACGACCAGCTCTTGGTGTCATACCAGTTGGCGTTTGTTGTGACATTATTGTTGTTGATCTTAGTGGTGTTTTACCTGAATAATTATTAAATTTAATTATTAGAAAAAAATAATTAATCAACTAATTAATTTAAATAACAAAATATACCTGGTTGTTTTAAATTTGATTTTCTTGATCCATCTGATGAATCACTGCCAATTCTTAATTTTGGAATACCAGAACCTTCACCTGATGGTCTTGGTTTAAATGTACGACGACCTTCTGATTTTGTTGTAGCAACTGATTTTTCATCTGGGCACATTGTTGATACTCTTAGAGGTGGATTATATGAGGACTGACGTCCTGTTGATGCTGATGAACGCATTTTTTATATGTGAATTATTTATTATTATAATATTTTATATTAGATTATAATTTTACACTGTGACATATAGAACAACTGACAACAACAAGAACAATCAACTGTTGCATTCGCCATTCATATTTCACTTGTCAGTTGCATTTCAATTTTCAATTTGTAAAGAGATTTCGGTGTGTTTTCAACGGTACGTGTGTTTTTTTTTCACGTCATCAGCGTCTCTGTTGAGTAAACATACAAATAAACGACGTCACACATACATAACACACCTAGGTAAGTGATATATATATAGATTTCGTGGCGCATCAAGTTTTTTCTGCCTTCTGCATCATCTTCAAGGAACTAAAATAAAAATTTCTTAATAACATCCAGAGGGAGTTGAGAAAAAAAAAATATAAACAAATTATAAATGTTAGTATTAACAATATTAATACGTATATAATAAATTAATAATTTTTTTTTTAATTATTACTTTAATAATTCCGTGACTTGAGCAAAAAAAAAAAAAAAAAAAAAATTACCGCCATTTTGTTGACGTGCCAAGCCGTGCCAACTGGAAAGAACGCCCAGTAAAGTCCATTATTTAATATATTTTAACAAAAATTTTATAAACATATTGATTAAAAATTTAATTGTGCTTTTAACAAATTAGTGTTTGTATTTATTTTTTGCATTATTGTCTCTGTGTGTCGTTCATATTGATATCAGCGCCGACCGTGATAATTTTGTGAATTTTCTAATATTATTTTTTTTTTTATATATTTTTTGGCATGTGGATTGTGGTTCCTATAGATGCCCCCTGTATACTGAAAACAAAAGCAATATTGTATTTATTTATTTTTCTATTAGATTTATTAATTATTTTTAATGTATTTTATTTTTTAATTAATAATTAATTGTTGTAAACTATTTGGGGCTAACATGAAGCAGTAGAGATTTTAGAGAAGGACAAAAGTTCCAATTGTCTATCCAATGCACTCATCAATTTTAATGCTATCGCGTCCTTGTTTTCAATTAAATTTTATTTCAATTTTTTAGTATTTAATATTTCAACTATATTCTATAATTTTTCCTTAACAATAAACTTTAATATCTACAATCAAATAATTATTTGTTTCTTTTTTTTATTTTGTTATTATTATTATGGCTATGCACTCTTAACAGTATTGATTCTTGAACAAAAAAAAAAAATGCTAAAGTTTATTGGAGTTGCTCTATTTGATATTTATTGCTAAAATATTTTTACATTTTTTTTCATATGCTATTTTAGATGGTTCTGGTGTTTATTGCTGATTTTATTTATTGACTGGTTGAATAAATAAAAAAAAATGACGACAAACGCAACGACAATTAAGTTGGAGGAGAATCAAGAGTCTGTTACAGAAATACAAAGTTATATTCAAACATTTAAAGAAATTGAAGGAGCTCAAGGTGAACAACTTCATCATGTTCGTAAGTATTAATTTATAAATTTATAATTCAAAAACAGAGAAAAGAAACAATTGTTAAAGAAATGTAATTTGATTATTCAACAGTTGAACCAGTTGAAGGTATAACAGGAGGTGAAGAAGGTGGTTCATATTTTGTCGATGAAACAGGACAATATTATTATCAATCAAATTCTGATGATCCACCAGTTATGACACAAGTACAAATTGAAGAAATTGATGAAGTTGATGAAAATCAACAAGGACAATATGAAGTTGTTGAAGAATTAGAAAATCTTGGTACAGTTAATAATGATGGAAAATTAGAAATGAATGGAAATGGTGATTCAAATTCTGGCTATCAATCAGTAACAATTGTACCAAATGAAGGAAATTCAAATGAAGTATCATATATTGTTGTTGTTAAACCAAATCCAGATGATGAAACAATTGAAAATCAAGATAATCCAGATAATGAAGATAATCAAGATTTAACAGTTTATGATTTTGAAGATAATGATGGTGAAGGTAATAATGATGAAGAAGTTGATGGTGATAAAACAAAAGTTGTTAAATATACACCAAAAAAAACACAAGCAGTATCACATATGTGTAATTATTGTAATTATACAAGTCCAAAAAGATATTTATTATCACGTCATATGAAATCACATTCTGAAGAAAGACCACATAAATGTAGTGTTTGTGAAAGAGGTTTTAAAACATTAGCATCATTACAAAATCATATTAATACACATACTGGTACTAAACCACATAGATGTAAATATTGTAACAGTGCATTTACAACATCAGGTAAATGATTATTTTTCATTTTATTATTTATAAATTATAGCCCTGTATATAATTATTTATATTATTTATTTTTTAAATCAACAGGTGAACTTGTTAGACATGTTAGATATCGTCATACACATGAAAAACCACATAAATGTACAGAATGTGATTATGCATCTGTTGAATTATCAAAATTAAAAAGACACATTAGATGTCATACTGGTGAACGTCCATATCAATGTCCACATTGTACATATGCAAGTCCAGATACATTTAAACTTAAACGTCATTTACGTATTCATACTGGTGAAAAACCATACGGATGTGATATTTGTAAAGCAAGATTTACACAATCAAATAGTTTAAAAGCTCATAAACTTGTTCACAATAGTAAGGATAATATTTTTTGATATAATATAGGTATATATATGCGTTAATTAAATATTAAATATCATATATTATTTGTTTTAGTTGGTGATAAGCCAATATTTCAATGTGAATTATGTCCAACAACATGTGGACGTAAAACAGATCTTAGAATTCATGTACAAAAACTTCATACATCAGATAAACCATTAAAATGTAAACGTTGTGGTAAAACATTTCCTGATAGATACAGTTTTAAGTTACATAATAAAACTCATGAAGGTGAAAAATGTTTTAAATGTGAATTGTGTCCATATGCATCAATATCAGCAAGACATTTAGAAAGTCATATGTTAATACATACTGATCAAAAACCATATCAATGTGATCATTGTTATCAATCATTTAGACAAAAACAATTATTAAAAAGACATTGTAATTTATATCATAATCCAACATATACACCACCAGCACCACAAGAAAAAACTCATCAATGTCCAGAATGTGAACGTTCATTTAGACATAAAGGTAATTTAATAAGACACATGGCTGTACATGATCCAGAATCATCATTACAAGAAAAAAATAAAGCATTAAAAATTGGTAGACAAAAGAAAATTCAAATTATTGATGGACAAAGAGTTGAAGTTATGACTGGTTACGAGGATGAAGAGGAAGAGGAAGAAGAAGAAGAAGAAGATGAAGATGAAATGATGGCTGTTGAAGGAAGTGATGGACAACAGTATGTTGTACTTGAAGTTATTCAGCTTGCTGATAATCAAGGAACACAACAAGTAATAAAAAAATATTCATTTATAATAATTATTTTATATGAAATATTAATTGTTTTAATTGATTATTAATTTATTTAGATGGCTGTTGATGGTGAATTTATGATGCAAGATCCATTGAGCGAAGAACATGCAACAATACTTGGGGATATTGAAGAAGAAGAAGAGGAAGAAGAAGAATTAGAATTAGAAGGAGAACAAGTGGAAGATATTAAATACGTACTTGAAGAAAGTAAAACAACTAAAAATGAAGAAAATTCAAAACATCGTGAAGATGTTGAAACTTGTTTTGGTTTTGATGGGGTAATTATTATTTAATTATTATTATTAAATAATATATTTTTATGATTATTTTTAATTGATTAATTTTTTTTTATTCACAGGAAGAAGATGAGGAAAATGAAGATGAATAATTTAAATTTAAATTCAATATTGTAATTCTGAGAAAATTTAATTTAAAATATAAAAATAAATATAATATTAATGTATATTTTATATTTATTTTTCATTTGTGTTTAGTCAATTATTTATTCATTTTTTTTATTTTTGAAATAAATAAAAATGTTTCTTGAAATGATAAATTAAAAAACTTTGAAAGATTGTTGACAATAATTTATCGTATGATTTTTAGAAATTGTCTAAAAAATTAAATATGGATATATGCTTTATCCAGCAATGTCAAATGGAAATACATAAAAAATCTAGAATAAAGTTTTAATTGTAAAAAAAAAAAAAACAATCAACAAAATGAAATAATAAATTTTGTTAGTTGCTAATGTCACAATTAATGTTTTAAATAAAATGATGCTTTTTCAAATATTATTATTTACTAATCTAATATGTTTTTTTACTTATTACATATTAATTTTTTATTTCTCTCTATCTTAGACAAAATGTGTCTTTATGAGCAATAGATATTTATACATATGAAAACTTTGATGCCAAATTTAAAAAAGAGAATTAAAATTATTTACAAATATTGAATAGCAAAAGGTAATTTACTCAAATTAATTTTTCAATTATCCTTCCATATGAAAATTATATTTTTATCATTTTCATATATATTATTTTTTCTTTTTTCAATTGACTTTCGTTTGTTATCGAAAGTTGTTTATTTAAAATTTTTTATATATCTCAAAATTATTTACAGGCAAAACCATATGCTCTTTCCGATTAGAGAGAGATTTTTTTGATACTTAAAAACATGTTTAATTGTAAATTCATTTATTTATTTAATTTTATGTTTGATTTATAAAATTTAGATAAATTATTTACTTAATTTAATAATTTCTATGAAGGCCATTTTAAATTTTTATCAAGAGAGAAGCTATTTTTCATTTCCTGATAATTTTAAATAGGTAATATATTTCATTAATCAACCAATTTATTAATTAATTTAAAATAAAAAATTAAAAAAAGTAAATTTAATTTAAAAATCATAATTATCTTTAACATAATTTTCGATAATTTTATTTGAAAAATAGTTTTTTTTATGACTTGTTTATTATATTTTTTTTTCTACTAATACTAACCTTCCTGACAAAACAAAAAATAAAAATATTATTTTTTTTGTACTCTCACACCTGGTTGAATTGGAGTAATTGAGTTATAAAAAAAAGTATAATTTTTTCATTTAATTTATCAACTAAATGTAAATAATAAATTATTAAAATGAGTAGTCGATCAAGTAATCCAGGAAAATCAATAATTAGTAAAAGTGATTCACAAAATATTGAAAAAAGATTGAAAATAAATTCATCAACTCCCGCCAATAACAAACAGGTATAAACACTAAACAATAATAATTAATAATAAATAAAGATACAAACAAATTAATGGACTATATTAAATAGTAATTAATTTAATTGTTTTTTATAATTATAAAAATAAATATGTATTTTCATTTCAGATAAAAGAATCACCTGTTGCTCGTTTTAAAACTGGTGGTACAACAATTGAGGTTACAGTTAAAACACAAGATCATATTGAATCACCAAAAATGTTAAATAGTAAAAAAATTAACGATAAAAAAGATTCAATAAATTTACACAATAATAACACAAATTGGAATCAAATATTTTCAGAACAAACAAGAAATACATTAAGAGGTATACATCAAAATCCACAAACATCAAGAAGTCAATCATCAAAAACATCAAGATTATGTACATCAACACAAGCAACAGATGCAAAAAAACAATTTGACAAAAGTACATCACATAAATCTTATCATCCTCGAATTGATAAACTTATTGATACAATACCACAAAAGCTACCAGCATCATCATCATCATCAGCATCATCAAATTATTCAGCAATAAAAGTAATTGATAGCTCACAGCCAATAACTGTATTTGACAAAGGTATACAATGTGGTGGTATATTTGATTATTCATCTGGTAATTTAAGTATTTTCAATCCAGTAAGAACACTTGGTTTTTTAATGAAAGAATTAGAACTTTATGTACATGATGATAAAGCAAATAAAATTTTAACTGAAATGGAACAAGCTCTTCTAAGAATACCAACTGAACCAGGTAAAATAACACCAGAGGATCTAGAAGCAATAACAATGAGAAATAATTTAGAAATAATAACAACAAAGCTAGCTGAAAAAAGTAAACAAATGGAAAAAATGTATGAAGCACTTGTTAAAGATAAAGAAAGACTTGTTCAACAAACACGTGAACAATCATATCTTCTTGATCAAGCAAATAGACGTGAAAATGAACTTGAATATTTAATTAAAAAACTTAAATGTGATTTAAATGATGCAAATAATATTATTAAAAATGAACAAAATAATAAAAAAAAAATTAATGATCTTCAAGATGTTATTAAAAAAATGGAATTAATACAAAATCAATTAAAAAATGATTTACATGAACAAAATGAAAATTCACAACAAGCATATTTTGATGTACAATATCTTAAATTAGAAAAAGAAAAACTTTCAGCAATGTCATCATTTAAAGATTCACAACTTATTGATCATCGTAAAGCCATCAAGTATGTATATTTTTTTTTCTTTTCATTTGTTTAATTATTTGATTAACTAATATTTATATTTATATTTTTAGAAGTTTACAAAATCTTATTCACAATCAGCTGTTAACATTATCAAAAGAAAGTTCACTTGATGATAAATTTGACAGTAATCATGATGCTTCAACAGTAATACGTGGTCAAGGTTTAGCATCATCATCACATGTATCACCAGAAAATTCAGTACCACCAGTAACATGGCGTGAAGGTTCACAGCTATCAATTTCAAGTGTTAATTCAAAATTGGATAATAAAAATGACGATGATCATGCAGATATAAATGAACTGACATTAAAACCAGTACCATTAAAAGACGAATCAGTACAAACACTTGAAAATTTATTAAATGAATCTGGTGGTGAACGGTTTAAAGAAAAAACTCATTTAGAATTTACAAGTTTTGCTGGTGAAGAAATATCACATTCAACTTCAGCTTTTATACGTAATCATGATGATACAGTTTATAAAAATTTAGATGACATTGATAAAAGTAATAAACGAAACAGTATTAATTATAATATTGATAAAATTTTGTCAAATATACAAACGACACTTGATGAAAAAAAAATGAAACATAAAAAAAAATCACCAAAAAAACCAACGACAAATTATCGACGTTTAGATAATGAAAAAATATTTATTGATAATTATGATGATGAAAAACCACGTAAAGACGTACAAACAATATTTGAAAATGCAAGAATTAATAATAAATTTAATGTTAGAGTTCCAAGTCCATTACGACAATATCCAGATCCAAATTGGACTGATAGCTCTTTGCCAACAATGAGTATAGCTGAATCAAATATTGTTTAAAAAAAAAATAAATTTAATTAACAATTATCAATAAATTAATAGTATTAAATTAAAAAAAAAAAATATAACAATACAAAAAAACCCCATCAATCTCAATTTTAATTATAATATATATATTTTTTTTTTACACATTTATTTATAACTATAAAAATAATAATAATATATTGGTAACAAACTTGTAAATAGAAAAAACTATCAAGTATTTTTAATGATTAATTTAAGCTGATTAAATTATATTAATTTAAAATTTTTTTTTGCATTTTTAATAAGTATACTCAAAATTCAATTGCAAATAAAATATTTATTATTAAAATTATTCGTGTGTTTGTTACGGCACGTTGGACCAGTCTATTAGTTATATAAACAAAAAAAATAAAAAATAAACAAACTAACTAACTAATTACTAAACAATAATAATAATTCAAATAAATTATTTTTAAATGAATATTTTTAATATACTATTTGGTAATTTGTCAATTTCAAAATGAAAAAGAAATAATAAAAATTAACGAATAGTAAATATATATTTATAAATAAATTAATTTCAAAAAAAAAAAAAGGAAAATAATCTTTAGTATCTGTTGCTACGACGATCAGAATAATTTGTCGAGTATTTACTGTAACGATCGCTAGCACCATCATCTGGATATTTATCACCAGCTTTATAATGAATCTCAGGAGCAGAACCAACATGTCCTTGCCAATGTTTTGTCCAATATAAATCTTCTGGATTAACTTCATGTGGATGTTTTGCATTTTTAAACACATGAACACAATAAATTAAACTACCAACAAGTGTCATCATGCCAAATATTAAAAATACTATACCAAGAATCCTATAAAAATTAATATTATTTGATTAATAATATTTAAGCTTTTTTTTTTAATAAAATCCATCAACTTACCAAACAATAATTGGTTCAAAAAATTGTACAACAATAACAAAACCAAGTGTCACAAGAATGAGACCCAAATTAAGTAATAATAATAAACAACACATTCCTTTTGTATTTGGACAAAATGGATTTGGTGTTGACATTGTTTCAACAACAATACCACCATGTCTTGATGTTTTAGTTTTAATTGTTGAACCACCAGATCTTGCTGAGCCATAACTGTAATGACTTGGTGCTCTGTCATCAATTTTTGAACTTGGTATTGCACTGTAATTTTTTAAAAAACAAATTAAACATCAATTATAATTTTTAAATGTTAAAAGCAAGTGTTAATGATTAATTATTCACCTTAAATCAGATGTAGCTCTGTATGCACCATTACTAACATAAATTTCTGATCCAAAACCATTATGACGATGAACATTTGGTGGTGAATCTCTTGAATAATCAGATCCTCTTCCATTTCTTGATCCATGTCTTTTTTCACTTTCTTTATCATACAATGATCTGTGATTTTTTTCAACAGATCCAACTGGTTTTATCTTTAAAAAAAAATATTTAAAATTTAAATTAATTATATAATATGTTTTTTTTTTAATAAATGTGTAAATATATTTGCTTTCTAATTTTTATATTTAATTTATATTTTTTCTCTAAGTTTGTTAATAAATTATTTAAATATTTCAAGTAGTTATTTTTGTTTTTTTTTGTTACCATTGAATGGGATTTGTGAACAACAGCATATTCAGATGGTTCTCGAATACCTGGATGGCTTTCTTCACCATCTGTTGAATAAGCTCGATGATGATCACTTCCATTATGCACCAAATATCCACTATTATGATGACGCATTATTGATATTTAATATTTTAACAATAAAATTAAATTAATATTAATGATAAATCTTCTGTTGATCAGGCTGTAAAATAGATTGAAAAAAAAATAATTTTAAATTAATTAAAAACAATTTTCATATAATACATTTGTAAAATTATTTTATAATAATATTTAAATTTTTTAATTTAACATATTGTGGGTTGCAAGGTCAGGGTACATATACACGCCCGCAAAAAAACCTTGTTCTCATTTAATCTCAGCCTGCTGAGACACCCGACAAATACACTAAACCATTCATGGAAATTATTAGCTTAATTTAAATATATAAAATAAACTCAGTGAGCTCAATGCAAGAAATATTAATTAGTCTTTTTTTTTTAAATTAATAATTAACAAGAAAATTATATAAAAACAGGAAACAAAGTAATTATTAATAACTAGTCTTTGTCGATAAAATTAAATGAATATTTGCAAAACAACATTCCATTAATTTTGATTTAATAAATAAAAATTTAAAATTATTATTTATTTTATTAACAATGCTTGTTTGAATTTAAATTTTTATTATAATATTTGGTGATGGATATTCCAAAAATAGATATGACTCAATTTTCCATATCAGGTGTTAGATTTTTTTTTTTTTCTCTCCTCATGATACACACTATTATTTACTGCATTTTATAATTTTTTTTTTTTGCCAATATTATTATGATTAAACGATTGAAATTTTATTTAAAAAAATAAACGAAATATACACGTCAAATAAGGAGAAATTTGCAACGATAACTCGTCCAGAATATTGTCTCTCCCTTCTCTACTTTCGATTTTTTTTTCTTTTATTTTGTTCAGTTACTCAAGGCTTAAAATTTCTTTTTATATATATTTTTTAAATTCTTATATAATACAAATTAATTAAATATCCGTAACATTTGCGTTTTCACTTATTGTCATGTATTATTTTACCTAAAAGAAAATAATTAATTACTTCCTAATAGAAATACATGAATTATACAATAACAACATTCATGATAAAATACAATATAAAATATGTACTTGAAATTGATAATAACAATGATAATTTAAAAATAAAAAGACAGAGTTTAAGTAAACGGTATTTTGCGCATTTAAATATTCAGATAACAATAGTAATATTTGATTTTAAAAGGAATTTTTTAAAGTCAAAAAGAGCCAAGAGTAAATCAACAATAGAAAAAGAATAATTCAAATCATTTTACTATGATATATCAATTATAAAAAGAAAAAAAAAAAAACAATTAAATAAATTTAAATTAAAATAGAAAGAGTAAAGTAAAAAAAAAAAAATAAATACCTGAATGTTACAGATGATCAACGAAGACGACAACGACGACGATCTAGATGACGATATTTTAGGTACGTCATACCGTACAATGAATTATAGTAATAACACACTATTGATAAATAATTAAATGATAAATAAATCTAATAAAATAATATATTTATTAAATATACTTTTGATGATTTGACATGAATATAATGACGCCAGTCAGTCGCAGAATAAACTGGCATAGTACTAATGCAGAAATCCAACTAGTGAGTATTGTGGGGGGATGGGGAAAGGTGCCCATGAGATATGCTATGCTATGCCTCAACTCCTCTTCCACCTTACACAAGTCTTAAAAAAATAAAAAAAATAATAAATAAATAAATAACAGAGAGGTATATATATATGTATTTTCATTTTGTTAGTGGTACTCACTTCATGCTGGTTTAACTTGGATTCTGATGATCCTACTCCTTTTTTTTTTTTTCTTTTACTTCTCTCCTTGCCTCTCTATAATAAAACCTGTGTTCAATAAAAATACAGAGCTAACAGATGTAACTCCAAGTGGGAGAATATTTAATTCACGCAATTCAATGATATTTTATTTATTTTCTGTTTTTATTAATACCACCATTTTGATTCAGCTTGAGAAATCATTATGATTTATCAATCAATAATATATCTATGTGTATTTTAATATTGTCATGAAATTTTTTAATCTTTTTTTTAAAAAAATAATTAACTGGCTTCTTTTTTATTTCTTTTTTTAAGCCATCAAGTTGTTTTTTCTTTTTTTTTTTTATTAGAAAGAGAAATTATTAATTTTTTTATATAAAAACTTCAAAATTAATTAGATTAGATTGTTATTTAGTAAAGAATATTAAAGTTTTATATTTAAAAATAAAATATGATTTTATTTTTTAAATTATAATTATGTATTATCATGTTTTTAAAAAATTATGGTAAAATTCTTCAACTTTTAAAAAGTGTATATTGGTTTAAAAGAAACCAATGAATATAGCCCAGGGATAAAAATGCTAATTGAAAAAAAAAAAAAAAGAGAAAGTATTCGTGTAAAATTTTTATAACAGTACATGTTAATGTAATCAATCAATTTATAATAATTATCTTCTCAAAGTCGTATCAAACGTTAAACGTTTTTTTGATGGTATCAAATAATTTGGGCCCTCTTATATTATTATACCTGAAATAAAAAAATAATAATAATAAAAAAAAATTAATAATAAACAGAAAGAAAGTAATTGACAATTTAAATTTCATTGTGAACTCAATAAATTTATTTATTTTTGTTTGTGTAATATTTAACTCATCATAAAAAGAAAAGAAAAAAAAAACATTTTTCTTGAATTAATTTTGGAATGAAAGAGACTTGATGAGATTTTTTTTTTTTGTAACATTATTATGTTATGTGGTCTACATTGTTTGTTTAAACATATAATGATATAAAAAAAATAATCATATTTAATGTTATCTGATTTATTTTTGTGCCTACTGCAGGGCAATTAATTTCAATTCGACGTAACAACATCAAACATCATAGACTCACTAAAATGCAATAGACCCAAATTCATACTGATAACAGAAATAAAAATTAATTTTATCTCAAGAGAACAACAACATAATTGAACTGAATGAATTATTGACAATGGACCTTAACACTCTTACTTAATGACAAATTAATTTAACTTATACCCCACGTGCTTAAGTTTAATATTTTTCCATAAATTTTTAAATTCAAATTTTCTTATAACATTAATGACCACTAAAAATACCAACTGCCTAATTTTTAAATTTTTTCAAATACATTTATAATCCTACTTTTGTAATTTTTCATTTTGAAAATTAATTTTTATTCCATTCACGAATAAATGGACAAGATAATTTTAAATAAAACACTGCAATGAATTAATTTTACAGTCAAATTATTTAGCAAATTAAATAAAAATCAAATTTCAATAATAAAAGAAGTTAATCTCAATTTTGATATATATATAAATTAAAAACTAATGATTAAAATTAAAGAATAATATTATTTGACAAAACTCTTGAATTAAAACTACGATAATTTACTTGATTAATCCTTTAGCTTTAAATAAATCACGCATTAAACCCTTTAAATATCCAATTTCACGTTGTAAATCTTTAACTTGATCATTTAATTTTTCATTATGATCAATTAATTCTTGTTCTTCACCGACAATTTCTTTAATTTCAGCTTTTTTCTTTTGACGATAACGTGTTGCTGCATTTTTATTTTGTTCTTTTTTACGTATTTTTTTGTCGACAGCAGCTGGACGTGAATATGGCTTATTACGATTTTTATTAATGCGTTGATTAAGTTGTTTATTATTGTATTTATCACTATTACTACTGGAACTTGTTGATGTATTTATTGTCCATTCAGGATCATCATTTGAATCATCAGAATTATAGCTGCTATTTGAACTGGTAGATGGACTTGATGGTGACATATCTTCAGCACATGATCTAACATATTCATCAACAGCAGCAAGTTCAAAATCAACATCACCAACAAGTGGTGCTAATGATATATTTTCAGCATTCCAACCATTTGATATTTGACTAAAATATGATTTTGTCATTGGTGTATTATTATCTTGTGTTGTTTCTGTTTGTATATCTTGTGAATATTGTTGATTTGATGAATCAAGTGTTAGCAATAATTGCTCAGTATCTGTTGGTTGTTGAAATGTTAATTTTTCAAAAATTCCTGTTGATGTGTCTGTTGCTGCTGCTGGTGGTGGTGGTGATTGTGGTGGTGTCAATGTTAAATGACCACCTGGATATATTTGATGACATGCTTCAACATCACCAAGTACTGTTTCAAATTCTTGTAACAATGATTGAGTTGTAGTTGAAGATTGTTCTTGTTGTTTTTCTATTGTTGGATAAACAATTGGCTTGTTTTGTCCACATTCTGGTGATGGTATATCTTCAAACAAAAATTCAACCTTTTGTTCCAACCAATCTGCAAATGGTTCTGAAAAATTAAAGCAATAAATAATTTAATTTTTAAATATTCATTTTTCAACATAATATACATTTTATTTTTATTATTTATTTGCTTTGACATTATAATGGGAGTGGCACAGTAGTGTGTTGAATAATATTTTATACGTTCCTTGAAATCTCGAGGAAAACAAGAATAATAAATATATATATACTTTTTTTATTTCAAACTGAATATTCATATGTATTTGTTTAATCTCAAGTACGAATTATCAAAAAATTTTATCTCATGTCAAGTACGTTGTTACTTTTTTTATAATAATATATTAATAAATTAAAAGAAAAAAAAAAAAGATAACGCTTGTGTGACATTTAAAAGGAGGAACCGTTATTAACTTGTTGAAGTAATTGATGCATAGCTAGATCATGTAAATGTAAAGCTAATTATTGCGTAATTATTAATGTCATTTTTTTTTTATTGAAAATAAAACATGTTTACTCGATCACGATGTTTCAATGTAAAAGGGTTTTTTGTCATTTAAATCAGCAGAGGTCAAGGTGTACATTTATGAATTTAAATAAAATAAAAAAATAATTATATAAAATTTCAAAATTAATAATAAAAAGAAAGCAAATATATAGATATTTAAATTATTGAGTATAAAAACAATGACTCAAGGACAACAACAAATTGATAGATAAAATTTTTTCTAAACATAAAATATATTTGAATATTAACTAAAATAAATTTTATCTATTTTATGATTTTATGATAAATATAATATTATTAAATTTATTTATTTATTCATTATTTTTCCTATCCAAACACGAGTTTTATTTTATGATTTTTTTTAAATATAAAGAGATCATAACCCCAAGTGCATTTTAATTGTGCAATGACTTAGACATTTATTATCGCACGTTAGCCTATTTTAATGTGTATCACTTTTTGCTCAATAAAATTATCACAATAAATTGAATAAATAAAACCATACATAATGAAGGACAGCAACCTAATTGATGTTTTCCCAGTTGTAATAATTCTCAATGCAAACAAGTAATAATATTCTAATCAACTTAATATATAAATTTTTTTTATTTCATTGAAATTAAATATCAATCATCAATTGATCAATATATTATTGTTACTTTTATATTAACCACAATATTGCAAAATGAAATTTAAAAATTTTTTATAGTAAAAAGTAAATTAACCGGTTCTAACAAGTCAACACACAAATGAATTTATAAAAATCAAAAAAAAATATTAGTTTTTCATATTTTTAAACTTTCGCTTTAAAAACAACTCAACCGTAATATATTTTTCATAATTATTTTTATAAAATATCAATTATTTAATTTAAATATATTATTAAACAAGTGTAGGATGAAAAAATATTTAATTTTTTTTTTTTCATTATTTATCATCACATTAACGCAAACTCATTGGATTTCAGAATCAGGTTTACACTAAACTATCGATATATATATTTATTTAAAAAAAAAATAATATTTTTATTATTATTAATAATAATAATATACTTTAATCGTGATATTAAATGCAGAAAAACCAGTCTGTGAGAAAAGCAATAAAGGCGCGTTTTGTTCATTGTTACGCCTCACTGAAGATAATAAGATTTTTTTTTATTTAAACAAATTTATTATTGCCGTTGTTGTTGTGGTTATTCAAAAAAAAAAAAATATATATATATCAGATTGATTTTAAAAATATATTTCATAATAATAAAGTGACAAAAAAATATGTAGAATCAATGTCTCTGTAGTTTAAAAAAATTAAAAAAGACAAATGATTGTTACACTTGTCGATAGTTAAATTAATGTGTTCAAAAGGTCAATGAGCTTCATAAATTCTCTCAACAAACTACGCATTTAAAAAAACAAAATCTATTAATAATATATTTCGTTAATTTAAATATCTTTCACTTTTTTAAAAACAAATTAAAACCAGAAAGTATCATCTTTCTTTCTTTATGTTTTTTTGCATACTAATTATCATTTTATTTCGTTTATTTTTTTTTTCATCATTATTATTATATTTATATAAATTAATAATAAAAAAGGAAAAATAAAAAAAGGATATTTAAAACATACCACTGTAACAAATAGCAGCCATTATCGTTGAGTTTTGTCAGTTTTTAATCTACTTGATGATAATGAGTTGAAAATAAAACAGTTGATAACGAAAATTAATGAAACACGTTCGAAATAAAATTAATAAAAAAATATATAAAATAAAATATACAAAGAAAATATTTATAAAATATAAAAAGCGCAGTATTGGGTCTGATTATCACAATTTTTCTGGTTATTTTTTAATAACTTGGCAGTAAAGAGAAAAAAAATTATAAAAAAATAAAATTATTATTAAAATTAATGAACACACTAAACACGTTATTTTATTTGACACTTAAATATTTAACCAGATAATAATGATCAGCGTCTTTTTACTAATTTTTGTGAGTTCACAATGATTTCTCGATTCCACGTGTAACGATACGTGAACTGCATACTACTGTATAACATTAGTACACTCCAACATTTAGACGAATTTAAATTAACAATTTTCACGGTTTTTGATGCCAGTATTACAAATATTATATCCAACACAATGTCATATACAATTTAAATTCAATAATCCATTAATTTTATCTTCTTCAAATTATGTTGTTTTATTTTTTGCAAATTTTAGCGAAAGCTGTTTTAAAATTTGCCACGTAATCACACGTTTTACTTTTTTATTCTAAAAAAATGAATAACTTTTTGTTAAAATAATATTTACTAATTAATAAAATTATTTTAAAAATAATTTATCATTTGATAAGTAAAAAAAAAACAATGGAAAAAAACAATCAAAATAAAAGAAACTTTATTTTATTTTTTAAACTTTTGTCTGGTGATTACACGTGATTAGTGATAAAGAAGAAAAAAAAAAAAATAAAAATAAATCTCAAGAGGTCGGAAAATATTGTACACTCAACACTGACAAGAGTAGAACTGATGAAGCTTGCTTGATATTGCCAAACAAGTGTGTGAGAAACTTGGGGAAATAAAGATATAAAAAAAAAAAAAAAAAAAATTAATAAATTAAAAAAATAATAATAATTCAAGGTGGGGGATATATCAGTTAATGAGGTGGTCGAAGAAGTAGTGGAAATCATTTAAATAAAACAAGTATACATACGTATAAATGTGTTATTTTTTTATTTTTTTTTAATTGACCTATACAGCCAATAGTATGAAATCAGTGTGTGATTCTCCTACTTATTATCTTTGGACTTTCCCTCTACTGATTCAGAAATCGTCACATAAAAATTTTCTACCAGCCTCCTCCCTCTTTAATAATAATATTATTTTAAAACTTGAAATTAACCAGTTTGTCCCACTCTTATTTATCCATCAAGAATTATAAAAATAAAAGCCAACAGTAAAGGGGAATTTATTTTAAATGTAAGGAAAAAAAAAAATGTGTGTTACGTTTTCTCGTGTAGCTCGTGTCCCACTTGACTGAATCGAGTGGAACTTTTTAAAAAGTCTTGTGGTATTTTTGATTCAACGCCAGAAAGAATGTTTATTTTTTTTTTTACCTATTTTTCATTTGTTTAATTGACAAATTGCCAAATGTTTAAAATAATTTTTTATAATTTTAAATAGTTCATTGAACTTGATTGTAAAATATATATGTTATTTTTGTTTTTAAAATAATAATCAATATTCAATTTACCTTCTTTAATAAATTCATCAAATTCGAGTTCCTCCAAAAATTTTGTCGCAACTTGAGCACGTGTTAGGGGATCATTTTCTTGGTATAGTGCGGCATCGTTTGTGTCATTAATGAGTGATTCAGAACTATTGTCAAAGCTCAAACACTCGTCATCTACATCTCCAAATAATGTTGAACTAGGAGATGTAGGCTCCTCCTTCCATTCCCATATTCCCATATTCAATGATTCCATTGTTTATTATGGGATTTATTGTTGTCTCTTGTTGTAATTGTTGATAAAAATAATTTTTATTCGTCGTAATGACGTTGGTCGTACTGATAAGCGCCATGATGGCTCTGCAAAAAAAATTATTAAATGTTAAATAAATTCTAATTATAAACAAATTTTAAATTGTAAATTACTTGTTAAATATTTTTTAAATTATTATTTATTTTTTCATTATATAACGTTTGTTATAAAATAAAATTTAGTAAATTTAAATTATAACAAAAAACAACTAGCCAAATTAATAGAAAATATTTTTTGCGTTTAAAAAATTAAAGATTACTGTAAAATTTAATTTTTTCAAGCTAAATAATTACAAATAAAATATGTAATAATTATTTTCGAAATAATTAAAATAAATAATTAATATAATATTAAATTTTTGAAAAAAAATTTACATATGAAAAATTGGGGTTATCCACGTGTTCACAAAAACTGTCATTTAATAATTAAAAAAAAAAAATTAAAATTGAACTTTGTGACGCAATCATTAATTGACGTCATGGTTAAAAAAAAATAAAATAATAAATTGTAATTATTGTAGACTAATTAATATCAATTAATTAATTATAATATTAAAAAAAAAAAAAAAAAAAAACATATGGTTAAATTTTAGCAATGAGTCATGGAGAAAAAAAAAAAATTTCCATGCTGGAGTAGACCATTCATGTGACCATGTCGCGTCTGGGTATCACAAAATGGCGTCCACGTTTAACTCACACTCAATGTTACGAAATTAATAATACATAAATAAAATTATATAAAAAATAAATAATTATAATTAAATGATAATAAATAATGATTAATAACTTACTCCATTTTTATTTGTTTTGTTAAACTTGCGTGAGCAAGCTGCTTAGTTTTTTTTTTTAGTTCCCCATCGTGGTAACACTTAAACAAAATATTATACACGTCTTCTTTAGTTGATTCATGGAGGAAATATGGCGGGGATTTGAGAAATATGCACCTTGGAACTTGGTGGCTTTAGCAAGGAGAGAAGCAAGAGAGGAGAAATCAGGGGAAATATCTCCCACCACAATAAATTACTCCACTGCATTGCATTGCATTTGATCACATGATCAACAACGTCACTGGAAAAAGATGGTGGACAACTTGTTGATGTTGCCCTAGACACTTGTCTATTATCACGTCCATTATTTATTGTTAATTGTTTTTTAAAACAAAAACAATAATAAATGATAATTAATTATTTTTTTTAGTCATTATTTATTGATCATTTAACAAGTAGCAATGTCAAATTTTATCAAAATAATCTTCATGTTTATCTTGTATGTTCCTTGACTAAATTCTAAAAAAATAATAGTCTTTTTTTCTTTGTAAAAAACTAAATGTTTTTAGCATTTTTATGTTGCTTGTACATTTTTTTTTTAATGATTTATTTTTACTCAACATATTGTTTTTAATAATATTAATAATTACAGAATAATAATGTTTTTAAAAATTAAAATTACCATGAAAATTTAAATGAATGAATTTAATAATTTATTTATAAAAGTAAAAAAAGAAAAAAACTTAGAATAACAATTAAAAATAAGTTGTAATAATTTTATTCTAGGTCAGAATCATCATCCTCAATATTATCATGATCATCAACAGGTTCTTCTGGTTCTTCTTGTTCTTCTTGTTCTTCTGGAACATTATCACCAACTTGTTCATTTGGTTTTATTGAATTACAAAATTTTTTAAAACTCATCAAGGTACTTTTGTTTCTGCTTGACAATTCTTTTATAACAGCATCACACATTTCTAGCATTTCATTTTGTAATGCCTCATCAGTTATTTTAATATTAACATAACTCAAACATTTAATAAGAGTTATTACATCATGTTCACTTTGAGGATTAACAATTTCTTTTAGAATTTCATATGAAATATTATTATGAGCAGTATAATGACCATCTTCTGTTTCTGTTTTATAAATTTTATATCTTGTTAAATCCAAAATAAAATGACCAACAATAGAAGGATCAATACTAAATAATTTACTATCAGATGGTGCATTAAATATATCAAGTATTGTTGGTAGAAATGATTTTTCAAGTATTTTTTGATTTTCTTTTCTCAATAATGGATAATATTCAAAGAATGATTTAACAGCTTCTTTAAGATGTGGATTACGATAATCTGGATTATGAAGTAGTACAATAAGACGTGAAACAATTTGTACACTATTTATTCTTCCCATAAGTAAAAGCTTGATAAAACCTTCAACAGCTTTTAATTGTATTGCTGGTACTTCATAATGAAATAAAGCTAATAACATTTTAATAACATGATTATTTGGTGTATCCAATTGTGATGCTTCAAAACTTGTTGTTTTTTCATTATCATCATCTTCATCATCATCAGCTGGATCAACAAGATTAAAATGATCAAGACCATGTTTTAAAAACAAATCAAATATAATACCCAATGACATTATCCAATGTTCATGAAAATCATTATCACTATCAGTGAATACCATGAAAAACATTGGTATATGTTTTTGAGCTAATTCAGAGTCTAAAAATAGACAAAGACCTACAGCATTTAGTGCTTGTATTTGTACATATTTATCATCATGTTCAACACTTGTTAATGCAACACTATTAAATAAATTTCTAATAATTGGTGTTACTGATGTTATTGTTGGTGATCTTAACATTGCACACATTATACCAAGGCACTTTGACATTGTATAAGAATCATTTTTTTCTTCATCACCAGATTGTAAATTAATATCATCAGAGTGTCTCAATGGCATTCTAATATCACTAATAATATGTGTTAATGTATTAACTCTTGATGTTATATTAGGTACAACCTTTTCGTATATTTCAACAATTACTTCTGTTAGTTTAAGTTCTGGTATTTCACTTATTAATGTGTCTTCAATTAATTGCTTTAAACGATTTCTTCCAACTTCATCAGATAAATCATAAAGTTTGGTCATTTCAAACAATTGACATAGTATAGCTTGCTCAGTTATTTTTTCTTCATCTTCTGTTGATTCATTGTTGACAATATTTTCACCATATTGTCTAATATGGTCACAAAAATAACTAAGCTCTGGTAATGTTTGATCAAATAATTCAGTTAATTTTGATTCTTGTAAATATTTAGAAAAACAATGCCAAAATAAAACATTTTCACTTGACAATTTATCAATTGGTATTAATTTTTTATCTTGATCAAGTGGCAATTGTTCGATTAAATCATCAACAGTTAATACTTTAAATAAATTATTTAATACATTTATACCAAGATCAGTTGCTATTTCAGTATCTAATGCATATAAAAATTTTGTTATTTCATTATCGTAATATAATAGCCAAGCTTTTAATAATATTTCTCTGACAATTTTTGATACTTCATCATTTTTATCTCGTAATCCATTATTTAATATTTCACGACGTTGTTTTATTTTAAATGATTTTGGTGTTATTTTAGTTAAAAATAAATATGCCATTTTTCTAACTGAATAATCAATATCATGTATTCTTTCAATAACACTTTGTAGAGTTTTTTTATTTCTACCAATATTTTTAATAATAGCTTTACGTACATCTGAGCTTGGATCATGTGCTAGATGATAAATATATGCGTCAATAACTTCACATTCATCATCACCAGGTTCTTGCATTCTGTGCAATGCATAAACAGCTTGTACACGTACTTTTGCTGATTTATCTTTCATTCTTTTATGCATTGCAGCAATAATATCATTACACAATTCATCACTCAAATATGCATTATCACCCATTGAATTTAATATTAAATTTAAAAAATAACATATACGATAACGTACACCAGGTAATTTTGCACTGTGTTTTTCTAATATAAAATCAAATACACGTTTTAGAAATGGTGATACTTCATCATCATCATCTTCAACTTCTGGTGTAACCTTAACCGCAAATAATGCACCAAATTCAAGTGCATTTTCAATTAATGTTTCTTTTTGTACATATGACAAAGGTATTTTAATGCATCTTTCATATGCCTCGTAGAATTCATCGAAATCATACTGTAATTATAATTAAATTAATTAATAAGTTGTTTGTTTATATGTTTATGTTTATTAACTTACATTTTTGTAGGCCTTTGCTAAAATTGCAATACACTGATCATGTGCTGTACGTTTGTCTTGTGCTCTTGTAAATACCTCACACATTAAATCAAATATTTTTTTTATAGCTGGCATTTTGTGTTGATTAAAAAACTATATTCATTCATCAATTAAATACAATTAATTTTTGTTTATGATTGTTTATGATGATAAATGGAAAATGATGCCATGCAAAAATTGAATTTATTTATCGTTATTATTTCAGGGCAGCCAACTTGATTAAACAACATCAACAAACAAGCGGCCATATTTTTTTTTCACAGTGATACCAATAGGACGAAGCTGGCGGGAAATTTGGAATGTTGCTTTAGGTACTTGTTTAAAATAAAATTAATAAAACAGTAAAAATAATGAAATATTACATTATACAATTAATAAAACTGGAAACTGAACTCCTATTGCTATATGCACGCCAGAGAAAATTAAATTCATGCAAAAAAAAATTGAAACAAAATAAATATAAAAAATTCAATATAAAAAATTTATTCATCAAGTATTAAATTATCAAACATTATTTTATAATAGTTATCAATTATATTATACTATCTATGACCATGATTTAATGTCATTTAACTTTGACATAATATTAAGAATATCGTTGTGATGATTTGACAACATTGAATGTAATCTACCAAAAAATCTTAGACCAGATTGTTCGAGAAATAATTTTTTTTTACTTCTTGCTTCAACTTGATCTTGAACTTCTTGTAGCTCATCACTCAATGTATCGATATTTGGCATTGATTGTTTAATTTTTTGAATATCATCTTTTAATTTTATTATTTGATTTCTTATTTTAATTTCATCTTCTTGACCTTGAATTTTACATTGTTTAATTGAATTTTTAATTTCACTATTTTTAGCATCAAGTTCATTTTTGTCACGACGTATTGATTCCAGTTTATCTTGCAATTTTTCATGTTCATTTGTTAAATTATTAAATGACAACATTGTTTTATCATACTCAATCATCATTTGATTTTTAACTTCATCAATAACTTTTCTTTTTTCTTTTAATAAATCTTTAGCATTTTGTTCAAATGTTATTTTTTCTGGCATTTGTAATTCACTTAATTTTTTACCCATAATATTTTCTGGTATTCCACAAACAATACTACGATTAAATATAAATAATGCTTTTGATAAATCAGTTTGACTCTTGGAAAAATTCATATCAAGTTTATATATTTCTTTAGTTAATTCTTCCAAATGTTCATCAATATTTTTTAAAAAATTTCGCCAACTAATACATTCTTGTTCTTTAACATCACGTTGTTGTGCATTCATTGGTTGTTTTTTGATTTCATCAATTAATTGATTATTTTCATTAGTAATTTTTTTACTTTCAATATCAATTTCTTTCATTTCAATTTCATATGATTTACTATCATTTCCATATTTAATTTTACATTTTTCTTGTTCATCAATATATTGTAATTGTTTATCTTCATCATTTTTTAATGCTTCAAGCTTTTTAGTAATTTCATCCAATTCATATGAAATTTTAGCAGCATTATCTTTAATAGTTCTTTTTTTATTAGCAACATCATCGAATTCTTTTTGTGCATTATCAAATATTTCTGTTGTTGCATTTGAATATTCAGCAACTGTTTGTAAATATTGATTTTCAGCTAATTTTTCTTCTTTAATTTTTTTATGATTCCATAATACATAAAGATCTAATAGTGCTCTAAATAAATTATCACGTGGTAAATCCCTAATTTGTTTACCAAAACGTTCAACTGCTTTTTCTTTAAGATCAACAATTTCAACAAGCCATGATATCCATCCAAGTACATGATGATATGAATGTGGTGTATTTGCTGTTATTAACCATGATTTCGATATGTTACCTGGATATTTAAGGTTTTTACCATATTTTGGTAATTCATTTATATAATTTGCCTTTGTTAATGGTGGTTTTGTTGTTATATCAAGTTTTTTACATAAAAATTGTGTTGCTGTAACAACTGAATCAAGTGTTATTGGCTTAAAACTTGAATTATTTTTATTTAATACAGCTGATAATGAAGTATCAAGTTTTTCCTGTTTACGAAAATATTCATCAATACGATTTAACATCGCTTCTTGAGTTGATTTGTTTGTTAAATTACGTGTATCTTTTTTTGACATTTTTTGACTACCAAGTGTACTACAACGTTCAGCTGATGATGATCTACCACGAGGACCAGTTGGTAAATCAGAATGAAAACGACCAGCTCTTGGTGTCATACCAGTTGATGTTCGTTGAGACATTATTGTTGTTGATCTTAGTGGTGTTTTACCTGAATAATTATTAATTTTAATTATTAGAAAAAAATAATTAATCAACTAATTAATTTAAATAACAAAATATACCTGGTTGTTTTAAATTTGATTTTCTTGATCCATCTGATGAATCACTGCCAATTCTTAATTTTGGAATACCAGAACCTTCACTTGATGGTCTTGGTTTAAATGTACGACGACCTTCTGATTTTGTTGTAGCAACTGATTTTTCATCTGGGCACATTGTTGATACTCTTAGAGGTGGATTATATGAGGACTGACGTCCTGTTGATGCTGATGAACGCATTTTTTATTGTTTTTTATATGTGAATTATTATAATATATATATAATATTTTATATTTAGATTGTAATTTTACATGCTATGATATAAAGATATGTGATCTTCTCAACAATAATCACTTAGCCTATGCACGCACGTGTCGCCAGAGATAGCTATGCACATATGTATTGGTGCATATTGGTGCATTGCCCGCTCACTCTCAACGCTCTCAACCATGCGCTCATCAAATCTTATACAGTCAACGTCAATACAAACTAGTACTGCACGATATAAAAGTTGCATTATATTTCAGTAGTCTCAACGAAATTTAGTTGACGTGACTGTACCGATAAGAACAAGAATGCACCAATTTCGTTTCTCTCTCGGCTGCTCTCGGCGACACTTTTGATGCGAGAGTTCAGCTTCCAGTTTTATCATATCATTTCAGTGGTTCTCGCACGAGCTGTAATTTTTATTATTTTTATTTTAAACAAAGGTAAATCAAAGACACGCTCATTGCAGACAATAAAACTTCTAAAAATCTTTTAATTATTTTTAATATACATTTAAAGAAACTTGATTAATAAATTTAATTTAATTGAAATTTAATTTACGTATTTTTGTTTACATTTATTTTTTTATTGATAATAAAATTGATTATTTTACATTATATAAAGGATAAAGAGTATCATGTAACTTATGTATATGAATTTCAAGACAATCATTCATCAAAAAAAGTAAAAATGTTAGTCTAAAATAAATATCAACATGCTAGATTAAATATTGAATTTTTATTGAACATAAATATTGTCAGCTATATCATGATGATCACCCATACTCAAAAAATATTAATCATCTTCTTAACAACCTACTAATTAGTTAAATTTAATTTAATTTTTTTTATTATGACGTTGTAACTCAACATTACAGTGTAGAATTTATTTTTTTATAATAATCATAATAGTAATGATTATTTAAATCATTTTTAACTAATCGTTGTAAAATATTAATTTCTTTATCATTGATTTTATTCAAAGTCGAAACGCTCGATTGATGATCAATAATTTCTTTATGTTTTCTACTCATTTTATCATTTTTTTCATTTAAAATTTTTGCTTTTGCTGTATATATTTTTCTATGAATATTTAAATCTGTTTTATTATTTGTTTTCAATTTTTCTTCATTATTAATAATTGGTAAATTTTTTTCTTGATAAGCACTTGATGTAGTTTGTTCATATCTCGATGAAAAATTATTTATTGTTGTTGATTCATTTAACAATACTGAATCAGTAGATTTTTTATTTTTTTTACTCTCATATACTTGATTGCCTTGATATGAATATTGATTATTTTTTTCATTTAAATTTAATGTAGTTGTTAGATTTTTTAAAACTTCTTTTTTTAAATATTCTAAAATTTTGTCTAATTCAATTTTGTTATTGGGCTCTTGATAAATCACTGAATTATTTGTCAATTTATTTTTATTATCAAATTGTTTTTTATCAGTCAAATTAAAAACAACGTTATTTATTTTTCCCTTATCAATTTCAAGTGATAGATTTAATCGCAAAGGCTCTTCTGAGATTGAATGACAATCACTGACTTGTATTATTTTATTATCATGAAAATTATCTGATGGTTGAGTGGCTAAATTATTTTTATTATCATTCGTTTCTTTAACACTTTTTCTATTTAATGATTTCGAATTTTGATTTGTATTGTAGGCATTATTTTTTTTCATTATAATATTATTACCTATGTTACTCGTAAAATTATTTAGCTTTACCATCGAATGTTGTGCTTCTAAATAAGCAACAGCTAAAAGTCTATAAAGTTTTATAAGGTTTCCTTGAAGACGAGAATTTTCAGGAAGTTTATTGTGCAATTGAATTAGTCGACTCCAATCAGTCGCAAGACTTCCAAATAATGGCAAATCAGGCTCAACACCATTTGATGATTCATGGGCAAAATTTGGATAATCATTTGTTAAATTTATACTTGATGTAAAATCAATGATATGCTTAATATCAAAATTAATACATTTCAATGAATCATCTAAAAATTAATTACCAAATAATTAATAAATATTTATTGAAAAAAAAAAAATGTATTTACCTTTATTTGATGCACCAAGTGAAAATTTGACGAACAAAAAAATCACGATCCTCCACATTGTGACGATTTAAATCAACTAAAAATTTATTCAACTTTTAAATTTTATCTTTATATAAAATAATAATTATAAATTGCTGAATTTGCGAAAAATTTTCAAGACAACGTTTCACTTATTTTTCCCTCGAGGATCAATTTCACTCGTTAAAAACGACACAAACTCTTGTAAGTTTTTCTGCTGTATAATCAAAAAACAAATTAATTGAATTAACAAAAAAAAAAAAGGTTAATTAACTTGATATTTTAAACGATGAACAATATTACATATCTCATTTAATTTTTTTTATGTTAATTCATTTTTAGTTTGCTGATTGGATATTTAATTTACAAAATAATTTCATCATGTTGATAAATTCAGTTGGTCTATTTCCAAGACATATATTATTAAATAGCTAAACAACAATTAAACAAATGAAATAATTAAAATAAAAAATTACATATTTGTAATTGATTAGTCATTGTTGTAAAAATATTATTATAATTATTGTTTAAAAATAATAACATTCAAATAATTTAAATTTTTACAACTCTATTTATTTATGGTAATTTTTTTTCATCAAGAATTGATCATTTATTCTTTTTCAAAATATTTTTTTTTTACATTATTTTCATCGTACAATTAGCAGTGATAATTTTTATTATTAAATAATGCAATTATATTGTTTATTTATTTTTTTTGTGTTGTTTTGTTCTGTGTATAATTCCATTCTGTGATTTTCCTTTTATCAAAAATTAATCATAGCTACTTTCAGAATATACACTACATTTTTGCATCGAATAATTATTATTTATTTTTTGATTCAAGTATGTACTTGAAATTTGTTGCTATTAATTTCAATAATTGGATTATTTATAATGTATATTTAATTATATTATACAAATGTTTCATTTCATTTTTTTTTTTTTCTATTATATTATTTTAAAATTATTGAAATTCTTTGATTTTTTTTTATATTTTTATTTTGCAGTTGATATTTTTTTTTATTATCTAGTTTTTTATTCACGTGATTTAATGAGGCTTGTTGTGGTTTTTTAAAAAAATATTTTCAATAGATTATAGTGAAAGTAATATTTAAAAAAAAAAAACAATTAATATTTTATGATTTTTGCTTTTTTTTTCATATTAACAATATGGTTTTATTTAATTAGTTAATCACAATAATATTTTTTGTTTTGTTAGCATCAACTTTCCATGCATCCTGAGCAAGCTGAACTTTTCATAAAAGTTTTGGTTTATTTATTATGTAATTTATTGAAAATATCTATTTTTTTTTTATTTTTTTACATTGACTTTTATTCAATTTATATATTATTGTTTATATTTTATTATTATTTTTTTGTTATTTTCCATGATAGTTTATGTACAAGTGCCAAAAGTAGTAAAATACATGGTGGCTATTATTTTAATACAACTATTTATATAATAATGCCTATATTTTATGTTAACACAATTTAGATAATTGCAAATTTATTTCTTTTCATAATGCAAGTTGTTAAAATTACAGTATACAAGTTTATAACGCTCCAATTAAATTTTTTCTTTTTGTTTTTCATCGTTTGTATTAAATATTCAATTGTTTTTTATTTTAAATTTTATTTCCATTTGTTTGTTCGTTGTAACCCTGAGACTAAAATTCTATTACCACGACGAATTTATTCATTTATTTATTTTCTAAATACATCATAAACCCAAAAAATTTTCCACAAAAAATTAGAAAATTTCAAAAAGAAAAAAACATTTATTATTTCGCATAAATTTTACAGTTTATTAGTTGTGTGAGGCAAAAATAAAGAAAAAAAAAAATTGATTTGTATCACAGTTTGATGTATCAACACCTTATTTTCAACTCCAATGAATTTAAAGCTAAAAAAAAAAAAAAAAGAAAATAGAATTAAACATTCTAAAAATCAAGACAATTATTGAATATTTTCTTTTCTTGTCAAAGTAACACTCTAGTATTTCAAAAACACTAAAGAATATTAAAAAAAAAAAAAAAAAAATCAAAGTACAAAAATTGATAAATGACAAAAAATAATAATATTTATAATAAATGTCTTATTGCAATGAAATTCGTCGTGGCTAAACAGCCATGTTATTATTAATAATTTTACATACTAAACACTTGATCATGTCTATTACATCAAAAACAATTATTATTGAAAAATATTGAACAATTTAAATAACAATATTTTTAAATATTTTGATTTTTAATTTATAATAATCCAAATAATTGTCAAATGAAAAACGTGTTAAAATAATATAAACAGCATGTACAAAAAAAAAAAAATTTAATAATATATTGCACTGCTATAATTTTCTCCACTTTTTAAAAATTTTCATTTAAATATATATATATCATAAATTAATTTTTTTTTGCTTTTTTTATCAATTGAAATTTTGTCCACGTGGCCCAATAATTTATCGCTTTATCTTAAACTTTATTAACTATTAATTTTTTAATTATTAATAACAATAATAACTAGAAAATAATAAGTTTCCCTGAATAAACTCTTGTACGTTCCTCAATGGCACGTGTTATTCACATAAAAATTTATTGTGATTATTTACGTAACAATTGGTAAAAATTTTTTTTCATTATTTCCCTTTTTTACTACTGGATAATGTGGTTATTTAATTTTAATTGTTGTCATTTGGCAGCCAGGCCAAATAAACAACAGTACGAATTCGTAAAAATTTATCATTTTCTTAATTTTTTTTTTGTATTTTTTAATATCAATAATTATGTTTTAAAATTATTGTTATTTTTTTTTCAATTATTCATTTGTTTATTTATATTTTTTCTTAACTATTGTGACAATTTGATTTGTCTATATTTTTATTTCGTCATTTTAATGGTAACAAACGGTAACTTGTAATAATTTATTTTTTAAAAAACATTCTTTTCAAATGTCTGCTATCAACTTGATACAGATGGAAAAAAATAAAAATAATATTATCAACCACACGCACATTGACACTCGTGCAAAATTATGTGTGCTCCGATTTAAAAAAATATATATTTTTGTTTTATTTTCATCAAACAAATATTAACAATTTAAAATTATTTTTTGTTTCTTTTCATAATCGAAATTTTATTTATTTCTTAATCAATGCACCTTGAGGCAAAAAATAAACTTAAAAATTATCAAGAGACACAAGTGGCTACAAGATATTGAGGTCGTCTATTATTGTATTGTATTTTTGTACCTGTAAATGGGGTACCCAAACACAAATGATTCAACAGAAAAAAATAATAATAAATAACAACCAAAAAAAAAAAAATATTAATTTCATTGAATAAATCTATGATAATTGATGTATTATTTAAATTAATAATTAATTTAAAGAAAAAAAAATCATAAATGATAATAAATTAATTAGATATACTAATATTATCTAAAGAAAATATAAATTTAAAAATCGGAGCACACAATCTGTAACGTTTAATTTTGTTTGTTTGTTTTTTTGTGTTTTTTTCTAACAATAATTATTTTCTGTCACATAAATATTCATTAAATCGATGTTAAAATCGATTGATGGTTGTCTCATCGAAAACCAGCAGCTTCAAGCATTTCAACAAATAATTTATTCATGGGCACTTTACCAGTTCTATAAACACTTGACCAAAATTTACGTACAATTGTATCAGCTTGTCGTAAACTTGGTAATACTAAAAACATATTTTGTGTTGCACGCATTGCTTGTCCAGGTCTTACAGCAGCAACACAATCAGATAATGAACCAAGTATTGTTTCACGAAAACGATATAATGCTTGTGGCTCATCTAATCTAACATCACTATTTGTTAATATTAATGCTTTAAGAATATAAAATTCTTCTCTTGTTAAACCCAATTTTTGAATTCTTTCAACTATATGAATACACTGTAAAAAAATAAACAAAAACAAGTTAATTAAATAAAGTATTTATAAAATTACAAATAAATAATTGTAATTAAAATTAAATCAACTTACATAAGCATACAACTCGGTACAGTGACATTCACGTGCAACTCGTTCATCTAATGTAAAATCCTGAGCAAATTTCAATCGTCCAGAATTTGGTATACTTCTCCAGGCAAGACTGAAAGTCAATATTTCAGCCCATGTACTTTGTAATAATCTCATTTGATCATTTAATGGAAGACTACTAAATCCAGGTATTTGTTTTGCCCATCCTAAGATCATATCAATTATTATTATTATTATTTTGTTGTTGTTGTTAAATGAATGTAAAATATGATAAATAAATAAATAATTTACCAATAATTCCAACGAGTTCACGATCATAAAGATCTGACAATTGTCCAAGTACTCGTTGATCAGCGTCTACTACATGTGATGTTTGTATAAAAACATTTAGTGTGTCTGGTTCACACGCAATGAGTGCCTCTATTATTTTATTGTCTATATGAAAAAAACAAACAAAATAATATATAAAATAATTATCATAATAAAAATAAATCTACCAAGATAATAAATATATAAAATTTTCAATTTCAAATGTAAACGATTCAGTCAGAGACTCACTTGTCGTTTCATCTGATCCTGATAATCCTACGTTGGCTTTTAAAATTAAATAATATAATTTTAAATTATTTATTTAAAATATGATAATTAAAAGAAAATATTAACCTTCTAATGTAACTGTTTTAATTGGAAGATAAGGATCAGTTGCTCGTCTGTATTTTTGTCTTCCTCCTCTAACACGATCCAACCTTACACCCTCTTTTAACATTCCTTGTCTTAGACATTTTTGAAAACGACATGCTTGACAAGCTTTTCTTCTTCTTTTATTTATTTCACATTCACTATTTGCTGGACATGAGTATTCAATATTACCTGTAAAATTACTTGCTATTGTAGTATAATATTAAACTCATTATTACCATCATAATTAAGTACCATTTTAAAAAACAATACACAAAAAAATATTGAATTTTAATTTGATAAATTTAAAACAAATTAATGTTTATATTTAAAAATAATAAATATAATATAACAACCTTGAATTGTTCTTTTGAAAAATGCTTTACATGCTTCACACGATGCAACACCATAATGAAATCCACTTGCTGAATCACCACACACTAAACATAAACGTCTTGGTGATGAATCTTCTTCTTTTAAACCTCCCTAATAATAAAAAAACAATTTTTAAATTCTATTATGTTTAAGTCTGGAAGTATTTCTATCACGAAAACAAAATTTATATTTATTTTTACCTCAAGTGTACCAATTGGTTGTGTTGTTGATGAACAGTGTTGCATTTCTGGACTACTTGGACTGCCACCACCTTCACCACCTCCACTGTAATCTTGCATATCCATTTTGACTAGTCCCTAAATTAATATACATATTAAATTATCATGTTAAATTATTATATTAATTATGCTGATTAAATTATTTACCTCTGTTGCTTGAATTGTCGTACTTGGTGAACAAACTTGATGATAATTTCTTGTTGGTGTCATTGGATTATCAACTTCTTGTTTTATACTTGACATTGTTCTGCTATTTGGCATTATGTTTTCTGGGACATTATCAGTCATCATACAAACCTGTAAAATTAATTAATATAATTTTATTTATAACAAAATAATTTAACACATTTTTTTCTTGTTAAATTGATAAAAAAAAATTTATCATTTTAAATAGATTTAAGAAATATTTCTACATATGATATAAATAGAAAAAGAAAAAAATTATTTTTCCCTTTTTTTTCTTCAACTGCAGCTGAATGATTTCTTTTTTTTTTATTTGTAAATTTCTATTTTTAAATAAGTTTAAGCTAAATATTTTTTGGCATTTTTAGAACTGTCTACAAATTTATTGCTGATATACAACATGAGCCTTCTGCTTTTTAAATTTTTTCATTATAAAATCATTTTATTTCGACATTAAAAACGTTATCATAGAGGTATATAAAAATAAATATTAAAAAAAAAAAAAAAAATGCAATATTGATATCTCAATACAAATAAAATTGATATATAAAAAAATAAAAAATGACAAGAAAATAATCTTGTTGTCCTTGAACTCGAGAAATCGTTGAAGACTGAATTAACAAAAAAATCAACAACACGAAGGATAACTTGTTTATTCTAATATTTTCATTGGGCATGAATTTACAATAAACAAATACAATAATCAACAAATAAATAAACAATATAAGCCAAAAAAAAAAAAACTCCAGTTAATTCAGTTTAAAATCACTCATAATTTTTAAATATTTAATTAAAAATATATACTCAATGACTAACTGGCTATATTTATAGATGATAATTTATAAAATGTATTTTTAATTTAAAAAAAAAAGACATCAAACCGAAAAAGAATTGCAGCATTAAAATTGCATGAAAAAAAATAATAAACAATTAAATATAAATATGTATATATATTGCGTAAATGATCTACTTGAAATTATTTTTAATTAAAATTTTAACAACATCATAACTAATTACTATAATAATTTATTAGAAAACCCAAAATTTAATTGTAAAATTTTTTATAAATATTGTCCTTAATTGTTATTAAAGTCTCGAGGAGAAGAAAGACAAACAGGGCGAGGTATATCGATAAAACGTCATATACATCAAGTGAGAAATTCGTCAGGCTTTTTTGTGTTTTATATTATTTTTCAAATAATATATATAAAGTAGGTGGGTAGAAGGAGGTATGTAATCGCAAAACCGTAAAACGTCTGACGCCAAGAGAAGTGCGGTAAGGAGAGTAATAATAAAATAAAAAAAAAAAAGATAATAACAAAAATAGATGGGGGAAGGTATATAGTAGAGATAAAAATATATATACATCTAAATGTACATATCGTTTTAGTTGGCCTTGAACTTGGCTTTTTTTTTTTTTATGAAAGTGAGCCGACACACAATCGCAATATTTTTGAAGGCCGACAACAACGCGCCATCGCAATTTTAGACACCGAAAGCCCACGGAAATTACCGATCTAAACTACATGCTTAAATTCGCAACCAACCCTTTTTTTTTATTTATTTATATTTATTTTATTTTTTCTTTAACAATCTGACGTTTTATTGGCCTTGAAAAAATCATCATCATTATATATAAATCATTCAAATTCAAAACGAATCAATCTTATTGTTTTTAAGCTGTAAAAAAATAATAATAATAAAATATTTGGCAATATTTTTGGATATTTAAATAATTTAATTGATTATTTAGATTTGATATATAATTTTAGTGTAATTTTATTGAAATTAAATGTATTTTTAGACTATTTAAATTTATTTTGTAATAAAAATTGATCGAGTCTAATTATTGATAATGATGATATTAAAATTGGAGGGAATACATGTATGATAATAATTGTTATCATACATCACGTTTTGAATGTAATGACAACATCATCATTATCATCATCATCATTATCATCACATCAACCAACCAAAGAGAGAATAAAATGAATGCACCTCTCGGGACACAAACTCGTGTGTTTCTCTAATAACTTCCGGCGTATGTCGTATCAAATATTTTCAAGGTCCATTGTTATTATTATCATCATCTCTTTTTTTTTTTTTTTTTATTATTTTTTTCCTCAGTACTCCCCTTAACTCATATTGTCAAGTACTGCTGACTCGTTGACTTGTCAAGCTCGTTTTTTCATTTTTTTTTTTTTTTTTAAACAGGTCGATTACATAAAGAATAATGCAGAAAAAATTTGAAAAAAAAATAATATACATACACCTAGATAAATAGAAAAATAAAAAAAAAAAATAGTAAAATGGTAATCTACACGTGTAATTAAGACACTGGATCTATAGGCTTGATAACGTCAGTAATATATAAAATTAAAATAATGAAAAATTGATTTTGTGTTTAAAAATAAATTATAGATTTAAATAATATAAATATATGATTATCATTGTCTAATATTTTATTAGGATTATTATTTTAATTAAAAATAGTAATTGATTTTTTTTAGTAGAAAGAATATTAGTATCAATTTTATTAAATTGATCATTTTAAAAGTTAAATTTATCATTTTTTTTTTTTATTGGAAGATCTAACGATTGATAATAGCTATGAATTTTATTGTTATTTTATTTTTTTTTGTTTTTCTATTTGCTATTGGATGACCCTGACCATACCAACCCTCTGGCTGGGAGGTGACCTCCCTCCTCACCCTCTTTCGCACTATCGAAATGTTTGTGTCGCGATCAATACAACTGGGGTAAAACTGCGTGTCTTAAATTTTCACTTTCTAAATAAAAAAAATAATAATTTTTAATTTTTATGTAATATTGAAAATATGTAATTATTTTTATTCATTGAATTTTTTATTTTTAAAAAATTTTACGATGTTGTTTAGCACGTGAATCATTGATTGTTATTTTTTATCGTTTTTTTTTTTTTTATTCATTTCAATCGAATATCTATAAACATTTTTTATGATTCAAAGTATTCTTTATTTTCCACGAATATTTTTTTCTGAATTTTTAATCAATTAGCAAGTGAATTTATTTATAATAATATATAGATTATTAATAATTGTTTAAATAATTTGTGCTGTTTGATTTTAGCCTTCGAAAAAATCGATCAAAAGCTTGTTAATAAAATAATAAATTTTGTTTTTATACAAATAATTATTTTACATTTGCAAAATAACAAAAAAAAATATTTATTCATTGATTGAATTTTATTTTGTATTGAAAAAAAATTAAAAAAAAAAAAAATCATCAGACAAAATATTATTTTTAAATCTTGATTTTTTTTTTTGATATTTTTTTTTTCTATAAATAATCAATTTATACAATAACAAAAATATAATTTTCAAATATTTATCGAATCGTGAATTTTTAAATAAAAGAATTTCAGAATTCAACAAAATAAATTTTCAATTATTCAGTAAATAAATAATAAACATTAAAATTTATAGAAAAAGATTAAAATTAATTTTAAATAAATTTAAAGACTTCAACTGATAATTAGATGATTAAAATTAAAATTAAAATAATTATCAGCCAAAAGCTAATCAATTTGAAAATTGTAAAAAAAATATTTAAAATTAATTGATGATATGAAAAATAAGTCATTAATAATATCAACTCATTACTAGATTAATATGCTTGTTTTTTTTTTTTTTTTTCATTTGAATAAACAGATGTTTATTCAGTTGATCTTTGATGACAAATGTCATGAGCTATAATTATTCAACGATCTTTATTTATTCCCTATTTTCATGATCATTGAATGATAATTATTAAACTACAACCCAATAAAAAAAAAAATACATAATATTTATTGTAAATTAAATTTATAAAACATTATCATTGGTCAGTAAAATTTTGTTTTTTATAATTTTATTTTTAACTATATCAAATTCATGTATTACGGTTTCAATTGACCTTGATGTATAATTTTTTATTTAAATATTTAAATAATTCAAATATTTATTATTTAAAAAATATGTGTATATATTTTTTAAATATTTTTCTGCTCGGTTACATATTGTCCAAGGTTAGGGCTGGTCCCGGTATCAGACGAATGACGTCATTCACGTCTCGTGGCCTTAAACTTGACTTCTCTCGTTCGCACCAAAAAACATATATAACCCCCTCTTTTATAACTCAATATAAACCTAATATTAATTTCAACAAATACAATATACTTGAAAAAAATAAAAAATAAAAAAAATCCATAAATTTTACCCTTCAAATTCACCCCATTGTATTTGCCAATAAATTAAAAGAAATTCGTTTCGAATTTCGATTTAATACTTGCGAAAAACGAAATACAAAAAAAATATATTTAACGCATTTTTTTATTTGTAATTTATTTTTTAAAAATAGTTTAGTATCATTTTAATTGTTTTTCATTTTTTTTTTTTTATTAACATAAATCATTTTTTTATGAAGAGAAAAAATACTCATTGCTCGTTTGAAAGAAAATTGATAATTTTTTTATGTTTTCATTTGAGATAAATATTATAATATGTATGAATAAAAAAAAAAATTTAATGATTTGTTTTTTATTATCGTCATTGTGTTGTGATAACATGTTAAGATGTGTAAAGCGGAAAAATATGAATAAAAAAAAAAAAATACTGGGTCAACGTGTTTGAACACTGTAATAATATTTTGAATTAAAATTTTTTTTTTATTATTTAAAAATCAATTTACAAATATTGTATTAATAAAAAAAAGTAATATAAATAATTATTGTTTTAATAGAATACTTGATTATGTCGAAAATTTAAAATTATTTTTTTTTTTATTATAAAGATAACAAAAAAAAAAAAATCGAAGGAATAAGTTTTACTGCTGCGCAATCGTCAAAATAAATAGATTTTTTTTCTTATTTTTTTTTTTTGCTAAATTATATATTTTTTTTTATTAACTTGCGTCGTAGATTTTTGTGGGGATTTAAATTTATTTGTTTAAACACAAACTTTCACGATAAAAAAATTTTAAAATCAACGAAAAATAAATAAAAAAAAATTTTTTTAAATCTTATTACGAAAAAAAAAATACTTATATAATATTTATCAACATATTAAAATTTCTAATGTGTAAATTAAAGGGTGTAATTTGCAAAAAAAAAATTAATAATATAGATAGCTTGATTAATTAATGATAACTTGAGTCAAAAAAAGGAAAAAAAAATTCAAATAAAATCAAAAATAAAAGAAGAAAATTTGTTGCAATTATAATTTTGAGTTGAATATGTACGTGATTAGAATATTGGGTATGTCGAGACTTAAAAAAATATTGCAAATAGAATGGTAGATGAGCTTAACAAAGTCCTCGTGATACGAATCATGAGGCAGACAAATAAATTTTTGCACACCTACACCTTACCACATCGTAAATCCACGCGTCCATGGCCGTGTTGTCGTGCATTCCCTTTTTTATTAATTTGATAATAATTATTTCAATAAACACCTAAATTATCACCACAAAATAATCATTGATCAAAAAATAATAAAAAAAAGTTCAGCAAGTTCAACAGAAAAGTAACTTTGCGAAAACGATTTGACGATTTAAATTTGAAAGAGAAATTTGATTGCTTCACTTGTAGGCAGTTGATTATTTTTTTAAATTGACATTTATTACATCTAATTTATTTATTTTTTATAATTTAATTATTATATTTAATGAAAATTTAATTCGCGCACGCGCTTGATACACTTACACTTTTTTTTTGCAACGTGCAAAAAAAAAACTTGATGTTTACGGCTCGACGGATCGCGCGCGACTGGGGTTTGCCGGTATTTTCTGACTGTTGTATGACACAACAATCTACAGATATATATATAACACTAGCGAATAAAAGAAAAAAAAAAATTTTTTAATTAACAAATTTTTAGGATGTTAAATAATGTGACAAAGTCCTTGGAAAAATTAACGAAAAAAATTGGCAAAATCGGAGTAAAATTTGTGAAATTTTTAAAAATTTATAATCAATTCATTTTCATGATATTTTTAATATTGTAATTGGAGTAATTTGCGGAATTAAATTTTTATATTATTAGTAGTAATATAAATTGGACATGAGCTGCCAAAAAAATTGGACTTGACGATTATTTTGTGAACGAGTGATTATTTTGATCTAATCATGATCAACTGACCTCGTCCAATGAATAATATATGATACATGAATTATCATTTTTGTTTTTTTTTTTTTCTATATCATTATGGCGGTAAATATGTTGTTATCATGTACATTAAAATATTTTAAACAATATTTTTTTTTTTCATAAGAAATCTATTCGTTTAAACTTGTCCAGTTGTGCAAATAATTTTCAACACGAAAAATTTAGCTGGATTTAAATTTCACAGCTAAATTATTTATAAAAAAATATTTATAAATATTAGAAATGTAGTTTGTAATGTGAAATATATTTAAAATATAATTGCAAATATATTCCAACTGTGCAGTCTATTTAAATATAAGCTCAATTTGACATTTTATAAAAATTTCTAGAAAGATTTTGATTGTTTTAATATGAAAAACAATAATCATCTTTAAAAAAACGATAATCAATACAACATGAACTACTTTGAAAAGAAAAATATAACAATGAAAGTAAAAGGAAAGTTGATATTAATCAAGGCCAAAGCCAATCTCGTAATAAATCAATAAAAAAAAAAAAAGAGTACATATCAAATTTAAATAAAGAAATACAGATAAATTTGGAAATATATAAATATCAATATCGTAATCAAATTTTATCAATGCAATTAATTAAATAATTGTTATTCATTTGTCAATAAAAATTAATTTATAAATTTCGATTAAATCTGTCTGGTGTATTGTTGTCAAAAAAAAAAAAATTAAATTACACGTAAATTCATAATAAAAGTTGATGAAAATTTAAAAAACAAAAATGCAATAATTGTTGTTAATTTAAATTAATAAATTTGACTAAAAAAATATATTTTTAATTTTTTTTAAGCTCTTTAAATTGATGTATAACAGTTTTAATTTTTTGCTCTATATATCATCAAGATGAGAAGAAAAATAAAGAGGCCAACAGGGAGAAGAGTAGAAAAAACTAAACACATAATTTACAAATAAAATATATATGTGTTTCATATGTACAAATAAAGTGTTGGTGTAAGTGTAGAAATAAATCCAGCACACAAAAAAAATAAAGAAGAAATTAGAAAAAAATATATAAAAAAAAAAAAAAGGTTTAAATAAAAAATAGCAATGTTGGTGGCCTTGAACTTGATGATCTGTCGCCTGGATTTATTTTTTTTATTTTTTTTCACCAAGAGTAGACAGGAACATCGCGTTTGCCAAAAAATAATATAAAAAATAAATAAAAAATAGACGCCACCAGTGTAGACACACTCATGTCTATTTAAAATATAATTTTTTTTAATTTTATTTCATTATCACTTGTGTTTACATTATTTTAAAGAACATTTCTTTTTTTTTTTTTTTCGACAATCAATATACGCACAGCCGGCGACAGTCAAGGCTATGATGGCGAAAAATTATTATTATTTTACCAATATGTAATTGCAATTTCATTTTTTTTTTTATATTTATTTTATATATTTTTATTTTCGTCCAAGGTTCAAGGTTTTGGCCAATGATTTTACGAGGTTGATCGATAATATTTTATTTCCAGCTCATTGATTACACACATACTTGTCATATTTAATTTAAAAAAAAATAATCCATTAAAATATTACATCAATTTTTTTAGTATTATATTTTTGAAATGTTATTTATAATAACCATCAAATTAGGCATGTTACGGTAATAGATTATTTATTTTTTTTTATTTACGAAATTTCAATAGAAAAAAAATGTTGGCGGAGGCGTAAGATCAAAAAATAGTGACAAGGATGAGCAGAAAAATAAAATTTTTAAAAATAATAAAATAAAAAATTTTAGTAGACTTAAAAAAGAATTACACAAAGAAGACCTTGAAGTCCATTATTATATTTTTTTTAGTGAGTCCATTGAATAAAGAGAAAAAAATATTTGACTGATTTTTAAATGAAAAAAAAAAAAAAGAGAAAAATATTATATGCATTTACAAAATAAATAAATATAAAGTTAAATGTTTATTAAATAAATAAATAATAATGGTTATTTATAAATTATTTAATTGTTTTTTCATTTATTGGATAAATTGATTTTACATTATTAATTTAAGTGCATGAAATTTAGCGAATAAATTCGAAATGAAAAAATATAAATACTGGAATTTTGAGTTTCTAAAAATATTTAAAATAAACGTGGGTATTTAAATATGTGCATAGTAACTAAACCAGTATATATAAATTTAAAAAAAAAATTAACTACCAGGATCCAGCTACAAAAAACAATCCAACAAAAAAATTTAATAAATTAAAAAATATATTTTGATAACAAAATTTAATTCGTAACACTATTTTTATTTATTTGAGTTGTTTTTTGTGTGTTTTTTTTTCACGAATATAAAAAGAAACATTTATATTATTAAGTATAATAATAAATTGGATTATTATTTTTTTATTTAGTATATTTTTTCGTGGATCTATACACCGTCGTCATCGCGGCGGCGGTGACTTTGGGTTGAGGTAGGCAGACCACTCTGATTCAACAAAACGAGACATGCTTACACAGATCGATACACCACTTTCGCTTTCTCATATATATTTACTCCAAAAAATAAAAACATTATATTAATTAACGAACAATAAAAAATTATACACGCCCCATTGCGTGCAGCTCTCAAAAAATCATCATAAAAATTTTTAAAAGTTAAAAATCGAATGAAATTGGAGCTAATTAATATTCAATTTTATTTTGACAAATTAATAAACTTGTATAAAAATTATTTACATCAATTTATGGATAAAAAAAAATAAAAACGAAGCTTGGAAATATAAAAAATTAATAAATGAAAATATCAACATGTTTTTTTTTTTTTTTTTTTTATCTGAAAGAATGCATAATTTCCGATCTATTGAAAATGCGAAATTATTTTTGTCAAGATAAAAAAGTATAAAATTATTTTTCATTAAATTTAATTTAAAAAAAAATTAATTTAAATATTATTTATGGATTTAAAATAATTTTACAAAATTAATACTTTATTTTATGAGGAAAATAAAAATTAAATAAACAATATTTGACGTCATTGTTTTTTAATATAAAATTGTCTCGAGGTTCGATTTATCGAATTTTCAATGTATGTAATTTTGTTGTTTATTCTTTTCAAATTTAATCGTATGATTTTTAATTTAATGTCAAATATGATATCAGAGTAAATATATATGGATAATAAATTATATTATATCGATTGCAAGACTGATGATTAAACAAGATTAATCAATCTTAATTATTTATAAACAATCATAATAAAGTTTATCCTCAACTTGATTTAAAAAAAAAACAAACATAAATAGACAAGATAATTTTTGTGTAATAAATAATTGATGATAATGCATTTGAATATTTAGATTAAATGTTTTTTAAATTTTTATATAATATATAATTAATATTGTATTATGTGTGTCAGTAAATAATCCAAGGTTGAGAATAATAATAAGCAACAATCATGTATTAACTAACAAACAGATGAAAATAAAAATTTGATTGATAAAATTTTGATAGAAAAACAATAAAAAATAAACATTATGTATACAAGTTGAAAATAAAGATGGCGACATGATTATAAAATAGTTATTTATGTTTTGTAGAATAAAAGAAAAAAAAAAATATTCAATATTATAAAAATAAATATGTAAATATATATGTGAATTAAAATGTGACTCACTCTTGTCATTCATGACAGTACTTTGTTGATATTTAATTGTCACACTTGTCGTAAATATATTAATAAAAATATTCCATGGGTAATGGCCGCGTTCTCGAGTTTACACTGGTTTACACTTTACACTATGTAAAAAAAAAATAATAATATGAATATAGGGAATATAGGTTGCCAACTTGCCAGCTGTTGTCTAGGGACAATATAGCGACTTTTGACTTTATTTTATTGTTCTAATTTTTAGCCGCCATTTTGAAATTACGCGGAAAAATACAAAATTGTTTGTGGTGTTTTGGTCTGTTAAGTTTTGTTGTTTTCGTTTCATTATTATAAATATTAAAAAAAAAATGACATTGTTTATAATTTATTATTGTTTATTTTATTGTTTATAACAACAATGAAGAAAACTATTTTAAAATTATTCAAGGATCAATTTTATTGATTTACACAATTATTTTTTGGCCATTTGCAATTTATTAAATTACCCGAGAGTTATAAAATCGATCAAGACTAAATTAATTAATTAAAAATAATAATAATAATAATAATAATGACCGGCTTGATCCACTTCATATTTACATAGTTCATACTGCTTGCAACAAAGGGTTTTTTCATAAAAGTAAGAACTCATTTATAATTTTTATTAATTAAAATTGTTAAAATAATTTAATATGTGTTTTTTTTTTTTTTTTTTTCATTTTTTTTTACAATAAGTTGCGATAAAATTGAATTTATTATAGGTATACGAAATACTGAAATATATATACAAACTAACCACCATTTACTCCAATGGTGGAGTAATAATTTCCAATTCTTTTTTTTTTTTTTATTTTCATTTAAATAATTCTCGTACAGCTGATTATTAATTTTTATTTAATTATTTGTTTATAATTTTATTTAGATCGTCAGCAAATACAAGATTGCCAGGAGTTTATAAATCACTAATTAACAAATATTAAGTGTTGTTGGCTATATATATTGAAGAAAAAAATAATCACGTGAGTAACAAATTGTTTGTTAACATTTATATTAGAAAATTTATATTTATATTAAAAAATGATTAAAAAAGAAGACGAAGATGATGATGATGATAATGAGAGTGTCAATAGTGATGATGTCGATGAAATGATAAATAAATTAAGTGGTTCAAAAGATTTTGATGACCTTGATATTGCTGCTAAGATTAAAATTTGGCTGCTGTTGATTATATGGGTTTTGATGACGATGATGATGATGATAATAAACCTAAAAAATCATCAAATATATTTGGTAAATTTAAAACATCTGGTAAAAAAGGTGGTATTGATAGCAACGTATTTGTTGCTGCTGAAGAATTTGCTGAAATACTTGAAAAACAAGATCGTGTTAAAGGTCAATAGGTAAACAAGGTAGTTCTCATGCATGCATTTAGTGATGCTGATGGTGCTTCAGCAAAACAACTTGATTGGGAAATTAGTAAAAATTAAATAATTCAAGATAATCCAAAATATACACTATCAAGAATTATTGTATTAGTATCACAAGTTAAAGTATCAAAACAAAATCGAGTAATACATTTAATAATCTCACTAAGAGATTTATTTATTGATGATTTGTTACATCTAGAATATGATCTACTTAAATTTGAAGAACAAAATATAGATAAAATACCTGGAGCAAATGATCCAGCTCAATTTATAACAGATATACCAAGAAAAAGATTATTATCACATTGGTATTTTGAAGATCAATTACGTGAACAATATAAAAAATTTTTAACAAATTTATATCATCAGTTGCATCTGATACTGTTGATATTAATCGTGAAAAAGTTTTTTCTGTTATGACTGATTTATTAATTGGTAATTCAGAACAGGAACAAAAACTTCTTGAATTTATTATAAATAAAATTGATGATTCAAAATCAAAAGTTGCATCAAAAGCAGTATGTTGTTTAAATAAATTATTACATGAACATCCAGCAATGAAAGTTGTTGTATTAAAAGAAATTGAAAAACTTTTATTTAGACCAAATGTTGGACAACGTGCACAATATTATGCAATTTGTTTATTAGCACAATATGTACTTGATAAAGATGATGAATGTTCAACAACATTAATTGATCTTTATTTTGCATTTTTTAAAGCTTGTTTAAAAAAAGGTGAAGCAGATAGTAGAATGATGGCTGCAATATTAACTGGTGTTAATCGTGATTATCGTTTTGCAAATTTAAATATAATTAAATTAAATAAACATATTAATTCTGTTTATAAAGTTGTACATGTTGGATCATTTAATGTTTTATTAAATGCATTGAGTTTATTACATCAAGTTGTTGGTAATAATCCAGAACAAGAAAATATATTTTATCAGCATTTTATCGTAAATTATTTGATCCACAAATTGCAGTTGCACAAAAAAAAGCTGTATTTTAAAATTTATTATACAGAGTTATGATGAAAGATCAAAGTGTATCACGTGTATTTGCATTTATTAAACGTGTACTTCAAGTTTCAGCATATTTTCCAGCAAATATGACATGTGCTGTATTGTATAAAATGTGCTGTATTGTATAAAATGTTTCATTCCTATTTGCATAAAAAATAATACAAGATCAACGTATTGATTATTCTGGTAATCCATTAAAAGATTTAACAATGAGATTTTTAGATAGATATGTATTTAAAAATCCAAAAAAACTTGATGGTAAAATTATTGATAATACAAATGATTCACATCCATGTGTTGCTTGATACTTTAACTTGTGATACTAATGCAACAATTCTTGATAGTGTATATTTTGGATTATCTTGAATAAGAATTATCTTGAATTTTTTGATTTTTACTAATTTCCCAATCAAGTTGTTTTGCTGAAGCACCATCAGCATCACTAAATGCAAGAGAACTACCTTGTTTACCTTGACCTTTAACACGACCTTGTTTTTCAAGCATTTCAGCAAATTCTTCAGCAGCAACAAATACATTGCTATCAATACCACCTTTTGTTACCAGATGCTTTAAATTTAACAAATATATTGGATGATTTTTTAGTTCAACACCATTTTTTGGTGTACTTTTAAGTGTCCATCAATAAAAACTTTGTTCTGAATAAAAAATAAATTTGATTTTTTTTTAAAATTTTGTTTATAAGTGTCGAAAAAAATTATTATAATAATTATAGTTTTAAATTTATTATATTTTTAATAATTAGAATGTCGATACATTTTCGTAGATTTATTATTTATTTAATATACATTTGTCTAATTTCTAATCATTATTATTATTATTATTATTATTATTATTATTATTATTATTATTATTATCATTTTACTGATTATTTGGTTTAAAAAATAGTTTTTTTGAACATAATTAATATTTATATATTTAAAAAATATAAATACTTAAATAGTAATTTTTATTTTTTCAGAAAACCATGCCTTCGAAAAACAAAAAAAAAAATCATTCCAAATCACCAGACAAAGCAGCTGTTTTGTATGCTGGAAATCCCAAGTATGAATCAATGTCATCAGAAAGTATTGTGCGTCATATTATGAAATTATCAGGAAAAGTTAAGACTCAAGATGACGTTAAGAAATTAAATAAAGAATTCAATTTGGCTAATCAAATATTACGTGAACGATACAAAAAAAAATCATTCACAGAATTATTTACATCAAAAATTAATGATGTAGTCAAGATATTTATCAGAAACCCAGAAGATTTTCCATCTATGGATACCATGATGGTTTTAAAACATATCAATAATTTGTATGCTGGAAGGAGTTTCACACATGGTGTTATTTCACCAGCCATGATATTTATTAATGATATATTTGTACAAGCAAAAATTAAAACAAATATTGATATCTCAAAAGGGCTCTTCCTAGCACAAATTCAAACAAATATAATTGAAAAATGTCACAAGAATTGGCCGAGTGTGTTAATCACACCTCTAATTGATTTTTTGTTAGGAGTAGTATATGTAACATCGATGGAAAAAAATAAAGTAACACCTAAAACATATGAAAAATTTCAATATTTAAAAGATTTTCCATATTCTTTAAACAAGAATTTTATTATTGATTTTGAAGATGCAAAAATTGAAGAAAAAGATTTAATAGAGACAATAGATGAAGATCTTCATCTATTAAAATCTTTTGTATTAAGCATTCATTTGTTATACAAACTAAAAAATTACAAATCTTCTTGGGCAATCAATAAAAAATTGAATTATTATACATTTGCTATTGAGTTAATAAAAACCTCTCAACAATATCAATTCTTTCCTGATGACATTGGCAGACATTTGGAACCAATTGTTAATGAGTTCATTCAATTGGAAATGAATCTTAAGCCAAACGATGATATAAAACAAACAGATGTGTAAGTATACGTTAGACATTAATTATAGACATTAATTAAATATTAAATTAATATTTAATTCTTCATTTTCAGAACAAATGAAGAATATTGTTATTGTAAACAGAAAGATTACATCTCGAAAAACCGAATGGTTGCATGTGATGGAGTTGGCTGCAAAATTGTATGGTTCCATTTCGAGTGTGTGGGTTTGACAAAAAAACCAAAACAAAAGAAATGGTACTGTTCAGATCAGTGTCGTCCAGTTAAAGATTAAAGCCTTACAATAATTTCTGCTTCACTCAAAAAATAAAACAAAATTATATAAATAAATTTTTATTAAATATTTATATGATTAAAATTATCATCAACTTTATATAATTTAGCTTCATTAATACGTTTTTTTCTACTTCTATTTTTTCGTATAAAATTAACAAAATTAGTGGATAAAAAAATTTAAACTTTCTGTTACTATAATTAAAACAAAAAACAAACAAAATAATATTAATCAAAAGTTTTGTAAGTTGCCATAATATAAAGTATGACTCATATGTCTAAAATATAATTTAAGACAGTCATAAATTATTTGATATTAGTAAAATGTATTTGAAAGAATAATAAAAATTACCTCAGGTCAAAGAATATAGTATTTTTCATTATTTTTTAAACTTTTTGCTTCATTTTCTTCAATAAAATCTGCTTCAAGTTTTGTTGCACTACGAGTGTCTTTGCCAGATTGAATCCAAGTTTAATAAATATTCATAAAAATTATATCACCAAGACCACCTAAAGATATATGATCTGTAAAAAAAAAAATAATTTCATTTTGAATAAGTATATAAAATCAAAATTAACGAACATGGTATAAAATTTATTTGAAAAATTAAAAAAAAACAAGGATTGTAAAATAAAAAAATAAAAAAAAGGAGAATTCTTCGTGGTTGATTGCCTGTTATTATTATTATTATGTGGTATCGCTTGAAACTATTTATTGTTTTAATTAACATGATTCGAAACCACCGGGTTATTCTTCCTCCCATGTCAATAAAATGTATATTTATTTAGCCAGAACATTTGAAAAAACAAATTAAACAGAATAGTGTGCAAATGAAAAAAATATAAATAAAATATATTATAAAATGTTTGAAGATACTTTGATGAGTGTAAAGTTGAGAATATATATTAATTTATTAAAATAAAATTCAGGATAATTATGTATTTGTTTTTTTTTTTTTTTCTTACTTGTTCAACTTTTTTTCTAAATATTGGATTACCAGTAACGTCACTCAAATAAGAAAATTCAAAGATGCAATTATTTCTGAAAGTATACTACTACAGCCACGGCTAGCCCAACCATGATTTCTGCTTCGCTAAAAAATTAAATTAAATAAAATTATAAATAAAATTTTATTGTTCAATGTATGACATTAAATTTATAATTTATCATCAGCTTTCATATATTTTAATTTCATTTGAAATATATTAACAAATTTTTTTTCTAATTTTTTTTTATCTCGTATAAAATTAACAAAATTTTCACTAAAATTGGTTGTAAATATTTATTTTTTACTTTATAATTAGTTTAAAAGATAAAAAAAAATTTCAACTATATAGTACTATAATTAGAAAAAAAAAAAAAAACAAACAGAGTAATATTAATCAAAGTTTTCGGAAAAAAAAAAAATGAATAAATCAAGTCTAATGAAATAAGCTTCATAATTTTTATGACATAAAAAAAAAAGTATATAAAATACAAAATATTTATTTTTTAAATTACTTATGTCAAGAATAAAATGCCATAATAACTTTTTTTTTAATCAATTTTTTTTTACTTTATTCTTCATTAAATTGAGATTTTTTAAATTATTATTATTATTATTTTAATAACAACTTACTCCATTATAAAGATTGATGAGTGAATGTGGTTTTCCAGTTTTTGTTTCAAATGCTGGCAGCATTCGTTCACCAATTTGTAAAGTCTTTTCGCGAAACATTTTGTCACCGGTTAAAGCAAAAGACGTCAAAAGACTTCCCAAAAAAGGAATGTTTATCTCAAACAAAGACAGTTCTGAATAGTGGAACAAAATAAAATATAAATATACAAACAATAAACAAAAGAAAAAAACAATAAATCAAATTGTATTGTTTAAAACAATATGGAAAAAAAACCAGTTGATATGAAATTCATAAAAAGTAAAATAATAATTTATAGGTATATAAAATTATATTTTCTATTGTTATTATCATTTTTTGTAAAATCTAAGTGTGTATTTGAAATTTATTTTTATTTTTTCGTTTACTAGGAGCGTCATTAGTAATGACTCATTACATTTATATTATGACTTTTTTTTTTTTTTGATGTGATAAATATTTTTTTTTTTTGATCTTACACTATTATATACGACAGAAAGGAAAAAGAAAAAAAAATATTTATTAACAATAACGAGCTCGTATCTCACAGTGGCACCAGAGTTCTCATTAATTATTTAGTAATTGTCAATATAATCAGGATTTTATAAACTCCTGATACCTTTTTATCACTGTTTATTTATATTTATTTATTTTTTTCAAATAATATTATATTTTAATACAATAGTATATCTAACATTATTATTCTAATTGAAATTAATAGTGATAATTTGATAAAAATATGTAATATATGTGTAAGTATGGTAGTGACATACATTATTTTATACCAAGTATAAATGGAACATTGTGTGGTAACTTTAACATTTTTTTAATTAAGGATTCAGTGACGTGACTATATAATCAAGAAGATGGAGACATTTTATGTTTAAATTTTACTGAAACTTTGGCTTTAATTCTTAAAAAGGACAATATTTGTTTCTTTTTGGACGGCAACGGTTGTTATAATCAATAAATGGAAATCCAGAATTTCTTAGCAGCAGAGATAAATCATCATCGTCAACTACGCTGAAGCTGGCAAGTTCATTTGGTTCATCCCAATTAGTTTGTATCTGCAAAAAAAATTATTCATGAGTATATATATATATATATATTTAAAGAATTTTCATTGTTTTTTGTTTGTTGTAATAGATAAAAACTTAAACTTACACGAGCGATTGCGTCTGGACTTTTCGAGATTCCACATGCAAACATGTTATGATTATAAAATTTCAATTCAAGCAATGTATCAGAAACGCAACTCAATGAATCGATTAAATTAATAGGTATAAATTCTTCTCTATAAGTTGAAAATTCAATTCTTAATACCTCCAGTTTAAATAGGCGTGAAAATACATTAACTAATATTTTTGGATCAACATACTGGAATCTCATGCAAAGTTTTTCCAGGTTTGGACAAGATTCATTGATAACTGGTGCTATGTTACAATGACCATAAGCTGTTAAATTTATTTCTGTTAAATAACGACCACATTTATGGAGTAGCGAACTCACAAAACTAAATGCTTTATCGGGTGAAAATTTAAAGTACAGTGCACACCGATTACTATCTGCAAAAGTTTGTCTAAGTTCTTTTACATTATTCCAAGAATATCCAAGGGCGTTTTTCCATTTTTTACATACTAAAAAAATAAATTAATTGTCATTACTAAATATAATTTTTTAAATTAAATAATTGATATGTTGTAATAATAATTATTTTACCCAGCGCAACTTTTGGTCTTTCAAATGGTGACAAGTACATGAATATTTCAGCCAGGCAATCATCATTGACACGGTTCATTATAATATTTTCGACGTATGAATCGTCATCTCGATACACATAGTATTCCTAAAAAGAATAAGCAATTTTTATAAATATATTTAATATAACGATATAATTTAAAAACTAATTCATCTGGGGTGCGTTCCAGTAGGGAATCGCAGTCTTGTTTTTTGCGCATGTGTTAACTGCAAATGTTTTTTGGACTAACCTCATTATCTTTTTTGGAATATTTCGATGTGTTATTTGTTGCCTTATATTTTTTTAGAATAATCGGTTTTACAAAATATCTTGGGTTCCTGTAAAATTCGGTTCGACTCATATTTAATAAAATTAAAACGGGGTATCCACTATAACCAAGTTGTGTTCTAATAAAGGCGCTTTGACTGTTTTATCCTTCCGTGAGCTAATGTGTGATGAGAATATGCAACTTGATATCAAGAATATTGACATAATGAGTAATGGCCAATGGTGTGCGGTGGTGTGCGGACATACCGATTTACACCGATTCACATAAACGAGAGGGAGAGAGAGAGAAAGAGAGGAAGACGATTAAACGATAACGTGGGTCGTTAAAGGCCCCATTTAAAACAAAAGAGGCAATCTGCGCCAATTACTTATAATAAATAAGTTACTGTAGAATAAAAAAAAAAAAAAAAGGAAAATTGAAAATTTTTCGTAGCCTGTTATTACTATTATTATTATTATTATTATGTGGTATCTCCTGAAACTATTTATTGTTTTAATTGACATAATTCGATAACACCGGTAGAGTTTATTTGGAATTTGTACTAAGGTTGTCCCTACTTGCCAGTTTTTGGACGAATAAAATTTGGATATAAACCTTTCGGTTTATCAAGATCTTTCAATACTCTTCTTACTTGTTCAACTTTTTTTCCGAATATTGGATTACCAGTAATGTCACCCGAACAAGAAAATTCAAGATGTATTGAAACATTTTCCGAAAGTATATACACAGCCACTGCTGGCCCAACCATGATTTCTGCTTCGCTAAAAAAATTAAATTAAATAAAATTATAAATAAAATTTTATTGTTCAATGTATGACATTAAATTTATAATTTATCATCAGCTTTTATATATTTTAATTTCATTTGAAATATTAACAAATTTTTTTTTCTAATTTATTTTCTAATTTTTTTTTATCTCGTATAAAATTAACAAAAATTTCACTAAAAGTGGTTGTATATATTTATTTTTCACTTTATAATTAGTTCAGAGGATAAAAAAATTTCTAATTTTGTAATACTATAATTAGAAAAAGAAAAAAACGAAGTAATATTAATCAAAGTTTTTGAAAAAAAAAAAAAAAAAATGAATAAATAGTCTAATGAAAATAGCTTCATAATTTTAACAACATAAAGAAAGAAGTATATAAAATACAAAATATTTATTTTTTAAATTATGTGAAAAAAAAAATTGCCGTAATGACCTTTTTTCAATCAATTTTTTTTTCTTCTATTCTTTATTAAATTGAGATTTTATTTATTATTATTATTATTTTACTAACAACTGACTTCAGTGTAAAAACTGATGGGTATTTCCAGTTTTTGTTTCAAATACTGGTATCATTCGTTTACCAATTTGTAAAGCTTTTTTAGGAAACATTTTGCGTTAAATTGTCAGACCATATTCATTTATTATTTTTCTTTTTCAACGATATAACCAGCTCGTATATCACAGTGGCACCAGAGTTCTCATTAAATTTAGTAATTGTCAATATAATCAGGATTTTATAAACTCCTGATACTTCTTTATTAGTGTTTATATATTTATAGTTATTTATTTTTTTCAAATAATATTATATTTTAATACAATAGTATATCTAACATTTATTTTTTATTTGGAAATTAATAGTTGTAATTTGATCAAATTTTGTAATATATGTTTAAATATGGTAGTGATTCATATCATTTTATACCAAGTATATAAATGAAACACGTAACTCCAACGTTTTTTTTCGACTTATCTGCTGCTAATTTGTTGAATAATTCACAACTTATACCTGATTCTACAATGTATAAAAATCTTCTACATTTTAAAAATTTTCGTGACTGAATCATCAGTAATTTTATTACTGTGTGGTAAATTTAACATTTTTTCAGTTGAGGATTCAGTGACGTGACTATACATATATGACCGGAAAGATAATATATTATATTATGTTTAAATTTGGCAATAAAGACTTTGGCTGTGATTCTTAAAAAGAACAATCTTCGTCTTCTTCTGGATAGTAACAGTTGTTATAATCAATAACTTGTAATCCAGAATTTCTTAGCAGTATAGATAAATCATCATCAATCGATGGTTTAAATCGAGAGCGCGTGCAATGTGCAATTGGTTCTGCCGAAATAATTTGTCTCTGAAAAAGAAATTATATTCACATATTTAAGTACATATATTTGAAGAATTTTCATTGGTTTTCATTTTTTTGTAATAGATATAAACTCAAACTTACACAAGTGATTGCTTTTGGAGTTCTATAGTTTTCATATATGAGCAATGTATCATCATAAAATTTTAGTTCAGTCAATGTATCAGAAACGCAGCTCAATGAATCGATTAAATTAATAGGTATAAATTTTTCTTTACAGCTTGAAAAATCAATTCTTAAAATTTTCAATTTGAAGAGACGTGAAAATACATTAACTAGTATTTTTGGATCAACATACTGGAATCTCATGCAAAGTTTTTTCAAGTTTGGACAAGATTCATTGATAACTGGTGCTATGTTACAATGACCATAAGCTGTTAAATTTATTTTTGTTAAATAACGACCACATTTATGAAGCAGCGATCTGACAAAACTAAATGTTTTATGGGGTAAAAAATGTAAGTACATAGCACACCGACTAGTATCTACAGAAGATTTTTTAAGTTTTTTTACATTGATCCAAGAATATCTAAGAGCGTTTTTCCATTTCTTGCATACTAAAAAAATAAATTAATGGTCATTACTAAATAATTTTTTAATCTAAATGATTGATATGTTGTCACAATTATCATATAATATATACCTAATGCAACTTTTGGTCTTTCAAATGGTGACAAGTACATGAATATTTCAGCCAGGCAATCGTCATTGACACGGTTCATTATCATATTTTCGACGTAGGAATCGTCATCTCGATACACATAGTATTCCTAAAAATGAATAACCACCATTTATATATTTAATAACGATATAATTTAATAATAATTATTTATAATTATTTACATGCATGTTTAACTGCAGTTTTTTTTTTGGACTAACCTCATTATCCTTCTTGTCTAGGGAATATTTTGATGTGTTATTTGTTGCTTTACATTTTTTTAGAATGATCGGTTTTACAAAATATCTTGGGTACCTGTAAAATTCGGTTCGGCTCATATTAATCAAAATTAAAAGGGGTATCTACTATAACCAAGTTGTGTTCTAATAAAGGAGCTTTGGCTGTTTTAATCTTCCGTGTGCTAATGTCTAATGATGTCTAATGAGAATATGCAACTTGATATCAAGAATATTGACATAATGAGTAATGGCCAATGGTGTGTGGACTGTGTGGGCATACCGATTCACACCGATTCACACAGATTTACATGAACGAAAGATAGAGAGAGAGCAAGACGAGTAAGCGATAACGTGGGTCGCCGAAGGTAAATATTCAAAACAAAATAGACAATCTGCGACAATTACCAATAATAAAAACAAGGTCTGTAAAATAAAAAAAAAAAAAGAAGAATTAAAAATTCTTCGTTGTCGATTGCCTATTATTATTTTTATTATTATGTGGTATCTCCTGAAACTATCTGTACTGTATTGTTTTAATTGACATGATTCGATACCACCGGTTTATTCTTTTTCCCATGTCAATGAAACGTATCATATGTTTATTCGGCCAGAAAATTTGAAAAACAAATGAAACAAAATAGTGTGCAAATAAAAAAAATATAAATAAAATATTTTATAAAATTATTGAAGATACTTTGTTAAGGGTAAATTTGAGAATAAAATTCAGGATGATGGTGTAATTTGTTTTTTTTTTTGTTTAAATTCAGTTGGAATTTGTACTTACGTTGTCCCTACTTGCCAGTTTTTGGATGAATAAAAATTGGATATGAAACTTTTGGTTTATCTTTCCGTACTCTTCTTACTTGTTCAACTTTTTTTCTGAATATTGGATTACCAGTAATGTCACTCAAATAAGAAAATTCAAGAAATTAAATTAAATAAAATTATAAATAAAATTTTATTATTCTATGCATGACATTGAATTTATAATTTATCATCAGCTTTTATATATTTTAATTTCATTTGAAATATTGATACATTTTTTTTCTACTTTATAATTAGTTTAAAGGATAAAAAAAATTTCAATTTTATAGTACTATAATTAGAAAAAAAAAAAAAACCAAGTAATATTAATCAAAGTTTTTGGAAAAAAAAAGAATAAATAAAGTTTAATGAAGATAGCTTCATAATAAAATTATTTTAATAACATGAAGAAAAAAAGTAGATAAAATGCAAAATATTTATTTTATTTAAAATTATGTCAAAAATAAATTTCCGTAATGACTTTTTTTGAATCAATTTTTTTTTCTTTCATTCTTCATTTAATTGAGATTTTATTTACTATTATTTTTATCACAAAACAAACATTAAACAAAAGGAAAAAAAATAAATCAAATTGTACTTTGTTTGAAACAATATGACAAAAAAAAACCAGTTCATATGAAATTCATAAAAAATAAAATAAAAATTTATATTTAATTCATCAAATAATTATTTTAAAAAACGAAAAATAAAATTTATCCATCTGTTACTTTTGTGTTAAATTGTCAGAACTTATTCATTTATTTTTCTTTTTTTTTAATAATAACCAGCTCGTATATTACAGTGGCACCAGAACTCTCATTATTTAGTAATTGTCAATATAATCAGGATTTTATAAACTCCTCATACCTTTTTATTTCTGTTTATATTTATATTTATTTATTTTTTTCAAATAATATTATATTTTAATACAATAGTATATCTAACATTATTTTAATTGGAAATTAATAGTTGTAATTTTATCAAAATATGTAATATACGTTTAAATATGGTAGTGATTCATATCATTTTATACCAAGTATATAAATGAAACACGTTACTCCAACATTTTTTTCTGCTACTGCTGCTTTTTTGTTAAATAATTCACAAGTTATAGCTGGTTCTACAATGTATAAAAATTTTCTACATTTTAAAATTTTCGTGACTGAATCATCAGTAATTTTATTACTGTGTGGTAAATTTAACATTTTTCCAGTTGAGGATTCAGTGATGTGACTGTATATGATCGGAAAGATAATATATTGTATTATGCCCAAATTTTATTTATTAAGACTTTGGCTTAGACTCTTAAAAAGGACAATATTTGTTTTTTTCTGAACGGCAAAGGTTTTTATAATCGATGGCTAGTAATCCAGAATTTCTGAACTGCAGAGATAAATCATCATCATTAATTAAGTTGATCCTGTCAATTTTATTTGGTTCTGCCCAATCGGTTTGTAGCTGCAAAAGAAATTATTCATAAGTATACATTAATTTAAAGAATTTTCATTGTTTTTTGTTTTTTGTAATAGATATAAACTTAAACTTACACGAGCGATTGCTTCTGGAGTTTTAAAGATTCCACATACGAACATGTTATGATTATAAAATTTCAGTTCGAGCAATGTATCAGAAACGCAACTCAATGAATCGATTAAATTAATAGGTATAAATTCTACTCTATAACTTGAAAATTCAATTCTTAATACTTCCAGTTTGAATAGGCGTGAAAATACATTAACTAATATTTTAGGATCAACATACTGGAATCTCATGCAAAGTTTTTCCAGGTTTGGACAAGATTCATTGATAACTGGTGCTATGTTACAATGACCATAAGCTGTTAAATTTATTTCTGTTAAATAACGACCACATTTATGAAGCAGCGAACTAACAAAACTAAATGCTTTATCGGGTGAAAATTTTAGGTACAGTGCACACCGATTATTATCTGCAAAAGTTTGTCTAAGTTCTTTTACATTATTCCAAGAATATCCAAGGGCGTTTTTCCATTTTTTGCATACTAAAAAAAATAAATTAATGGTTATTACTAAGTAATTTTTTGAATTAAATAATTGATATGTTGTAATAATAATTATTTTACCCAGCGCAACTTTTGGTCTTTCAAATGGTGACAAGTACATGAATATTTCAGCCAGGCAGTCATCATTGACACGGTTCATTATCATATTTTCGACGTATGAATCGTCATCTCGATACACATAGTATTCCTAAAAAGTGTAATCAATATTTATAAATATATTCAATTTAAAAATTAATCGGGGAGCGTTCCAGTAGAGGATCGCGGTCTTTTTTTTGCGCATGTGTTAACTGCAAATGTTTTTTGGACTAACCTCATTATCTTTTTTGGAATATTTCGATATGTTATTTGTTGCCTTATATTTTTTTAGAATGATCGGTTTTACAAAATATCTTGGGTACCTGTAAAATTCGGTTCGACTCATATTTAATAAAATTAAAACGGGGTATCCACTATAACCAAGTTGTGTTCTAATAAAGGAGCTTTGGCTGTTTTAATCTTCCGTGTGCTAATGTCTAATGAGAATATGCAACTTGATATCAAGAATATTGACATAATGAGTAATGGCCAATGGTGTGTGGACATACCGATTCACACCGATTCACACTGATTCACATGAACGAGAGAGAGAGAGAGAGAGAGAAGATTAAACGATAACGTGGGTCGTTAAAGGCAATTATTCAAAACAAAATAGACAATCTGCGACAATTACTTATAATAAATAAGTTACTATCAATAAAAACAAGAACTGTAGAATAGAAAAAAAAAAAAGGAGAATTAAAAATTTTTCGTGGTCGGTTGCCCGTTATTATTATTATTATTATTATTATTATTATTATTATTATTATGTGGTAACACCAGTAGAGTTTATTTGCAAATTGTACTGAGATTGTCCCTACTTGCCTGTTTTTGGATGAATAAAATTTGGATACAAACCTTTTGGTTTATCAAGATCTTTTAATACTCTTCTTACTTGTTCAACTTTTTTTCCGAATATTGGATTACCAGTAATCTCACCCGAACAAGAAAATTCAAGATGTATTGAAACATTTTCCGAAAGTATATACACAGCCACTGCTGGTTATCATCAGCTTTTATATATTTTAATTTCATTTGAAATATTAATAAATTTTTTTTCTGATTTTTTTTATCTCGTATAAAATTCACAAAAATTTCACTAAAAATCTAATGAAAATAGCTTCATAATTTTAACAACATCAAGAAAAAAAGTATATAAATTACAAACTATTTATTTTTTAAATTATGCCAAAAATAAATTACCATAATGACTTTTTTTTTAATTAATTTTTTTTTTACTTTATTCTCGATTAAATTGAGATTTCATTTATTATTAGAAGTACGATTTTTATAACAACTTACTCTATAGTGTAAAGATTGATGAGTGAATGTGGTATTCCAGTTTTCGTTTCAAATGCTGGCAGCATTCGTTCACCAATTTGTAAAGCTTTTCACAAATCATTTTATCACCAGCAAAGGACGTCAAGAGACTTCCCAAAAAACGAATGTTTATCTTAAACAAAGACATTTCTGAATCCTCTAACAAAATAAAATATAAATAAACATATACATTAAACAAAAAGGAAAACAATAAATCAAATTGGACTTTGTTTAAAACGATATGAAAAAAAAACCAGTTCATATGAAATTCATAAAAAGTAAAATTAAAATTTATAAATAAAATTATATGTTATATTTTTATTATCATTTTTTGCAAGATCTAAGTGTGTATTTGAAATTTATTTTTATTTTTTTGTTTACTAGGAGCGTCAACGATGAATAATGATCATTACATTTTTATTATTAATTTTTTTATATATCGCAGAAGTTCTTTTATCTTGTTTTTACATTAACTGTCTAATAATTCATCAAATAATTATTTTAAAAAACGAAAAATAAAATTTATCCATCTGTTACTTTTGTGTTAAATTGTCAGACCATATTCATTTATTATTTTTCTTTTTTAACGATAACTAGCTCGTATATCACACATATCGTATGGCACCGGGGCTCTTATTATTTAGTAATTGTCAATATAATCAGGATTTTATAAACTCCCCATACCTTTTTATTACTGTTTATATTTATATTTATTTATTTTTTTCAAATAATATCATATTTTAATACAATAGTATATCTAACATTTATTTTTTAATTGGAAATTAATAGTTGTAATTTGATCAAAATATGTAATATATGATTGTCATTCATATTATTGAAATGAAACACGTAACTTTAACTTTTTTTTTAACTTCAACTTGTTATTTCAAATATATAAATAATAAATAATTCACAAGTTATAGCTAATTCTACAATGTAAAAATCTTCTACATTTTAAAAATTTTCATGACTGAATCATCAGTAATTTTATTACTGTGTGGTAAATTTAACATTTTTTCAGTTGAGGATTCAGTGACGTGACTATATATGACCGGAAAGATAATATATTATATTATGTTTAAATTTGACAATAAAGACTTTGGCTGTGATTCTTAAAAAAGACAATGTTTGTTTTTTTTTGGACAGTAACAGTTGTTATAATCAATAGCTTGTAATCCAGAATTTCTTAGCTGTAGAGATAAATCATCATCAATTGATGGTTTAAATCGAGAGCGTGTGCAATGTGCAATTGGATCTGCCGAAATAATTTGTCTCTGCAAAAGAAATTATACTCATAAGTACATATATTTAAAGAATTTTCATTAGTTTTCATTTTTTTGTAATAGATATAAACTCAAACTTACACAAGTGATTGCTTTTGTAGTTCTATAGTTTTCATATATGATGCGTCCATAATTATAAAATTTTAGTTCAGTCAATGTATAAGAAACGCAACTCAATGAATCGATTAAATTAATAGGTATATAGTTTTCTCTACTGCTTGAAAATTGAATTCTTAAAATTTTTAATTTAAAAAGACGTGAAAATACATTAACTAGTATTTTTGGATCAACATGCTGGAATCTCATGCAAAGTTTTTCGAGGTTTGGACAAGATTCATTGATAACTGGTGCTATGTTACAATGACCATAAGCTGTTAAATTTATTTTTGTTAAATAACGACCACATTTATCAAGCAGCGATCTGACGAAACTAAATGTTTTATGGGGTAAAAATTGTAAGTACATAGCACACCGACTAGTATCTACAAAAGATTTTTTAAGTTTTTTTACATTGATCCAAGAATATCTAAGAGCGTTTTTCCATTTTTTGCATACTAAAAAAATAAATTAATGGTCATTACTAAATAATTTTTTAAATTAAATGATTGATATGTTGTCACAATTATCATATCATATATACCTAATGCAACTTTTGGTCTTTCAAATGGTGACAAGTACATGAATATTTCAGCCAGGCAATCGTCATTGACACGGTTCATTATCATATTTTCGACGTAGGAATCGTCATCTCGATACACATAGTATTCCTAAAAAAGAATAACCACCATTTATATATTTAATAATAATTATTTATAACTATTTACATGCATGTTTAACTGCAGTTTTTTTTTGGACTAACCTCATTATCCTTCTTGTCTAGGGAATATTTTGATGTGTTATTTGTTGCTTTACATTTTTTTAGAATGATCGGTTTTACAAAATATCTTGGATACCTGTAAAATTCGGTTCGACTCATATTAATCAAAATTAAAAGGGGTATCTACTATAACCAAGTTGTGTTCTAATAAAGAAGCTTTGGCTGTTTTAATCTTCCGTGTGCTAATGTCTAATGAGAATTTGCAACTTGATATCAAGAATATTGATATTGACATAATATAATGAGTAATGGCCAATGGTGTGTGGACTGTGTGGGCCAGTGTGGGCATACCGATTCACACCGATTCACATGAACGAGAGAGAGAGAGAGAGAGAGAGAGACGATTAAACGATAACGTGGGTCGTTAAAGGCAATTATTCAAAACAAAATAGACAATCTGCGACAATGACATATACAAATACTAATAATAAAAAAAAGGACTGTAGAATAAAAAAAAAAAAAAAAAGGAGAATTAAAAATTTTACGTGGTCGGTTGCCCATTATTATTATTATTATGTGGTAACACCAGTAGAGTTTATTTGCAAATTGTACTGAGATTGTCCCTACTTGCCTGTTTTTGGATGAATAAAATTTGGATACAAACCTTTTGGTTTATCAAGATCTTTTAATACTCTTCTTACTTGTTTAACTTTCTTCCGAATATTGGATTACTAGTAATATCACCCAAACAAAAAAATTTAAGATGTATTGTACTAATTTCCGAAAGTATATATACACAGCCACTGCTAGCCCAACCATGATTTCTGCTTCGCTAAAAAATTAAATTAAATAAAATTATAAATAAAATTTTATTATTCAATGTATGACATTAAATTTATAATTTATCATCAGCTTTCATATATTTTAATTTCATTTGAAATATTTATAAATTTTTTTTCTAACTTTTTTTTATCTCGTATAAAATTCATAAAAATTTCACTAAAAGTCTAATGAAAATAGCTTCATAATTTTAACAACATAAAGAAAAAAGTATATACATTACAAACTATTTATTTTTTAAATGATGTCAAAAATAAATTGCCATAATGACTTTTTTTTTTAATTGAATTTTTTTTTCTTAATTCTTCATTATATTGAGATTTTATTTATTATTATTATTATTACTATTTTTATAACAACTTACTCCAGTGTAAAAATTAATGAGTGAATTTGGTTTTTCAGTTTTCGTTTCAAATGCTGGCAGCATTCGTTCACCAATTTGTAAAGCCTTTTCACGAAACATTTTATTACCAGTTAAAGCAAAAGACGTCAAGAGACTTTCCAAAAAACGAATGTTTATCTCAAACACAGACATTTCTAAATCCTGTAACAAAATAAAATATTATTAAACAAACAATAACCAAAAGAAAAAAACCATAAATCAATTTGTATTTTGTTTAAAAAAATATGAAAAAACCAGTTGAATTGAAATTGATTTATTTTCTTGTGTTGCTTGCTAGAGGCGTCATTATATTTTGATTATGACTTTTTTTTTCGATGTGATAAATATTTTTTTTCTTAATAATTTTTTCTATTATATACGGCAGAAAAAAAAAAGGAAAAAATATTTAAAATACATGCTAGGGAAAAATATTTCAAATTATTAATTTTTTTTATATACATCGGAGAAATTCTTTTATCTTGTTAACATAAATTGTCTAATAATTCAGTTTAATATCAGATAATTATTTTAAAAAACGAAAAATAAAATTCATCAATCTGTTACTTTTGTGTTAAATTGTCAGAACTTATTCATTTATTTTCTTTTTTTTTAATAATAACCAGCTCGTATATTACAGTGGCACCAGAGCTCTCATTATTTAGTAATTGTCAATATAATCAGGATTTTATAAACTCCTGATACCTCTTTATTACTGTTTATATTTATATTTATTTATCTTTTTCAAATACAATGGTATTATATCTAACTTGATTATTTCAATTGAAAATTAATAGTTGTAATTTGATCAAAATATGTAATATATGTTTAAGTATGGTAGTGATTCATATTATTTTATACCAAGTATAAATGAAACACGTAACTTCAACGTTTTTTTTGTTAAATAATTCACAAGTTATAGCTGATTCTACAATGTAAAAATCTTCTAGTTGAGGATTCAGTGATGTGACTGTATATGATCGGTAAGATAATATATTATATTTTTGTTTAAATTTTATTTACTAAGACTTTGGCTTTGACTCTTAAAAAGGACAACATTTGTTTTTTTCTGGACGGCAAAGGTTTTTATAATCAATGGCTAGTAATCCAGAATTTCTTAGCTGCAGAGATAAATCATCATTATCAATTATGTTGATCCTGCCAATTTTATTTGGTTCTGCCCAATCAGTTTGTATCTGCAAAAGAAATTATTCATAAGTATACATATATTTAAAGAATTTTCATTGTTTTTTGTTTTTTGTAATAGATATAAACTTAAACTTACACGAGCGATTGCTTCTGGAGTTTTAAAGATTCCAATTACGAACATGTTATGATTATAAAATTTCAGTTCGAGCAATGTATCAGAAACGCAACTCAATGAATCGATTAAATTAATAGGTATATATTTTTTTCTATAGCTTGAAAATTCAATTCTTAATACCTCCAGTTTTAATAGGCGTGAAAATACATTAACTAATATTTTAGGATCAACATACTGGAATCTCATGCAAAGTTTTTCCAGGTTTGGACAAGATTCATTGATAACTGGTGCTATGTTACAATGACCATAAGCTGTTAAATTTATTTCTGTTAAATAACGACCACATTTATGGAGTAGCGAACTCACAAAACTAAATGCTTTATCGGGTGAAAATTTTAGGTACAGTGCACACCGATTATTATCTGCAAAAGTTTGTCTAAGTTCTTTTACATTATTCCAAGAATATCCAAGGGCGTTTTTCCATTTTTTGCATACTAAAAAAAAATAAATTAATGGTTATTACTAAGTAATTTTTTGAATTAAATAATTGATATGTTGTAATAATAATTATTTTACCCAGCGCAACTTTTGGTCTTTCAAATGGTGACAAGTACATGAATATTTCAGCCAGGCAATCATCATTGACACGGTTCATTATCATATTTTCGACGTATGAATCGTCATCTCGATACACATAGTATTCCTAAAAAGTGTAATCAATATTTATAAATATATTCAATTTAAAAATTAATCGGGGAGCGTTCCAGTAGAGGATCGCGGTCTTTTTTTTTTTGCGCATGTGTTAACTGCAAATGTTTTTTGGACTAACCTCATTATCCTTTTTGTCTAGGGAATATTTTGATGTGTTATTTGTTGCTTTACATTTTTTTAGAATGATCGGTTTTACAAAATATCTTGGGTACCTGTAAAATTCGGTTCGGCTCATATTCAATAGAAGAGCTTTTTTATTCTTTCGTGAACTGATGATAATATGCAAGAATAGGAGACTATTTATAATGACTAATGAGTAACGGTGTGTGGACTGTGCGGACAAGTGTAAACACACCAGTTCACATGAACGAGAGAGAGAAAGGCGACTAAACGATAACGCGTGTCGCTAGTTTGCTAGTAATGTAAATATTCAAAACAAAATAGACAATCTGCGACAATTACTAATAGAGCTGGTATTTTATTATTAAAAACGGCAATGCGAAAATGAATGTAGCACTTGTCAATAATTAGGAGTTTACTTTTTTATGACTTTATCTATTCAATTTTTCTTAAAATAATATTATATTTAAGATTAAAATTGAATTTACTAAAAATAACATTAAATTTTAATAAATAGAAGGTGAATTATTTTATCAGACTATTACAATATATTTGAATAATTTTAATGTTTAATAAATATGCATTATGACGTGTTGCTACAATGTCATTTTGAGGAGCTGCGTTTTTTCATAACCATTTTTTTGTAAATTTATAGTTTGTTTGTTATTAAAAATGGTAATGGAAATAAATTTATGTTAGTACTTGTCAATAATCAAAAGTTTACCTTTTTATTACTCTATTTATTTTGTTTTTTAAAATAATATTATATCTAACTTTATATTGAAACTTTTTAACTGAAAATAATAGTTATAATTTGATAAAAATATGTAATATATGTGTAAGTATGTTAGTGATTTATATTATTTTATACCAAGTATAAATGGAACAAGTAACTTCAACGCTTTTTTTCGGCTTCTGCTGCTTTTTTGTTAAATATTCACAAGTTATAGGTGATTTTACAATGGATAAAATCTTCTACATTTTAAGAATTTGTGTGACTGAATCATCAGTAGTTTCATTACTGTGTGGTAAATTTAACATTTTTTTAAATGTTGGATTCAGTGACGTGACTATATGTATAACCAAGAAGATGGAAACATTTTATGTTTAAATTTTACTGAAACTTTGGCTTCAATTCTTAAAAAGGACAACATTTATTTTTTTTTGGACGGCAACGGTTGTTATAATCAATAAATAGAAATCCAGCATTTTTTAGCAGCAGAGATAAATCATCATCAACAATTAAGCTCGTGTCAAATTCATTTGGTTCTGCCGAAATAGTTTGACTCTGCAAAAAAAATTATTTATAAGTATACATATATATTTGAAGAATTGTCATCATTTTTTGTAATAGATATAAAGTTAAACTTACACGAGCGATTGCTTCTGGAGTTCTAAAAATTCCACATACGTACATGTTTCGATTATAAAATTTCAGTTCAGCCAATGTATTAGAAACGCTACTCAATGAATCGATTAAATTAATAGGTATATATTTTACTCTATAGCTTGAAAATTCAATTCTTAATATTTCCAGTTTTAATAGGCGTGAAAATACATCAACTAATATTTTAGAATCAACATACTGGAATCTCATGCAAAGTTTTTTCAAGTTTGGACAAGATTCATTGATAACTGGTGCTATGTTACAATGACCATAAGCTGTTAAATTTATTTCTGTTAAATAACGACCACATTTATGAAGCAGCGAACTAACAAAACTAAATGCTTTATCGGGTGAAAATTTTAGGTACAGTGCACACCGATTATTATCTGCAAAAGTTTGTCTAAGTTCTTTTACATTATTCCAAGAATATCCAAGGGCGTTTTTCCATTTTTTACATACTAAAAAAATAAGTTAATTGTCATTACTGAATATAATTTTTTAAATTAAATAATTGATATGTTGTAATAATAATTATTTTACCCAGCGCAACTTTTGATCTTTCAAATGGTGACAAGTACATGAATATTTCAGCCAGGCAATCATCATTGACACGGTTCATTATCATATTTTCGACGTATGAATCGTCATCTCGATACACATAGTATTCCTAAAAAGAATAAGCAATATTTATAAATATATTTAATATAACGATATAATTTAAAAACTAATTCATCTGGGGTGCGTTCCAGTAGGGAATCGCAGTCTTGTTTTTTGCGCATGTGTTAACTGCAAATGTTTTTTGGACTAACCTCGTTATCCTCTTTGTCTAGGGAATATTTCAATGTGTTATTTGTTGCCTTATACTTTTTTAAAATGATCGGTTTTACAAAGTATCTTGGGTTCCTGTAAAATTCGGTTCGACTCATATTTAATAAAATTAAAACGGGGTATCCACTATAACCAAGTTGTGTTCTAATAAAGGCGCTTTGACTGTTTTATCCTTCCGTGAGCTAATGTGTGATGAGAATATGCAACTTGATATCAAGAATATTGACATAATGAGTAATGGCCAATGGTGTGCGGTGGTGTGCGGACATACCGATTTACACCGATTCACATAAACGAGAGAGAGAGAGAGAGAAAGAGAGGAAGACGATTAAACGATAACGTGGGTCGTTAAAGGCCCCATTCAAAACAAAATAGACAATCTGCGCCAATTACTTATAATAAATAAGTTACTGTAGAATAAAAAAAAAAAAAAAGGAAAATTAAAAATTTTTCGTGGCCTGTTATTATTATTATTATTATTATTATGTGGTATCTCCTGAAACTATTTATTGTAATAATAATTCGATAACACCGGTAGAGTTTATTTGGAATTTGTACTAAGGTTGTCCCTACTATAGCCAGTTTTTGGACGAATAAAATTTGGATATAAACCTTTCGGTTTATCAAGATCTTTCAATACTCTTCTTACTTGTTCAACTTTTTTTCCGAATATTGGATTACCAGTAATGTCACTCAAATAAGAAAATTCAAGAAATTAAATTAAATAAAATTATAAATAAAATTTTATTATTCTATGCATGACATCAAATTTATAATTTATCATCAGCTTTTATATATTTTAATTTCATTTGAAATATTAACAAATTTTTTTTCTAATTTTTTTTTATCTCGTATAAAATTAACAAAAATTTCACTAAAAGTGGTTGTATATATTTATTTTTCACTTTATAATTAGTTCAGAGGATAAAAAAATTTCCAATTTTGTAATACTATAATGAGAAAAAGAAAAAACGAAGTAATATTAATCAAAGTTTTGAAAAAAAAAAAAAAAAAAATGAATAAACAGTCTAATGAAAATAGCTTCATAATTTTAACAACATAAAGAAAGAAGTATATAAAATACAAAATATTTATTTTTTAAATTATGTGAAAAAAAAACTTAAATGACCTTTTTCAATCAATTTTTTTTTCTTCTATTCTTTATTAAATTGAGATTTTATTTATTATTATTATTATTTTACTAACAACTGACTTCAGTGTAAAAACTGATGGGTATTTCCAGTTTTTGTTTCAAATACTGGTATCATTCGTTTACCAATTTGTAAAGCTTTTTTAGGAAACATTTTGCGTTAAATTGTCAGACCATATTCATTTATTATTTTTCTTTTTCAACGATATAACCAGCTCGTATATCACAGTGGCACCAGAGTTCTCATTAAATTTAGTAATTGTCAATATAATCAGGATTTTATAAACTCCTGATACCTCTTTATTACTGTTTATATTTATATTTATTTATCTTTTTCAAATACAATGGTATTATATCTAACTTGATTATTTCAATTGAAAATTAATAGTTGTAATTTGATCAAAATATGTAATATATGTTAAGTATGGTAGTGATTCATATTATTTTATACCAAGTATAAATGAAACACGTAACTTGAATTTTTTTTTTCGGCTTCTGCTACTTTTTCGTTAAATAATTCACAAGTTATAGGTGATTTTACAATTGATAAAAATCTTCTACATTTTAAGAATTTTTGTGACTGAATCATCAGTAATTTTATTACTGTGTGGTAAATTTAACATTTTTTTAATTAAGGATTCAGTGACGTGACTATATAATCAAGAAGATGGAGACATTTTATGTTTAAATTTTACTGAGACTTTGGCTTTAATTCTTAAAAAGGACAATATTTGTTTCTTTTTGGACGGCAACGGTTGTTATAATCAATAAATGGAAATCCAGAATTTCTTAGCAGCAGAGATAAATCATCATCGTCAACTACGCTGAAGCTGGCAAGTTCATTTGGTTCATCCCAATTAGTTTGTATCTGCAAAAAAATTCATAAGTATATATATATATTTAAAGAATTTTCATTGTTTTTTGTTTGTTGTAATAGATAAAAACTTAAACTTACACGAGCGATTGCGTCTGGACTTTTCGAGATTCCACATGCGAACATGTTATGATTATAAAATTTCAGTTCAAGCAATGTATCAGAAACGCAACTCAATGAATCGATTAAATTAATAGGTATAAATTCTTCTCTATAAGTTGAAAATTCAATTCTTAATACCTCCAGTTTTAATAGGCGTGAAAATACATTAACTAATATTTTTGGATCAACATACTGGAATCTCATGCAAAGTTTTTCCAGGTTTGGACAAGATTCATTGATAACTGGTGCTATGTTACAATGACCATAAGCTGTTAAATTTATTTCTGTTAAATAACGACCACATTTATGAAGCAGCGAACTAACAAAACTAAATGCTTTATCGGGTGAAAATTTTAGGTACAGTGCACACCGATTATTATCTGCAAAAGTTTGTCTAAGTTCTTTTACATTATTCCAAGAATATCCAAGGGCGTTTTTCCATTTTTTACATACTAAAAAAATAAATTAATTGTCATTACTAAATATAATTTTTTAAATTAAATAATTGGTATGTTGTAATAATAATTATTTTACCCAGCGCAACTTTTGATCTTTCAAATGGTGACAAGTACATGAATATTTCAGCCAGGCAATCATCATTGACACTGTTCATTATAATATTTTCGACGTATGAATCGTCATCTCGATACACATAGTATTCCTAAAAAGAATAATCAATATTTATAAATATATTCAATATAGCGATATAATTTAATAATTAATTCACAAGCATCCCTGGTAGAAATGCTCCGTCGAATCAACGTCGGGCCCGACTTAATATCGAGATAACATGTATATATACGATTCCACGGAGCATTTCTACCAGGGATGTCTTAACTGCAATTCTGTTTGGACTAACCTCATTATCCTTTTTGTCTAGGGAGTATTTCGATGTGTTATTTGTTGCCTTATATTTTTTTAGAATGATCGGTTTTACAAAATATCTTGGGTTCCTATAAAATTCAGTTCGACTCATACTTACATAATAAAATTAAAACGGGGTATCTAATACAATAATAGAGTGTATGTATAATAGAGGAGCTTTGGCTGTTTTATTCTTTACTGATGAGAATATGCAAGAATTTGTGGCTATAATAAGTAATGGTCAATGGTGTGTGGACTGTGTGGACACACTGATTCACGTGAACGAGAGAGAGCAATACGACAACGATAATGCGTGTCGCTAGCATGAAGACTAGAGAACAGGAGGCCGAACTTGGGTATTTCAGATGGGACGGTATTTGTCGCCGAATTATGAGGGTCCTGTTCTCTAGTCTCCATAGTCGCTAGTTTGCTAAATGTAAATATTCAAAAAAAAATAGACAATCTGTGACAATTACTAATAGAACGGTATTTTGTTATTAAAAACGGCAATAGAAATAAATACTTGTTAATAATCAGGAGTTTACTTTTTTATTACTCTATTTATTTATTTTTTTTTTTTTAAATAATATCTAACTTTATTATTTTAATTAAAGTGATTGTTATAATTTGATGAAAATATGTTAGTGATACGTACTAAAAAATAAATAAATCGTCATTACTAAATAACTTTTTAAATCGAATAACCGATATGATATAATTATCATACCCAATGCAACTTTCGGTCTTTCAAAAGGTGATAAATACATGAATATCTCAGTCAGGCAATACTCATCGACTTATCAGCGTGTGAATTTTTATTTTGATCCTGATCGTATTTCTAGAAAAAAATAATCAATATTTAATAATAATAAAAATATAATGCAATATTTATAATTTAAAAACATCCGTGCTGACTGCAATTTTTTGGGCTAACCTCATTATCCAGCTTTTTGTCTACGAAACATTTTGATATTTTACTTGGATTCATATAACATTTGCTTGTAACTTTATGTTTTTTTACATGGATCGGTTTTAAAAACTTTGATTTACGATACTTTTGGATGTTGTAATACTTAGCTTGACTCATATTTAATAAAATTAAAAGGTGGTATATACTATAAACAAGTTTTGGTTCAATATAATAGCTGAGTTTTTGCTGCTTCCTTCTTTCGTGATCTTAGTGTTATGATCACGTCAAGAGTTCAAATGTTTGATTTTTTATAAAAGACCGTTAACTACCACAAAAAACTAGGTATAATCTAGTTCTAGCGTGTGTGGACAGCGTACAGCGGGTAATTTAAACATTCTAATTATGATTATTTATAAATTAAAATTAAATAAATTGAAGAATCGAAAATATTATTGACATTTTTCAAATTATTTATTATCAATTTAATCCTGAAAAAAATAAATGTATTATTAAAAAAAACATACAATGATTGTTTACAGAAAAATTTCAGCAATAACATTATGTTAGAAGAAACATAGTAGAAAAAAAATTGCAATTTTTCAATTACGTTTTATAAAACAAAAAAAAAAAAAAAAAAAATGTAAATTGAGTTGTCGTCTATTTTTTTTGTAATTATTATCGAAAGGTAAAAAGTTATACCTTTGTTTTTTTTTTTACATAGATCGGTGCTGAACGTTTTACAAAGTTTGGTTTGCGATATTTTTGGGTGTTATAATACTCAGCTCGATTCATAAATTTAACAAAATTAAAAGGTGATATCCATTATAATCGAGTTTTGGTTTATAATAAAATAGGAGTTTTGGCTGCTTTCTTCTTCTTTCGTGATCTTAGCGTTATGAGCGCGTATAAAGTTTAAATTCTTGATTTTTTGAAAGACCGCTTGGCGCTTACTACTAGAAAAACCTAGGTATAATCTAGGTCTAGCGTGGCAGCGTTTACATGAACGATAACAAGTGTCGCCATTTTACTAAAGGTAAATATCCAAAAAACAGACAATCTGCGACAATTACTAATAATAAATATTTGCAAATATTGATGGTTACATTAACCAATTTATTTATTTTCGAATAATTTTAAAATAAATTATAAATATGTCACATAATTTGTTAAAAACATTGACATTTGTAAGGACAAATATTTTACAAAAATTTCCTGTTAATTGTAATACAAGATGTTATGGAATTACTCAAGGAAATATAACAAGGTAATAAAAACACTTTGTACTGCAACAATTATATTTTTTATATTTAAAAAAAAAACTGAATTTAATTTTTATAAATTTATCATCAACAGATTAAACAATATTTCTCAAAAGTTGAATGAAAACTTTAAAAAAAATTCAATATTATTGACACAACAGTTGAGAAATGTTCATCACTCACATCTTGATGTCAATACAAATATTATAAACAATGTGATACTTTGGAAACATGATGGCACTAAATACATGAAAAATATTACAATATTTGGAATATTTCAATTAGTTGTTTTAACTGGTTTTAGTTTTAGTGTTTTACATTTAATACCAACAAAAAATATTGATGAAACTTATTTAGATTATTTGAGTCATGCATATTTTGGAATATCAGTTGTTGCTATTCCACTTATAACTGGTAATTATAAATAATAGATTTAGGGTAATCATCATCATTACATGAATAAATGAATATAGATTTTTTAAAAAATTTATTTTTAAGGTATCATTGCAATGATCTTGATAAGATTTTACGTACACCGATCAGTCAAGACAATTATTCTTAACAGAGGAGGAAAAAATATAACACTCATTACGTATCATATGTGGAAAGGTGCTACATCAAAAGTTGTTCCTGTTGATGATGTAAGTTTTCATAAAAAAAAACCTTTTCTTTATAATAATAAAAAATTAATTATTTTAATTAATGTTATTTATTTACAGATTGTTATTAGACGTAGCAGATCAGAAGTTAAAAATTATATGCCATTAAATATTAAAAGTACACGTCTTTATCATTTGTTAGATGGAAATGGTGTTTTTGTTAATCCAGATTTATTTGATCATACAATTGGCTATGACAAGGAAAAAGCAGAACAAGCTGCTAGAAAAAAAAAATGAGGTTTATTTATTAATTAAGTAAAAAAGATTCAGTGTAATTATTTTGTATTATTAATAAATACTTTTATTAAAATTATATGAAAAACATATTTGATTATTAAAAAATAATAATTAAAAATTAATATTTTCATTATTTTTTTATTTTAAATGATATTAGTGATTAGAAAATAGCCAACTTAATTGGCTGAGTCACATTGATTTATCAAGATTCCTTCACCATCATCATCAAGATTGGACACATATTAAAAATAAAATTTAAACCGTGTTGGCATTGTCTTTCAGATGCTTCTAAAAATGAAGCTCATATCATCATTCAACTTAAAAAGTTGAAGTCGAAACACAGGTGAACTACAATCAAAAGAAAAAAAAAATAATGCAACACTGTGCAAGATGATTGTTGCTGGAGGCTAAACAATATAAATTACGATGCCTTTTTTCACTTTTTAAATGTCTCTTTAATGAATAAATAACAACTGATACTCTCTGATTGATTAAATATCATTTAAATATAATTTTAATAATATATTTTCGATTTAAATCCTGGTAGAAATATTCCTCTCCAACTTTCTCTGCTTTTTTTTTTTTCGTCCAGGAAATTACTCCGTTCATTCTCCGTTCTTTCTCCGTCTTTTTTAATGATCAAGTCCAGCTCCGTAAAATCACAAATACAAATGAGAAAAAAAAACATAAAATTCGGAAAGAAGATAAAATAATATTCATATTAAAATTATAGTAAAATTGTTGTTTATAATCAATATAATAAAATAATAACAATAAATACATTTTTTTTTTAAATTAAATATTAAAGTTTTGACATTAATAATTTTAAATAATTTTAAAATCAAATATATTCTTAAATAATAATAATGATATTTCTTTTTATTTTATAATTTGTTTTTTTTTTTAAATGTTTTGTTGGATTTATATTCGTGTTTTTATTGATTTTATTTTTTTTCGGTTTTTTATTTTCATTTTGATTTATGTACACATAGTATTTCATGATAATTTAAATTACTTAAATAAACATTTAATAATAAAATTGTGTTTTTTTTTTTTATTTTGTTTTTGTTGTTGTTTTAGCTAAGATATTAATTTTTATTTGTTAATTTTTATAACGATTAAACTATGTCATAAGATCATGTAAAAACTTTCAATTGTAATTTTTTTTATATTTCACTGGAACTATGGTTAATTACTTATAGATTGTAATTATTAATTCTAATATAATTATATAAAGTAGGAAATATTTATAATATAATTTTTAAACTTTTATTTTTTTTTTTTTTGCTTTTCGTTTATTCTTTGAGTATTTTCTTTTTTTTTCTTTCTAATTATTTGACGTATAATTACTTGGGTTCTCTCCACACACCCAATCAATTATACAATATTTAAAAATTATCATTTTTTTTTTCCATCGAAGAAAAGAAAAAAAAAATTAATAGAAAATTTTATTTTTAAATATTTAATTATATATACAACACACTTTTTGCTTTTACGTTGTAACATGCACGTCATTTATAACAACAAAAAAAAATTTATTATTTTTTTACTACATTCAACATTAACATTATTTTTTTATATTCATTTTAAATTTTTCTTTCTATTTAAATCATTGTTATTATTATTTTTGTTTTTTCCTACAAATAAGGCACCTTCGACAATACTACCAGTCGAATATATTATTCAAATATTTACCAGTCATGAGAAACAAAAAAAATAAATATATTTTAAAACTGCTGATTATATCAGTCAACTTGCAAATAATAAATTTGTTCCTCGCGCTTGGTTTAACAATCGGACTTTAAAGATTTTTATTTTTTAAATATTATAATCTATGTATAATTAAAGATATTAAATAAATCATCAAGATAAAAATATATGTACACAATGTAGTTGTTTTTTTAAAAAAACGAAAAAAGATAATAAATTTTTTTTGTTTATAAATTTTTAAATATATTGCCTTTGAACAATTTCAATATGTATTTTTATAAATTAAATTTTTTCATAAGCGTATTATAATACACGGTTATTAAGCAAAATGAATATAATTTTACAAAGAGATTGAATTATTTAAATTTTTTCTAATTAATTTTTTTTAGTACACACAACTCTTGTCGTTAATTGTTATCGAAAAAAAAAAAAACGTTATATATTATTTGTGCTTTTTTATTTTAATAAATGTTTATGTCAAATATTTGTTTTTGTTTTTTATGTAGATTTAATACCAAAAGAATGATTGTTATTTGTTTTTCAAATTTTTCTTCTGGAAGAATTGGAATATACAAAATGAGAGATGATTGAATTTACAGTAAATGTGTTAACCAAGAAATAATAAAATTTCAAGATCAAAATAATGATATTTTAAATATTTGTTTTTGTTTAACGATACACAAAGATATTTTTTATTATTTATTTATAATGTACCATTTGCAAAGTACTGATAACGATCATATAATTTTGTTGACCATGAGTGTATACTACCCTCAACAAGATCATCAACATGTTGACGTAGTTGATCCTCAGTTAATGTCAGATGAAAACGATTTTTTAAACCTTGAACAGTTGCTGCACCACCACTTCGAAAACATGGCAATTGTGCACCTGTATTTAAACAATAAATCAACATTATAAATTTTGTTTTTTCTTTTTAAATTAGTAATTATTTGTTTGTTTTTTAATATACAAAAAAAAAAAATAAACAAACCTGATAACATAATTTCTACAAGATTAACAACTTTATCCATGTGTTTTCTAGCAGCAACAAGTCCTTGTAATATTAAATTTTTAAATTCTTGAAACATAACTGATCCATTACCACCCATAACTTCAACAAATTCAGGTGTTAATTTAAATGGACTTGTTTCAAAGCCAAGATTTCTTGGTGATGTTGATAATATAAAACCAAAATCAATATGTATTAAATGTCCATCACTGTGTAATAATATATTACCATTATGACGATCTTTAACTTGTATTAAATAACATACTAAACAATATGCAGCACAACTTTGTATAAAATTTTTTTGTGCATTTTTAAATTCATCAGTATTAATATCACCAAATTCACGAATAAAATATTGTAATAATGTTAACTGACAATGTTTTTTAATTTGATGTAATGATACTGTATTTAATATTGGCTCAATAAGACCACTATCATCAGATAAACATAATATATTATATGGTCTAACCCATAATGGTACATTTTCATCACGCCATATTTTATGTAATATTGTTAATAATTGTGATGCTAATAATTCTTGACGTAAATCATCACCACATTTAACAATAACAGCTAATAATTTCCATGTTGATAAATGTCCATATGGACTTGATAAACGTATTCTTTTTTGTTTTAATTCCCATGGTTCTTTTAGTACAGCTGCTGATGGATCTTCTGGATCATGATTAAATGTTGTACTTGGTGTTGATGCCATTTCACTTAGTCTTCTTTTAATATCACCAGGTAAAAATATTGGCTCACGGCTATCATTTGATTCTTGACTTAATTCTGATAATGTATCTCTGTCATTTGGTTTTTTTTTTAAATTTAAATATTGTTGTGTTATTTCATCATCTTCTTGACTCCAACAATCATTTAAATCAATATTTCCATTATCATAATTACGTATTAATGTATTTTTAACTTGTACTTGTTTTATTATTGATAATTTATTTATATTATTTTCTTTTGTTGTATTTAAAACATCACAGCTAGCATCTTTATCTTGTTGTTCAAGTGTTAAATTTTCTTCTGATTTTGTATGTCTCAATGAACTACCCATTATTTTTGTTGGTACTGGTGATGTATATAAATCTTCAACTTCAAGTACTTCAACGTACATAATATAAGGTGCCTTATCTTTACTATTGAGAACAGCTGCATATTGTGGTGGTACACGTACAATATGATGTGGTGTTGTTGTGTGCAATGGAAGCCATACTCTTGCTGGTAAATTTAAATTAAGTGTATTTAATTCAGCAACAAGTTGAACAGTTTTACTTTCTTTTGTTGGTATTGTACCAAGTAATTTGCCAATTGATATCAATGCCTGTATAAATTCAAGTTCTGGAGCAAGTCTTGGTGCCTATATATAAATTATAAATTAAAATTATATGTATTTTTCAAGTATAAAAAGTAATTTGATAAATTAAAAAATAAAATATATACATACATCACAAAAACAGTCAGTTTTTTGTCCTCGTAAATCATTGACAACACCTTGGCAAGAATCAAAACAAGTACATCCATTGTCAAATGCTCTACCAGAACTCAAGTCTCCAAGACTTATTTTATTTATTATTACACCTTTTGATAATAAATAAGAAATAGAAAAACATAGAATTTGTTTCAATTTAATTATTATTTCAACAATAATATTAATTTTTATTTACCAGAATTTGAACGACGTAATGATTGAAAAAGACCAGTTGCATCAGACTGTGATCTTTGATGAGTTTTTTTATTAGGTGATGTGATTAATTGAGTGGGTGGTAAGGGTGGTGGTAATGGTGCATTATATCCAATTTTATTTTTTTTCGCCATATCAATTCCTCTCAGTCTATTTCTTCTATTAGAAAATAGAAAAAAAATAATTAATAACACAACACTGAGCAGCTTGTAATGAATAAAAATTTGTAAAACACATACCTAAGTTCATCAGAAAGAATAAGATTCTTGAGCTTGGTCCCGTGGGATTTTTTTTTCGATGGTAAATGAGCATCAGAGCTGTATGCATCAAGTAACCATGCACATTTTAATGAAAAATCTGCAGCATTTCTGCATCTATCAACACATTCAAAAATAATATACAAATTATATTACAATATTTTTATACAAATAATAATTATTTTTATCTATCACATGATTATATTTTACCTGTAAACAAGATACGGATAAAGAACCTCCGTGACGTCATGAAGTTGTATATACATTAAAACAAGTTGAGGTAAATAAAAATCAACATCACTATCTGGAAAACTAAATAGCTTATTGCCTGTAAAAAAAAAAAATTAATTAATGGAATGAATAAACAAATAAATAAATGATTATCTTACCAAGATAACTCTGTACACCTGGTTCTTTTGAATTAAATAAATATGAAATAGCCATTGACATATCAAATACTTGACTCTCAAATAGCCTTAATAAACATCCTTCACTTGGTTTAAGTTTTGTTATATTATCTCTATTATTATTATTATTACTATTATTATTAATATTATCATCATCATGTTGTTTTGTAACACCACAACAAAGTGTCATTGCAGCACCAGCTAATTCACGTTGTCCAACAATTTCCATAGTATTTTTATAAACACTATTAACACTCATATTATCTTTGGTTCTATTATCAGAATTTTTATTTATATTTATATTTTTTTCTTCTTCAATAATAACATTATCATAATGATTATTATCATGTGAATTTAATTTATCATTATTATTTTTACTACTAGTCATCATTGTCAACATATTACATTCAATTTGTTTCATTAATAAATTATCTTTATCATTTGTTTTATTAATTGATGTTAATGTAATTGCATTATCATGACTATCAACAACATCAACATTATCCATATCACCAGATTGTTGTGATAGAGTTGAATCAAGACTTTCACGACTGTGTAAATGATCAATACTTGATGATTCTGGTGTTGTTATATTTTGTACATCACTTGATCCACTATCTGAACCACATAATATACCAGAATCATCTGATCCAAGACTTGCTAAATCATCACGTTCACGTGATTGTAATTTTATTGATGATGGTGGTGATGGTTTTTGTATGTCTGGTACTGTTTCACATTCTGGACTTGGTGTTACATCAACTTCTGGTATTCTTTGTAATGCAGAATCAAGACTACGATTACGATGATGTAGTGTTAGTGTTGTTACTGTTGCTTGTGGTACTGGTGGTAACAAAATACCCATTGACCTTAAAAATTAACAAAAAAAACAAAATAATAACATCAATAAAGACATAAATTTAAAAAATAAACACATTAGCTAAAATATTTATATACAATGAATGATTTGAAAGAATGAAATAAGAAAAAAAAAAAAAGAAAAAAAAAAGTGATGCTGTACCTAAAATCCAAACTATGATTTCTTTGATGAGTTGTCAGTCTATTTCTTGGATTGAGCGGTGCATTTGCTCGACCATGAACAAGTGGAACATTGCAGTTTGTTGATGATATTTGTCGTTTAATATTTGTAACACATTCCTGGTGATTTTGTCCACCAGTAGACACATTAACTGCTACAATTTGGCTCATATTAATGTTAAATGAGCAACCAACTCATTCAATAGTCATCTATGATTTATCATTTTTTTAATCATCTTTATTATAATCATCATGTTGAAATTGTTTTTATTCTTTTTGATTATATTTTTCATTTACCTAAAAACGATAGTGAATATGATGCATAATGAATAACATAATTGTGTAAAATAATTATTTTAAAAAAGCCTTATAAATATATTGCAAAAAAAAATTAATAAATATTTTAATTTTCATGTTTTTTAAATGGAATATAATTAATTTAATTTTATCAAGTCTTGTTGTTGATAAAAAATAGATTAAAAATTGTCTACCTAATTTAATATAATATTTTTTAAATAAAATTTCAACAGCACTTTGATAAATTAACACAAATAAAAATGAATTTATTTTAGATTTTTTTTTTTACTCATTTAGTCATAAATTTAATATTACAAAGTAAACATTTTACCTTTTAGTTTATGAACAATGATTATTGCAAAAAAAAAAAATAGAAATAAAATAAGCAGTAATTATTATCTATACATTCACCAGTAAATTCAGGGGCGTTTGTTGAAATAAAGTACCTTGGTTTAAATATTAAAATGTTATTTATCATAATTGCTGTGTTTTTTTTTATTTATCAATCAATTGTACTCAATTTTATAATAATTTTTTATCGTCAAAATAATATTACAAGGTCTTTATTTTCGATGACAAACTTATAATTTCTATAAGAGAATAATTGAAAAATTAACTCGACTAATAATTGAGGTTTATAAAGTGTACTTTAAAGGGTCATTTAAAGGGAAAAAATAATTGACCTTAATTATTAATTAAATAAATAATAAAACATTAAAAATGAATATATTTTTTACAGTTTTTTTTCTGCTTTCACATCAAGTTTCATGCAGACAATACTGATTTAAAAATTTAAAATATTGGGGTCGTTTTAAAAATTAGTATCAGCATCAGTACACAGAATCATTTTCACTGATGATTGATGATATATATTTTTTTTTTTAATATATTAAAACACCTGTTTATATATTTTTTCTTCAAGTAAATTAACCATGCTTTACATACACACGATGTAAAATTAATAACTAATAAAATATTTAAACCCACATCAAATTTTGCATGTAAAAAAAAAGAATCATTTTATAAGTACGCAATTCACGTACACAATAAACACGTGAAAATAGTTCAACAACCTAATGACATAATACCAAGACAATATTTTTAAAAGGACATAACACTTGTCTGAGCAAACACGAAGAAATTTACCGTTGTTTTATTAATTTTTAACGAACTGTTTGTCTACATTTAAAAAATAAAAATCGAAAATATTCATTAGAAATATTTCGAAACATAGAATACAAAATAAAAATAAAATAAAAAAATTTTGACATTTGAACAAGTGATAGTAATATTTATAGTAATTATAAATATTTTTTAAATAATTATTTTGAGTTTTGAAAAAAAGGCATAATAATAGGTAATTATTGAAAATTGTCAGTACTAATTGTGACTATTGTAAATGACGTGAAATTCTCGCGGATTCATTGCGGAAATAGTGAAATCGTGTTTCACGTATTTTACGTATTAATTTCAACATGCGATTTTAAAAATATATATATTTTTTTTTCTTAATAATAAATATAAATTAAGTACAAGTTACGAAACTAAAAAAAGAAAAATAAAAAAATATTATTTATTATAAAATAAATATTGTCTATAAAACTACAAAGTATTTTTTACAATTAAAATTAAAAAATATAAATTTAAATAATATTTCAAACTATTTAATAAACAATTTCTTTCATATATAAAATTATTATTATTTTTTTCTTCATTTTTATAAATAACTTTTATAGATAAAATATCGTAATTTTTCCGGTACATTATCTCTATCTGCTGTTATTTTGATATAAAAAAAAAATGAATAATAATAATAAAAATATAATATTCTAGTTTTATTAATAAATAAAAATAATATATTATCATCAAGTGTAATAGAGTTAAATATATAAAGAAAAGAAAATAGCAGCAGTGTGAAAGTTACAAGAGAGGATAACATATCGTATGGAATCTAGGCTACAATAAATTCCGCACCTTTAACTACTCAAAGCACACAGAATTAAATTATCTTAAATATAAATAATAAATAAAATAATTATCAACAAAAAAGTTCAATTAAAAAAAATAATTCAATCAAACAAAAATAAAAACAAAAAAAATACAATTAAAGTTTTTCAATAATACTAATAAAATTATGATAAAAACACTATTAATAATAATTACAAATAAATAACTATTATAAATAATTATTAATAATTATTATTTTTTTTATAAAGACGGTAGTTTAAAATAGAATTGTGAATAAACACACGCGTCCATTAAATTCGAAATGCGACGCCCCGCGCGGATGGGTGTGCCGCTAGTAAAAAGGGAAGAAAAAACCCCTTTAATATTACTCTTATAAACTACCACCATCCCTCTCGTATTTTTCATATATATTATCATTAAAATATAGATATATAATGCACACACAAGTTCACATAGTATACACACAAATGTACTACGACCTCTCGTGCTCCCATGTTGACAATCCGATTGTCGCAAACCCACCCACTCACCCACCTCCCCAGCAAAAAATATATACACTAAATGCAAAATCAATGTGAATTTATATTATTTACTTGTATTAATCAAACATTTTTTAAATAATTATAGGTACTAATAAATAATTTGAATAATTAAAAAAATTAATATTACTCACCGAACGTTTTTTTTTTTTTTTTATCAAATTGCAATTACTCATAAATTCACAACACAACTTAATTTTTATTTAAATAATATTTAGTATTTTTATTTAAAAAAAAAAACTCACTGTTTAAATTATTATAAAAAGTGTATTTATTTATTTATTTTTTTGACAGAAGAGAGAGAAGAAGAGACAAGATTTTTTTTAAAGAAAAACAAAAAAAAAAGTTATTTTAGCAGTGTCACTGATTGTTGTTGTTATTTAGATTTAATTAAGAGGTTAAAAAAAAAATAAATTTGACATTGTCAAAAATGATTATAATTTAATAAAAAATACGGATGTTGTCACTTATTTATCCCACTGGGATAAATAGGGATACTCCCCACTTAACTATGTCACTTTTATGACGTTTTTTAAATATTTTTCAATGGTTTTTTTTATGATTCAGCCTTCAATATACACAATCACAATTAAATATAAACATACATATAAAAATATATATACAGATGGTAAGAGATAGAAGTTTTTATTTTTTTAAATTTTTTATATATACGACTGACACAACTGTCGATTTATTGATGACAAGCCTTAATGCATATTTCGCTTATTTTAAGTGTGTTGATATGTTTGTTTATTTTTATTTATATTGTATATTTATTTTGACACTAAATTTATTTAGATTAAAAAATAATATTTGCCAGGGGATGACACACACACTGTTATTTTAATTTTTTTTTTTTGCAAATGGGAGATATTAAAAAACAATTGGCCAACACGACAAACGACCCTGGCGACTGGTCGTCGTGTCGAGACTGTTTTGTTGCGCGGTGTACTCCAAAGTTGCTCCAAGTGCTCCAAGCTTACCAACATGGCCGACAAGCAAAGTCCATATCAGGAATGTACATCATACAATAAATGCCCCTGTTTAATATAAAATTTTTATTAAAAAAAAATAATAACAAATTTACAATGATAAATTGAAATTTAAATAATTTTTTTTTCTCTTTTTCAAGTCAAGTTGTAAGAGACTGAAAGAGTACATTAAGATAACCACGGAATGCAAATAAATAAATTATAATCTATGGGTTAAATGAATAATGTAAAATAATTCTCTTTGGAATTTCATAATCCATAAAAATATTATGAAATTAAAATTATTCATAGATGGTTGGTTGGTTTGTTTTTTATTTTTATTTTTTTCTGATCATTTCTGATGGTGTTGAACAGTGTTGAAGGACAGGAAGGAGAATAAAAAGGGGAGGTACTACATATACTATATGTAGTACACTCCCTCTTTTTTAAATTTTATATTTTTTTTTTTATTTTAACACTGTACCATATTGCGGTGTTTTGAATTTAAGTGGGGAAAAGGTCGTTCTCGCGACCGTGAGTACACAAATAATATATGTACTACATAAAATTGCTGATATACATTCAAAAAAAAATGATGAGAAATAAATAGATTTATTGAATGAGATAATACACCCTTTTTGTAAATTTAATTTTATAAATTTAGATATTATTCAGAATTTTATTATATTTTTAAAATTGTTTTACTTTTTATTTTCCTTTTTTTGTTGGGAAATTTTTTATTTATCTCATCTGTAATTGTTTTCTTTCATCTTGATTATAAATTTATTTTTTAAAATATATTTATACTTGGATGTATCTGTAATTTACATCCGGTAAATCTTGATCAATCTCGATCATTGACTTGCATCACGTGTGTTATGTAGATCCGGCTGTAATAAAAATAAAATTGTTTAATTATTTTATCCAGTATTATTATAATAAATTTCAAATTAAAAAACATAAAAAATCAAGTTTGTTTTATCAACAATAATTGATACATCATTATTAAATATCATAAAAATTTATTGTCGATTTTAACAAGGAATTTCATCGAATGAATATGATACTTTTGATACTTGATCTCAAAAAAAATAAATAACATCAACAACATGACAATTTTATAAATATTTGAAAATAAAAAATAATAAAACAAAATTAACTTGGATAATTGTTAAATAACAATAGCTGATAAAAATACAAACTAAATATTTTTAACGAATAAAATACTCAAGTTAAATTTAGAAAAATTAGCTGTAAAGATTAACAGTACACCTGCGAGTGCCTGTGAGTCTCTTGTTTATTTTCTTTTCGATAAAAAATACATAATGACAAGCTGACAAGCTGACACTTGGCACGGTATTAGATATTATCTCAACAGACATCAATGCCCTCACAGCCAGTTGCAATAAAAATACCAATGTTTAGTAAATTGAATGACACTTGAGAACTCCAGACATACCAAGTATTTTTAACGGTAAAATTTTGCAAAGATTAAATCAAATAGACATTCATTCATCGAAAAAAAAAAAAAAAAACAGTTAATAAATTAAACACAAGTTCACACCTTAATTTTGTGAAATTAATTTCCATCAGACAAATTAATTATTTTACAAAATGAAATAAAAAAAAAACAAAAAAAATTACTCATTTTTTGATTAATAAAAATTATAGTGAGGACAATGAACCTTTCAACCCAATGGAATGTGTTGGTCTTGACCTTGACCCTATCGACAATTTAATCACGATAAAACTGCTTATCATAAAAACAAAATAATTTAACTGGAATAACTAGTTATTTTCATGATATATTTCATGTCAATTTATGAAATATTTAATTAGATCAACAAGATTTATAATAAGGCTAATTTAACATGATGCTACGTCATGTTTTTTTGATGAAATTTAGGAGTATTTATTGCTCATTGATGACATAAATATTTACTTGATTAATTGATATATTATCATTGTGATAAATCAATGATGAATAATCAATTTTTTTTTTTTTTTAAAACAAATATTAGGTAATTTAAATTTTAAGTTTAATATTAGCTGGTGTTATGACAAGTTGAAAACAACATTTAGCCAATGATTGGCCTTGTTGAAGATTTTTTTTTTCAACGCCTTTGGTTGAATATCACGCAATAGCCTTGTACAAGTTACTTTTACAATGATTTTACAAGTATCAAAGAAGCCATGACGAGCCTTGATTGGAATTTGAATAGTTAGTTTAACAACTCTTGTATGAGCATAGTATTTTATGTTGGAGCATGATTATGTGTGGGAATGTGCCCACATGTGGGGCGTGTATATAAAAAAAGATATAAATAAAATTTAATAAAAAATAGTAAAGAGAATAATAGACATTTAGTTGATTAAGTATGAAAATTTTGTATTATGAATAGAAATGAGATGTATAAAAATGTAACAATAATTTTCAGGATGAATGAATAAAAATAAAGCACAGTAAATCATGTTGATAAAAAAAAAATATCAAGAAAAATAATTTTAGTCTTTTTTGTTTTTCAAGTTAGTGAATAAAAATATTTGCATTATTAGAAAGAGAGAAAGAGAGAGAGTTGAATAATAGCCATCTGGTGAAGAAGAAATTATGCATGCATGATATAATGTGATGATGTGCTTGGACTAGCTGATGTTACCTTTTATTTTGTTAATGTTTTCATTTTAGGATGTAGATATTTAATTGTTGATCAAGATGATCAACATGATGTCAATGATAATTATAAGCTGGTTATTATCAATAGCCTGGCTTTGAATTAGAAAAACTAGCTAACATTCTAACAATTAATCTGTAAATTAAATCATTCAATCATTCTCATTGAATTTATTGGATCATGTCAGACAGAGTGCTGCTGAGTACAAAAATCTATAAACAGAAAAATCAAAATAATAATCTTTAATTGTTTTTAGAATTTTTTTTAGAATTAAAATATAAATTTTTAATTATTTATAATAATTTACCTTGACTTTGTCAACATTTGCAACAATTTTTGCAATTTTTTCATAATTATTTTGATGTTTTTTTTCTCTCCTCGTATAAGTGAACTGCGAATCAACAATGAAATTAATTTATTAGATATAATTGATTAAACAAATTCAATTAATTATTATTAATAAAATACAAAAAGCATTTATTACTTACATTATTGTTTATTATTGTTTATTATTTACAAAAACAATTCATAATAATAATAAACAATAATAAAAGTGGTCGTTGTAAAAGTGACTTAATTAAGGTCCAAAAAAACTTGCTGTTTTTTGACGGTATTTTATCATTTGAAAGTATTTATTACCGTAACAAATCGAAATTTCAATAAACAATTAATAAAATACTATTAAAAATATAATTATCCTATTAAAATTAATATTCATCAACAAATAATCATCACCAATTAATAAAAAAATGAAAAAATCTCAAATAAATAGCTAAAATTTCTAAAATAAAAATAAAATATCCCCAGATTTTAATTAATAAAAAAATTTAAACAAATAATTCTTTAAAAAAATAATTAATTTACAAAATAAATAATAAATAAATATAATACAATAAAATTTAATAAATATAAAAAAATTTATTTATAAAATTTTAATGAAAAAAAAAAAAAAAAATATAATTGAAAAAAAAAAAATTCAAATATTGCCGCGTGTTTCCTTGATGCGTGGCTTGTAAACCCCGTAGCGCGTTGTTGTTAATCGAACATGGCGAAATGTAGTGTTGTGGCTGTTTGATGTCTACGTCAATTTTTAAGGGTAAATATTCGGTAAACATCTATAAAAATTGGGACAATGTTTGTAATTTATTTATTAACAATACATCATAATAAATACATTATTAAATTTATCTAGTTATTGTTTATTGTGATTCAAAGTGCATAATATATAAATGAACAAAAAAAAAAAAAATACGTTCATAAAAAAAAAGACATCCGAACGAGGTACAAATAAAGTTTTTTTTTTTTTTTTTTTTTTTTTAATCATCTTTCTTTTCTCCATGTAATAAAATTAATTTTTATTTTGTTCCATTTTTTTTTTTTGTTTTAATATTCGCGTGTGCGTGCCGCAATATTGTTTGTTATAAATAATATATTAATTTATACAAATAAATTAATACATATATATATATTTATTTATAATAAATATGTATGTGTGTGTGTGTACATAAATACCGATAAATACACCAATACAATCTCGTACACACAAATGTGCAAGTGAGACAAATTCACAAGCATTTTTTTTCTTTTTTTTTTCTACGATTTCTCCCTTGTGTATTAAATATATACTTAATAATTTTTTTAAACAATAAATAAATAAATATAAATTGTTAATTTAACATATTATTAAGCTAATTATGTTAATATTATTTTTTTATTTACGAATATAGTCAATTTATTTAATTATTGTTGTAAAAATTTCGACGGATGTTTTTGACTTATCGACGATCAACAAAATTTTTTCTCTCTTTCTTTCTCTCTCCCCTTCCCCATTTTTTGCTATATTAATATTATAATTATTAATTTTAATTATATAGTTAATTATTAATTATTATTGTTATTTAATTATTTATATTGTTTTATTTGTTTTTTTGTTTTAAAGAAATTGTATCCTGCGTTGACCATCAACCGTCTTTCATCTGTGTTTTACCACTGGCATCATTCATGAAAAATTATGCAATAAACACGAGGAAAAAAATAATAATATAAATAATCATAAACATCAAGGTGGATGTAAGATAAAATTAAATAAAAAGTGCGTCACTGAAGTCATAATAATAATAAAAAACACCAAACATCACGCTGTCGGCTGTGATTTTATTTAAATAATAAAACAAAAAAAAAAAAGAGATAATTGTGTTTGGATGAAAAAAAGAAAAGGGTTAGAAAGCGTGATTTTTTTTTAATTTTCAAAATTACCGGTTTATTATTATTGTAGTTTTTTTTTTTTTATTCGTTTGTATGTGAATTTACCGTTACATACACAATTTTATGAAACAAAAAAAAAAGAAGAAAAAAATATAACTTAAATAATTCTTTAAGCCATTTATTTAGAGTTTATTTTTTTTGTGAATTTATCGAAATAACGAAATAATATGCATATTAATTGTGTGTTTAATTGATTTTTTTTAGAGTAAAAAAAATATCAATTTTAAGTGGTGGACAATTGAAAATAAGGTGGTCTCGGTAGTGCGTGTAATTTTGTTTTATGTTAAAAAAAAAAAAAAAAAAACAAATTGCAATTATTGTGGTATTTTTTTTTAGTTAATCGTCATTATTGTTGAATATATATTTTTGAAACTGGACTAATGGATAATAAACCTTGAGGAAATATTATTTTGTGGATTTTTTTTTTTATAATACCGGTTGTAAAAATGCCATTCACGTAGTTGAAAAATAAACTATATTATCCTGACTTGGGATTAATAATTATTAACAACAAAAATCATCAAAAGAAAAAAGCAGAAATAAATAAAAAAACATAAAATGTTGTTTGCAACTTTGAGCAATAGTTAATACTTGTAAATATCTTTTTTTTTTTTTTTTTCTTTTATTTTATATTTATAATACAAATGGAATTTGAGATAAATACATTTGTCTATTCGCTGATATTTTGAGGTTATAATTCGTGCAGTTTTAAAATTATAAACATTAAAATTTAGGTAAACAAAAAAAAAAAAACCAGAAACAAGGTGCATCGAGAATAATATATAGCATATTTATTTCGAAATAATAAATAATTAAATAAATAAAAAAAAATGACAGACACAAGAAGAAGAGTAAAGCTTTATGCTTTAAATGCAGATAGACAATGGGATGATCGTGGTACTGGCCATGTGTCCTCGTCATATATTGACAGACTAAAAGGTATATCATTATTGGTGAGAGCTGAGAGTGATGGTTCTGTTTTACTTGAAAGTAAAATATTACCAGATACTGCATATCAAAAACAACAGGTAACAATAGATGAATAAATAAATTGAAATAAATGTAATGTAATGTTGATTGATTGATTGATTGGTTTATTGATTATTTATTTGTTTATAGGATACACTTATTGTATGGTCAGAGGGTGAAAATTTTGATCTTGCATTGAGTTTTCAAGAAAAAGCTGGTTGTGATGAAATATGGGAAAAAATATGTCAAGTACAAGGTAAAGATCCATCAGTTGAGGTAACACAAGATATTGTTGAAGAATCAGAGGATGAACGTTTTGATGATATGTCTGATACATCACCACCAGTTGAGCTACCACCATGTGAATTAAATCGTCTTGAAGATATTAATGAATTAATTGGTAATTGTCTAACAACACCAATGAGAAAAGAAAAATTATCAATAGCACTTGAAACAGATGGTTATATTAAAAAGCTATTATTATTATTTAATACATGTGAAGATTTAGAAAATATTGAGGGTCTTCATCATCTTTATGATATATTTAAAAATATATTTTTATTAAATAAAAATGCATTATTTGAAATAATGTTCAGTGAAGATGTTATATTTGATGTTGTTGGTTGTCTTGAATATGAGCCAACATTAACACAACCAAAACGACATCGTGAATATTTACGTCAATTAGCAAAATTTAAACAAGCAATTCCAATAACAAATAATGAATTATTGGCTAAAATACATCAAACTTATCGTGTACAATATATACAAGATGTTGTATTACCAACACCAAGTGTATTTGAAGATAATATGCTAAGTACATTGAATAGTTTTATATTTTTTAATAAAGTTGAAATTGTAACATTAATACAAGATGATGAAAGATTTTTAACTGAATTATTTCGTCAATTAATTGATGAAACAACATCAATTAATAAACGACGTGATTTAGTATTATTTCTTAAAGAATTTTGTAATTTTTCACAAAATTTACAACCACAAGGTAAAGAAACATTTTATCGTACATTAACATCACTTGGTATACTACCATCACTTGAAATAACATTAGCTATTAATGATTCACAAACTAAAACAGCAAGTATTGATATATTAACATATATTGTTGAATATTCACCAAGTGTTGTTAGAGATTATACACTACAACAAATTAATAATACTGAACAAGAACAAATGTTAATTAATGTTATTGTATCACAATTAATTAATGATAATGATTCTGAGCTTGGTGGTGCTGTACAACTTGCTGGTGTATTACGTTTATTACTTGATCCAGAAAATATGTTGGCATCTGTTAATAAATCTGAAAAAACTGATTTTCTCAATTATTTTTATAAACATAGTATTGTTAAATTAATTGAGCCATTATTAAATAATACAATTGGTGATAAACCAGTTAAAGAAGATTATCGAACAGTACAATTACTTGGTTTAATACTTGAATTATTATCATTTTGTGTTGAACATCATATGTATCAAATGAAAAATTGTATTTTAAACAAAGATTTATTAAGAAGAATATTAATATTAATGAAATCAACACATACATTTTTGGTATTATGTGCATTAAGATTTATGAGAAAAATTATTGCACTTAAAGATGAATTTTATAATCTTTATATTATAAAAGGTAATTTATTTACACCTGTATTTGATGCATTTTTACGTAATAATGGACGTTATAATTTATTAGATTCAGCAATACTTGAAATGTTTGAATTTATTAAATTAGAAGATATTAAATCTCTGTGTTCTCATGTTATTGAAAATTTTTCAAAAGAACTAGAAGCCATTGATTATGTACAAACATTTAAAGCACTTAAATTAAGGTATGAACAACATCAAGATAAACTTAAAGATCGTGATAGAGCTACACTTGAAAGTGTACCATCAATATTACGAAGTAGTAGATATCGTAGAGATCAAAGACAACTTGATGAAGATGAAGAAATGTGGTTTAATGAAGAAGAAGATTTTGATGAAGGTGAAGCTGTTGTTCCAGCTGCTGCAGCTGATATTGTACCACCAGCATCAGCTAAAAAACAACCAACTAGTCCAAATTCTGGAACAAATCCATTACCATCAGTTGAATCTAAAGCTCAACAACAACAACAACAACAACAAGTACAACAACAGTTGCAACAGCAACAACAACAACAACAGCAGCAACAACAACAACAAAGTCAAACTGTTTTGAATAATAATACGTCAAATAATACAATGCCAATACAATCATCACAAGTTAATAATACTATTCCCACTGATGTAATACTTGATAATGAATCAACAATCCCAACAGCTGTTATTGATGATAAAGCACCTACAACTATATTCAAAAAGGTATTTATTTGATCATTTATTTATTTACTTTTACATATTAATTTTACGTTCATTTATTAATTTGTTTCTTTTTTCTACTATTTATCTTATCAAGGGCTTGGTTGATTACGAGGGTGATTCAGACGAAGAAGAAGAAGATGCTGACCTCACTCCATCACTAAAAAGGCAGCGACTTACATAGTAAAAAAACAAAAAAATCATCTAATTTCCAAAACACCAAGTTATGTGTATTTATCAATTAATAACGTAAATTTTTTTTCTTAGGAAAAAAAAAAAAAAACAAATAAACACCAAGACTCATTCAAAAGTTAATCCAAAGTTCTTTTGATCTGTTTAAAATTTTAAATAATAATAAAAAACCTCTAGAATTTTTCTATAAATAAATGATAAAAATTTTCTTTTTTTTTTTCTGAATAAATAGAAAAGGAAAAAAAAAAAATTGGAAAAATTTAATTAAAATTTTAAATAAGAAATTTAGAAAAAAAGAACAGAATGAAGAAACAAGATGATGAAATTTGTTTTTCTTTATTTATTATTTTTATTATTGATATATTTTCTTTTATTTTTAATTATAAATAAATGTGAATTGTGTATGTGTGAATGATTGTGATAGACGTTTCAACACACTTGTATGTGCTAAAGAAAAAGAAAAAAAATAATTTGCACATTTTATGTATGAATTAAAGTGTTTCCAAGTTAATGAAGAAGAAGAAAAAATATTAAGAAAAGAGATAAAAGAGTGAGACGATAAACAAAAATTTAAAAAAGAAAAAAAAAAATTAAGGAAAGAGATGGTTAAGTGTATTTAAATGACAACCATGGTTTGTTGTATGTGAAATAAAAGGATGCATGTGAGACAGCAGCAACGTGGTTTAAATTAACAAAAACAACGACGACAAAAAATAATAAAAAATTAAAGAAACTTTGAACTTTCTTAAGGTAATAAAAAAAAAACATAATTATTTACTCATTATTGTAGGCCTGTGTTGTGTAAAGGTATAAAAAATTGAAGAAGAAAATGGAATACGTAATTGTCATCAGTTGGTTTTGATTTAAATAAAAAATTTTTAATAATTAAAAATTATACTTGAATAATTGTCTATTAAAAATAAAAAAGGAAAAAACAAAAACTCTAAAAAATAAACAGCGCATTTATAATAATTGTATAAATTTATATAAAATTATCTGTTTTATTTTTTTCAAATTTATCAAAGACTACCAGTCAATTATGAGTGACAAATAAAAAATAACTTTTTTTTTATAAAAATTTAAATAAATTATTATTATATCAGATAATAAAAAAAAAATTTTTCTTTTTTTTGTTTTCTATTTTTCTTATTTTATATATAAAAAATAAAAAACATTGTCAATTATTAATTGATAAAATTATGGTGGATTTATAACCAGTGAAAATATTTTATACTTAAATTTTTATAAAATATTATATAGAATTTTTTTTTATTTGTCATTCATTATTATTTTTATAAAATTCATTGATAAATTTTTTAGCATTTCAACTAAATATATAATGAAATAAATAAAATATATATTGTAAATTATAAACTAACAATTTACTATGTATATTTTTATTTTTTTCCTGGATTTTAAATTGTTTTTTTTTCTTCTTTTCGATTTTTCGATAACACGACCAACTCAAGACTACAAATGCGCTGTTTCTCTAGAAATTTTATATTACCTTGAAAAAAAAGCATAAAAACTTTCATGAATAAATAAAAAATTAAATACAAAATTCCAAATTAGTATTCAACTTTTTTATTATTCATAAAAACTATGACAATTTTCCCAAATTAGGCGAAGAAATAATTATTTTTTTTTTTTCTATTGACAATTTTTTAAATAATACTATCAATTCTGACGATTACATATTAAAAACAATAAAAAAAATGTACATAAAATTAAAATATAAAACAAAAATCAAGTTTATTAAATCCAAAAACCGAAAAAAAAAAACAAACCACAGTTGATAAATTAAATAAATAAAAAACAATTCGATAAATAACAAATTACAGTGATAAAAAAAATAAGAAAATAAATTAAAATGTTTTATATAAAAACACAAAGTTTTTATTTATTATAAAAATCTTACCTAAATGATAATTAAAAATGTGCTAATGTTTATTAAATGTATTTTAATGTATTTACGGTGAAAAAATTAAAATATAATTTGTCACAATTATACCATCTTGATTAAATAAATAATATCATAAATAAAATATATAAATTGACAAAAAATTATTACCGAAAAATACGTTAAAAAAAAAATGAAATGAAAATAGACAAATGGGGGGTAATTTAAATAATAAACAATATAACGTAAATTTATAAAAAGCGTTAATGTACACATAATAATCGATGATGATTTTTATTTTTGTAAATAATTATTATAAAGCCTTGCTGATGAAAAATGGTACTCATAAAAATAAAAAAATTTCAATAAATATTATCAGCTTTTGGCCTAGAAATAAATTGTTTAATATCAGTAAAAATAAAAAGTTTTTATGAATAAAAATAATAATTATTAATAAATAATTTCTCAAATATTTTGCAAATAAAAGAAAAAATAAAAATACTGTCACAATGACTGTGCTGAAACGTTGTATCAATTGAATATATTGATGAAGATAAATTAATAAATATAAACAAGAAAAAAAAAAAATTAATTATCAATATATGTTTTACTTGATATATATGTATAATACCGAAGATAAAGTAATTGGTAAATAAAATTGTACCTATTATTTTGTTCTTTAAAATAAAATAATAATAGTTCACAAAAACTTTTTTACAAATGATAAATATATAATACTTATGAAGAAAAAATAGAAAAAAAAAAATATTCGTGACCTCTGTAAACAAAGGAAAAAACAAGAAGATAATTAATCATATAAGTTTTAATAATTATTTGAGAATGTGTGTGAGTTCAAAGTGACGAGACAGGACCATAAAGTAAAGAAAAATAATAATAATATTAATAAGTAATAATTATAATTAAAATTTATTTAAAACAAAAATTATCTTGCATTTTATTTTTACGTAATTTATAAATATCAATGATAATTTGTTGATAAAATGAATCATGATTTAAGCAATCAAATTTGATATAAATTTTAAAATTTAATTAATATTTTTTTTCTTTTTTTTTGAATGATTGAATTATTATTTTATATCAATCATTTTAAATTCAGTTAATTTTGTAAATAATTGATGAAAATTATAAATAAAATTTTAAAAACAAAAAATAGTTATTAAAAAATTTCAATATAATATTGTGTTGTGAATTAAGAAAAATATTAAGTCAAAAAATTATAAAGAAAATAATTATTAATTAAAATATTATATTCATTTTTCACCAACAATCTTTATGGCAGCTCTACAAAAAAAAAAAAAAAGAAACAAAACGAAACAATTTGGTCAAATTGTAGAGAGTGATATGAATGCATGTTATATTATTATGAAAAAAAAAAAAAAAAAGTGTGTTGTAGAAGTGCGAAGAATATTTCATTAAAAATAAAATATAAATTTAGAATATTTATTATTATTTTTCTTGTAATTGTTAATGAAAAACAAAATATGGAAAATTGACCTTTTTTTTTTCTATTTTAAATTTGTATTATGAGGATCCAACAACTTCAGCTTTGAGACGAGCAGCAAGAGCTTTTCTAACTTGTAAAATTGATGATGAATTTTGTGATTTTTCAAGATCCTGTTTACCCATCATTGTTGCTTTAGCCATATTTTTAGCTGAACATGGACGTTCATTGATATTGTCAAGTCTTTGACTTCTTGCTTGTTTTTTTAATGCAACTAATTTATCTCTTCTTGCTTTAAGATAATTTTCACGTTTTTTAATATCTTCTTGATCTCCAATATTAGTCTAAGAATAATTAATAAAATTAAAATTAATAATTAAATTATATTTCGATAATGACAATTAACACTTGCCTTTTTTATTTCTTCAATTTTTTCATATGTAATTGGAGCAAGTGGTGCTGGCTTTTTAATTTTATTATTTATTGATGAAGAAGATTGAATAATTGATTCATCAGAATATTTTAATTCTGGTGATGAACTTCTTGATGAAGTTGTTGATACTGACACTCTCAATGCTTCAGCAAGAGCTGCTTTTTCATTTTCATATTTATTTGACAATCTTTCACGATCTTTTTCTAAATTTTTTTCAGTCTCATCTCTTTTTGGTTCATCATCTTCATTTTTTTCTTCTTCTTCATCTTCTTCTTGAATTTGTTTTCTACAAAAAAACATCAACAAAACATTAATATTAATTTTTAATAATTATTTAAACAAAATGTATTTATTATTTTTCCTTACTGAATTATTTCTTCCATTTTGAGCTCTCCATCAATTGAATCACTGGAAGATTTAAATAATGCTGGAGTTAAGCCAAATTTTTGTTCAATCATACTCAATGCTTGAAGTTGTAATTCAAGATTTTTTTGTATCATCATTCTTTTAAATACTTCATACTCATTTGCTGCCCAAATTTGCTCAAATAAACTCTAAAAAAAATTATAATAATTAAACTTTAATTAACAAGATTTAATTTAATAAAATATAATAATTTTACTTTTTGAAATTGCATTGGTAATTTTGTATTTTTATTAACAGCACATGCATGTTCAAATTGTTCTGGTGTTATTTCCATGTCTTCCATGTAACAACCAAGCAATAGATCAACTAAATTTTTATACTCTTGATAAGCTTCACGATATTCTTGGCTGTCTTCAGTCTCTGATTCAAATACTTGATAAACAAATAAAGCAATTTAATTAATTTCTAGATAATAATAATATAATCAAGCTGTAAATTTAATAATAATTACTCAATGATCTTTCTTCTATAAATGTCAACAGTGGTGATGACCAAATTGGACCCTGAAGAAAACCAATTAATGAATCAAATACCCAACAACTATCTTCACTCTCAGACATCCTGAAAATTGTTTTATATTTTTTCTTTAAACTCAATTTATTATCTATGATAAATCTATTGTTACTTGATTTTTCAAGTATATATTTTTTTTTTGATAATGCCAATGATATTGTACTTCAAAAAAATAACAAGGTGAATTATTTTTATTTTTTAAAGGACAGTGTAACTATGACTACACATTGTCACAACATTTCAGTATTTGTACTATTTTTTTTTTCCTATACTCTCCTTGTTGGTAGACCTCTTAAAATAATTGTCAATCGATTTTGTGTTATTTGATTCTTAGAAAATACATTATTCATTTTAGCAGTACATAGTCATAGATTATTAGCAAAAATTTTTTTTTATTCTCTAGAAAGAATCAACTGTAAAGAAATAAATAAAAATATATTTATTTAATTTTTTTAAAATTGTATTAAATATTTATTTCAAGTAGTTTGTTAATTATAATTTTAAAAAATTGTCTATTTTATTTTAATGATTTGCCTGGACAGCAGCAGCAGCAGCATGAATTAAAATCGACTGATGATGATTGATGTTGAATAACGACCACAATGATTGATCAGCATCTCCAAAAATCTTGGTCTTTAAATTGATCCAATAAAGTATTTGTCATGCCAAAAATAAGCAAAGGAATCTCCATTTTTTTTGCATACTAAAAAATTAATTAACAATTTTACAAGACTAATTTATATTTATTTATTTGAATAATTATATCACCAATTATCATACCTTTTGTAAAAACAATGTGTTGAAATTTAATATTTATAATTTAATTATTTTGACTCTTGTTTATTATGACGTGACAGCAGCCAGACAAAACAATAACAAATCGTGACAATAGACAATAATTCAAAACAACAACTTGTTCGCCATTTTAAATGAAAAAAAAAAAATAAATAAAAAAGTCTGTAATTATGTACTTGCTGTGATTAAAAATAAAATAAATAAAAATGAAACATTGGCGTTTATATTTTTATTTAATAAGAGGGGAGAAATGTTTTCTAATCTAAAAAAAGAGAATGTAAGTTTTAATTTTATTTATTATTATTATTTCAGTGTAGGGAGAGATTGGAGTTTGGAATGATTGGAGTTAATGACGATGTATCATAGCTATCACATGTTGCACCATATAATCAAGTGAAATATAGTTATATCAAGTAATGAAAAAACAGAGACAAAATGAAAACGAGACAGCTGATTGTGTATACATGTTGTTCATGATTATTTTTACAGCATCATTTTATTTATTGATCAACACTTGAAGCAAAGGAAAATATACAAATTAATATTCTTTGTTGCATTGCCAGGGTTACCAATGTTACCATTGTCTGGCTTATCAATAACTCGACTTTAGATTCTTCATATTAATTTTGCTTTCATTTATTATATTAGTTTTCTATTTTTTTTTTACTAAAGAGAAAGATAGAGATAAAGTTTCTCTACTTGTCTGTGTTGCTAGCTCATGTTGAGAGAGATTGACCAGTATTTTCTGTACCACAGGCTCATTCTCTTATCAAGAATGACTCCTAGTATTAATTATACATTTTTTTCTTGATAACAGTTAACTATCAATAAAAAAAAAACAACAACGTCAGCAAGTGAATCCACATTGTCTTCCTGTCAGTTAGATATTACATGTCATGATTGTACCACTACAATCAACTTGATATACTTTTTTTTTTTTGCTCTTTAACTATTCTCGTAAATTAAATTTATTATAAAAAGTAGCTAGACAAATAAATTAATAATGGAAGTTGTTGATAATGAATTTAAATTAACACAAAAACAAAAAGAATATGCGAGTTTTTATTTACACGAAAATGAACCTAGTGCAACTTTAAAAATACAAGAAATTCGTAAATGGATTGAAAGTGATGATGCATTATTTGCTAGAACAGGTAATAACAGATAGAAATAAAAATTTAAAATGATAGAAAAAATATAATATAATGAATTTTATTAATTTAGATGATTTTTCAATTGTAAGATTTTTAAGATCTTGTAAATTTGATGTTGAAAAAACTAAAATTAAATTACGTAATTATTATGGACAAAGAAGACAATCACCAGAATGGTATGCTGATAGAAATCCATTTTTATCTGATATGCAAGAAATGTTTAATCTTGGGTAACTAGTTTATTAAAATATAAACAATTATCACAATACACTTGACATTTAAACTTTTGTATAATTAATTTTTCATTATGATAAGATAATTAATTTATTGATTTAATTTTAGAGTATTTTTACCATTGAAAGAGCTTGATGAAGAAGGAAGAATGATAATTTTATTACGAACATCAGTTCATGATCCTCATAAACACACAATTGAAAATGTTGTCAAGGTAAAAGCAAAAATAAAGAAAAATATCTGGAGTAATTTATTTTGTTGATGGAAATAATACTTGATTTTATTTCAGGCTGGAATGATGATATTAGATATTGCAACAAGATCAAATGTATCAACGTCATTGCATGGTGTTATTGGAATTTTTGATATGACTGGTGTAACAATGTCACATGGTCTACAAATGACACCAAGTGTCATACAAAAATTAGTACATTCTTGGCAAGGTTGTTATCCACTGAGAATTCATTCATTGAATTTTATAAATGCACCAATTTATGTCAATGTTGTTTTAAATATATTTAAAAAATTTATGAGCAAAAAGTTACAGTCAAAAGTTTTTATTCATATGAAATCAAGTAAAAAATGGTCGAATAATTTGGCAATTGATTTATTGCCAATTGAGTATGGTGGAAATGGTGGTACTCTTCAAGAATTAATTGGTAAATATTTTACTTTTTATATTTAAAAAATTTTTATGAATATTGTTTGTTTATTTTTTTTTTTTATTTTTAGATTATTGGAAAAATATTGTGGAAGAAAATCATGATTGGTTTAAAGAAGACGAAAAATATCAATCAATTTGATTATTTATTTTTTGAACACATTTATTTTTTTTTTTTAATTTAATTTATTAAGTATTAATATTTTATGGGAATTTTTTCTTTTTTTTTTTTCTATAAATAATGGTTAAAAGACACGCACAATTCCTTCACCAAAATTATTTTTTTTTCATTTGTTTTTAGTTGTAAAATTTGTTTATTTTTGATTTTTTTAAATTCTTTATTTTTTTTTTTTTTATATTATATTATTATTACAATTTAAATATATATATATATACTTAAGTCATGGGCAAGTAGATTACACAATTAACCAACTATACACTAAATTTTAAAGTTAAAAAAAAAAAAAAACAATAGAACAATTTTAAAACAAAAATAACGCACTAAATAATTACAAAATTCTAGATTTTCATTAAGTAAATTTATAATTAAAATAGCTATTTTTATTAACTCATATTTGAGCAATTTTAAAATAAACAAATTATTAATGGTAATAAAAGAAATGCTGAGTTTTTTATTTTTTTTATTTTTGAATTAACTGGAAGTTTGTGAATATTAATTTAATGAAAAAATATATATTTATACTTTGTAATATTTTACTGTTAAAATATTATAACAAAACACGTTAAAATTGAATAAAAAATACAAATTTTTAATCAACAATTTTAACAATACGTTTGGGTTTTTTTTGGTCCCATTTAAATAAACTAAAATTTTATTAAAAACTATCTATAAATACCCGGATTTTTTTTTTTTTTTATAATAATAATTAGTATCAAATACAAAAAAAAAAAAACAAGTTATTAAATTTATTTTCTCGTTTTTCCATTGAAACCAAATTATTATATTTTTTTTTTCGAAAACCTTTTCACATTGAACACATACTATTTAAAAAAAAAAAAAAACAATATATTTTCAAAATCACATGATTTTTCATTTTGTCTGATGATTTACAAAAAAAAAATCAACAGCAAAAATATAATTCTTCATTACCATGATTAATAAATTCATTTTAGAATTTAATTAATTTTTTTTTGTTACTCTATTTTATTTACTTTTTTCTTTAATTAATTAAAAAAAAAATAATAATCTTTATCTATAATTTCTGTACATGATTATTGTCAATATGACAATGATATATATAATTTTTTAACCACGTTTGAATTTTAGTACCAACATGCTTATTGTCAAAAACACAGCTATCCATGTGATTGTTGAGACAAAACCTTTGTAAACATCAGGCTCTGTTATTGACCAACCACGTGTTAACATTGAACGTAGTGCTGTTGTTGCCATTGTCAATGGTAAACCATGAGACACATATCGTAAAACTGTTGGCATACCTTCAACTGGCCAAATGACACCTGAAAAATTTGAAAATAACGCTTTAAAATACATAAATTTGTTTAAATTAATTTAAACACTAAAAGTCCAATATCAACATACCACTGAGTAAAAGTGTTGGATAAAAACTTCCCAATGCAAGTTGAATGGCATTTCTTTCAAGTTCACAAATAGCTGATATCACAAATCCTATTTTAAAACAAAATAAAAAATATTAAAAGACATAGTAATGATAATAAAAAATTATGTCCAATCATTGTAATTAATTCACAGCATCATCATCATCATCATCATGCAAGGTAGAAAATAAAATACATAAAAAAAAGAAAAAAAAATGGAATATAATAAAAAAACTAATAAACATGTTATTAAAATCAAGGTCCAAAATAAAAATCAGGTTTATGCAAGAAAACTCTTGCACTAGGACAAAGTCCAAGATTAAAACTAGTTTTTATATATATATATATTTTTTTTTTAATCGCATAGTTTATTTAAGGAAATCATATGCAACAGTTTGATAAAATTGAAATTTTGCAATATGCAAAGGAATAATATTAATAATAAATAAATGAACATACCGAAACACATGCCGCAAAGACCCTGAAGTATTGTTATCAATATAACCCAGCCAATATCACCATTACATTGTACACCAAATACAAGTATCATGAATATTAATACAAGTGCTGTTTGTCCACACATAACAACAAATTGTGTAACAACATGTGAAAATAATATTTCACCAGGTGATACACCAGCAACCCAACTTCTATCAAGTAAACCTTCCATTCTTTCAATAATCAATGCTGATGATGTTAATGCAACAGCCAAAAAAAATACAATTGTCAATATAACACCTGGTGCAACAAAATCAGTAAAACTTGGATCATTTGAGCCATAAATTGGATTTAAAAATTGTATTGGTACATCAGCTAATTTTGGATTTTGTTCACAGCTTGTTAATAAATTTTTGGCAAAATCACGATATGAATATTGTAAATTTCTTGATAACATAAGACCAATTTGTTGATTTGACATATCAAGCCATACACGTATTTCACTTTGATCAAGTGTATCTTCATCAGTTTCACGACCAAGTGCCATTCTAGCAACAAGTGATTCAGTAAAATTATTAGTAAAATATAATGCACCCCATGCTTTACCTCTTCTAACAGCTTCAGTTGCTAATTCAGGTGTTTCATAATATTCTTGTATCATTGATGTATTATCAAGATGTGATAAATAACGACAACTCAAATTAGTAAATGTACAATTATTTATAAATGGACATGAATGATCTTCCCATCCAATTTCATGATTAACAATAGCAAGTTTTAAACCCGTTGGATCTCTTCCAATTGCAAGACAAAATAATATAACTTGCATAACTGGTAATGCAAATATAAATAACATAACACCAACATTTCTCCACATACGTAAAAAATTTTTTTGTAATAAAGCTTTAATTTTACCAGAACTTGTAAAATTAAATAAACAATCAGTTAAATTACAATCATTACAATCAACATTTGGCTCATTTTTAGGTATACCAATTGGTTTACCATTTAAATCATAATGACTACCAACACCATTTGTTGTATCATGAATTAATACTTCTTTACTTTGATGAAAATTAAGACCAACAACACCAGATTCTTCAGTAACATATACTGGCTCATCTTTTTTACCCCAATTAAGTGATGCTAAACTAATATTATTTGTTATATTAAGTTCAGTTGGTGGTAATGCATTTTGTCCTTGTTTTCTTGATAATTTTAAAAAAACATCTTCCAATGATGGACAATTGTACATTGTTAATAGTGCCCTTGGTGATTCTTCAGCAAGTAATCTACCACTTCTCATTAAACCAATTGTATGTGCTTGTCTTGCTTCTTCAATATAATGAGTTGTTATTATAACTGTTTTATTTCCATCTTTTGTTATTTGTACAAGATGATTCCATATACTAAAATTCAACAAAAATAAATTAACCATTAACCATTTTATAAATTAAAAAAAATTATACTTTATACATGAGTAAATAATTTAAAAACAAAAATAAAAAAAAATGTCATTTGTATAATAAAAAAACATAAAATTGTTAAATTATTTAAATTCATTTTTTTTTTAAATGTTTTTTTTTCATTGATCTTCAAACAACTTGTGTGTATGTGTTTACCTTGACCTATGGTCTACATCAATATACAATTTAAAATAGAATATAAGATTGCAATAAAACTACAAATTTATTATTTACCATAATTTTTTGTTACTAAAAAAAAAAGTAAATGTAAAAAAAGCATTTTTTTTTTTTTTACCTTTGTCTGAGTAATGGATCAACACCAACAGTTGGTTCATCAAGGATAAGAAGTTCTGGATCATGCATAAGTGCAACAGCAAATGATACACGTCTCTGTTGTCCTCCACTATAATTATTTAATTGAAAAAAAAATAAATTAATTATATTTAATATAAATAATTATAAATTAATTTACCTGAGATTTTTAACTTGTCGATTTTGTGATGGTAAATCCAAAAATTGTAATAAAAATTTGAGTCTATCAACAATTTCTGGTGTACACATACCAAATATCCAACCAAAATACATCATTGTTTCACGTATTGTAAATTCTCCATAGAGTGCTATTTCTTGTGGCATATAACCAACTCTTTTACCAGGTACACCAGAACCTTTTGTACCTGGTTTACCACCAAGTACCCATATTTCACCAGAATTTAATCTTCTTCTTCCAACAATACATGATAATAATGTTGTTTTTCCACATCCACTAGCACCCAAAAGTCCATATCTAATAAATTCATTATTTAATTACATATATTAATTATTATAAACACTTTATTTATGCGTGTTTATCATAAATATTTAATAACATGGTCAATTGTTTATATAACAAGACAACTCAACATGCAATCAATTTAATTGTTAATCTAATTTTTTATTCAACTTTTTTTTCATATTTATCTATCGATACTTTGAATATTGATTTATTAATTATATATATTTTTTTTTTATTTATAAACATTCCAAACAAATTATTTTTAATTGTTTCAAAGAATTTTTCATGTTATAATTTTTTTTTTTTTCCAACAAGGAATTTGTATTTGAGATGGAAAAAAATAATTAGAAATAAAATTTTTATTTTTTTTAATGAAATATAGTAAAAGTAAATGGGTAATTTATTTTTTTTCTGTTAATTTTTCTGTTGAGTAGTAGTATTGTCAATTGCTACTTAGTGACATACTTTCGATAATAATTATTTAAAATAATATTTACTTCCTTAAAGTTTATCTTTTCTATAATAATTATTTGTTTTTTTTTTTTAAACTTACATTGATCCTTTTGCAACAGTCATACTGAGATTTTGTATAACATGATTTGGATTTTTTGTACTACCATAATTTTTAAATGCATGTCTAACACTAACAGCTTGTTGACGATTCCATGCTTGATTATTAATACCTGGTGTTACTAATACAGGACTAGGTGTCATAGTGGTATTACTATTTTCCATGGCAACTTCCACGTTTTGCATTGTGGTGGAATTTGTGTTAACCAAACCACCAGGTGAATCACTGAAACAACAAACAACATGCCATATTATTATAAAATTTATTATTTAAATAAATAATAAATTAATAAATTATTTAATCGAAAATTATTTAAATTGTTTATGCAATCTGTGAAAGCTTGATATTTTTAAATTTTAATCAAACACAACAATGTAATAGTGTCTCAACAAGTTGATAAAATTTATAGATTATTTTTTTGTTAAAAAATTGTTTATGCTGTGTGAAAAAATTCAATTGTTTAATTGATTATTAATATATTTATTTGTTAGAAATGAATGGCATATCTCAGGTAGAAATTAGAGTCAATTTGAGGTCAAAAAATTGACTCTTATTTCTACCTGGGATGACTTAAAAATGAGATAAATATTTTAATTGTTTCGAATAATTTAAACATCAATTTATTTGATAATTTAAATTAAATACCAAAAAGATGATGTATTTAGAAAAAATAAAATTGTCATATTTAGTTTGTACAATGATTTTTAAATTTGAAAAAAATGATTTTCATTTCACAATGTCTCTTTCGTGTGTGACACATTTTTATATATTTTTTTTTTTACGTTTGTTTATCTATCTATGGTATATAAATAATTTAAATAAATTATTTTGCAATATCTGTAAATCAATAGCAACTTGAACGACAAAACTTATACATAATATTTGTACAAGTTTCAATTGCACACTTTTAAAAAAACTTAGCAAGTTTGGTGGCAGAGTTATGTAAGAAGACGGCTTTCTTTTTGCCAACAGTCTTGTTGGGCAACATACCAATGCATATTCTTTTATTTATTTATATGTTAAATATATTATCTAAAATTCACATTTTTTTTTTTTTTTTTTTTATCATTGAGCATACAACTATAAACGAAAGTTCTGAGAAAATTAAATATTAAAATAAACAAAGATAAACTTTAAAATAAATTTTCACTTTTTTTATTTAAATATTGTTTAATAAATAATCAATGAAATATAAATTAACTTGGTACATTATTTTCTTTTAGTTTGTTTTTTTTTTTTTTGTCAAGCTTCAATAAATATTAGGTAAATATATTTTACTTCCTTGTTAATTAAATTTAATAAAAAATAAAATTACCTCAAAAAAATGGTTTTTAAAATATATCAAACATATTATTTTACAAGTTATTATAATTTTTTTCTTCATTAATAATTATTATCTTGACAAGAATAATTGTATTTTTTTTTTTAGACATAAAATATCCAAGGAGAGTAATTTTTTTTTGTATATTATTTTTTGCTGTTTTGAATAAATATCAAATGAATAATATCACTCGTTATTGGATCTTCCAGGAAGTTAGATATCCATAGATCAAAGTTCAGGGACCTCAACAACACAGGTAGTTTAATAAAAAAAAAAAAATATAAAAAAAATAAATAAAATTGTCAAATGATTATAATTTAAAAAATTTCATCCGGGTAGAAAATAAAATAAAAATGTAAATAAGCAACATTTTCTTTTGGTGGTTTTTTAAAAATATAAATACTATTATTGTATTTAAAAAACCTGCAAGTTAATAATTTCAATAGTTTAATTTTCAAACTGCCTAATTATATATTTATAAATAAATATATTAGATTGAGATAAAAAATAAAAAATAAATGAAAAAGTTGTGATGCAATTGCTCGAAAGAGATTGAATAAATCCATCAAAGATTATATAAATTTTGTATAATAAAAAAAAAAAAATAATAAATAACAAAGAAGAGGTCATATTTACACAATTATATTAAAATCATTGATGTAAGACGTAATGCATTGTGTGCATGTGTTTTTTATTTTATTTGATGTTTAGTATTCGAATATCGAAGTTCAAGATAGTGTATAAACGCCACTCAATGATTATTGCGTAAGATAAAATTCCTCGATGATCGTTTTCACTGTGAGGATATAAATATATACATATATTAAAATATATAATATATATATGTGTTAATGGTATTAGTGATTATATATTTGAATCTCAGTGTGTAGAAATGCAGAGAGTTCATATGCCGGACCTCTTTCTGGGCCATGGTCGAATATTAATTTCCAAAGTATATTCACGTCTCTCTAACTTTGGTACTTTCCCCATTTTCACTGCAACATATTTCTATACTACATAATCATCTTCAATATGTATAAATAAAAAATAAATAAATGAAATTTATATATTTACATCCACGTGTCTCGAAATAAATAGATAAATCGAAATCGAAATTTTTAATTATAAATTTTATTGCCAAATTCACCTTTAAATGTATTTCGATTTTTAAATTATAGAAAAAAAAATATTTTGTATTGATGATTTCATCTGTCATCTTGTAAAATTAATAATTTAATTTTATATTTTAATTTAAATAATAGTTGTTATTAATAAAATTATTATGAAAAAAGTATTTTTAATTTTTAAACAATTTTTTTTTTTCCTTTAAATGTAAATTTAGTTAAAAATTTTTTATATTTAAATTATAATTCAGGTTAATTGACTCAAATTGATTCATCGTTTATTTTGCTGATTATGCAAATTGTAAATTAATATATAATTAATTTTTTTAATTTACCAAAAGGTGACAGTGGCATAAATAAATAAAAAAAAATAATTTAAAAAACATTTGTAATTAATTTATACTAATGTGTATCATAATCAAAATTTAATTCGACCTGGTGTATGGCAAATGGATGTCAGGGTCGAGTTATTATTTTTGCAAAAAATAATAACAAATTATATTCAAAAAAAAAATAATATATCATCCAGATAGAAACGTGACTATTCAGCAGATTATAATGCTTTCACGATTCTCTTTTTTCAACACACACATCACTATAGTTTATACACTAAAAAATAATAATAATAATTAATAATAAAATTAATAATTGATTTGTTTTTTATAAATTTCTTAAAATTTTCTTTCATGCATCAATAAATCGAATGATATTAAATTCAATACTACTATTATAAACCAATTGTTTGAAAAGAAAAATTTTCACAAAATTAAAAAATTATTATTTTCGAATCGAAACTTTCATCGTTTACTAATTTTATATATAAAAACATAAAAAATATATATAGATAGATAATAATATATCTTTAAATTTTCATCATAAAAAAAAATATAGAAAACATTTTTTTTTAATACTAAAAAATCAATAAATTATTCAGTAAAAATTATGTAGTTTTTTTTTGTTTAAATATTTATTAACGACCGTATGGGTGATAAATTATTTATTCAAATTGCGTGCTGTTTAGGGTTAAAGTTCAACTGAAAATAATTATTTTAAAGATATAAATGTATGTGAAATAACAATGTACGATATCAAAGACAAGCATTAAAATCGCCAGGTTTTATTCGGAGACAGTATTTGACCAGGCATGCACGAACTCCTTGTCCTACTTTAATCATAAAAAAATAAATTAAATAAAATATATACCCACAGATACATGGATAGTTTCGTATGTATATTAATTTAAATTTTTTTTCTTAAATTTAAGATGGACTGAAGAAATTTCATAGCCCCTAGGCTCGCACACTTATAAAAAGTATAAAAGCTATTTTCAATTAGTTAATTATTTTGTAGAAATAATTATTTTTTTATTCTTCATCAATGTGAGATAAATTTTTTCCTTTTTTGAATATCATCTTTTGTAGAAATTTATCAATAAGTTTATTCAATATATTGTGTACATAATCTATTGGAAATATTTTATATGTGAAAGCAAATTTTTTCTTATGTAATATATAAAATAAATTTTTTTTTTCTTTTGAATGAGTATCAACTATTTGAGCCTGAAGAAGGTGAAATTTAATTTACTATGATTTTTTTTTATATTCATCAAATTGTTGCGTGTAATATTATGTACCGTTTTAATTTTTATCTAATTTTTTTCCGGCTTATTTTCATTTTCTTTTAATATACCCTGAGCTTTTTTTTTTTTTTCCATCATTTTTAATCTTTCATTTCATCCTCAGTTGACTAATGTTTTTTTCATTTTTAAATGATCTATATAATCATTCAAACGTATAATTTATGTTAAAAAAAAAAACGTCTCATAAACAATAGATCAATTTTTTCGATTAAAATTTTAAACTTCGAGATTTATTATTTCGTTTTTTTTTTTTTTAACTGTCTAATTTATTTAAACAGGAGTTTTTTTAAAATAAAATACATAACGGAATATTTTTTCTTCTTGACTTTTAAATTTGATGAATTTAAAATGAATTATTTTTTTCTTGACTATTCTTTGGTTGAATGTGCTTTCATTAAGATTTATATTGTCACTTTCATTTGTGCCATTTGACTCTCAATTACACTCAAAGAAATGACATCAAACATGCTTCATTTTCAATTGCACTTTCAGTTGCATTCAATAAAACACTTGTTTATTCCTTTTTTTTACTCCTTTCACTATTGAAATATTTAATCTATTCACAATATTCACACGATTAAACTAACATATAAACAGAGAAATTTTTCATCTCATTATGAATACAGTACGTCAACAATTTTATTGTTTATAATTTTTTGTTTGCTCATAACTATGATAATAATTTTATTATTTTTTTATAATAAAAAAATACATGTATACTCTTTTTTTTTACACCGGTGTAATAATCATATAAACACACGACTTTTGACCTTCATTGTGTTGCAGGTAATCTTGTCAAACAAGTGCAATTAGTATCTATTAATAATTGACAAATAAAAATCATTTCGATCATCTGTTGAATTATTTTTTCAGTGTAATTTTATTTCGATTAATTTTTTTTCTACAAAAGACTCTTATTTGTATTTTTTTCATTCAATTTTGTATTTTTTATAAACAAATAAAATAAAGATATAAATAAACAACTTGTCAAAATTAATTTAAACATTTTTATTTGTCTTTGTTGTTATTATTTGGACTTTGTTAAAGTTTAAAAGAACACTAGAAAAATAATAAATAAAAATGACAAAGAATCAAAAGGAATAATAAAATTATTATATATTTTTAAATATTAATATTATTATTATTTAAAATTGTTGTCATTTCGAGGTCGACACTCATCATGTACATAATCATTTATTTAATTTATTGCACATGTTTTTTAAAAGAGACAGTTCAATACCCGTGATTTGACTATTCAATTATCTGTTTATTTTTATTTTTTCCTCTTTATTATTTTATTTTAAAAGCAATGCAGTAATTTTCTACACACGATTGATTTAATTTGTCTTTTTTTTTATTTATTTTTTTTTTCCATTTTTTCGCAATGTGTAGCTCAAGGACATTGAGAAATCCAAGAAAACGCAGTACGCATGTTAATTGACAGGTTAATTAGTTTCATGTCTTTTTTTATTTATTTATTATAATTATTGTTATGATTTTTATTTTCTAAATTACTTGATGTCCTTTAATAAAAAAAAAACTAAAATTTATGAAATTGAAAAATATTTGCTTATTTTCATGTATAAAATTTTTTTCGAATTTTTAAAATTATTACATTGTGGACTAATTAATTTGCTGACAATTGAAATTACTCAAAAAAAAAAAAAAATTAGTGACAATGAAAATGTGTAACGAAGTTATGTATTGTTTGAAATAAAAAAAAAAATATATATGTCAAACCTCATTGGTGCAACTGCTGTCATTTTGATATATTTTCACTTTTTTTTTTTTTTAAATATTTAATTATTCTGTTTATAGGTATTACTAATAAAAAAAAAAAATAACTATATTTATTTTTTTTTTTTATATTTTAATAACGCTTAGAAAGTTTTTTCGATGATAGAAAAAAATGGTATAAAACAATGATACTTTAGATTGAGTTGAGAGATATTTTTTAAATTTACTAAATAAATATAAAAAATGAAATTATTATTTATAATTTAATGTTATTTTTATTGTTTAGTTTTTAATTGTTGATTTGACTTTGTCATTGGTATAGTTGTTGTACTAAAATCGACAGTAGACTGATTCACCCTTGACGATTTCCTTGTTAATATACCCCAGTATAAAAATATATAATTGTATTTATTTTTCCAATACTTGTATGACAATAGATATACATAAAAAACGTCAATATTTGTAAGTTCGTTAACTTGCTATTAGTATAAATCAATAACAACTTCCCTTTAGTATCAAATGTCTAGTTTTATATTAAAAAACAAACACTTTAAATTTATTCTTCAAACAATAATAAAAAATATATTTTTAATATTATAAATTAAATTATAATTTATTAATAAAAATAATTATTATTATTTATCATTTAAACAATATATATTTGTATATTTTAACACTTTTATTATAATATTATTATGAAAAATAAAATGATGATTCTAGCATTAAATTTAAAACACAAACATTATTTGCATTTTTCACTATGACACATTCTTTGTCATCTTTAATTTATGAATTTTATTATAATAAATTTATAATTATTATTTGTAAATGCAATATCAATTAAAAATAAATAAACATCATATGTCTATTAATTTTTTTAATGATTGAATTTAAAGCTACTCTATGTTCAATGTAAAAAATTTCCTTCAACGAATGATGAGGTATATTGATCTATTAATTTGAAATCAATTTTCGATACGAATCAAAATTGATTGACTCTTTTGAAAATAATAAAATCAAAATAAAAGAGAAAGAAATTAATCTCGTGTAAAAGAATTCAGGTGGCGGAAGTTGAAGAATTTTTTTTCTCGCAACCGTAAAACAAGAAAATCACAAACGGGAAATCCATATACGATCAATTGATTTGTACTTATACAATATACATAATAACAAAAAAAAAATATGAATAATTTAATAAATAAATAAGCAGAAAAATAATTTTAAAAAAAAAACACTATTTAAATTACCTTTAAACAAGTTTTTCCTTGAACAAACACAGTGTTTATTTTAAATAGTAAAAATAAACAAAATAAAATTTTTAAATTGACAAATTTGATTCACTTAAAGTTATATACGAATGATAATTTCATTCCGTCACTATTTATTATTCCGGATAATTGACATTATCAATAGAAAATATTTTCACCCACAAAAATTTTTTATAACAATATTTAAATCACAATTCACATAGATGAAACAATTTTTATTTTATTTTTTTTTTTATAAATTATTGATAAATGACTATATTATAAAAATATTATTTAAATATATTTCATCAGTATTTTTAAAATAAATTTACACTTTTTTTTTTGTATTTTATTTTGATGATAATTTTATAATTAAATATGAGAACCCTCTACGACTTTCAAGTCGTACTGTAAGACTGATCGACCTGCGAATCGACTTGCTGGACGAGAGCTCACTCGATTGCCCCCCAGTCTTAACATTCAAAGTAAAGTTGTTCTTCCAGCATGAGACATCAAACTTTGCCCCCCTTCACAAATTTATTCAACAACGAATACATTTATATTTCTTGATCTTTTCTCCTTTGACGAAAAAAAAAAAAAAAGGAAAAAAAAAGGTTCAATTATCTTTATTTTTATATATCAACATCATCAGTTTTTTAATTATATTTTTTTCATTCTTCTAATGCACATGGGTCAGTATTAAATGCCACATATCACCAATCATTGTCGTGGTGGTGAAAAAAAAAATACATGAAAAATTATTCAAAATTAAAAATTCGTTCTTGCATTTACTAATAAACATTTTTAGATAATTTTTTTTGCAATTGATTGATTAAAATACAGACTTTTTTGTGTGATTAATTTTGATGATTAACCTTGAAGAATAACAACAAAAAAACAACAATTAAAATAAAAAGAAACTGCGTAAGATTGTAAGCGTAAACGAAGTAAATTTTTTTTGGTAATTGTTAATTTTTTGTTGTTATTTTTTGAGATTAATTATCAAAGTTAATCAGATGAATTGGTACGTATTTTGATTAATCTGTTGGAAAAAAAATTAGTTGAAAATGTTTGTTTTTAAATGTGAGAAGGATTTTTGAATTTGTAGCTTTTTATTTTTTTAGTTTTTCAGGTAAAGAAGATATATACTGTTGATACTTCTGACTCATTTTAAAATACAAATGAAAAACTTGAGAATTATATGATGATGTTTATTTTATTATTTTATTTTTTTTTGTCAATAAAGGACTTTGCTTTTTTTTTGAGTATTAAAGATTAACGACCCTGACCGGGGCGAAGGAAAATTTCCAGATGATTATATGATCGATGGTTTTGCATTTGGCGTCATAGCCAACTTAAAAAATCCAAAAAAAAAAACATGAAAAATTTATAATTATAATTGTTCAAGGTAGATTTATAAATATAATTTTACACATCAGTTCAAAGCTCATCGTCTTCAAGTATATAATTAAAAAATTACAAAACGCAAAAATCAATTAAATAATGCAATTATAACTCTTTCAATTATTTAACAGATTTTTAGATTATCATCAATAAGGAGAAAAATATTTATACAGTATTTTATTTTTTTTATAATAATATCATTAAAGAAGGTTGATCAAGATTCAAGTCAGAAAAAAAAAACTACCAGTCAAAAGACACGTGTCCAATAAAATATATGTACACTAAAATAATTGTTTTTTTCCTTTTTTTTTTTCGAGAAATAAATGCACTAAATGCAATAAATATTTATAAAAATACAGGTTTATTTTTTGTTCTATCAAAGTGATTTTAAAATTATTATTTTTGCAAAAAAAAATTTGTGCATCAGTTGATATCTTCAAATAAGCTTCAAACATGTTTGTTTTTTTTCCTATGAAAATTAACATTTTCTTCAGATATTTTTTGTTCATGCAATTATCATTTGATATATACAATGTCATATTCTACATTCGTGACTATGTACATCCGACAATCTCGATGTCTATCATTATTTAAATTTACAATAAAGTAAAATAAAAAACAAGATTTATCTCCCAATCATTTTCGCATATATATAAAAAATTCAAATAAATGATTTACTTTTTTGCAAAAATAATAAAATTATTATTATTAAACTATAAAAAATCAATACATCACAAAATCAATTTTTTTTTTTTAATCATAAATAATGATAGTTACGCAAAAAAACTCAGAAGATTACAACAAAATATTTCCGCAAGAAAAAAAATCATATTTTTTTCATCAAAAACAAATCATGCAATATACAATGTGATAAAAAATATAAAATGAAGAAAATTATTTAGCATAAACTATCAATTAAAACCACAAATAAATTAAAACCTGATATTATTATTATTAATAAATTATTGATATATAAAAAATATAAAATTAAAAGTAGGTAAATCAATATTCATGTGCGTTTGAAAAGACATTATAAAATTATAAATGCGTACACAAAAAAAAATATGAATGACCTCGGTAGACTTTTCTTTTGGTCGTTAGACATATATATTTTAAAAAAAAATACATACATAAACATTATAACATAATACACATCATGTACAAAGACAGAAAGTGTAGATGCTTGAATTTATTTTCAGGTGCGGTACATGGCCACCGTAACAGTGGTCAAGAGACAGTCGCCTGTCACTTTCCCCAGCAATAATTGCGCAACAAAAAAATATAACCAACACTACCAATAATATAATAATAACAATAATAATAATAAATGATTGAATAACGCAAGTTTACTTTGGCCCATTGCGAAAATTAAAAAATAATTTTATAAAATTTGTCTCATCATCTGTCCCAAATTCCATTCAAACTCTCTTTTTATCTTTCTCTTTTCGTTTTTTTTTTTTATGAACTTTATTTTTCCTTGTTTCAAAGTTATTTTAAATCACAGTATAAAATTTATTTAATTATTTTATACTGGACTTTTGGAAAAGTATATAATAAATCATTGTCAAAAAAAAAAAATATTGTGCAAAAATATATTTCGAAATAATATAACATTTGGTTTTCGAAATTTTTATATTTTTCTATTCTCGTGGATGTATAGAAATATAATTAATTTATTGTTAATTAATTATTATTTAATAATGCAGTTGTAAAATTTTTTTACATGCGTGTTTACACGCAAATAAAAATTGTGTCAATTAACGTTATTATATATATTTTTTTTACGCTTCAATAAAAAATTTATCTGCAATAATTATGATGGTACTTGATAAGCCCATTGTTTCGTAATTAAAAATATAATAAAAATTATTAATTTAATATAAAAAATTTTAATGGAACTATTAATAATTAAAGTAACAAAAAAAATAAATTAAAAAATTAAAAAAAATGATAAATTATATATGCTTGATAAAATTAAATATAAAAAATTAATATTTAAAAAATTACTTATTATTATTTATCTAGACTTTTTCATTGTAAATTCAAGTATACATAATAGCTATTATTATAAATAATATATGTAATAAATTAAAAAAAAATTTTTTCAACAAATGAGGCGTTAATAATTTTTGTATTTAAATTTTTACTATTTATTGTATGGAAATAAATGAAAAAAAAAATAGTCATTCAGAGTAATGGTTATTAGCAAGGTCTTCCTGAAAGTGACAAATATATTTTGTAAAGAGATCTTCTTACAAGTGTATATATAAATATATAAAAGCGAAAGTACATGGCCTCAAGCAAAAAAGGACCGGTAATTTTCTGAACGCTCAGATGAATCTCGTAATCGACAGGAAGTGTTGACGGTTTAATTTTTTTTTATAAAAATTTTAAAAAATATATATAAACACTTGTATTTTAATAATTTCAAATAAATATTGATTGTTGTAATAATAATAATAATGACAACAACATTAATAGTAATAAAACTTTCAACTTTTTTCACTGAAAAAAATTGGATGTAATTTGAAAAAATTCTCCATCTTTGAATGATGACAAATAAATCAATATAGATGATAAAATGACAAGCTTATTTTATGATTTATTTCATGACTATTTTAGTTAATAATAATATATAAAAAAAAATTATGAGATACACGCATTATCCACGTAACGAAAATGAAGATTTGCAAAATTTATACACGTGAAAGCGGTCAATCCAGCTTCAGTTTATTATACATTACATAAAGCCAAAAGAAAAATCTTAAGCCTTATTTAATAAATATATATCAATAATTATTTAAAAAGAAAAATAATGATTTTAAATTGGCAAAAAAAAAAAAATGATTTTTAATGATTGTAATTTAAAAAATATATTTGGTGGTTTAAAAAGTTTGCGAAAAATTCAAGTAGAAGTTGAGTTTAATTTTTTTATTTATAACAAATGTCCTTGTTAAATATTTTTAAATTTATTAAATACATATTTTGAATGTTTCCAGAGACTTTTTTATTTTTTTTTTTTACTTTTTGTACTTTTTTTCTCGCTGCAACAGTGACGAGAGAAAAATAAAGTAAAATAGTTTCGATGACTCAACTATTGCGTAAATATGTAAGAATATTATTCATTGCTAAAAATTATTTTTAATTTATTTATGAATATTTATTTTAAGTATAGTTTATAAAAATTAATTGAATTTTTTAAAATTCATTTGCCAATTTTAAGATATATTTTCAGCATGATTTTATTAGTTTTATTTTTCGTTTAAACAAATCATTTACTTTCCCTCGATTTATTATTCAACAACAAAAAATTTAATCTTTCAGTTAGTTGTCATTCATAAAACTATTTATTGAGAAAATAATAGTTTTTTTCTTGTCTATATATTTTTAACTATTGTCATGACGTAAATATCGGAAGTTATTATGTTTTTATATTTCTAAAAATTTTTTCTAACGTGCTAGAAATTTTCTACCGTCAGTTACTTGCAAAATTTATAAAATAAATTTTTTAAATTTTAAACAAAAATCCATCCATTTTCATTGGTTTAATTTTTAATTTTTTTACATGAATTTGTTTTTTATTTTACTCTGAAAACGCGAAGTGAATTTTAATTTGAATGTCTGGTTTTTTTATTTTTTAATATTTTTATTTATTATGTTTTCAAAATACGACTTTTATACTGAAAGAAAAATTTTATGTGAAAGTTTATTACTGTGTAGATAATTTTGAAAAAAAAATTAGACATTGTTTATTTTATTTACATTTAATTATTTAACAAAATAATAAAAAAATCGCTCAGACAGTTTGCAAGTTTTTATCTTTTTTTGAACTACTCAATTTCAACATGTTAAAAATTATAAAATTAATTAATTTTTACCATAAAAACAAGTAGAAATATTTGATGAAATGAAAAATTATAAATTTCTTTTATTAATTATTGTCATAAATATAAAATTAAAATTTATAAAATCAAATTCTCATCACGTAAAAATAAACTAATCAAAAAAAGGCTGACCATCCGCAAAACTGACATCAATTCTAAAACAATAATTGAATTGTTTTTTCTTTTTTTTTTTTCAATAATTTTTTTCCATTTAATAACCTTGACCTTGAGTCAATGTCACATGATAAATCATAAGATTGACGTGTTATTTCATATCATTGAATTATTCAAATAATTGCATAAGTATAATAAAGATTCATAAAAATATTTTTTTGTTGTCTACATTTTTTATTTGAATTTTGTAATAAAAAAAAGTAATTGTAAAAAAAAAACAAATAAATTGTAAATGAATATAAAAAACAAATATTAAAAATAATTGATAAACAATAGCTATTCGTAAAGAATATTTTATTTTTTATTTTTTTTTATTATTTAAAGTAAATATAGAGATGAGACAAGTTGGAAAATATAAAGTCCACATGTACTTGTTGATTTTCAAATTATTTATAAATTAAATAAGCCTTCTTTTTTTTTTATAGTAAATAGATATTATCGTGCTGCTATCTATTGCAAAAAACAGTAGGTTAATTTTGCTTTTATTTATTTAAAAATTTGCCTGACGATGGTAAAATGTTGATTTAAAAAAAAAAATTGCAAATTCATTTTTCCGAAGATTTATTTTGTTTTGTCTTGCATGATTTTCCTTTGAATTTTCAACAAAAAAAAGTGCGGAATTTCTATAATACTCGAAATTTATTGTGTAATTAAAATCAGCTCAAAATTTCATCATAAAATTGTTTATCGTTTTGTTAATATTCACATTCTTGTCAAAAAAAAAAAAAAAAAATTGTACTTGTAAAATTGCGAAATGCTGTTTCTCTGAAATATGTTATTCAAGAAATTTTCAAGTTATTTTGTATATAATAATTAAAGGAAAGTGTTTCCGCTGTTTTCTCGTTAACCGATAATATTCATTCAAGAAAATTATTAAATAATTGTTTAATAAATATTTTAATATGTTACGAAATTAACTGACAAGGTTTTATTCATTTTTTTTCAGCTATAAAATTGATATTTTAAAAAAAAAATTGATGAAATATATTATAGCACTGGGTATTTTTCTGTAATATAATTGTAAATTTTTTTTTTTACAAAAATCACAAAATTATCGCATTTATTATCGTGTAAAAAAAAAACTTGATTTTCACACACTTAAAAATTTGTGATTTCACTATTTATAGTATATTATACGTTTCGTGTATCACGTACATTGCCTGTAAATTTTAAAAATAAATAATAAATATGTAAACTATTTTTTCAATGATAAATATATATAAAAATTTAAATTTCATAATTAAAAATTAATTATTTATAATTATTAAAATTATAAACCATTAAACTTTTTAAAATTATTTAAAGTTAAATAAAAAAACTAAAAATATCAACAAAATTTAATTTTAAAAAACATTTATTTATTTAAATTATAAAATAATTTTAAAAAATTTAATTTAAAATATTATTAAAGGTATTTTTAGGCTATTTAATTTTTTTTAATTTAGATTTTATTTAAGTGGATCATTTTTTATTCTCTAGAATATTTTCATCTTCAAAAAAAAAAAAAAACTATCATTTGATAAATTGATCATACGATATGTATCAGGTATTTTCGAAAATGCCCCATCTTTATATAAATTTTACGAGTTAAATACAACTGGTTTTTTTAATTTTTTTTTTTTAAATGAACATGTGTATGTCTTGAAGCCTTTCACTAAGTGAGTCTTCAGCTAAAATTTTTATATTCATGTGTATTAAAATGTATACACATGCTCAGTGGCACAGACTCCACCAAATTTTAAATTCTCATCTGACGAGTATAAAACTTTCACGACGTCCATCGACTTTGAACTCTCATATGTGAAAATCACTAATTCACTAAAATTTTTAAAAATCATTTTCTCCTTGTATAAAATATATTTAATGTTAAATTATAAAATTAAAATAATATTCTTCAACATTTAATTATCTATATAAATTTATATCTTTTTTTTTTTTTTTTTCATTCATAAAATATTTCTAACGGTTTAATTGTATATACTATAATAATAATTATGATTAAAAATTTTTAACTTTTTATTTTAATAATATAAATAATAATAAAAATACGAGCATTAAAATAATTTTTTATTTTGTTTAGAACAAGTTATATTTATTGAAGAAATATTAAATGTTTTTTTTTTTTTTTTATTAGCCTACCTTGATAGTCCACTACTCCAGCTGAACATCTTTCGAATCCTTTCAGCTTGTGGATCGTCTTTTTCATTAATCGTCATCATTTTGGAATTTCCAACTATTTTTATTTAATTCTTATATTTGCATAAAATATTTACGAATTAAACAACCGAAAAAACCCAAAATCTTGTTCGACAAAATATTCTCGCTGTCAATTTATATCCATTTTTTTCGAAAAAACTATTGACAAGAATTTTCCAAGATGTGAGGAAGCTGCAGCTTGAAAAAATAAATAAAAAACATGTAAAATTAATTATTTGTTTTAATGACAAGTCATTCATAATATTGTATTTTAATAATTTTATATTTTTTCTTAATATATATTTTTTCTATTCTTTGCAAATTTACTATAGAAATTTCTTCACCGTGGTATGTATCGGGAATTATTAGAAAGTGTTTGGATTATACTTTCTGTTTTTTTTTTATTCAAAATAAAATTATATATATTTTAGCTAATCATTTACCGCAGAATGTTCCAAGTGTCACGTGGAATCATATGCAGAACTATCAACAATTTATATCGATCAAGTTTGTTGAACTTGCTTGTACTAATATTTTAATTATGAAAAAAAAAATACATAAACAAATTTATGATAATTTCATTAACACATAAATAATAAAAATAATATTAAAAATATAAATTTAATAAAATGAACTATATAAAAAAAATTCTGAAAATTTACTATCATTAAATTGATGAGAAATTTCGATATTATTTTTTAGCTGTATTAGTAATTATTTTTATAAATTTATATTTATTATTAATTATTATTATTTTTATATATTTTTCTTTATAATTAAATATTATTAGTAATTATTGTTAAAAATTTTGTATTTATTTTAAAAACAACTAAATGAATGAATAGAAAAATTAAAAAAATTTTTTTTTAATTGAAATTAAATACTCGTGATAATTATTTTTATATAAATTTAATTTTAAATGACCACATGGTGGCAATATGCTGACGACAACAACCGCACAGTGGCCGAGACACGAGACCTACATTTTTCTATATAATATTTATATTCGATTGTATGCTTCACTTGATGGCCCATTTCAAAAAACAAAATTTTTAAATGACACTATATAGCTTGATTATTCATTCAACCTTTCAAATTTTTTTTTAATTCAGCGAGAATTGTTCTAAAAAAAAACCAATGAAATATATCCGCGCATCGGATTCCACGTGTGTGTTAAAACTAATGTTTTTTTTTTTTCATCAACAAATTCACAATAAATCCGTAACAATTACGAAACACACATCGTAATTTTATAAGAAAACATGTTTTTTTTTATTTCATTCTATATATGTGTTTGATTGCCTAACTTGTGGATTTTTTATTTCAACAATTTCAAATGATAGAAAAATATAAAAAAAAAAAAAATTCTTTTTAAATTAAATGTATATAATTTCTGATTTTTATTAACCGCAATCGTAATTCGCGCATGACGTTAAAGAATTTATAAATAATTTTTCAATATTAATTATTATTTTTATTGTTACTATTTAATTTCCTTTTTTAAATCGAAATCGTTTCGATAGTACAACTATCAATCAATAAAAAAATATTAAATTAATTTTAAATTAAATAATAATTTTACTATTATTTTTAAATTAATTCACTTACTTAAATTATAAATTTCAATAATTGCACATATCACAAATGCACTTGATAGAAAAAAACTTCAGTCGAAATAATTTCGAAATTAAAAAAACAAAAAGTAATCCTCATAAAGATAATTTAAAAAATTCACAACAACACAAAATAAAATTAAAACAACTTTGTTAATTTTAAAAATAATAATAAAATATATTTTTTTATTAAAAATAAAACAGTATACTTTTTGTTTTTAGTATAGTTGGGACTGGCGCGCGCATTGGGCCTTAGTGTCACACACCCAGGCACTGGACACATCCGTTCGACTTTTACAACAGCGTCTTACGGGGTTTCTCATTAACAGCTTTAATGAGAAATTTTGAAATTAATTTTAATATATATAAACACACTTTATAATATATATATTGTTTTATTAATTTATTTATATTTAAAACAATGTTCACACTGCACTTTCAGATGATTTGTATCTTCAATTTAATTCTGCAATGTATACAAGTCCCACTTAATTTATTTACACATACACTGACTGTATACCATCAACCTGTTTTGTATTATTTTTTTTATTTTTTTTTCATCGCATAAGGCCCCTTTCTTTCTCTCTTTCTCTCGCTCTTTCCCTCGGGCATTACCTACCTGTTATTTTTTTTTTTTCAAAATCTGGTTGCATCTCAAGATGCCCCACTATAATGCAATTGCTGCATTGAAATTTTACAACAGCATTACCAACTGTAACAATATTTCAGCAACATCATTTGAAAGTCATGTAGATAATAATATTTTATTATATTTAGATTTTTTTTTACACATAATTTAACAAACTTTTATTTATTAAAATTGTTTATATCCAAATATTCGAAATCTTGAAATTCCACCATCCGGAGCTATTGTAAGTCTGACGTGGCTCACTGGGCCAAACCAATCCAAATCTTTCAGCTCATAAACGTGTGGTTTATTTGCAGATAACTGTAAATTATAATTTTTATAATATTTTTTTTTATAAATAAGAATTTAATTTTAATATTACTTTTTTAGTTGACAATATTGTTCGCCACAGTTGTTGATTTTTATATTGTGCTGTTTCAGATAAACAAAGTGTTCCTTCAACCTTGGCATTGTCTGGAAAATTACCCTTGAAATGTGTTGTATCAATGATGATTGTTTCAATTCTACCAACACTTCCAAGACGAAATATAGACCATTCACAACCAGGCACCTGAAAAAATCACAAATTATATTCAAATTGAGATAAATAATTTGTAATTTTGTTGAATAAATTACGGAACAAGATAAAAGTATAATTAATTTAGTAAATAACCTGAATAATTCCATTACTATCAACTTGAATAATTGGTGGTCTATCAAGTCTTCTAGCAGTTTCCCAACCGTCACCCATATTAAGACCTTTACTAATTCTAATAATATTTTCTGGATGTCCATAATGAGCATTACTAAATTTTTCACAAATACCACCATTAACACTAGCAATAAGATCAATACTTTCTCCTTGACATATTGGCATTAATTTATCTATTTTATTTATACCAAAAACTCTTAAACGTGCTATTCCACCATCAGGATAAATATTTAAACGTAAATAATTCCATGATTCATTTGAATTAATGGAAATATAATTTTTTCTTGTTTCTGGATAACCAGCACCTAATTCCATCATTGGTACAATTGTTTTCCATTTCTAAAATTAATGTAGAATTAAATTTATATTTATTTTTTTATCTATATATTTTCGAAATTATTATTTTTTATTTCGATATTTACCTCACTTTTAAGACGTGATATTTTTTCAAATTCTTTTTCAGATGCTGCTGTTCCAGCTTTACTGGAACGTTCAGGAAATAATTTTATTTCTATAAAATTAAAATATACGTTAATTTCTTTAAATCCTTTCTATAATTTTCCTTATTTTTATATAAATTTTAAGAGTTTAAATTCCAGTCAAAGTGACTGGTAAATTTCTGTTTCATTTGAAATTTAATTTTATACCTTCTTCTTTAAGTAAAGCAGCTTGAATTGATATTCTTGGTACATAATTTCCAGTAAAATATGCTGTATCAATGCAAAATCCTGTAATTATTGATATTTTATTTAAAGATATTATTGACCAATCATGACCAGCACATCTTTTTCTTCTTGTTTCCCAACCATCCATCCATTTTCCAAATTCAGTAAATACACCTTCTTTCCATTCTGGCTCTTCGTCCTAATTAAATAAATAAATAAATTTAATCAACAAACTAACAATATACTAAAACAATACTAAATATTAATTTTACCTTTAAAAGATTTTCAGCAACAGCAAACCAATCATCAGTCGCAAACACAATTTTTCCACCATTCTTTTTTATTAAAACAAGATATATATTTATTAAAAATTTCTACACAATATAATTTTTATTTTATTACCTTTATTGAAGCAATTTCATTTTCTTCAGAAAAACCAGAAATAATATCTGCTCGTCCCATTGTCTTTAAGTATTTAATTGCAACTGTCTGGCTATTATTAAAAAGGTCGTTCACGTAGCCAATATTTTTTTTATGTTATCAAAAGAGCATAGTACAAATACATACAGACATAAAAAAAAAAAAACGTCATTAAGTTAATTATTATCTTTAATGAATAATTAATCTTGCATTTAAAAAAAAAAACCTCTTTATTCGACTGTTATTATTTAAATGAAAATTATTTTTTAAAATGTTTAAGCAAGACAACATTACGTCTTTACGTTATCTTAATTATTTAAAAATAATTTATTTATATTATAATTATCAGTATGTACATTAAATTATTACATTTTATGTATTATTTATTATGTCAATAATTTGTTTAACAATTTTTTCACTAGTTATCATAATTGATTTATCAATATTATCACCAATTTTTATGTTATTTTTAGTATTTTTATTATCAACTGATACTTTAGCTGATGCATGAAACTCTTTGGCTCCAGTTGAATTTTTAATTAGTGATATATTATCACAAGTGATACCACTACCCGGCATAATGATAATTTTATCATCAGCTTTTTCAACAAGTTGTTTAATCAATTCAATACCTTCAATTGCTGTATTTTTTTTTCCTGATGTTAATATTCTCTCAAAGCCAAGATTTATTATTTCATTCAATGCAATAAATGGCTCATCAACTTCATCAAATGCACGATGAAATGTAACAGGTTTTGGTCTTGCTGCTTCAATTATTTTATGACAAAATTCTTTTTGTATTTTATTATTTTCATCAAGTGCACCAAATACAAAACCATCGACATTATGATTTTTTAATAATTTTAAATCGTAAATCATTGCATCTATTTCTTCTTGTGTATAATTAAAATTACCTGATCTTATTCTTATCATTGAATAAATTGGTATGTTTGTGTATTGTTTTGTAAAATTAATTAGCCCAAGTGTTGGAGTTAGACCACCTTCAGACAATGATGAACATATTTCTAAACGATTTGCTCCACCATTTACAGCATTTTTAACTGATTCAATTGAATCTATACAAATTTCTAATACCATTGTTTATTATAAGCTAAAAAAAAACAATATACAATGTAAATAAATAACATAAACAAATAAACATAACTGTAATGTTGATAACAATATTATTTAAACATTTTTTTTTATAAACAAAATTTAGCATACTTACTCTATCAAGTTTATTTAAATATATTGATTGTTGTTATTATTTTATTAATTAATAATATTTACACGTCAACACATAGAACAAGGTGACATTTATTTATTTATTTGTTTATGTATTTACTTTTTTTCTCTTGTTTTGGTTTGCGCATGTTCAATGGCAACCTGGCGGTAAAATTTAAACAACTGTTTTCTATATTTAATTAACAATAAAATTTTTATGAAATTTGAATTACATTTTAAATTAATTTAAAAGCCTAATTATTTAAATTTAATTTGTTTGTTTTTTTTTTTCTTTTCTTAGTTAATATTGTTCGATAATTAATTTTATTATTTGAAATTTCCCACTAAAAAATGGCTGCCAGTAGCCGCCATCCAATCACAAGCTTTTGCTTTTTTGCTCGATAAAAAAAAAAAAAAAAAAATATATCACATGTGCCTTGTGTGTGGTGTTTTAATTTTGTTAAAGTAATAAATTCACGTGGTATTTAATATTTAAAAAAATAACATTGCTTATAACAGGTAAATTAAAAAACAATAAACAAAATAAAAAATTAATTAAAATAGTTATATTAATTGTTTATAGAAATTATTTTTTTCTCAAATTTTATTTTATTTTGTGATATTGAGGTTATGTGAATAATTTTGATAATTAAAAATGTCATTAATTAATAAAACATTTATTTTATAATTTAAATTATCGAATTACATGAATAATTTTTTTATATTTTTTAGATAATTAACAATGGGACCAACGAAAAGTAAAAGAAAACCATTTGAAAATATAAAGAAAAAAATAAATCCATTCGAAATTCATATTAATAGAGATAAACAAAATGTACTTGGTCGACAATCAAAAGCAGACAGAGGTTTACCAGGTGTTGCAAGATCAAAGGCACTTAATAAACGTAAAAAAACATTACTTCAAGAATATAATTCAAAAGACAAAGATAATGTATTTAAAGATCGTAGAATTGGTGAAAAAGATTTCACAATGTCATTTGAAGAAAAAGCACAAGCTCGTTATTCTGCTGAATTAATGAAAGCTCATAAAAAAAAAAATATTTATAATCTTGGTGAAGAGGTAACATTAACTCATCGAGGTAATACACTTGAAGAAATTGAAAGATTTGAAAATCCAAATAGTGATGATGAAGATTATGATGATGATCGTGGACAATTGAGTAAAAAATTTGTAAGTGAAGCTCATTTTGGTGGTGGTATATTTACTAAAGCTGATGGTAATAGAGATGTACTTGCTGAATTAATACTTGAATCAAAAAAAAAAAAAGCTGAACAACAAAAAACACGTGAAGATAATATTAAAAAAACAGAAGAACTTGATTCAACATGGAAAGATTTACAAGCACTTGTTGTTGGTTCATCTAAAATTATAACAGAGACTGAAGAAAAACCAAAAGCTGATGATTATGATATTGCTGTTAATACATTAAAATATGAAAGTCGTGCTCAAGCAACTGATCGTTTGAAAACAGATGAAGAAATACAAAAAGAAGAAAATGAAAAATTAAAAAAATTTGAATTAGATAGATTAGCTAGAATGAAAGATCCTTTAAATGATGCTGATAGTAAAAGTAATCATAAATCAGCTGATCATTTAGATGATGGTTTTCATATTGAAGATATTGAAGAAGAACAAGAAGATGAAATATTGGCTTATGATGATGATGGTGTTATGGTGGGAATTAAAAAAAAAGTTGAAAATGTTGAAAAAAATTTACAATCTGATGATGAAGATGATGATGATAATGATGATGATGAAGAAGAAGAAGTTGACGATGAAGAAAAAGAAGAAAAAGATGATCATGACGATGAAGAAGAAGAAGAAGAAGATGATGATGATGATGACGACGATGATGAAGATGATGATGATGCAGAAAATAATTTATCAGATTTAAAAGAATCTGATTCATCAAGTGATGAAGATGAAGATGAGGAAGAAGATGAAAATGCATTTAAACCATTAACACAAAAATTTCCAAAAGAAAAGAAATCTAAAAAACCAATTGAAGAAGAAGCAGAAGAAGAAGAAGCAGAAGAAGAAGAAGAAGAGGAAGAAGAAAAAACAGTTGAGGTAAAACCAAGTGTTCAACTAACCAATACATTTGAATATCATGTTAGAGATGTTATAAAAACAACTAATGCCAAAACAACAGATGACATTGTTAAAGTATTTCAAACACTTGATAAAATATGTCCACAATTATATGATCTTGCTCAAAAAAATCCACAATCAACTTGGACAACAATACAAGAAATAATGAAAGAAAAACATGATAAATTTGAAAAAAATCAAAGAAAATATCCAACTTTAGATACATTAATATTATTCAAAATAATATCATTGTTATTTCCAACATCTGATTTTAGACATCCTGTTGTAACACCATGTATTGTTTTTATGTCACAAATACTATTGAGATCAAAAGTTAAATCAAAATTGGACATTGCTAAAGGTTTATTTATTGCAACATTGATGCTTGAATTTACTGTTTTAAGTAAAAGATTTTCACCAGCAGTTATTAATTTTTTAACTGGAATAATTTATTTATCAACTGTTAAAAAAGAATCAAAGAATCTTCGTAAAACTTTTTCACCATTTAAAAGTGATAATGATTTTTTAAATTCACTTGTTCTTGCTGAATCACAAGTTACACTTAAAATACAACCAGCAGAACCACACATGAGAGCAAATGATTTAATCAGAGGTGATATTGATAATGATTTTAAATTACGAGCATTTTTAACAGCAATTAATTTATTAAATGAATTTAAAAATAATTTTGATGAAATTGATGCTGTTCATGAAATCTTTGAGCCAGCTATTAATTTAATGAAAATGAATAATTATAAAAATTATCCAAAAAATATAAGACAGTATATTAAAAAATCTATCAATGAATTTGCTGAATTGAAAAATAAAAAATTAAATTATTTAGTTAAAAATAAAAATAAACCAAAAGCATTAAAACTTTACGAGCCAAAAATAGAGACAGTGTAAGTATAAATTAATTTTATAAATTATATACCTATATGTTTATTATATTTAAATGTTTAGTTAATTTGTTATTAATTCAATTTATATATTATTTTTAGATATGATGGAAAGAGATACAGACCAATGTCTAAAGAAAAAGCTGAACATGAAAAATTAGTGCACAAAGTTAAGAGAGAAATGAAAGGTGCAATACGTGAAGTACGTAGAGATGCAGCATTTATTGCTAAAGTACAAATACAAGGACAAATTAAAAGCGATATTATACGTAAACGTAAAGTTAAAGAAATTTATGGTGAAGGTGCTGCACAACAAGGTGAACTTAATCAATTAAAAAGAAAAGCTAATTCCAATAAAGCTGACTAATTTAATATTAAACATTTATTAACAACAAAAAAAAAAAAAAAAAAAAAATGTATAAAATTAAAAAATTTTTATAAATAAAATTGTTTCAGTATGTTTTTTAATTTAAATATGTTTTATATTTATTTTTAACATTTTTATGTTTTGATTTAAAAAGTACTTGTTAAATTAATAACAATTAAACTAATATTGTTATTAAAAAAAAATAATAACAAATTTAATAAAATTCTCTCCTCGAAATGCTCACAAGATAAATTACCGATTGTTTTCCTATTGAGAGAGGAGAGAGAAGAGAGAGAGAGAGAGCCAAAGTTTATAAACAGAATGTTACGTCAAACCTGTATCACATAAAAATGACAGCTTAGATTATTATTAATAAAATAGTAATATTTTTAATTATTTATCTCTTATATTAATAACAATAAAAATGCAAAATCACGAAATTTTGATACAAGAAATTGAGGGTATTGATGATTACCTAGGCCCAACATTCAGGTATAAATTTATTTTAATAAATTTCCTAATCTATATTATGTTTTTGATATTAATATAAAATTTATTTAATCAATTTTAATTGTTATCAAAGAGGGTGGTTATTCATAAAACTTGTTGAATTACGCGGGGGTTGAAACAACCCTCTACGCAGATGCAAAAATTTAGCGCATGTCAAGGGTTGATAACAACATTGAGTCATCAAATTTCATTACAATAACATTAATTTACATTTATTATTATTATTTTAATTATTGATATAATTAATTGATGGTGATTTTAAAAAAGTAGTTTTAATAATGACAACAAATGCATTGAATTTTTTGTCATCAATGATAGCTCCAAAACATGAACATTTACTTATTGAACTTGAATCAAATGATACAAGCAGTATTGGTCTTGTTATCAGGTAAAATAATGTCAAATAATTATTGATAAAATGATAATAATAATAATAAATTAATGATAGTAAACGTATTTTTTGTTGTTAAATATATAAAGGGTGTTTTAATGAATTTAAAATTAATTACAGAGCAATTTATGATGGACATGAGCATGAAAAATTTATGGAAAAATTAGATGAACGTGTTAAAAGTCATGATAAAGATATTGAACGTATGTGTAATCATCATTATCAAGGTTTTATTGATTCAATTAGAGAATTATTACAAGTTAGAACACAAGTACAACAATTAAATACAGAAATATTAGAACTTGATAGTAGAATAAGTACATCAACAAGAAAAGTTATTGAAAAAGGTGAAGAACTTGTTAAATCACGTAAAGTTGAAACAAATATTGCTGCAGCAATGGATAGTTTAACAACATGTTTACCAGTATTAGCAGCATATGCAAAATTACAAAGACAATTAAAAGATAAACGTTATTATCCAGCACTAAAAACACTTGAACAATTAGAAAATAATGATATTCCAAAAGTTAAAAATTATAGATTTTCATCACAAATAACAGATAAAATACCATTATTACGTGAAAATATAAAAGATGCATCAATGACTGATTTACGTGATTTTCTTGAAAATATTAGAAAATATTCACCAAAAATTGGACAAGTTGCAATGCAACATAGTGCTGAACAACTTGTTAATGAAGCTGAAATAATTGGTAAAAAAAAAAAAAAAAATTTACAAAAAAAATTAACAATTAATGAAGGTGAAGAAGAATTAAGTGCCCAAGATTTAATGGATTTTAGTCCAGTTTATAGATGTATGCATATTTATACTGTACTAAAAGAATGTGATACATTTAAATTATATTATCAGATACAACGTCAACAACAAGCTCGTCTTGTACTTCAACCACCAATAAATATGCATGAAAATATAAGTGATTATCAATCATATTTATATGGTATTGTTGGTTTTTTTGTTGTTGAAGATCATATATTAAATACTGGTAATGGTTTAATAACACGTTCATACATTGATGAGCTATGGTCAATGGCATTATCGAAAATAATAAGTTCATTGAGAACACACTCAGCCTATTGTACAGATGCAACATTAATACTTAAAATTAAAAATTTAATTATGTTATTTAATACAACCTTGAGGAATTATGGTTATTCTGTTGGACAATTGTGGGATTTATTACAAGAAATAAGAGTACATTATAATGAAGTATTAATGCAACATTGGGTACAATTATTTCGTGATATACTTGATGAAGATAATTTTTTACCAATACAAGTTACAACACAAGATGAATATAATAATATTATACAATCATTTCCATATCATGATGATAATGATGATGTTGAAAAATTAATATTTCCAAAAAAATTTCCATTTTCAATGATGGTACCAAAAGTTTATCATCAAGTTAAAGAATTTATATATGCTTGTTTAAAATTTTCTGAAGATTTAAATTTAACACAAACTGAAATTGATGAAATGATTACAAAATCAACTAATTTATTATTAACAAGAACATTTAGTGGTTGTTTATCATCATTATTTCGTAAACCATCATTGGCATTACTTCAAGTTGTACAAATTATTATTGATACTGGTTATTTAGAAAAATCAACTAAATATCTTGAAGAATTTGTATCAAATATAACTGGGTAAGTCAAAATTATTTATTATTTAATTTTCATAAATAGTTGGATGTTTAATTTTTGTATTTTTCATATAGAACACCTCATGAAGGACAGCTAAGTTGTGCTGGTGTTAAATCAACAATGTTTAGAGTTGCTAGAGATGATGCTGAAAAACAAATATGTGATAAACTTGAACGTAAATTAGATGAATTTATTGAACTTGAAAATTATGATTGGAATTTAGCTGAACCACAAGGTCATGCATCAGGTTTTATAACTGATCTTATTGCATTTCTTCAAAGTACATTAACATGTTTTACAAATTTACCAGAAGAAGTTGCACAAGTTGCATGTAAATCAGCATGTTCACATATTGCTAAAGCAATATTAGATATATTAATTTGTGATGATTTAAAACAAATATCAATGGGTGCATTACAACAAATTAATCTTGATACAATACAATGTGAACAATTTGCTGCATCTGAACCAGTTGCTGGACTACAAGAGGGTGTATTATTACAATATTTTTTACAATTACGACAATTATTAGATCTTTTTATGAGCTGGGATTGGCCAACTTATTTTCATGATTATGGACATGAATCAAGCAAGTATAATTTAGTTACACCAAACATGGCTGTGCTGTTACTTGAAAAGTATGTATTTAATTTCGTTGATATATTTGCTATTATTTTATCTAATTTATATATTATCAATTACAGATTACGTGAATCAGATAAAAAAACTGTATTTTCAGTATTAAAAAAAAGCGAAAGAGATAAGAAAAAATTACTTGAAACTGTGCTTAAACAATTACGACAACTGGCACAAACAACCCAACAATAAATATAAAAAATTACCTATATTTTTAAATTGAGATTACCTAATTAAACATTAAAGAAAAACATAAATTACAAGCTAATTTTCATCTAAAATTTATATATATTTGTTATAAATAATTTTAATTTTTTTTTCAACTTTATTTTTTACTCTTTGACGATTTTTTTTTTTGTTTTTAAATTAAACTGAAAAAAAAATCATTATATAATTAAAATAACATTTTTTTCTTTAAATATATTTGTTATTTTAATATTAAATAATAATAAATAATTTAAATTATCAAGATTAATGTATTTTTTTTTTATTTTCACCTTTTATATTGACAAATTTTTAATTAATGTTTTCACTGATATTTCATTTCAAACTGTACATTTTTTTTTTTTTTTTTTTCGATAACATTATAAACTCTTTTTCCAAAAAAAAAAAAATAAATAAAAATAAAAATTGTTTACATATTTATTTGGAATAATTATGATTGCGCTTCATGACTCGTTATTTTTTTTTTTTATTTAATTTTTTATTTTGTCATTTGTGAATTTCATTATTTATATATACTTTTTTTCGTTTTTTTTTTTGAATTTTTAATTTTTTTCTTATAAATAAGCTAATCATTGATTATAAATCAACCACCAAGATACGAATAAATCAATGAATACATACAAAGAACAATCAATAATAGGTAAATTGTAAAAGAAATTAAATACAAGCTGGGAAGTTTTGAACAAACAAAAAAAAATTAATAGAATAACAAAAAAAATACTAATAATAATAAGAAAATGAAAATAAACAAATAGTAAAAATTAATTTGAATTTAGTATTAGCCATGTTCAATAATCAAAATTATAAAATCAATGTGTAATTAAAATTTAAAAAAAAAAAAAAAAAAATATTATTAGTTATGTTGTAAACTTTACCAACAAAAAAATTTGGTGGCACATTTTTTTTCAATTAAGTTTGTTCTCAATATGAAGGGATATTTTATTATTTCTTTTTTTTTTTTTTTTTCTTCTTCTATGATGAGTGTGTTGGACTAAGCATCAATGTCTGGGTCAACGTCCTCTGGTAGCATGGAAAACTTGTTGGAAGCCACAAAGTTCTAAAATGAATAATTCAACAATTATAATTAATGCTTATTTTGTTTTTTTTTTTTTTTTGTTTCAATTTTAAGGAAAACTTACGACTGTTGGTTGATCAGTTGCCTTTGGCATTGGTGGATCTTCTTTGTGTGAATCACGTTCACGTTCTCTGCGTTCCCTATTAATAAAATAATTATTATTTATTTAAAATTCAATTTAAATTAAATATTAATGTTTAACTTACTTTTCAGGTGGACCACGAGAATCATTGTTTCGTCCACCTCCACCACCACCTCGTGATTGTCCAGCTCCATGACGAGTGTTTACTTTTGAGTCATTTCTTGAATCACCACGATTATCTAAAGTATAATATAATCAAATATTAATTAACTTAATTAACAACAATAAAATTAATTTTAATAGATAAAAAATTTACCAGAACGACCAGAAGATCCACGATTATCTTGACGTCTGTCATGTCTATCTGTATGACGATTATCTTGACGTCTGTCATTTCTATCTTCATCAGAACGCCATGTTGGTCTTGGTTTTTCTTTTTCACGATCAACACGTCCTCCTCCCTCCTAATAATAAATTAATTTATAACAATTAATATTTAAATTATTATAATAAGAAAAATTAAACTTACTCCATTGCGACGTCCCCATGTTGTTTTATTTTCAGTTGTTTCTTCTTTAGCTGCTTTTTCAGCATTACTTTTAGCAAGACGTTCTTCAATTTCACGTTCACGAGCAGTTGTATCAACTGGTTTTGCAGCACCAAATATATCAGCAGCTGGTTTTTTTGGAGCTGGTTTTATTTCTTTAACAGGCTCTTCAATAATTTCAGCTTCTTCAGGCTTAATAACAATAATTGGCTCAACGGGTTTAGTACGTTTTGCCAATACTAATTTTTGTCTTTCACGTGGTTCTGCTGCTAAAAATTTAATATAACAATAAAAATACATGGATTTAAATTAATAATTAAAAAACAATTATTAAACTTACAAGGTTCATCACGTGGTTCATCACGGGGACCATCACGTCGTGGTCCAAATGAACTAGTATTACGATCACGAGACCAATCATTGTCATTTCTAAATCCACCACCTCCACGTCTTTCATCATTTGTGAATCTTCCTCCTCCTCCACCACGTCTGTCATCATCACCACCACCACGATAACTACGTTTATCATTAAATGATGATGTACTTCTGTCACCCTCTCTCCAACCACCAGGCTTATTGTCGCTTTCAGATGTTTCACGATCTTCTCTTCTATCAAAATTACCACGACTACGAAAACGATCATCATTACCACCTGATGGCTCTTCTCTTGGCTTACTACGCCAATCACCAGATGTACGTTCAGGATCATCATAACCATCACGACGATTATTATCACGATTCATTCCCATACGTCCACCACCACGACGTTCTTCATTGCTACTATTTGACACATCAATTCTAACACGTCGTGTTTTAACCATTGTATTTGCCATTGATAATGCTGCAATTAAACCATCACGATCTTCAAATTCAACATATCCATAACCACGAGCTTTTGTTGAATCTTTTGGAAGACGTATATTTGATATCTAAATTAACAATAACAAATTTGTTTACATTTCATTTTAAACTCGATGTAAAATAATAAATAAAAATAAATATTTTTTACCATCATGTCTTGAAATAATTCTTCAAGATCTTCATCAACAACATCATATGGTAGATTTGATATATAAGCAACATAGGGAGGATTATGTGGTATATTTTCATCTTCAAAACCTGGTCCTCTTGCTGCTCTTGGTGCAGTTGGTAAAACAACTGGTTCTTTACTTGATTTTGGCATATATGAACCATTATCTAAACATTTTTTAATTAATATTGATGTTATTGTTGATGTTATTGTTTGATAACAAGTGTATTATTATTGTTTGACATTTCAATGATATACATACCGTACTCATCATCTGGATCATCAGCCCAGCTGGTTGACTTTAAAGGGACAACAGGAGGACCACTACTTAAAAATTCTGTCAGGTTAACTGTTTGTCCTTTAGTTTTTTTGCCCTTCTTACCTAAACGTCACAACAAAACATAAACAAACTCAATGAATTTTTTGTTGTTATTTAGAACAAAACAAAGATTAATCAGTTTATTTAAATGAAAAAAAAAATAAGCTTAATATCATGATGCAATTCCCTCCAAGATTGAAAAATCATTAGGATAAAAAAAATGCTTGGGCAGCATGTTCAACGTTAACGGCAAAAATCTAAAATATGTTTGGTTATGTGAAAAATAAAAATGAACTTAATAATATTCAATTATAAAAAAATAAAAATTTTATTTAATTTTTTTAATTCAAATTTTAATAATTAAAAATTTATATTAACAACTTACGTGAAGCCATGATTGCAAAATTGATTTCTGAGAAATCAGAAATTCCAAATCTGTGATAAAATTTTACGGGTGCACACGGACACGATCAACTTGGTGATCTTTCAACAAGACGAAATTTTTTTTCCTTCATAAACGTGTCAAATTTTAATGAAAATTAATTTCCCTATAAATTTTTATCATAGAAAAAAAGAAAATAAAAAATTTCAAGTATCAATAATAATAATATAATATTATAATTAATTTAATATCCAAAAAAATTGTATTTATTTATAAAAATTTCCAATAAATCAAACTAAAAAAATGTTTATTGATAAAAAATTTAATTTTAGCGCATGACATTGCGCAACCCGTAGTAAAATTCATTAAGGCTTTAGAAAAAACATCCCTATATAAAAAATAAATAAATTGCAAATTGCAATACAAAATTCACAAAATATAATTGAATATTATTGGAAAAAAATAGACAACAGCAACGCGTCCAAAACAAATATAAAAAAGATAAGCAAACGGATTATTTATCAAACAATTTTGCATGACAATTTATGGGTCATAATATACGTGAACGTGAAATGGTTGGCGTAAAAGAAGAAATTCAAGCTGAATATAAGGATGATAAAAACAAGGATGATGCTCTCAACTTGTTAAGCAATATGGTTGACGCTAGGGCTTGCTATAAACCCAGTGAACGAGTAAGATATTTACAAAAAAAAAAAATACATAAATCAATCTAAATTATTGTCTTGAAATATTTTTAAAAAATCAACAATCAAATTGCTGTTAGATCAGTTTAATGCACTGAAATTATTACTATTTTTTATTGACACTTGATGATTTATTAGGTACACATTATCATTATAATTTCAATTAAATTTTGTCATTTATTTTTGTATCTATTTCTAAATGTATTTGTAGCTTTTGTCAGTTTTTTTCTACTAGTAATTATTCTTTATCATGATTTTATTTTTATAAATTAATCATTGTTGTCAAGCACTGTCTGGTTGACACTTAAATCAACACTGAATCAGAGTTGAATGACTTGTACAAATTTTTATGCTACATTTAATATTTTTTTAGTTTTCCTGCTTCAACAAACACACATACAAAACTCTCAAATGGAAATTAAAATGATTTTGTTATTAAATTAACTCACTGAGTCATTAGACGTCATGTTATAAATCATTAGAGATAACTTGGTCAAAGTAAAAGTTGTTGAAACATCAAGTATAACATCAAAATGATTATTTTTTTTTTTCTAATCATGAAAGTTATTATTGCAAAAATAAGCCAAGAAACATGTTGTCATTGTTGGTATTTTTATCAATCGTTAGAAAGCTCGTTTGTCAATCTTCTCACTGACACTAAAATCAGTAACTTTCATTTAAATTAATCTTCTTATAGAAATTTATATTTCTAGTATTATTTATTTCAATAAAAAAATAACAAATTTAATCAATTGAAATAAAAATACAAAGCTTTTTTTTGTTTACGAATAATTAAACTGGGTAATTAAATGTAAACCAAATTGTGCTCAATTTTTAATTGAGTAAAAAAAAAAAACATGTCTATTAATAATTACAATCAACATCATGAAAATAAAATAGTATCAAATTAGCCGCCAAATATATTTGGAGCTCAAGAATCCATATGAATTTACAGACTCATTTTAAAATATATTTTTTTATTCTAAAAAAATCATTTGTTTTTAATTAATTCGTCAAAATTATAAAGCTAAAATTAATTTAATTTAATTAGTATTTTCATACTGCTCTTGTTAACAAATAGAAAAAAAAAAAACGAGAGCAAATGATGTGCAATTTGATCTTATAAATATAAAAAAAAAAAAGACTATTTTGTGTTCCATTTAACTATCTCGTAAAGTCATCTAATTAAAGTCAGAACATCGAGCCAGATAGAGTCAAAAAAAATCTAGAGTTGAAAAAAAATAAACACCTTTTGATAAAAATATTTAGAAAAATTTTCTATTAAATCCATCAGGTTTTAAAATGACCAAGAATTTTTTTTATCAATGTTTTAAAATCTCACTTTTAATCCTCTTTTTAAAACAAGTTTTAAATGGAAAATTCTTGTTTTTTATTTTCTTCAAGATATTGGTGACATTTTCACCAGGTAGAATTTATGATAGTAATCTTAATCCAGCACTTTCTTAATATATTCTATATTTACTTTGATGATTTGTCTGGATGTAAGAATTAAGCTTGAAAAATAAAATAACAAGATGAATAACATTGACCTGAGTTACAGAATTAAACTCATGATATGTAAGTGAGTTTTTGTATATTTTATTCAGTGTTTACACTCAGTTTGCTTGTTGAATAAGTGAGTTCTATACTCTTTCATGTGAGTGTTCTGTGTTGATATCATGATGTTCCCAGTTATAACTTATAATATTGTCAGACAAAGAAGGGGTCTCATCTACACTGTAGTTGTTTTTTTTATTTTTTTCGTTTTTTAAACTTCAGTCTGTTAGTCACTCTCGACAGCTCGTTGCGATTAGACTTAATCATTAACTTATAGATAAATTTTTTTATCATATCTATAAAAACAATTTAACGAAATTTATTAAAAAATCGGTTAAAAATATTTATCATCATCTAAACTTTTATCATTTATTTCTTTTAATAATCTATTTTTTTAATTATAATTTATTTTATTTTTAATTATTATTTTATTTTTTTCAGTAAAAAGGAATTACAAGATTTGAAAAAAAATAACAAAGTGGATGTTTAAGTATTTTTCCAAGTTATAAAAAAAATTATTATTTACATTTTTTTTTTCTTTAATTAATTTTGGTTTAATTAATAAATATTAGAAAAAAAAAAATATTGCATGGACATTGAAGTATTGAAGTTGTACCGGTGAGTTGTGTAATTTTTTATTGAAAAAAATAATCAATTTATTGTTAAATAAATATCATACACATGGTTACTGACAACAGTGATAAAGTAACACAAGTCAGTATGACCAAGGACAAACAGGTAAAGTTATTTATATTACTATCATAATCACGTTTCTATAGAGAAAAAAAAAATTCGAATTTTTTAATTTATTTAAAATAATAATCAAATATTCATTTTAAATAATTGTTATTGGGGTCGAGGTCTATCTATTCTCGTAATAATCAATAAAGTTTAATGAGGATGTTTATAAAAAAAATAAAAAACTAAATAAACAATGGAAAAAAAAAAAAATCTTTCAATCGATATTTAAAAAATAATAGCACAGCATTTTTGTTATTTTATTTTTGAGTTTTATAAAAAAATAGGCAATTGGTATTTTAATTTTATGATAGAAAATTCAATCGCATGGTTTCTTTGAATATTTATTTATTTATATCCAGTTATTTCATGTTAATTTCACTGAGTTTAAGCATGCATATGAATATTTAAAAATTGAAAAAAGAATCGAGATATTTACTTGTAAAAAATTATATTGAAAAATTATCGAAATTAATTGTAGTTTTAATTTGTTTTAAATATTTTTTTTTAGTCATGGTTTCGAGGTGTACGAAGCAGTAAATTTCGTCATGTTTATGGTGTACCAGCAAAGCGTGATAAATGTTATGATAATATTAAAATAACTAAGAACGCTCATGATTCACAATTTTGTTGTGTTAATCCAAAATTTTTGGCAGTTGTTACTGAAGTTGCTGGTGGTGGTGCATTTCTTGTCATCCCACTAGACCATGTAAGTTTTATCATTGTAATTTTAATCATTAACATGTTGTAGTTATTTAAAAAAAAAAAAATTAAATTGCCATTAGTGAGTGGGCCATTAAAACTTAGCGGGTGATCTGCAAATTGCACGTTAAGCGGGCTATTATTTTATCGCTCTTTAAAAATTGATAACTTTTTTAAAAATAATTATTAACATATGAAATTTTATCTGTAGACTTTTTAATATGTCTAGAATATATTGTCAAATTTTTATAAAATTTTAACGGACAGTTTTGGAAGAGTACACAGCAAACTCTCTAGAAAAACAATTTAAAAATAAAGAAATATTTTTTTTTGTCTCATTGCTCATGCTGTCCATTGAGTCTCACGTATTTCTGGAATTTTTAACACTACTCTTTTTTTTTTTTTTACCTTTATAAAGTTCTAAAAATATAGACATTTTTTTAATTTAGTTAACATATTTTATATTTTACAAATTGTCTACACTGAATAAGACAAAAAAAATAATGAAAAAACAATTTGAAATAATTAAAATTTCAAGTATGATTAATAATTTTATTTATTTTTTCTATTATTCTTCACGGAAGTAAATTACACACGGAAATAGATACTTTCGTTTTGCAAATAAATGTTTAATTGATGTATTAAAATAATAAAATAAGATAACAATAAGATTTAAATATATGACGAGTTGTTGCATGGTAGTAATGGAAAAAAAAATAGGATGAGTCTCACGCTCGACGAATTCACGGTCATATTTTATTCTCCGACGATGCTTCACGAACTTTCACTTACTATTTCTTGATGTTAATCGATCCGCATAAATTCTTTGAGCCATATCTCAACAACTTTTATTTAATTTTTCCTCAATATCATTTGGACTTTTCTAAAATCCTAAACATTTTTTTTCCTTTAAAATTACATTTATATTGATAAAAAATTGATTTATTTACAGACTGGTAGATTGGATTTTAATGCACATCGTGTTACCGGACATAAAGGTCCAGTTTTAGATATTAAATTTAATCCATTTAATGACAATGTCATTGCTTCTTGCTCTGATGATTGTACTGTAAGTTTATTAATGATAAAAAAAAACATATATCATATTCAAATGATGATTATTTTAATGATGTTTTTAAATTACATACTTTAAGATTAAATTGTGGCATATACCTGATGCTGGACTATCAAGAAATCTTACTGAATGGCTAGTTGAACTTCAAGGACATAAACGTAGAGTTTCATATATTGAATGGCATCCAGTTGCTGAAGGTGTAATTTTTAGTGCTGGTTTTGATCATTTAATTATTGTTTGGGATATTAATCGTGGTGAAGCTATTAATATTATTGATCATCATCCAGATGTTATTTATAGTATGTCATTAAATAGAGATGGTAGTCTTCTTGCAACAACATGTAAAGATAAAAAATTAAGAGTATTTGAACCTCGTTCAGGAATTGTTGTCTCTGTAAGTTTTTCATAAAAATAATAGTATTTTTTCATTATAAATTTGTTTAATAAATCTTTGTTTATTAAAAATTGTGTTTTTATATTATTTTTAGGAAGGAATATGTCACAGTGGAACAAAAGCTAGTAAAGTTATATTTCTTGGTGATTCAGGAAGATTATTGACAACTGGATTTAGTCGTCATTCAGACAGACAGTATGCTGTTTGGAGTCAACATGATTTATCAAATTCACTAACATGTGAAACAATTGATTCATCAAGTGGTATTGTTTTTCCATTTTGTGATAATGATACTAATATGGTTTATCTTGCTGGAAAAGTAAGTACAATTTATTAAAAATCATCAATACATTTTAATTTAATTTTTCTTTATGTTTGATTGATTGTTTAATTTATTAGGGTGATGGAAATATTAGATACTATGAAATTGTCAATGAAGCTCCTTACATACATTATCTAAGTCAATTTATATCTGGTAATCCTCAAAGAGGTCTTGGCGTCATGCCAAAGCGAGGAATAACAACAAGTGCATGTGAAGTTTTTAGATTTTATAAGCTACATGCAATTAGAGGAATGTGTGAGCCAATATCAATGATTGTTCCTCGTAAGGTAAACTATATTCATTGCTTATTTTTATCAATAATATTATTTAAATTTTCATATTTAATTGTTGATGTTATTTTTGGCCATTAGAGTGATCAATTTCAAGAGGATTTATATCCTGATACAGTTGGTACAACTCCTGCTTTATCAGCAAAAGATTGGATCAGCGGAATGAATTGTCCGCCTGTTTTGATATCATTAAAAACTGGTAATTAAAATTATTTACAATTTTTATAAATGATAAAAATATTTAAATAATTTATTTATATTATAAATAGGTGGAGGAATTACAACTCATAAACCAAGAGTTTATAAACCACCACAAATACAACCAGCTGCTGATGTTAATACAAAGAAAAAATTTGCTTTTCTTTCAACTGAAACAATACCAGATTATCGATCAGTTGATTCACTTGACATTGAAAAAAGTCAAAAAACATCAAATAATCAAAGCACTAAAATTCATCAATTACAACAACGTTTTGGAAATGTTAATATTCAGGTAAAAAAATCAAATTTCGAATTATTTATTAATTTATTTATTGTTTACTTTGATTTTCATTGTTTTTTTTTTTTTTATATTTTTTTTTTAAATTCACATTAATATTGTTTTTGTAAACTTGTGTTTTTTTTTTTGTGTGTTTGGGTTTTTTTTTGTGTTGATTTTTTTAATTTTAAATATCTGCTTTAAACAAATTGTGATTTATATTTTAAAAAATTGTCTTTTTTTAAAAAAACAATTAAACAATTTCATATCAAGTACTAAGGTATTTTTGTTTTTTTTTTTGTATTCAATTTTTTGGCGTTTATCTAACACACTAACACTGCATGGTCCATCTACCAAGACACCAAGATGTAGCACTCCATTTTATGAGCTCGTTAGCAAGTTTGGAGTCCATATGAAAACCAACAAGGTAGGATAACAAAATTTAACCCTTTGACATTAGAAGAATTATTTAATCCAAACCAATATCTAAATTAAAATTTTGAATAATTTAAATTGTAGAATTTTTATTTAACATTTTATGAATTATATATTTTAAATTATAAATTTATACTTGTTAGTTATTTGTTTAATTTCTAACTTATCTAAATTTTTAACTCTTTATACTTAAATTATCCAAAAGACAATGATTATTTTATTTATAATTTTTCTCAATTATTCCTATAGCTATTTGTAGTTTAAAAAAAATGTTTTTGTTATTAGTTTATAGTAAATAATAAATACATCAAAATCATTAGAATTTTATATTTTATTTAGCACAATACATCAATGAATGACAACAAGAATCATGAATCAATTGATGTTCCCAATAATGAAGCTGAATTACGTCTTGTTTATGCAAGACAAACTGAAGAACTTCGTTTAGTTAAACTACAACTAACAACTAGTCAACGACGTGTTAAAGAACTCGAAGAGCAAATAAGAAAACTTCAAATACATTAAAATTTGAAACGACCAATAAAAAAAAACAACAACAACAATCATTTATTTATGATAAACGTAATATTTGTGGAGATAAAATTTACCAAATATATACTTAATTTTGCTGATCAATCAACAAGAAAACCTGCAAAATTATCGTAAATGTTTTATTATTATTATTCTTATTATTATTAAATTTTAAATAACAAAAAAATAATTGGTACAAAAACACATGTGTGTATAAACTTGTAAATTTTTTTGTTTGTTTCTTCTTTGAAAAAAAACTTGAGCCAGCCTTCAGGCAAACTCTCATTCCCAATTATTATTACTAATTTTTTTTTCCATATTTGTTTAATGAATTAATTGTGTTTATGTTTATTGTTTTAAACAATCAAATTGTTTACAAATAATTATTTAAATTTATGTTTAATTTGACTGTTGATATTATTTTTTTATATCGTTTTTCTTTTTTTTTTTTCGAATTAAATTAATTGTAAATTAAATAATGATTTTCATCTTTTTGTATTTTTAGATATTGTATGTATTTTTTCATACCTCAATGTAATTGATATTATAAAAATTAGCTATAACTATATACGTATGTGTGCAAATAATTTTTTTTTTTCAAATTTTGTCTGCATATCTCAGTCCTTTATAAAATTTCAAAACACAAAAAAAAATACAGTAATGATTTAGTGTGCCTTTGTAAAATTAATGCGAATTCATTTTTTAAAACTGTGTGTGTTTCATAAACAATAAACAATTAATATAACAAATTAATATATAAAAAACGAAAAAAAAAAATATCCTGAAATAGTTGTGATTAAATGATATATTCATAAATAAAAATAAAATCATATTTTCAATGATTAAAAATAAAATTGAATGACATAAATAAATTAATAAATTTTGTCAATTTATGAAACTAAATTTTAAATATTGAAAGAAAAAAAATAAACAAATTTTGCCAATGTGCCAATAATTGGTGAGACTTTAAAATTTTTAAAAAACAAAATAATATATCGCATAAATAACTTAGGCATATAATTTATAGTCTAACAACAGATGCCTTAAATGTATTAAATAAAAACAAAAAAAAAAAAAATTTAATGCCAAAGAAAATAGGACAAAATGAACAAGATAAAAACTTACAAAAAGAAAAAAAAAATAAGATAATATTTTACAATTAATTACTGGCTCTTTATACACAAAATAAAATAGTATTTGTACGTACAAATTGATATAACTAATGTGTAACTTAAAAAATAATAATAATCAAATAAAAAAAAAATAAAAAAAGTCAATTACAGACATGTTCTTTGTTTTTTCTTTTAATTTTTTTTACATCAAATTGCTCGACAATTTAACTTTGTACATAATAATTTGTTTTCTACAAAAAAAGACACTGGTCCCATCGATATTATTTACTAATTTTTTATCAACTAACAATTAAAATATTAATATTAATATACTTTGATAATTTTCTTGTAAATATCATGTGTGCTTTTTGTTAAATATTAAATGGTGCAAAAGCATTATAAAATCTTCTTAATACAATTATGTTTGGTACGTTCTGGACGGAATCGTAATAATTTTTGTTTTTGTTGTTGTTATATTTAGTTTTTTTTTCTATCTCTGAAAGAGATATACTATTGGTGCAATTAACAATGAGATAAATACAATAATATTTGTAGATTTTTTTGTTGCTGAATTACAACCATCACTGTCACAAGTGTAAATACAAGTTCGATATTTAATATTTTGATCATCACCAGCTGTGTTTGTATAATGACAATCATTTCCTAAATTTGCTGATGAACAAAATCTTTTTGTTCCAACTCCACCTGATGAAAAAAAAAATATATATATAAAATTTATAATACATCATAAAATAAAATTAAAGTGTTGTTGATGTATCAAAATTAATAAATTAAATTGTGAAAATATAGATAATAAAAAAATGATTATTTATAGAAAAAAAGTGAGAGTATTTATTAATTATTAATAGTTATTAATTAGTATTAATTAATGTGTAAATAAAATTAATGATTAGATGATAATGAACCTCCATAACGTCCAGATGTTTTAATGCAATATTTTGCACCATCAAGATAATCACAGCTTGTTGGTTGAAGTGCTTCAACAGTCAAACTTGCATCTTGACATTTCCATTCACTTTCAGTTGAGCATTGATAGCATTTTATTCCCCAGGCTCAATTAGTTTAAATTAATTAACAAAAAAAAAAATGTATTTATTGTTAGTATTTATTAGTCATTCATAAGCACCATTTGTTAAAATATTCATGTCATGAAAATCATGATAAAATAAATATTATACAAAACAACAATAGCATAGATATTTAGTAAATTAAATATATTATTTTTTAAAGCTATATTTTATCATGATAATTTAAAATTTTATTAGTACAATTAATGATTAATCAGCAGCCCATTTTCCTAGCTAAATTATGATACATTAATTTATGTTTGTTTCGTTTTGATGATAGTTTTTACCCTCAAATCTTCCAACATGTTTAACACAATATTTAGCACCCCAAACATCACTGCAATCAGTTGGTGATATGTCAATATCTTCACTCATATATTCATTGCACTGAAATGGATGAACGTTGTTTGTACTGCTGCATTGATAGCAATTAATTCCTCTAGCTATTAAAATATATATTTTATAATATTTCACAAATAAATAAATTAAAATTATAAAACTAATATATCAGAAAAAAATAAATTCTAAATTATTTTTAAAACAATTATTTTGTAATATTGTTAATAATTTTTTTAAAAAATTTAAAAATTTATATAAATATCTAATCCACCTGTTTATAAATTTAAATAAATAATAAAATTTTGCCGCTGATTTTTGACCGCACCCAAACGACGCTCATAGAAAAAAAAAAAAAAATGTTTTTTTATATTTTTAATAGTTAAGCAAATATTAGAAAATTGATCTTACCTGGTGTAATAAATTCAAGTAGAAAATATCCCAATAAAATCATTGAATAACAATGAATATTTTTTGATGATACCATTTTGTTTTAAATTAATATTATGTAAACATTAACAAAATTATAACGAAAATAAAAAAATTAAAAAAATCGAAATAATGTTAATACACTCAGCTGTAATGTATTTGGCGGTTTCACCTGAATTCAGGTAACGAAAAGAGAAAAAAAAAAAAAAAAAAAATGAAAAGTATATTTGACTGTTATATTGTGATGGAGTTTATGAATAGGTTTTATACTTTATAGTGTACACCTTTATAATATATATCAAACTATACATTACTATTAAAAAATGCGTGATCAACAGAAAATACATGAAGGCAATACCAAGTCATTTGATGGCGTCATGTACATGACACCGCCCACATTACAGTGGGGGGAATAAATCATCATATAGAGAAATCTAATTTATATATATTAAAATAATGAAAAAAAAAAAAAAAAATTATAAGTTGTTAAAAAGTAAAATTAATTGACTTGAATTGAGTAAGAATCATCTTCAAAATTTTAACAGATGTTTTTGTAAATAATAATCATCAAAAATAGTAACACATTCACTTTTTAAGATTTTTTTTTCATTTCTTTTTCCAAGATCATATGATAATTTATTAATTTAATTTATTTAAATTCTTGAGCTAGTCAAAAATTATTATTTAACATTTTATTTTATTCTCATTTTTTTTTTAGCTAATTTCAAGTATTTCGAATTTAAATTTCGAATAACTGTATTGATTTTAAATCAATTTAAATGATTATCAATTAAATATTTTATATATTATATATTAAGATAAAATTATAACATTGCACGTTTAAAAATTGTTTTTTTAAATTTTTGTAATTTTAAATATTTTTTTTTATACTGTAATTTAATTATTTATGATAATTTTAATTATTAGTCAATAATATACCATGATTTTGTTATCACAGAAATAATCACTCATAATATTTTTAAATTTTTAACAACCAAAGAAAAATTCTAAAACAAAAAATAGATAATTAAAATTATTATTTGTTTTGTTAAAAAATAAAAAAAATTATAAATAATTTTAATTAGAAATTTAGAGTTAGTTGGATGAAAAAAAAAAACTTGATGAATCATATTTTAATATAAAAAAAAATATTAAATAATGACACACTGAAGAAAAATAGGAACATTTAAATTTTCCCATTGATTAGGAATTAGATTTGTTTGTCTTTCTTTACTATTTGTTTTTTTAATTTTGGAAATATCAGTGATTTCGTTCGTTTTTTCAATAATTCCTCGTTGCTCATTGTCTTTGATGATTCTCCAATTTCCGGTTTCATTATTTTTTGTGATATTTTCAATCTCTTTGTATTCTGTTTTATTAAATTTGTTTTTTCTATTGATTGTTGTGATTTCGATGTTATTTTCATCTGTTGTTTTTCCAATTTCTGACAATTTTTCTGTAACGTTGGCTTTATTTTCCATTGTGAATTTTTAATATTTTTAATTATCTTGTTATTATCAATATTTTTATTAATACGTTGATTATTTATTGACTTACGATTATCACTTAATTGTTGTATTTGTTTACGTCCACTTTTAATACGTTTAACAGCAGTATAAAGTGCAACAGTATTTTGCATTTTTTTCTTTAATGATAATTTTTTTTTTGGTGTATCTTGATTTATTGATGAATTATTTATGACATTTATGTATTCTTCTGAATTTGTTGCTTCTTTTAATATTCCCAAATTATCAGCATTCGACATAGGCTAATAAAAATAATAATAATTATCATTTAATTTATTTTTTATTTATGTTTTTTTATTATTTAATTTTTAAATTTACTTTCACATTTATTCAAAGCCTTTTCTCACACTCGGCTATTATATTTTTATATTATTATTTTTTTATTTTCCATAACTTACCTATTTAGTTTCTTATATTTTTTTAATTTTTTTTTTGTTAATTTACAGGTGTAGATCCATGATTGTCAAAATTTTAATTGCTTGTGTGCAGTATGATTTGAGTTGTTTAAATGAATAATAAATTTTCAGACTTTTTGCACTTGCTGAATTATTATTTTAATAACAGCCAGCTGTTACAACATTGCTGTTTTATTTTATAAATTTTGACATTCATGTCTGCACTTTGAGGAGCAAATAAATAATAATTTATCATTAAATTAAAAAAACACAAAACAAAGACGAGTTGTGTGCTAAAAGACTTTGAATTTTATTAACAAACAGATAAATATTTATTTTTTTTTTCATTCATATATATCTATATTAATATATTTTATTATATTTTTCATTTTGATATATATCAATAAACTACATACATAAAAACAAATGGCAATTTGTTTATTAATTTTACACAACAATGGAAGTCGATTTTTTAGCTTAAATTTATATATTATTATCATATTTATCTTAATTTTCGAACACATTAATTGTCATTATATTAATCAACACACGTAAAGGGGTAGATAATTATTATTATGCAGTTATTTTTTTTTAAATTTATCAATAAAATCACAACCACAATGTTCATGTTTTTTTATAGAATTTTTTAAAATTTAAAATCCTAACAATTGTATTATATATTTTTTTTTAAAACTTTCAAGTCAACGTCAAATAAAATATATTTAGTCAATTAATTAATTTTTTTAGTAAAAATAAATATTAAATGTTTAAAAAATGTGATTATTTACAATAAAAAAAAAAAAATGTAAAATATGTTTTAAAAAAATAAAGAAATTTTGTATGATAATAATGTTGATTATAAATTAAAATATTGAGCACTGTTTAACTTCAATATCAACAATATTTTCAGTACTATCATTTTTTACCTTGAGACGTGGTCTGCTGATGCTGCCAGTTAAACTATTGACATATGTTAATTTTAAGTATGATTTAACACCTCTCAATGATCGATATTGACTGTTAGGCAAACGACTGTTTGGATTGCTATTTGTCATATCAAGAATTGAAGGACCCAATGCAGCACCAACCTTAATAAATTAAAGCAAAAAAAATTATTAAATATTAATTTTTAATTATCCATTTGATAGATGATAATAAACTTACTTCTTCAAATACAGTTGGTGTATATTTTGGTGGTACAAACATGTGACTTTGAAGTTTAGCTATACCATCTCTAACTCTTGCTGGTACATTGTTAACAAGTCTACCAGAATTATAATTACACTCAAGTGTATAACTACGTATTAAACCAGTCATTTTATAAACAGCAACACGTCCTGAACCTTCTCTTGACATTCCATCTCTTTTATCACTATAAAAACAAATGTAATTAGTTAATTTATCATTTATTTTAAATATATAATGTATATTTAGTACTCACATGAGATACATATTTCTTTCAGCAAAATTACATGATGTAAAATGAAAATTTGAATTATTTATTGACATTAATTTTGGCAGTAACATACACATTATTGTATCATCTGGATCATCAAAATAGTTTCCATACATAAATACACCTTTTTTTGATGCATGTCCATGAAGATCAACATAAAGATATATACCAGAATCTTCAGAATTTTTTTTACAATTATTATCAACACCAACAATTGTTGAAATATTTTTATAACAACAAGAATCATCAATATTTTCATCATCAACATTATTATCTAATGACTGACTACAAATTCCATTTGATTCTTGAATTTTTTCATTATCATTTTCATTAACTTTAATATCCATTGATACATTTTTAACATCTTCAATAACTTGATAAAAATTATGATAATATCTACAAAAAATAAAATAGATTAATACAAGAAAAAAATTGATTAATCAATATTTAATTTACCTGATGAGATTACGAGCAGCAAATATTGTTGGATGATCAATTGGTGATGGATCAAGATAAACTCTATTTAAATTAACACCTCTTGTATCCATTCTATAATGTCCACGTGCAACACCATCAGGATTAAGCATTGGTATTAATTTAAATACATAAATACGTCGTAATAGAATAGCAATTTGATCATCATTATTAAGTAAAAAATTTAAAAAACCATTAAATACAAAACTTGATGGTGTTTCACCAGGATGTACACGTGCACTTATAAATACAATACGTTTACCATTAAATTTTAAAGATCTTTTTTCATTTTTTAAAGGATATAGTCCATTTAAATCATCTTCATACTCAGTTGTTATATTATGATGTGAACTTATTGTTATAACATCAAGTCTTCTGTCTTCTAGAGACTTAATTGCACATTCACGATGATAATAAATACTGTCAGAATTTTTAATAGTATTATTAGAATCTTGTATTATTTTTGTATCGATATTATTTAAATAATTTTGTAGCTCAGTATATGTAAATGGATATGTAAAAGCGAGAAATGTTATTGCTTTTAAATTATCAGTTGTTTTTATTGTAAATGATAATGTAAATTCACTACCTTTTTGATCCATCTAAAAATTGTTATTAATCATTTAATTATATTAATTTACATTTGTTTTTTTTTTTTATTTAATATACTTTACATTGTATGATGGTTTATCACGTATTCTCTCCCAATTTTGTTGTCCAGGTACAACTTTAATCACTGGACACATTCCTTGACTAAACATTTTAGATTGTTTATTGAGATTTAAAATATTTAATTTAACTAATGAACCAGCTGTTGGTGTTTTGATACCAAAATAAAACCATGTTCTATTTGTATTTTGATATTCAGTTCCTTGACAATCATGTTTTGTCCAAATGTTAAATTCATAATCTGGTGTATTGTCATTTGTTTTTGGACTTTTACCATCACCTTTATTTAATTATAATAATTAAAAAAAAAACAAACACGTTTATTTACGACATGTCAAATGAACAAAAAAAAAAAAAATGATTATTAAAATTACCTTTTGTTGTATCAAGCTGTTTGACTGGTTCAACTTTAGCTAAATTTGCAGAGTCAAAATTATTATAAAAAATACAATTACCACAAGGAATTTCTTGCATAGTTGTTTCCATTTTTATAAATTAATTTTACCAATCAATCAATAAATTATTAAACTGAAAAACAAAAAAATATTATATTTTAATAAATGACAGTTTGAAATAGAGAAAAATAATTTAGATAAAAAGGATAATTTATAGTGATAGTTTATTTAATTGTCAACCTTTCACAGCTAATCAAATTGACAATGTCAAATGTTTATAAATAATATTTATGTCTTAAATTAATGAATTAATCTTTTATTTTTAATCTATATATGTCAATATGTTTCATTTTCATTTGTTAATGAACAAGGACAAATTATACATTCTCTATTTATTTATCTTACTCAATTATAATTTGTATTTATTTATATATTGATATTAAATTTATTTATTTATATACCTATATTATTTTATATGACAAGTATCAAAAAAGAAAAGGCTGATGTATATTTTTTTTTTACCTTATTTAAATGCAAATATCTTATAAAATAAAAAACATAATTTCTTGTTAATTTATTGGTCCATATTAATTGTTAAATTGCACATCTATTTTTTTTATTTAAATATTTTTTTATGTCATTTTTCTAGTTAATGATGATTGATGCAAATTGCAAATGCACTGACGTTTTGTTTTTTTTGTTTTTTTTTTTATTTATTTTGTTTTTGCTCCGAATTGCTCCGAATTAAGTAGCCAAAATGGAGGAGCAAAAATTTAACCAATCCAAGAAGAGTAAAAGTGAACTAAAAAAAACTAGAGTCAGTTAATTTTATTGAACCAATCAAATAACAAATTAAACTGACATCAGCGACATACGTAAATACTGGTAAAAGTGATAAATACCGGTGCGTATTTATAATAATAATTGTTGGTTGTTGGGCTTGACAATTGACAAGTGTAAGCTCAACAAATGTTGTTTTAATAAATAAATTTTAACTCCAAAATACAATATTATATTGGGATTAAAAGACAATTGTATTTAATTAATCATGTATGACACTGAGGAACGTAAGTAAAAATGAAAAACAACTCCAAAAAAGCACATCTAACAATAACATGATGGCATCCTCCATGATATTATGATTTATGAGTATACATTGTTGTAAACAACTTGTTAAAAATTTTTAGGTGAATATGATGATGATGAAGAAGGTGAAATTTCTGCAAAATTATGGCAAGAAGCATGTTGGATTGTTATAAATGCATATTTTGATGAAAAAGGTCTTGTACGTCAACAACTTGATAGTTTTGATGAATTTATTGAAATGTCTGTTCAACGTATTGTTGAAGATTCACCACAAATTGACTTACAAGCTGAAGCACAACATAAATCTGGTGAAATTGAAAATCCAGTAAGGCACATTGTTAAATTTGAACAAATTTATTTATCAAAACCTACACATTGGGAAAAAGATGGTGCACCATCACCAATGATGCCAAATGAAGCTAGACTACGAAATTTAACATATTCAGCACCTCTTTATGTTGATATTGTTAAAACAGTTAAAAAAAATGAAGAAGAACCAAATGAAACACAACATCAAAAAACATTTATTGGTAAAATTCCAATAATGTTAAGATCAAAATATTGTTTACTTCATGGTTTAATTGATCGTGATTTAACTGAGTTGAATGAATGTCCATTAGATCCTGGTGGTTATTTTATAATAAATGGATCAGAAAAAGTATTAATTGCACAAGAAAAAATGGCAACAAATACTGTTTATGTATTTGGTATGAAAGATGGTAAATTTGCATTTAAAGCTGAAATACGTTCTTGTCTTGAGCACAGTTCACGTCCAACATCAACATTATGGATAAATATGATGGCTAAAACTGGTGCAAGTGTTAAAAAATCAGCAATTGGACAACGTATTGTTGCTATTCTTCCATATATTAAACAAGAAATTCCAATAATGATTGTATTTCGTGCACTTGGTTTTGTTGCTGATCGTGATATACTTGAACATATAATATATGATTTTGATGATTCAGAAATGATGGAAATGATAAAACCATCATTGGATGAAGCATTTGTTGTACAAGAACAAAATGTTGCATTAAATTTTATTGGTACACGTGGTGCTAAACCAGGTGTTACCAAAGAAAAACGTATTAAATATGCACGTGAAATATTACAAAAAGAAATGTTACCACATGTTGGAATAAGTGATTTTTGTGAAACTAAAAAAGCATATTTTCTTGGCTATATGGTACATCGTGTATTATCAGCAGCACTTGGTAGACGTGAACTTGATGATCGTGATCATTATGGTAATAAACGTCTTGATTTAGCTGGACCATTATTAGCATTTTTATTTCGTGGTTTATTTCGTAATTTAACAAAACAAGTACGTATGTATGCACAAAAATTTATTGATCGTGGAAAAGATTTTAAGCTTGAAATAGCAATAAATACTAAAATAATAACTGATGGTTTACGTTATTCATTGGCAACTGGTAATTGGGGTGATCAAAAAAAAGCTCATCAAGCACGTGCTGGTGTATCACAAGTATTGAATCGTTTAACATTTGCATCAACATTATCACATTTACGTCGTGTTAATTCACCAATTGGACGTGATGGTAAGCTAGCTAAACCACGTCAGCTACATAATACATTATGGGGAATGTTATGTCCAGCTGAAACACCAGAAGGTGCTGCTGTTGGTTTAGTTAAAAATTTAGCATTAATGGCATATATTAGTGTTGGTTCACAGCCATCGCCTATACTTGAATTTTTAGAAGAATGGTCTATGGAAAATCTTGAAGAAATAGCACCAAGTGCAATTGCTGATTCAACAAAAATATTTGTTAATGGCTGTTGGGTTGGTATACATCGTGATCCAGATCAATTAATGGCAACATTACGTAAACTACGTCGTCAAATGGACATTATTGTATCTGAAGTATCAATGATACGTGATATACGTGATCGTGAAATACGTATATACACAGATGCTGGTAGAATTAGTAGACCATTATTAATTGTTGAAAATCAACAATTATTACTAAAAAAACGTCATATTGATTTGTTAAAAGAACGTAATTATAATAATGATGGATGGCAAGAATTAGTTGGTAGTGGTGTTGTTGAATATATTGATACAATGGAAGAAGAAACAGCAATGATTGCAATGAATCCAGAAGATCTTGGTTATAAAAAAGATGCATATTGTACAACATATACACATTGTGAAATACATCCAGCAATGATATTAGGTGTATGTGCATCAATTATACCATTTCCAGATCATAATCAAAGTCCAAGAAATACATATCAAAGTGCTATGGGTAAACAAGCTATGGGTATGTATGCAACAAATGTACATACACGTATGGACACACTTGCACATTCATTATATTATCCACAAAAACCACTTGTTACAACACGTTCAATGGAATATTTAAGATTTCGTGAGTTACCAGCTGGTATTAATAGTATTGTTGCTATTTTATGTTATACTGGTTATAATCAAGAAGACAGTGTCATATTGAATGCAAGTGCTGTTGAACGTGGTTTCTTTCGTTCAGTATTTTATCGTTCATATAAAGATGCTGAATCAAAAGTAAATGGTGATCAAGAAGAACAATTTGAAGTACCAACAAGACAAACATGTCAAGGTATGCGTAATGCAATGTATGATAAATTAGATAATGATGGTATTATTGCACCTGGTTTACGTGTATCTGGTGATGATGTTGTTATTGGTAAAACAATTATGTTACCAGAAACAGATGATGAACTTGATTCAACAACAAAACGTTATATAAAACGTGATGCATCAACATTTTTACGTAATAGTGAATCTGGTATTATTGATCAAGTTATGTTGACATTAAATAGTGAGGGTTATAAATTTTGTAAAATACGTGTTAGAAGTGTTAGAATACCACAAATTGGTGATAAATTTGCATCACGTCATGGACAAAAAGGTACATGTGGTATACAATATAGACAAGAAGATATGCCATTTACATGTGAAGGTTTAACACCAGATATTATTATTAATCCTCATGCTATTCCATCACGTATGACAATTGGTCATTTAATTGAATGTATACAGGGTAAAGTATGTGCAAATAAAGGTGAAATTGGTGATGCAACACCATTTAATGATGCTGTTAATGTACAAAAAATATCAACTTTATTACAAGAATATGGCTATCAATTGAGAGGAAATGAAGTTATGTTTAATGGACATACTGGAAGAAAAATAAATGCACAAGTATTTTTAGGACCAACATATTATCAACGTTTAAAACATATGGTTGATGATAAAATTCATAGTAGAGCTCGTGGACCAGTACAAATACTTGTTAGACAACCAATGGAAGGTCGTGCTAGAGATGGTGGTTTACGTTTTGGTGAAATGGAACGTGATTGTCAAATATCACATGGTGCTGCACAATTTTTAAGAGAAAGATTATTTGATGTATCTGATCCATATCGTATACATGTTTGTAATTTTTGTGGTCTTATTGCTATTGCTAATTTACGTAATAATACATTTGAATGTAAAGGATGTAAAAATAAGACACAAATATCACAAGTTAAATTACCATATGCTGCTAAGCTATTATTCCAAGAACTCATGGCTATGAATATTGCACCAAGACTCATGACTGTATCATAAATTTTAAAAAAAAATTAATAATCATTTTAATTATACAATATACATTATACATGTATAAAATTTTATTACATCCAATGACTTTCAATAAATTTTTTTTTAATAATAAATATTAAAACTACAAATTAAAGTACGAAAAAAAATTTTTATTTAGAAAGAAATATTAAATGTTTTACATATTATTATAAATGCCAAAAGAAAAGAATATATCAATAATAATTTATAGGTATATTTCTTATAAGTAGATTATTCGAAAAAAATCGAAATTTCTTTTTTTCATTATTATTATTATTTATTTACCAAGTGCTTTATTTAAATTATCACCAAGTTTATTCATAAATTCAAATGTTTCAAGATAATCACTTCTCTTGACATTGTTCATTCCTTTGATACAAATTGCCAAATCTTTAGTCATTGAACCAGCTTCAATAGTATCAATACAAACTTTTTCTAAAGTTTCAGCAAAATTTTTAAGTTTATCATTATTATCAAGTTTAGCACGATGTAATAAACCACGTGTCCATGCAAATATTGATGCAATTGGATTTGTTGATGTTTCTTTTCCTTGTTGATATTGACGATAATGACGTGTAACAGTACCATGAGCAGCTTCAGCTTCAACAGTTTTACCATCTGGACATAATAGTACTGATGTCATAAGACCAAGTGATCCAAAACCTTGTGCAACTGAATCTGATTGTACATCACCATCATAATTTTTACATGCCCATACAAAACCACCATCTGATTTCATAGCATATGCAACCATATCATCAATAAGACGATGCTCATACCAAATACCAGCTTCATCATATTTTGCTTTATATTGTTTATCATAAATTTCTTGAAATATATCCTTAAATCTACCATCATATTTTTTTAGAATTGTATTTTTAGTTGATAAATATAATGGATATTTTCTATTCAATGCATATTTAAATGAGCTGTGAGCAAAATCTTGAATACTTTCATCAATATTAAATTGTGCTTGTGCAACACCTGGTCCTTTATATTCAAATACAGTATGTTTAATTTTATTACCATCATTACCACTCCATGATATTTCCAATTTACCTGGACCAGGTACAATAAAATCAGTTGCTTTATATTGATCACCATATGCATGACGTCCAATAATTATTGGCTGATTCCAACCACTTACTAATCTTGGTATATTTTTACAAATAATTGCTTCACGAAATACAGTACCACCAAGTATATTACGAATTGTACCATTTGGACTTTTCCACATTTGTTTCAATTTAAATTCTTCAACTCTTTTTTCATCTGGTGTTATTGTTGCACATTTAATACCAACATTATATTTTTTAATTGCTTCAGCACAATCAACTGTTACTTGATCAGATGTTGCATCACGATGTTCCATTCCTAAATCATATGTATGAAGTTCAATGTCCAAATGGGGTAAAATTAATTTTTCTTTTATTGAATCCCAAATTATTCGGGTCATTTCATCACCCAAAATATCAACAACTGGTCCTGCCTAAATTAAATCAAATTAAATCAAATATTTAAATTATTTATCATACGTTGTTATAGTAAAAACAAGTTATTTATTTTTTTACCTTTATTTTAGCCATTGTAATTGATGAAAGAGCAAAGTTCCTTGCAAATGTCTGTCTTGTTAAATGACTGTTTGTTGAATGTGCAAGTATTGATGATGATTTGAATAAAATTCTGATATTATTTGTGGAAAAATGTCTAGTTAATGATGACTTAATGAAGTTGATGTTGTTGGCCTTGACAAGACAATGTTGTAGGTGGGACATGACAACCAATGACAACCTACTTTGCCGGTGTATATTTTATGCAAAATAAAAAAAAAAGAGTTGAGCAATTGTCTGTCTTGCTTGTTTTGATGATGTTCACAAGTACAACCTGCACCTCTTCTCCTTGTCTAGCACTTTTTTGTTATCAGCAGTGGCTCCCTCCACTGCTCTATTTATTTATATATTGACAGATTATTAATTATTTTTTTTCTTATTCTCTCCAATACACTGATAATAAATAAATTTGCTGATAAAGTTTTTTAATGATTATACACTCTCTATTATTGATTTTTTTTTTTTCATATAAATTGATGGAAGAAAAAAAAATTGTTTATGTTTTGAGGTCAGCCAGGTTAAAGTCTGAATCTACAGTTACGAGGTCAATTCATTTTCGAAACAGGTATACTTGTAAATAACTTGTTCGTAACCACAAGAGAAAAATACATCAGACTATAAGTTTTTATTTTATTATTATTAAAATTGTACTTTGGAACTTAAACTGGGTGTGTGGGTTCATACAATTATGTATGTTGTTTATCAGAGAGAATTTAATCAAGAGTAATCAAGATTTTATTTTTTTTTGCAAGCATATTATCAACATGTATACATTTGCTCTGATTTGCTCCAATCATCATGATGACAATGATAAAAAATATAACATTTCGTAAAACAATTTTATCAAAATAACAAATTGTTTTATTTATTTAAAATTTGTAATCAGGAAATAAAAAATCGTGTGGGAATGTTTTTTTGTTTTTTTACATCAAAGATAATTAACCGACAATTTTTTTAATTTCTATATTACCGAGATTAAGTACCTTAATTTTATTTCAACAAAAGCGTATGTGTAAAATGTAACATGCACCTTAAATCTTAATACAAATTACGTATCGAAATGTCAAATTTAAATTGACATTTCGATTGACATTTAAATTGACGTAAAAGACATGACTCCAAAGTATTAATAAATAGACTTTATATATTTTAAGAAAAATAAAAATTGACGACTGGAATAATTTTTCCAAATTTTAAATATTGATACAAATTAATTAGCCTCGGATAGATCAGAGCTCAGCAGATTCAACAAATAAAAAAGATATTTTGACAGCTCTTGAGTTTGACATAGTGAGTTTGTTGTTGTTATTGTTTTCATTTTTTGTTTATTTACAAATGAATTTAGGTTACTTGATTTATATTTTACAGATAAACTATGAGTTCAAAAATGAAGGATAATGAAGAAAGCGAAAGACTTGGTGAGAGTTCATCATCATCTGTAGTAAAATCAGAATCAAATTCTAATAAATTTTGGCCTAAATTAGAAGCACTGTCTGGTGTTGAAATACCAGTTTATATTAAAAACATATTGCGTTTAAATAGTTTTGATAATTATCTTTCATTTTGTAGTTTAAATTTGGAAATGTTAAGTGAATTAGAAACTTTTGTCAAAGAAGATATGCTAGATTTAATTGAAGATGATTGTAATCTTCAAAATTACTTTGGTATTTATCATAAAAATCCAACGAAATTTCGTTTTTTAATGGGTGATAAAGCATTATTAATTAGACTAGTTGCATTGGTAAATGATAAATTAGATCTTGATTATTGGAATCCACCACCACCAGTTAAAAAACCAGAAAATAAAAATCAATTAAAAATTAAATTATCTGAAACAGATATTAAAATGGAAGAAACAAAATTAGAACAAATGATACAAAATTCACTTCATAATTTAGCTCAAAAAAATTGTGATAATGAATTGTGTCAAGGTTTTGCAACAATTACAACTGATGAACTTGACATTCAAGTGACAGTTAAAGAAATTACTGGTGATGATAATACTGATTCATTTACTTATAATGCAAAATTAAAATGTATTTTATGCTCATCTGTTATAACAATGGCAAAACAAATGAGAGGATGGATTATTTCAAATTACATGAGACATTTACAAAGTCATATATTGTCACCCGATGAAAAAAGACAATCTAAAAGAAGAAAATCATCAAAAAATTCACTCAACAATACATCATATAATTGGGATGATGATGATGATGATGATTCAATGCCATTTCATGAACAAGCTGATGATCCTTTGCAAGATTCAATTGATACAAAAACATCAACATCATCTAGCAATAAAAAAATAAAAAATAATTCTTCACCAAATGAAGAGTATAAAAATGTCAAGCAAATAGTGTCAACAATAAACTGGCCATCAAATCAATACAAACAATTACAATGTTAATTAATATTTTCTTCATTTTTTGTAACAAATTATTATAAATTATAAAAAACATTTTTTATTAATCAAATAGCAGCTGGTATATTTACACTTGATCTTCATCAATTTAAAATTTGATAAACATTCAGTCAGACATTCCACAGACAGCTAAATAAAATTAATTATTACAAACAACAATTGTTATTAATTTATTATCAGAAAATTAGTTATTAAAAAAAAAAAATTGTTTATCTTCATACAACTCTTGAATTAAAATTTGTTTGAATATTATTTATAATAATAATAAAATGGTTCAATTTTTATACAATTAATCAACAAAATAAACAAAATAATTAAACTATTTGTTGACAAAAAACTGTTGATTAGTAATAAATTAATTATTCAATTTATTATTTAATTCTATCTGAAAAATTTGATTATTTAAACAAATTATAATTAACCACAAGTTATTTTTAAATAAACAATTTTTTTTTTTATATTTAATATTGTTTTAATGTGTTTAACAATGTGTAAACAATTTAATTATTTTCAAGTGTACAAGTTGCCATTGAAGATTGATAAAATCAATCAATTAAAAAAAAAAATATAATTAATTTTAATAACAATAACTCTATGAATTATATCATTTTTAAATATATATTCAACTCAGTACCATAATAAAACTAACTAAAAAACAGTTAATTATAAAAATAATTTGAAATTTGTTTTTGTTAAAAAAATTTATATGTATGGTATTAAACTCTTAATAATATATTTATAATAAATAGAAAAAAAAAAAATTAATATAATAATTGTAATGAAAAATCAGTTGTGTCAGTGAAATATATAAAAAGTATTTTTTATCTAAATAATTAAAATATACTTTTAAATTTTTTTGTTCATTGATAAATTGATTTGACTAATATCAATTGTTTACAACCATTTTTTCCCATATTTATCTGTTTTTTTTTTTTCAATTATGTTAATTCTTATTAATACTGAAAATGAAATTCTTCCACAACCAAGAGCGGTCACAATAATAATAATTAAAGTCTTAAATTGATATTGCTGTTGCACGTACAGCAGCACTTAATATTGGATTTGGATCTGGTTCTTCAGTAAGTATTGTAACTTTAGTCCATTCTCTACGTTTATTACTTTGTTTAAGTGCATCAATAACAGCTTGTATATATAAACCATCATCAAACGTAGCTGCACGTGATACTGGTTCTTTAATCCATCCTCTTTTATCTTCAACTGGTTGAAATGCTTCTCTCAATGCACCAATCATTTTTTTTAAACCTTTAACATATGGTCTTGGTATTGAATCAGATATACCATTATATGTTTCATTAATATTTTCCATATCACGATATAATACTTCTTCTTGATTATTTTTACAACCATGTAAATCACCACCACGTACAACAAGATGACCATTTGTACCACAAACAATAACTTCTTGTGTTAATTTACCACGTAAATGATTGCTCAATGTTGCTGTTACAAATGTACCATTTGTTAATTCCATTTGAAATGTACAAAAATCTGGTGATGTTACACGACGTATACCATTAATATTTTTAGTTGTTTGTGTAAATGTTTTAACAACAGCATGTACACGTAATGCTTTTTGATTTATCAAATGAAATACTAAATCAATAACATGACTACCAACAAGTGCTAAAATACCTCCACCCATTGTATCATCACACAACCAGTCATATCCTGAAATATAATAACAATTAATATAGGCTCAATCATCATTGTTTAATTAATAAATAATTAATTAAATTTACCATTACGAAGTAGACTTCCCATTTGAACTCTTATATCAACAATTGTAACTGGTCCACCTAAATAACCATCTTCAATGGCACTTTTCATTCTAACAAATGCAGGAAGAAATCTTAAACTGTGATTAACAATACTAATCAATGATGGATAATACTGTGCAGCTCTAACCATTTTTAATGCTTCACTTTGACTTAAACCAGCTGGTTTATCACATACAACATGTTTACCAATTCCCAATGCTTTAACAGCAATTTGTGCATGTAAACTTGGTGAACATATTATAAATATAAGATCAACATCTTTACGTAGTAACACATCATCAATTCTTGATGTATAAAATGGTATATCAAATTCTTTTGAAATTTCAGCAGCTTCAGCAAGTGTTCTACCCCAAATTGCTTCAATTTTAAAACCTTTTTCACGTAGAAATGGTACAATTACTTTGACAACACTGTTGGTACCAAATAATCCAATACCAGGCAACATTTTTTTTTTTTTAAATTAAAAGTATCAATATTATTATTTATTTGTTATTGTGAGGTTTAAAAGACTAGCTCCTTGACAAGTAGGCAAACAGTCTTAATGAATCACCAGATGCATTTTTCAGTAGCATTAAAAATATCATTATATGGTTATGTTGAAACACCAACAAAAACAAAAACAAAAAACCGTAAATAATTGATGTGTTTATTTTTTAATAATCAAGTATACAATCGGTCATGTTTTGCATGCAACAACTGTCAAACATTTTTGTGTTGATTTTCCTGGCTGTCACGAATCACGATGATGATCAATGATGATGAGGTAAACTGTAAAGGTGAGTTTTCAACGACAATTTTGATTATTTCGAAATGGCGACAGAAAAATAAAAATAAACAAATAAAGCTGTTATTATTTTTATAACAATAATGAATAATAACAAATTGGACTTATGTTTTTTTGATAAAATTAAGCTTTCGAAAAAAAATACAGCTTCATTTTGATAAGGCTAATTAAATGTTAAAGCTACATTTAATTCTAACTGAATAAATAAATACAAAATGATTGATGTATTTGTCAATAATATTTATTAGTTAATCTTAATCAATTATTTGTTGTTTTTTTTTTTATTATTATTAAATTAATTCATGAAATTCAATTTTTTCCCACTGTTTCTGGTTTTGATCGTTTACGAGCAATGGCATCTTCAACAGCTTTAAGCTGTTTTAATAATTCTTCTCTTCTTGAGCTTGCTTTTTTAGCAGCTTTAGCAGCAAGTGCAGCAATACTAGCTTTACTTTCAGATGTTGGTGATGGTTCAAATGGACGTTTTTTACCAGCAATTGTTCCTGAACGTTCTGATTTTTTAACAGTTGCTGGATTTGTTGATTTTTGAGGAATTTTTTGATGTTGTTTTGCAGTATTTAAATTTTTTGGATCAATATGTTTTGTTAATTCTTTACGATTAATTGTAGGCGATGGTGGTGATGGAATTTTTTTACGTCGTACATCAACTGATGAACTTGATGAGTAACTTGATTCACTTGAATCACTGCTACTACCACTACTTTCAGATCCTGAACTACTATTGAATAATAAAAAACAATATATAAATAAATATAAATAAATATAAATAAATATAATAATACAAATTAATAAAACTCTGTACCTTGATCGTGAACTTCTTTTAACATTTTTTGAAATTTGAGCAGTTTTATCTCTTCCTTTTTCATGATGACGCTGTGATACAAGTGGACTTGGTGCTGGTGGATTTAGACCAGCACGTCTATGAAGTGCAGCTGTTGTTGGTGATGTTACTTTTGAACTACTACTACCACCACCACGTTGTGTTGGTGCTGGTGGATTCATCAACATTGCATTACGAGCTTGTGATGATGATGATGAATTGACTGGAGGTGGTGATGGAGGAGGATGTTTGCTGCTTTTAGCATGACCACGATTACGAGTTGAGGGAGATGGGGAACGGGACCTGGATATGGAGTCATAAGAACTGTAGCTAGAGTGACTTGAACTCCTGCTGGAGCTATAAAAAATTATAGTATTAAAAATAAACTAAAAATTTCTTTTCTTTTTTTTTTTTTTCTAAATAAATAAATAGATAAATAAATTACCTTGTGCTTGAATATGACGAACCAGATGAATAAGATTGTCTTCTTGATCTTCTTGATGATGTTGTTGTTGTTGTTGCTGCCGCTGCTGCTGCTGCTCGTCTAACAGAAGTTGGTGATTTTCTTCTCATCCATGGATCAGCCCATTCATCACCTCTTCCTCTTTCCATTGGTGGTTGTGGTTCATCTTCTCTCCATACTTTTGGTTGTGGTATTCTTTCAACAATAACTTCTCTTGTTGGTCGTTTTTGTTTTTTTTCATATTTTTCATAAAAACGTTGTTCACGATCACGTTCACGTTGTTCTCTTTCAAGTGCATAAGGTGGTGGTGGTGATACTGAATGTCCAACACCACCACGTGATGGTGGAATACCATGATAATCAGGATGTTCACGATAATCTTGTGGACCTGAACGTGAATCATTTTTATATTGTACACGTCTATAATATTCAGATGATGATGGTGGTGGTAATGGTGGTGGTAATGGACCTGATGATGAATAATAAGCATCAGGATCATCATAACGATCTGGTGTTTCACGTAAAGGTGGTGGATATCTACGTGACATTTCTTTTGGTACTGGTGGCCAACGATCATTTGGCATTTCTGGACTTGCTGGCTGTAAAAAAAATAAATATATAAAAATATATAATTAATATTTTTTTTTATTTATTAATTCACGGGGAAAAAATAAATAATGAAAAATATATCAAACCTTGACATAATATCCAGCCTCACGTTCTAATTCATCTTGTCCAAGACTTAAATTCATTTTTTTTTCTTCAAAATCCATATCATTTTCTTTACGTTTATTAGCTTTTCTCATCATTTCTTTAGCATGTCTTAAACCACGTTCCCATGCTGATTCTGATGGTAAATCTTCACTTTTAACTGAAGGATGTGGATGTGGTGGATAACCAGTTAATGGACGAATTAAACTTGGTCTTTCAACATGTGCACGAAATTCATGTGGTGTTGGTGCTGCATGTGGTGGATATGCCATTGGTCTAACCATATCAAACATTGTATAATTACCTTTATCAGTAACACCTGGATGTAAAAATCTACAACTAATACCCCATGTACATTGTCCACGACTATAAAAACGACATACTGGTCTTGGTTCTGTTTCTTCTGGTCTTGCATCATCACCATCACTTAATTCTCCTTCTTCAAGTTCTGATTCAACTTTTTCACCCTCTTCATTGTCATTAACTTCACCATCATCATCATCATCATTATCGTTTTTCTTATCATCTTTACCATCTTTATTATTGTCATTTTTATTTTTATCTTTATCATTATTTTTATCATTTAATTCAATATCAACTTCTTTTGTTTCTAATTTATTATTATCATTTTCTTTATTATTTTTAGATGATGCATCTTTATCACCATCATCTTTATCATCATCCTCTCCATCATCATCATCATCATCATGATTTTCTTTAATAAGTATTTCTTTATTATTTGTATCATTTGTTTCAATTGATATTGGTGGTTGTGTAACATCTGTATCAATATCCTCACGTTCATCTTTCCATTGTTCTTCAGCTTCAAAATCTAATTGTTCATTATCTTCATTTATACTCATTGGTACAGCTTTATTATCATCATTATTTTCAATTTTTTTATCTTCATCAATGGGTATTTGTGATGATGGTTTATCACGTTCAACTGAATCACGTGGACTTTCATTTGTTACAGAATTATCAACATCATCTAAACTATCAAGATCTGAAACATCTGATAAATCTTCACCATGTGTCATTGGTGCTGATGATTTTGTTGTTGTATTTTTTGTTGATGATGGTTCATCATCAATATCACCATCAGATATTTGTTCACCGTCTGATATTTGTTCACCATCTAAATCTGATAACTTTTTTTGTTTATTATTATCATCATCATCATCAGAATCATTATTATCATTTGTTATTTTTTTGTTTGTTTTAAATGATTTGTGTGAACTACGATCAGATAAATTTGATTTAACTGAACTACGTCCTGATAATGGTGATTTTGGTGAACTATGTGATTCAAAATTTTTATCAGATTTTGGTGTTTGTGGTGATCTTCTACCAGATGAAAATGACTTTGGTGATGCTATTGTATCACATGGTAATTTTGGTGAACTTGGTCCTGATTTAAAATTTTGTGTATCACGATTTGGTGAACTTGGTGATGAACTTCTATTTGAACGTGGTGAATCAACTGAATTACCAGATCTATATGATTTTGGTGAGCCACTTTGTGATTTTTTAGATGAATGACAAGAATCAATTGATCTTGGTGATGCTATTGAACGTGGTGATACTGGTGACATTGGTGATACTGGTGTTCTTGGTATACGTGGTGGTGAAGAAATTATTTCTTGTGATCTTGTTGGACTTGGTGATAATGGTGGTGATCTTGGCTGTTGTCTTTCATTATTTGATGCTATTGAACATGGTGATTTAACACGTGGTGTTGATGTATCTGAACTTGATTCTGATGATTTTCTTGTTGATGCTGATGTTTTTTTTGTTGTTGTACGAGATTCATGATATAATGGTGATTGTTCATCTTGTTTAATTGTTCTTCGACGACGATTATTATAACCATCATCTGAAGAACTATCAGATCCAGAGTCTGACATTATTTGATATTATTTTAATTTAACAATAAATATTTACAGAGTCTTCACTGTAAGATTAATCACCACCTGTGAATGAGATAAAATTAATTTAATATATACTTGATGATTGTTTAAATAAATCGACTCGAATTTATCTTTAAAATATCAAGTTTTAACAAAAATAAAATATAAATTTAAACTAAAATAAACAAAGCAAAAGACAAATAACAAAAATTGTCATTTTCACGTTGATAAAATTAATTTTATAATGAAAAAATGTTATTTTTTTTTTTGGAATTAAAATAATACTTAATTAACTTGATTTATTTAGAATAAAAATATAAATTTTGCGATCATATACCTACAAGTGATCGCATCGTACACTTTAACGTCGTTTTTTTTTTATAAATTTTTTGAAATTTTTAATCATCGATGAGTTGGCTTACCTGTGATGTGCTCGTGCAGTACATCTTGAGGACGCGACGCGCGATATCCACACACTTGGGATATTTATTTATTTATTTTTTAAAATTTCTATAGAAACGAACGGACACATTACCAATCAACTTGAATTACTTTTACTACATATTTTATATTTTTTTCATATACTAATGATAACCATACTTTTTTTTGTACTAATCATAATAATATATTTTTTTTTTTCTTTTTATTTTTCATGATTGATATTTTATTTATTTAATAAACATTTAACTTTGAAACTTGATACTCAAGGTGGAATACTTTTAACTATTTGATACTTTAAATAATTTTTTTCAATATTATTTTTTTTCACATAGAGGGAATACAAGATGACAAACTTTTTAATGTCCTGTTGTACCCCAGGATAACTTTTGTGATGTAAACTTTTCATTTAAACTTTTTTTTTCTTTTGATACTTTATTTAATGTTTATGTATCTTTAATAATCGAATAAATAAACAAATAAATAAAACAATTATTATTTTTTTTTTTGAGCACAACACAGAGAAAAGGTAGACTTATCACCTTTTGTTACTTTTTTTTCTTTTGTATTTACATAACGTACTGCACTAGAGCAAATAAACTTTTAACCTGAAAAAATTATTTATTGGACGTTGGACGTGATAAAGTATAAACAAATTTAAAAAAAAGACTAAAAATTAATAATGACATATGATAGTTGAGTAATATATAAAAATGATTTAAAAGAATTTTCGATGACAATTTAAAAAAAATAGGCAGTATTGATTTCAGGACACTTGTTGAAAAAAAAAAAAAAAAAGAAACAACAAGTTTCGATTGTCATAATTTGTTGAATAATAAAATATATTATAAATAAATAATTGTTTTTAGATAAACAAAATAAAAACAATAGCATCACTGTAATCAACACATGGATGATGATGATGATGAAAAATGATTATTGTAAATGATGATTAATTTTCAATTCCATAAAGAATACGCCCATTAGTTTTATGAAAATAATAACAATTACAATAAAGATAATAACAATAATAATAGTTATTATTATTGATAATAAGGGGTTAGAATATAAAAAATGTATAATTGTTTAAAGTCTCACCTTGATCCTGGTAGGCTGTTGATGACGTCCAAATATCCAAGTGACAAAATTAATTTGCAGACACACAAAATACCGGCGTTGTTGTTTTATATACCGTTCTAACCTTTGTTTTCCATAATAGCCTTTTGTCTTGATAATTATATTTACAATTGAAATACAATTATTAAATTTGATATTTCAAAGAATATTAAAAAATGGTTGCTGAGTTTTGATGATTATTGGTACAAGCCAGAGAACAGGCTGAATAATGATAATACATGTAAAAAAAAAAAAAAATTCTATCTTGACGATGACGCTTGGTAAAGATAATGGAGTCGGAGCTCGGAGAATTAAATAAACTGAATTATGTAGACGATTATTATTATGGTTATTATGTTATGTACAATTGAAGTACTGAAATTATCCACCAGGTTTTTATTTCCCAATTGCTGTCGTCCATTGTGATATTTTTTTTTCATGCGCGATTACAAGAATTGAGAATTTTCTGTTTTTCAATTCCTGTTTTTAGAAAAAGAGATGACTGATTATTTTTTTCATTGTTTAATGGGTTATTAATCATTATAGAATATAGATTTAATTAAAATTATAAAAATTAAATTGGTAATTGCTTTAAAGTTTATTTTTATCAAAAATATTTTTTTGTAGAATTTTACTGCACTAAGCGCAGTGTCATGCGTATAAAATAAATTTGATTGAAATTTGATATTGAGAAAGAAAGGTGGGGATGTCAATTGGGCTTGTCGAATTTGGTCGAGTTGTCGCACGTGGATGCATTGTATACATAAAGAGTAAATAAAAAAAAAAGTAAACAATAAAAATATTAAATTAAAACTTAATTATATGGTGAATAGCACATTTTAATTTGATCAAATATGAGTCAGTGTAAAAAATTACGTAAATTAGAGTCGAAAAAATCCTCTGTCAAAGAAAATAAAGTAAGTCTAAAAAAAAAAAAAAAAAATACAGGCACTACATGCTTGTATGTAATTGAAATAAATATTGATAATTACATCAATGTTGATTATTTTTTTTAGGAAGACTATCAGCATCAATATGTAGATGCATACGCCGACAATAAGATTCTTGGCCGTGTTAATGATGATTGCTGGGCTGAAATATTCATGTATTTGTCACCATTTGAAAGGCCAAAAGTTGCATGGGGTATGCCAATATTTATTACAACATATCAATTATTTGATTTAAAAAATTATTTAGTAATGACCATTAATTTATTTTTTAGTATGCAAAAAATGGAAACAAATTCTTGCTTATTCTTGGATTGATGTCAAAAAACTTGAATTAACTCAATGGAATTATGAGATGCGTCCAAGTTATATGAAAAAATATCCAACAAAGGATGAATCCTTATCAGGGCAAGAGCCTTTATTCCGTTTCTTGAAATCGCTGCTTGGTAATTGCGGTAGTCATGTAACAGAATTAGACTTAACAGTCTATGGTCATTGTAACATACTACCGATTATTAGTAAATCTTGCCGAAACCTCGTAAAACTTCGATTGAAATTAAATCATATAATCTATTATATCAAAAGTGATACATTTGCACATCTATCCAAATTACAAGTACTGAAAATTATATTTGAAAGTTTTGATCCTCGCCATACGCCTATTATTTTAATTACTTTATTGAGAAACGTTGCGAGAACATTGACTGAACTGAGTCTGTCATATTATCATCAGATATCACTAACAAGAATCTTCATAAATTTAAACTTATATTCTATTACAAATAAATATTCGTTCTTTATATATACTTAAATAATTGCATATTCATTTTGAAACAATGAACTTTATATTGATAATATTGATATATTGATATATTGATAATGATAGATATCTATCGAATTCTAAATATGACTAATCTGATTGTACATTGTATGAACTATCATCAGAATCTGAATATCAGTTACAAGATATACATATTAGTTACAACATTAGCTTGCTACATTTATAATAACATAAAGATATAATAATATCGATATTATATAATACTTATATCTAATTATATTATAATAGTAATATTCTGATTATTGTATTTTGATTCAGATGAATTTACTTAGATTATTTATTTTGATTGATGATAATTTATTCATTGTATAAACAATTGAACTTTAGATATTTTGTTTGTTTTGAAATTGATGATAATTTATTCATGTATCTAAAAAATTCTCAAATATTGGTTGATCACCATGGTTGTGAACTCATTAAAAAAAAAAAACATTGATTATAAAAATAATTACCAAACTTTTTCTATTTAAATATTAATATATAATAAGAAAGATTAAGTAAGTTTTATTTACATTTAATAAGATTAAAAAAAAAAAAAAGATAATTGATGAGTCAAGAGTTGGTCTTGAATGATACGTACACCTGATAAACATTACAACTATTTAACAATTATCCATCAGTATGTGCGTGTAATGTGTAACTCATCATAAATAAAATTTCATTGATAAAATGTTTTTTGTTTTTTTTTTTTCTTTTTTCGTTAAGAATTTATAAAAAGACTTAGTGTCTTATTTTTGTGTATGTAAATTGATATACATATAAATTGTTTTAGAAACGTTTGAAAAAAAAAAAACTATAAATATGTTTTTAAAACATTTCCATGCTGTCAATATCAGCACCTAAATCAAGAAAGTCCTCACTGTAATCAACAACTTGATGTGGCATAATTGCATGCTCATTGTGAGCATCTGGATCATCAGTTACAGGACTTGGTGGAGGATTTGATACTGTTATATCAGAGTCAATTGGATTTCTACCAATACCCTCGTCTCGTCTCAGTCGAGCTTCTTCAGCAATTTGTTGTGTTGATACTTCAGCTCTTGTTAATAGTGCTGGTAAATCTTTTTCAGAACCATCTAAAATAATAAATAAATATCAATTAATTGACATTGATATTAATTTTATATTTATAAACTTACTTTCAACAAGACTTTTCATTCTATTTATTGCTTTTTGACGTTTATTTGTTGCTTCTGCTTTTCTTTTTTCTGTCGTTTCTTTTCTATCAGCACAAAAAATTTCTCTTATTTTTTCTTGTGGTACATGATCATCATTTTTAACAAGATATAAATAAACACCTCCTGGTGTTCTTCTTCTTGAACCATTCATTATCATCATACCACCATCTTCCTCAATTTCTTTTGTTTTTTTATAAAATTCAATTGCTTTTTCAGCTCCAATAATATCTACCACCCTTTCTAAAAACAAACGAATAATTAGCAAATACATTAACAAGTAGAAAAATAAATAAACTTACTGATTAATGAATCTTTATTTTCATTTAATTTTTCAGCAATGTCATTGGCAACATCAATATCTGATGATTCAATTGTCGTTGATAATTCTGATATTGTTCTTCCAGTTCCTTTTTGTGTATCAATATCCATTGAGCTATGTCTTTTACCAAGTCGTAATTTAACATTTTTTCTATCTGCATTTGTTCTTTTATTTGTTGTTCTAACATCACTATCTCTATCATCATCTGAACTATTATTTTTAGAATTATATACATTTGATGTAAAATTACGTGGTAAATCATAATTTTCAACATTTCTATCTTGATGTTTTTTTTTAGTAACACCACATGAAACTAAATCTTCAGTTAATGATTCTTCTTGTACTTGTGTACACCATATTTTATATTTATCTGATTTATTATTTGTTTGAGTTTTTCGTCTTCTTGCTTTTATTTTTGGTCTTTTAACTATTTTAGAAGGTGTATCAGAATCAGTGTCACTTTCTGATTCTGGTGTATCATCTGAATCATCACTGTATACTGTTTTGACTTGTTTATCACATGTCATAACTGTATGTGGCCTTTGTAAAACATTATAAGTTCCAAATGCATCAGTTGGCTATTAAACAAGATAAAAAAAAAATTAGCTAACATATTTATCAATAAAAATACTAATTAATTAATCAATTAAGTTTGTTATTTAATTTATCTATCAAGTATACATTTGAAGGTTATTATTTGTTGAATTGTCAAAGTATAAATTATCAATTATCAAACCTCGTTATCAATGACTTCACCGTCTTCTAATTCCACTGGTTCTGTTTCCATTTTAATATTAATTTAACACTTTTTACTCCCAGCTATTTTTAATTGTTTTATTATAATTTTAAAAAGTAATTTTTTTATTTTTAACAAACAGAATGAAATGTTTTTTTAATTGAGTAAATAACGGGGCATTTTTTTTTCATCAAGTTCAAGTGATTATGGAACTTCCCTATTTTCAGAATTGCCAACTTACAAGTGGAGGCAATATTTAAATTTCCGCTAGCTCTGAAAAACAAGGTCGACTTAAAAATTGTTAAAAAATCGGCAATAATTTATAAAAAAATCAATTGATTATTTTTTTTCTATTATAATAATAATATTTATCATCAACTGTTTTTGATTGTTACAACAATTGTCTCGTTTTTATAACTTTCGATGATATTAAGAGTAAAATAATCAACATCAAGCTAAGAGTATATGGATTTGTTTGTTTATAACTATTTTATTCTTTATTATTTTTTTAAAAGTAATTCATTAATTTCAGGTTTTATCATATAGTTGAAGACAAGACAATTAATTTCAGTTAAAATTAATTTTTTCTAACGCTGATCTTGAAAATAAGATAAAACAATAGAAGGTTAAAAAAATAATAGATTTATTATTTTGACAAACGAGTAGAAAACTCAGTTATTTCGAATTTATATATTTTATTTTATCATGCAATAATCAAGTCATCAGCTTTGGCTGTATCCAATTTTTTCTCATCTTAAATTCAATTCGTACTTAATATTTTCCTACACCTAAACATGATAATCAAATGACTTTAAAATTAAAATACGCAATTAAAGTTTGTAATTTAAAATAATCAAAATTAATTAATTTTCTTTTTTTTTCTAGGTTATTCATTATACGACAATAGATAATTTAGTTTAAATTTAAAATATTACCAAGTACACAATAGAAACATCAAACATCATTCAAAGAAATAACATATTTTCAATATATTAATATGAAAAAAAAAGAAAAAACTGGAAGACATTTAATTAATCTCAACACCTATTGTTTGTTTTTTTTTTTAATTCCATATTAATAATATAAAAACAGTGAATGCGCGAAAAATGCATCAAGTGCGTCGGCGTCTGCTGGCATTCTGACAATAGACTGCAATAGACAGTCAGATCAGCTGTATAATCAGGACACCCAAGTTTTTCAATATACACACATAATACAGCTAACAATATAAATAAAATATAAATAGAATCATTATTCCATGTGACAAGTAAGAGTGATGTTGTGAAGTACTATTGTTATTTATCTTGACAACTGTCACATGTCCTGATTTAATTATCTAGACTATACAAAAAAAAAAAAAAAAGAACAAGTGGAAAAAAAAATCCATTGGCACAGTGCCATATATCAGCTGTTTAAACAAAGATCAAATATAAAATTTATCCTAAAAATATATATCATCAACAACAGTGCGATGCAGTGCGATGAAATTTCGACATAAAAATGTTTTATAATTATTAACTAAATGTCATATTAAATAATAATAATAACAACAATTATGATTATAAAATGAAAAAAAAAAAACAAGTCTTTAACGCAGAAGTCTAAAAATTATAACGATCTATGTGCGCGTGCTCGAAAATAGTCCTTCATGATGATGATGGAGAGTGAGCTTTTCGTAATATGCGCTCCCCTTGTACTAGTAGATCAGTAGTGGTAACTGTGACCTCCGCAGTTGGATCGTTGATGGTGAATGAATAATATTCATTAAAAGGAAACATTAAAATTTTGCCTCTCATGGATGCAAATATAATAAAATATTATAATAAATTTGTGATGTTTATTTGTGTAGTGATAACAAAAAATCAATTAATTGGAAATGTGGATCAAACACACTGATTTTATTAAACAGAAGTGTTATTGGCATCGATATGTACGCGTTCGGTTTCGAGGTAACATAGTAATGTAATGTTGTCAAACGGCGCGCCCTGCTCAATTTCACGGTGAAAATCTGGCGTAAACGGCGCGACGGTGGAACGGGGAACATGGCGTCAGCCTCAGCCGAGACATTGTTCGATCATGGACACAGCTTTAGACAGAAAACTTTTCATAAACCTACATACTGTCAAAACTGTACTGATCTACTTTGGGGAATCATTGGGCAGGGCTATATTTGCGAAGGTAATCATCATCAATCTGAAGCTTTCTTTTTTTTCGCGTTTTTTTCAATGTCCAATAATATTTTCCTAATCAACAATCTCTTCTTCTTCTTCTACCTTCTACCTTCTATAAAAAAAATTAATAACTATAATTTAATATCAACAGTTATATCCTAATGATGTTTAGCATCAAAAAGTCGTCATCTAAAAATCAATAGTAGTTATGATAAAATACAACCAAAATAAAAAAAAGCTCCTTTTTTTTTTTCCAACAAAATTACACAAATAATTCAATAAATAATTTAATAATAATATTTTTCGAACAATAATTTGTATGAAAAATATTAATTTAGTATTAATTATAAATTTGTAAATTTTTTAGAATTTATAATAAGCTTTAATAACTCAATAAATTATGAAAATTTAGTCGAGCTTTTTTTTTCTTTCGCGGGCTAAGTGAAATAAACTTTGGCTTGTTCTGGCTGTATTGGTGGTTGTAATAGCTTATAGAGGGCGTAAAAATCGGGTTGGTTTTGACGAGCATTGATCGTGGGGTTGAAAAAAAAAAAAAAAAATTGATAAGAAAAAATATATGTATATAAGTAAATGCAATTGCAGCTGATCATTGAAACAAACGGATGAGCATAAGAATGATATACAGGAAACGGAAAAACGTCAACTTTTCTCGACTCTTGTATACAAAGATGTTACATGAAAAATCTTTTGTAATATGATACATAATAGAAATGAAATAACATCGAATTGAATAGCCAGTAAAATGATATACTATGCGCATACATGTCTGACGTGTTATTTGTTTGTTTCACTGCTCTACTTAAATTACTTTCAATGAATACACAAGATTATTTTTTATATACAATTTATTTTTATAATTAAAAAAAAAAAGCAATTGTCATAAAATTCAACTTGAATTATTTACAAAATATTATATAAATTAATCAATTATTTATAATTTAATTTAAAAATTAAAAACTTAATTAGAAATTATTATTTTTCAATTTATGCTTTTTTTAATTTAATATAAAATAATTTATTTTTAGAATTTTTTTAGATGAAAATAGTTTACAATTATATGAGGTCGAACTAGGCAAGTCCAAGTTCAATATCGTGCTTTGAAAAATTAAGGGTCTAGCTAGAAAAATAGGACACTCATTTTAACGTATATAATTTTCAATTAATTATTTCAAGATTGTACTTGAAAAAATAAATCAATAGTTTTTTTTTTTTTTCATGCTTTATTTATCTATAATATAAATTATCATTTAATATTTTTTTAAAATTCAATATGACTTTTATTTTTTAATGTTTATTGTAAATAGAAAAAAAATGTTTAATTTTTTCAAACCACGATATTGTTTACTATCTAATTGTCAATGTCAATTGTCTTGAAATTTTTTTATTTTTCTTCTTTATGGTACTGAGAAAATATAATATCTAAAGCTTTTATTGTTATGTTATTTTAATAGTAACATATTTATAATTTATATTGTTTAAATTTATAACAAATAACAATGTTTTGTATGTTGGCAGTTTGCAACTTCGTGGTGCATGAACGTTGTCTTCGGGCCGTCGTGTCTCCCTGCTCCAGCATTGCGGCTAATTTAATTAAGGTAATAAAAAATTAATTTAAAATATATTAATTAATATTTATACAAATGTATTTATAACATTTTATCAATGGACAAGGTTTGATGGAATATACTTATCAACAATACAACAAGTACAAACATAAATTCATCACAGCAGATGCCTTGATCAAAGTATATTAATCGACAATATTCAGATGAAATTATTTTTTATTTTTATTAATTCTGGACCTTATTGCTACTGCGCACCCTACGTGGCAATACATCTTCCCTTTGTGTGTTTAACTTACACGTGTGGTCGTGTATATCGTTGTTGCTCCAAAACTAAAGTACAAAACAAATTTTCATACATCAATAATTCATGTAATTTAAATTTGTATAGCCTGTGGCTCGTTGCTGATGTATTTCATTATACTCTTCATCTAATTTCAAATGATAAATAATTTTTATTATTACAGAATCCAGTTGCACACTGTTGGTCTGATCCAGTACATCATAGAAAAAAGTTTTGCAATGTTTGTCGAAAGCGGCTCGAAGACACCTCACCATCTGTTCATTGTGCAAGTAAGTATTTTTAAAATTACATTAAAAAAATTAATTTTCCTTTATTTATATTCATTGTTAAATTTGAATTTTATATTTAATAAAAAATCAATAATCAGCTACCATTTTGTTGAAGATACTTTGCATAATATTTGACGAAATTTTGTTTGTTTTTATGAAAATTAGTTTGCGAATATTTTGCACACACTGATTGCCAAGATTTTACTTTGGCGGATTGTAAAGAAAATGCCACGTATTTACCTGGAAAAGATTTGACATCGGTAAAGCATATGCATCATTGGCGTGAAGGAAATTTACCGACAAATTCAAAATGCGCGGCTTGCAGAAAAAATTGTTTTTCGGTTGAATGTTTAGCTGGTTTTCGCTGCGAATGGTGTGGAATGACGGTAAATAAATTTTTAAATCTAAATTATATGGATTATTAATTAATTGAATTATTAAATTTTCAGTGTCATGCTTCGTGTCATAAGAATGTTCGTCGAGAATGTACATTTGGGAATTTACAGTCAATTTATTTGCCTCCATATGCAGTTAGCATTCCCCGTACTGAAGTTCCTATGGAAGCTATTATTGGTGTACAAGCTCGACGAAAAGAAGTACTTACTCGTAAGTATGATTATTTTTATTTGATGCTAAATTAAGATTGTTTAAATGTATGGTTAAACAATTGTAGCCCGAAGCATATCAGAAGAATTCAGCAGTGGTGATAATCGAAATCGTGATAGTGATGATTTATTGCAAGCTAGCACAAGTGCACACAGTAAAGATAATAAATCTGCCAAAGAAAAAGATGAAAAAGAAAGAGGAGAAGAAGGTATGGATTTATCAAATATTTATCCTTGTGTAATTGACTTGATAATTTGTCTTGATTATTTTCTTATTGTGTAACTTGTTGATGATGTGGTTGTTGTTTTTTTAAAAAAGAAATTATCAAGGTCTGCGATGGTGATACATCATTAAGGCGAAAAATATTTCGAACTATTGCGGTATCAAGAAATGCAGCTACTGAACAAGTTCTGCTATCAGCACTTCGTGTTTTTCATGTTACAAAACAACATCCAAGTTTATTTTATATCACGGATATGTATAGTCCAGATGGTTTACCATTAAGTGGACCAAATTTATTACAAAATCTTATTCGAAAAGAAGGCAAACGTAGAGGAGTATTTTTACGATACAAGTAAAAATTTATTTTCATATTTTTTTCTTTGTTTATAAATATACCCAAAGCTATATTATTTATGTATGATTAATTTTTTTTAGAGATAGATTGTCTGGTGAAGTTCGTGTCTATCCAGGTAAACTTCAGACAACTGAAAATTATTGTACAGTTACAGTAACTGATTCATCAACTGTCAAAGAACTTGTAAAAGAAGCTCTTGTTCAATTTGGTCTTAAAGATTTTGATCCAGATGATTATCAATGCAGTGAAATTCTTTTAGATCGTGGGGGTTAGTACAAGCATTAATTTATTAATTGACTTTTTAATTTAAAAAATAAATTTATTATTTTTTTATAGTATCTGAAAGAGTTTTAGACAGCAATGAAAATCCCTGGGACATTGTCAAACAATCGGGAAATGATTCAATAAGACGAATGGAACTTATGAGATTTTATCTTCAATTAAAACGAGATCCTCATGGACCTAATCTTGCTTTATTTGTTGGTAATTTACCACCAAATTTAAATGAAAAAATATACGAAAATATACTTACTGAATTTTTAAGTCAAGGTAAAAACAATCAACTAAATAAATCTTTACATGTTTTCTTGTTTGTTAAATAATAAATATAATTTTTTATTTAGAAAATAAATTTTCATCAATTGGACCTATTTATTATGAATATGGGTCAATGGTTATAATATATGAAGATGCGCACAAAGCAGTACGAGCATTATATTTGCTTCGTGAATCAAAATATGAAGATAAGCATTTGTTAGTTATGCTACTTCCTACAATTGAACCAAGTATGGTACCTGCTGGTGTTCAGCCACTTCTTGTATTTGTCAATGCTAAATCTGGTGGATGTCAAGGACTTGAATTAATTTCAAGTTTTAGAAAATTATTAAATCCTTATCAAGTTTTTGATTTAGATAATGGTGGTCCATTACCAGGGTATGTTTTTTTTAAATATAAAAATTTTACAACAATTTATAATTTAATATACTTAAATTAAAATATAAATTTATAATTTTATAGATTATATGTATTTCGACACATCAAAAATTATAAAATATTAGTTTGTGGCGGTGATGGAACAATTGGATGGGTACTCCAGTGTTTAGATAATGTTGGTCAAGACAGTGAATGTTCATCTCCTGCAGTTGCTATTGTTCCTCTTGGCACAGGTAATGATTTAGCACGTGTATTATGTTGGGGACCTGGTTATACTGGTGGTGAGGATCCGTTAAATCTTCTTCGTGATGTAATTGATGCAGAAGAAATTAGACTTGATCGATGGACAGTCGTCTTTCATCCTCAAGAACAAGATGAAAATTCAGGTAAATATATTTACATATTGAAGATTGTACAAACACTGTGTTTTTTTTGAATATAATAATTATTATTTTTATGTTGTATAAAGGTGCAGGATCAAGTGAAGATAATTCACAAATATTAGTAATGAATAATTACTTTGGTCTTGGTATCGATGCTGATTTATGTTTAGATTTTCATAATGCTCGAGAAGAAAATCCAAATAAATTCAACAGTCGATTGCATAATAAATCTGTTTATGTTAAAATGGGTTTAAAAAAAATGGTCGGTAGAACATGTCGTGATTTACAAAGAAAAATTAGACTTGAAGTTGATGGTAAAGTTGTGGATTTACCACAATTAGAAGGAATAATAATACTAAATATTTTAAGGTATGTTTATACATAATTTTAAAAAGCTGTTTTTAATATTTAAAATATATATATTATCATTTAGCTGGGGATCTGGAGCAAAACCATGGGGAGATGATAGAGAAGAACAATTTCATAAACCAAATCATTACGATGGAATGCTTGAAGTAGTTGGTGTTACAGGTGTTGCACACTTGGGACAAATTCAGTCTGGACTTCGAACAGCAATGAGAATAGCTCAGGTAAATTTATCATAAAAAAATTATTAAATATTGATTGTTTATGCTACACTTGTCATGATCTATTTTGATATATAAAATGAATTTAAATATGTATTGCAATAATTAACAGGGAGGACATATAAAAATTCATTTGAATGCTGATACACCAGTACAAGTTGATGGTGAGCCATGGGTACAATGTCCCGGTGAAGTTGTTATTCTTAAATCAGCACTAAAGGTAAATAAAAATAAATATCAATTATAAAATATTGCCTGCGCAAGAGTTTGTGAGGGGATTCAATTGTACGCGTTGTGATCCAATTAATCATACACCCTGAGCTTGCAATTATACCTGCACTTTTCCCCAACATGTTTTTTTTTTTTTTTACATAATCCAGAGTATTATCATCATGTTGATCAATGTATTATGGTTGATAGGATTGAGTGAGTGAAATGTAATGACGGCAAAAAAAAAAAAATGCAAGCGTCAGTTGAGACTTGAGAGAGATGACGTGTCAATTGACGTCAAAATAAAAATGACATCAACGATCTATATGCTGTATCAAAATAGAGTGACACACGTCAACCACAGTGTGAACGCGTGATTCATTTATATCAATATTTTTATGTTACTGTGCATCTTGTACATTTGTAACGGAGAAAAAAAAATAATACAAACTGATCTCATTTTCTTAAACTTTACTATCCTTTCGGGGGGAAAATTATCTTATTTATGAATCTCTTTCATTTTTCATTACTCACAAAATACTTTCGCAGGCTTTTGTCTCGGAATGTATGACTAATATATTTATCTTGTTGATTTGTTCACTTCAGGCTACCATGTTGAAGAAAAATAAGATCAAACGTCGGAATACAGAACCGTCTATACTCCCTGCAAGGGAGGGGGGCAAGTGCACCGAAGAATGACCTATTAATTTCACAATAAATGATGTGATTGGGTGTTCCTTGGATGAATTATAAAATTACAAAAATTTTATAATGAAGATATACCATTAACAAGGGTACGAAATCTGTCGTTTTAGCTTTTAAATTAAATACGCGTATAAAAAATTTAAATCCTAGAATGAATCCTTGAAAATTATTTGAAAAACGTGGATCCAAATTAATTGAATCCCTTGCACAATTGACGTTTCTATTTGTTTCATTAATTAACACTTACCTCATCGAAATTGCTCTACTAATAAATCCAGTTAAATTTTAAGTTTATCAATTTTTTTTTTTTTTTTATCGATTCAAATAGAAAATCTATACACTCTTGCACAGGATTTTTAATTACGTTTCAGTATTATGATAAACTAGTTTTATCAATCGGAAAAAAATAATAATTTTGAATTTAAAAATGTATTTGTTTTTTGAAAAAAAATTACTGGTAATTTATAGGCAACAATGCTGAAAAAAACTAAAGTCAAAATGAAGCGACGAAACACAGAGCCAAGTATGCAACTGCCAGTAACAGCAAAACCATCAGATGATCTCGAACCAGAAGTCTTCTAGATAAATAAAAATAATTGCCAATGTAACACTCTCTTGGAAATAAGGCTCGATAGAAAAAAAAAAATTGTAAAGTTTTATTATAGTCGTATGTTTGCGCAAAATGTCAAATTTAATTAACTCGATATTAAATTATAAGATTATAAATAAACAAGATCCTACTGGATCATTTGATGAAACAGAATTTTTATCATATATAAATGAAAATTAATAATAAGATAAATAAATAAATAAATAAATAAATAAACCATTCTGGTTTATATAAAAGGATAAATAATATCCTTTTTGTTTTAAAAAATATTCAAAGTTTTTTCTTAACGTGTCGATAGATAGTTTAACTGATCCCTCAAATATTACTTTTTACCAAGCACACGGTATAAAATATTTCAAATAAAAAAAGGATATACTAACAATAGCCGTGAAATAATTTCATCTTTTGTCAGGTTCGACTGATTACCAAAGAAATATTTAACAAAAATTAGAGGCACAACAAAAAACAGCATTAAATGGTCATGAAAAGTACGACATATAGATATCTCGTGAGTCATTTGACTCGTTTGTGTTCCGGGAGTACATATTGGCTTTTTTTTTTTTATCAAAAGTATCAAAATAAATACAACGTTGTGCGCATATCTAACATATATCTAAAATTAAAATTGTTTGCTTCCTGGATATGCGCACAAATTGATAAAAAAAAATGAGCTTCTCACGTGTACTTTTGGAAGTAAGCAAAGTCGATTAAGTCTTGAGTAATGAAAGTATTTCTGTAATATGGTTAATTGTAGTTGAAAAAAAAAAAAAAGCAGTATCGTAATTGAAAATTAAATTACGACATTGAACGTTAATTCTGTGTTGTCATGTATGAATTATTTTGAATTTATTTTGATTAATCAAATTAATTAATTTATGTTTTTTAAAAAAAAAAATTGTTAAGCCAGTATAACGATATGTTTACGAAGTTTATATAAAATTCTATATATATTGCTTGGAGACTTGTGTCTTCCCTCATCCAAATATAACTCACAAATAGCCTCATGTAAACATTGAAGAAATATTTCCACGCATGTTGAGCATGACGTGATAGTAACTGAACAATAACAGCACTGATTAGTAACTTGATTTTTGTTTTTTATTGTTAAAAATATTATTAAAATCATAAGTAGAATTTGAAATATGATAAACGTATTTTGGCATTGTTATTCCATAAGCTAAGAATATTGAGGTGCCAAAATAGTGTTAGATTGGCAAATAATTACCAGAAGAATAATGCATACGAGTCATTTTGAAAAACGTGTTGAATATTGAATAATCACAATTTTTTTTTTCCCTTCACGAAAAAGTGTAACGTGATCTAGTCCGTATATATATAATTAGCTGTATTAATTTAAATAGTATTTATGTATTTAAAAAAAGGAAAAACAAATCTTTACTTGCCAAGTTTAAGTTAAAAAAAATAATTCAGTTTTCAATGTTAAAATTATCTTTGGAGTGTAGTTTTCAAAATATCGAAAACTATATATTTCTACAAATTGTTAAAGTTACGATGTTGAAAAAAAAAAATAATATTTCTACATTAAAGAATGCCAGAATAGATATATTTTATATGATTATTTGAGTAAAATTGTATGTTGTCATTGTTGATTATAGATATCATAACAGTGTTGAGATAAAATTCTCAATTATACATTATTAATGCATGTATATACATCTAATAATATTAAAAGTTTTTAGCCAATTATTATATGAGTAAAAAAAGTGTGTGAAAGTGAATAATTTTCAAAGATGAAGCATAAAATATTAAAAAATTTATCGTCAACAATTATAGAGTGGACGAATATAGAATAAATTAATATTTATCCCAGGTAGATATTTAAAGTTGACTAACAAAGTTATTTTGTTTTTGTGTTTGTCGTTTATTTATTGACTCGGGTTGACGTCGATGGTTAACGTCAAAGCGACGTTGTGTAATAATTAATTGTTAACACGTCATAATGAATTGAACATCAAAATTATTTAAAAATATATATTATAAGTCTGATAGTATAATTCGCTTCCCATTTATTAAAATTTAATAATGTTATTTTTAATAATGGGATTCGTTGTGTTGTGATATTTATTTTTTCTTATCGAAATTATTCAACTCAAAGCTGAGTAAGAATTTCGATGATGATAATAGAAACTTGTCAAGAGTAAAAAAAAAAAATTATATTTTTGTTTTATCAGAGATTGAAAATACCTAAATTAAACTTGAAAATAAAACAGTTATTTTAGGTGGTGTGGAGGCTCGGTTTAATATTAATTTGTATTTTTAAATTAAGTTGGTGAAAGAAATCGATACGAATTTCCAGTTTGAAAGTTTACAGTGGAATCAGCAATTGTTTATTATGAGGAAGCTTCCCTATTTCCAAATTTTCTTCCAAATGAACTCTAAATAATGAGAGCTCTGATGCCACTGTAATTTACGATCTGGTTATTGTTAAAAATCAAAAATAAATGAACGAGGTCTGACACAATTTAACACACAAAAATAACAGATGGATAAAATTTATTTTTAGTTATTTATCATGATGGATTATCGGACAGTTTATGTAAAAAAAAATATATTGCTTTTGACAAATGTAAATATAATAATTCATAAATTAATTAGTAGCTCAAAAAGACGTAGAAAATATCAACGTCAATCCGACAAACTTTGTAAAATTAACTCTAATTTCTACCTGGGATATATATGTATATATTAAAAATTTTTTTTTTTGTTTGAGCTAATGTCATTCGTATATGCAATGTGTGTATCATGTAAAACATACGTGCATTTATTAAATTAAGAATGTCGAAAAATAATAGTGTCAATGGAAATTAATAATGAATCTTAGATAAAATTACGCAACATTATTAAATTTGCTAATCATTAACGGCAAACTGGTGATGACTGTATTATTATTTTATTTTTTTTTTGTAAATTTGGCTCAACCAACTTGATTGCTGCTGTAAAAAAAAAAAAAAAAAAATTAATAAAATAATAAATAAACGATTAGTAAGCCATGAAAAATCTATGTAAGAATAAAATAATTTCTGTGCTATAAAAAAAACAACACCAATTACTTGAAATATTTTCACCTAGTATGTACTGTATTTTTTTTTTTTGCTGTGATAATTTAACTGCGTATAAGTGTTCTATTTTTATTGTCATTTAGTCGGTTTTTTTATCCGTTGAAGAGCTAGAGTCATCATCTTGTAGTTCTGCTTTTAAACATATATCTTTAATAGCCAATGCAACATTTTTATCATCTTCAGATAAATTATCAAGCCATTTTATATCTGCCCTTGACATAATTTGATCTATCACTCGTTGTTTTTTAACTGACATAGGAACATCCATCATCCTTATCCAAATTGCCGGAGTGAGATTCATGAACAACTGGAATTGCAAATAATAATTTGGATAAAAATACCAGTAGCTAGATTTTTAGATAGATATTAATTTAGCCAACCTGATCAAATGGAACATCTTCAATATGAAACATGAGATATGTTAATGGCTTAGTTGAGACAAATAAATCTGTATCAATGTTTTTTTTATCACTACTACTAATTTCTGTATTATTTGCCAAGTTTTTTAATATCGAATTTAAATGTTGCATTATATATTGATGTGATATTTTCAACGATTGTTGTCCCACATTGGTAACCAATACATCATCTGTTAAAACTTCTAACCATGGAATTGACTTGCACATTTCTGGTGGACGAATACGAACACTTTTTTTTTCAATCCTGCAATAATTTTATTCACAAAAAAATATTCTATTATTGTTCTATTGATAATTTAATAATATTATTTTTACCATTCATCAATTTGTTCACACATGAAATTAATTTGTTCTGTATGTTTATTATCAGCATCAATGCTACATAGAGATTCACCAAGTGCAATAGCAGATGCACATTTATCATGAGGATCAAATGAATGTGTTGATGGAATTTCTTGTGGTGCCTTTGCAGGACAATCTGTATTTTTTTTTTTATCAGCAAGTAAAATTGATTCTTCATAAAGTGCTAAATACAAAGCTGTACATAAAATTTGAGTTTTAACTGTTCCGCCAATTGGATGACAATTTGCAGGAATTGCATTTTCCATTTCATTTATCAAGCGGAGAATACCAATTGGAATACACGGTGTTAATTCGGTGAAGCAAACAAGAGCCAAAGACATTGCCTGGTAAATACTTGCTCCTGTCTGAAACCAATTAAAATATGGCTAATTGAAATAATTTATTTTTTCATAAATTCAACTTACATCAACAGCTTCTAAAAGTTGCTCGACAATTGGCAACATTATGTCTTTAAATCCGGCTAAAATTGCATTTAACCATGGAGGTCTTATCTGATTCCAAACCTTTTCGTATAATTAAATTTTTAAATTGCAATTGAATATATTAATTACCAAGTCATTAGAAGATTTATTTATTAACAAATATGACGTACTTACTTGATGCTTACCCAGACAATCTGACCATTGAGGATCACATTTTAAAGCTGGAACGATAATATCAACTGGATCAATTTCAGTTATGACAGATATATACATTAAACTGAAAAGACAAAGTGAAGGTGATGAATCAAGTTCACCATTGTCACAGCCAGCACAAAGAAAACCGGTACATTCATTTATTTTGTAGTCATCTCCAGCATTGTATTTTGAAAAGTTTGGCATCTCTTCTCGTTTATCTGAGCATGTTTCGATTAAATGATTCAGTAACATTCGAGTCAATACAAAATTTTTCATCGATAAGACCTTTAAAGGAATAAATCATCATCATTATTATTCATAATGTAAAATATTAATTTATTTATTTACCTTGAGTACTTGAGTCCAACTTGGTTGAGGTCGATATTTCATAATATTCAATTCAAATATAATCATTTCTTCTTCAGGCAATTGCAATGTACTACTTTCAAATGAAGAGTAACCAAATAATCTAGGAGCTGCAATAAATAGCCAAGTTGCAAGATTAGTTTGTTCTTGAATAATTTTCATATGTTCCAAGCCATTACGACAAACCTGTTGATATATAAATAAATAATATGATAAATAAATAAATAAAAATAAATGATTTAAAGTCAAACGAATGAATTACTTCGTATAAAACTTTTAGTGGAGAACCACGGAGCAAAAGACAAACAAGCAGATGATTACATTTTGCATAAATATCTCTAATTGCTATTGAAGTTTCACCCTTTTCAGGTTGTATACCATTGCAAGTGTTATATACTGCTAAAGTAAGAACAGCTGTACAGCTGAGTACATTAAAAGCATCTGCCCAAAATTGTGGTGATCTTATGAAACTTGGTTTTCCCTAAAATCAACAAAATTTTACTCGAGTGTTGTTTGAGCAACAAAAACAGTTGATTAAATTACAACAACGTACATGAATAAATCGAGTAACAAGAACAGTTAATGACTCATTCAACATGCCAGTGAAAATACGCTGTGCCATTTTAGGTGGTACTGTATTCCACAAGTCCTCTCTTGTTCCTGTTACAATAAAACATCAAAAATTAATACTTTTATATTGAATTATTATCTTTTATGTTGATGCACTCACCTTGCATGTACAACCACCATGTTTGAGTGACGAAAGATGATCGTTCTTTTTCATAAAAACATTTGTCTGTATGCCAACTCAATGAATCAGCTTCATTAAAAATATATAAAAGTATTAAACGACAATGAAGATCAAGAAGACGTTCACCAATTGCTTCAGACATTTCTTGAAATGTTTTATAACACTTGTGAAGTCTCTTTCTGATAAATTAAATATTCAATTTGTATTTTATTTGTTGAAAATATATGTAGTTTAATTTAATATACAAACGTTTTAATTTTTTTTCCAGTATTTTGCTGTGTGTAGCACCACAAGCTGTTACGTAAAAGAGCTGCTGCAGAGCAACAACTGGTGAGAACTGCCAGATCTGCATGATCTAATGATTCTTGAACTAATTTATGCAAATGTTCTAAAAGTACCAGAGTTGAATGAAGATATTAAAATGAGTAAGGTGACTTTTTTCTAGATGATGTTCTTACCAATATATTGTCCAGATGTATCAACAATTAATTTAATAAATTCAGATGGTTTATTTTCTTTTAAAGCTTCTTTATTTTCAATTGTTGATATTTGAGATGAAGCCCAGAGACCAGAATCATGTCGAAATGTTATTAAAAATTCAGCTTCCCACCATTGGACAATTTTAATTGATGCAAATGATGTATAACGTGGAAAATCAAGTTGTCCTCCACTAACTTTTTCACAAATTGATCCTCGTAAAATTGTTTGCGTTGACTGGAAAACAAAAAATTAATTACTAGATGATTCTCAATGGATTGAGATTTAAAAAAGTACTTGTTATTGTTCATGAATCATTGCGAGGCAATGATAAAATTACCTGATAATGTTGCATGTCTCGTTGAAGCAAGATACGAACTTTATCTATAAGATTACCATCTTCCATTATTTCATCCATGATCTGTATTTAAAATTTATTAAAACAATGTAAAAATTATTTTTATAAACACTATTAAATCTCTACCAATTTATACATACTGTAAAAAAATATTATAATTAATATTTAAATAGAAGGTACTTAGTATTTAATAAATTTTTGAATGATGCATCAAGCTGTGCCAATTTACACAATTACATTGACCTAGGTTACCAAACTCTTGATGATATTGATCAAACTTTGTGAAGACATCAACATGATTTACAAGATTAATCAATGATAAACTTTTTTATTTCATTTCGAAACGGAGAGGAGACTTTTCGCTAATTCGAAATTTCAAAACATTTCTATTTCTACACATCTAGGGATATTTTGTTTTTTTATTTTTTAAAAATTATTGTGTTAAGTAGTGTGTGTCTGTGTGTACCAGCTGATCACAGCTATGCATATGTGAGTTATAAATACACACGCAGTTATTTTGGAGCAATTTTTTATTACAACAATGATTTGTTGTTGTAAAATTTAAAACACAAGATTAAATAATTAAAGTACATGTAATATAGATAGCCAATAAAATGGGTGGTGTCATTGCAAGATTATCAAAACCAATACGAACATTTAATATTGAACATCGTGCACAAAAAGTTATCAACAAAAAGCCAGTAGTAGCACCATCATATGAATCAGTAGAGAAGCTAAAAAAAGCCGCTAATGAAAGTAAGATTATAGTTTATTAAAATTAAATTATTGTTTAATATAAAGCATCTTTTTTTAAACATGTATTTTATTGTTGTAGTTAATCCTAATTTTATGAAAGAACATTATGTCAAAGATTCAATTTTAAATGCTCGTTTGAGAGAAGTATACGTGTCATCACACATGAAAGAGGTAAACAATTGTTTATTTAAGATTTATCAATGAATTTATAATTGAAATTTTAATGTTAAATTTATCCAGGCAGTTAGTGAAGATTTTCCAGAAAAACCTATGCCACAAAATCGTCGACATGAACGTGATTTTGACTATGGATTTTGGGAACCAAATGAAATTCCAAAAGGTAATGCAAGATTTCGTGATATTTTGCAGTTGATGTCTGACAACATGAATGATTCTGAAAAATATAATGCAGAAAATTTAGCCTTGAAGTATCAATTAAATCAAAATGATGTTGGTAAGTTAAAAAAAACCCAGAAGAAAATTACTTTTTGATTTGATTGATACTTATGTTTTTATTTAACTTTGTATTATTTTTTTCAGAAAATATATTGGAATATTACAGAGTATTCCAAGTTGTTGTTCCTAAAAAACAAAGCTTTGATGGGATTAAAGTTGCTGATCCACCAATTAGAGCAACCATACGTGATAAATAAAAAGACGAAAATATTTTAGATACTTATTGATGACGTTGAATGGATATTTTAGTAAATCAATTAAATAAATATTTCAAAAAAAAGAAAACTATTGATTTTAATCTTTTTTTTTAAAATTCATTTCAGGTCTTGAAAATGAATTATTTGTTGGAATTAATACTCATCCATGTTATCACTAATGTACTAATTATATTAACAATTTTATCAAGTTTTTTTTAATTATTAAAAAAAAAATCAAATCAATTAAGCTCGGATCAATCACGCGCATGTTAAGAATATTCAATTATTAATTAATAATTCAGAGGTAAATTCATCAATATCAATGAAATTTTTCAGGCAAATACTTAATTAATATATTGAACTTTTAAAAAAAATTTCAAGACTAAACAATCATTATTTATTATAAAAAAAATTATATCAAGTTACTCAATTTTCTCTGATTTTCTCAATCGAAAAACGAGTTTGGATTTGCGCAGTGTCATGCGTAAACAACAAAAACTTAAACAGTCAAATTAGTCGAAAAAAAATAATCAGATCATTCTTTTGGAACCGATTTAAAAATATACAGTAATTGGTGGTTTAAAAAATCTTTTCCTCCAATAGCATTTATCATCCATCGGCCAACAAATACAAACTAACAAATAATTCACACGTATTTTTAGTGACACGTTAGGCCGCCATATTTGAGTATATTTTTCAAGGGGATTCTGGCATCTGGTTGACTGGTGGACTGTCTCTCTACTTTTGTGTGCTTTTGTGTGTGTGCAATCATCACTGATGGTTAAAAAAAATATATATAAAAATTAAAGAAAATAAAAACAATATTGATAAACTATTGCTACATATTGAATATTTCTCCAAGCACTCGTTTAATTATAATTAAATTTAAAAAAACCATTTTGGATAATACAAAAACATTTGGAGTTTCTTTTTTTTTTTTTTTTTTTTTCTTTTTCCCCCGGATATATTTGTGATATATAAAATTGTGATAGATTTTACAACTTGTGAGTAACGGTGTTGAGCAAAGGGGTCGATCTCCGTTGTGTCTGTGTGCTTGACTGCTTGACAAAGAGGTCTTTTGGAGGTGAGACATTTTTCAAAAAAATAATTACATTATTTTTTATTGATATATCATATATTCTTTTTTTATTTCCTCATTTTTTGGCAATGCCAAATGTATGAGTAAACCTAAACAAAGACAAAGTCATTAAAGAAATATTTTTATTTTCTTTTTTTTTTTTTTCATCATTGTCTAGTAACTATTTACATACTTAAATCATCATATAGTTTTATTAAATATACCCTATATATAACCAAGATATTTTATTTGTCTGATTTATTAAAAAAAAAAAAAAAAAAAATCTGATCGCAGAAGAAAGAGCAAGACAGAGAAATATTTATTGAAAAAGATAAAGATAAATTTAAAAAACAACAACTTTTGTGTTTGGTGGATTTGGAGGTCATCGTCATTCAGCGCAGCTTTTTCTTCCTTTGACTTGTTTTGGCAAAACTCAAGTAATACCAAAAAGAACAAAATAAAAAATAATTATTAGTTAAATTAATCAAGCCAGTAAAATGTCCACACCAGCACGACGAAGACTCATGAGAGATTTTAAAAGGTATTATCAATATTTTATATTTAACTACAACAAAGAAAATTTATTTGTTTTAATCTTTATCAATTTATTGAAGTGTTTTTTTTTTTTATCATTAAACTAAATATGACATTTATTTTTATATAATCTTATTATTGACTTTTTTTGCAATAAGACAATTGTTTATTATTATTTATTATAAATTCATGATGAAGCCATGATTAAGCATATTTTAAAAATATTTAATTTATTTATTGTTATTGATTTTGTTTATTTAAATTATTTGCTTAAATTTTTTATAATTTAATTTAATTAATTTAAAGTGTCTTTTAGAGTATTTATAAAATGACATTAATGTATTTTTTATCAAACTTTTAATTGTCACTAATTGTTGTTATTATTGGAAAATTAATAATTATGTTTTATAGGTTACAAGAAGATCCACCTACTGGTGTATCAGGCGCTCCAACTGACAACAATATTATGATTTGGAATGCAGTTATATTTGGGTACGTTGTTTATATGAAAATTAATTAATTTATTGATAAATTGTTAATGAAAAATATTTATTTATTTAATTATAGACCACATGACACACCTTTTGAAGATGGTACATTCAAATTAACAATAGAGTTTACAGAAGAATATCCAAATAAACCACCAACAGTTCGTTTTGTTAGTAAAATGTTTCATCCAAATGTATATGCTGATGGTGGAATATGTCTTGATATTTTGCAAAATCGTTGGAGTCCAACCTATGATGTTTCTGCTATATTGACATCAATTCAGGTAAATTAAATAATTTATTAAATCATTCATCTATGTATGTCATTGCATGATTTAAAAAGCTAAAATATATTTATTATTTTCGTGGCATGTTTAAAGTCAAATTTAAGTTTATAAAAAAATGATTCTCATTAGTAAAAATAAACTGAAAAAAAAAAATAAATATCATTACCACCGTAACAGCGATTGCAATTAATCTAAAGTCTTCGATTAACTATTAAAATTTAAACAATTTTTTTATGTTTTTTTTTTTAAATTAATTAAACATAGAATATTTTATATTTTATCACGTTTTATCATCATTGTGTGAGAAAGATAATTATTTTGTGTTAAAAATTATTGATAAATTACGTTTGGATGATTTTTGTTTTTTTTTTTCTTTGTTAATCATTAGAAAATTGTTGTTTAAAATTAAAATTAAATAAAGTAGTAATTTGGATAAATTGACTTGTATTATTGCAGTCGCTGTTAAGTGATCCAAATCCAAATTCACCTGCCAACTCAATGGCAGCACAGCTTTATAAAGAGAATCGACGCGAGTACGAGAAACGAGTAAAGGCGTGCGTGGAGCAAAGTTTTGTCGATTAGTATCAACAACATGACTTAAGTCATGATGAATCATCAACATCAATATTATATATTAAATAATTAATAATAAATTAAAATTCAGCATTATATTGAAGTTATTTATGCTAAATGTTTAGCCAATATTTCACTTCATAAATTAATTAATGCAGAAAAAAAAAATAGGAATAAATAAGATAAAGATTTTTAAAAAATAATCAATTAACTAATCCCACTTATAATATTGATTGAAATTAATTTTTAGAGCTATGACATAAAAAGAAAAAAAATCATATATTTATATCGATAAATTTGAGAAAATGAAAGAAGAAAAATTTGAGGAGAAAAAAAAAATATAAAAATATGAAACAATTAGTAATTAATTATTTCATTTTAGAATATTAATCGTAATAATTAGAGCTGTTTTTATTTTCATTGTTGATCTGATTAAATTAAGATGAATTTCGTTGTTTTTTTTTTTTTTTTGGCAGGATTTAATTATATACTTGATATTATTCCTGAATAGAGTTAATAATAAAATTTAAAATATAATAAATTAACTAAAATTATAAAATAAAAATTAATTGTAAAAAAAAAAAATTGATGGGTGTATTTTTTTCATGATGAATTTGATTATATTTTCAGTCACTTTTGGATGAACCAAATCCAAATTCACCAGCAAATTCATTGGCTGCACAATTATATCAAGAAAATAAACGTGAATATGAAAAACGTGTTGCTACTGTTGTTGAACAATCATGGTTAAATTTCCAAGAAAGCCATGTGGAGGATCCACGCTGACATCAAACTCGTACCAGCACTTTTTTTAAAAATAAAATCTAATAACATTAATCAATACTTGAATTGCCAGATAAAAAAAAATTTATCAAAACTAGATTCTTTCACAATCACTTGTTAATTTAAAATGATTCTTCTGTTACCAAAATATTTTGTCAAGCGAAAAAAAAATGATCAAGATAAACACAAGAAATGAGTTTTATTTTTATTGAAATTATATTTTTTAAATTAGTTTCTGATATTTGCTGGTTTAATGTTTAGGAACATAAACATTACAATTACTTTTTTTTTTTTAATTTATACAAATTTTTTTATGTTTATTATCATGTTTTTATTTTTAAAAATAATATAAATAATTATTTTTCATTACAAAAATTAACGTGTGATGATTAATAATAAAACCACAATAATTTGAAAATTTTTAATTTTCATTAAATATTAAGATAATTTGAAATGTAGGTATAATTTTCAAAAAGCTTATAATAAAATGTTGAATACAATAACAAAATAAATACTAATTGTTGATAAATTTAAAAAAAAAACAAAACAAAATATTTTATATTTTGCTATGAATTTGTTTAAATATTCTTAATTAATATAAAATTTTTTACAATTTTTTTTTTTGTTAATAATAATCCAATACAAATATTAAAAAAAAAAAAAAGCTAAGTATAAAAAAATAATTAAGTTTATGACAAGAAATTCATTATTATTATTATTTTTTTTTTAGTTTAATCTTAAGTATGAAAACTAGATGACGATGATGACGATGATGATATTTCTTGTCGAAAAAATAAACAAATGATTCAAGATGAAAATTTATAAATGGAAATTAATGCTACGATTTTTCTTCTTTCTCTTTATTGTAACGTTCTAGTTCTTTGAGAAATTGTGCTTTAGGTTTCATGATGTTTGGTCTATCACCACGACATTTTGGACAAAACCATTTGCCTTTTGGTTTTGTGCTTAAAGAAACACATGAAAAATGAAACCATTCAATTGGACATAAATCATTATCACAGAGTATCATTTCACCATATGATATTTGATCACATAGACAATATGTTGGTTCATCTGGATCAATAGTAATATCATCTTCTGGTGGTGGTGGTGTATCTTCTCTCTGTTGATTTTGTTGATTACCACCTTGACGTGCCTTTCGTTTTTTCTTTTTACCAGCTGTTGCTGTTGTTGTCTTTTTAGTATTACCATTACTATTTTGTGGTAATGTCGTTGAACGATTTTCATTCATCACAATGATATCCATTGAATTTGCTGTTTCAACTAATGTTTCTGTTCTCGTTCTACGAGCACGTTTTGACTGACGATCAATGTTATTTACACTTCCAGTTGTTGTAATGTTTGTAGTTGAATTTGATTCACGTGCTGGTTCATTTGTTTCTTGTTCTTTACCAACATCTTTAAACAAAAATGAAACAATAATGAAACAACATGGTAGACTAATTAAATTAACCAAATAGATAAAACAAATTTAACTTACCTAAATTACGATAATCAAGATCTAATTGACGTGTTTTATTTTCAATAAGATCATGAATTTGTTGAACAATTTGTAGCTTTTCATCACCAATTTCTTGTGCTGATATTAATGATTGTTGAACTCGTGCAAGTGTACGACGACGAACTGTTGAATCTATATCACTCACTAGTAATTCTTGATATTCATCAACTTCACGTAGATATGCTAAACAAAATAATTAATATTTTTTTAAATAAATAATAACCTCGAATGATTTTAATTAAACTTACTTTGACAAGTAGCATCTAATTCACGTAAACGTGATACATGCCTTTGAATATCGTTGGGAAGATTTTCAACACAATCAAGATAATTTTCAATAAATGTTGCTGAGTAAAGTGCCTCAACAACAGCTTGATTCAACATTTTTTACTTTTTATTTATAATATTTATTAATTATCTATTTAATAATACATTTATAATACAAAATGAAAGCCATTAATGCAAAACTGAATGCAACTGGAAACTGTGAATGTAATGTTTATAACATACGCTTCTTTTCTCTCTCTCCTCTCCTCTCTCTGCCCCACGGCCCACATAGTTGATCGTCAAGGTGAATTTACACCAATATTTGTCGTCGTCCAAAATGTAAAAACACACGGCCATCTTGAAGACACTGAATGTTGTTTTTTTTTTAATGTTTTTATTTTGATGTTTTGGAAAATTGTTTGAAATTTTTTTATCATCATGTCACTCTTAAATATCAATGATAATGATTTTATATCAGATCAATTTTCATACGAAGGAAATAATATCCTAGATTTTTTTGACGAAAGTAATTTTGTTTTTATTTTTATTTAACAATAACAATTGTATCCAGACAAAATGATTCCTAATTATTGTTGATATTTTTTCAGACATGGTATTAAATAATCAACCTGAGCTAAAAATCATAGATCAGCCAGTAGACAAATATAGATTTAGATACATGTCTGAATGGGTGGGCACCCATGGCAGTCTTGGAAGCACAAATACAAGAAAAAAACAAGGACCAACAGTCAAGGTGCTTACAGCTAACTACAGCTAACACATTTTAATTTGTTATAAAATTTTATTTATTTATTAAATATGATAAATTATTACAGCTGGAAAATTATTCTGGACAATCAGCAATTATTCGATGTACATTGTCAACAACAGATAATAATCGTAGAGATGTTCATGCACATCGTCTTGTCACAAAAGAGGGAAATTCTGAGGATGATGAACCTTATGATATTGAAGTTAATGAAAATAATAATTGGACAGCTTCATTTGATGGCATCGGGATAATTCATACAGCAAAAAAAAATATAAAAACAGAATTAATCAAAAAAATGCAACGTAATTCTCTTGATAAACTTAGATATCAAAAAAAAAAAATTGACGTTAAACTTTCACAGCTAGAAGAGAGTAATATTAAAATGAATGCTGAAAAAATACAAAAATGGATTGACTTAAATAGTGCTGCACTTTGTTTTCGTGCATATAAACTTGATGATAATAAAATTTTACATCCAATAACAGATCCAGTGTACTCTGATGCAATAAAAAATACAAAAAGTGCATTAACTGGAGAATTAAAAATTTGTCGAATTGATAAAGTAACAGGCAGTTGTCTGGGTGGAGAAGACGTTTTTCTCCTAGTAGAAAAAGTGTCTAAGAAACATATTAAAGTAAAATTTTTCGAGATTGATGATGACGACGAAGAAACATGGTGTGATTATGGAAAATTTACTGAACTTGATGTTCATCATCAGTATGCAATTGTGTTTCGTACACCAGCTTATAAAGATCGGCAATTGACTGAAGAAAAAGTTGTCTTTATTCAACTTGAAAGAACAACAGATGGAGATTCTTCTGAGCCTGTAAAATTTACATATCAACCAACAGATTCATTGAGATTAAGAAAACGTCCAAGAATATCAACAACTGACACTACAATGTTTACATCAGGAGAATTATCACCTGAAAAAAATAATTTGTCGCATGAAGAAGTGATACTTACTGATCCTAAAACTATTCCAAACTTTGATGCAGTATTTTTCGACGAATATTTTCAAGTACTTCAAGAAGATGAAAGTACTTCATCACTTTGTACTGATAGTAAAACTTGTCAAAGTCCAACACCATCATCAGATGATGATGATGATGATGAATTTGCTCCATCAATACTGAGAAAAGTTATCAATGAAATTAAAAAAAATCCTAAAGATACAAAAGAAGTTATGAAATATTTAAAAGAACGAACACACTTGGGTGATACTTTTTTACACTCAGCATTGCGTTACAATCAAGACAAAGTCTTGAAATGTTTTTTAAATATTATTGCAAGTCGCAGAGACCTTAAATATCTTGTCAACATGAAAAATGACAAAGGGCAAACACCATTACATTATGCAGTAATTTTAAATCAGCCAGCAATTGTTGATGAACTTTTAACTCTTGGTGCTAATCCTGATTTATGTGACAATAACAAATTATCAGTGATTCATGAATCTGTAAAGGATGATGATACATTGGAGTGTCTTAATATGTTGATAAAAGCACAAGCAAATACTGAGTATGAAGATGTTACAGGTAAAACTGCATTACATCTTGCAGCTGAAAGTGGTTCAATTGGTGCTCTTGATATTCTTGTAAGAGCTAATGCTGATGTTAATAAAATTGAAAAAATATGTGGACGTACAGCATTGTATATTGCAGTTGAGCGTGGACATGCTAAAATTGTTGAATATCTTCTTGAAAAAACTAATATTAATATTGATCAAGAAAGTTATTATGGTAATACAGCTGTTGATGCTGCTCTTGCAAGATCACCAGGAGCAAAAACAAATGAAATAATAAGTCTGCTCGAAAAACATGGAGCTAATATTAACGTTAATAATAACAATGATGATACTGACAGTGATAGTGATGATCATGAAGACTAGAGACCACTCTCTAGTCTCCATTGTGATGATGACAATTCACCTTCACCTCCAAGTGCATCTTGTACTTTTAATTTTAATTCAAATGACAAAAAACAATCAAGACAATCATGACAATAATTCTTGTCTAGATGACTATAAGATTAAAAAGTTGGTAGACATTTTAAACATCAACAATAAATAAAAAATAATTGCTGATAAAATTAACTGCAGTTATTTATCAACAACTTTTAAAAATCTTCAAAAATTACATGATCTATTTGTTGAGCTAATGATGATTGATGCTGAAAATTTTATTCATCAAATTATCAATAAGTATTCAACGAAAAAAAATCAAGTTAATGACGTTATATATTTTATAAAAATTGTTTTTTATTTTTATATTTATTAATTTTAATAAAATTATTAATAAAGAAACTGATATATATTATATAAGTCATATTTGTTATTATTATTATTAATAATATTTTAGGATTCACTATTTTACTATTACATTATAGATATATTTTTATTTTTGTCTTTGTTACATTTATTAATTTCGCTATGCTATTTTAACTTAGCATACATACAGATAATTATTTAACAGATGTAATGATGAGTGACAAATTAAAAACAAGATAATTATAAATTGTAATATATATTTTTTTTTAATTTTAATGAATTCATTGAGTCTGTCAAATTAAATTATATATTCCAACTTTTATTTTATACACATTTTATTTCATCCGAGTGTCAGCTGCATTTCACCATCCAATTGAAAATTTATTTAATTTTTTTTTCTTTATATTTTTAATTAGATAGAAGAAAAAAAAGCTAAGAAGTTAGATGAAAAAATGCAGTAGACGATAAATATTTGTAGGAATGTTGAAAAAAGAAAAGAAATTTTTTTATTTTATTTTTCTCTGAAGATTTCTTTGATTTATATTTATTCGACAGACTCTTAATATTAATTTTCGAAAATTTTGAAGGCATCTTGAATTAAGATATATGTATACAGTCGTACTTAACTCATCAATCTTGTTAGCTTTCATATCAACTCTATAGAAAAATAACGAATAAACTTGCATTCAATCATTTATTTATTTAAACTCTATGTTAATTCAAATAAAATTAAAAAAAAAAAAATATATATATCCGCAATTTCCGTTTATATTCAACGAACAGTATCAAATGTTCTTAATTAATTATTTTTATTAAATCTTTACCCAATAATAAAAAAAAATAAACTACTATTTTAAAATAAAAAAGAAAAAAAAAAAAAGAATAAATAATTTTTTTTTTCTTCTTTTTCTTTATCAATGTAATTTCATTTAAAATATAATCAAAAGTTTGATACGTGAATAATAATGAATAATGGCTTAAATAAATTTTTTTTTTTTTTTAAAACATCAAGTTCTTTTTCTTATCTTTATAACGATGGATTGTCCCACTTGGGTCCTTTGGTGACCAAAATTTCGGCATATGAATATTCTTGATTTAATTCTACAACTTGGAATTTTTTCAAAACTAATAATGTATAAAATTTTTGTGCAGCTTGTTTACGTAAATTTTTCGATGCAATTTCTGATAATGTAAGTCTGTCTTTAATATCAAGTTTACTTTTAATAGCTGTGTACATATTTGCAGCTCTTTTATTAACAACACGTTCTTCAAATTGTTCATATGTTTCATCAACTTGTTGTTCATCTGTTGGACCAGCTGAATGTGGAAATTCATAATCATCTGGATTCCATGGTGTTGCTGGTCCTCGTTCTGATATTCCACCAGGTGTATGAACAGGTTGTTGTTGATCATCAATACCAGGAAATGATTGTTGATTTGATGTATGATCATATCCCATATTATCCATTTCTGGCATTTCAGGTATTTCCGAATTAATATGTTGTTGTGGTGTTGGTGTTGGTGGTGGTTGCTGATGTTGTTGTTGTTGTAGTTCTTCTTCTTGTTGTTGTTGTTGATGATCATGTGTTATTGATGGTTGTACATTTTCATCTGCTACACAACTAAGAGCATTATCAGGATTATCAAATGTATTATTTATTTGTGATTCAGATGCTCGTATATTATCAATTTGATTTGTTTCATTATTAATTATTGATGATTCATCTTGTATACTGCTAACTTCAGGTACAGCTGGTTCAATTTGTGATACAGATTCAATGTCATGTGTTGGTGATGGTTGTGGTGGTACTATTGGAATATCAAAGTTTGTTGGATGTTCCATTAATTGTTTTGGTGCTGTTGTATTAACAAGATCATCATCAATTGGTGTTTTACGTTTACGATTTTGACGTTTTGTTGTTATTCCACTTTGATCTAAATTTTGTAATTCAAGTGGTTCAGCTTCTGGTACTTCACGCATTTGTTCAAGTGGCATTGCATCATCTTCAATTCTAACTCTATCAAATTCTTCATGATCATATGATCTACTTGTTAAATGTCTTTGATAATTTTTAAATAAATTTCTAGATGGTATTGGTCGTCCAGGTAAAGCAAATAATTTTTCAACACCACCAGTTTCTTTCCAATGCATTAAACGTTTTGTTGGTGGTGCAAGATCAAGTGTTGTTATAATATCACTTGTATCAGATAATTGTGCTTTCATTTCTTCACCAGATATATTTTTAACTTCATCAACAATTAATTTACGTTTACGTTTAGCTTTTGTAAAACCTTTTAATGCTGATGCATCAACTGGTGCAAGAGCAAAACTTTCTTCTTCATCATGTACAAGAGTTGTATGATCTTGATTAACTGGTGCCTCTTCAGGATTATCCAGTTGATTTAATTCTTCAGATACTTGTGGTGCTGGTGTAAATCTATGACTTGCAACACTTATTCTACCACCAATACCACCACTACCACTACCACCAGCACCACCACCACCAATAGCATCATCATTAACATTTGTAACTGGTGTATTTGGTCTTGATCCATCACTACTCATACCACCCATTGGTGAACCAACTGGCATACCACCAAAATGATCACCAATTTCATCATCTGAATCATCACGTACTGATTGTTCACCTGGTGCAATTATTTTATTATTATCTTGTTGTTCTGTTATATGATCAATATCTGTATTTGAAGTTTCAGGCATTGGTGCTTCATCAAATAAACCACCTTCAAATAGACCACCTGATATCATATCTTGTCCAAGTGAACCACCAAAACCATCATCACGTATTGGTGTATCAATATCCATTGGTTGTACTGTTGATGATGTACCTGGTATTGGTTCTTTATCTTTTATCTCAAGTGAAGGCTCAATACTTGGACCATCACTAAATAATAAATGACTTTGATCCATTGGTGTTTCCATTGTTATATTTTGATGACGTAAAAGTTCTGGTGCTTCAGCATCAAAACTCATATCACCAAAACCTTGATCATGTGTTACAAGACTTAAATTACCATAATCTTCACGCATTGTTATTTCTTCAGCTCGCGATTGATTTAATGAAAATTGTGCTTCAATATCAACGTCTTTTAATTCAGGCATTGCTGTATCAAAATCATGAAATACTTCTGGCAGTGTGATTGCATTAACTGCTGCTTCTCTATGTTCTTCTGGTAAATCAACCATTCCTGGTCTAAATGCCATTTTAATTTTGACAAAGGCTTCATTACAATCAGCAAGTAGATATTTTGCTTTTCTTGAATATATTCGAACAACACCAAGAAGAAGATGTCCAGATGTTCTGAGTGCCATCTTTACCTACAAATTTAATGAATTGAAATTAATTTACATTTTGTTGCAACTACATAATATGCCTATCTATATAATTTATTGTTTAAATTATTTACCTTTGGTTGTAAAATACCATCAACTGATTTTTCAATATTTGTCTCAAATACATGGGCTTTTGTTAATTTTTTATCCCAATGAGCTGCCAACCAAATTCGAGCCAAAGGCCCTTTTTTGGCCAACACAAAATGAGCATAAAACATGATTGTTTAATGTTCTATATCCAGTTTTTTAACTAAAATAAAAAACAAAACACAAATATGGTTGGATCATCACAGTTAGAATTTATAAAAATTTTAAAAATTAAAAAAATATATTTTTAAATAATTATATTGTTTTTAACAATTAAATTCAATGTAGGTATATAAAAAAATCATGTAAATATTGAAGTAAATAAATAACAACAAATTCATTTAATTTATGGTATATGATGATTTTGTCAACAAATATAATCAAGATGGCGTGATTCAGTCACAATTTTGGCGGTTACGTGTTATGATATTTTTGTTTTTACATAAAATTACAATTATAAATAATAATTACCGATAATTTTCACTTTACTACGTCAAGTAACACAACAAATTAACATTTTTTTGTTAATTAATTATTAATTAATGTTATTTATTTTTGAATAACGGATTATTTTTTTTTTTTATCTCAATAATTACTGCAGAGGTGGTGCACATAAAACCAGCGCACACAGAGCGCGTCACTTTCATCTGTGTGTTGGTGGTTTACACTGTTTGTTAAATTGACAAAAGCTAAAGCTTGTTTTACAACAGAATATGAACATTGCGTCATTGGCAAAAAAAAAAAACCCTAAATTGCCCGGTGATTCGAACCAATTTGAATTGCAGAATTCGTTAATCAGTATTTTGTTTATTTTTTTTTTAATAATTGTTAATGTATTTTCTAATTATTTGTTTGTTTTTTTTTACACAAACGCACACGAATAATTGTTTAATAGTTGTAATATTTTTCAGGTGTACGTATCATCCAAGACCAACTCTTGACTCGTCAATTACTTTTTTTTTTTAAAACCTTATTAAATGTAAATAAAACTTACTTAATCATTCGTATTATATATTAATATTTAAATAGAAAAATTTGATTGAAAATATTTGGCTTTAGAAAAATAAGACTTTTTTTTTAATATTAGCTATGATAATTTATATTTTTTATTTCAAATAATTTTACAAACGAATGCATATATATATCACCTGAAATGCCACAGCGTATCTTCATATTCTATTATTTTAACGAAATACAATCGTTATAAATTTATAAAAATATGTATATAGACTTTTTTATCCAAAATAATTTTTTTATCAACCGAGTATTACACAATTAATTGCTAATTATCACCAACCAATGATTTCCTCATGTTCTGTTATGAAATCACAATCTGGAATAAATATGTCTAAATAAGGTGACTCATATTGTTCGATACCTGCAGGTAATGTTGGTTGAATTCCTAATTTCAATTTTATTTGTCGATTTCTTGATATTTCTGCTGCTTTTTTTATGAATTTAGAAGTTATAGCTGATCCTCTAATGTAAAATTCTTCTATTTCTGGTGAATTTTCAAGAATTTTGGTGACTGAATAATCAGTAATTTTATTACTGTATGGTAAACATAATATCTTGAAGTTTTTGAGCAATATAAGTGAAGATTCAGGAACGTCACTATGGCCCATAATATTAAGGTATAATAAATTATTCATCTTTGAAATGGCTATTATACCAGGTTCGGTTACCAGTTCACACGATACCTTTAATGATTGTAATTGCCCCATGCAATTGGCAATATTATATAAACAATCATTTGTAACGTGGTATAACAATTCTAAATGCGTAACACGTTCATACAGATATAGCGAACTAGGACAGCCCCAACGCAAAACTTCATCGTGTATACTGTATAATATTTGAGAATTTCTCAGATACATGAATAAATTATCATCAATTTCAAAACCAAAAAGTTCAATTGTTTTCAAGGCCTTTAGTTCAGGAATCACCTGCAAAAATAAATTATTCGTAAGTATATTTAAAAAACAAAAAGAATATTTTTTTTGATTTTTGTGTAATAGAATATAAAGTTTAACTTACATGGGAGATTCTTTTTAGTGCTAAACATTTACTACCGCAGCCTTTAGCCCAATATGACAGGCTCAGTTCAGTCAATGTTCTAGCAACGTTTCTCAATAAAGTGATTAAAATAATAGGCATATGGCTAGGATCAAAACTTTCAAATATAATTTTCAATACTTTTAGTTTGGATAGATGTGCAAATGTATCACTCTTGATATCATAGATTACATAATTTAATTTCAACTTAAGTTTTACAAGGTTTCGGCAAGATTTACTGATAACCGGTAGTATGTTACAATGACCATAGACTGTTACGTCTAATTCTGATAAATGACTACCACAATTACCAAGCAGCGATTTGAAGAAACGGAATAAAGGCTTTTGCCCTAATAAGGATTCATCCTTTTTTGGATTATATTTAATCATATAACTTGGACGGATCTCATCATAATTCCATTGTGTTAATTCAAGTTTTTTGACATCAATCCAAGAATAAGCAAGAACTTGTTTCCATTTTTTGCATACTAGAAAATAAATTAATGGTCATATTACTAAATAATTCATTAAATCAAATAATTGATATGTTGTAATAAATATTGGCATACCCCATGCAACTTTTGGCCTTTCAAATGGTGACAAATACATGAATATTTCAGCCCAGCAATCATCATTAACACGGCCAAGAATCTTATTTTCGGCGTATGCATCTACATATTGATGCTGATAGTCTTCCTAAAAAAAATAAGCAACATTTAATTTACAAGCACGTGTTGACTGCAATTTCTTTCTTATTTGACTAACCTTATGATCCTTTTTTTTTTTCAGAGGTTTTTTTAAGTCTGAGGTTCGCAATCTTTTGTACTGGCTCATATTTGATAAATTAAAAAACGCGTGTATTCATCAACAACCGACAATCAGAAATGATCAGAAATCTTGAGAAATTCACTGAAATCACAGGGCTATGAATTACTATGGATTATAAATTTTCTATTATTATACGCATGACACTGCGCAGTGTCTAATTTTACATTAACACTTTATTTTCAATTTAATATTGTTTATTATAATAAAATGATAAATAATGATAATATTCATGGACGTAAATGCATTTTATCATCATGACAATAATATTGTACAATCATCAAACAAATTACCAATTTTAATCAACTAAAAAATATTAATTAAAAAGTCAAAATAAAAAAAATTCTCACTTGCGCAAATTCACGCAAATTCTAGTGTTATTTTGTGTTGTCGTGTTTCGTGTTTTTTTATGTCAATATCCTCATCGTATTTGTCATTTATTTATCTTTAAATTATCAATCGTTCATAATTATTATAATTAAAAAAAATTCATGTAATCATTATCATTTTAACTATTTTTTTTTATCATTTTTATATAAACAAATACAAAGGCTTCTTCTTCGGCTGCTTTCATATATACATGCTATATTTATATGTGTATAAAAAATTTGCAAGCAGTAGCTAGTAGCTACATAGATAGCAGCACAATTGTCATAAAAAGAAAATAATAATAATAAATAAAAAAAAAAAATCAAATGTTTAACTATCCATTTCTATTGGTGTTGAAGGGATTGTGAAGGATTTCACAGTGCCTCATTCATCAAACTTACTGTTAAATATTTCTGTAACTTTTAATAATAGTGAAGTTAAATAAATAATTAATTAGTGTAAAAAAGTAATTAATAGTTATTAGAAATTGATTAGAGAAGTACGATATTGACATGAAGTGGTTGAATGCGGGCAATGGCGGTTGTGAAGAGCCGGCACCCCAAATGCAGCTACATCATCCAGCTGCGAATGGACATATACCCACTGTAAGCATTTTTTATTAACGCTAAATTTATTAATTATAATCCCAATATGTCATTTATAAATTTACAAATATTTTTTATAAATATTATCATGTCTGTCCTCTAATGGAGTAATTTAATTTACTCAATTTTTTACGACTATCAATACGCAACGCCAATAATACCGGGAATAAATAATTATAAATTTATTAATTTTTATTAATTTGTTAAATTAATTATTTCTATATTAATTCAAGCATAAATTTTTAAATAATTTTTTGCTATTTGTTATTTTTTTTTTATGACAGATAATATTGTTTTTTTTTTTTTTTCGTAAAAAATTTTTTGACAAGATAAATTAATGGCATTTCAGTTGTCAAGGTTTCTTAAAAATAAAGGTTATGTTTATAGAACAAGACAGTTAAATAAATATAATAAGTTTGTTATTTTTACTTTTAATTTGTTTGCTGTTTGATATTTATTTTTTATGATATTATTATTTAATAATTGTGAGAGTTAAGCAATTTAATAAACATTGAATCATTGTGTTGTATGTATTTCATGTAAATAATGACATTTTGATGGATCATTTGACAGTTGACAAATAATTGAGTTAAATAATAATTATGTTAATTTGATAATGTTATTTTTTTAGGATATTGAGCAGTGTGGACCAATGGCAAATGACGCGATATCAATTCAACACGGACAAGCAAGTCAAATGAATTTAAATAGAGCACAAGATGATGCTATGGTTGGATATGTTTTTCAACGATCAGCTGAAACTGAATTTAGTGGACAAGTATCAACTTTTCAAGGAAAACAATTACCACGAGCTTGGGCATTAGATGATGATGCTATTATTGAAAATGTAAGTTGTTTTTTTTTTAAATACAAATGTGACAGTTTCAACTATATTCACAATGAATATGTCAAAATAAAATATCAAAAGGATAATAAACAACGAAAAAAACATCATTATTATTAAATATATTTAAATAAAAAATTAATAGTTTATTGTCTAATTAAATATATTATTTATTTATATAAATTTTAGCATCATGAAAAATGGAAATATCCAATGAATAAACTTGGAGTACTTCAACAAACTCAGCCTCAACAAATTGCTCTTCAACAAATGAATAATGTTCATGTACCTTATGAAATTCATCCAGTACAACTCAAGGTAAATTAGAATAATTGTCATTGATTATAATTCGAAAATATATTATTTTGTTTTAATAATTTAATTGTTATTTTAGAGTGGAGCTCTTGGAACAGAACATTTGATGTACTTGAATAATCAAATACCAACACAACAACATGTAGCTGTGTTTCATCATCATCACCATCATCATCAACAGCAACAACAACAACAACAACAACAGCAACAACAACAACAGCAGCAACAACAACAGCAACAACAACAACATCAACAGCAACAACAACAACATCATCATCAACATCAACAAAATGAATTACAACAAGATCAATTTCAACAGCAAATATCACAACAAGATCAACAACAAATTAGAAATTCTCAGGTAAATTAATTTTTTTAAATAGATAATTAATTTATAATTAATATGAGTTAATTTAATTTATAATTAATACGAGTTTTAAATTAATTTATATTATTTATTTATTTTTGTTTTTTTGTTAAAGTATGAAATCTCAAATAATTATTTAAATAATTAAATATAAAAAAATATTACAATTAGTTTATAATAATAATATAAATAATTATTATTATTTTTGATAAATATTGTGCATTAGTTGTTGATTTTCACCACGAAAAGCGACAATTTAATGGCAAGAGGGAAAGGGTCGAGTTATATGTAAAAAAAAAAAAAATATATAATAAGATTTCAAGTACCTCCCCCTCACCTTCACTTAATTTTTTGTGTACATGTATACATAAAATATATTTATATTATAATTATTTGAGATTTTATAATTTAAAAAACAAATAATTAAATTACATTAATGTAATTATTTGATTTATTGATTTAAAATTATTAATGTTTAAATTAGTCATCAAAATTGCCAATTTAATTTATAATTATTTTGCAACTAAAAACACATCAAAAATGGTCATACACCATGTATTATTTTTTTTTTTACTCTTTTTATTTGTACATATATGAGCCAATAGACGTCGCCATAATCGAAGCGTCGTTCTTTGTTTCACTCGTTGTCAGTTGTCCGCCATTGACATAACGCTTTAATAGTGTGTGGTGAAGCCGGCTCGGGCGTGTAGAAATTCATCTAGTTTATGTCACTATTTTGTCACTGACACTTTTTTAACAACAACTTCAATAACTATTGTTGTTTTTTTTTAATTTTTCACACAATTAATACAGTGACTGTGCATATAAATAAATATTCAATAAATTAATAAACAATTTAACATTGAGATAATGCAAATTGAGCAGATAAAATAAAAATAAGTGCGCCAAAAATATATATATGTATATGACAAAAAAAAAAATAATAAAATAATATATATATACGCACAGGAAGCATCCAACCAATTGCTATTTTTTCAATTTGAATCTGTCATTAATTTGCCTTGAATTACTGAAGATGTAAATGTGAAAAAAATTAAGAAAAATAGTCAATGTTTGTGTGATATAAATAGATAATAATAGTTGACATTAAAAATATAGATAAAATAAAAAAAAAAAAAATAACAACAATAAATTTGGAAAGGAATTGAGTAAATTTTTGTGTTGTCAACAAACTAGTGACTAAAATAAATACACTGTTGTGAATACAAGTATTTTAATATATTAAAATTAAAAGTTTTTGTTGTGAAGTGAATAACCTTGATATTGTAGAATATTAGCTATAGTTTGTAATTTCATGCCGGGGACTGGATGAAACCGCCGGAAAATTTTTTTCTTCACTGCAATATGAAGGATCTTGGTGCAGATATGGTACTTGACACTAGTAATAGTTTACCTTATAAATTTTGACAAATAATAAATTATATTCTACAAATTTTTCATTATTATTTTTCAATTTATTATTATTTATAAATTAATTTTTTTTTTATTTAATACACAAGTGTCAAACGCGCATGACTTGAACAAAACATTTTTTTATTTTTTTATTTTATTTATTTTTTATTTTTATTATCAAAGGGTTGATGTATATGTGTATTAATTTTTTTTTTTTTTTAAACTACATAATCAGACTTGAAGCTTATTTAAAACTATTGATTTATTTATTTATTTATTTTTTTTGTTTATAAAATAAAGAGAAAAGTATTTTTTCTTTTTCAATAGATTTAAAGGGCAGATTTATGGAATAATCAATATTATGATCAACATTAATTTATTGTTGTTTTAAATAATAATGTAAAATTGATTATTAAAATAAATTAAAATTAAATTTATTAAATATAAACTCAGTTTTTTTTTTTTTTTTTTTTTGGAATTAAATTAATTTACTCGAAAATATTTGTTGAATAAATTTTATCATATTTCTATCGGTTTATGTTTATTGAGTTTTCAATTGACAATATTTGAAAAATAAAATTTTATCATTGTTTCTATTTTTAAAGTAACAATAAACAAATGAATATATTTTATTTTTATTTTATTTTTATTTTATTTTTGCCGAGTAAACTCATGAAACTTGGTCATTTATCCCAAGTAAATAGAAATTCGAAAAAATAAATATTTTATTGATTATTTAATTTTAAATTATATTTATTGTTTTTAGTAATTATTTTTTAAATCAATATATAATGTTTGATTGGTCAAAAGTAATGATATATTAAAAAATTAATTTTTTAAATTTATAAACATTTTTAGAATTTTTACTAATTAGTAATTAACAATGTTATATGATTAAGTGTTTTCTTTCAATTCGTGTGTTGTTAATGATTCAGTGCATGACAAAAAAATTATTTTTATATTTTAAAAACAAAATTTAATATACCATTTAATCAAATTAAAACTCGTCCAATTGATACGGTGATTTACCATCTACTTTTTAAAAATAAGATGTTAGAAATATCAAATGAAGAAATAAAAAAAAAACAACATTACAAATTTAGAAATGAAAAATAGAAAATATTATCAGCTGTACGGTTAAAATACCAAAGTAAAATTTGACTAAAATTAATTAAATTAAACTTGTAAATTTAAATTTTTTAAAACCAATTATTATTAAATTATTTAACCAATTGTATTAATTATTTTTGTATCAAGTATTTAATAATAATAAAAATATTTTCATACCATTTATATAATTTCAGATTGCACCGTCTGCAAAAAAACTTTGGGGTGTAGACGAAGGTGGTTCCAAGGATGAAGGTGGTATCAAAGGTGGTGGAATACTTCATCTAGGTGATCATCAAATGTGGCGAGACTCCACCTGGAGTAATCCAGGTAATAGATATGTTTGTTTTGTCTTGTTTTCTAAATTTGATTGACAATAAAAAGTCTTATATAAATAAAAAAAAATTATCAAATTAAATTAAGTATTATAATATTATAAAAATATATACTAATTAATTATTTTTTTAATTAAATTAGATCATGCAGTATCACAAGCAATATCGATGGGAGGAGGAAGACGAGTTGGTGTTGCGACTGGCTATCAAGCATCAGATATTGGTGCCATTCTCAGTCCAAGAAGCAGGTAAGATTTATCAAAGAGAAATAAAAAACTACAAAATATTATAAAGCTAAAAATGGCAGTAAGTTTAGCAATACAACGTTTTAATGTTCAGGGATACATTGGGTTATCCAGGGCCCTGGGTTTTCTTTTTTTTTTTTCTTTCAATAAGTAAAATTAAAATTGTAGAAAAAATAATTTAATTTAATATATTTTTTAAAGTGAAACTGGTGGTCTTGGTGTCAAGATGGTTGAATATGTTCTTGGATCAAGTCCGACAACACCAAAAGATCTTGAACCTCAAATGGCTGGTTTAAGACTGGTATGTAAACAAAAAAGAAAAAAACTAATTAATATTATAATTATTGTTTGCTATTTACAATTTTAATTTTATTAATTTTTACAGAGCAATGACAATGACAAAAAAGATACAGATAAAGGATCTGCAAGTCCATTTGATGGATCTAATAAAGACGAGTCAGGATCACAAGGAAATGGTCTTGTTTTACAAAATGGTCTTGACGATGACAAAGGTTTTAAGTAAGTATATAATAAAGAAAATATATTTTGTTAATTATATTTAAAAACTAGAAAAACTAAAATTATAAAGCTAAATTGATAAATTAATTAATTATATTTATATTTGCATTATAGCCGGACACCTGGTAGTAGACAACCATCACCTGGTGAGGATGAATTTCACAAAAATGCTGTAGCATCATTAACAGTTAATGCTGGTGGTGGTGTTGTACTTTTAAAACCTGGTATTGATGGTGTTAGTAATGAGGAACATTTTATGGCATCATTTGCTCCACAATCATCACATCATCTTCAACATCAAGCACTACCTACTCATCATCTACAACATTCTCATTCTCATGCTGCTCAACTTTTTGGAACACCTGGATCTATACCAATTCAAGGACCAAATGCACAACAGCAACAACAAAGTCTGCAGCAACCACAAGATACCTCTGCTCACTTTGACGTTCAGGTAAGCTAATTAATTTTTTCTATAATTTATAAAATAATAATAACCATATAAATTTTTATTATTTTTATAAAATTTATATGATAATTAAATAACTATTTCAATTATTTTTGAGGATGATTAATTTTTCATTTAACAATAAAATTTGTTTTGACTTGTTTTGTCATTTGAAACTTTGTAACTTTCAAAGTATTTCGTTAAACTAGCTGACCACTACACACTAAATACTTGAGACGCTTTACTTAATAAAAAGATGTTCTTAGCATTTCACAAAAATTCAGTATAAATGTATATACATGTATATATTATGTACCTGTATATTATATGGTTGTCCGTTATACGTACAACAAGAAGGGGAACCGGTACATTGATTGTTGTTCTTTCTCAAGACGTTTACTTTTCTCAGTCAGTACATACAACTCGTCGTTGTGATTTAACACTGTCTGACTTTTCAAGTCCAACATAATTTATTTTTTTCCAAGTAATACTTTATACTTCACTTGGATTATTATTATGTTCAAAATAATCAACAGCTTTTTATCAATCGGAGATGAAAAATATTAGTTTAACATTTATTTTTTAATTTTAAATTATAAACAATTATTTCGTTGATGTGTTTTTTTTTTTTTTTTGAGTGAATTTTGATAGAGAGTTTTTGTTAAAACGACTCTTGATAAAAAAATAATTTTTGAAGTATTATATATTGAAAATGGTGGTTCTTGAAATTGAAGCAGTTTATGCACAAACTGCTCCATGTACAAAATTATTAAATAACCGTTTTTTGGGTACTCATCATTGGCTGGGACCATTTAAAGAAGCACTTGTTAGTCGATTCGCAACAGACAAGGTTTAATTTATTTTTAAATTATTTTTCTACATTTTTTTCTTAATTTTTGATAGTATTTTAATATTATCTTTCATTAAATATATTTTAAAAACAACAAAATGTTTTATTCAATGAAAATTATTTATCTCTGTAGCTTAATTTTTCAACTAGAAAATTTGTCATGTCAAGTTTCTTGAGATAGCTAATTTGATGATCACAATTGACTTATTCATGATAATAATAATTAATTAAAAAAAAATATATACATTTATATACAGTAGTTTTTTAAAATACATAATTGATAAATAATCTATTTTTTTTTTTAAATTGATAAATGATTTTTGTTGTTTTTTATTATCAAAATTTTTATCACATTAATTTAGTTGTACGATCATTATAACTACCGTTACTGATTCATTAGGAAGCCGTTTCTTTATAGAATACTGTCTTTCAGTTGAGTGAACCGGTAAACCGAGCGCCTTCAACGCTCGGTGAATGTTCACGTTTAAAGTCATTGAACTATACTTATACCTGGAGAATTCCACATCACAACGCAAAGCTCTGCCATTATTATCTATACTGTATACACATTGTGCTATAATTTTTTTTTTAACTATTATGTACTTTTTTTATTTTCACTGTGGCTGTTTCTATTTTTTTTATTAAATCATATAATTTTTTTTTTTTACCGTATTTTTAAAAAATACATAATATCAATTTTTCAATTGACTCAAAATATATATAAAGAATTTTGTAAAAGATGCCAAAGAATGCTCTTCTAAAAGAAAAAAAATTTCTATGTAAAAAAACATTGATAAAAATAAAAAAATAATATAGGAAGTGAAAGTTCAATGGACGTCGCGCAACCACTGGTAATCGTTGATGATTGACGGTCAAATTGTTATTATTATTTTTCATAACATGCCACATGGTTACTCGATTAAGTAAAAATAAAATTAAGACAATAGAAAAAAAAAATAATTTAATAAAGACACAAGTCTAATTAAAAAATATGTTTATTTAAATGATTTCAGCAACTTTTTCGAACTCAGGGTGCAACACCACATCAACTTCAGTTGCTTCAACAACAACAACAATATTTAGCAGCCTCACAAATACAAGTACAACAACATCAACAGCAACATCAACAACAACAACAACAGCAGCAACAACAACAACAGCAACAACAACAACAACAGCAGCAACATCAACAACAACAGCATCAAAATTTTTCAACTGCTCCATATACAGTAATAAGTGGTCAAGAGCCATATGTTGGAGCATTAATTGCTGGTGCACCACCGGTAGTACCACAGTATTATGGAGTTGGTCCATGGGTTTATCCAGCTGGTTTATTACCACAGGCACCACCACAAGCAGCTGCACCACCACCACAACCTAGACGACCATTGACACCATCTTCAACAGTTGTTACTGCTCAAGATACAACTAATAATTTAGCACAAACTGTTCAAGGACAGTATCAAGTTATTCCAGCATATTATGATCAAAATGGTTCAATTGTTATGGGTAGCGTTCGTGGATTAAGCTCAGCAGCAACTCCAATGCGATTAGTTAGTCCAGCACCTGTTTTAGTTAATCGAGCTCCATCACAAGCACCACCTGGACAACCAGCACCACCACCACCGAGTTTGTACTCACAACCAACTCCAACTTCACATAATAATGCTTCAACTGGTGAATGTTTAGGTAAATAAAATATTATTATTTTATTATTATTTTAAAATCACAATATCAGTGCGATAAATCAATTTTTTTTTTTTTTTATTATTGATAAGTTAAATTCGTGTAAGACTTAAATTGTCACATCATTTATACATAAGCATGCTACGTAAAACAAAAAAAAAAAAAAAGATTGCGTAAGACATGATTTTCACAGCTAAAATATTTTACAATTTTTTTAAAAATAATTAATTGATAAAATATATTTTTAAAATTATAATATAATTTTTTATTCGCGTAAAAGTAATTATAATATATCGGAATAATTGGTCGTGCAAAAAAAAAAAAAAAGAAAATAGTTGCGATGAGTCCTGGGCTTTTGGTGCAGGTTTGGCAGCATGCAGCGCGGCAGCAGTAGCACAGGCACAGGCAGTTGCTGTGCAGCAGGTGCAGCAACAAGGTTCTGGACTTACTGCAGGTCTTGCGGCACTTGGCTATGGTGGATCACCATTAGGTGCCCTTGGCTCTCCCGCACAACTCCAAAGCACAGGTATATTGATTGAAAAAAAAAACAAAAATCTCAATTAGTTTGGTTCGTTTTTTTATTAAAATTTTTTTGTTTGCGTGCTCATACTTTTCTTTTAAATGCTGTGATTTATAGTTCGTTTAGAATTAAAAGTGATCTGTCTATAACACGAATACGCTAATTTAACTCAGCTATGTAGCTGAGTAGTTAAGATCTAGGCATTCGCACGAAAATTTTAAGACTCAATCTTTTTTTTTTTTTTTTTCGTGCAGGTTTTTTTAAAATTCTTTTTCAATTTTTATAATTTCATATTCATATGCAATTTATTCAAATAATCATTATTACGTATAAAACATTAAATTTATTTTTTGCATGTTAAAACAAAAAACAATTACAATAAATATAAATAAATAAATTAATTCATAACAATGATATTTATGTTTAGCTTTAAATCTTGGTGCTCCATCAACTGGTAGACGAGATTCATTTGACAGAAATACATCTGCATTTAGTCCAAGTCTTGAATATGGTCGTGGAAAATGGCCTCAAAGTTACGGTGCACTTGGTAATTATTAAACTTTAAATTAACAAATAAAAATTAATAAAAATGTATATATAAATTAAATATTATTTTAGGCACTGTAACAGCATCACCTAGTCCTTTGGGTCTTTCATTGACACCACCACCTACACTTGGTGGTTCACTTGGAGGTCTTGTAAGTGGCTCAAATCGTGTATCAGCTGCACCAGGAGCTGAAGCAAAATTCCGTGCTAGTGGTTTACCCGGTACACTTGCTGCAAATAATGGATTTGGATCAACCAGCTCTCTATTTCCTACTTTAGTTACTAAACCTGGACGTGGTAGTGCTACCAGTATAGCTGACAAAGCTGCTGTTGGTCGTTCACGACTTTTAGAAGATTTTAGAAATAATAGGTTTGTTAAATCATTATTTTAATCTTAATTTTCTATATTTAATTAATCATAATTTTTTATAATATTCATTTTGATATTTTAGATTTCCCAGTCTTCAATTGAGAGACCTGACAAATCACATTGTTGAATTTAGCCAAGATCAACATGGTTCACGTTTTATTCAACAAAAATTAGAACGAGCTTCAACAGCTGAAAAACAACTTGTCTTCCAAGAAATTCTTGCATCAGCATATGGACTTATGACAGATGTATTTGGAAATTATGTAATACAAAAATTTTTTGAATTTGGTACACCTGATCAAAAACATACACTTGCACAAAAGGTAATGATAATTTTTTATTTAAAAAAAAAATAATTCCCAAGCTATTTATTAAAAGAATAATAAATAAAATATCAAGATGATTGAATTATTGCGTGTCAGCTGATTACTTGATGTTTTGCACACTCTGATTTATTATAATTCCAATTTAAAAAAACATTAATTTTCAATCAATTATTATTTAACTAAAATGACGTTGTTTTTTTTTTTTTTTTTTTTATAATTATCATAGGTACGAGGTCATGTATTACCACTGGCACTTCAGATGTATGGTTGTCGAGTTATTCAAAAAGCACTTGAATCAATATTGCCAGATCAACAGCAAGAAATTGTTCATGAACTTGATGGTCATGTATTAAAATGTGTTAAAGATCAAAATGGTAATCATGTTGTACAAAAATGCATTGAATGTGTTGAACCACGAGCATTACAATTTGTCATTGGTGCATTTGTTGGTCAAGTTTATTCTTTAAGTACACATCCATATGGTTGTCGTGTTATTCAACGTATACTTGAGCATTGTACACCTGAACAAACACATGGCATATTACAAGAATTACACACAGCAACAGATCAACTTATTCAAGATCAATATGGAAATTATGTTATTCAGCATGTTCTTGAACATGGTAAAATTGAAGATAAAGCACAGCTTATAAGTAGTGTAAGGGGTAAAGTATTAACACTATCACAGCATAAATTTGCTAGTAATGTTGTTGAAAAATGTGTGACTCATGCAACAAGACAAGAACGTGCTGTACTCATTGAAGAAGTTTGTGGTTTTAATGACAAGTAAGTTAATAAATTCTAAATGAATTACAAACTATTTTTATTATTTTATATATTTATTTATTTATTATTTTTATTTTTACAGTGCTCTAAATGTTATGATGAAAGATCAATATGCAAATTATGTTGTTCAAAAAATGATTGATGTTGCTGAACCAACACAGCGTAAAATTTTGATGCACAAAATTCGTCCTCATTTAAATAGTCTTCGTAAATATACATATGGAAAACATATTATTGTTAAACTTGAAAAATTTTTCATGAAAACAGCATCGGCAATGGGTGCATCAACGACACCATCAACTGGTAGTGAATTAGGTCCAATTGGACCACCACCAACATCAGTAACAAGTACTGTGCCGACTACGGCTCAACAGTCAACACAGGTTTTATAAATTACACACTATATACATAATTATTTCTTAGATAGGCCTTTAAAAAAAAAAAAAACAATGCAATAATGCATTCTATAATTCGATGGTAAATTTTTAAAAAATTATTTTATTATTTTTATTTTTTTTTCACTGTATATGTCTTTTACTGTAAATCACTTATTCGGATAGAATTATTGTATTTATATTTAAATCGAATTTAACGGAAAGACACACCAGTGATATGAAAATTCAGACAAAAAAATAAACGCGACTTTCAATTCGAAATTATTTTCATCGAAATAACGACATATCTCTTTTTTTTTTTAACTTTTGATTTATTAATTTAATTATCTGGTATTTTCAGTATTTATTGAAAAAAATAAATTTACAACAAGGCAATTAGTCGGTTTGACTTATAATATCCAAATCAATTTAAAAAAAAATTAGCTGTTTTATAAAATTGAACATAATTCGTCGAGTAAATATAACCATCGAAAATATTAAGCATTATATGCTTTTAAATTAGTTGTACATAAATTTATACAGTACAATTGAAAATAATAAATTGAAATAAAATTTAATAACGTCAAAAATATATGACAACGAATCGAAATAATTTGCAAAAATTTCTATCGAGATAATCAATTTTTTTTTTTTTACTACTGAGTGTTTAATTAATTATTATTATTTTTTATACAAATACGGATTAAAAAAAAGAAGCAAAACACATTAATTCAAATTTTAAAGTTTTATTTAAATAAAAAAGAAATTTCGTGAAAATAGAATTTAGCTAGTCGGAAAAGTACGATAAAGATTAGAAAAAAAAAAAGAAAAATCCTTCTGGTTTTTAATTGAATTTATTATTTGGTTATTTTAATTTTTCTTTTTGTGATAAATAAGATTTTTAAATGTATAAATATAAAACTTTAATCACATTTATCCAAGAAAAAAAAAGAAAATTAAAAAAAAAAACAACCATTAACTATGCACATAAAAAAATTATATAACTTTTTGCTCCCTCCAACCTTTTTACGATTTTGTAAATTGTGATATGAATATGAATATAAATATATGTATAAGTAAATCTCCCCTGCCCCTTGCCCCTCTCGTACCAAGATGCAAATTTTGATTTTTCTTGTTTTTTTTTTTTAAATAAATTATAATTACTAAAGTCTTTTGATAAATATTGCAAAATAATATTGATGATAAATTTTAACTAATTAATCAGTAAATTATATATATATTAAAAAAAAAAAAACATTATTACATCTTTGCATGCATATTAGGATTTTTGTATTTTTAATTTTCAAACTCGAGATAATTTGCTATATATTGTAAAAATTAAAATAAAACATTTGAAAAATTTATGTAACTGTCAATGAAAAATGAAAGAAAAAAAAGAAAATAATAATATTGTTTATTAAATAATAAAATAATTAATTATTTTATTTATTTAATAAAGAATTGTTGTTTATTTTTTTTTATTTTTCTTTTAATTATTGTTGATGGAACCGCACATTAGGTCTTAGTGTAAACAATTGAAATAAAAAAAAAAAAAAAAAACTTACAGGATTGTAAAAAACTGGTATACCTTTTTTTAAATCCTGTGGAATTTTTTTTTTTTTTTTTTTTTTTTTCTTTTTCAAGGAAAGAAGCGTATAGATAATAATTTACAATGTCTTAACGCTCAAGATACTGATCGAGGTATTAGAGCCAATAAAGAATAACTAAAATAAAAAAAAAAAACTGTTATTCTTTTTAAAAGTCTCCTTGATCGATTTGTACTACTGTATAATTGTTTAATGATAATATAATTTTGTTCGTATAAATATAAAGAATAAATAAAAAAATAAGCAAAAAAAAAAAAAAATAGAATGAAGTAAATAGGCTTGATTCTAACTGGAATTTCGTTGAAAAAAAAAAGAAAGAAAATGAATTGAGACTGAAAAAAGAAAAAAAAAAAAATTTTTTTTCTAGCAGCGGTGTTTGTAATATACTGTATATATAAATAAACGAAAGAAAATTTAACAACAGAAGAGACAAAGTGTTCCAAAAAAAAAAAAACAACAATAACGTTCAACTCAAAAAGTTGACGGTATTTCTTCCCGAAAATATATTCAATAGACTCAAAAAAATATGAAAAAAAAAAACAGATATTTGTCAATCGATCACTGAGATAATTTATTTGTTAAATATATTTATATATTATTTTTTTTTCAAACCTCTTTCATTTTTACAATCGAAAAATATGAATTGCGACGTAATCATAATCATGTCTACGTCAAAAATATCAACAGAATAACATTCCAAAATGCAGGTCAATTTCAAAAATAAAAAAAAAATGAGATAATAATTTATCTAGCCGTAAGGCAATCATTCATTTGTAAATCAATATCACATAATTATTCATTATATAAAAATAGATAAGATTTAAAATATAAAACCAAAATGAAATTTAGATTGAAATAAAAAAAAAAAAAACTAGTTTACAGATAATTTTTTGTACAACAATTAAAGATAAAAAACAAATTGATTTATTAATTTTTTTTTAAACAATAATAAAGGAAGTAATTGACTTGCTTATATTAATGTAATTTTAAGACCTGTATGTCTGATTTGTTTAAAGTATTAATTAGATTTTATTGATAGTGATTTAAAAACAAAAAAAAAAACAAATACAATTTCAAACTCTATCGATTTATTTGCCACAAATTAATTTCATTTTATAAAAAGAAAATAAAAATGATATCTCTGTGATCTTGTGACAATATTTCATTGTTACAATTTTCAGATTATGGAACAAATATAAAAATTTTTATATGTAAATTGTAAGATTACGGTGCCGCTGCGTTCAGTAGTAGTAATCTTAGTAATCTTATTAATTTTTTGTTAAGTCTTTAATGAATAGTAATTTTTGACTTTTCATGCACTGATTTATTATTATTTTCTTCTCTTTTTTTTTTATTATTATATCGTATGTAGTTATAGTGTCTTTATAATTTATCATGAAAATTATAAAAATTTAATATTCTATAACTTGGTAATAACTAGATAATAATTCATTTAAAATTTAAAAAAAAATTGTGAAAAATGTAAATTATATACGATTCTACATTTTTTCATATTATATATAGTGTAAATTTTTTGTAGAATATGGCCAACGACAAAATACGATAGTGTGTAAAAACAAAAAAAAAAAAACAAAAAAAAGCAAAAAAAAAAATATAAATTTCATTTTAGTTTCCCATAAGTTTTTTTAAATAATAAATTTTATACTTTTTCTCAATAAAAAACCAACAAAAACTATTTAAAAATAATAATCAAATTATATTTGATTTTATTTTGATATAATAAATGTGCATTTTAATTTAAAAAAAAAAAAAACGAAATCAATAAATACTGGGATTTGAAATTAAAAAGAAAAAATTAATTAAAATTAAAGAAAAAAAACAGATGCATGTTTTTTGATGCTTAGCACACTTATTGATAATTAAGTGAAATGTGTTATGTGTATACTATAATCAAAAGAAAAAAAATAGCACAAGGTATAAACTTTTAAATAATTAATTAAAAAATATGAAAAATGTATACACTAATAAAGTATATATATATGTGTATATATCGTGTCATATACACTTATATATGTATATATGTAATTATGTATATGTGTGTGCATTTCGAACCATACAAAAATTAAAAAAAAAAAATAATAAAAATCGAAAAAAGTAAAAAAAAAAAAAAAAACATTTAAAAATTAAAATAATGGACATTTAAATCATAAATATATATATATATATATAAAAATAATAAGAACAAATAAAAAAAAAAAATAATAAAATTTATTGAATTAATTAATCTATATATTTAACCATTGTAATAATTGTATATGATTTATTACTACTGTATGCTAATTGTATTATATATATAAAACACAAATATTGGGAAAAAGATCTGTGTAAATTCCACTTTGTAGTTTGATTTATAAATATTAAAAAAAATTATTCAAGATTTTATAGATAAATTACAAAAAATAATATTATTTATGAAAATTAATTCGATGATAGTTTTTGAATTAATTTTTTTAATTAAAAAATAAATATATAAATATGATTGTATACATTTTATTAAATTTGAAAATATTATAGTTTTTTTGTAAATTTTTTTTCAATTATTTTAATTATTATTTTCTTTTTTTTTATCGAAAAATTAATTTAAAAAATTTTTAACTACTAGTGGAATTAACACGAGAAATGTTATAGTAATATCTAAATGAGATGGAAAATGTCATACTTTGTATATTAGTGTATAGAATGTAGAAAAAATAACTTGAAAAAAAAAAAAACGAAAAAAAAAAAATATTTAATAATGCCATAATAAATGATATGTGTTAATCAATTTTTGACAATGGTTTTTACGACAAAAAATAAATAATAAATGATCTGTAGATCGAGTTGATAAATATAATACTCATAAAGTTTTGATTAAACAATAAAAATATGATACTTAAAAATGTTATCAATTAATGATTATGCATTTCATTTAGGGAGCATCATAAGAAAATTAATAAACAAGAAAAAAAAAATTAAAAAAACCTGAAAATAATCATTTTTATTCATCAATAATTGATAAATGCTAATTAATAATTAAAAGATTTTAAACTTTAAAAATTATTAAATAATAAAAGTTAATTATTATTGATTTCATTTTTAAATTGAAATATTAATTAATATTGATAATATAAAAATGTTATTAATAATAATTTTTAAAGTTTTAATTTTTAAATAATCAGCAATTTAGGAGAAAAAAAAAAAAACATTCATTGATTAACTTTGTCAACATTTAATAAAATAGAAATTGGATTTTTTACGAATCAAATATTAAAATGTTTATTTTGTTAAAGATTGAATTTTATTAGGTAATTGTTGCTATTTAAAAAAAAAATCTCTTCTTTTCTTCTTCTTCTTCTTGTTTGTCTCTGTAGTCATCTAGATTTTTTGGCATTAGAAATTTAAAAGTGTCCATGTCAAGTTAAAGAATCCACAAAAAAAAAAGGAAAAGATTCTGTCAAAAAAACACTCTTTATTAATTGAATTGAGGGAATTATTATTATTTAAAATTCTTATTTTGTAAAATCATATTATTTCATGAAGAGGTAGAAAATAAATTTTTATTCGCTGTCTTCCTTTGAACGTTCACGATCAGAACGTCTTGACTTCTTCTTACGACGACTTAAGCTACGTGAGCGTGATTTATGACGACGTGAATGTGATCTTGATCGATGTCGATGTCTATTGAAAAAATAAAAAAATAAATTGATAATATAATTTTGATTATTTAAATTTATTAAAATATAAAATAATAATTTACCTGTCTTTATGGCGATACTGTGATCGTGAACGATCACGTTCACGTTCTTTATCTTCATCTCTAGGCATAGAATCTCTATCACGTTCACGATCACGATCACGATCACGATCGCGATCACGTTCACGTTCACGTTCACGAATACTAGAATCTTTGTCTCTTTCTGATCTGTCACGATCTCTATCACGTTCTCTACTTGATGATTCAATATCTCTATCATTACGTTCTCGTTCAATTGGTCCACGTGATGATGAATCACAACGTTGATCTCGTGTATTTATTAATGGTGGTATTGATAATGGTGGCACCATTGTTGGTATTGATTTTGGTCCAGAATTTTTATCATCGTCATTGTGAGTCAATGGAATTGCTAAATTTGTTGGCTGCCAAGTCTATAATACATAAAAAAAAAAAAAAAACAAATAAAAATAGAAATACAATTGTGCTATTTTTTAATAAATAAAATTATAAGAAAATTAATAATTACTGGATCATTTCCCCATTGACTGTCTTGAGTTGGTTCATAGCTTTGATAATAAGAATCAGGATCTGGTAAATAAAATGGTGCTGGTTCATTTGCATGATAACCAGGACCAGGTGGTGGTGGCATATCAAAACTAGATGGAAGTCCATGTGTTGGTGGTGGTACACTCATATCAGGAAAACCAGGTTTTCTTGAATATTCACGACGATCAGCTGTCATAACTTGTATAACATTTTCTTTTGGTGGTGATTTATCTAAATTTCTTCTTGATGCAAGACCAGAAGAACCAATAACATCAATTGTACCAGCCATTTTTCTTCCAGGTGGTGGTCCAGCTCTTTTGGGTCCCATAATTCCTGAATATTTACTATTATCATTTGTTATAGATATTTGTGATATACGTGTGATATTTTGATTTGGACCAATACCACCAATTCCACCAATACCACCACCTCCTCCGCCTCCTCCACCTCCACCTCCAACACCACCAATACCAGAACCAATACCACCACCACCACCAGCATTTAATACAAGACCAACACCAGATTCACTTCTCATTCTTTTTTGTCTTTCACAATAAGCACGCCATGTTTCTTCATTAAAACCATAATTAAAATAATCAGTTATATCAGCACCAGGTTGACGCCATGGTTTATCTTCAATTTGATCTAAATTATATTCATGTGCTTGTATGCCATTTATAACTCCAATTGTTTCAAAATCATCAATACTAAATTTTCCAGTTTGTTTTTTTAAATTATCAAGACCACCAGGTGCATTTGTTAATAAACCAGTTCTTTTTATATTTAAACTATTATAACCAGTTGCTGGAGTTGATTTAATATCACCAATAACAACATGAACATCATCATCTGAATCAGATTCACTGTCATTTGAATCTTCTTGATCTTTTGTACCATTTGCCACTGAAGACTCAACTGTTGTTTGTTCAGTTGTTGCTGTTGTTGTTGTTGTTGAAGTTGTTGATTCTTTTGCTGCTAATTTATCTACATCTTTATCAATAGAATTATCTTTTTCTGCATCAGCCTGAAATATTATAAGCATTTTTTAGTCAAATAATAAATAAACAAAGGTAATTTAAATAACAGGCTTTATGGATTTTAATTGATAGGTTATATTTATCACAAAAATAATTACTTCTGTTGTTTCAACCGGTTGTTCTGGACAAATTGATTCTTCCGAATTTTCAATTGCTGGTGTATTTTCAACAACTGTGTCTTCATCGCATGGTGTTTCATCTTGATTTGATTCACTTTTTTTACTGTCACCGGAATCACCATACAGCCACTGATCTTCACTTTCATCTGCCATGTTTATGGAGTCTTTTAAAAGCAATAATTATCAATGAGATGTAATACTTAAAATATATCAACGGCTATTAAATATCAAGCTGTCATTATGTCAACAGGTTGAGAACAATGCAATTAATCTACAAACAAAAATACACTCATACAATATTTAATTTACAATTTCGCGTCTAATGGACAATTCACTCCAATTCACTCCAATTATTTATCCCAATTTTAACTTTTAAGTTTGTGTATACGCACTTTGAAACCTCCATTTTTTTTTTACCATCAAGATGATTGTTGCCACTAAAAGAAAACCAAAAGCTCCTATATATTATTCTCTTAAAATTTTATCAACAATTTCAACTTAAAATTATCAAATAAATAATTAAAATAAAAAATAATTAAATCATTTCTCTTTTTCTAATTAATAATTGTATTTGAAAAAATTAAAAAAATACTTTTTAAATAATTTTACTGCACATTGCTCAGTGTCATGCGCAAAAAGCTGTTTTATTTTTTTAATTTTTTCTTTTAAAAAAGAAAGCGACGAAGAAAAAATTAATTTCGCAATTTAAAATCACATACCTACGTTTAACAATTTGTTTTGTATTTTTTATATTTTTTATAAATAAATATGACTACTGTAAATACAATTTTATAAAAAGAAAAATAATTACTAGGTATTTAATTTAATTACATAATTAGTATTACAATATTATTGAGAAAAAAAAAAAAGAGTGATTTTTTATTTATTATAAATAGTAAGCTACAGTGTAGTTTGTGTGTGACTTTCTCTCTCGTGATTGTCAAAGACTCGTATGAAGTGATATAATCTCGTTCACTGTCGAGGCTTTATAACACTTAATAGATTAATCTTACTTTTATCTAATTTATATAGGCAATATACAAATACGTTTTAATTTAGTGAGTAAAAATTTTTGTACGAGTGTACTTATCAATATCATTCTATCCTTTATCATATTTTATATTTGATTGTAAATTTAGATATACATTTCAATCATCTATAATATGTATATAAACAAATAAAACATCTGTTTCTATACATAGAATAAATTTACTATGTATTTTGTTTATTTTTTTTTTATCATGGTGCAATTAAAGTTTACAAGTTTCAACTGTGCAATTTATTATTAAATTATTTATTTATCTTGGTGTATAATTATACTGACACATTGGTAAGTCAAAAGTATTTTAAAAAATATTTAAACAGTTTAGTTTTTTTAAATAATTATTTAGCCAAATTTTAAAAGATGAAATTTTTTCATATAATTAATTTAAATTTCATTTTTTATTGTTTGAAAATAAGCAAATAAAAAACTTGTGGAACCAGTTGAATACTGGATACACATACTTATATTTATAGATAATAATAATGATAATATTTTATTAACACTGTGCACAATTTCAAGGTCATATTCTTGGAAAAATATATTCATTTTAAAATTTAAATACATACATATTTTTGTATGATAATATTTTTTTTTATTGAATTTATTAATAGCTTGATAATTTCTTCATTTTATTTAAAGAAAAAAACAATAAACAAACAAGGAAAATAACTTTGAAAATTAAATAAAACGTAGTATGTAAATTAAAAAATTATTTTATCATAAAAAACTAGATTATTTATTTTTTTTTTTTTTTATAATTAAAATTTTGCAATGATTATATTTTATCAATTTGAATAATTTTCAGTTAGTTAAAGTCTCGACTTATCTTGTATTTGTGTTTGTCAATGCTTGTCAAATATTGTTCTAGAAAAATGAGAATTTTTTTTTAAATTTCTTACGTTGAATATTTATTGGTGAGTCATTTTTTTTCTAAACGAAATTTATTTCTATCGCAGAATTAAACTAAACAAAATTACAAACACACAAACAGTATAAAAAATTAAATTTTTCATTGTTTGATTTGTCATGCATACATTTATTTACGCCGTATAAAAATAATTGAATCTTATGTAATCATAAATTCTTTGTTATAATGCTACTACAATAATAATTTTTTTAAAATTTAAATTTTTCAGGTAATGAGGAAGTCAAAATATCATTATGAATTTTTTAACAAAGAGCATAGTCTTTATTTGTTTGGTGTCGTTGAGCAATGCTCAGTGTCCTGAAGGAAGAAATTGTACTGAATGTGAATATATGTCTGGAAAATATGAAATTTTTTGTGCAAAAAATGGTACAGACTATGGATACACTGTTATTTATAAACCTTATGATTATCTCAAAATAACATGTCACAATCCATACACAAAATGGTTAGATTTTCATTTGGGATATGCAAATAGAGCTGAAGATGTTAAACGTTTAACTTTTAGATTATGTCCATTACCAAGATGTTCATTTCTTGGTGACATAGCAAAACAAGTACTTGTTGAAGATGTTGAAGAATTAGATTTTCGTTCAAGTTTAAATAGAACAATACGAATGAGTAGAGATTGTTTTAAAAAATTTAACAAAGTTAAACGTTTGAGTTTATCTGATAATATTTTAGCAGGAATAACAAGTGATTTATTAATTGATCTTGAACATTTAAGAGTTCTTAATTTACGTATGAATAATATTCAACATTTACCAGATAATTTTTTAATAACACCAAATTTAGAAGCCATTGAATTGGGCATGAATAAAATAAGTAAAATTAATAAAAACATATTTGGTAAATTAAGTAAATTAAAATTACTCAATTTATGGGATAATAATATTGAAGAAATTGAAGCTGGTACTTTTGATGAATTTTCATCACTCATATCAATTGATATTCATTCAAATAAATTACAAACATTACCTGTTGATTTATTTTCACGTTTAACACAATTACAAGTTATTAATTTAGCGAAAAATAATTTTTCAACGACAACATTACCCGAATATTTATTAACAAATAATAAAAAACTTGAAAAATTTAAATTTTCAGAAAATCAACAAAACATGGAAACATTTCCAAATAATTTTTTTAAAAATTTAACTAATCTTATGATATTAGATATAAGTCGAAATGGACTTATGTATTTACCTAATAATTTATTTTTAAATGTAACTTCTCTAAAGAATCTCGATTTACAACGTAATTATTTACAAACTTTACCACAAAAATTATTTCAAGATTGTAAAAATTTAAGCTCAATTGTTATTAGTTTTAATAACATAACACATTTACCAGATGGAATATTTAAAGGATTAATAAAACTAGAAGAATTAAATTTATCAAATAATTTTATCGTAACAATTTCTGAGTAAGTAAAAATAAAAATAAAAAAATTAATTTAATATTTATTTTGTATATGAAAATTTAATAATTGTTTATTGATTTTTTTTTTTTAGATATCTTTTTCGTGATTTATCATATTTAAAAATTTTAAATATAGAAAGAAATAAATTACAAAAAATTCATTCACAAAGTTTACTTGCATTTCATAATTTAAGAATTGCAAAATTTTCACACAATCAATTATCATTAACAGATGCAGTAATATATGAAGATGAATATGGTCCAAGATCACCTTTTCATTATACAAGTGAAAGTATTCAAGAATTACATTTGGCAAATAATAATATATCAGTTGTATTTGCTGATTGGATATTTTCTACTCATCTTCGTTATCTAAATTTATCAAGAAATAATGTAAAAATACTATTGGTACGGTAAATATCATACAATATCCATAAAATATCCAAAATTATATTTTAATTTTATAATCAAACTTTTTAGGAAAGAGATTTTCAATTTATAACAAATGAATTATCCCTGGATCTGCGACAAAATAATATCCAAAAAATATTATTTAACAATAATTATTACGAGCCAGTTTTACAAACAAAAAATAAATTAAAAAAAATCACAATATTACTAGATGATAATCCTTTAATTTGTGATTGTCAAATATATCAATTTCTTTGTTACTTAGAAAGTAGCACATATTTATCACCAGATAATATATTAAATATAAAAATGGATAATTTATTATGTAAAGAGCCAGATTGGCTTTACGATAAACACCTTGTTGATTTATCTTCAAAATCATTAAAATGTTTAATAGATGAACCACACAATTTAAATGCAACATGTCCAGATAAATGTGAATGTTGGATAAGACCAGAAAATCGTGCATATTTAATTGATTGTTCAAGTAAAAATTTAACACAAGCACCAAAATTAATAAAAGCACCAGATGATTATTTCATTGAAATTAATTTATCAAAAAATTATTTAATAAATATGCCACCGCTGGATCGGTATGGCTATGAAAAAGTAACAGTTATGCTGTTATCATATAATCATATTTTAAATATTCCAATTGAGACATTGTCAATGAATATTCGTGTATTGAGTTTGCATGATAATCATTTAAAAACAATTGATCCAAGAGTATTGACTAATTTTAAAAATTCAAAAAATTTAATTAATTTAACATTACACAATAATAAATGGAGCTGTGATTGTAATGATCGTAATTTTTTACAATTTATACAAACAGAAGGTTCACGTCTTCGTGAGCTACAAAAAGTAACATGTGGAGAAAAAAATATAAAGGTTTATTTAATGACATCTGATGAAATATGTCCAACGACAATTGATTTAATAATTGGTAGTTGTATTGGTATATCATCAGTTGGTATTATTATTGCAATATTAACAGTATTATATTATCGTTATGAACATAAAATTCGTATATGGCTTTATTCTAAAAAATGGTGTTTACGTTGGATAACTGAAGATGAAATTGATAAAAATAAAAAATATGATGCATTTATAAGTTATTCACATGTTGATGATGATTTTGTTGTTAATAATATTGTATCAAGACTTGAGAGTCAACCAAAACCATTTAAATTATGTGTACATTATCGTGATTGGCCAGCTGGTGAGTGGATACCAAATCAGGTTACATATTCAGTACAAAATTCAAGACGCACTATTGTTGTATTATCGAAAAATTTTTTAAAAAGTGAATGGGGTAAAATGGAATTTCGTACTGCTCATTGTCAAGCAATTAAAGATGGTAGAACTAGAGTTATTGTTATTATTTATGGTGATATACCACCGACAGAAGAGCTTGATAAAGAATTACAAAATTATTTAAAAATGAATACGTATGTCAAATGGGGTGATCCTTGGTTTTGGGAAAAATTATTATACACTTTACCACATGATAGTTATATTAATAAAAAAAATAAAAAATGTGTTAAACAAAAAAATGGCTGTACAAAGTAAAAATTTATAATATCATCATGAAAAAATATTTTTTATGTATGAAAAAAAAACAACGAATTATTTAATATTAATTTTTTTTTTTTTAAATTTAATATACTGTAAATATAATTAAAATGGAGATTATAATTTTGAGATTTCCATGTCATTATTAAAAATAATATTGTTGTTATGAAAAAAAAAAAAAATTTTATTTTTTATATATATAAAATTAATCGAGTAAGTAGGTTTTTTAATTAGAAAAAAAAAAAAAAAAAAAACGAGTAAATGGAATAATTTTTTTTTTTTTTAAATAAATTGTTAATTGTTTAGAGTTTTTAATTTTGTTTATTTATAATATGTGTTTTGTATAGATAATATTTTATGAAATAATAAAAAATATAATTTTATATTGTAATTAAATTTAAATTTTTTATTTTTTTATTTTTCAGGCTGTTCATGTTGGGTTTTATTATTATTATTTTTTTTTTTTTGGGTCAAATGTACTCCTAGTTTCTTGATGCCAAGGAAAAGCTGTGTCATATAAAAAAAAAAAAAAGGAAAATATATATAAGCGTCAGGTGGTTTAGTTAGCTATAAAGTAAAAAAAAAATTTTAATAAATAGTAGTGGTATTTGTGCGCACGCATTTGAATTGATAAGATAATCAATATAAGCACGCTGTTATGGAAAAAAAAAAATAATATCAAGTAGAGACTGTTTCATCTTTGTGATGTGTTCACATACAGATGATACAGTAGTTCAGTTAAAATAATAAAATATAAATTCATATAATTTTTGCTAAAAAAATTCGCTATAATTATCTTATTTTTGTTATAAAAATTATTGTAAATGCAAATAATAAATGCAAATTACAATAAAGTTTAAAAAAAGCTTCATTAATAATAACAAAATTTAATAATGGAATATTGTATTTCATTATTTATATTTTTTTTAACTTTTTTAAATTTTAATTCTGATCATTCAAATGAAGTACGTGCAACTTCTGAAGTTTTTACAAATTCATTTCTCGTTAAATTAAAACAATCTGTTGATAAAACTTTAGCAGATGAAGTTGCCAAAAGAAATGGTTTCATTAATCTTGGATCGGTGAGTTTTTATCTTCAATATGTTCAACTTCAAAGTCCTTGTTTTTTAATATTCATTAAATTATTATTAATTTAAATTACATTTATTGTATCTATTTTTCATTTCAATATGATATTTCAACTTTTATGCATCCTAATTTTTTTATTAAATTAGCAAATTATATTTAGGCAATTATAAAAATGTCGCCATTGCCAAGTAATAATTTTCCAGATGGAAAAAATAGTATGTCATACACGTGCGCGAAAATAAACCCTCATAAAATAAGTGTCAAGATGTTGTACTGGTTCGAGGAATCACTTGCGTCACGCAATTATTATTATCAAACTAATTTAAATATTCTAATTATTTTTTTTTTTTTTTATAATAAATAGATTTTAGGAAATCAAAAAGAATACCAGTTTTTGCAAAAAGCACTTCCTCATGCTCGAAGTAAACGATCTGTTCCACACACTAGGCGACTTAAAATTGATCCACTGGTAAGATGATTTTGTTTTTTTTGTTTTTTTCTACGTCACTGATTAATTTAACATGATTAATTTTAACATGATATTTTGCAGATTCATACAGCTGTGCAGCAGACTGGATTTAGAAGAGTTAAACGTGGCAATCGATTATTAAATACAGAAAATTTATTGACGTTAAATAATAAATTTATGAAGGTACAAGTTGGCCCGGAGCCAAGTGATCCATATTTTCAGTATCAATGGTACCTCAAAAATACTGGACAAAATGGAGGAAAACCAAGACTTGATTTAAATGTTGAAGCAGCTTGGGCACAGGGTATTACTGGAAAAAATGTCACCACTGCAATTATGGATGATGGTACGTCACTAACAGTATAATTTTTATTTTATTTTTTGAATCTTGTATCTGGATTTAAACATTTTTTTTTCTTCGTGATTCAGGAGTTGATTATATGCATCCAGATTTAAAGTTTAATTATGTAAGTGTAAAAACACTGGCTTGAATTTTTATTTCAAATAACATATTTAAATTTATGTTGATAAATTTTTTCATTAGAATGCACGAGCTTCTTACGATTTCAGCAGCAATGATCCATATCCTTATCCAAGATACACAGACGACTGGTTCAATAGGTAATGTAAACTAAAAAAGTACAATACGTAAATTATAAATAAAAAATTTTAATGATTTTTTTTGTCATTGTTAGTCATGGAACAAGATGTGCAGGAGAAGTTGCAGCAGCACGAGACAATGGAGTATGTGGTGTTGGTGTTGCATATGATTCAAAAATAGCTGGAATTAGAATGCTTGATCAGCCTTATATGACTGATTTAATTGAAGCAAATAGTATGGGTCATGAACCTGATCTTATTGACATATACAGTGCATCATGGGGTCCAACAGATGATGGTAAAACTGTTGATGGACCAAGAAATGCAACAATGCGTGCAATTGTTCGTGGTGTTAATGAAGTATGTTAAATTTTAATTTAACCAATTATTTTAAATGTAATAGTATTTATAATTTAAAAAATTATTTTAGGGAAGAAGAGGTCTTGGAAATATTTATGTATGGGCATCTGGTGATGGAGGAGAAGAGGATGATTGTAATTGTGATGGATACGCAGCAAGTATGTGGACAGTAAGCATCAACAGTGCCATAAATGATGGACAAAATGCTCATTACGATGAAAGTTGTTCAAGTACACTTGCATCAACTTTTAGTAATGGTGCCAAGGATCCAAACACTGGAGTGGTAATTATAATTTCTTACAGTTTTTTTATATTGATTTTCGTGTTTAATTTTTAAGCAATTATTGATCATTTTAGGCAACAACTGATTTATATGGAAAATGTACAACAACTCATAGTGGAACATCAGCAGCTGCTCCAGAAGCTGCTGGTGTATTTGCACTGGCACTTGAAGCAAAGTAATTTATAATGATAATTAATTATAATTCCAGTTAATGCAATTGTTTAATAATTTATTTGATTATTTTATTTTACAGTCCACAACTTACCTGGAGAGATATACAACATTTGACAGTGTTGTCATCAAAACGTAACTCATTGTTTGATGCTAAAGGAAGATTTCATTGGACTATGAATGGTGTAGGTCTGGAATTTAATCATTTATTTGGTTATGGAGTTCTTGATGCTGGTGGAATTGTAGCACTTGCTAAAAAATGGGAAACTGTTCCACCAAGATATCATTGTGAAGCTGGATCTATTGGTGTAACTCAGTAAGTTAATATTGATACTTTTTTTAGATACAATTTTCATTTGTAATTTTATATTTTTTTACAGAGAAATTCCAAGTGATCGTTCAATTCTTTTGAAAATAAAAACTGATGCTTGTTCTGGGACTGAATATTCTGTAAATTATCTTGAGCATGTACAAGCAGTTATAACAGTAAATGCATCACGTCGTGGTGACTTGGAATTGTTTCTCACCTCACCAATGGGAACTAGGTATAATATTTTAATTTTTAAAATACATTTATTTTTATATGTAATATAATTTAATGAATTTATTCAAGATCCATGATTTTGAGTCGAAGAATTCATGATGATGACAATCGTGATGGTTTTACCAAGTGGCCATTTATGACAACTCATACTTGGGCTGAGTATCCACAAGGAACTTGGCTACTTGAGGTAAATATTTAAAAAAAAAAATACTTTATACAATGTTACCAAATTTTTTTTTTCTATTTTCTATTTTAGATTAGCTTTAATTCTCAAAAACCACAGCATGGTTGGTTCAAAGAATGGACTCTCATGTTGCATGGAACACGTGAACCACCTTATGAAAAATTATCTACAACTGATCCACATTCAAAATTGGCAATTGTTAAAAAGGCACATGAAGAACACTCAAGTTTAACAAATTAGTTAATTATTTCTTTTAATTTCATTATTTTATATTTAATCCATATTTGATCATCAAATAGAAACAATTACAATAATTTCATTTTAATTTAAATTTCAACTGATGATAAATTCTCTCGAAGAAATGCTTTTATCAAAAATTCAATTTACAAAAAAAAAATATTAAATGAGCATTCTTATGATGACATTTACATTTTTTTTTTATTCTTCATGTCGTGATCTTTTTTTTTTTTTTACCATAACAAATAAAAAAAACTACCAAATATAATTTTATAATAAAATTTAAACAGATTTAAATTTTAGAAAACTGTATATGAAATATTTTAAATTCGTGAGCTTTTAATCATGTATGCTATCTGTGCGTGCGCTCATTCAGATAGTAATTATTGATTAATTGATAATTAATAATTACTATCATGATCATTACCTGACAGTGTGTTTTGTTGATCAAAAATATATCGTGTTTGTTTTTTGAATAATATAAAGTATATATAAATAATAAAAATATCATGGACGAGATTGAAAAATGTTTTTTTTTTTGTTTATTTTTTGTCTGTAAAATGTTTTCTTATTTTATCCATGAATAAAATAAATTATAAATATATGAATGTAATTATTTTGAATAATATTATAACTGTTCCAAATATAAAAATTCAATTTTTGAAGAATTATGATTATTTTTCATTTCAATCTACGTAATACAACTGTTAATCAATAAAAAATCATTTTTATTTTCCAGATATATAAAGCAGCTTAAAAACTGATAAAAAAAAAAAATTTCATTTGTTGATTTATTTGATCTTGTCCTTGTAAATATAAACCCACAAGTTTTTTTTTTCCATAAAAAAAACAATAGAAATAATTTCGATTGGTATATTTCGATTGGTGAATTTATTTATTCAATTTATTTTAAAAAAATTTAATAATACGATGGTGCTTTTTTAACAGTATTTTTGTGTAAAATATATATAAAATTTAATATGATGTATCAGTATTGAACATTGGTTGAATACAGATACATTGAAAAATATTAGTTTGACTACACTAATATTAGAATAAGAAAAAAAAAGAGATGCTCTTGTAAAATTAAAAATAAATATTTGCGCTTGAGATTGCAAGTGTCTTGTGAGCTTTTTGTTGTGTGTAAAATAATTAAGTAACAATTCAATAATTACATGTCTGTCAATTGAAATTTTATTTGTTGAGTGAACGAAATAAATAATACACTTGCCCTAAGGGAACACACAAAAGTGTTTTATTTTTTTTTGTTTTTTTTTTAATGTCAACCGGGACCAATGGTTACTTAAAAAGCTGAAAATAAATCTACTAAAAGCAACTGGTTCAGTCAGTCCAACGATACCGAAAACGAACACACTCGCAGCGCGAGTTAATTTTTTTTTGGCACATGGCTATGGCAATGCCAAATATTATTTTTATTAAATTACTTAGTGTTTTATTTATTATAACTTATAGTTGTAATTATGTTAAATGTGCAACTAAAATAACAAATGATATTCCAGTAACACAAAGTGAAAAATATGATGATTCAGTTACAAGAAGAAAAACATTATCTGATCATCATAATCGTGCAGCTGAGTCAGTCATTGAAGAAGTCAATACAAAACAACTCGAACGTCTTTTGAATGAAAAAGACTTTGTGGCTGTTTATTGGTGTGAGTCAACATTTTCTAGCAACTTTATTTTTTTTTATTTTAAACAATTAATTCTACAAAAAAAAAACAACATTCAACAATCGAAACATTTTTTTAAATAATTTCAAATGCAATTTTTATCTAAAAATATTTATTACATCAACTAATGTTTATCCAACAATTATATATTATAAATAAAAGCTTGGAAAAATTTAAATCAGCCACTAATGTTATCATGTAGTTCATCACATTTGCGTGGATAATTATAGAAACTGTAGAAGATATTTTTAGTACTTTGGCGTCTTAGTTTCCATCTACCCATCGTTTTTTTTTTTTTTTTCTCTTTTGTTATATATATTTTTTTATATTTTATTTTCTACAACACACACATAAACATTTTCTTATGCTAAAAAAACATGTATTTTATTTTTATTTATATACTAAACATAAATGAGGGAAAAAAAAAAATCAAATTTTTCTATGAAAACTTGAAGACTATATGTTTTTTAATTTGAAAAAAAAAAAAAACATAAAAAATCACATAGTAATTTATAAAAATAAAAATATATATGAAAAAATTCGTCACATTTAGAATGTTTGCTGTAGAAAATATTTTCTGCTCACGTAGTCTGAATTTATTTTCAAAGTATCTCATTAACTATGTTGTACAATATAAACCATCCATTAAAAATCAGTGACGTTTCTAGGTTGTTCTAAGCTCAATTAAATTTATTCTTTTTAGGAATTATATAGTATTATTGAATACCAAGACTACTATGATTTTTAACTAGACAATTAACATTATTATACAGATGAATCATCAATTGTTTTGAGATTATGTTTATTTTTATACATACAATATATATTTTTTGTCAGATGATCAGGCTTTTTTTTTCTATATATTTAATTTTGTTTATTCACTGTGACACAGATGATGGATGAAATTTTGTAAATTTTATTTTTCTTATTTTATATATTTATTATTTATTTATATGTATTTCAAAGTACTTTTTATCTGACAAAATTACCCAGCTAAAGTAGCACTGCTAAAGACCAAAATTTTTATTTTATATTAGATAAAAATACACTTGCCATTAGTAAAACTATCTTTTTTATTTTCAAACTATTTTTTTTTTTATTTCAATGTATAATTTTAGTATAAAAATAAATCATTGATTATAAAAAAATAATTTTGAGCTTGTAGAAATAAATAAATAAATGAAAATGAAAATGAAATTCTATATACCCTTGATGAAATTGAGACACATATTTTTAGTTAATAAATAAATATTGATGGTTGAATGAATTTTTAATTTAAAGATGCAAGAAGTTGTACAACATGTGACAAGGTTTTGGCTGAGCTTGAAAAAATTGACGATGATACAGACACATTTGGTGTGGATTTCGTTAAAATTAATGACAAACGTTTGGCAAAACAATATGGCATTAGAAATTTTCCAGCTCTTACATATTTTAGAAATAAAGAGCCAATTATATATGATGGTATGTAAAAAAAATACTACTTGTTTTATTTAATTTATAAATATTAATTTAAATTTTTTTATCTATTAAAGGTGACTTGATGGATGAAGAAAATGTTCTTGATTTTTTAACAAGTCTTGAAGCAATGGACTTACCCGACAGAATCGAAGAAGTTAATGCTAAAATTTTAAATAAAATTGTCGAAGATACAGATTTTGTTGCTGTACTTTTTTGTAAGTTGTTGTTTATTTATTTAAAAAAATTTTAAAAACAAATTAAACAATGTCTAATTATATATTTATATTTCTAGATGATCTGGACTGTAAAAAGTGTGCAAAAGCTTTACAAGAGCTTGAAAATATTGATGATGAAGCTGATCAACTTGATATTGCTTTTGTAAAAATATGTGATGATAAATTAGCCGATGAATATAATCTTGGTAATTTACCGACTCTTGTTTACTATCGTCATGGAATACCAATTATTTACGAACGTAAGTATTTTTTTTTCTAATTAATTTTCATTATTTATTACAATTACAATTTTGTTTTTAGATGAACTTAGTAAAGAAGAGGATGTTTTAGAATGGCTAGTTGCAAATAAAAGTACTGGTGATGAAGAAGATGTTATTGAAGATGTTACAGCAAAAACTTTAAACACTTTAATTGGAAATATGGATAATCTTGTGGTTTTATTCTGTAAATAATTGATTATAATATTTAAATATGAAAAAATGTATGGAATTAATTGAATATAATTTTTCTAGATGAAACTGATCAAGATATTTCTTCACAAGTACTTTGGGAGTTGGAAAAAATTGATGATGATTTGGATAAACATGGTATTCAATTTGTTAAAATTAATGATAAAAATACTGCTAGAGAATTTGGAATTGATCAAGTACCAGCAATTGTTTATTTTGAGCATCAAATTCCAAGTGTATATGATGGTATGAATTTAAATAATTGCACTATATATTTTTAATGTTTAAAATAAATTAATATTTCAATTTCTTTATTCAGGTGATGTACAGAATGAAGATAAAATTCTCGAGTGGTTATTGGGACAATTGGAAAAAGATGAAATTGAAGATGTTACTGATGAAATGTTGAATCGTTTAGTCAAAGAAGGAAAAACAATTGCAGTATTATTTTGTAAGTGTTTGTATTTTTTATTTTTTATAACTTGTGAGCATTATAATTTTATTGATATTGTTTTTATTTATATACATAGATGATAACAATGATCATGAATCTCAGCGAGTATTACTGGAATTGGAAAATATTGATGATGAATGTGATCAGCTTGGAATTGTTTTTGTTAAAATTGATAATACAGAAGAGGCTAAAGATTATGGCATTGATCAATTACCAGCTCTTATTTATTTTGAAAAAGGTGTACCAACAATGTATGAAGGAGAACTTGAAGATGAAAAACAAGTACTTTCATGGCTTGAAGAACAACAATTTATTGATCAAATTGAAGATGTCACTGATGAAATGTTGGATATTGTTATTGAAAAAATGTCACATGTTGCTGTTTTATTCTGTAAGTTCTGGTGTGTATTTTCTTTTAAATATTAACAGTAGTTTAATAAGTCATCTGTCATATGGATTTGAGTTGTTAGATAAATCAATTGCTAAAAAAAGAAATTTTAAAATATTAATAATTTTTTCTTTATAAAATTTTAGTTTCATATTTAAATATGTATTTATTTACAGATAATAAAAAACAAAAAAAAAGTATGAAAGTTCTTCAAGAACTAGAAAATATTGACGATGAATGTGATCATCATGAAATTTCATTTGTAAAAATTGATGATAAAAATGAAGCTCGTAAATATGGATTAAATTCATTGCCAAAGCTTGTATTATTTGAAAAAGGAATTCCAAATATTTACGATGGTAAAATCATTGATGATTATATTTTTTTTTTACATCAATCAATTGTCTAATTTAATCGTTAATATTTAATAGGTGATTTAATGAAAGAAGAACAATTACTTGGATGGTTAGTGTATCAAAAAAAACATCGTGAAATTCCTGAAATTACTGACAAAATGATGGAGAAACTCATTGAAGAACTTCCATATTTTGCTGTGCTATTTTGTAAGTTAATTATTTTACTTATATATAATTAATTTTTATATTTAAACCTAATATTAATTAATTTTTTTAATTTAGATAAAAAAGATGAAAAACGAAGTATAAGAATTTTAAATGAGCTAGAAAATATTAATGATGATCTTGAGCATGAAAAAATTGTCATTGTTAGAATTGACAGTGCTGAACAAGCAAAAATATTGGGAATAGATCATTTTCCAACTTTGGTTTATTATGAAAATCAAATTCCAACAATATATGAAGATGATTTGATCAATGAAGAGAATGTATTAGAATGGCTACTTGAACAAAAAAATACAGCAACAATAGAAGAAGTTACTGATGAGATTCTTACAAATATGATTCATAAATATGAATACGTTGTTGTTTATTTTAGTAAGTAAAAATATAAATATACATAAAATAATTGAGTTAGCTTTCAATTCATGAATAATGATGAATATAATTTTAACTGTTACAGGTAATAAATGTGAAGATGGTGATGATTGTGACAAAACTTTAAAACAACTTGAAAGTATTGATGATGAGCTAGATGAAACTGGTATCATGTTTGTGACAACTGAAGATATATCAGTTGCTAAAAAATACAATGTAAAAACTTTTCCATCATTGGTATTCTTTAGAAATCAAGAGCCACTAACTTATGAAGGTGACATTGAAGATGAGGATGAAGTTTTATTATGGCTAACTGATGAACGTACATTAGAAATACCAGGAAAAATTGAAGAAGTTAATCCTAAAATGTTGGAAACTATTCTTGATGAAAACGATTATGTTATTGTATTTTTTTGTAAGTTATTCAATTTGTTATCTTAATTTAATTTTAAACACATTTAAATTTAATGTATTAAAATTAATCGACAGATATGAAAGAAGATAAACCAAGTCAAAAAATATTACAAGAACTTGAAAATATTGATGATGAATGTGAAGAAGAGGATATTGATTTTGTTAAAATATCAGATGTAAATATTCGTAAAGAATATGATCTAGCTGACATTCCAGCACTTGCATTTTATCGTCATCAATTTAGAAAAATATATGATGGTGATATGATGCATGAAGAGGCAATTTTAGAATGGATATTACAACTTCGTCATTCAACTCCAGATGTCATTGAAAGTGTAGATCGTAAAACACTTCAAACACTTATCAACAGTGTTGAACATCTTGCTGTATTTTTCTGTAAGATAATTTACATTTTTTGATGATATTTAAATTATTTATTTATCATTTTTTGTATGGCTAATTGCAGATGATGAAAGTGAACTTTGTAAAATATGTCCTGATGTACTTGAAGAGCTAGAAACAATTGATGATGATGCTAAAAAATATGGAATACAATTTGTTAAATCTAAAGATTCAAAACTTGCTGCTGAATCAGGAATATTTTCATTTCCAGCACTTGTTTATTATGAAACTGGAGTTCCCATTATGTATGATGGTTAGTATTTATTATTAAAAATTAATTAACAATTATTTATTGTATAAATTCGTTTTTATAGAAAATTTATTGGATGAAAATAATGTTCTTAATTGGATGCTGAAACAGAGAAATGATGCAAGCATTGATAAAATTGATCGAGCTGAATTGACAACTCTCATTGAAACGAAAGAATTTTTAGCAATTATTTTTTGTAAGTAAATTTTTTTTATAATAATTATTGATTTATAAATTTTATATTTAAATTTTTTTTAGATTCAAATGATGATCCAGAAAGTCCACGAATTTTAAGACACATTGAACTCATAGACGATGATGCATCCGAGTATGGAATTAAAATTGTTCGAATGGATGATTATTTGATGGCAAAAAAATATGGATTTAGAACTCTACCAGGAATAACATATTTTCGTAAAGGAAAATTTATAAATTACGATGGTGATATGGATGACGAAGAAGAAATACTTGACTGGTTAACAAACCCTGATAATATGGAACTGACTGATCACATTGAACGAATTAATCGAAAAATGTTTCATAAAATTCGTCAAACTTCTGATTATGTTGCAGTTTATTTCTGTGAGTTTTTTCTATAACACATAGAATATTAATTATACATTGAAGATTTATTTTAAACTAAATGATATTTTAAAAATGATTAATGGTCCATTTAATTTTAAATAACATGGTTACTTTTGATAGATAGCAAAGACTGCAAGCAGTGCAGCAGAGTCTTAGTTGAAATCGAGCACATTGATGACGATGCTGATAATCTTGGAATAAATTTTGTGAAAATTGACGATAAAGAATTGGCACGTGAATATGGTGTTTTTGCACTTCCAGCTATTTTATTTTTCAAGATGGGATCAAAAGATCCAGTCATTTATGCAGGTAAGAAATTCAAAGCTGCCCTCAAAGTTTATTAATTTAATGATTTTTAAATTTTACCAATACACAGGTGATTTATATGATGAAAATCAAATTTTAACATGGCTAACAATGCAAAAGGATCCATCAAGTGATGTAATTGAAGATTTAGAAGGTGAAAATTTACTTCACATGATTCGTGAATCAGAATCACTTGCTGTTTATTTTTGTAAGTATAAAAAAAATATCTACTAAACAATTTTACAATTCATTTCAAATATTGTCAATTAAAAAAAAAAAAAAAGAAAATTTATGTTTGGAGTATAACTAATGGACCTGGAATAACTATTTTCAATATATTTTATTATTTTTTTGTACGTGCTGATATGTACTAATGCTCGTAGGGAACAGAACGCTTTGTGACTTGTGCCAGTCAAAAGCGTTCCGCAAGCAGATGCGTCATCAGCAAGAGCAGAAGATTACCGAAAATGAGGAAGCTATCAAAGATGCCAATGGTATCAATAACAATAACAAAAACAACCCTGCTTTTTGTTTTTTTTATTTTGTTTAAAATGTTTTTTTGGAATTTAATTGTTAAAATTTAGGTCGTGTTTTTTCATAGGATCATTTCAGTTTTTTTTTTACAATTAATTAACCTACACTAAAATAAACACAACAGAAATCTTCATAGAAAATTCAATGATCAACGTTTAGTGAATGGTTTTTATTTGACCTCCTTGTATTTGCATTATTTATTTATATTTTTTCATAGTTTTTTTAGCACTTGGATGATCATTTTTATAAACTTTGAAGTTGGATGAACCTTATAGCCTTGTTGCTAATTGATGAAATATCTTCACCTTCATCCAAATAATAAATATATCCTTCCTCGTATTAGAATAGTTAATTTTTGTTGTTGTATTTTTCTGATTTTAATTTAAACAAATAGAAATATTATAATTAGTGTAAATTTATTCAACAGATTCTGATGATTGTGATCAGTGTGCAACAATATTAGAAGAGCTTGAAAATATAGATGATGATTGTGATCGACATGGAATAACATTCATCAAAACTCAGGTAAATTTTATCATCAGTATAATATATTTAAAAAATATTTAACAATCAATATGGTGTATGTTTATTTTAGGATGCTAAAGTTGCTGAAGATTATGGTATAACTGATTTTCCAGTATTGGTTTATTTTGAATCACAAACACCAAGTGTTTTTGAAGGTGAATTAAATGAAGAAGAAGAAGTATTACAATGGCTAATTACACAAAAAACTGAAGACAGAATTGAATCAATAACGAGAACTATTTTAGAGGCATCAGTTGAGGATACACAATATCTAGCAGTTTATTTCTGTAATATTTATATTTAAAAGCTTTTATTTTTTTATTATTAAATATTTAATGCATCAATAAAAATAGATATGCTTTTTAAATTTAGACAGAAAGAACTGCAATATTTGTGATGAAATTCTCGAGGGTCTAGAACGAATTGACGATGAATGTGATGTGTTTGGTATTCACTTGGTGAAAATACAAGATGTACAATTGGCTAAAAGATATTCAATTAAAACATTTCCAGCTTTGGTTTATTTTCGTAATGGAAATCCATTATTATTTGAAGGTATGTGTTAATTATTTCAAATAAATAAAAATACTTTTGATTGATAATAAGAAAAAAATAAATATGAATTTGATTTTATTGAAAAATAATTATCAACTTCATTCACAGGGGATTTACAAAATGAAGATTCAGTATTGGAATGGCTTATTGATGATGACAACAGAGAACTAGCTGATGAAATTGAATCAGTCAATGAAAGAATGCTCGAACGTCTTTTAGATGAGTCACCATTTCTTGCAGTATTTTTTTGTAAGTACATAAACTTGTTCAAGTCATTAAAGGGGATGTAATTTAATTGAAAAAAAAATGTTCCTTTTAGTTGATGATGATTGTCAAGAGTGTGATGAAATAATGGAAGCACTTGAAATGATTGATGGTGAAGCAGATTTATTTGGTATTGATTTTGTTAAAATATCAAGTACTGATGCTGCTAAAAAATATGGAATTGTTAATACACCTTCATTGGTTTATTTTCGTAAAAAAATTCCATTAATTTATGATGGTGATTTAACAAATGAAGAAAAAATTCTACAATGGCTTACATCACAAGATGTATTTGAAATTAAAAATGAAATTGAAGAAGTTAATAGAAAAATGTTGGATAAATTGTTAAATGAAAATGAATTTCTCAGTGTATTTTTTTGTAAGTATTAAATTATTTTAGGAGTTTATTTATGTTATTTATAAATGGATTTTTTGATAGATGATCGTGATGATGATGAGAGTACAATTATACATAAAAAATTAGAAACAATTGATGATGAAACTGATAATTTAGACATTACATTTGTCAAAATGGCAGATCCACGTTATGCTAGAAAATGGGGAGTTACTAAATTACCAGCAATTGTTTATTTTCGTCGAAGATTTCCCAGTATTTATCGAGGTAAAATTTAAAATATAATTTAACAAAAAAAGCAGAAACAAAACTGATAGAAATTTATGGAAAAACAAGCGTTTTATTTTAAAATAAATATCAAAGAAAGGGTATCTATAAATTTGCATTTCATGGTATCATTTGATTGTTTTAATTTTTAGGTGATTTGCATAAAGAAGATGAGGTACTTGAATGGTTAAAAAAAAATCGGTTCCGTACACCAGAATTAAATGTCTATATGTATTTAGTATTATTAATCACAATACTGTTCGCAATGTATACAGGATTTCTTCTTTCATGTTTTCGTTCAGATCAAAATCCTGCTCCAGTCACCCATATAAAACAATCTTAAAAAATAAATTAATCAAAAATTCATACGTTTTTTAAAACTGTAATTTTTTTTTTTTTCTTTTCATCAGTGTGGCAATAAAATTTTTATAAAAATTAAATACTAAAACTGTCGTTTCATTATTTATATTTTTATAAAAAAAATTATTTAATTTTATGTCTAATATTCTTTACTCTTTTGTCAATTCAAAAGTAGACATAGTAAAAGATATACTTATTCCAAGACTGATGCTGGAATTTAGAGTCATGAGTCATGACTGTAATTTCAAGCATCAGTTTCGAAATAAGCCAACGGAGTATCAATAAACTTCGATTCACAATATTGAATCGGTAATAACCGTTTGTCCATTGGTATAATAACCATAAATTATATATTATATACCTTGTGGAAACTGCGAAAATATAAAATACTAGTAAATAATTTTCCGACTTTTTCTTCAATTTCTCCATGATTACTCCGAAATTTTCCCAAACTGACCCATGTGGAGGAATGTGCGAAAAAATTTCTCCGAAATTGCTGACAAGGAAACCTTTCGTCGGACGTTTCTCCGATAAAGACTTGAGTGAAGAAATGTTCCGAAAAAATTCCCCCTAAAAATATTTTCACCAAGAATTATACAAAAGAATCTTTTGCTGATCAAATTATAAAAGTTTAAAACCATCGGTGACGTCTAAAAAACTCAACCAAAAAAATTAATCGGTAAATTTATTTACATTTTCAAAAAATAATTTAATAAAAATTTTAATATCGTAAAATTTAAACTAAAAAATTAATAAATCATAATAAATAATAGACAAGAATATTGGCTTTTTAATTTATTGTTTAATATTTTTTCTTTCCCATTAATAATTATCTTAATATTATAATATCATATGTAACAACACACAGTAATAATCAAACACAAAAAAAAAAAAAAAAATTTACATATTTATAAAATTGACACGACAATTAGCAACAACTCGAAATAACTGGTGGGTATATCACTGTAAAAAATAAATATAAATTTCATCAAAATAAATCTACTAATTGCCAGTGAACAAAAAAAAAAAAAAACTCAAGTGAAAAGAGCATATTGTTTCTTTGTTTTTTTTTTTAAATTTTAATCATGAAGCCAAACTTTAAGTGGTACTTTAGTAAATGCTGTATTTAAAAATGACTTGAAATGTTTTGCAATACTTGCACTAGCAGCTGGTCGCATTTCATCAATAATTTCTTTTGAATTATCATTTAAAAATTGATTCATAGCTTGACCAATGACATTATTGCCATTCAAATGATCAGCAACTTTAAATCGAGAACTACCAAGTTTAAAATCAACAACTAAACGAGCAATTTTCATATAATGAATACCATCACGTACAATATCATCACCTTGAACTTTTGCAACTGAATTAACATCACCTAAAAATTAATAAATAAATTTTATTATTATTCCTATTACAATGAGAATAATAGAAAAGAAAATAATTATTTTTCGAAAATTTATTTACCAAAAACAGCCCAAAAATCACCGTGGCTTTGAATTGGAAAAACTAAAACATTTCCAGCAACTTCATAGTGTCCTTGTAATTCAATTCTTGGAATATTTAAATGAAGATCCAATCGAAGACTTTTTAAATCAGAACGTACTTTACGAATTGTGTAATTTCCTGGTCCAATTGCTGATATGTTTGAGAAACGAGCAATAACACGAACTCCTCCTTGTCCATTTTGCATTTTCAATTCAGGAATTATAAGTGGCTCAATTGGTGGCAAATCTAACTCGCTAATTCCTTTAAAAAAAAATTCATTTATCCATTTAAAATTATTACAAGACAGATAAATTATGTTAGATGAAAATTTTACCATTTATTAAATATGGTCTTAGATGATTAAATGCAGTTTGTATACATGAATCAATTGCTGGATCTTTTCTTGAACATGGCAGTATATATTCCGCTGAAAAATATAAAAATAAATTATTAATAATAAGCTGTTGTTGTTGTAACAAAATAATAAATTCAAATTTTAATATGATTATAGAAATAATCTTTGCCAATGATTATTTCGATCGAAAAAAAAATGAAATAAAATTATTTACCAATATAATTTACAAATTATAAAACAAGTTTTATTTTAATTATTTTTTAAAAATTGTTTTGGAGAACTACAAACAAGTTTCATAATTTTTTTGCTAAAATGCAGTGTATTTTTTTTTTTTTCAATTCCATTTTTTGCTTGCGCTTATGTAAGCTCATGACACATGAATTTTTTTTTTTTTTTTTTTTTTTTCTCATTCGTAATTTGATTGTTAAAAGTCTTGGGAAGTTACAACATTTTTTTTCTCAATGATACATGTGTTTATGAAGGCTCTCACTTTTGCTTTCACTGCCCCAGCAAACTTTCTCAAAGTCGGACTATGTACTCCGGCAATTTACGTCATCTTTATGACATAATCAACGATATGTAATCTACTGGTTATAATCATTGACTAGTAGTAGTATTATTCTACTCTAAATACCTACTAAATACATGCCTAATAAATAATTTAAATATAAATTAAATAATTATTAAAAATATAAAATTAAAAGAATCAATTATACAATGTATATCATAATATTATTATTTTTCTTTTATCAAAATTACTACAAGTTGTTTCATAATAGTCATTACGATTGACGATAATATATTTTGCAATACATGCAATCATTTATTTTGAAATAATCTCATAGATGATGCATGTTGATTTTCAACTAAACATGCATAATATAATTTTTCTAAACATACATTTTCAAACACAAAAGTTTTCATTAAAACTTTCTCAAATAAATTAAATTATTTGATAATAATTTCGATTAATTCATGTATTTCGATACAATAAATATTTCAACTTTTTTACCAATTAAAATCATTGATTGTTTATTAAAATTAATTATATATTTTTGTAATATTTTTTTTTTTTTATTTATTGATATTCCTTACGCGTTATAAAATCAGGCTCAGTATTAGATGATACTTTTTCGAGTGCTTTAACATCTTGAAGCGTCAACCAACACATTACTATTAACAATGCATTTTTAATAAAATTCATTTTTTCAAAAATGAATAAATTTTTAATCACAACACAGATGTAATTTTATATTAATGACACTGTTTAATGAAGAGAAAAAATTTCAAAAATTAAAATTAAAACACAAAGAAAATGATACAATAAATAAACAATGTTTTTTTCTTTTATTTTTTAACTTTGGCCTTTGTTTTTCAGCCTAATAATTTAAAGATAATAATTTTTTTTCATCGTTAATTTATTATAAACTAAATAATTCACATAAATTTAAATAAAATAAACTTGTTCGGTTTGAATTTTATATAAAACTGTAAAGTATTCTTACAAATTTATGTTTTATATGGGAAGGATATCCCTACTTTGTTGAATTTCATATACCGGTCCTTTCTAATGTTAAATAAAATCATTCTATCATACATTGTATGGATTTTTATTTAGGTCATGGGTTTTAATTAACACCCTTAATAATTATAAATAAATAATAAATTTATTAATCAAATTAAAATTAAATTTATTAAATTTCCTCTCATTTGAAATGTAAATAATAATTTGCAAATAAAAATTAATAATAAAATAAAAAAAAACTCTTTAGTATTTTTATTATTTTGCCACATTTTTTCTAATTTTAAAACTCACAAATGCCTGGAAATAAAAATAACTAAAATATGTATTTAATTAAATAAAATATTCGTAATATATTTTTTTTTTTTTTACTTTAATTTATATTGATCTATATAATATACAAAAACCAAGATCAAAAAATTTTTACACAATAATTATATAATAATTATAACATGATGAATATTAAAAACAATTTAAAATTTATTTAATTTATTTAATTAATTTTTTTTACAATTCAATATGATCAAGTATCCAATTCATGTAAAACGAAATTCTTGAATATACAGCAGGTGTTGTAGTTTTACCACAATGTTTAGCACCAAACGATACAATACCAATAAAATAATATTTTGGTGGTCCAATTGTAGATTCAATTTTCATTAAAGGACCACCACTATCACCACCACATGAGTCTTCACCCTTGACACCACCAACACACATTTGTTCAATTCCAATATCTGCATGTTTTCTAAATGCAGTTATACAACTATCCGGTTCAACAATTGGTAATTTAATTGTTTGAAGTATTGTACTTGATTTTGGATCACCTATATTAAAATCATCATTAATAAATATCAAATAAATGAATATACATTTATTTATTTACTTATATCATATATTCCCCATCCTGCAACTTCAGCAGTATGTCCAGTATAATTTCTATCAAGTATTTCACCACTTGGTAAACATATTGGCATGACAAAAGCTATAAAAATTAAATTATAAAATTAAAAAAAAATATAATGCATTAAATCAAATTTAGATAATAAATAAATTTTACCATTAAATGTTACATTACGATTTAATTTAATAATTGCAATGTCATTTTTAAATGGTGGCTTGTTGTAATTTTCATGTACAATTATTGAAACTGGTGAAAAATCTTGAACACTTTCTGCACAAAAATTTTGATAACAGTCTGGATCTGTCTCGGTATTGTATTCACCAGCTCTAACTGCAGTAACTTCAAATCTTGTTTTAACAAAAAAATTATAATATATTTTTATTTTTAAGCAAGTTAATTAACATAATAAAATGTAAAGTTTGAACAGGTGGTACCCTTCTGGTAATAGAGAGACACAATGAGCTGCTGTTACAACATAAAGTTTGTTGATCAATGTACCACCACATCTGTAAGTTGGCTCTTTTTTTTTTAATGCATTTCCACTTGAAGTGTAACCAATACGTACTATCCAAGGATACATTCCTAATGATGCATTTTTACCACCAATTATTCTATCAGCATTTGATATTCCACATGTGTCGTGATCAATTGTCTGCCACTTTGGATGTTCAGTTATATTTATCTTTGGATGTTCAATTATATTAATCCTTGAATTCTCAGTTATATTAATTTTTGAATGTTCAGTTGTATTAATTGCTGAAAAATAAAACAATCTTTTAATAATGTTAATTTGTTTTTTTCTTTTTTTCTTTTTTTATAATTAATATTACATTTAATTAAAATAATATTTTCAATTCCAAATAATAAAAAAATAAAAACTTTACAAATATTCATTTTTTAAAAATTGCAAATGTTTGCAGAAATACGTGCAATAAAATCAACTATAGAAATAAACTTAAAGTTTTTTAAAAATCATGCTTGAAACAATAAAAAAAAAAATATATTAACGAGGCATTTCTATGTTTACTATTAAACTGAGCTAATCTTTTTTGTTTTAGTATGATTTTTATGGCTTTATATAAATTATATTTTGCGATAAGAAATTGATTTCATGCATTTATCTCAAGGTTATTGAAATAATATTCTGATGGAAAATATTTTTAGTAGATTTTTTAAATAATTTACTAATTTTTGCTTCTAAAACAATGATGTATTTTTAAATTTTAATTGTTATTATTTATTAATATTATTATCTTTTGTTTGAATTTTTTTTTTTTTGGTAGAAAATAATTGTTTTTTTAAATTGTAAGTATAATGATTCAATTTTTTCTGGTTTTTTATGCACAAAAAAATCATGTTGGATAATAAAAATACATTGATAATTTTTACAGCCATGAATTATTTATTTTTAATTATTTTTTTGGACACAATAACAGTGAGAATTTCAGATATGACATTAAAATCACATATATATTTAAGAGAAAACATATTATGTTGTCTTTTTTTTTACAAATAATTTGCAGGTATATTTGTCACGGTTGTTAATTTTTACCTTGATTTTATTATTATTATTTTTTATCATTAACAAAGTTGTATTTTTTTAACATTAAATATATATTTGAGCTGATTTTTCATGGCTCATTTTGACATTTAAATATAATTTTGATAAATATTTTTTTAAAATATAATATTTCTTTTTTTTTTATTTATAAAATTCAAGTTAATTTTTTTTTTTCGTTCAAATTGATTAACCCAGAAATTTTTTGATATTTTCTTTAGATTTTTTTCATACAAATATATATTTATTTTACTGATTGTTATTTTTTTTCATTAAATATTTTTGAGCTATATTTTTCATGATTGAATTTGGACATTGAAAAATAACATTTATCACTTTTTTTTTTTCCAATAAAAATTAATTCTAAACACTATAACAATGAATATTTTTCATCAAATCAATAATGACAAATGACAATTCATCAAGTATAAAAAATAAAATAAAATTCAAATAAAAAAATCATATATTTAAAAAAACATTCTACAAAGACCAATTTCAACAATTGTTATAAGTTGTAATTTAATAGTTTTACAACTATATTCTTTAGCAAATGGAAAAAATAATGTAAAAGCAATGAGTAATATATTTTTCAAAGTAAAACCGTAATTTTCAAATGATCCTAGCTGAAAGCTAAATGCTGTATGAATAATAATAATACCTTCCATAATCTCATATTCAACAAAATATTTTTTAGCTAATGTAAATTGTACATACATCATTATACCATTAATGACAAAACCCCTTGACAAGTATAATTTTTTAACTTCAATAATCCATTCTCCATTTCGTATAATTTTATGTCTTTCAATTTTTTCATTTTGTCTATTGTCATTGTCATATAAAATACCAAGACTAAATACATTTATTTTTCTCGTAATTGAACGTACAAATCCCCAATAAATATTTTTCATTCGTTCTTCATCATCTGTATATTTAAATACAAATGCAAGTAATATTACAAAAATTGTTATCCCAAAATACTCGACAAGTGTTATATCAGCTGATATTAATTTTAATAAAATAATAAACACCACATACATGTATGGCTTGATAAATTTTTGATATTTTAAAGCACAATTTAATCCAAATGTTAATGAAATAATAAAATCAATAACAATAAAATCAAATTGATAATCTATGATGTATATTAGAAAATATTTTATCCACTGAGGAGTTTTAAATTTCTTTGATATTATACAAACATTATAAATCAATAACAATGAAAAAATTATATTTGTCAGTATTATAGCTTGATATGTTCTTATGTAATTAAAAAATGTTTGTCGTTTTATGTTCCAATAATACGTATGTTTGCCCCAAGAATATTCAAATCGATCGTTAATTGCCAGTAAATTATCCACACGAAATCTAAAATTACAAAAAAAAAATAAATAGAAATTAATTAATTAATTAATTATTGTTTATTATTGATATTATCATACCTGTTTTGAAACGTTACTACTGCACAGTCATCTTGAAATTTAACTTTTTCTATTGCACCGTATTGAGAAAAATAATCTTCAATCAATTTTGTAGTTACGAAATCATCAAGTGGTGTTACTTCAATAGTACGTCCATGAAATCTTTGAATAAAATTATCCATTTTTATCCTTAAAAAAATTAAATATATATCCTGTAAATTTTATCAGTAAATTAATTTAAATTTTCTCATTAAAAACATGAGTTTTTTATAAATGAAAACAATTTAATTAGAAAAATAATCAAAGAAATTTTATATTAAATTAAATTTTTATTAACAAGTAAGTAATTTATTTTTTTTCTTATTTTTAAAACATACCTTTTTGTTTGAATCTTTGTTTCAACAGGTGAATATTATTATTTTTTTAAATAAATCAATCTTTAGTATGAATTTTTAAACTCTGAATATTAACACACATGATACAACATTTGATGTATGATCATCCATCCGATAAACTGATGAATTATTATCATTTATGTTTTTTTTATTAATTTTAGTATTTTTTTAAGGGATGCATTTGACGTGCGCACTTTGATTTACGTCAACTGCCCGGGTTAAAAGCATCCCTTAACGTTGTCATGGTATTAATCTATATATATTTTGAGCTAGGTCAAAAATCAAGAGCATCATTAAACATATTTATCAACTGGCAAGACCTTGATATTACTGTAAACAAAAAATTAATAAATAATTGTAAAAAATAAAATTAAACAATATACCAATAGTTAATTAATTAAAAAAAAAATTCACTAATTAAATTTTAAAAACTTCTTTTATTTGTGACTTATTAATTCAATTATTTTTATAAAATATTTTTTTATTATCATTTTTAAAATCAGTTATCTATGAATTTTCAAAAATTTCTTTAAAAATTTATTATTATTTATTTATTTATTTATTTATTTATTTATTTATATATTTACGTATTTATTTTTGATATTTTTATGATTGAATTTTGAATTCTTCATAATTAAAATGTACATAATTTTAAAAAAAATAATTTTTTTTTTTTAATTAAATGTAAAAACGAATAAAAAACATGACATGCAATATGGTTTTTACTGGATTAACTTTCAGATTTTTTTGTTCTTCTAAGTGAATCATAAGATTTTCTGACAAAAAATTTACGAAAATGTAAAAATTTATCATTTTCTGGTGACTTTGATTGTTGAATTTTATTGAAAGCTTCTTCACAAGCAGCAGAAAATGATTTTAATTTTTTTTTCGACCAATTACACTTGATAAATGTATCAGCTTGTAGTGGATCCAATATACAAGCTGTATTTGATTCTAGTTTATTTTGCAATTCCGCATTATCAGTACTGAATTGTCGTCTACGTACAGCACTTGCATTGTTTGGACAAATGACATATGTTGAAAATTTAAATTTCGAATAATATTCAAAAAATCCAGTCATTAAATCAATCATTTTCATTTGACAATTTTCACTTGTTTCAACAAAACGTGGATTATATGACCACGTGGAATATAAATTTTTAATATGTGTAAAATTTGGTAGCAATGATACAGCAGCTTGTTGAAGATAAAAAACAACCAACATAAAAACAAAATAGCTATCAACAGTACTAACACTACCAGTTAAATTTAGCTTTTTTCCCCAATATTTAACAATGAGATATAAAGTTTTTATTCTGGAGTCTAGACTAACACAAAATTTTATCATATTAGCATTGTCTCGTTCAGTATTATTATTAAACGACAAGTCAACATTTAATTTTGTTGGCATATGATAAAATTGAATAAGTGGTATTTTTGCAACAGCATTTGAAGTTATACTATCAATAATTTGAGGATTATCATCAAGTAAATCAATTATTTTATGAACAATTAATTTAATATTTGTTTCATTGATTTCTAATGATATGTCAATGTCACTGTCAACGGTTGCAAGACCACTTACTGATGAACCAAATGGTATAACATTTGTGTTATTAATTAAATATGTTGGTTTTAAAATTTCAACAATATCTTGACGTATCATGTTGATTCTCGTAAACAACAAATCTTCATTTGGCTGAATCATACGTAATAAATTATTCAATTGTTTTGTAAATGTTGAACCTGATACTTTTTTTAACTTTTGTTTATCTGTTTTTGGAATTTTATTTTTATTTTTAATATTTGACTGTGATGCAATTGGATCTTTTAATGTTGAATTGTTAATTTTCATCTTTTTTAGCTTTTTAACATAATTATCAATGTATTTTCCATAAATTACTGGTGATACATTCCAGACAAATTTTTTTCCATTCCAACAATATTCTGATGTTGTTTGTAGTAAAAATTCAACACAAGATCTGAAATAAAATACAATAAAATATTATTTATTTTATAAATAAAAAATTGAGTTTGTTTATTTTATACTGACATTTGATTGAAATTTATTTTTGCAGATGCATTTGCAAATTCAACACTTTTAATTTGATTTTTATGAGGAAAATAATTTGTTATAAATTCTTCATCAACAAAATATGGTAATGATGTTACTGTAATTGAATATCCATCAATATTATGAATTGTTTGTTGAATATCAGTAATATTTTTAGCTGTCATTTTTTTTAAATGTCCATTACGATTCAGGTGTTTATGAACACTACGTACATTATTAGCAGGAAAAGTTAATGTACAAACTGAACAATAAATTAGCTCCATTTTTTATTAAAAATCAAGTGGTACTGTAAAATTAAAATAATAAATAATTAATTAAACAATAAACAATACAAAAATTAATTTATCAATTTATTATTAATAAAAATCAATACCTTGGCTATTGATATAAACCCTTCGACTTTTAGGCTTGATCAATGATTTTTTTTTTTATTTAATAAAATTAATTTGAAGGATTTGAGCATTTATTTATTGTTATATTAGGTTATAATAACAAATAATACCGCCATATTTATGTTTAATTTATCGTTTATATTATTCAAATATGAAAATGCACCTTAATGTTGGCAATTTTATTAACGTTAGAGGGCGATACTTTAAAAATCAAAGGCGCGCAATCAAAATGGCGGCAAATAATCCCAATGATGATCAGACAGGTAAATGAATATTACTAAAATTTATAAATATCAATACGTAAAAATAATTATATAATAATAAAATTAATTTTTTCAACTATCAATTTGATTATTTGATGTTAATTATTAATTTTAAATTATATTATTATTGTCATTGGTAAAAATCAATAAATTATTGAGGTTATGTTATGTGTTTTGATTGTTGTTATGTATTTTAGAATTGATGTGTGAGGAAGACAGTCTGATGAGTTTTGAGAAATTAGATCGAGCCTCACCCGACCTATGGCCAGAACAAAGTGAGTTTATTATTTAAAAAATTTAATTATTTAATTTTTCATATTTTTTTTAATATTAATAGTAAATAATCAAGTTCCAGGTGTGAATGGGTATATTGCCCAAAATTTACCAGCATCTGATCAAGCACCATGGACATCTGCCCAAACTGTTGATGATATTAATCAGCTTCATCGTAAGTACTCATAATTAAATACTCATTATTTAATTATTTTTAATAAACTAAATGTTAATATTATTATTATTTTTAGAACTTGGTAATATGACAGTAACAAATTTAATAGCTGAAGTTAAAAAATTACATGATGAAGCTTATAAATTGGGTCTTGAAGAAGCTAAAGAAATGACCCGTGGTAAATATCTTAATATATTCTCAAATAAATAATCAGTAATTAATTATGTATTACAAATAAATAAATTATTTTTATTATTATTAAATGTAAACAGTTATATAAAAAATTATTACATCAAGAATTATCGGCAATCCAAGTTACGTATTTTTGAAGATTAACATAAACAGATGGTGAATTTTTATTGTGTTTACAAATTGAGCTGTGTGATAACATTCCAATCTATGAGAAATCGTCAATTCAGTGAGTTTAAACAGTGATTTATTATTTTATAATTTTAAATGCGTTACCAATTCATATGCGTTTTCATCACGTCGAATAAGTGGACTGCCATTAAAATTCGAACATGGTACTTGTTGTCCAATTGCACACATTTCAACATTAATTCCTTTATCAACAAATTCCGTACAATGTCCAATAGGCAAAAGTTCCATTGGCAAAGCTCGTTGTTCGTTTGTTATTTCATCTTGATCAATTGAAGCTTTACCCCATCCAACAAGAAGTGATAAACTTCCAACAGTTATTAGTTGTCGTGTTGAGTAACAAATTGGTTGAATTGTTACTGGAAAAACAAATGATTCATTTATTGTTTTTAATTGTCGAATGATTATTTGTTACTCACAAGTAAAAGAAACAGCTTCATCAAGACGAATAAGAGCAATATTTCTAGCTAATGTTTGAGGATTATAATTAGGATGTTTTATAACAAATGATACATTATAAGATTTTGTACAATGAGCACAGAATATTATATTACAATCAGGATTAGTATTTGTATCAAATTCACCAAGTAACACCGAGTGTCTAAAAATAACGAAAATAATTTATTTACTTTCTTCAGGCATTAATAATAATTTTCTTTAGATATTTTTTCAACTTACAATATGTAATCTTGATGAGTTTCTAATGCACACGATGCAGTTGTTAGTATTGTTCTCTCATTGATAATTGTCCCGGTGCAAGTATAATTAACAATACCATTATTTAAATCTGTCCAAAAATATTATTAATTATTTAAAATAAATATAATAATACTGCTATTAACTTACTGATAAATCCTATTCGAGCGATAAAAGGATACGAGCCAATAGTAACAATATTACTCTTAACTAAACTTTTTCCACACTCTGATTTCGAATCGAAATTTGTTGGATAGAAATTTTCCATTTCCCTCGGTGAATTGCAACAAACTTTTGGATTTATTCCAACGTAGCCACATACTGCTTGTCTAAATCTTTTACCATATATTTTTTTTATTATTTAATCATTAATATTTTCGGAATAAATTTACCTGTGAACTGGAAGTATTGCCTCGTTTAAAAGTGACACAATGTCAGGACAATAATTAATATGAGTACAAATTTTATTTTGTGGACAAGATAAAATATTTCCAAGTCTTTCGTTGTTCACATAAAAATCAACACAATTACCAGTAGTAATAATAATTAAAAAAATAAACATCAACATTGTTGAATTTATTTAGTTAAATTTTATTTTATTTTTTTTACAACTTAATTTTAAATAATTTAAATGAATAACTTAATGATTCTTTAGTGGCTAAAAAACTAATGGTCTGTTATTTTTATTGACCGTCATAAACACCCTATTCAATGTGTTTTTATTTTTTTTTTTTATTTTTTATTTTGATGATAATCATGCAAAATTCATTATACCTTGAATCTTCATCCGGCCGGAAGCCACGATCATGATGCATTTTAAAATCAATATATCACTTTTAATTTTTAAAATTGTCCTCCAATTATTGTTTATTTATCATTATTTATTATTCATAAAATTATTAAAATAATTATTTATAAAAATTACAAATAACTTGTTTACATTCAAAAATTATTAAATTATTTATTTGAACACTTGAAAAATAAAATAAAATAAATGGACGATTGGACGGTATTAAAAGGTCAGCAACCGGCAGCTCGTTTGTCATTCCATTCAATGGCTGTCTCGACAATTCCTGTAGCTTTTAAAAAATCAACAGCAACAACATTTGCTGTATGTTGCCATTCTTCATTGTACCATTCTGTAATATTAATGTCAACATTTTCAGCCATTTTTCTAAGACCACCAAGTCGATCGAATATAACATCAAATGTTGTTGGTGTTAATTGTGCCATTGCTGCTCGTGGTTGTGATGAAGGATTTCTAATAGTAAAAAAAAATAATATTTGATATTAATCAGTGCATTATGATATATTTTTATATAATTTATTTGACACTAATTTGTGTGACATAAATAGAGAAATATAATTGCAATTTATTTGATTTATACATACGGATTGAAGGACTCTTCAGCAGCTTGAGTTTCAACTTTGTTAAGATGTTTATAAAGTGCCCCAATTGTTCTGACATTGCCCCACTGATGTCCAACTTGAGGCCACACACATGTTCTCGATGCAACAACACTTGCATAATCATAGCCAATTATTAATCTACGATTAGAATTCCAAATATCCTCAAGTGTTATTTTCCAACCATTTGCAGGACGTGGTAATAAATAATGAGCAAATTCCTTCTCTAGATAATCAGTTAGCTCATAATGTGCTGCCATTGTCTTGAAACCTATTATTAAATTTTTTACATTAGATAATTTTATATTTTATGTATTTATTTTTTTTTTTTTTTAACTCACCAACCGGAAATTCTTGTACATCAAAAATTATAATTTCATCTGTTTTATCAAGAAAATATTTAACAGCATTTATAACTGTTTTTAATGGTACAATTCTAAATGGTCCATGATTACCCCAAAAAGTATGCTCATGATTTGGATATCTACCAATGCGAATGTCCAGATATCTTGCTCCATAAATAAGTTGTGCAAGAACATCTTCATCCTTGAATAAAATAAATACTATTTATAATTATTTATTGAGTTTAATTTAATAATAAAATAATATTAGTATGGGTTATCAAAAGACATTTGACCTATGAAAATTGACGTAACAAAAAAATTTCGAAACGCAAGTAGAAATTACATAACAGCTTGAAAAATATAAATAGATTTTTTTTTTTCATATCAAATTATTTATTACCTGTGTTATTGTATATTTATCAACAATAAGTTCAAGTTGTGAATTTTTATGTTTTGCATAAGCTGCTGAATCATGAGTACCAGGTAAAAAAATATCTCTCATTTTTAAATGTTCAAGTGTTTTTCTACGATCACCCATCCAGCTTGGATTTGTTGATAAACAATTTGTTTTTTTAACCACATCGTCTCTTATCCAAGCTACATAATAGCCTAAATAATTTAAAAAAAAACACAAATTAATAATAACAATTAATTATTGAAATTAAAATTAAAAAAAAAAACTTGTACTAGCCTAAACATTTTTTAGAAAATGATAATTTTGATGTTGGTATAAAATCAGCACTTATACCAGTTTTTCTAAAACCATGTGGTATATCAGGTGTAAATTTAAATATTGGTAATGCATCATTAAAATTTGGATCTTTATTATAAAGACCAACACTATCACCAATTTTAATATTTGGATTTTTCCAGTAAATACCAATTTCACGTATCATATTATTTGACATTACTGGTGAAATAACAACACCAATCTGTACATCATCAAATTCTGTAAAATATAAAAAATTATTTTTATTAGAAACAATCATAAAATTCAGTACAATGACATTATAAAATTGCGCAATTTTAAGTACACATGTAATTTAAATCTTGACAATAATTTTTACAATTTAAGAAAAAAAAAAAAAAACCAAGCATAAAATCGAAATTAAAATAATATGCAAATGATAAATATGACAACAATCAACGATGGCAATGAATTGTAGTTAATATATATAGTTGAGATTTATTTGGAGCGCAATCATCAACTGACCCTTTAATTTATAAATTCATGACTCACCATCTTTGTGTTCATGGTTGCAACTATGTAGCAAAACACCAGCAATGAGATGTGTCACGATGAAGAGACAGAGTAGCATGTTTGCCACTGACTGGTATAAATGTTCCTGTGTAAATGTCCGGTGCGAGTGACCCCGTTTTATTTATTTTATTTATTTTATATAGCACTGAAAAGAACTAAACAACAGCGCACTTGAATATGTACAAATTATTCATACAATTTTTACGCACGTGGGACACAAAATTATTCGTTAGTCAAAGTGTCAACGTGCGTGTATGTGCAAACTCGCGAATTAAATCTCTCCTCAATGTATATTATTCTCTCCTTTTTTTATCTGTGAAAATATATTTTTTTAGTTATTATATTTGTGTAAAATTACAACGTCTAATTATTCAAATTATTATTTGAAATTTAAATTAAAATTTTAACAGGTAAATTAATTTTTTTGATTTATTCAAAATTTAATATTATTAATGAAAATTTTACATTGAAAAAATAAATTTTAACTATTTTTTATATTCATTTAACGCATTAGAATAATTTTTTTATCTTAATGTGATTTCATTGGTTAAAAAAAAAAATTTACAATCAAGTAAAATCTATAATTTAATTAATTCAAAAAAAAAAAAAACTGTTTAAATGACCTTTTGAATAATATTTTCATTCATTTATTTTCATTCACTTGATTTATAGTATGCACAATAACCCTGAAAATAAAAAAAAAAAAAAAAAAATTAAACAATTAGAATTTAGTCTATTTAAATTGTATACATACCTTCACGTACACTGGTTGTCTAGATGAGAAAAACTGAATGATTTATTCACGTTCACTGGTGCGACAAAACATTCAAGGACTCGCTGTCACTCTTGGATTGTTAAACAATAATAATTATTAATCGTGACGTTGATTTTTGTTCCCATCTCTTTCTCTCTTTTTTTTTTTCTTGTTGTTTGACTAAACTTTTAGTTAGTTTTTACAAGTCATTCACAGTGATATTATTTGTCAATAAAAATAATAATACAACTGTTAAATAGTTAGCCAAAGTAGCCATCTATAATTTAATTCTACATATAAGATAAACAAAATGTTGAAGGTGAAACTACCTTTCTTTGTGTTGAATCATTGAAATATAAATGTATAAAATTTTTCATCCATTCATTAGTGTTGAATCATGCTAAATAATTACTAGTATTGGAAAAATTTTTCATTTCAAAAATTCATACAAAAATAAATAAATTATTGTAATGAAAGTTTTTGGATTTAGTTCACTGGTTATTTAATAAAAGAATTTATACTTCACATGATAAATATACTCACGTGGGTGAAGTAATACGACAGTCATTTAAAAATTAGGAACAAGCAAATTGTCACTCGAAAATAATACAACTTTTTTTTTTCATTTTTTAACTTGAATAACTAGCAGCTTACAATTTTTTAAGGATAATTAATTAACAATAATAATTATAATAAATTATAAACAGTTTATTGATTTTTTTTAAATTTTTTTATTATTAATGTTCAAATATTCTCTTTATTACAAAAAACTGGAAAAAAAAAAAAGAAGAGAAAAACAAAAATTCTGAGAGTAACAAACTTTTGGCTTATGTGACTAGTTGTAATACTCAACGGCAATACTAAATTAGTGTAATGTATGTGGTGTTATGGAAGTGGAAAAGAGAAATCGTGGAAATATAATTTTTTTCAATAATTTTAAAACTTGTTCACGAGTAATTCAATAATCGCCATTAGAATTTCCGGTAATTTTGATTATTTTTTTTTCATCTCTTTTCCACTTATTACACAATATTTCGAGGGACATGGATTTCAATGGATTTTTTTTTTTAAATAATTTAACTTACGGATTAAATATTAAACTAGTATACAATGTTTTTTTTTTTTTTTTCATTTTTCATTGTCTCTGTCTTGGAAGACACGGTATGGCAGGATTTTTTTTTTTTTTTGATTAGGAATTAAACTTTCGTTTGAATTTCTCGAGCAGTCTTTTACGTTACTTTTTTTTTTTTTTTCTTAATTTGTCGTTTTTTTTTTATTATGTGTAATTAGTCTCACGTGATCTCTATATTTTTTAAATTTTTGATTTGGTGCGAGATCTGCTGCGAGAAAAAAATACAGCAAAGTTTTTTTTTTTTTTTTTTCTTATTTTTTTACACCATATATACAATACACTAACGCAATCAATTAATTACAGAGTGAGGTACGAGAGTTGATGACAAAAAATAATAATTTTGTCATTATTATTATTATTATTATTTGTTTCGAATCAAATTAATTATTATAACGGAATTCTCCACATTTGCCTACTTAATTTTTTTTTTTTTTTACTTCTTGGTTCGTTTGTTTTTTTTTTGTTTTTATTATTAATTATTATTATATTTATTTATATATATATTTTTTTTCGAATTATTTAATATTTCTTATTTCATTGTTTTTTTTTTTTTTTTATATAACTATATAGTGCTTGACTTAACTATTTGTTCGATAGAGAAGTAGCGTGCTTATTTACATCAAATTAATTGTCAATATTCTCAAGTCGTTATTAAATTTAAAAAAATAATAATATCTTTTACATAAAAAATAAAGCACAATTCACAATATTTAATTAAAAAAAAAACACGTAAATTTTGAATCTTAAATTATATAACTTTCATTAAATCTTGTGCGCAATACAGATAATTTTTATAATTAATTTTCGTTAATATATTTTAACTTATATTAAAATTTATATAAATTAAAAAGATAAACATTTATTATTTGTGCTAAAGTGTATAGGAAATAATCAGCTGAGTAAAGATATGTAACGGCAGGTAATCGTGACGACAATAATTATAATATTTATAATAATAATAGTAATATAAATAGTTAGAAAATTTATCAAAACAATATAAGAATTTCTTTCGTTAAATCTAGATATAATTTTTTTTTTTTAATTAGTAACTCAATGTTAATTTTTAATGAAAACATAGATAGTTAATTTTTTTTATTAATTCAGTTCCATGGAAGAAAATACGTCCGACTTCCTGCCTTAAGGCACCAAGTGGCCGTCTTTTAAACCTAAGACTTATCCTCATTCGACTTTTTATTTTTTAAATATATACATTGTATATATTGTTTTTTTTTTTTTTATATAAAATTTAGATCTAATAATAATAAAGCTTATATATTCTTAATTATGTTATTATACTTTGTGCATATATATATTTGAATTATGCATTAAAAATTCATCATCATTATTAATTTTACTTGAAAAATTTATTGAAAAAAACAAATGATTTTTTTTATCTTTCATTCTATTGAGGTTTTTTTTAAATGTGAATTTATGATGCTGACGTTTTGTCATTCAATTAAATATGACTAGACGTTTTTTGATAATATATATATTTTATTTTTATTTTTTTTTTTTCCTGACTATTGGGCCTCTGGTTAGCTATTTAATTTTTTTGTTTTTCAGTTCTTTTCAATAACAGTAGTATTTAAAATAATGATAAGAAAGTTCATCAGCATTTAAAAGCTTATTTTTTTTTTTTTCTTTTTATTTTGTATTTTAATTTTTTATAAATATAAAATTTTTTATCATTAATTTTTATTTTTTTCTAAACAAAAATTATTATAATCAATTGACCAAAATATTAACAACTGGTTTTTGTTAGTATATACACTTTTAAAAGAAACAAAATTACTAAAAATAGAGGAACTATTTTATTTTTTATTTTTCTTATCATTTTATATAAGAATTGTGATAAATAAACGAATAATAATATAACAAGTGATAATAAAAGAATACTAATTATTTTCTCAAAATAATTAAAATTAATAATAGTAAAAAAATTTTAAATATATATATGATAACAATAAAATTATAATATTAATAATAATAAAGAGCGAACACAAATGACCGTATCATAAATTTACTTATTGCATTTTACTTCGGGTTTGATATTTTTTTTTTTTATATTGACATGCGTTTTATCAAAAATTATTTACCGAAAAAATAAAGATTCTATAATCAATGATTATATGTTAAAAAAAAAGCTAAATAAATCAACGAAAACGCACATCAAAATGAGGTATTTTTGTGCTGATAAAATAAGTTTTTTTTTGTTATCTAAATTTCATTTTTAGACTATGATTTATATTTTTTATTTTTTTTTTACTATTTGATAGTAAAAAAATAAATAAAGAAAGGAAATTTTTTCTATGAAATTGGCCTATTTTTTTTTTTGGAATGAAGAGTTGTATATTAATAAATTCAAATGAATATATCATGATTTGACAAAATGAAATAAAAAAAAAAAATCATATTATTAATGTGAGAAAAAATAAAAATAAACTATTGCTCTATTTCATAACTAATCGTTGGATGGTTTAGTATTAATATAGTTACAGCACCCCACATTAAAATCGTATACTTGAACGCCACTTTATAAAATCTAATTACATTAAAGCACAAAGATAAATATAGACCTACATGATTATGAAGTTTTTCTATTTCATTTGTTTTAATTTTGAATGTATATTTAAATAAACAATAAATATTTTCACGATAAAAAAAAAAAAATAGAAAAAAAAAAAAAAACGGAAAGCCCTGAGATTATTTCTTTGTACATGATGATGAATAATGAAAAAAAAATAAATGAAGATGATGATTTAATAGAGTAAATAAAATATATAAGAAAAAAGGTAAAAATTTATCAAGATCATCTGTCAAGTGGAACATCTTCCAATGGAGGTATATTACTAATTTGTTGAAAGCCATTTTTAAATATACCAACTCTACTTGTACCTGGTTTCGCTTGATCAAGTAATGCAATATTATCTTGTATATCACGTACCCATCTTGCTGTTTCATTACCCCAATGAAAACGTACTTGTGCTGGTGGTAAATAAAATTTTTTAATACCAGCATTACGTACCTTAACACCTTCCTCTGAATGATAAAATGATTTATCACAAAAATCTTGTTCTAAATATGATTCTAATTCAGCAACAATTTCAACAAATGATGGTCTATCTGTTGGATTCCAACTAAAACATCTTTCTTGTATACTTTCAAGTACTTCACATGGATTATCTTCAATTAAACATGGTTGTATTTTACCATGACGTAATATATAACTCATAACTTCTTCATGACTCATTCCTTGATATGGTAATGCAGCCATTGATTGTAATTCATAAATAACAATACCAAATGACCATACATCTGAATATGATGAAAATACACCATCAGATAAATTTTCTGGTGACATCCAACGTATTGGTAATGATTTATCATTACCAACTTTATAATAATCAGTCTCATAAATATCTCTTGCCAATCCAAAATCACCAATTTTAACAACAAGATTTTGTGATATCATACAATTACGTGCTGCTAAATCACGATGTACATATTTATGGGCTTCTAAATATGCCATACCATCTGATATTTCACCTGCCATTCTAACAAGTCTCAATTTATTTGGTCTCTTTGGTGTTTGACGTACACGACGTAAATAATTTTTTAAATCACCTTGTTCCATTAATTCCATAACAACATATGGTGGTGTACCATCTGATACAACACCAATTAATTTAACAAGATGATAAGTTGAAAATTTTTTCATAACTGATGCTTCATTTAAAAATAAATTTTTACTTTTTTCAGTACATGGTTCTGGTATTGTTTTAATAGCAACTTTAATATTATCATTTAAAATACCATGATAAACCATACCAAAATGTCCCATACCAATATTACCAGTTATTTTAATTTTTGATCTATCAATTTCCCAATGATCACGTAAATATTGGGTTTCAATATAATCTGGATTAACTGTTGCAATAAGACGTTCAGTTAGCTTTTTTTTTCTATAACTTTCATATAATTTATATGATAATATAAAACATATTGTAAATACAATTAATGCAAATATACCAATTAAAAATTCATAATTATTTACTTTTGGACCAGTTGTAAATTCATGTTGACGTGACCATTTACCATGACCACCAATTGACATTGATTTAACTCTAATATAATATGTACCTGGATTTAAATGATATAAATTATATTGTGTTACATTACCAGATATACATGCTGTTAGCTTTTTAGCTTTTTCAATATTTTTATTAATATATTCAATGACATATGCAACAATAATACCATTTGGATCAATTGGTTTCGTCCAATAAACAATTGTATGTGTATCTGATATAACTTTTGTATCAATATTATTAATATTATCAGCATCAATTATTTTTTTTGTTTTAGCATGTGTATATTGCCACATTGAACACATATTATATTCATCATCATCATTATTATTGTTATTATTATATTGTACACCACATGCTGTTATTGAAAATACATATGTTGATGAATGTTTTAAATTACTAATTATTGTTGATGAATGTGTGCTACTAACATTATCAATAATAATACGTTCTAATAATTTTATTGATTCACGTTTTTTAAATGTTTTTCTAATGCTTTTATTATCAATTATTTTTTTATTATTTATTGATGAATTTTTTAACCATGGATTTATATAAAAATTTTCTTTTTTACCACAATATTCAGTACCACCAATTGATGTTGTTGCTAATGTGCCATTTTTAAAACAACTAATATCCATACTTTTTGATATTACAATATTACTTGGTTGATTTGTATCTTTACAACAATTTTCTTTATTATTATTATTATTATTATTATTATCACTTGTTGTTGATGATGATGATGAAGATGATGGTAGTAATAATGGTAATTTTGTTAATGGTAAATTATCATAGAGCATATCACTTTCTCTGTCTGATGGTTCATATAAACAATAATCACGTTTTAATATTGTATCAACATCTTCATCTAAATATGCACCTTGAATTAAATAAGAACCAATTGGTCCATTTGGTACTAATGGTGGTTCCCATTGTATAACAATTTCATTTGAATTTGGTGAAAATGATATGACATTTATTGGTGGTGATGGACGTGATGGTTTTGTACGAAAATATATTATTTCTGATTGTCCAGTTGGACTTGGTAATGAATTATTATTTCTTGTTGATAATGTTTTAACATAAACAGCATATCTTGTCCATGGTTTTAAATTATCAATTTTTTTAGTTATTTTATTTAATGTACCATGTTGTTTTGATATATCAATATCAATAACATTCCATGTATTATTATTACCACATGAATTAACTTCATATGATATTGTTGGACTATCTGTTTGTATATAATTTAATAAATAACTTAATAAACTTTGTCCTTCACTTGGTTGATAAACATCCCATACAATATCTGTTGAATTTGACATTGTATTATTTGTTATTATTTTAATATTAACAATATCACATGCAACTTTTTCACCATTTGATTCTGGTTGTACTTCCATTTCTGTAAATTTTCCCATTTTTGATTTATAACCAAGTGCTTGAATTTTAGATAAACATAATTTTGGATTATAATGAAAAAAAAATCTACCAGCACGTATTTCAATTGTTTGATTATCAGAAAATAAACTTGATAAATTTGGATTATCAAGTACAACTAAACTTGCATTATTAATATCTAATTTTGTACCTTTTATTAATTTTAATTTTTTAAAAAAACTTAATGTTGTTATTGATGATGAATGTGTTACTTTAAGATATTCTGTTATTTCTTCAATTGTACCAAATGCCTCAGTTAATTCATTTATTATATTTGGATTACCATTACGTATTTGAAATTCAAGTGCACCATTAACAACAGTTGTACCACGAAATTTTTGTGCATCTGATATATGACGTATTATTGCACCATATATTATTTTACGACAATTACCAACACATTCACGACATGTTTTTTCATTATTTTCATTAATAGCATCTTCCCATCTATCTGGACACTGTGATATACATGATTTTTTAAATGGTCTCCATTTTTTATCCTCATCAGTTCTTATTCCATTGTTATTATTATTTATTTCTAAACATTCTTCTTTTGTAAGACAACGTCTTGATAAATATGTATATCTATGAAAATGAAAATTGATATTTAATATACATAAATATTTGTTACTATTGAGACAAAAATTAAATACTTACAAATTATCTGGACATTTTTCTACACATTTTTTATCAATTTCATAATTTTTACAAGTATAACAATCTGTATCATTTGGACCAAAACATTCACCAAGACATTGTGGATGACACGTTGATTTTTGATCAGTTTTTTGACATTTATTTGATGTCCAACAGTAACCACCTGGACAATGTGCACAGCCTGTAAATTATTAAAAACACCATTAACATTTAAATTTATTTAATAACAGGTTTTTTTTTTTCTTAAACATTTAGTTGATAAATATTAGGAATTTTATAATAAATAACAACTAATAGTTTTTTTTTTTTTTCGCTGATTTTTGTAAATGATAAGACACTATTTATTTTTTATTTCCCCACACCTACTTTGACCTTGTTTAAAGGATAAAATCAACAGTGAAATCTTCGTTGTTTAATATTATTGCTAATTTAAAATGTATATATATATATTGATGATATTGAAATGCAAATTTTATGACTATAACAAAATACGATATTATCGTTTTAAAAATCGAAAAATAAAAAGAATAAAAGAGGGATGATAATTATAATTTTAAAAAATGAATTTTAATCGATTATAAGTACGAGGTTAATGTTTATTTCTCTCTATAAATTGCACCTTCTCATGTACAGTCTTTGTAGCCGGTACAACTGGATCTTAAAGTTCATCTAAGACGGGTATGATGTACGGGTTCGTTGGCAAGTATACATACCAGCTGCCTTCCATGACCCGATTTTAAAAGTATATACGACTTTGAAACATCTTTTAAATATCAAAAGTTTTTTTTTTTATCATTGTCAATTAATTCATAAATTTTTTTTTAAACAATTAAAATAATTACCATCATTTAACAACATAAATTTATCGATTATTATTATCTTTAAAAATGATTAAATTATTCATTTTTTATTCCACTTTTTCAAGTAATAATTATCAACATTTTAAAACATAAATTTCATTTAATAATAAGAGTTAGTTATTATTTTTAAAATTATTATGTTGACAATTTAAGTTGATCAGTAAACTGTCAATTTATTAACACGATTATTATAATAAATTTGTAATCCAAAGGTTAATTTTTCTACAAATCTTTAAAGATTATGAATAAATGTGACGATTAATTCTCACAGTAATCCCTCGACAACTTGTGGATACCAATTATTATCCCGTTATTATATGTTTTTTTTTAAATTTTTTTATTTTATTTTTCTAAAAACAATGATTTATGCTATGATGTGTTATTTAATTTAATTTTATTTGGTGATTATTTTGATGTTAATATTTCAGTAGTAAAATTTTATAGTTATCCAGCTGTGTAAAGAGATTTATTAATCAGCTTTTGAACCCGGAAGTATAGACAATTGAATTTAAATCTATGATAAATGAAAAAATTATAATTTTAATATTTAATTTATTATGAAAAGAAATTATTAAACTAGATATCAGTAAAAATAAACAAATAATTATGAAAAACATACTTGGACATGAATCAGCTTTTTCAGCAAGCATAATATTATTTTGGATAAAATTTTCACCAGCAACGACAATTGAACTCCAATCCACAGTATTTGTATAACAAAGTGCTGTATTTTTTTCAATTCTTACACCACCTCGTGATATTCTTTTGAGTTTACTTAAACCAATCTGTTAAAAATTAATAAATTAATTAAAATAAGATAATTACAAGTCATCATAAATATTACAACTAATTACTAAGAAATAAAAATAATATTAAATAAAGTTATTTTAAATTGAAGTATATTGAGGTTTGACTTAATGGAAAAATAATAAAATTATATAGATTGTTGTCGAATTAAAAAACAAAGTTATGGTAATTGACTGTCTACTACTTGAGCTTATTAATATTTAATTCGTTTAAAATTATTAACAACAATTGACCTTATTAATTGACCTGTTGAGATCAAATAATTCAACCGAATGATAAGAAACACGCTGATTTTTGCGTGGGAATTATTAAAAAAAAAAAAGTCAACAACATTATATTTTATTAATTTTTATTAAATGTTATTAATTGACTAATTTATTTATATTTACCTCTTGTAAATTTTGCATTTCATAAACCATAAATGAATAATCAGCAAGTAACGTATGTCCATGAATAATTTCAAGATTTGGAAACATATTTCCAATACTTTTTAAATTACTAACACGATACAGCAATAAATATCCAGTTATTTCACGTAATTTTGGAAATGTTATATTATCAAATGCTGATGAGTCATTATTTTCAATAAGAACTATTTGTAAAAAACCCTCAATTATTCGACAGCCATATAGACTATCGAAAAATTTAACATCATTTCTAATGTCCATGTTGTTACATATTTCATCATCTTTCTTTTTTTTTGTTGATGATTTTTTACCACTATCATATTCAAATAATGATTGTCCTGATGTTCCAACACTTTCATTGTCATTGCTGCAAATAATAATAATTATTATTATATAACTATTGAAATAAAATAAAAAAATAGAAATAAAAATATTTAATTTAAAATAAATATCATGATATTTTACCTTGAATTTTGTATAGCACGTTTTTTTCTATTTTCATAAATATTTTTATCATCATCTTGATAAATACCTGGATCATAATTATTATCAGATAATTTTTTTTGATGATAATTTTGAATTTTATGAATATGTTGATTAAATTTTTGATAATTATCCTGGCCATGAACAATTAATAATTGTTGACAAATAATTATGAATATTGTCATTGTAGACATCAGCATCAGCTTCTGCATCGTCCTCATCTTGTCGATTCATGGACACAATTTTAACTTAATTTATTCACTGAGCACTGATGTTGCTTGTTGTCTCGTTCGTAACACTATATGTCTAACGAATGAGTAATATAGACTTTTGTCCTACCAACTAACTACAAAACTCTTTTACACTTGTATATATATTCTTGATTCTTTTACAGAATTTAACACCAACACTTGGATCTTTTGTTTTTTTTTTTTTTTTTTTTCACTTAGATATGACTATGCAATGAAACTCGTACAATAAGTCACGTAATTTTAATTCTTTTTCGTTATTTTTTTTTCCTTTTAAAATATCTCTAACAATATTTTTTATATTTTTATTTAAAAGCTTCCTCTTTTTTGTAGCTCTTTTTTCCTTATATATAAGTATTTTTAACACAATTGTTGTGTGACTTATGAATAAATTTATTTTTATAAATTTTCATACACAAAATATGCAATTTTACTAAAAATAGTATCGTTATTTATTGATTCAACACAACACACTGGCACTGGGTTAAATTATCATTGAATATTAAATGTTTTCATTGACATAATTTTTTACAATTCCATTCGATGTTTATTCACTTTTCTGCAATAATACAAACAAAACAATTATTAGTATTTAAAAATTAAATATTAATTTTATTTATTATTTAGATTTTATATCTATTTCAATGAGGAAATTTTTTATATATTTTTTTTTTTCATATATCTGTGGGAACTATGCTCACTACACATTCACTTCCGTTATTGTATCAGTTTAAAATTCGTTCATTCATAATTTCTTGCGATAACAAGCAACTTATATACCAATACCAGTGCACATAGATTGAAAAATAAATTAAACATATATTTTTTAAAATAAAGAGACCGAAACTTGCAATCCTAGTTTTTTTATAATATATTTTTTTGAGCCTTTTATATGTTTATTATGAATTTTTTTTTAAATTTCTAACAAACTTTACGGTTTGTTCTCTTCTTCTTCTTCTTCGACTTGTTCCGCACATATATTTTTCAAGTTATTTGATTTTTTTTTTTTTTTTTAAACGATTTATATTCTCATTTATTTTATTTTTTTTCTTTTCCGAGGCTAACTTCCCTTTCCAACAAAAATTAGCTGATAGACGTTGCCATACAAACTATCACGAGGCAAACATGTACAATATATTTTTTTATTTTTCATGATTTATCTGTACTAGATATAAGTTTAAACTATATTATAAAATTATTATAAATGAATTATGTCTCATTAAAATTATCAATATAATCATGAAGAACAATAAACTATGATTTTTAATTTATTTACTTGTTTACAAAATAAAATTATATTATCTTTTATACTTTAAGTGATAAAAAAACTAAAAAATTTTCAATGAATCACAAAGCTTCCGTAGTTTATTATTTTTAATCACTAACTATAATAAAATTTATATATTTTTTTCAAATTTTAAATACAATTTAAAGTGATAAAAACACAAAACTTCCGGACTATATATGATTTTTAATCACTGATTATAATAAAAGCTACATTTTTTAATTTTACACATCATTTAATATGATAAACACTGAGATTAATTATGTTAATAAAAAATAATCTAAAAAAAGAAATTTAATATTTGAAAATAAAATTAAATAAAGCTAACCAAGCATGAGCTTTGTTATTTTTTTAATTTTTACTAATTAATATCATTCATCATGTGAGAACAAAAAAAGAAAAAAAAAAATTCTACACTTGAACTTGATGAAAGGGAAACAACAAATAATTACAACAACAATAACAATAATAATTTATAAGTGATGATTAGATATATTTAATTAATCTTGTGTATCATCAAATGAAAAAAAAATAAAAATAAATAACATAAATACAGGTCATGAGAACGGAAATGATTGAGGAGGATTAAGATGTTAAGAAAACTCACACTACGCAATGACTTGTAAAATCGACAACAAATAAAAAATATAAAAAAAAATGATTTGTGGAAAAAAAAAGATCATAAATACAGTGTATTTATTAAAATTATTATGAGAAAAATTATAGATAAACTCGTTCAACTATTTTATATTTTTTTATAAATTCAATGAAAAAAAATCATTGATAATTTGGATGGAGTGTCTTGGTGTTTCTTGAAAAGTAATAATATGCCCACGCGTTCATGGTGAATGAACACACAAAATCCAAATGGAGAAATTCAAGAAAAAAAAGTAAAAAAGTAAAAGGGAAATACCATCGAGCCAACAAAGTATACTTCTTCTTTTTTCCTGGTCTTCATACAACGTGACAAAATAAAAAAAGGGGTAATCGACCGATTTGGATCCAAAGTCTCATCCTCAGATCTCTTTCAACTTGAAGCTATTATTATTATTTTATTTGTCAATGATTTTTCTTTAATTTAAATTTATTTGTGACCCATAAAAACATACTGCAAGAAATATACCCAAACAACATTGTATCATGATTTTTATTTTATTTTTAAAATACTTTAGAGATAAAAAAAAAATAAATATACAGTACTGATAATATTCGTAAACACGTGTTATTTATAGTCTATATAATTTTATATATATATATTTGTTTTTTTTTTTTTTTTCGCCAGAAATTCTTAGTCAAGTGCGTTTTTAATGTCACCACAATAAAATGCCAATAAAAAACAATTTCAAGATTACATTATAGTACTAAACAAATGAATAATAAAAATGTAAATAATTATAAATGTTATTTATTTATTTATATTTTTAATATTTTATATAAATAAATAATTGTAAGAAATATTTCATTTAGAATTTTTATATATTTAATGAGTTCATTAATTTTAAAAATATTTCGTTTAGAATTTTAGCAAAGCTAATCATCAATTAATAATGCGATATTATTTCTTTACTTGACAACTCAATTTTTATATTTTTTTTTCCTTGTTTTATAATTTTTTTACAAGTCACTAAACTCAACAACTTGCCTTCACTTCGACATAAACAAAGCTATAATAATGGCGTTACAGCCGGAAGAAGCGGTGAAGAATAAAGTACAAAAAAAAAAAAAAAAGAGTTATTGAAAGTAAAATAATAAGAAAATAAAAAAAAAGGAAGATTCATAAAAAAAAAAAAAAAAGGAGTATTTGAAACTACGTTATTTTCTGTTGACGCGTAGCGCCACGCAATATAAAAGTATGAGAAACCGGCAAATTTTGGTCGTAGAATAAAACGACAAAAAATAATAATAATAAAAATTAAAAAACATGAGAAAAGTTGAGCAATATACTGTACATACAATATAGAAAGAGATGATGATAAAAGTAAATGCGTAGGACGGGCAAGAAGACCGAAAACGAACGAAAAAAAAAATAAAAAAAAATGTGCGTCCCGGTGTTTTTGTGTTTGTTGTGAACGCCCGGATGGAAAAGGTCGGTATTGCAGTGAGGCCTGGTATGCGTAAAAAAAAAAAAAAAAAAAAAAAGAGACATAAAAGAGCCAAATGAAAAACATTAAACTATGTGTCCGACATTTGTGTCACAAACATTTTCACATCACACACAAGTACACCCAACAACAATTTTATGGCTAATTTTGTTTTTTTTTATTATTATTAAAAACCAACACACATAAAACAATTGTCAAAATCAAAAAAAAAAAAAAAAATACAATAACAGTACATTTGTAAACAAAAAAAAAATATAAACAAACATGATTTTTAAATTATGTCAACAGAGTTATTTAATTTCATTAAAGCCCATAAATTTTTGCTGACGAAATTAATAACAACTCCATAAAAATACTTTAGTTTTTTAAATTTTTTTTACTCCAAAAAAAAAATAATACTAACAAACATAATAAAAAATATATAAGTCGATTAAACTTGCTTTTTGTAAACAATAAAACACTTGTAAAATTCACAGTATAATCACAATCACAATGAAAAAAAAAAAAAAAAGCATTAAATCAAAAATTTTCCATGAAATTGATAATATAATAACTTCACTTGAAAATTAAATAAACAATAATATATTACTGTTGTTAAATGTAGACACAAATAAAATTGACCGTTGTATGGATTGACTAAAGTATAAGAGAAGCAGGTTGTCGTATATAAACGTGAAAACATACGCTGGAATTTCGATTATTTTAAAACTACCAACGACTCACGATGCATGTACATGTATACTGGGGCTCGTGGCGCACATGCCAGCTCAAAGTATCGTAAAACTCACGCAGCCTGTCGCCAAGATAAAAAAGAGAATGAGGGAGAATTTAAGGAGAAGGGAAAATAAAAAAAAAAATAAATTCATATATAGATAAAGAAAAGCGAGAGATACCAACATATACATACGCAAATACATATATATATATTTATCATCTTTTTCTGTTGAGACTTGAGTTACTATACACACTCAATAAAATGTATGCTCACTTGTATCATCCCCTCTCCCACGACCTATTCAAAATATATAAATGTTTTTGTTATAATATAAGCTGAATAGAATAAAAAAAACAATATATATTTTTTATGATATTGGGACCCTGAAACGCAAAAGCACGCAAAAGAATGACGCGTGCCAAAACTTAGGGTGATTTTTTTGTCTTTAATCACCATATAGTATAAAATACGAAGGTTTTTTTTTTATTTAAAAAATAAAAAAAAAAATTGTCTCAGACAGTGCTGAGGTTAGTCTACTCCAGTATACTCTCCCGGTCGATTCACGGCCGGCGCGAGTCGCGAGTTTACGAGACACCCCTCCTTTTTATTTTATTTTTATTTTACCGCCCTGCAATACGTCATGAAGCAAAATATACACATGTATAATTTTTATATATATATTATTTAATATTAATACACACACATGGTTATTTAATTTTTTTTTTTTTTTAATTTTCACGTAGATGTATGTAGTTGTTAGATGAGGGGGCTTGATGAAAATAAGAGGGAGTTATATATGTAAGAGGGGATATAAATACTGTATAAAAAGGAAAAAAAAATAAAAAGGGGGGAATAACCCCGCTGACGGAAAGTACGCGTGGCCTCTGCTTTTTTTTTTTTTTCAATAACAATAACAACAACAACAACAACAATACTGTATTTAAGATAGACAAAATTCCATTGTAATTAAATTAAAAAAAATTAATTAATTTATAAAATTAAATGAAAAATTGATAATGGTAAATTTGATAATTTTTATATAAAAAAAAAATAATTTTATTTGACGGTTAAATTAGGGGAAAAAGATGAATAGAATTTAGGGAAGAAAAAATTGATAATAATAATAATAAAAATGCAACACAATATGATGCACTGATGGGTGTAAAATGTGGATTTATTTACGATGAGACGCAAAAGCCAAAAGAAGACTAAAATATATATATGGAAAATAATATAGTATAGGTATATAGCCATCGCCGAGAGAGCTGCCGTATATTGCGTAGTAAATGCTTGAATGGATTACGTCATTCTGGCGGTTTCACGTCGTCGTCGTCGTCTTCGTCGGCCGCGGCACCACCATGCTATGTTTACAAGACGGTCCTCCATTACATTTACGATACTACTCTGATACCGACACAATGTTTGTTTATTATTATTTTTTTTATTTTGCAAAAGATTATATTTCATTTATTATTGTCTTACAATCACGTGGCGATTATGATTAATATATTTATTTATTTTTTTTTAAATTTTTTTCATTATAGAACCGATTGAATTTAGATTTTAAGAGTATAGAGATAATTTTTGCGAGGTAGAGGGATGATTTTATTGACTTTTGGCGAGTGCCAATGTTATGGTAGGGAGAAGAAATGAAATTTCTTCTTTTTTAGGGATGCTTAGACGCTAAAGACGCTTACAATATTGTCTGACGCAAAAAAAACTTGTCAGTTAGGATATTTGATATTATAACACTGTTGTAATTTTAAATATAAACTTTTTTTTTAATCACAAAATATATCTTACACTGTTTTTTAGAACACACTTGTTTATTTTTTTTTTTTTATCAACTAATATTTATATAAATTAAAAATAAAAAAAAAACAAAAATTAAAAATAATATTATTGTTATTATTTTAATTAATAAGTTGAAATATTTATAGACACTATAAAATTTAAATTTTTATTCAATTTATTTGTTATTGCGCAGTTGATGTATATTCAATGATTTTTTAACGACACATCTACCCCAGATGATATTTCCGATCGAACTGAATTTCACTAAATATTATATGAAATACAAACTTTAGGGCGTGCGTGACCAGAGGGCTTAACTCCCTCTCACCCTCCTGATGAACATCGCCCTCTTGTTTTCCTCAACAGTACGCACACATGCGCACCAACATTGTGTATTTTATTTTTTTTTTAAATTTTATTTTATTTGTCTATTTTTTTTTGTTTAGTTTAGTTTCCCTTAGATATTTCTTTGCTTTCGTTTCTTGAGATAATACAGAAACATGGCCCTGGCCCTAACATCACCAAAAAAAAATCTATTGTAATTTCGTTTTGATACTCTTCTCACATAAACCAAAAAATAAAAGATAATAGAAAAAAAAAAAAAAGAAATAAAAATTCTTTCAAATATGTTTTTCCGCTTTATGTGTCTTTCTCTTTTTTTTTTTTCATGCTTTCATTTTAATTTTATATACCTAAAAATTTGTTGGTCCATTTTACAGGTTTTATACCTGCATCATACTTTCTTTATAAAAATTTTTTTCTTTCTTTTCCTTTCTTCAACGAATATTTTATTTTAAAAATAAAATATTTTCATATTTTCATGTAGGAATTTTATAAATTAATAATCTATTGATTAGTAGTTCCAATAGTTGTCCAATAAAACGACATTATGAAGCGTCTTACAAGTTACAACCTTCATTTTTAGTATAAAAAAAAATAATTGAGAATATTTTCTCACCATGTTTTATGTCTTATGTTTTTTTAATACATGTTTCTTAAATTTGGAGTTGAAACGTTATTTGGATAATAATTTATGAGAGTGTACTAGTCAAATCCAATGAGTTTAAAAATTATACGGTGTAATGTTGTTGACGAGCATGAATAAACAATATTGTTTGTCGATGATTAAATCATATATATACGCGAATAACGAGATGCGCACGTCGCGTTATACGAATAAACACTGGACGACGATCCAAGTCAGCTGGTACCAATGCAAAACATAAGCGTAGCATAACCGGGACCTAAATGCCATTTAATTAGATGAAATTTTCAAATAGTTATTGAAATTTAACAATAAATTCCTTATTTTTTTTTCAAATAATTTTTTAGTTAAATTTTTGAAAAATATGATTTAAACTTTAATTAGTGTAAATTTTTATTATCTAGATGTGAAATAGTTGATGGAAAAAAAAAATAGAGTAATTTTACTAAGGTAGATAAAAGATTCCATTAAACACTAATGATTTATATATTTTTTTTCATCTAGAATATGTTTAAAAGTTTTTTTTTTTCTTCAAGAAACAAAACTCAAACTACCCTAATATTTCCAAGAAAAATAATAAAATATAATCTCTTTATTTCTATGATAATTTATGTAGTATTCCTAAATAAATATAAGCCCAATTTCTCGGAAAAAAATTTTCTTTTTTTTGTATTTTACGAAAAAATTCCAACCTACAATGCAGAGATCTTTTTAGCCATCAATTCAGTAGATATAAAAGTATTTTTTTTTTTCATCCAATGTCATAAATTTCTTACTTATCAAATGGGAAAATAAAAAATTTAGTTTGTATATGGAAAATCATAAGCGTTGTAGTCACTTTATTTTAAAAAAAAAATTTAAAAACTACTTGCTTTGTCTTTTTTATCAAATTTCATTAAAAACTTTTCGATGAAAAAAATTTACGTCCATGTCTTTAAATTTTTTTTCATAATATCTTTATACTTGCTTATATCGTAACAATGAATATCAGTTTTTAAATTGTCTGATGATTAATTTAATTGTCTGTAATAAGCACCTTTAGAAAATTATTTAAAAAAAAAAAAAATCAACCCTGCTATTATATACATATTTATCTTTCGATCGTGACATGATGGTTTTTATAAACTCTCTTTTGTTCAAATTTCGCATCGACTAATTTTTTTTATTACCTGTAATACAGAAAGAAACGCATATTCTATATATAGGAAATAAAAAAAAAAGTATATAAAAGTTAAAAAAAACCCTTGCTAATGTTTTTGCAAAGATTATTGTTATATTTATGTTTTTTTTTTTTTGATAATAAAATGAGTAACCAACGAAACATAGTAAATTGATATGTCGTTGTTGATGATTATGATTATCAATGACCCAACATTTAACACAATAACAATTATAAAATAAATTATATCGAATTTCATTTAAACTGTGTCATTTGTGGGCATTGTTATGTATACAAATAAAATATATAAATATACATACGACCAACTTTTGATTGTACATTATCCGAGGTCTGGAACGAAATCTAAAAACAATCACAGGTCAGTGTTTTTCGAAGAAATTGAATAAAACTAAAAATAAATATATTGAAAATAATATAATTATATACACTTGGTGACTTTTAATATTTGGGTCGAGTTTTATTTTTCTCGGATGTGATAAATATCACATTATAATTTTATTTTATCAATATTATCCGCAAGCAAATGTTATTGACTCAGCAGGTTTACTTTGAAACTAATATCCATTTAACAAAATATTTTTTATTTATATAAAATATAACACGCACATAAGTATTTGCAATCAATTTCAATATTTAAAAAAAAGAAATTATAATTTATTTAATATATCTGCAATTATAAATCACGTTTTATTTAAATTTCAAATAAATCGCATTTCTTATACGAGTGTCATTACGTTAATATCATTTTCACATTTAATTCTATAAATTTATATTTTACCACTGATAAAAATTATAAGAAATGTTGAATTATAAGCTTGTTATATATTTATAAAATTTATTTAAAAAATTTTTAACATAATTTTATTTGGTTGTCAACGATTCAGCAACCATAACTGATTAAAAAATTTATTGATAAAAATATACAACTCATCTGAAATAAAATAATCTTATCATAATTGAATTTAAAATATTTTTTTTTCAAATAATCAATTTCTATTATAGGTAATTTAATATTATTACTATTTTCAAATAATATTATCATTTGAAGTGTAATAAAATCTTAAACTTTACACAAATGCAAACTACACTGTTAAAAATAAACGGAAATTTCCAACATGTTTCGTGTACATTTTGATGTAAAATTACATTTTTTGTGCTGTAAACTACAATTCATGCACAATCCTGTAAATTTACAGTGAAAAAAATAGAATTTTAATGTAAATTTACATCACAAATCAACTACTGTAGTGTAAATTTGAAATATTATGTGTATTACTACAACTTTACTGTACATTTAGAAAAAAAAACATGGAATTTCATGCACATTTCAAGTACGTTATGCACTAAAATTCCAGTACTGAACGTAAAATTTCAAGTTTGGGTACTGTAATTTTAAATCATGCATGATATTTTTTATCCCGGGCTGTCCTGTAATTTTCAAGTAAGATGCTAGGATTTTAATGCACAGTACTAGAAAACCATTTCCAATACTGTACAGTAATTTTAATCTAAGACGCTAAGTTTCCTTAATCTCTCAACAAAAAAAACTTCATTTTACAAGTCACCCCGATGGTGCAGTGGTTGAGCGCTCGGTTTTAGAATCAGTTAGATAGTTAGGCATGTAGGTTCGAGTCCTCTTAGAGTCATTTCCATTAATTTACTATGTCACAAAAATTGTTATGTAAACGCTCCACAAATTTTTTTGGAAAATAAGTCCATGCAAATTTTTAGCATTTTACTCGAAAATTACACTACAATAGTAGAAATGGTTTTCCGGTACTGTGCAGTAAAATCCCAGCGTCATACTGGAAAATTACACTACAGTAGTGGAAATATTTTTTCTAACTGTGCATTAAAATCCCAGCATCTTACTCGAAAATTACACTACAGTAGTGGAAATGATTTTCTTGTACCATGTACAAGAAAACGAGTTAGTGTACATGTACTTGTACAACTGCTCCCTGTACATGTACAGTAAACTTCGGACTGACATTTTTAACAGTGTACAAAAAAAATAAAAAATTATAATCTTTAATCTGTAGTCCTGTAACTGGTCTAGTACTGTTGGACTAATAAATTAAATAAATAAATAACAACTTCGAAACGGTCATACAAAATAAAAAAAGTAAGCGAGTTAAAAAAAAAAGAAAGATATAACGACATGGGGCAAGTGTGAGTTGAAGCGGGTCTTTGGAATGCAACTTCACCGGTTTTTTTGTTTGTATCTCCTTTTTAAAAAGATTGTTGATATTTATTTATCACACACATAACTTCAGCATCAGAAGTTAACATGAAGCCTTTCAAGAATGTAATTATCTGTATGTATTTATAAGCATTCATTTACAAATTTGATCATTAACTTGAAATAGTACATTAGTATATGTAAAATTAATTATAATAATCATTTTACATTTTGTAATTTATACATTATAAATTATACTCATTAAAATAATGTTAAAAATATATTTTTATTTTACAAACTTGTAGTCAAAATTTTCCATTGATTTTATGTAATTTTTTTTCATGAAATTTATTTATTTTAAATACGTTATCGCAAATCAATTATAAAAATATGTTTATTTTATTAATATTACAAACTGAGTTGGTTGACATGTTTATAATTTTATTCTTTGTATATAATTTAAATCCATTTAAGACCAGTTTAAAGATTTAATTTGCAAGTATTTTATCTTTGATGAATATCAATATTAAAATAACATAATCATCAGTATCAAATTGCTAGTGAATGGCAATATTATTATGTCTATATGTGTGATGGGTTTATATAGCACACGTCATGTCATGTTAGATGTACTTTGAATCACCGGTTGATGTATAGCGTTTCCTCTGTTGTTTTCTACAAATGTAGTCTAATTGTATCTTCAAAATATATATATAGCAAAACAGTAAAATTTCCATGGCAACGTGTACATATAGGTATATGAAATAAACAGGAGAACCATGTCCCGTAATTATTCCTCAATTATTGTTGCCAACACGTATACATACACCAATTGTCGAACAATGTTGATTGGTCAATGTTGTTATGTGTATATAGCTTTATGTTCATCTATTGAAAATATATACCATACAGGCTATTAGGTCCCTCGTGTGCTACGATGAGCTTCACATATATAGCTTTTTAATGTTGAAAATTGCAGAACAAATAGATTCACGTACACACTGTGTGGACAATATAGACATTAGGGATTTATCAATTCAATCACAAAACATTCATTCAGGTAGATTTACTCTATAATCTCAAATCCAACACATAATAAAAATTAAATTCAATTTAAAAATCTATATCGTTTAATGAATTTATTAAGCAATAAATTTTTGCTGCTCCACTATTGTTTATTATTGACAATTGAAAACACAAAAAAAAAAAAAAAAATTATTTTTTAAAAATTTTTTTAACATGTTTAACACAATATTTTAAGTTTATAAAATAATTGCAAAGTGTTTAAGAGACTAGATGCTCTACTAGGACAATTTTACCCGGGTACATAAGTTCCCGGCTAGCTCAGTCGGTAGAGCATGAGACTCTTAATCTCAGGGTCGTGGGTTCGAGCCCCACGTTGGGAGTAATACTTTTTGCAATTTATTAATAATAAATTCATTGTTGATAAAATTCATTAAGGTTGAAAGTAATTAGAATTTCCAACTATACGATTTTTGAATTTTTGGTTCCTTATGAAAGCAAGAATAATAATCTATTTTGTTGATTTTTTTTCAAAATTTTGTCCCGTGATTTTTTTTAGATAATTAATATCAAAGTTGTCATCAAAATTTTCTATCATTAGCGGTCATTCTCTTTCTTGTATTCGTCGTGCTGTCTCATGTTTCTTGGCTATGGTAGTTGTGTGTGTCTATCCAGATAGACTACATACACACATACTACCAAGAACCTGCCAGTATAGTGAATATATTTTGGACAGAGGGGCACTGAAAATATTTTTTATAACCATATGTAGATGCGCACCCTCTTAGGCCCAAGCTTCGTCCACCGATGCGATTTACTTACATTAAGGTTGCCCATAAATCGCATGATCGGGTGACTTTTTGGGTTCTATTCGACAGTCGACTAATCAGAAGAAGAAAAGGAAAAAAAGTAGAGAGGGATCATTAGAGGTGGGGATACCCTCAGGCTCCCGCCAATCAAAGAACGCACCTCATAGGCTCATAGGTGATGATTTGTGACTTGTGAGTTTAGGTGAGTTCAGAACAATTAGTTGCAATTAGTGAATGTGAATCTGTGGCCAATGCTAGTTTTCTTGGTTATTTTTGGAATAAAATATAAAGCCTAAAATTTATAATCTTTTTCATTATAATAAACGTATATTGAGATAAAAAAATATCCAACAAAAAGTTGTATTTATAATGATTATAATGGAAGACGGAGCTGCTATTATGCGTCGGTTGAGTGAGGTTTCTAAAAAACATGTGCTTAGTTCGTTAAACGGGGTAGATTTATCAAAAAAATATATAGATGCAAAGGAAGCTTCAACAACACAATTTAAAACAAAAAAGGTCAGTCTAAAATATAATTGCAGTCAAAATCACTGAAATATAGTGTCGCCAACTCGCCAGAGATAGCAACATATTGGTGTATTTCCCTCTCACTCACACATGGCACATCAAATCTTGTACAGTCAACGTCAAAACAAACTAGCAAACTAGTCATACACGATATAAAAGTTACAATACTTTTCAGTCTAGTCTCAACCAACTTTAGTTGACGTGACTGTACCGACAAGGACAAGAATACACCAATTTCGTTTCTCTCTCGGCGACACTTTTGACGCGAGAGTTCGGCTTCCAGTTTTATTATATTTCAGTTGTCAAAACATGCTCGTACATTCAATATTGCATTATTGTTATTATAAATTTAAATATATTATTTATTTTTTTTAGTTATGTGATTTTCATTCCATTCTCAAAGATGCAGTAACACTTGTGCCATTTCGTGATTATTGCCTGGCTGAAGCATTAACGTATGTGCCAATATGTGAAAGACCAAAAATTGCATTGGGTATGATATTAAAAATACAATATCAATTTTATTTGATTTAAAAATTATTTAACAATCGATAATTAATAGATTTGTATTTATTTTATTTTTTAGTATGCAAAAAATGGAAAAGTATCCTTGATGTTTCTTGGTTTATAGTCAAAAAACTTGAATTAATTTATTGGCGATATGATGAGTATCCAAGTTGTTTGGCTAAATATCCAACAAGCGATGGAGGATTCTGTCTTATAAAGTCACTGCTTAATAAATGTGGTCGTTATTTAACAACATTAGACTTGACAGCTTATGATAATTGTAAGATAGTGCCAGTTATCAATGAATTGTGTCCAAACCTTGTAACACTTCGCTTGAGATTCACCAACATGGACCAAGCAATATTAGCCAATACATTCACACGTCTATCCAAACTAAAATCGTTAACAATTATATTTCAAAATATAAAGACTTTTCAGTTGTTATCCGTTGTTGCTTTAATGAATTCATTGAAGAACGTTGCTAATACATTGACTGATTTAAGTCTTTTGAGATGGACTGATGAAATAATCCCCACCACTGATTTTACAAAAGTAATAAATGATGTAAGTTACAACTTTATATTTATTACGAAATAAAAATGAGAATGTATATTCTTTTTATTTTTTACATCTTTACAATATATATATATATAATTTCTTTTGCAGGTGATTCGTGACTTGACGGCTCTGAAAAGTTTGGAAGTTTCTGGTATAGGAATTGCTTCAGATTTATACTCTTATCTGAAAGACAATGGAATTTTCTATACTAACCACACTTTACATTTTGTAAAAACTCTTCCTGTATCAGATCCATTCATAAATATCAAGAAATTGAAAATGCTGGAATGCAGCATAACAGATAATGAATTGTATACTATTGCCAATTCTTTCAAGCACTTATTATTATTGCAGATAAATAGTCGCCAAGGAACCGATAATGGTGTAGTAGCACTTTCAAAGATGAATAATTTACAATATGTACTTATTGACGGCTTGACTAATATCACTGATTCTTCAGTCAAACTGCTGAAAAACCTGATAACATTAGGCTTACCATGCAGCAATAAAGTTACTGATGATTCAGTCTTAACAGTTCTTGAAAATTCACCAAACATGAATGCGCTCGCTGTTTACGGCGTAAATGTAACTGCTAAGCTCGTAAAAAAAGCAGCAGCAATATTAGAAAAACGAGAAAAACGTCTCGTCTTATATGTTTTATATATGCCAGATTTACAACAATATGAATCACCATATCTTGAATTGCGTTTCTATCAGAAATTAAACGGAAAAACAATGATACATATCGGTACAAGTGCCTACGCAAAAGCACAAATCTCATAATCGCCGGTTTTTTCATTTGGCACTGGTTTCGAAATGTACTATTTAGATTTTGAAATATAACGCGAAATATCATTAATTAAATATATTAATCATACATTAAGAATAAAAAAAATCAATTGCATAACTCTATGGTTCTATAATTTCATGATAAGCCTTATCAATTTTCAAATATTTATATTATATATAATATGATATATATATTTTGAAAATAATTTAAAAAAAAGAAAATTAGATAATTGACAAATAGTTTTTGTATTTATAACAACTGTTTGCAATTAGAATAATAGACCTAGAAATAATATTGTACTCGATAAAATTTGAATTAAAAATAAAAGTAAATAAACAATAATAAAAAAGTTAACCCTTGATTTTATTAAAAAAAAAAAAAACTATAAAACTATACTAGTAACGAGGTTTTAAATAATCTTCAATATATATTTTAAGCATCAATTATTTATAATCAATTTTCATTATCAAGAAACTCTTTAAATTATATTTTTTAATCCAATTTTTAATACATAATTTAAAAATAAATAAGATTAGTAGTTATAATCAATTAATAATTTTTTATTTATATTGTAGATGCATGGATAGAGTCATCAAATTTTTTTGTATTTATTACTCGAGATAAAATTTTAATAGAAGAAATTTAAATAGATGATTCGTTAAATTTCGTCTGTCTTTGTGACAAATCAACAGATGTCAATGATATTATAGTGAATTTTTCATCCCTTATATTTTTAACTTTAATTAAATTTCAAAATATATTTATCAGTTTTTCAATACGTTGGGGGTTGGCATGTATTTTTGTTTTTAAATTTTAATTTTATTTTTATTGTTTTGGCCTGGGGGTGAAAAGTATATACTAGATAAAATGAGATGATATTTGATGCGCAAGTCCTCGTGTAGGCTCGTATACGTATATATATATAATAACAATATATTTTTAGTGTGTCTATGGCAAAAGTTATTTTATCCTCTTCATTTTGCCTGGTGCACATACACTCTGCACGTTTTCAATTATGAAATTTACTCGAGGTTAAATTAACTAACGTTACACACGACTCACTAGAGCGTTACCTGAATTTATTTGTTATTATTTTATTTTTTAATGATTTTTTAAAAAAAGATTCTGTTTTTTTTTTAAATATATATTTTTTTTACTATTTTGTTCGTTGTTTCGTAGATGCAATTAAAAATTTTGCTCTTCTCTAGTTTCGTTTCATTAACGCTTCAGGGTAATGTTTTTTTTTGTTTTTATTCTACCTCAGTTTATTTTTATCATTTTTTTTATTCTTGTTTTACATTTAATTGTTTTCATTTTATTGTTTTTTTTTTTTTTTCTGAAAGAAGTATGAATTTTAAGCTTTCGCAAAAATACTTAGGACAATTTGGTATTAACATAATAATAAGTTTTCGATGTGCTTCGTTAATTTTTTAAAATAAGGTCAAATGAACTCAATGACATTTGAATATTCATGATTGTCTTTTGTACTTTACATCTACAAAAAAAAAAAAAACTAAACATGACTGATATTTTTTAAAAAAAGCACATTGTTTTTAAATTATTTTGACTTTTTTTTTTTTTTTTTATGTATAAACATCCTTTATAAGATAATAATTTGAAAGTTTTTTTTTAATTTTATTTTATACTTTTGACCTTGGTTTATTTTCTTTTTTATATTTTATATTTTTATTATGAAATGTTCCAAATTTTTTTCGTTCGATCTCATCTGGCTGGTGCCAGAATGTCGCGACAAATAGTCGCCTTTACTACTTTGCCACAAAATTATTTTCATCCCTTGTTCACATAAACAAAACTTGAATAAAAAATACATTAGTATTGCATCAATTTGATATATGTAAAAAAATTTCAATATTTATTTTTTTTGTTTGTTGAAAATTATAAAAGTTAAAAAAAAGTCTCAGAAAAACTTTTTTCAGAGTTTAGAGTGAGGCTTTGATTCTCTTCCATTCTTTTCTCATTATATATGTGTTTTTTTTTTTGAACTTAGCTTTTGTTATACTTAAACATCACCGCAATTCTCGAGGTTTTTTTTTTTTTTTTTATCTTATCCATCAACCGACGATGAGGAGCCTAAAAAACGAGAAGAAATGTTATTTTTTTTTCTCTCATTTCACTCAATTTCAACATCCTCATACCAATGGCATCGTCGATTTGCTCAACGCGATATTTAACTGTCCTAAATCTTTTTTTTTTTTTTGTCTTTTCTTTTATTCTTATTTTGCTATCTTCTATCATGACAATTTCTCGTGCTCAACGACTTACTTTTGTGGATTTTTCTGGGGCTACATAATTACGACCTATCCAACCACCAGATGCGAATAATGGAAAAATAAATTTTACAAAAAAAAAATATATATAAAATTGTAAAAATTCGACAATGGTTGGTTAGACTTATCTTTACGTTTAAATAAAAGCTCAAAGCATGTAAGATGCTTACTGGATAAGAAAAACATTTGAGATAACAGAAAAAAAAAATAAAAGAAATATAAAAATGAGCTGAGAAGAAAATATATATATATCAATATAAAATTTGTAGGGCGTTGTTGTAAAAACTTTTGAAAGGTGCAAAAGAAAAGGAAAAAAAAATGAACAAAGCACAAAACAAAGTTAAAACATAGTAGTGAAAAATCATAAATCAAAAAATATTAACCAATAAAAATCTAATATATCAGATGAATCACCATGAAAATAGATAACACGTATTTTATATTTTTAACTATATTTTTCAATAAATATTTGATAAATATATATTTATATTTTTTTATATCCTCGTGTTCTATATTTTTTTTTACTTTTTCTCATGTATATATCTATAGTTATTTTTCATTCTTGTTTATGAGTCAAGCCATTAGATATTACTTTTATATATATTGTTACTGCAGACGTCCTTTTATATTTTTTTATTGTCCTTTTGTATATGTTTTCATAACTTGTATACACCTAAAATTAAAAAATATATTTTACCCTTCAAATATTAATTAATCATCATAATAATTCATACAATTTTTCACCTTTAATAATTACGAATGAAAAAGCTTTTATCAGTACTTTTTTCTCGCTGAAAGCTTTGCAGATAAAAGTTGAAAATAAAAAATAAAATATCATTACTATTATATATATTTTTGAGTGAAAAAAAAGTGTTAATATTAATAACAAAATTGTTCGATAAAAAAAAAAAAAAAAAACAATTTTAATGTCCCATAATATTAATTTTAAAAAATACTTGAAAAACTTTTTCGTCATTTTTAGTAACCGGTGCTTTTTGTGACGAACATGTTGTACCATAATCACCGTCTGTTAAAAATGAAAAAAAATTTTTTTTAATTGAATTAAAATTTCAAATATCGTATAATATAAATGTAGATAAAATTTTATAAAGTTTAAAAACTTTTTTTTTTGGTATTTAAAGTTGTAAGCTTTTTAAGCTGTGAGTTGTTTATTCATTTTATTAATTCATTTAACACTCGTTATATCTCGACAAAATTTTCTTATTTAATTTAATATTTATTATGTTTATACAATTATCAATTAAAACAAATTTTTATTTATTTATTTTTCATTAATTATTTATAAAATTTCATTCATTATTTATGACTGATTGTACATTTTTAATTTATCACAAATTTAACAGATGGCGTTGTACTTTTCCCGCTCGTGCAATCGAATTTATTTGTATTTTTTTTTTTTCGATATATATATCTAGATGTATAAGAAATATAGGAAACTATGTCGCGTCGCGTTGCGCAGCCAGCCGTGGCTACACCCTCGAGAACTCGAGTCAAACTAGCCTCAGTTGTTCGCGCACCCTCAAATAGAGAGGGTTGAATATTTCAATTTTTTAATAAAACACACTTAAAAGTTTTACCTGCTGACTCGGTTTCGGTACACGCGACACGCATTCACAAAATATATATCGAGTGATTATTTTTTAATTATCAAAAAATACAAAATTTATTATTTGATTTTATTTTTAACAATTAATTATGTTGGTTTTATAAAACTGTACGTCATTATTTTTTATAATTAAGTATTTTTATTTATCGTTGGAAGAGAGGTCATGCTGAGGTTGTCGACTTTTTGCGGCTTTTCAGGTAAGCTGACACTGTTTACTCGTGGTTTTATCTGTTTTCAATATATTCATATATATATTTTTCAATTTAAATAATAATTCTATTAATAAATTTTTATCGTTGAAATAAAATTTACGTGGTTAAATTTATTTTTATTAATAATAATGGTAATTTATTATTTTTTTTTTTTGGTCAATCAGTGAATTCAATTGATATTCCATGCAGGAATTTTATTGAGAGAATTATTTTTTTTATTTTCAATACTATGATATATAATTGAAACTAATTTTCAAAATAAATTCTGACGCATTTAATATGCTACTGTGTGAGCTAAAAAATATATCAAGATGTATTGTTGAAAAATAAAAAATGATATAATCAATTTTTTTTTTTTTTTCATAGCATCACGTACGTTATAAATTGATGTGAAGTTTTAATGGATATTTTTTATTTGTTATTCGTATTAATCTTTTAGTGAAAAATAAATTAAATTTTCATTTGAAATTATATTTATTATAATTTAAATAAAAACATTTTTCAATTGAAAAAAAGAAAATATATAAATTAAATTAAAATATTATAAATATAAAAAAAATTTCTGAATTTTGTTTCGTTATATATATAATTTTGAATTACATGCATCGTTTCATTTAATCCATGTCAAGTTTTTGCATATTATTATTTTTATATCCCAAGTATTCTTGAAAAATTCATCAAATTTTTTTATTTTTTCTATATTCACTTGAGTATCATTTTTGTTTTGCCTCAAATTATTTATTTGATAAAAATTAACTAATTTAAATTCGTCGTGGTTAAATTTATATTTTATTCAATGAAATAATTTTTTTTTTTAAACCTACTTGTGGATATATATATTGGCACTCTTTTCTTTCTTCCTTTTAACCCTCTACTTATATATTTTTACCACCTACTTTGATTTGCTAGTGCCTTGCTGTGAAAGTGCCTCTTGACGATGTGCTCTGATTTTATCTTACATTCATTCGAAGCAATTCATTCAAAAGGTAAACGTACATCACTAGTGTGTACGTTTACAATTTTTATATATATATCTATATATAAATGTCTCTTCCTCACGTTTCACCAACAATGCAATTTGCATCGTTCATAACAAAACGTACACCACCACAGTTCACTAAAGCAAAGTATTTTATCATCTTTATATAAAAATTCTTGATTTATTAAATAAAAAAAACAAATTTATAAAGTTTACTCTCGTTAATTGTGCATCTTAATTTTATTTTTCAATTAATTTTATATTCCATTATCATGCTGGAGATGAGGAATTTAACACTGATAAAATTTATAAATTTCTCAAATTTAAAATATCCTAAAATATTTAAAATATAAATTCAAGTATTTTAAATCAAATTAATAATTTTTTAATTTTTAAAATATAAATTATGACACTAAAATAATACAATTTATCTCATTTTATCATCAAGTAAAGTAATGTGATTAAATAATTTATATAATTTAATAAATTTAACGAATAATTTCATAAAAAAATTTCAATATTGTACAGAATTATTTGTAATTATGTAATTTACATACAAAATTTACAATTGTCTAAAATTTCGCATATTAATTATTCAATTTTTACTTGAATTTTTATTGTAAAAAGTAGTAAAGTCCGAGTTTAGTCAGACATTAAAACTAGTACAAAATATAGTGATGAATAAAATATAACATTTGAGATTTGATTAATAATAAAATATCTAGTATTTAAGCTTTTGGATTAACAGATTGTTATTAATATATGATACCTTTTGTTTAAATAAAAACAGACAAGTTTGAAAAGAAAAAATGAAAAATTGAGAATAATATATGAACAAGATGGAAGATGAGTTATTACTCATAGCAAAAATTTATATATAAAAATGAGAAGAAAAGATGTCACACCACGTCTGAGTACTTGTGCATGTTTACCTGCCTTTTGTTTAGTCTCGAGTGACCACAATGTTAAATTTTTTTCTACCTCTTTAACCTTTTTTTTTTTTATACTGCACAGTAACGGTATATACATGAAAGTATGTAGCTCTTTAATGGGAGACTTTGTTTTTTCACAAAGACGTTTTCTTTTAAGATTTTTCGATGCGGAATATTCCATAATATATACACAATATTTTGATATATTTTTTATTTAATTAATAAAAAATATTCAGTATATTGAATAAACAAAAAATATTATAAAAAAATTATGAAAGCATATTACAAAAAGAACTTGATAATTTACGTTGAAATATTTCGATTATTTATTGGGATTTATTTTGCCTAAGAAATTATATAACTCAATCTTTTAGCTTTGATAAATATAAAGAAAAAAAAAAGATTCAATTTTTATTATTTAATAAAATTTATATATATTTTTTCGAATTCGAAATTTCTTGCTTTTTTGAATTTATTTATTTGCCAGGCCTGCATAAGTCATTCATTATTTATACAGCTGATAACATTGCGCATGGATTTTTTTTTCTCATTTTTTTTTTGACAGTCAAAAGAGAAAAGAAGATAAAAAAAAAAAGAACCAGTTGGAAAAGTGCAGTAGTGAAGGGCTTCTTTTTTTTTTTTCGGAACAAAATACTAGGCGTCAGAAATTTTTCAAGCAAATCCCTCATGCAAATTGATATCCTCTGTATGTGCTACGATTCTCTTTCGCAAAAAAAAAAGAAAAAACTCGAGAATTGTCCACTAAAATTAAATTTTTTCCCACTTTGTTCACGTATATATATACTCGCATGTTTTATGAATTAAACTTGTACAAAAGCATTCATTTTTCAAAACTAATTTACGCTTACTTATTTTTTTTTTTAATTAAAAATTTTCAATAGAAAAAAAGACAAATAAAGCTAAACTGTTAATTTATTTTCATAAATTTATTACTTATTGAAAATTTTGTTTACCATAATTATGATTAATAATTAATAATAAACTTGATAAATTAAAATTTCATATTTAAATTTGAATGAAAAATATATATTTTAATTAAAATTATTCGCAATATATTTTTTTAAAAACAATTTTTTATTAATTAAAAATAAAAATGAAAAAAACATATTTATACCTATAATATTTGTTTTAGCTATTATTATTTTTGTATTCATCCATCTTTTTACATAATTAAAAAATTTTGAATCATAAAATAATAGCTTTTGTTTTAATCTAAAAAAAAAATATTAAAAATCAATATTTATTTAATTTTTATGTAATTTAATTCTACAAATTTTTACAAGACAATATTTTTTTTTTTTATTAAAATAATAAATGAAACAGTAGGAAAAATATATTATACATTTTCAAATAACTTTATATATGAACTGGGTCAATTACGTAAGAGTAGTGTTGAAGCATGATGGATGAGATTGTCAGAAATAAAAGTTGAATCTTTCAAATCCCATTCGAGTTCATATCTCGATTCAAATATATACATATTACATCCAAGCATTGAGTTATCAGCTTAAGACGTCTTATTTTATTTTATTTTGAATATGTCTATTTATAGTTGAATGTATTATTTTATTTAAACTTTTTTTATTTTCTTTGTATCGTCTGGATCTTGACTACCTCTTTTTTTCTTCACTTTATCATCTCACTCCTTTGACTAAGAAGAGAAATATATATATACAGAAAGTTTGTTGCTCGTTGCTAGAGTATAATTTTGCATAATCTAAATTCAAGGAAAGCACATGGACATTGAATAGGAAGACCAAGTAGTCAGAGGTATAGAACTAGTCTTAGAAGCTGAGCTTTGCATCTTTCTCTTTCTCTCGCTCTTTGCTTCTCTCTTTCAATTTCTGTTAGCACAATATTGTACCAGTGTATATGAAATTTGTGCGCATGTTTATATCCAACTGAAAAAAATAAATTATATATTTAAAAAACATTTAAATTACATTGAAAAATTAATATAAAGTATTTTCAAATTTGAGCATACAAATTTTCAATGGAATAAAGTGTCCAACACACTTGTAAATTTTATTAAATTGAAAAAGAAAATTTTTACTTCAACAATAGAAGTGATTTATACTTATTTTTTCAACCTATGAATTTTTTGATAAATCATTTTCGTCTATTTTATTTCATTTTTCCTTTTTTTTTAAATTTTTCCAATTTATAATTTGAATTAGCTATTTTAATAAAAATAAATTAATTAAATTTTAAATTCTCCAATGCAAGAAATGAAAATCGACAATTTAAATAGTAATAATGATAAAAAATCATAGAGCAAGAAAGCCATATAGGTTTGTAAAATTTTGATAATATTATAGTAAAATGCAGAAGGCCAATATTATAAGAAAATGGTTACTGTTTAAAAGCCACGTGTTTCTTAATGGAGAAGTATAATGTTTGGTATATATCAAGACTTTGAAAATGTTTGTTTTAATTCAAATAAACATAAATGCATATAGTATACATGTAGCTTTGTTTGTTTAATGTTTATTTGTATTTGTTTATGTGCTCATTTCAATGTGTCTCAGTTGGCATACTATATACACTTAAATATTCAAAACTTTTTGAAATTAAATATATCAAAATAAATAAATATATATGGTCATTAATTTAAACATACAAATTAAAAGTATATTAAAAATTAATTAATAAATTTTTTGGTTAATTAATTTATAATATATTCATCAAATAATATTTTAACTTTTTAAAAAATAATATTGAATTTTGTTTAAATTTACATATCATTATAAATTATAATTTTTAATTTGTATTTTATGTTTTTAATTTAAAACTGAATACAGTATATATATTTTATATATTTTTTTTAACCTTTCTGTATAATGAAAAAAAGAAAGGAAAAAATTGTAATATTTATTAGAAGGTTTTGAGGGTTAGTTGTCTGTTAAATTAGAGGCAGGTGTTGAAAAGGAGGGTTCATATTTCTAACAGGGTATCGTATACTTTTGCCTGTAATCTTGAAGCCGATATTTTGTCCCTTCCAATTTTATGGAACACAATTTCACCTTTGTATCCCGTCCCTTTTTGAAATAGGATATATAAGAAAGCACGAGTATCAATATATTTACTCATACAAAATTTATATAAAGCTCAGCAACACAATATATAGTAATGCTGAAGCTTTCTAATCGTCACCTTTTACTTTAGTCTGGTTTTACTCCTTTGATCTAAAATTGCCATTACAAAATGGATCTAACTTGGTGATTCAATTGACGACCCGTGTCTAATTGCTCCTTTCAACATCAATCATAAACAAATTTCACTTCATAAATCATGTCAGCAACGTACATAGGTATCTTACTAGGTAAATATCATTTAATCACAGTTTATCATCAAAATTAAATCATCAAAGTTAAATTGTTATTTTTTAAAAAATACTTATTCAATTTTTGTTACTTTGTTCAATCAATATGCCAAGTGTCGGAAACATTAGTTAATTTTTTTGCAAGCTTCAAAACTTGCTGCTGTTTGAATTATAATTTTTATTGAAAAATTTATTTAAAAAAAAAATCAATTGTTTATAAAAATTAAAAAAAAAAACAATTCTTACACTAGATAAATAAAAATATTATTTTTAAAATACATTTTAAATTCAAATATTTACTAACAAAAAAAAAAATTTCTTGTTGAAAGAAAACAATCAAAAATTTGATAGGAAAAATTTTTTTTTACCTATTTTTTTTTGTCTAATAATATTGAAACTTTATTTTGCTACCCCAGCAGTAAATATTTTTTCAATGTATAATATTTTATGTAATCTCAAAAATTTATTACTTTAAAAATTATCGAATGAACTTGTTTTGAAGTGCAAAAATAATATTCAAAAGAAAAAAAAAAGTTATAAAATTCATTGTAATAAGAAAAAAAAATATTTAATTTAATTATTAATATACTTTGGGCTTTTGTTTATACTAAAATTCAATTGAATCAGAAATTTATTGAATGGAAAATTTTAAAACAATACATAGTACAATGTATTGAATTTGAAAATTTTGATTTACATGTGTGTGACCTATAATAGATCTATTCAATTGCTAGGTAGAAATGATTAATCGATATTATTTTTGTTGAATTTATTTGGTACATTGATAGCCACTCATGATGAAAGAGACAACTTTAAGTGTATCATATCGATTCGATGAGTAAATAACAGCAAGTTGTCTTGAACACACCAAGTGTACTTGTTCTCATGCTTCTTTTGTCTATTTTCTTTTGTTACAAGCTTACTCAACATAATGATGTACTCAAAGTACTCTTTTAAATACACTTGTTTCAAACTACAATGACATGCGTTAAACCAAAAATTTTCATTTTATTTAATGACCCAAATTATTAAGTCCTCCATAAACTGAATACATAAATTATTAAAATTTTTTTTTTTTCCCTATTTTACACAATTAATATAAACTCTCCGTTCTAACTATCTATATCTTTTTTTTATTGTACATTTATTTCCTGTTTTACTTTATCACAAAAAAAAAAAAAAAAAGATAGTTCAAGACTCACTGAGTATAACTTAGCTGATTTTTTCCTCCTAAAATTTTAACGCTCCAGGAAAAAAGTATAAAAAGAAAATAATCGATGTAAAGTTTTTGTTAAAAAAAAATCATGATTGCCTTCAAGTGCATACGAATTTTCATTAAAGTTTCTTGACAATATTTTTTCATGTGTAAAAAATTGGAAATTGAAAATATAATAAAATTTAAATAAGTTAAATAATTTCTATAATTACACAAGTATAATTAAAATATAAAGGGTATATAATAAAAAAAAAAAAATAAAATGAGTATATATCTAGATAAAAATATGTGGATGAAAATAAAATGAGTAGTAGTCATAAATTGAGAAAGGCCCTGGGGCAATGTCCCATTTACCAAGAAGCATCCTCCAATGTTATAATATTTTTTACAACAACTGAATATGTATACTCGGTCAGTTTTTTCTCGAGGATCATACACACTTATCCTTCATCCAACATAAAAAGTTTTTTTTTATTTTCATAACAAATAAGCTATCTGGCTATAGGTTAACCTCTATTCCTCTTTTCATCATAATCTTGGCTTTTTGAAATTTTATGTTTTCAAATATATTTCAACGTTAAAGTAGATTAATTCACTCGATATATTTTTTTTTTTTTTTTACTCAATATACTTCTATGCGTTAATTGGAAAGTAACTAATTGTAGTAATAAAAGCTGTACTTAATTAAATTTTTTTAAATTTTTTTTCCATCAATTTTATTGGAAAAAAAATAGAGTTTGAACTACGAATCTCGTCAGAGTAAAAATTTATTTTTAAACGAGTATAAAAGATAGTTAAAAAGAATAAATATAAAAATAGTAATCGATAAAAAATAGTGTAGACTGTTTTTGATGGAAAAAAAATAAAAATAAATGCAAAGTGACACTGGAAAATTAAGAAGATACTAAAAAAGAAAATGAGAAAAAAATTGGAGAGAGCATGTAATAAAATGTAAAAACTGCATACATGTATACAGGGTTTTTTTTTATATAAAAATGCATAAAAAGAACGTCAAAGAAAATAAGAGAATAATAAAAGCGTGAATGTATTCTTTTGGATAGTGTTCAAGAGGCCTAGTTTTGAGAGCGGTGAGTTCAAAAGCAACGCGTTTTCCTTAAAAATACTTTAAAGTGGCTTTATAAAAGAGAAGTCACAGAGAGTCTAAGACAAGGTACATATGTATAAAAGGTCACTAAAGATTTTTTCTACTACTTGCCGTGTTGTGTACAATATATATTTAAAACAAAAAGAAAAAAATTTTATACAAAAATTAAATTGTTATTTGTTTTACAAGATCATTTAAAAAAATTCCCTTTTTTTTTCAAATTACCATTGACAAATGAGGCAATTAGATTATATTGAAATTCAATTAAAATATAATTATAAAAAATTTATTAATTTGAAATTATTGAAATTAAAAAGTCCAACTGATTGTTCATGAACAAAAAAAATAATAATTAAATTTAAATGACAATTATGATTGATAAAAGAAAAACAAAAAAATATTAAATTATCGTTAATTTATTTGAGCACAATTATTTTGTGCAGTGTTATGACAAGGCAATAAAATTAACAAAAGAGTCTGAATCGTGTATTTGAATACGTTCATTGTCCAGTGTATTATAATATACACTATATAGTTTATATAATAATAAACTATATAGAAATAAATATATACACACTGAAAATTTTGAATATTCTTGTTGTCGAAATTTCACTGCTCCTTGCAAACTATTTACTCTAGTATTTTCGGTTCACAAGTACTAACCCATGGCTATGTGTAAAATTGTAAATATCATCTATGTGGATGAAGTTTATAATATATAATATATATATATACGAAACATTATGTAACTAGAGTATTTTATGTTAGTACACAAACTATAATAAAATATTGTCTGTTGATTTTTGGCTCGAATAATTATTCTTGCCATTAGATTCAAAACCTTGAAAAAATTTATAAAAAATAAAAGTAAAAATATTTAACATTTTTCAACATGTCAAAGTAAATTTTAAATATTTTTTTTAGTACCTTTTATGCTTGTGTGTTTATTAAAATACTTGAAAAATTAAAAAAAAAGGAAAAAAATCATTTATGAAAAATAAAAAGTTGCATTAATTAAAATTAAATAACAAATAATGTAATAATGTGTATATAAAATTACACTGTAATTATAAAATAGTACATTAAATTAATTTCAAGGTATAATTAATTATTTTATAATTATTTTCGAGTGTTAAAATTATAAAACTTTAATTCTAAAAATTTTTTAAATTAAAAAAAAAATACACACTAGAGTTTGTATGTCTTATTATCTAAACTTTTATTTATTTTTGTCTTTTGTTACTAACCAATGATGTAATTAATAAAATTTTTTACCACCCCAAATATTTGACAAAATAAAAAGTAGCTTAATATAATTTACAAGTGAGCATGAAAAAATTTCTCACTGTATGTATTTTAATATTTATATAAATTATGTATGATAAAAGTTCAAAGGGCAAAGGGTCAAATTAAAATATAGATATACATGAATAAAGATATTTGATAAAGATTTCTCTTGAGAATTTAAAGTTCCATATATATATTTACTTGACGAGGATGAAGCTTAATGCTTCCGGATATGTTCGGCCTCTATAAAGGAATTACATCTTTATCCCTTTTAACTTTCATCTACCAACCCTTCCTTGTCTTTGAAAATCCCTTCGTATTCGAATTCTTATATCATACAGTCTTATATATATACTATTATATCCACTTCGTCTTGGTTGGATATTTTTAAATCTATGCGACCAACTTAAGCCAGGACAAAGCTCTCTTACATCTAGAATTTAAAGTTTCGATATTTTTTATTTTTAAATTTTTTTTTCAACTCGTTCATTAAAGCTTCAAGTAGTTCAAACTATCTTTACTCATTAACTCAATTTACTACCTAAAAATACAATTAAGTTTTTTTTATATAGATAAATTAATTTTAGAAAATTCATTGATATAAAATTTAAAATAAATTTTTCTTTTACATTTACAATTAATATTATTAAAATTTGATTACTAAATTAATTGTTATTTATAATACAGTTAATTTAAAAAGGAAAAAAAAGGTTTAATTGTATTTAAATTGTTAAAATATCATGAAAATTAAATATTCATATACGTGTTGTGAATGAAGATGTTTATAAAATGAAAATGTTTTATAATATTGATTGTGCTTAGACCAAGAAATTCAGTCGTGCACTTGAATGTTTGCCAAAATGTCGAGTAAACATAAAGCCACCAAGGAGAGACTGTGAGTATATATACACACAGAGAGTGCATGCACAAAACCTATGTCACGAAATTTCAAGAGTCCATGAGTTAGAGATGTACTATACCATAGTTTACGTGGTCTTTCATGTAAAAGCTCTCTTCTACATCTCGACCCATGAGAGCTTTTTCTTCATACATATACATAAATTTATGTAAGAATAAAAATAAATAAATAAAAAAAAAAATTCGTATATGTGATTGCAATTTATCCTATTTCACATTTATCCTACTTCAGCTTTTCTATATGTATGCTGAAGATTAGTTTATACATCAAAAGGATAAACCATTCATCTGGAAGCCTTTAAGGGTTTTAAGGTTGAAAACGATCCAATGGATTCAGTGACATTTTACTTTTACTGTCTCATATTTACTTTCATCCTTGTGTCTGTCCCTTATCTTCTCGGATTTTATTTAATTATATTGAAAATTACTTGTAAAAATTTACTGATATTTTCTTGATAAATTGTATATCAAAGATTAAATGTCAACAAATACTTTTACAAGTTATTAAATATCTTTTTTAATTATTTTTCAACACAAATAAAATAATATATTTTATTTGTTTGATTTAATTGACGTTGTTATGAACATTGCGAGTTTATTGAACTAACGAGCTTTGAAAAAGTAACTTTTGTATTCACATGTGTGATTAAACTATTTGTACATTTTACAATTTTCAAAGTAACATTTTCGTTTGTTAAAATTAAATATATATTTTTGCTATTATCATGAAAAAATGGACACACTTGTGGTACAAAGTTAAGTTTGAAACTATAGTTTAGTATAAAGTTTTACAAAACATATACAATACTAAATTTACTATTTCTCATTGTACAAGATACCAATGAAATTGGAATTGTGCAAATAAAATATTTTGACTTTTTTTTAAAACACAACAATATAAAGTTTTTTCAAAAAAGTTTTTTATCGTCTTTTAAAAACTATAGTTACTTGAACTCTATATATATTGTGTAAAAATAATCAAAAAAAGGTAGTGTTTAAATTAATTAAAAACAAATATAAATTTAGTTTTTTTTTTTGAAGAATTTTGATGATTTATTTTATCCAGATTTATATATGCGTATGCGTAAGGCTAGAATACAAATGAATTTAATTTTTCTTGTAAAATAAATGCTATAATATATATCTGTATTTAATTTGACATTTATTGAAATGTGAAAGGAATATTGATGCTCATTTTGGTGCCGCCAATAACCCGCCTTTTTCCGTTTAGAAACTAAATTGCTCAATAAAATTTAATAGCTCAGACAGAGGTTTCAAGTGATGCTCAAATATACTTTATCCTTTTTTTTTTTTGTTTTTATTTAAAGGTTATTATAAAGTTCTATATAAAATTCAAGAACCCTTTTATATTTTTTAATAAATATTTTATTAAAGTTAATACATAAATTTTAATTTAAAAAATAATTGATAAATAAATTTTAATATTTATTGTTGCTTGATTGTTGTAGATTAATTAATTAATTAGATATATTATTTATCCCATTGTTAGGTCATCATTGTCAACACAAATCAATCAAGAGTTTAATTTATTCTCTCGTTAATCATAACCAAGGTTTAACTTATACTTGACACAATAAAATAACATATATATTTCAGTTATCAACAAAAGATTTAATTAATTAATCTAGCTGATTTATTGACCGTATATTAAACAGAAAATATAATTTTTATTAAAAAAAAATCATAAGGAAAAGGTTAAAAAAAAAATATAGGCCAAGTGTGTACTTGAAAAATCTCAATCTCGATATATTCCATACACATCAATAATATTCAATTAAAAAATAAGGGTTTAATTTTTTTTTTTTTAATTTTAAAACCACAATAAGCTGTTTTTTTTTTCATTGAAATTTCAATTGCTTCGATTTTAAAAGTCACTGGAAAATTGAAGAGATAAAAAAAATTCAATAGAGAATTGCAATTAGTCTTGAGAATGTAATCGGAAAGGAATCTGTGAATAAGGGTTGGCTATGGGCTATGGGCTATGGCTGGAAGCTGTGTGTAAAGAGAAATGAGAAAGCCAAGACCAAGTCCAGACAAGCATCAGTATTGCTTATGTAGTACTCATCCCTTTTCCATGGTACCTCAATCCATTTATCCTACTTATATATATACCATATATACATCACACAGTAGGCGTCACATTGACATTGGGAATGTAATTGCGGGAGTACAATGTGTACCACTATGAAATTAATATTATATAACCCAAGCTATTTGGAACGTTAAATATTTCTCTTCTTGTCTAAATCATCGCTGTCTTTATCATGGAAAATATTTAATTAGATCATTTCTATAGGATGTATTTTGTGAAAATGTGCTCTTCATTTATGTTGGATTTTTATTTTCATTAGTTTCAAGGCAATTATTATTACGTTTATGTATGACTGTAAATCAATCATTATCAGAATTATGTTTTGTAATAAAAATTTTGTATATTTAATTAAAATTAAGTATTAAAAGTTGAAAGATTAAAATATATTTACACATTTTTAAATGATAATTTCATCTACAAAGAGAAATTCGAAATTGAAAATAGGGCTTATATTTTATTTTGCAAAAAATAATGCTTGGAACATGATGAAAATTTTTTTGGATATAGTTAAAGCCTATCTCTATTTACCTGAAAAATTTAGAAAATATCTACCGATCCGTTTTTTTGGGAAAAATTAAAAAAATTGAAAATAGGATATAAATTATACAGTGAAAAAAAAGAAATAATAATTTGGACTTTTGAATTGCTTGTTATGTTAAAAAATGGAATTTTATAATTGGCCAAAAAAAAAAAAATGAACTATCAGTGCATGAGGATGCATTTAATTAACTTTAATTAGAATAAATTTTTAATTAATTTTGATATATTTTTTCATTGAAATTTAATTGCAATTAGAAGTGCTTTTATTTTTATCTAAAAGTTTTTCTCAAAAAAATAATTAAATAATGTAAATAAAAAAGCGAATTTTTCATATTCATTGTTTTAAATAATTGAAATATCGATTGAATTTTATTATAAAAACTGTGAAATTGTAAATATTATGTACATATTCAGAAAAGTTACTTGACAGCTCATAAAATTTAATTCTCCATTTGCAATTCATCTCCCAATTATTCAATTTAAACTTTAGTAATTTAAAAAAAAAAAGAATTACAAAATAGCAGTTGCCAATATTTCATTCTCTTTATTAATATTTTATTTATTTTTTTTTTTCAACAGCCATAATTCAATTAACAAACAGCTACTACAATAAAAAGTAAAAAAAAAAAAAAAGTAAAAAATATATATCTCAAGAGCTTTTTCGTCTATATCGTTTTTCATTTTTTTATATTTTTTTACACGAATACGTGAAATGTAATCGGCTAATGATGATACATTCTTGAAACACTTTAAAAAAAAAAAAAACCTCCCAGAGGTGTTGAAAAATAAAAGAACACTTTGAAAAAAAAAAAAATTATGCCAGAAAAACTTTCGTTTCAAAATCGTGTGAGTGAGAAGAATAAAAAATAAGTAAAAAACTTTGACTTGTTCGAAAAAAAAGAAAAACAAATCTTACGTTATAAAAAATAAAGAAAAAAAAGAAAACTTTATCACCTTGGTTTGTATATATATATAAATTTAAAGTTGGCCTGTACCCCATTTCCATGCGAGTATATATACAAGTAGTACCACAAACTTTTGCCTACTTAAAAAACTTAAAAAAACTTTGTTGGACCGAGCCCACTAGCCCTTCGTTGCGCCCATTTTATTTAAAAACTTTTTTTTCAAACTTATATACCTATATAAAAAAATATGTTGGCGTGTTCACAAAACAAAGAATAAAAAACTGAAAAAAAAAATATATATATCATAAAAAAAAAAAAAGGAGTAAAAGGGTAAAGAGATGAGAATTTTTTTCTATTTTCTTTTTCGGAGACTTTTCCTGTGAGAGTCAAAATGTCTTTCATTGTGTCACAATGATCAGTATTTTATTTATTTTTTTATTCTTAAAATATAGTATGTGTTTGTGTCTAGATATATTTTGTGGGGGTTGTTGCCTGAGGAAATATACATTGCTCAACAAAAAAAAAAATGCTATCTTATTTTCTATTTGTCTCGAGGCACTTTATTTATAAGAAAATACATATACACGCATAGAAATTTTTATTTTTTTTTATTTTGGATGTCACATGTGTGACACAAGATTTAAAAAATCAACCTTTCAAATAAAATTTTTGTCATGCTGATGATTCTTGACGGGGAGAGATTACATCAACCTAATTCACTGTAAATTTTTTTATATAAATTTTTTTTCAATATCAAAATAACAATAAATAGACAGAGAAAATTTAATATAAATTTATTTTTTTATAACATAAAAATTGCCAATACTGTGACAATGATTGAAATTTATTTTTAAAATCAAAAAGTTTTCTTATTTTTCTTTTTTTTATCAAAACAAGTATGTGGATAGAATTTATAAAAATAGTATGAAAAATTGTCAATTTGTTTGTTGTTGGAAAATATATTTTTTAAAGTCATAATTTTTAAGATAAACTGAGGTTTTACGCATACAGAATTTTTTATTTTTCTTCTAAAAAACTCGGTTGAATTACGTGCCTTGTTTATATGTATAATAATTTAAAAAAATTTTTTAAAATTCTCATAAAAACCACAAAAATGCATTTGATAAATTTACTCATCTATTTATAATATATTTTATGTTACATAATAATTTTCAACTTGAAATTAATGTTAATAATTCACAATAATTTCCAGACATTTATTCTAGAAAAAAAAAACAGAAAAGAAAAATTTAAATTTGAATAATTTATATGAACTTTTGGATTCTTTTTTATTTTTAACGATTGTCTTATGGGAGTAAAAATAAATCAGCTCATTTTAAAATCACAAAATCCAGCTGACTTGAGCTAATTCATTTGGCATTTCTACTTTAAATATTTAACCATCTCTTTGGCAAAAAATTTTTCATTTACATTTTGCATTATTCTTACAACAACCAAGTGACATTTAAGTATTATTTTTTTACCATCAAGAAAATCTATTTGACGTATTAATAATAATCATAAATTTAAATTCCAAAATATTTTTATTATTATAAAATTCAAATTTATATTTACTGAGTGTATTTGTGTGCATCAATCCATGAATGATAAGCAAAAAAAAAAAATATTATTTGAATTATTTATCTTTCAATTTATTGGTAAAAAAAAAAAATAATAATAATTCTGGTAAATGTTATATGATAATTCTAAAATTCACGACATGATAAATAGAAAAAAATTAAATGAAATATAAATTTTACATGAATAAAATATTTATAATAATAATATATGATGATAGTAATTTTTTATTTTTGATTTTCGATAAAAACGAATGATAAATACTGCATGTTGAAGTGGGTATACAGTATTTAAATACTTATATACTTTAAATGGGGAGATATGATAACCTAGCTTATTGAAAATACGATCTAGCGTGCATATTTAGGTTTACCTCAGTGCTTGTATAAAGGTAAAGGTCTAAATTTCTTCCAAATGACTGAGCATTGATTTTCCAGGAATTACTCGATCCAATGGATTTTGATCCTGTTGGCCAATTCAGGCAAGCGTAAGCTTACCAAGTTATTTTCTCAATGATATACCAGAGTAAACGAAAAATAAAAGAATACCAAAAAAGCTCAAGCATGACAGGTTAAGCTTTTACAACCAAAAAAAAAATAAAACAATTTACAATTAAAAAAACATTCAATATAAAAACTAAATACAAATTTAATTTGACTCTTATAAAAAAAAACAGTTTAAATTTGTTGATTTAAAAATAAAATAAAAAACAGAATCAAGAAACTTTTCAGATAATTTTTCTCTTAGATAAAAAAGTAAATTTATTTATATTCTATTTTTTCTTTTCTTCTTAGTTATTATTATTATTTTTTTTTATGTCTTTTCTGAATCATTGATTTTTCATAGCATGTTATAGAGGTGAATTGTAGTATACTAAAATAAAAAAAATTCTATATCTTTAGTGACAAAAGTATAGATAAAAAAATAATAATAAATAAATAATAATAACAATAAAATAATGACGAATAAAAAATATCGTTATTGGAAAACCATCAGATCTCATTCGCATATTCCAATTCTTCATCACATACCTCATCATCCTATTTTTTCCTTCCGGTAAAAAACATATTTTTTTATTTTATTTAAACCTTGTTTTTTTATTTATTTTATCCTGTTTATATTTTGTATGGAAAAAATATATATGAATTGTTGAAAAATCAAATTTTAAATCTTGGAAAAATCTAATATTTAATATATATTTTTATCTCGCGGATTTTTGATTTTTCTAGATCAATTTAAAATGCCTATTTTATAAAATGAATCATAGAAAAATATTTGACTATATATGTATATGAATAGTTCGTCTTTATTTTCTTTAACATGCCGAGTATTTTATAGTTGGAATCGGATGCAATTTTAAGCGTCAACTTTTGTTTCAAGGCTGTTTCCTTGTCAGACTCTCTTTTCAACAGCCAAATTTATCTTTTTCTTTTTCATAAAAAAGGCTGAAAAGTACTTTACAGCCTTCAGCTAAAAGATAAGAACCTGAGCTATATATTTATCATTTTTTACATGCATTTTCAACGTCATCAAGTATGTCAAAGAATTTTTTTTTTTTTGTATTTATACTACACACAATATACCTGTGCAACACAAAAAATTTATAGTTTTACTTTGAATTTTCTTTTTTGTTTTTATATAAAATTTATATATTATTAATATACTTTTTAGTTGAAAATTTTTTCAATCAAAAACGCCAAGGGGGTCCAATTCAACTTGATGTTGAAAAGGAATTTTCTAAAATCAATAATTTCATATATGAGCAATAAAATAGATACACGCGATGGAGATGGAATAAAGTTGATAAAAACAAAAAAAAAAAAAAAAACGTTTGAGTAGGTGAATATGATGAGTGAGCACATGTGAAATGAAAGTTGGAATAAAAAAAAAATATCAAAAAAATAGATGATAAAAGACAGAAAATATGTGATGGGAGGTGAGAGTAAATTTTCGTTGAATTTACGCGAATGAAAATGCAGAAAACGAGATGGGAATGCAACTCGGAGCCACAGAACATGTTATATGTATACGGATGGAAATGGTCCGATAGATAACGCTTCCCCGCGGTTGAGCAAGGACGCCAAACTTTAATGGCAATTTACGGGCAGCATCACGTACACCCTCTAGCAACTGTTATTTTTTTCTTTTTTGAAAATCTATAGGTATCATTAAGTCTCTGTGTTCTAGATAGAGTATAAGCTACAATTCAGTTTTATATGTTCCATAGATTTCGACAAGATTAATTATATTTTTCAAAGTATATCAAATAAAATAGTTCATTCGTTTATGTGAAATTTACCAATTGTACTTTTTTCAAAACCAATAATAGCTTTTATTTTTTTTCTAAATCATTTTCATTACAAAGTTTTTTTTAGTCATTAAAATTGACAAAGTTTTTTTATCATATAAAAAATTAAACTTTATAAACTTTTACATGATGATGATGTTGTTTACTCTGTGTGGATATAAAAAAATACAAGATAAATGGTTTTTATTTTAGTGAAATAATAGAGAAAATAATGTAGAATAATAAAAAATATTTTATTTTTATTTATAATAAGTAAAATTGTCTGTAGAAATTTTTTTAAATTGATGGTAAATTTGTTTTTTCAACAAAAATAATTCTTTATGCTTTTAGTAAACATAGGAAAATATTTAGAGAGATAGAGAGCGAAAAAGAAAGAGAGAATAGTTTAAATCAAACGACATTTATGTTTTACGTGTATATGCATACAAATTTGCTTAGCAAATTGGAAGTACAACTGATTAACTGGCATCCAATATCTCCCTTATCCGTAACGTCAATCCTACACCTATGCTTCTCCAACTGATGCATAACAAAACACTCGTATGTTACAATAATGCTCTATACATATATCTCATGATAGTCGACATCCATATATTAGTATGCTTCTGACAATTCTGCCCACAACAATTGTCTCACAATGTATACATACACTTTGATGAATCTCATTAACAAAGATTTAAATCTCTTCTTTTATTTTACATTCTAATATTTTTAATTCTATAATTTATATTATAAAAATCAAGCTTTTAAACTTTAACTTGACTTAATGATTTAAGGAAAATTTAATATACGTAGCTAATTCAAAAACTTTATGTTAAACTTTTATTAACTTGATATTTTTTTTTGTAAATTATATCTGAAAATTTCAATTATCCGGAAAAATTTCGCTGAAAAAAAATCTGTAGAAAAATTTGAAGATTCTTTCGAAAATCTTTGTTAAAACTTTTTTTTTTTTTACATCAAATTAGAATAAAAATCATAAAAATCTGTACATTCTTCTTAAAAAAAAAAATAATAATAATTACAGAATATTTTACAATTCATGTGCAACAAATGTACGTGAACTTGAAAATAATTTTTCACCATTAACGTCCACTAGGGAAAAGATAAAAAACATGACCTCTTTTTAAGCTAGAAATATATTTTTTTTTTCCATTTAAGGATAGTTAATGTAACACATATAAACTGACAGAAATTATGAATCATAGATCATTAATTTTATTGTCATAATAATAATTATTATCAATTATTATTGTCATTATTTTATATGACGAGTCTCATGAGAATTTAAACTTATGTATATATATTTTACAATAGCACGAGCATGAGTGCTTCCGTTTCACATGAATTGCTTGCTATTCTGCATATCAAAGCAATCAGACGATATATTCACAGACGCGTTCAATCTACTTGAAATATAGTTGGAAGGCATTGGAAGGTATAGAATGTCGTAAGGTTGCTCATCTGAGTTGTGCATTTTAGGGTTCAACCAAGATTTCCTGTATACATACTTTACAGCTTTTGTACTCAAGTTTATATTTACTTATTATTTTTTTTTTTTTTCAACTCAAAGATAACGATGGATAGACAAACTTATGTATTCAATGCAAAATCTAAGAGCATCACTAGAGTATAAAGTTACCTTTGAAACTCATATACATAGAAAAGAATTTTTATTTTCATAAAATAAATATATAAAAATAAATTGTGGTTTTTTTATAAAAAAAAAAGAAAATAATTTTGTTCATGATTATATAATATTTGTAAGGCTAGATGTCAATGTAAAAAGGGATTTTTTATTTGAAAAAAAAATGGTAAAACAGTGAATATATGAATCTACATTACCAACATGAAAAGTTCAAAAAAAAAAAAAATGATCATAAAAGATTGTAAAGTCAAGTTGACTTGTAAATAAAAACACTTGTCGTTATCAAGGACTCCCAATAGAATTTTTATCTCATCAACATAAGTATGTAGATGTTCTTTTTTGTATTATATGTCAAATTGTTAACCTACATAAAATAATGAATATTTGTATCCCTCTTTCAAACTTGACTAAATTATTCTATTCATAACAATAAAGGATTTGCTGCATTTATTGATGTGCCTGTTTTCATGATGTTATGAGTATCTCGTCCATATTATCCCAAGGGTGTCCTTCAAGACTTCCCTATATTCCCGAGACAATAACATAATATACCAAAACTGAGACAATTCACTCCGGCTTATGGCTTGGATTATGCGTGGTTTTAAAGTTATTGCACATGAATTTTATTCATTTTATGTTTGTCGCTATGTCTATGATTTAATCAGTGGCAATAAATTTTGATGTTTATTATATTTATGCGTATCAAATAGAAATTTAGGACATACATAGAGTTAAGGGTCACTTTAAACTACCTTGGGAATCATAAAATTAATTTGAATTTTTAGAATTTAAATAAAAAATATATACCATCGAAAAAATTTCTCATACATTCAATTGAAATGACTCAATCAATCTTCAATATTTATATTCTCATTAAAGTTTTTCAATTATTGCATTATTGTTTGATTATTGAAAAAAAAAAAACTTCAAGTTTTATAACTTGAGGGCATATAAATATCGATATTTTATATTAATATATACTTCAACAAAGTAATAATAAAAAAAAACTATATAAATTTTTTATTTCTTGAGGGCTTGTGAATACTATTGACTTTCTAATCCATTTGGTTTTTTTGCAATAGCTTCAACAAGTTCAGTATTCAATTTGATTTCTTGTTAAAACTTTTAAACTAAAGTCATTATAAAAAAAAAAAAAAAAACAATTAATTCTTGATGCAATTTGATGTAGCGTAAAAGTGAAATTTAGCTGATCATAAAATCATAATTTTAAGGATCATTAAATTTATAAAAGTATCAAATTACGTTGTTGGGTAAAATTTAAAATTGAATTTTGTGGTTAACATTGTTTGAAAATTATATTTTCAATTATCAAGTATTAATCTGTCAGTTGAAAATCAGTGGTTGTTCAAAATTTAGACAATTTCATTTGTGTGGTATCATCATCATCGGCTTCATCATCATCATTGTTATTTATAGTTAATAATAAACAATATAATCTATTATACAACTGGCATTTTCATTTTGATATTGTGTACACGTGTGGTATACAATATATTATTTGATAAATAGCTCAGCCGAGGGATTTTCTAGGAATTCTCTCTCTTCACTATTTTTTTTTTTCTTTGTGACGAAAAGCCTCGGGTATACTACCAACTGAGTCAGCTAGATTATCTGCCAATCACTGGCTACATTGACCTGAAGACTGCTCTCAATAGAATGACTCGACCCCAGCAAATAACAATTATTTATAGATTTTTTTTTTTGGATTTTTTTTTATACATGTATCCTAGATCAATTGTGTATATTATTATAGTTTATGTCTTTATCAATATAATGCTAAAAGTAAAAATAATCTTATTGAATGACACAGACATTTAAAGGTTAAAATTTTGAGGTTTTTAATTGTGTCAGTGTGTCAGATTATAAAAGATAAATTTAATTTATATTCTCTTTTTTTTTTTTCATATGAAGCAAATATTTATTTATTTGTAAAATGTACTATTACTCTAAATAATTGATAACACTTGACAAATATTTGTCAAAATACTTCCAATGCCAGTGTAAACCATTTTACAGCAATTTAATGATAAATATTTATCAATATTTCATGATAAAACTCTAATAATCAAATTGAAAATGAAAATGAAAAAAAATAATAAAATTGTATCTTTTCAATTCAATTTATACTTATAAATAAATATTTCTACTGCGCCAAGCTGAAAAAATACAAAGTGTTCATTAACAATCACAAGTTAATAATTAGAAAAAAATTTATATACTTTTTTTTTTCTTCACTAATCTCTATCAGCAAGAAAAAATAAAGATAAAAAGTTAAAATAAATCAAGCTAAATAAAAAATAAAACCAAATAAAAAAAAACGTAATCAAAAAAAATAAAAAAAACCTTCAATGAAAGGTTGAATTTGACTGTTCATTTAATTATGATCAACTTGGTGTTAATTTGAATTTCGTTAATGACTTTTCATGACGAAACAATACGAAGCTCAAATGCAGTCAACAGCAAATTTCACCAATCAATAGCCAGCAATTTGTGCAATCTATTATAAAAAAGCCAAACAAAAATTAAATAAAATAAAAAAAAATATATTTAACGAGAATATGTGTGGTGCCTAGCAATTTCATTCAAGTATAATTCTCTGGTTGTCAAGGGAGAGAGAGAGAAAGTGCTTGTATATATAGTGGAAAGGGATTTGGGATACCTTCAACTAGTTCACACGTAATTTTACCAAGCACTATAAATTCACATACTAACGATCATCATTAGTGAATCCATAAGGGTGAAAGGAAATGAAATTTCATTGCGTAATCAGTTGTACATATATATGTATATAAAATTTAAACGAATGAATACTTTATATATATTAAATGTTTTTTTTTTTTAAAACTAAATTCATTGATTCATTTCAATTCACATGATTTAACTGCAAATTTATTGATATTATTAATGTCAATTTGTGCTTACTTGATATTTTTCTTTGTCGATGCACAATATCATTTTCATTTCATTGATAAAAAATTTAAAAAAGCACAATTAATTTATACTTGTATATATGGTAAATTAAATCATGGATAAATTTATATATTTTATAGAAATTTTAGTGGTTAAATAAGTTTGAGACAAAGTTTAATAACGACGATTCAAGCTTCAGAATATGAGACAATTATTGACTAAAAGTTATTGTCATCTTAAAACTTGACAACATATTATTATCATGATTATTATTATAAAATAAAATAAATACATAATTTATCAATTATAATTAAATAAAACAAAATTATAATAATATAAATTTAATTTAAACTTCAATTAAAAAATGTTTAAGAATTTAATAAAAAATACACCTCTAAATAATTCTTTTTATAAATTAAATTTTTCGATTGATTAACATCAAAATAAATAATAATAATATTGAAATATTACAAAGTGTTACAAAGTGTGTAAAATAATTTGTGATATATCAACAATAAAAAATAGCATGTTTCGATTACGACAATCTCATAAATCTTGGGATCCAATAATGGCTATAAAATGTTATCCTTCAATACTCATCTTGACTCAATGCATACAATACATTTATTTATTTATATATATATATATTACATATGCAAATAAATAAACCAGCTGAAGTATATATTGTTAACATTAAATACCAATGTGACGATCGAAAATTAAACATAAAATTACTTTCACAATATGAAAAAGCTCTGTGGTAAAATTTATATTTCTATCACTCATTTACACAACTACTTGTCATTTTTTAAGTTCATATCTCGTTCGTGAATCATGTAGAAATTTTTTAACCAAAGACTATATATATTTAACATGATTTATGGGATATTGTATGGGATTTTTTGTGCTTTTCTGATATCATGTATATTTATTATATAAGACAATGAGTTTGAGAAAACTTTCATGATGGATTTGGTCAGACATCGACCCTCATTAAACATTTGATGAGTCTTGTAATGTAATAAATAAAACCCTCATCAAATAATAAACGAAGAAAAATAAATAAATAAAAAATTATCTTCACAAAGTATTATTATTATTTTTTATATTCCACTACTTTTTTTTTTTTTTCTTTTTTACAACAGTAACTTAATATTTTTTTTAAATTAAAATAAATGAAATGCAAATCTTCTGATTTTTCTTTCATTATAATTTTTATTTCACGTTGATTTTTATTTTATTATAAATATATTTATATTTCTTTTATTTAAAAAAATATACAGTTTGATTAAAAAATTTAAAATATTAAAAATTGATAACTAAATCATAAAGATTTTTAAATATAAAATTAACATTTTCTTTTTTTTCATTTAAATTTGAAATTAATAGACAAAAAAAAATATATTTAAAATGAGAAAATATAACATTTAAATTCTTTTTTTTTTCTTTGATTTTTTGGTTAATTAATTTAACAAAAAATATGATATAATTAAAAATTTCAATTATTATATTTCTGTTTGTTTTTCAATGATTGTTATTGTTTAATCCGTTAATAGGATTAAAGACTTTCAGCAGATTAAACTGAACCTTCTATCTCCCAATACTGTAAAATGCATTGTAAATAAACAATATGAATAATACACGATGGCATCAAGGCGATAAGGCATTGTAAATTTATACTCGTTATTTTAGTTTCACATATATAAAAATAATATATTGTTTCATACAATCATCCAACTTTTAAAAGCCATATTTTACTTTTATTTATTTTACTTTTTATTTATTTTCTTTTGTACTCATTTGTCACTATATCTTTTCTTAAATTTATTAAAACAAAAATAAAAAATAATAATTCAAGAATAGTCATCATAAGTTGCTCGTTATATCTGAGCTATTATTTTAAATAAATATTTTGATGAATAAAATGAAAAATCTTTTCAAATGCTCTCATATACTGTCACGTCTTTCACTATTTTTTTAATTTTTTTTTTTATTGTCTCTGTCCTATTTTAAAATTTTTGTTTTTCTTTTATTTATTATATTTTTTTTTTTTTTGCCATTATCCAACTTGTATTTTGCTGATTTTGTGTGGGGTTATAAGCAAAATTGAAACCTGTAGAATTCGTCGACACAAAGAGACTTGTTGTGTGCATTGACATAAAAAAACATAAAAAAAAAAAAAGTAAGGGGTAGAAATAAAAAGAGAAAGTAAATACTAAAAGATTGCAACTGGCATATGAAAATAATATTATATAAAAGAGAAATATACAATTAATTTAATTAATTTATAGAATTTTTTAATGAGCAATTATAAATTGTAATAATAATATAAATTGTTTAAAATTTTTGATGAAATGTTAATTAACAAGTAGTTATAATTATCATCGCATGAAACAAATAAATATATACTTGTTATAATTTAATTTTAAATATTTTAAATTTCATAATAAATAATTGTTAGAGATTGTAGAGTTAAATGAAACAATGTGACGTTTTTTTTTTTTTTTACTTTTACTTGTAATGAAAGTGAAGTTACTGTAGCAAAATAGTTGAAAATAATAAAAATAAAAAATTCACCAGTTTCCTCAGAAATTGTATGCTAAAAGGAATGAAAAGTCCCGCAAGCTGGTGGTAGCAAGTTTTCTTATATATACAAAAACATCCTAAAAAACATAAAAAAAATTTAAAAAAAAAAAAAAAAAAGAATCCTTTTTCCCTCCTGTATTTTCTTTTCTTTTATTTTAGTTTTTTTTTTTTTTTATTTTCCTTCTCTTTGAACCTTCTTTCAGCTGTGTATATACATAGACTCTTGTAATTTTTTTTCATTCTAAATTTTTTTTATCTATTTTGTTTTTTATTTTTTTAACCCTGCATTTACCTTCGGCATAGTCGTTGTGTTATTCTTGTTGTCCAACAAGAATAACGGTGGCCAATTTGGTGTCGGTGAATGGTGTGTGTTTTTCTCTGCTGTCGGAACTAAAATAACAGTTTGGTGAAAATTTTGCAGACGAGAAAATTTTCTACTAGACCAACCCCTTTTACACACACACCCCTATATTTAGACCATATACATGTATATCTTTTGGGAATATACAAATAGTTGGCTTCAACTTACCAACTTTGTTGAAAAAAAAAAATTTATTTTTCATTTTATTCTAAATGTATTATAAATTTTCATCATTTTTCAAACAAGTAGATAAATAGCCAACATTTAAATTCACAAATTAGCATCAAATATTTATTTAAAAAAAAAAAACCATCGAAAGAAAAAATAATCTACATAATGATCTTGAGAATTTTAAAAATTCAACAATTCAACTTCATTATTACAACGTGAATAATTTTAAGATGAAGCGTTAAATAAATACTCAAAGTATGAATACAATTAATAATTTTTCAATTAAATAGAAAATAATAAACTACTTTTCTGTTACACAAATATAAATACCTATATTTAAAAAAAGAAAAACAAGTTATTTCAATTTTATTATTGATTAACTACTATATAAGGTAAATTGAATGAAAATAAAGTTTTCATTGTTGAATATTATACAATACTAGATGTGTATTCTCGAGTTGTATATTATTCTGCCAATACTTATGTGCAAATAGTCATGCTCTAAAGTTGTAAAATGAGTATATACTCTCGGTTAAACATTGCGTACACTATGAATTGGGTCGTCTATTCCAAGGGTGGTGTATATTTAAAACGGGTTGATTTTTATATATATGTGTTAAGTTACTGTTCATGTGTATGACATTTTTTGTGAATATAAATTTAAATTTGTATGTGTGGGTGTATATTTAAAACACACACAAGACCAACAGACTCGTTCAATTTCCTGGATGACAAAACAAAAATAAATAAAAAATATATAAATAAACTGAGAGAAAAAAAAAATTTGACGTTTGTCACACATTGAAAAGACAAAACGAATAATTTCATTGAGAGTTGTTAAAATATTCTCAACGTTGTAAAATTTTGAATGAATTTGAAAGAAAAATAATAAGAAAAAATAATGAAAAAGAAAATAAAGAAGGGTAGAAAATTATAATGGAAAATAAAAAAAAAAATAAATAGAAAATGGTTTTAGGACTCTTGACCTTTTTATGTGTGATGGTCGAAGAGGTTGGAAAAATGTGTGAGAGGTTCTAACCAACCAATGGAAATTCTATCACCCTCATTTTCTCATTTCAAAAACGAGCAAACACTATAGGCAGAAATAGTAAAATAAGAGTATAAAAAAATTGGTGAGAGTAAATTTTTATACATTTTTTTTTGTCGACTTACTTTGCCAACCTCTAAACACTTTTTTTATTATTATTATTTTTTTTTTCGTTCATTATTTTACTTGGATACTTTTTATGACCACACCCTACGGAAATTACGTTACACCTTTAGAAATATTCGCAAATCGACTCAACATGCCTTTCAATTTGTTTTCTCATCATGTTATATTTATTTATTTTTTTTTGTTTAACTTTTTTATTTATCTATTTATTTTATTAGGGTAAAATCCGTTTTTTTTTTTTCTCTTTTCTTAACTATACTATCCTCTGAGGAGTAATATTTTTTTTCTGTTTTTTTTTTTGCTTGTATATATGAGGTATTTTATGTAAAATTAGTTGGTTATTTTTTTCAATCGATATATATTTTTATATCTCACAAAAAAAAATTATCAAAACAAAAAAATTTATGAATTTAATTAAAATAGTATAAAATGACTGATATAATTTGACACGAGATAACCCATATAATTTTTTTTAAACCCTCTTCAATTGACAACGCATAATTTTCAATTTTTTATTTGTAATTTTCCATGTGATATAAAAAAATTCAGTGGTTGTGGTCAACCAATAGTCAGACAAAAAATAAAATAATTAATGGAAAATGTCTGTTGCGGGATGAAGATGTATGTTGAATGGAAAAAAAAAATAAAAAACAATTGATGATATAAATTTATATAGTTTATCAGTTTATTTATTTACTTTTTTTTTTTTTCTAATCCTCAGATCGATGTATCTAGCAACTAGTCAACGCCAAGCTCAAAATCCTTTTGATAAAAAATAATCAAACAAAACTGGCCTTTTCACTTAAGGTTTCCAGACACGATGTATATAACTTTATCATGTATAATATATATATATACACAAAGTATTTTGGCGTTTGCCGAAAGCGAATTGGTTTGGTCTGATCCCTGATGGGCTTGGTAAGCTACTTACAAAGACAGATGTCGCTAAGACGACATCCTGGTAGAAACTCATCGTTTTCTATTCGTAAAATAATGTCCTCGTTCAAGCTCCCCTTTTTATTTATTTTTCCTAACTTTTTTTTTTTACTGGCATCGTGTGATATCTTTCAAGCCAGTTGAGTTAAAAAAATGAGGATATCAAATAAAATAAAATGAAAAAAAAATAATAGAAAAAAAAAAAAAATTATATATTGTAGAGTTGGTAAAGTGATATCCACAGTTTCATCGAGTTTCCCTTTGACACAAATGCAATCGTTCAAGGAAAAATATTTTAGCAATTTATTTTTTATTGTACAAAAAAGAAGAAAAAAAAAATTCATTATTTTTTTTATTTTTCCAAGTAGTTTAAGGAGTATAAAAAAAAATATTTTGACCAGTAGATAATTTGAGTTGAATAAAAATTTATTTTATATATAAATATAAATCATAAAAAAAAAAAAAAAAATTATACTAAAACACTTGGCCATAAAAAGCTCGAGTTTGATATAAATAGAAAATATAAATAGAAAAATTTGCATATATGAAATGAAAAGTTTTTTTATAAAAATAAAAAGTCAAGAAAAAATAAATTTTTTTTTTTTATTTTAAAAAGTTGTTAACCTGTAGGTTTGTGAGTTATACCTTTGCATGACTTTTTTAACTGTTTTGCTATTTTTTAAATTTTATTTTTATCGTCATAGGAAGATATAAAGTTGAGGTTATTGATTGTTGTATTTTCTTGCCATTGAACATATATTGCAGGCCAGTGTTCTGAGACTGACCTTTCCATCTCTTTTTTATTTCATATATATATTTAGCTGTATATACACAAAAGTCCAAGTTGGGACGTCCTGTTTCTGTTTGCTCAACAAACCGGAAGACATGAACTTTCGAAAAAATATGTTAAGCCAGAGTTTGCACTTTTATCTTTATATTTTATTTTTTTTTTTTTTCAAAGAAAATATATATATATATTTTTATTATCATCTTTTACTTTACTTTTTTCAATTCTTTCTTCTGTTTTTTTTTTTTTTATAATATTTTTTCTGCTTCTTCTTCTTCTTTAATATTTTTTTTATTTTAATTTACTTGACCTCTCCTGCATGATTCATCACTACCTTTAAAAATCACGAACCATAATTTTTTTTTTCTTTTTTTTTGCATTGCACAATTTTGTTGATTTTTTTTTTCAATCTGTTAAATTCATGACTTGAAATATTCTGTAAATATCATTTGATTTTCTTGATATATTTTTGATTATTTATTTTTCTTTCTACTTAAAAATTTAATAGAGTTAATCAAGATATCTACTTTGACCATTGCAATTTAGATCTTGCTCCCTTGAGATAAAAAATAATAATATTTCTGGTGAGATTAAAAATATAAGAATATAAAAATATAAAAATTGCAAGACGATATATCCATGAGCATTTGAAAATCCCGTGTCATGAAAATTCCCAAGAGATATGAGGTGCTTGTGAATTCCAAGGATCGAGTTACTTTCTTTCACTCTTCCACCGATATCTATTATAGACTTTATATATATTTTTTATAAAAATCCATACATATATATAAATGTATTTTTCTTGAAAATCCTTGAAGACGGATTCACAGTACAAATAAGTTGGAATATATACGAAAAAAAAAAAAATATATATATGTACTTTTGTGTGTCAGTACAGTGTTTTCCCTGAGGGCTTAGGTAGATGTCGTTCTGACAGTTGGGAATTGTGCATACTAGCTCGTCAGTAAAAGCTCGACATGCCTCGACATTCCCTTGAACTTCTATACCAAGTAAACACGTAACATATTACAAAGCTCATATATACAATCATTTTAAAAACTTGTATACAGTAGTTTTGTATTTATTTTTAAACAAAAATAAAAAAAATTTAAAAAAAAATAAACTAACAAAAAGTTATAAACTAATAAAAATTTAAAAATAAAACAGAAAAATAAATAAATATATGAAACTAATTTAATATAATTTTACAACATAAATTAATTGTATTTTTTTTTTATTTTTCATATATAAAAATGAAAGAGAAAAAATAAAAAAGTGTAAAAATTAAATTAGAGCATTATGCAGATAATTAAGCATCAAGTTTTGATATACAGAAGGTTTAAATATGATTTTAAGATAAATATAAATACACAAATACATAATCATGTTGTCTATATATTTATTGGCATTAGTAAATGTGCGTATGTGTGTGTGTATATACGTGACTGTAAAGCCATAGTGCACGCAAGAGATTGTGTCACTCACAATCAGTCGGGTAATTACGAGTTACTGAGTATTAATCCACCAGGACATATTCCCTCTTCACTTTTACTATATCACTCTTTGATATTTCTCATTTCCTTTATTTAATATTTAATTATTTTTTTATTTTTGGTCATCAATAAATGAAATTTTAAATGAAAAAAAACAAAACATCTATATACTTGAAATAAAAATAATAATACAAATTAAATTTATGGTTTATTTAATAATATAAAAATAATATTAAATTTGTTATTTTTATTTTTAAAATCAATTTTTTATTTTTTATTTTTATTTTTGGTGTTCAATAAATTTCACACGAGTAAAGTCCACAAAAGCTTTTTGTAAAAATGGATGAATTGAAGTTTTTTTTATTTTTTTTTTATTTTATATTTTCTGTCACAAGCATTTGGTACGTTTTTATAGTTATCGATAAAAAAAAAAAATTGCGTTGAATGTGAGAGAAAGAGATGAAAATTGTAAAAATTATTTTAGTCGTAGTAATTCAAGTTGTATTGTGTATGTTACAATACAAGTTTGAAATTAAATTTTGATTTTTGATTATAATTTTATTATTTTTCGTAGATAATAGATATATTTGTGAATAATAAATATCTATTTTTTTAGAGCTAGAGATAAATTTAAGGTTTAAATAAACGAGACAGTGAGTTGTTGGTTTGTTAGAATTTTGTGCAACGAGGCATGATTGTAATTACTCGGTGCATCAGAGTAGCCGGAAATGCACGCAACTGCAATACAACTATATACTGTGATTATATATTTGTCTATGCATTTGTGATTTGTTTATAAAATTAATCATCAAATCCATTAGCAAATTAAACTTTAATATTAATTGTTCCATTTACATTGAAAAAAAAAAAATACAAAATTATCCAACTATTTTCTTTTATTCAAATTTTATTCTGTAGAAATAAAAAATTATTGCATTTAGATTAAAAAAAAAAAATAAATCAAGATTATATTCAAAATAAATAATTAAACTTACAACTTAAAGAAAAAAAAAACTATAGTCATTTAAATCAAGTCATAAAGATTTAGAATTAAGAATCAAAAGTGTTCATAAAAAAAAAAAAGAAAAATCATCAAATTTATTTTTTTTTTTGTTTATAATCTGTGTAAAATATATTTTACTTTTTTTTTTATAAATATTTTGATATTTTTATAATGATATTTGAATAAAAAGTAATAAAATATAAGAAATATATTTTTATATTTTCATGAAGATGAATTTTTTTTCTATAGAGATATAAAAAATAAATGCGTCGGCATATTTACCTCTTTATAGTAGATGGAATGCAGTATATACGTGGAGAATCGTATGCCATTGCAAGTCTACAACATATCCATGCAACGATGCATTATGCATTTGACACATGTGCTGTGCACATGCCGTAACTCGGGTGTGGAACAAAGTTACAGGGGTATGAGTTTAAAGGCATTTTTGTACGCCTGGACGATTCGCACTACTGTCCCAACGTGCTGTGAATATGGAGTACTCATTGTACCGAAAATCGGCAGCCATTACCCCCTTCATCGTCCATCAAAAGAAAAAAAAAAAATATACTATTCATATTTATTTCATTTTTTTCCTCACTGTGACTTTTATACAAATGTGTCATATGTTATTTTTTGAATATTCGAAACTGACAACTTTTATTTTTTTTTTGCTTCAAAAAAAGCTCCTATTTATTTCTTATCTATTTTTAAATAATTTTCATGTTAATTGAGATTTAAATTTTATTATAATTTTATATTAATTGTTTTCTTTGTATTATTTTTTCTTTCAGGTTGAGAAAAATATTGTAAAATGTGAAATAACGAAATCATCGAGTAATCAAGAAACAAGAAAAAGAAACGTAATAATTTTTCGAAATCACGAACACGTGGAGAGACGTAAAGCAGGGTAAGTTTTTTTTCTTTTTTTAATAATATGATTGTTGTATTTTTATTTACGAGCACATTGGCGCGCTACGCGCGCCTGTATCTATACCTTCTAAAAGGTTCATTGTTCATTGATTTTATAAACACAAGTATTATCATAAAAAAAAAAAAAGAATGAATAAATTGACGAAAAATTTTTTTAATTTATTTATTTACACGTAAATAACACATAATTCACACGTAATTTTTAGTCTAATAACATCAAGATTGAATGTTTACTGAAAAAGTTGTGCTACCTTAATATGTCAATTTTAAAAAAAAATATATAAAATATTTTAAAAATTTTGTTTTTAAATTATTTCTTCACACATAAAAAACACATAATTCGCACAATATTTTGAGCCCGATCGCATCGAGATCCAATGATTATTTAGAAAATTGTGCTAGCATTAATATGTAAATTTTTTAAAAAAATTTAAAAAATAAAAAAAAAATTTTCTTTCAAATTTATTTCTTTACACATAAAAAACACATAATTCGCACAAAATTTTAAGCCCAATTGCATCGAGATCCGATGATTATTAAGAAAGTTGTGCTAGCTTAATATTTGAATTTTTTAAAAAAATGTAAAAAATAAAAAAAAAATTTTCTTTCAAATTCATTTTTCCACACATAAAAAACACATAATTCGCACAAAATTTTAGGCCCAATTGCATCGAGATCCGATGATTATTGAAAAAGTTGTGCTAGCTTAATATTTGAATTTTTTAAAAAAATATAAAAAATATTTAAAAAAATTTTCTTTCAAATTTATTTCTTCACACATAAAAAACACATAATTCGCCTAAAATTTTAAGCCCAATTGCATCGAGATCCGATGATTATTGAAAAAGTTGTGCTAGCTTAATATGTCAATTTAAAAAAAAAAAATATAAAAAATATCAAAAAAATTTTGTTTACTCGCTTTTTTTTGTTGTTTTTTCGTTGCTAACGAAATAAATAAAAAAATAATAAGATCAAATGTCCGGAAGACCGATGATGTTTGTCCTTTTTATATTAGGATTGTAATTGTGATTTTATATTTTCCATTATTTCATTCAACAATTCACGTATTTATTTGAAATAATATAAATAAATAAATAAATAAATAAATAATTTTACAGTTGAAAGTTGTTGATAGAAGAAAACATATGAATTCACTAAAGTGAAATCGTGTTGTTGTTTTTTTTTACTTTAAAAAATTGATAATTCATCTGAAAATAAAAATATAAAGAAAATATTTTCTATTGGTAAAAATAAAATATTTACTCAAGTTCAAAAATAAAGTAAAAAATAAAAGAAAAATAATATTTGCTCTAAATAAAAATGATAATACTACATGTAAAAACAAGTAAATAAAAAAATTAATTAAACTTGATTTTAATGAATGAATAAATTAAATTAATTGTGTTATTTATTTATTTTTTCATCAAGTAAATAGATAAAATATAATAAAATACTTTTAAAATGAAAAGTAACTCGTTGTGTTCACGATAGATAAAATAAATAGTACAACTTGAAAAAATAAAAAAATAAAATAAAATATAAAGAGAAACGGTTGGTTGGTGGTTGCTTCAATAAAGAGAAAAGACGCTTTTCTTTTCCGGCTTGGTTGACGACGACTTTCCCAATAAAAAAAAAACAAAAAATAAATAAAAAAGTCTTTCAAGGTGATGGAGCATGAAAGCCACAGAGTGTCTGAGTGTCTCATTTTTTTTTTCTATCATCTTTAAAAAAAACACTCATATACATGTATATATAACATTTTTTTTTCTACCAATTTTTGTTGGTTTATTTTTACCTCTTTATTTTCAAAAATTTTCCACAATTTTTGCATTTTTTCATTCTCTAAAAAAAGGGTAAAAATATAGAGCTTTTTTTTGATATTTTTATTTTTAAATTTTGTAAATATATTGATTTTTTTCTTCAATTTTAATCATGAGTTTTAATAATTTTTAATATTATGTTTATAGTGTTTTTGAAATAAGAATATTCTGGGGAATAATTGATATATATTTGAAATAAATTTGAACATTATTACTGCATACACTACTGAATTTTTCAACATGACCATTCAGCCTGATTTAATTAAAACGAGGAAAACCAATAAAATTAGTATGTGTTTGATGCCTGGGTTATATTTGCAACACAGTATTTTGTTATAAATATATATCCAAATGCTAGTTTCACTATAAATAAACATTACATTTAATTATATTATCATCTACAAATATACAGCTTTAAAAGCTCGATACACTCAGCTCTGTTTAATCAAATAAATAATAATGAAATTTATATTTGTTTACATAAAAAATATATACATTAAAGAATTTTTTTTTTTTCTCTAAATTGTTTAGAATTTTTTCTTATAAAACTTGGTAAATTCGTAGGGGAATTCTTCTTTGCGTTTAGTTGTTAGAAAAAAATGAAATGAAGATCGTAAAATGACATAGTACATTTAGTAATTTTCGACTTATTAAATTTATTTTTCGGAAAAATTAGCTCAAGAGATTTTTTTTACATAAATTAATTTAAAAAAAATATGAAAAACAAACGGTTTTTTTTATAGAACAGAAAAAAATATACTTGAAAAAATTCTGGGTGATTTTGTTTTTTTTTTTTTGGGTAGGAATTTACGAGTAGAAAAATAAATAAATACGATCAATTCTAAAAGAGACATTTAAATAGCTGACATGCTAAATTTGAATTGAAATAAAAAATGAAAAAAAAATTATTTAAATATTTATTTCAATATTAGATATTAGTTTTTTTTTTCCATAAATTGAATCACTTAAATTTGTCATTATCCATAAATAAATAATATATTTTAAAAAGTTAATAAAATTATTAAAAATAAAAAGATTAACATATTTTTAAATAAAAAATATATATTTACAATTTAAAAAAAAAATATTAATTACATATTGACGATCTTAAATTTACTTTGTATTTTTTAAAACAATTGTTATTAATATTATCAATATTATTAATATTATAATGAAAACTAATTACACAATGAAAAAAAAAAAGCAACACTAATTAAAATGAACAAACTAATGAAAATAGAAAAAAAAAAAAATTGAAAACAACAGTAATTTCACCATAATAAAAGGAAAACAAAAATAAAAAAAAAAAAGTTTATGAATTTTCAATTTTTTACGCTAGCTTTTACAATAAAGCGAATATTATTACACATTCACATGTACGCAAACAAATACAGGCATACACAAAATAGTAAAAAAAGTAGGTCGAAATGGATAGCAGCAAGTAGTATAAACTCGAATAGTCATATCTTTCGTTTTCCCTCTGGGCTAACACCATATGATGCAATGTACGTTCATTCCTTTGGGCACTGACAGAAACATCACCTTCTTATTATTAACATCTTTTTATTTACTGTATTGTGCATGTACTCCAAAACATTATTATGAATGAATTTTACTTTTTGGTATATTTATTATTATTAAATCATAAATCATAAAAATTTTCACACTCGTAAAAGTTTTATATTTTGAAAAATACATAACTTTTTATTTCAATGATAATTATCTTTTGAAAAATAAAATAATATTTTTATTCTATTGATTATTATTTAAAATTTAAAAATATATTTTTTTTATCTCAATGATAATTATAAAAATAAATAAATAATAAATGTATATTTGCAAAAGCAGCAAATATTTATTTTTTTATATATTTGTTTTTTAATTATTCTGTTTGTGGATATTAATTTTAAAATAAATAAAATATATATATGTATGTCATGATAATTTTGTTTTTATATTTTTTTAAATCAGCGCTCGGCCTGCTGTGCGTGAGGACATTCACCGACGGTGGAACAATGCTGGAGGCACCACCCGGCAGTCGAGAAGACCTGGTCGAGGCAGCAAGAACACCCTGTTCACCCACAGGTATTATTTATTTATTTTTAAATTAAATTAAATATATTAATGGTAAATTGATAATATTATTTTCATCTTTGAAATTTAATTTGTAATTAGATTTGATTGTGATAAAGAATGCAGGTATGATCGTTCAAATCCCCAAAAAATAATAGATTATTCATCAAAAAAATAAAAAATAAAAATCTCAAAATAATAGTTACCATATTAAATGGTAAATTAAAAGTTTACGAGAATATTGCAGCATTTACGTGAAACATAATTCTGCATAATATTATATTACAAACTGACTAAAATTATTTTATTTTTATCTATTATTCTAAAGATATAAACTTTATTAAATCATAAAACATACAAATTTTTTTTTTTCACTATTAAAATAAAGTATTAGAAATTCAAATCATGTTAAGATAGTTTAAATTGTGTGCATTAAAATTTATCTTCACATCACCCTCAAATAAAACAACTCAAAATATATACATCAAAAATATGTCAATACAAAATAAATACACTTGTTTCACAAAATTAGTATTAACGTTTCCATCAACACACAACCCAAGGCAAAAAAAAAAACTAACTTTTATTTTTTTCTTTTTCTAGCTCCATCAATTTAACAATACACAATCGTTTTCTTGATCCTAACATTCTCTTCCACCCTCTTTTCAAAACTTTTGTTTTTTTTTTTGCTATTTGTATCTTAATTTTCCCCTGTGTTTCAACACTCTCAATGACCCTTACAAATTCGATTTGGTGTTGGTCTAGTGTTACACAAGTTAATCAAATAATCGTTGATTTTGTTTAGCTTTATCTTTTTTCTTCACACTCATCATTATCATCATTATTTCTTTTTTCTTTTTTTTTTTTTATAAACATAAAACTTGATCAAGTTTTTCTTTTGAAGCAGCCTGTAGAAAGCATTATATATTTGCAGCTAATTTTGACGTGAATGATTATACTGATAGAGTTTAGCTTGACATATGATCACCAAGTGGAAAATCCTCAATTACATAGATGTCAGTGGCAAAATAAAAATAGAAAAAAAAATTATAATAATTTTCAAATTAATGAAAGTAATTGACATCGTTTAACGCTCAATCCATAAAAATGTCATTTAATTTTGGCATCTCGGTGTATCTTGATGTTTTCACACACACACCCACACAGATTCAAGAAGGGTGGTAGTTAAGGGGTTAAAATTTAGTAGATAAACTTGGGTAACTCAATGCTTATCCGATATTACATAACCATGTATATACATGTGATGATGCAGTTAATATTTGTAATGTAATCATTATATATTATCCCGCAATTTCATCGACACCTTTATCATTTATATATATTTTACTTATATAAATTGTTGAAATATATTTTATCTGATAATTTAAAAACATCAAGCAAAATTTGAGGGGTCGATATAATATCAAGTTTCCTTCCCTTTCATCTTTAAGACCGGACTACTTCACACAATGTCATTCAACATTTTTTTTCGTTATTTTTAAACCCCACTTGTAACGATGATTGATGATTTTATCACAACTTTTAACCACAAAAGAAAATTAAATAATAATATAAATAAAAAATGATTGATTGATTTAAAATTATAAATTCAATTATTATGAATTTTTTTTATTTTTGATTTATTGTTGTTGTTAAGTTAGTCAACTATTAAAAATTTATTACACAAAAAATATAAGCTTGTATTTTAAATGATTTAAAGAAAAATTTAATCAGCAGTTAATCCAGTGGAATTTAAAATTAAATTTTATATTTTATATTAAAAATTATTCAAGTTATAGTTTTGAGAAAATTACAAATGGTTATTGATTTACGTTTATAAACCAAGTCAATTATGGTTTAGATGAGCATTCAATATATATTCTAGCGATTAGTACATAGTTGATAAATTACCCAACATAGATGCATATATATATCGATCTGGATTTGGCTTTTTGCTAATGCAAAATAGCCTTCGATGCTTAAACGTCAGTCGTCACAACTTTATAATATATTCTGATCGACAAATATATTCAAATTATTGGTAATATTAACGTCAATTGATCATGCACAAATATTAAAACAAAATTTAATTTATCAACTTAAATTATATCGATAACATTTATATATTTTATAACTGGTAAAATAATTTAATTCAAAAAGTTTTCTACAGTTTTTATACATGCTTTATATTAAAATAGAAACCACTATTACATTGTTGATAATAATAATTATTATTATTAAATATACATGTATTTATACATATCATCACAATTATATTTAGTAACTCATGAAAAGTTTGAGTTAACATCTTAACTTTTGAATATTGTTTCAGACATTAAGTTTGAGACAACCCTTAGAATATTTGAAAATTTTAAACAACGACAATATCAGTGCAAGTTTAATGTAAATCGTTGAAGTAAAATTTGAAAATCAGTCAAGTTAAAGGTGTAGTTTTCTTGTAAATGAGTTTTTATATTTTTTAACTAGCAAAGCATTGTTGTCATCGCTTCTTGTTATGACACAATTAAAATCCAAGAAAAGAATTTTTTCTTTTAATTATTTTCATAAAACTTAAACCACGTTATTAATTTTTTTTTTTCTCTATTATAAAATCTTAAAAATAAATTTAAAAAAAAAAAAAAAAAGTCAAGCAATTGTTTCTTTTTTTTTATATTTTTTGAATCAACTTGAATTTTTTTTTTTTTTTTCATATAGTTCATCAGCAGAGACTTTTAAAATGACAAACGAAAAAGAAAAAAAAAAAAAATTTAATTAAAAATGAAAAATTTAATTAACGTCACTCAAGAAATTGCATTGAAATTTTTTTTTTTTAAGTATATATTATATATGCAGTAGAAAAATAAAAATAAAAATTGATGATCAGCTGAGTTCGTCGTTGAATGATATTTAAAAGTAAAGTTTGACAAAAAAAAAGATGATAAAGAGGCTGTACAAAAAGGGGTTGGTATAGAGTTACGTTAGAAAAATATGAAGAACGACATCGAAGACTAGTTTTCTATTTTTTTATTTCTTCTTTTAGAAGCCCACAATCAATACAGCCGATTTTCCTATCTCTCTTTTGCTCTCCTCCGGTATCTTTCTCCTATTTTTCTTGTCTTTTTTTTTTTTGTAAATGTATATGTGTCCCTGGAAAAGCCAAGGGGCTAAAGAGAAAAGGGGTATATTTATATATAGGTAGCATTGGCCATTGGCCTCGAGAGTTTACAGATCGTTCCCGCATCGTACGATGAATTATTTAGCTTGGGTCGGTAAAGTGGCCCCTCGGTGTATTTGCCCGGAACCAAAATCCAATACCCATTTTGACCATGATAATATACTAGTGTATAAACATATATACTAAAATATATATATCTATATTTGATCTGTTTAAAAAGTATACATAGACTGCCACTACACTGCGGACCATTGAATCATTGAATTATTTAAATAACTACTATTACTACGACGACACTAGTTTTATATATACACACTGTAATATTAGTTATTTAATATTTTTTTATTTATAAAATTATATTGTTTACTTTAAATTCATCTTATTTTATTATTAAACATTGAATTGTTTATGTTATTTAGTTAATTTCATCAACATTCAGCTGCAAGTAAAAAAAAAGTAGTTAAGCTCGAGTTTAGTCAGACATTGATTCTATATTCAAAAAAAGTTTTTATATAAAGATTGAAATTTTAATATAATATAATAATAAGAAAAACTTTTTATATAGATTAAAGGTTTTCTGTGGGGGTTTTTATATTTAGTTGAGTTTTTTTTTTTTAAATAATGAACATGTTTACTTTGATTTAACCCTTGTCTTTTATAATTATGTCCTACAGGGGTTTCGTTTGAAATTAAAAAATTCACAAACTCAGGATAAAGTAGAGCAGTTTTTATTTATTTAATGAAAATTGACGGGTAAAAAAGAGCAAAAAACTTAATCAATTTTTATTTCTATTTCTCACTCACATCAGCTGGAAAATTCAATATTATTGATAAAAAATATGTTGAAATATAAAGTACATTTTCAAGTTTATTATAAAAGATATTTTTTTTATTTATATTTTATTTTTATTTTTATATTTTTATGTCAAAGGTAAATGCATTTTTTGATAATATTTATAACCTGTAAAGTTGAACTTATGGATTTTCAAGATGAAAAATAAGCTTATGTTTTTGTATTTACATGTAATGACAAAAAACAAAATGGAAATTGTTGACCTTATTTTTTTTTTTTTGATTGATTTAATAAGAAATTTCGTTGGAAGTTAGTTTTGTTAATTATGCATTCCAATAGAGTTGAAAAAATACTTCTCTTTTACGACATATATAAATTTAATCCTTTTGGGCGATATCATGTGAAAGTATCATGATTGCAAGCCATTCAGTATCGTAAATTTTTTATCATCAACTTTACTATTTTTTTTTTTTTTTTTTTCTAGTAGTTATTACATTGAATTGTATTTGTACAGGTATATTTTTAGAAAAAAGATAAAAGTTATATAAAATTGTGTTGAAGAAAAAACTGATTTTTTTATGATATGTAATAAACATCAATTTACGTGCATATTTTACTATCATACTCGTAAATGGATACAATTTTTATTATCTCAAGAAAAAAATATAAAATAAAAATAAAAAAATAAATTTACCCTTGTTTTAAATTAAGAATATTTATCTACAGTATTGAGGCAATTATTTAACACTTAATTTTGACCTGAAAAATCAAACACAATAAAAAAAATTTTTTTTTTTAAATATAAAATCAAAAAAAAGAAAAGAAACAATATCGGTTTTTATTTGCAAATTTAACTCTACACTTTAAACGTTTCAATATAAAAAAAAAAAAAAAAAAAAACCGGAATTATATTTTTATGGTAAAAAAAAGGGTGCAAATATGTGCGTTATATTCAGAGGTATAAATATATTTTTAGAAAAATTTTTATACATACGTGACAAATAAAAATATATATGAATATTATTTTTTCTATCTTTTATTTTTTTTATATTTCGTTATCAATATATTAGAGAAAAAAAAAACAAAATGTTCGATTTTATTGTTAACAATATGTGATATTTATATTTTTCGATTTTATCGAAATAAAATGATTTCAAATTTCCGTTCATCATTTGAATGCTCGTTAAATTTTCAGTGAGATAAAAACAAAATAAAAACAAAAAAAAATATCAGTATGAAACGAAAAGATAACGACTCGATTTCCATCAAAATAAATTGCATGAAAATTCATTTTGGTCAATGATGCGTTAATCAAAGTCGCAATCGTATCCAAAATGTAACAAGCAATTTATTTTATTTTATTTTTCCGAAGCATTTTTAACGGAAAATTGCTTCAATGCAGTGAGCGCCTTTATATTTTCTTATTTTTTTTAAAAATTGCCAGTGCATCCTCCTCTTTTCGCACTCTTTTACATTCAGGTATTATTATTTTTTTTTTTTCATTTTTTCCGTATACGTTTACGCCCCGTCGTTGCGCTCCATCTACTTTGAATCTCATTAAATGAGATAACTTTTCAGCCGGATACCCAGCCGATGTTATTTCTGATATATATTTCTTGTGGAAAACTAGTCTGGTAACTGAAAAATGTTGTGAATTAAATTAACATTTATCATTAAGTAATTTTTTTTTTTTTAATAAACTTCAAGTTATAAACTTATTCAGTTATGAAATAAAAAAAATAACATAAATACATATTGAAAAATAAATAATAAATGTTTTTTTCAACGATATTATTTCAGGATTTTAAGTACAAATGATTATTGATTATTTTCTTCATCTCATTTAAGATTAAAAAATTTTTTTTCTAACGTTAAACTTTATGAAAATTTAAGTCTATTATATTTTTTGTTTTTCATTTTATAATAGGATTTTTTAAACTCATATAAAAGTTTCGTTTTTCTCTCTTTATATTTTAAGTTTTATTTTATTTCATTTTGTATGTATTGGAGTTCATTGGTTCTTTAACAAAAAAGTAATTTTGCAAAAGAAAAAAAAATATTTAAGTCATGAAATGGAAAAAGTATAATAAAATTTTTCATTTATTTCATTTTTTTTTTTTTTTTTCGAAAAGTTAACACCAAAGTTGATAACTACTTTTAGTCTATGACATATAATAATTGAATTTATTTTATGTCGTTGACTCTGAGGTATTTATATGTCATTGAAATTTAAAAAAAAAAAAGTCATCATATGTCAAAATTGTCTGTAAATTTATTGTGAAACAAAAATGAAAAAAAAATAAAATAAAATACATAAATTTGCATTTATAAAAATTCTAATTTAAATATATATTTTATTTATTTATCGAATTTATAATAAATTCAAGTCTGACCCAGAGACACTCATAAATTTATCTGTCATCATTTCACATAGCTGTTAGGCCATACATTAAATATATATTTTCCATTTGAACGAGAACCAATTTTCAAAATGACATTTGTTACTTATCGCTGAATCTTCTTATTTCCGTTTGGTATTATCTATGCACTTTTCAGTATAAAAAAAATATAAAAAAACCTGAATAATCATCTAGAAATATATAACTCAATTTACTTTTTTGTTGGGTCAATGAATATCACTTGTTAAAATATTTTAAATTCAATGAAAAAATGTGAATAATAAATTTTTCTCTTTAACAAAATTCAAAATAAAGAAAAAAAAAATACTATAAATTAATTAATTGTAATTTTTAATAAAGATAATTTGATTGGACCTTTAAATTTGAAATTTAAGTATTTTTCATTCATTTATTTATTTATTTGTTTATTTATATTTTTAATAATATTTGAATTCTTTCAACAATCTGCTAATTTATTTAGCAAACTATTTCACTGAGTTAATTCACCTTTTCACTCAGCAAAATTTATCCAGCCACGTTTATACGGGAGCTATTACTTTAGCCAACAGTCCAGTATAACTAATTTAACTTCTTCGTGTTTCAGATTTGGACACAATGCTATACGGCTACAGCAATGACATATACGTACTGGATCATACGCCCGAGTCCATGCCAGTGAGTAGCTAATCAAATTTTACTTTTATCTTGTAAAATTTATAAATATAATAATAATGCTTTATTGTACGTTTGAAACTTTTTTCATGAAAAAAAAAAAAACATTTCTCTTTTTTTCATCAATCTAAAAACGTATATAGTATATACACACAGGCATACAATTTGAATAAATTTTTACCTTCATTAGACTCTTCCAACTCATTCGTTAGCAAGTAATTTGCAGTTAATAATGAAAAAAAAATAATAATTTTAATAAAATGTAGATATAAAAGTATGATGAGTTTAAATGAAAATGCAAATTGAAAATTGTAAATTTAAAGCTTTTCAGGTAAAATGAAAATTATTCTGATTGTTTTTTTTTTTTTGATGTAAAAATTTTATTTTTTAAAATTGCATTTGCATAGGCACAGTTTTATTAATTTATACTTTTTAAAATTCAAAAAAAAAAACAAAAAGTTATTAACAAAGCGACATACACCCTAAAAAAAAATGAAAAGTTTTTTTTTTTTTTTTTTTAACGAATACATTTTAATTATTTTTGAAAATTTGATATTTAAAATGAAAAAAAAAAAACAATCAATAATATTAGAACAAGAGTATTTTCATTTATTTATTTATTATATATTTTTAATTATTTCAAAAATATATATATATTCATTTTTATATTTTCATTTGTTTTTTTGATTTATCCCCATTGCAATTAGTGATAGAAATAAAATTGTCTGATACATTTGTGAAGTGATTCGATGTCAATAAATTGTACACATATATACTTGTCACAGTTTTATATATAGATGAAAAAAAGGTATATTAAAACTTTGACGAACAACCCACCACAATGTCTGTGAGATGTATAAATTTTTTTTATTTATTTTCTTTAATTTCACAAATAACAATGATAAAACTCGATAATTGATTTGAGTGTCTCAATTTCAATCAATCATTCAAAAGAGAAAAACAAGACAAAACTTGATAATATTATCATAAAACGAATAAAATTAAATAAAAACTTCCAGATAAAATCAAATGAAATTAACAGTATGAAATAAAAATAAAAATATCGGTTAGTAAAAATTAATAAATCAAGTGTATTTTCTAGTGATCCAATAATTCAAGCTGACATTACAAATGTCAAAATAAAAAATAACAAGTATATCTATTTTTTAGTGTCAAAAAAAAATAAAGAAAATGTCACACATTGTTCTGTTATCTCAATGAATCAACTGGCAATTGATTATATAATATATATTGATAATTAATAAAAGCTCCAAACAATAGTATATAAATTGAATGAAAAAACTTTATTTTTCGATTATTATTTTACCGAGAAATTTTGGTGAGTCACGTTGATGACATAATATTCATAGCCCTGGAAACTAGTGACAAAACAAAACCAAGTGAACAGGGTTATCGTTGGCCATTCCAGTTGGCTTGTTCAACATGATGGTATCAGGCCACATGGCCATTATGTTTACTTCCTTGACCCATCGAAAGTCATTCGTGATATTTTCCTTGCAGCCAACTTCAACTTCTTTTTATACTTTTCTTATTTTTCTTTTGGCCCTCATGTAATTAAAACTTATCCAACAACAATTTCAAGATGTTTTGTTGAATAAATATTAACATAATAATAATAAAATAATTAATTTACAGGACATGGATATGCTTCAACTTTTTGTATCACCAGCTGGTCGTGCACTTGTTACTGGTGATAATCATAATCGTCGACGTAATCAAACAACGACGTCATCATTGATACGTGAATTACCAATATCAAGAACGAAAAATACAAGAAGAATAATTATTGAACAAACAAATAGTAATAATCCAAGTCCACCACCGAGACAACGTAAATCAAGTACTGAACTTTACAAAGAAGCTGTTGAAATACTTGGTCTCACTTGCTCACTCAATGACAGCTGTCGATGCATGGACTGTCAGGTAATTTTTTTTCATAATAAAATTATATTTTTTACATTATTAGCATGTTTTTTATTTACAATAAATATTACTATAAATTATATAATTCAACAATAAATTTAAAATATATTTGTAAAATAAAAAAGATAAATTGCTAAATATTTCATTTTTTTTTCTTCAGTAAAATTGAAAGCTGTCATGTTTTGTGTAAATAAAAATAAATAAAATATAATTTATAATGATAAATTAAATTTTAAATATCAATGATAATTGAACATTCAATAAAATTTATTTGATCAATTTACAATTAATTAAAATAAAATTTATACACAAATGAAAATTAAATTTATTATTTATTTTTTTGACATTGGAATATATAAATTACTAGAGATACCGACCCTTCAGCTCTTGTATATACACTACTTGATTTTCTCCTTTGAAAATTAACTTGAACGTTTCTCGATACTCTCGAGTGATGTGCATTAGTCTAGTACATAAAATGAATCGCCATCGATAACTCAGAAGCAATCGAATTAACTGTTCAAGTTAATGTTCGTTCTACAAGTGACTCAACTTGTAACTATTTTATTGATGTTTCTTTTTTTTCTCAATTTTTATTTGTCTTTTGATCAATTATACTAAAATTAACTTGTATAATTTTATATATATATTGTCATTTCAATTTAAGGAAAATCCAAAATATCAAAATAAAAATAGACTCTGTTTTTTAATATTTAAATTTGAAAAAAAAAAAAAAAAAGACTAATAGGGCTAATAAGGAGATATTTATGTCAATCAATTGTCAAATTTACAGTGACACTACATTTTTTTTTGGGCTCTGTAATTTTTTAAAATTATTTATTCGTAAGTTCTTTAAATTTTTGTTTCATAAAAAAAAATTTAAGCTCATTAATAAACCGTTAAAATAGTGTTTGGGATTTCGTTTTTTTATTTTGACGATAATATGTATTAAATAATATTGATCGAATACACATGTGTATGAAAATACATGTTGACTGGTATATTAATTTGCACATGTATCGATACAATGTGTATCAAGTAACAGAGGCTTTAGAGAAAATACGAAAATTTTAGTTGTTTCACAACTACCACCTGGGTAATTGTCCTCTGGGAATATGCTACTCCAATTACTCTCTGAAAATTCATTCGAATAACCATTTGCAAAATTTATAAAATACCATTTTTTAAATTATCCATCGCTATTATTATCATCATTTAATAGTAATAATATTTTTAACCAATTTATTTTTAATTGGTATTTTGTATTTGATTTTTAATTCTCACTTGAAATTTTTTTTTTTTTTTCCAATAATTTTGATTGATAAATCATATTTTTAATCAAGTAATTTTTTTATTTTTACATTTGTTTTTTTTTCTGTAGACTAGTATAAATATAATTTTAAATCTAATTTTTATCTTCTAATAAGTTTTCATTTTTTTTATTTAATAAAAAAAAAATGAAACCAAATCAAATATTATTTTTTTAAATAAGTAATTTTAAAAACGAAAAAAAAAAAATAATATTTAGCTTTTTATATTCTTTTATTAATAATTAATTAAATAATAAAAAATATTTGTTAATAAATTTATTTAATAATAATAATAATAATAATTGTTTTGATTTTTAAAAAAATATTTCAGAGTAATTATTTTGACTTTGAGGAGGATTGTGGTGATTCAAGACCTGAATTAGCAGCAGGTACACCACTGTTATTGGATCATGCTTTGACCCATCCACTGACTTGCTCTATACAGTAGTAAAAGCCATCGACACGCACATAGAGACACACATCACAACCCCTTCAAGTGTCTCAATCGATCTGTCAGCGGTTTCTCCGCGGGTGCGGACGTGCCACCTCTGCCAATCTTGCCTTCAAGACTCAACTGTGGAAATAATCTCTTTGTGTGAATTTTCTCTCTTTATCTCTCTCTCTCTCTCTGCTTTTCATCACATTCCATCTCATTTCATCTTTAACTATGTATCCCCTTTTATCTTTTCGTTATCTTTCTCTTTTTTTATTTATCTTTCTAACCCTCTTTTCTCCTTTTCATCGCCTCCTTCAGCTTCACATCTTAGCTCAGAACGTGCGTTGACAACGAATACGACGAACAAGACGAGTCTTGGAAAAATAAATCCAGAAAATATATATATATATTAAGTAAAAAAAACAGTAAAAAATCAAGGTGATTTTCGTAAGCACGGAGATGAAAATAAGAAGATAAAAAATACATAAAAAAAAAAAAACTTAAACGAAAGTAGAAAAATCGAGGACACGTCAGACAAGCTTGAGAAAATCAAGTGTATGACTTGTACCTCATGTATGTCGATAAATTTAAACATTTAATATTTAAATAAATTAAAAATAAAATAAATAAAGTAGATAAATTATTAAATAATTAATATAATAATAAAAATTTATAAATTATATATGGCCTATAAAAATAATAATTTATTAAACAATTCTAATTTGTTTTTATTTGTAATAATAATCATAAAAAAAAAAAAGTTTACATCGTAAATTAAAGCTACTCAATCATCTCAAGCTTACTTCAAATTTTACGTTCATAGTACTTTTATACAAAAACATAAATAATGTAATATTGTACTAGGTATACTATCCCCCCAAATTTTATTGATCATAAAAGAAAAAGAAATATATAAAAAAAAAAAAAAATCTTCACAACAGCAAAACGTGCCAAAGAAAAAAAAAAAAAGAAAAATTAAACGAAAAAAAAAAGAAAATATAGGTTTGAGTATTAATAATTTTATCAAAGTTAATGCTGTAGATATTAATCTGAAAAATAACAATAAATGAATGATGAATGAATTGTTTTTTTTTTTTAAATAAAATAAAAAATAAACGTTTGAATTGCAGAAGAAAAAATTGTATCCATCTAATAAAATTAAATAAATATTCTTGTGCCAAAAAGAAATAAAATAAAATAAAAAACAACAGCCAAATAAAAATTAATTAATTTATTAAATTGCAATATAATTATGTATTATTATTTTTATTTTATTTTTGATGAATTTAGTTGACTGTGTTACCTAGTCATCAAGACATGTGCATATTTTGTCTCTCTCTTTTTCTCTTTCTGTTTTCCTCTTTATCTTTTCACGTGATTCAGCATGATTGTACATTGTACAGCCGTAATTAACGGAAATTTGACAAATATAATTGCTGACTCACAAAACGTCCAGTGTATTTATGCATTATGAAAAAAAAATTACCCTCATTATATAAATTAAATTCATATTAATGAATAATTATAAAGCAATTAAAAATTTATAATGATTTTGTTTATGAAAAAATTAAAAAATCAAATTAATTATAACAATTTAATGGTCATATATTTAATTTGTTCTCATTTTGTTTTTATTATTTTAGAAATATTTTATCTATGTGATGTTTGATTTTTTTCTAATTTTTTTTTGAATAATTATATATGAATAAACATTGTGTATATTTATTAATATCATAAATAATAATTTAATGATATGTTGGTTTGAATAGGCAATTGGCCTAAGGGCATTAAATATATACTGAAACATTGCATTAAAATTGTCAAATTAATTTATTTACTTATTTTTTTTTTTTTGTTTATTAATTTTTAAATGTACAGATGTTTAATTTTACTGTAAATTATTATTATTAAATTTTTAAATTTTAAAACAAAGCGCGGTTAATATTACAGTTGAAAAAATTAAAAAAAAAAAAAAAATATCTTGCCTAAATAAATTTAATTTTAATATTAAAAAAAATTAAATTAAATCATTAATCATGCCTACATTGTAAAGATATCACAATCATATTTAAATATCTGTCTTTTTACTTTTAAAAAACGTTTATTAAAAAAATAAAATTGCAAGAAATTATTAAATATTTGTAGTTGCTTTATATAATGCCCAGATCGATGATCACTCATCCAAGAAAGTAATAAATAAAAATTTTAAAAAAATTAATAAATAGATAATAATAATAGTATGATAAATTAAAATATTATTGTTAATAATAATTATTATTATGAGAAAGATAAACTAAAAAAGGTCAAGCAAATAAATAAATTAAAAATAAAAAAATTATTAAACTTGAATAAATTTTATTTGAATGTTAATTAATTTAGCATCGATGTATTAAATAAAAATCGATGCAATGTGAGAAACCCTGCCTTTTCATCACTCGATTATAAGATTATTGATATTGATTATAATAAAATTAAATTGATATAAATTATAAATAAATAAGTGAATAAAAAAAAAGCTACAATATTTGTTGTAAAATTAATTTTATTATCCTACAATTTTTTAAATACCTTGAATTATTTATTGAATTATTATTATTATTATTATTTATTGAATATTTAATTATTAAAAGGATTATAAGATTTATTTTTAATTATTATTTAACATCTGAAAATACTTTGATCTATAAAACATTTGAAATTCACTTTGTGAATTTATATTTTATTTTATAAATTTTTTATTTAAATATATAGGAGAATATATATTATTAAATATATGACATTTTTTAAAAATGAATTTACTTTATCAGTAGTGTGTAAATATTAATTTGCATAATCATAAATATCAGAATAAAATTTACATAGAAAATATATAAGTAAATTGACATTAAAATAGTTTGTGGATTTTTTTTGTTTTCTCTAAATTTATTCTATAATTATAATACAAGTATTTGACATAATAAAAAGTGGAAAAAAAATGTTTTAATGATTATTCTCTACTAGATATTTGAAAGATAAGTTTAATTGTAAGAAAAAAAAACAGAAAATCTAAATTAAACAATATTATGTTAACAAAAAGGCTTCACTGTTTTTTGAGCTTTAAAAAGCTTTTAATTTAATTATCAAAATTATATTAATTTAAAAAACAATAAATATAATTAATTTAAAATGAAAAAAATAATTTTCTTATTATTGTAAAATAATTGTTTATAATATTTTTTTTCTCAGTGGTTTAAAGATATTTAAATGTGAGTCAGCATGTTTTTTTATGTGGGATGTAATAATAGGTCAGTAGAGATCGATGAAATGACAATTTCAAGAGGTGTCATAAAAAAAAAATATACTTGGAATATTCAGATGCTTCAATCTAGCGAAAATTCAGGGAATTCAGAGAGTTCAGATAATTTTATTCTCAGAAATGATAACAGCTTTGCAGGCAGTGAGCTTATCAACCCTCAGAATTATATCAACAGCCAGTTTTTCAATCTTCTACATCACTCATAGTCAATGTAAAAATTTTCTATATACAAAAAAATTCATCAACGAAAAGCTCTGTAGATGGTAGAAGCAACCCGATAAAAAGCTCTAAAATAAAAAATCATCCCTTACAACGAAAGCAACACCGATTTACCTCAACAATAAAATTTTTCATTTTTTTTTTTTTTCAAAATTATAAAATTCTAAAATATATATTTTTAAATTCAATAAAATTCAGCAATAAAAAAAAAAGTAATTTTAATTTTTTAATAATTTTTATTACTTTTAAAATTTTTAAATTTGAAAAAATAAAAAAAAATTGTTTTATCTATTTTTTTTCAGTCAAATATATATATAATTTAAAAATGAATAAAATATAAAAATTTCGATGACAATATTGAAAGTATCTATTGAATAATAATATGTTCTCTCGATATGCATCAAAATTTTTTTTTTTATTTTAACATTTCAATTCCCCGGTGAAACATGAATAGACATTGGACCGTAGCGACCACTTGGAGACACGATGCAAATTCAATTCTCGCGGATACTCTTATCTTTATAAAATAATTTTTTTTTTTCTTATTGAACAACCCCTCGGTTATATAGCCGAGTTGTATGTATAGATAGTAAGACACCTTTGGGATCATCGCTTATATCGGAAGTCACTTTGAATACCGATATTCAACAAATTTTATTTATTTTTTTATTCATTCAAGATGCGACATGACTGCATATCAAAAGTTCAAATAAAAAAATAAAATAAATATTTTTGTGGTATACTATTATTATTACTCAATATTTTTTAAATAAAAAAAAAAGGACATCGATCAGTACAAGAGTCATAAAAGAAGCAAAAAAATAAAATAGAAAAAGGTTAAAACGAAATAACGCGAATAAGGCCTTTTTTTTTTATTTTTATTTCGACCCTTGAAGATGATACTATCCTTCGCATGACGCGTAGAATACTTAAAATTCAATTTCACTATATATGTATATTTTTTAACCCCTATTTTGTGTTTTTTTTTTTTTTTTTCAAATGGGGTATATACTGGTGAATATACTGGGCGGTGACGTCGAACGTTTCGCATAAAGTATTCGTACCCGTCGATCGGAACCACCTAGAAGAAACTGAGTTACGAGCTACGTGGTACCGTCACCCATCTCATTTTCCTTGTACATATATAAAAAAAAAAAACCAACTGCATTGAACGACACACAACTTTGGACAAGTGTCTCTTGAGATCAAAATAATCCCTAATACATTTAAACTCGCAACCGAGTTGATATTTTTTTTTACTTTTTTTTTTTTCTTTACTCTTCTCGTCTTACAACTGCTTTCTTCACTCTTAAGAATTGTTTTACATTTTTATTTATCTTGTTATCTTTATTCTTTAGTTTAGTTTCTTTTTTTTTTTTTTTGTTGGGTAATTCGATAGTCTAATTTTCGATGAGACGCTGGAAGAATAATGACAATGAATAAATTGAAAAATGGAAATATACTTATTGACGCTGAGACATCAAAATTAATGGAAAAGAGTTGGATAAAATAAAATATACTCGGCTTGTTTCATCAATGATTCAGCAAGAAAAAAAAATAAAAATGAAACAAGATATACGGGGAATGTTTTACTTCGTTGAAGTTGAGTCTTTGGGGATCAATTTCGCGGGTGGAAACGACGATACTTTTGCCAACAAATAATCACTCCTCTTCACGATCGACGAGTCCTAGTTTATTTATTATTCAACTGTCAGTTGTGGGTAATGAACAGACGGTTTTATTAAATAATTATATTATTTTTTTTTTTTTTTTTATCAAGTTTATAGTGTATACACTTGAAAATGATCAATAAAAATCTCATCAATAATCAATATATTTTATTTTTAAATGTGCGTTATTTATAGACATTTAAAATTACATGGAAAATAAATAAATAACATATTTTAAAAGATAAAAATAGTGGGATTAATAAAAAAAAAAAAAAATTCCATTGTATCATTTATGAGGTGAACGGGTGTTGACGTCAAATATTCGCTGATGGACATTGTGAGTGATGACATTGGCGCGTGCCAGTCCTTTCACTTGAAGAATGTCATTTGTTTTTATCCAACAAAGTATTTTTTTCCCATTTCATTCATTCGTTCAAGTTTATTTTTCTTGGACGTTCAAGTGAGTTACTGTTCTATATATCTAATATACCACTTGAACTTATTTTTAAAAGAAAAAATAATAATAGCTGTATATTTTTACGTAAAACAAAAAAAAAAAAATAACAATTCTTGAAATCTAATTTACTTTTCTTATTATATTTTTGTCAAATAAAATTTTGATATTGATGATAAAATTAATTGTCATTGTTTTTCAACTTGTTTATTTATTTTTTTACGACAATAATTATTTAATCTGTCATGTTTGTCAGTTAATTTTTATGTCGGATTACTTTGAAGAATTGTTTTATACTTTTATTTATTTTGATTAAAAATCGTATTTTTTTTTTGCTGTTTGTATTCAATTTTAAAAAAAAATGAAGAGACTAATTGAACATCATCCTGTTGATTATTCGGTTCTAATAGACATTCATAAAGGCTGTAAAAATATCAAGTTTTTTTTATTTTCATAAAACTCGAGTAAAAATAATAATCTACCTTCTAAAAAATTCCATTAGCTATTTTTGTTATTTTTTTGACGCAATGTGGATGATAGTTGATAATTGACAATTTTTTTTTCAACATATTGTGATGTTTACAGCTTTGAAAAGTATATTAAAAAGCCAACTGAGAAAGACACAAAAATATAAAATCCACAGTGATGATATGACACCAAAGTGACATGTAAAATCCTTGTGTTTAAATAAAATACTTAATAATTGAAACATCCACTTGACGATTCAAGACAAAAAAGCTCTCATACTAAAAAAAAAACTATCAAAAAGATATAAATAATGATTTATTTTATGAAAATACTTAAATATTCTAGCATACATAAACTTGTTAATAATATTACCAGCCACTTGTCAATTTCAAATTGAAAATTAATCAAATTTAAAATTTACTTTATAAATAATTTTACTACAGATACATCAAAAATAATTTCTATTATTTGCAAAACAAATAAAATTTAAAAAACAAAATTGACAGTTAGAAAAAAAATCCAGAAAACATATCGATGTATATAAAAATTTACATTTCAAATATTTTTTAATCTTTCGTTTCGTTGACAAGAGATTGTACATCACTCATGAGGATGTCATTTACATCGGACGATTTTGATCCCCAAGAGGACAAGCAAACGGCGAGTTGGGGTAGAAATGGTTTTCCACCAATTTGCTGACAGAATATATATGTACATCTGCATAAAATACATAAATAAAAAAAATAAAATACATAAACATAGTTAAATAAAAACAGAGCGATAGTGTGATGAAAGCTAAATGAGAGAGAAAAAAATTCAGGTTCAAGTGAAACTTGCACGCGTGTAACCACCACGTGAGAGAGAGATTATTGCTAAATGTTGCATATTGTCGAGGTTGTTTGTAAATAATATGGAAACCACACTAAGCGAGAATATTTAAGGGTAGTTTTTTTATTTTTTTTACATACCCTTTCTCAATTTCATATCACCCTCCTTCATCCTATATATATGTAAAAAAAAAAAAATAGAATCTAAAATTGTTGGGATGTAGATAGACATAGGTTCATATATCAAAATGAACAAAAAATAAGTGGGTTGTGTGTAGCCTCGGAGGAACTGTAAATTCCTTAATAGACACATTCAAACTACACACACACATACGCTCACACAAAGCCACATATCGCGGATTACTTTTTGTCTCGAAAATTTTACATTTACATCAAATTTTTTTTTATTGTATCAAATATAATGATAATAAAAAATGATACTAAATTATTTATATAATATGAAAAAGAGAAAAAAAAATAATAATTTTTAGAATCATATTTTTTTTTTAAATTAATTAATTAATTAATTTTTTTTTGTAGAATTTTTGTAAATGAAAAAATTTAATTGAATGTGGTTTCTTAAAAATTTAGTATAATTTAATTTTTTTATTTTTCAAATAAATGTAACGGAATAAAAATAAAAAACTAAACATTTTTTATAAAAAAATTTTGAAGCATTTAAAACGTAATAAATAAATAAAAAAAAAAAAAATTGATTAAATCAATTTATTAAATTTATATGAGTATATTAATGGAAAAAAAAAATTATTAAAATATCATTGATTATTGTGATGACATTGTGAATTTTTCATGTCCCCTATTACCAAGAATTTGATGAAATTTAATAACTCTGAATCTCAATTACTTTGAATGATCATTAAGATAAAGGGGATTGATTCATTTTTGTTCAAGTTAATCACCATGCCACATAGATCTTGAGTGACAAAATATACTAACTAGAGGATACACAATGATAAAGGAAGAAAGATATAAAGTTTATCCCCAGTTTTGTTGAGATATATACGAATAAACATTAATAAATATATATAGAAACGTGCCAAGTAGTCGTGGCTTCTTCACAGTTGCCTCACTCAGTCCATGATGAGGGTGATGATGAGAGGTGAAGAGTAGTAAAGAAGTAGGGGTGAAAAGGGGGTTGAACTTTGCTGTGACTTCTAGTCATCCCCCTTTTTACAGCTATATGTCTACCATACTTTCAGCTCAATTAATCTTGCACAGAATGCAATATCTGTCCAATCTGCCTGGTTGTGAAAGCGCACCCGGGTCATTGGATGTCGTGCAAGACCTTCGTTGTTAATGTCACGCTATACAATATATAGAATTATATATACACAGTTATATAGTGTACACTTTAGTATAGACAAACCAGTAGCCACTATACTTGTCCAGAGTTTATAAAATTAAAAAAGCCATAAGAACAAAAAAAAAAAATCAATAAATACTTGAAAGAAACAAAATGTTAAATTAATATTTTTTAGAAAAACTGTGGTTTAATGTCTAATATGGATTTATTAATTTAAGTCTTTATTTTTAATGTTGCTTTAATGTTGTTGTTTGTTCCTTTTTTTTTTTTTTACATTAAAATATAGCTGTCAAGTTTTTTTTTATTTCAGAAATTTCGATAAAAATAAATTACTGGAAAATCTCGTACCACTTGTGAAAATGAAGCTAAATTGTTGGGGGGTTTATTGAGGATAGTAAATGAAAAAAAAAAAAAATATATGGGGTAATAAATTGCTGTAGCGTGCTTCGTTTGGTCTGAGTATAATTCACAATAATCATATAATTTTTGTACACTGACTCTTGGGGAAAAATAACATATTGAATTGTTAATGACTGGGCAGTTTGTCTAACAATTGTTACTTCTAAATTAGTCTTCTCATTTTAATCCAGTATATATATTCTTGCTGTTCATCTTCATTTTGAAAGTTTCTTTACTAATTTCATGACGACACACACAGACATAAATTGGTGATAAAATTTAAGGGGTGTACGTCTCATTGAACATGAAATTTATATTTTTACGATTTTTCACTGAGAAAAATAAATTATCAATATTAAAACAAATTATATTTATTTTTTCTTTTTTTTTTTAATCTCGTTAATCATTATAACAAAAAAAAAATAATAATAATCAAACAAATGAAAATACGTCAGTAATAGAAAAATTTAAAATTTCATAAAAAAATCTAATTTTTTTTCTCTTTTATATAAAATGTAATATTAAATTTTTACAAAAAAAAATAAGGTTTAATTCTTGTTATAAAAAGTATTCATGAAAAAAAAAAAAAAAAGATATATATATATTTCAAAATGCAAATTTTCGTGGGAGTTTAAATACGTTGCTTGGTAAATTTATGTGCATAGAAATTGCCCTCAAAGCTTGGTAAAAGAGGGAACAAACTCGAGGTAAAAGTATAAGTGGCAAAAAAAAAAAAAAAAGGAAAATGAGGAGGAGGAGGAGGGAAAAAAAGATAAAGAGAGAACAAGGGTAAAATGAAAAATGAAAATAATAGAATGGAAAATTTTGTTGGATGTCAGACGAACTGATGGGTGTGGTAGATGATATTAAAAAGAAACTTTTAATATACTATATTTTTTCATTTTCTTTTTTAGAAATGGTAACAGCGTTTATTGTTAATAATAATGACAATAATATTCATAGTTGTAGGGAATAAAAGGTAAGGAAAAATAGGGGCTAATTACAATAATTACATAATAATCAATGATAAAACAATTTTTAAAAAAGAAAGCTTTCTTTTCTTTTTTTTTTGATGAGGAAAAAGTAAAAGCGAGATAATAATGCAAATGCAATTTAATTATTTGCTTAAAGATGTCTCTATATAATATTATGTAGATCAAATTTTAATATTATTTTCTAATTAATTTAATCATCTCGCTTGTAACATAGTTAGATTCATATATATATAATTTTTTTTAATTTTAATATAATTTATATTAATGTCACTTAATATTATTTTCATTTAGTCTCTTAAATTTATACACATAATAATTCATCTATGATGCAACTAGAATGATTCATTTTTTTCTCAAATAATATTTACATTTTTTTTTTTTTTTTTCTCTTCCTATTTATCTTATTTATATAGTTTTTTTTTTAGGTTTTTTTTTTAGGTTTTTTTGTAGATTTATTTGGTTAATTGAATTGTTTTTTTTTTTTTAAGATATGCAAATATATTACAGCGTATTTGATGGCAATTTAAAACCAAAAATAATAAGATATAATTGCACGTACATCTAATCTTTGGTTATTAACAAAAAAAAAAAATTAAAAAAAAAAAAGAATCACAATAATTTACAAATACACTGTTCACATTAGTTGTCTTCCATTTTTTTTTTTTTTTCATTTTTTTATATTATGAAATATTAGGTGTTTAAAAATTTTGTTTACTGAAGTATTGTTGTATTTGAATTTGTCAAACTAACTGGTTGAATTGTGCCAATTGTTGATCGATTTTGTGTTATTGTTGTTGCACTTAATTCAGCATGTTGAGTTTCACGATGTCGTCTAAGATCAACTTTACGTTGAAATGCTCTGCCACATAAATCACAAGCAAATGGCTTAAAACCAGTATGTTTTCTTGAATGAGTTATCAAATTACTACTTTGAGAAAATGCTTTACCGCATACTTGACATTTGTGTGGTTTTTCACCTGTAACATAAATGTATACACAAAAAATTAATTAACAATTCATATTTAAAATAAAAATTATTCCAAGTAAAAAAATCAATCAATAGTCAGACAATCAAAAATTATCTTAATAAATATTATAAATTCTTAAAATCTTAAGTAAAATATTTCAAAAATTAGTCAGACAAACGAGTTGAATAAATTCTAAAATTTATTTCAAGTGAAAAAATCATTGAATAGTCAGACAATTAAAAAAAAAGGCTTTGAAATTGTTAGATATTTAAAAAATTGAGTGATAAATATTTATAGTTATCAGACAAACAAATAAATTAAATAATAAAATTTATTTTCTGTGAAAAAAATCAACCAATAGTCAGACAATCGCAAAAAAATAAATAATTATTATTAAATACCAATTGAACACTGAATAATTATAAGAACTGATGAATAAATTTTCAAAAAAATAAATAAAAAAAATTGATCGACACATATAATGATAAAATATTTGATTAAATTTTTTATCTCAATTAAAATCCAAGCACGAAATGTATCGAGATTCAAGAAGAAACGTCAATTTAGTGGGGTCAGACGAAGGAGTATGCTCGGCACTCCATCGAATCCCAGCCAAAGTAACACGGTAAGATATATCTTATGCCCTCAAGCAAAGATAAAAAAAAGAAAAATCAAATAAAAAGAAAAACGTACTTTGCCAAGAACGAAAAAAAAAAAAAAGCAAAAAGCTCAAGTGAGTCTGAAGAAAATAGTAAAGGGCAAAAACCAGGATGGGTTGTATAGTATATATATCGTGAATGCGGGGCACGCCCGGTCAAGATTTTCTCCCAAGCGAGAATCTCAGCCATGCCCAGGCAACTCTCTGGTGCTGCCTGCTCATCTTTTTCTTTCTCTTTTTTTTTTTTTTTTGTACCTCTTTCAATTCCTACCACTCTGAGCTTTTCTCTCCGGCGATCTTTCTTCAACATCCAGCGAATCATATCATTGTCTCTTTTTTTTTATCATTCTTTTCTTTATCTCGTGAAAATTCACGTAGCAAAAAAAAAAAAAGATGATGCCGTAATACCAACGGCAAAATGTGGCGGATCGTGATGGTAAAAAGAGGAGAGAGAGAGAGGGATTATAATACAGAGAGGGAGAAGTACAACGCCGACGCTCGTTTGTCTCATCTTGGTCACGAGACGCTCTGATTGGTGGCCAGGGGCGGCTCCAAGCCCCCAATGTTACCATGACGACAACGGATGTGGCACCCCGGGGCTCTTCACCCGGGAAAGGGGACCAAGACCACACACACAACACACGTACATACATGTATATGAATAATCATACATACATTCATGAGTATTATATATTTGCTCGAACACAGGTGAGCAAATGAGACAGAATGAAAAGTAACAACCAGCCGCACTGTTAATGGACTTTTTCCTCTTTATTCGTTTTAACTCTCTACTGTGCATTACCCTTTTTTTTTTTTTTTTATTTTTTTATTTCATTGTAGAGCTTTTTTTTTCGTGTTTATTTATTTTTTTTTAATTTGTTGGTTACTCGATTGTGCACAAAACGCACATTTATATACGCATGCATTTAAATACTTTTAAATACTAACGACTGCATTGAACGCCATCTGCATAAAAGCACAAACAACTTGTCAATTGATACCTTCAATCTCGAATACCAATTATCCATCAATCCTAAATTCGTTGGGATTTTTTTTTTTTTATTTATTATTTGTTAAACCAGTTTACATTTCTAGTTTTAGGGTGTAAATTTATTTATTTTATTTTTTTTTTCTTTTTTTATTTTTTGTTTTATTATATATAGGTATGTATTTGGTATTTTGGTTGAGGTATATGGAGAAGAGAGTAAATTGAAATGAGAGAAAAATAAAAAGAAAGATTTTAGTGTGTTTTTTAGATCAGAAAAAAAAATCGGTATATATGTATGGTAAGAGGAAGAGAGGAAAAGGGCTCTTAAGGATTTACGGGGTCGTAAAAATCAAGAACCGTCCGAAGCTCACACCGAGGTTGCTCTATCGTCTTTATTTCCTGGAAGCTCTGCACATATATATATACTAGAAAAACCATCTGGTTTTTTCTTCATTTTTCTTGTTTCATTTACTCTAATTTTTTTTTTTTTTACATGTACAGTGTATGATATGGTTTTTTTTCTAAACTTTCATTGAATTTGGTGCTTTATTTTATACTGAATGAGCTTTCTTTGCTTTGAAGTTGTAAAAATAAATAGTGCACTGAATACACAAAAGAAAATGGCAGCTATTTGAATAATATTTTAAATAGTATTTTTTTATTTATTATGTTATTTATTTTTTATATTTTATTGTTTAATTTTGATTTTTAATTTTATTTATTTTAATTCTTTTTTGAAATATATGTATAGGTATTTTTTAATACAAAATGAGAATCACTGAGAGTCTTAAGACGCCATTACAACCCGGTATTCACAACCACCAACGCCACCGCCCCTAAAACTATATTAAACTCCAAGAAATCTTCTTTCCCTTCTACTGAGATAAAATTCAACAATACATAGATGTATACACCCTTTGTGTCCCTCCCAATTTTCCAAAGTTTTATCGTTTTTTGAGTAGATACTATCAAAACTTTAGCAATCACTCCTCCGCCTTTTTTCTCTACTCTCTTAGCATTTTGAAAAATAAATAAAAATAACTTCATTTCAAGTATACATAATGCGTTTATGAAGATGAAAAATTTTGTCATAAAAAAAAAACAATAACAGAAAAAAAAAAAAATAATAAAAAAACCCAAGACAAGAAACTTTAAAAAAGTTTAAGGATAAATAAAAAAGAAATAAAAGAAATATAATTTTAAAAAAGCTCATTTTTCAAGTCTCTAATGGATTTTGTATTGCAGATTAAAGAAACGATAAATAAAATTAGAAAATTATCAAGTCAAAGTTTTAATTTGTCTTGAAAAATTAATTTAAAAAATGATTAATTCAGGAATTTTTGTGATTAATCAATTGCTCAAACTGATGGTTAACAAGACAACTTGAAAATCTTTTCCTCAGTAGCCATTAATATTTAAACATATAGCGTTAAAAAAAAAAGTAAAATAAATTATTTATAAATAAATAGGTTGAAGAAAAAAATAAAATCTAGAAATGTATAAAAATGTTAAATAATAAAAAAACTGTTTTAAATAAAATAGCAGAATAGTGAGTATATGTGATACATGTAAAATAAAGGTGGGGCTAAAAATATCTGCGTCAACGAAAGCGCGGTGATATAAAACTATACAACAGAGACTTCTTGCAAAAGCATTGATTTCTACTCGTCTTCTGCATCGACCAAACTTTCTACTTCACAAGTGAGCTTCGTGTGTGTCCTCCAATCAAAATTCACGTTCGCAGTAAAGCTCAAATGCAAGCACAAGATACCAAGTGGGAGAATATAAGGGATGATATAGAGATCGTAAAAATTCTTGTGTAGAAAAGAGAGTGTAGTATGAGAAAGAAAGAAAAAATAAAATAAAAAATGAAGAAGAGAAAGAAAAAAAAAAAAAAAAAAAGCTGAATAAAACTGGATGGAATCCTGGAAAAGAAGCAAAAAACCACATCTCATATTTCACGTTGAGGACAGCTTGGATTTTCCTTCATCTTTTCCCCAGCATAACCTGGGATTACCCCAGTTGGATATCAATCGGATCGAACTTGCCTCAAGTGTATACTGTTGTACACTTGGGAAAAAAAGTCTATATTCATTTTATATAACAAAAAAATAAATAAATATATTGTTGAAAGATTTAACAAAAAATAAATATTATATTTAATTTAAATAATATTTTTTATAATTGTGATTGATATTATGCTGATTGATATATTGAAAAAAATAGAATAACTGGTCATCAGGTGACACGTTTGAGGGTGTAAATCGATGACATCGATGAGTCAATTCCCAGATGACACAAAAGGTGTGGAACATACGATTCACGTGATATAAAAAATAAAAATACATTTGTACAAATGAAAAGTAAAAATCGTATATGACAGTTGGACGATTTTTATATTTGTTGTATTTGTTGTTAAAATATATTTCAACATATATTCAAATAAATATATATTTATTTTTTATATTTTTTGTATGAGAGAAAGATAGTCAGGTCAAACAGTTTGAAAATGTTACCTTGGGATTTGGTGTAGATATACAACCATGTACAATTTCATATCCCAACGGCAATGAAATGTCAAGTCACCAGGTAAACTGTGCCTGTGATAGATATTATACATTTTAAATAAACACCATTCGCAATAGGAAAATATAAAATTAAAAAAATAATAAATATATATTTAAAAATTAATTGTTATAATGATTTTCAACATTTTAAAATTCTAAATAAAAATTTAAAATTAAAATTATGACATTTGCTTAACCCAAAAATATAGTAAAATAAATAAATATAAATTTTTTTTTTTTCATTTGAACAAATAAAAAAAGATTTATAAAATATAATTACTCAATTTTTATGAAGGGTAGATATCTTGAAGATAAGACAATCAGAAAAATTATATATAAATATTAATTTGAAAAGAAAAAAAAAAAACTATAACAAGCCGTATGGTTGAAGAAAATACAATAAAAATGAAATATGATATGAAGTTAAGTCTCTTAGCTCTTTAGTGCTTTTTATTGAACAGAGGGAGTTGTAATCCTGTCTGTTCAATGATCATTCTGAGATGGCTATTAAATTATTACACCACCGATCACATTAGGAATCGTGACAAATCCGATCAACCAATTTTATTTATTATTTCTTTCTTTTATTATATATATTTGCTAACATTTTAATATATTTTTTAACTTAAACAAATCAAGTTTTATATTAATAAAAAATATATATTTATAATTGCTTAATATTTATTTATAAATTTTATTTTAAATTTAAAAAAAATTGAATTTTTAATTTTGTTTAAATTTTATTTATTTATTTTTTTGTATTTGGTTTATTTGTGGTGTATGAATTAACATTCAAGATTTTCTAACCATGTCGCAAAGTTTAAACAACTCAAAATGGATGCTGTGGTATTGGGGAAAAACAGTATACCCTTCACCCTGAAAGCCAAGTCAGCTGAAAACCTCTAATAGTCCCCTTGTTGAAAACCTTAAACATGCTCAAAAGCACAAGTGAACACAGTACTTTCCTTCATCGACTTATAATACAAACCACTTCCGTAAATTTTCACCTGTTTTATACTAGATTAATTATTCATTATACAAAAATCATAATAAAAAAAATTTCTACATAGTAAAAAAAACTAAAAGACCCAACTAAAGCTCGATAACGAAATATATTTTAAAAAAAAACACTGTATATAAAAAACTTTTTTTATTACAACAAGCAATTTTTGGATGGATAAAAAATGTACCAGACGAGAGGATTGCATGTTTAGATTGAATGCTTTTGTATTTGCAATAGAAATAATAATAAGAAAAACAAAAAATTAAATAAATAAAAAGTAATAGCTAATGGTGAAAAGTGTTTGTGTGTGAACTTTGAGTGGCAATTGTCGAGCAGGTTGTGTTTATTGAAATAACAATTGGGGATGAATTGAAATAAAAATGGTATAGTCAAGTTTTGATTGTCAAGCTGTTGGATATATAAAAAATAAAAATTGTATTTTCAATTTTACCAAGGTATAGAATAGAAAAAAAAAATAAAAATAAAAAATAAACAATAAATTTTTGCATAAAGATTCTGGCAAAATGTAAAATTTAAAAAAAAATATAAATAATTTAAATAAAATTTTAAAACTTTCAGGATAATTATAATCATTGTTGTTGAATTTTATAAACAATCTAGAATTATAATTCATTTTTTAATTGTTGATACCATCAATAAATTTTAGAGAAAAAAATAAAAGCTCAAGATAGTAAAAAAAAAAAAAAGAATATAAAATAAATAATCGATAAAAATTAAAATTATATAATTTAAATTAGTGTAAATAATATTAATAATATTTAAATGAAATATTAAATATTGATTTAATACTAAATTTAGTTGAAAATAAATGAACATATGACAATATTGTACAAATGTTTATACAAGACCAAAAATAATAATATACCAACATTTGCAGTATGATGCTGAGGGTGTAAGAGATTACATTCATCTTGTTTACATTTATATACTGTAGGGATAAATTCAAGGATTATATACATATATACACTTGTCGGTATGTCACCATCACAATCATCACCAGTTGGTTAAAATTATTTTTACTTCAAATGTACATTCAAAAAATAAAACCCCAAAAAAAAAAAAAAAAAAAAACATCATTGCACTTTGACAAGTTAAATACAGGGCTTAATAAACTGGGGATTGAAATTATGATTTTTTTTTTTTTTTTCATCAATATATACCAGCTAATCAAACAGAAAATCTTATCTACCTTTTTCTTTTTTTTTTCTTTTAATTAATCTACCTTGATTAATCAAAAAAATAATTTCAAAACTCAAAATTGATTATTTTTTTTTTGAAATATATTGAGCTTTTTTTTATGTAGTTGTGTGATGATACAAATATATCACTTTTCCATTAATTTATATAATGAATAAATGAATTAAAAAACAAATTTTAATAATGAAAAAATATAAAGCAAGATAAAAATTCTAGCTCATATAGCTAATAATGATTTTTATACGTAACGCCACACGATGTTCCCGAGGGAATCTTATGTTGCCACACCCTCATTGCACATGGCCCCCTTGGACAATAGGGTAATACATAGTACTGAGTACACAGTACTATAACGATGTGATCAAGTAAGAAAAAAAAAAAAAAAAATTAACTGGCATTCGTATGAGTCTGATTAACATTATAAAATCGAATCACTTGGGACAATCGAGATCGCGGCCTCGGCACGCATCACGTATACACCAACAAGCAATTTTTATTTTTTAATTTTTTTTAGCTTTTTTTATTTAACACGTGATAGATGAGATTTAACATCAACCTTCATGAACAAAAAAAAAAAAAAGATAATAAAATCTAGCTAAAAATAAAAGTAAAAAAAAAAACAAAATGAAAAGTTAAATTGAAAAATCTTATAAAATGACTCGTTATATTTTTAATTAAATTTTTTAAATAAATTTATTTGATTAATCTTTTGATTTTAAAAAACAAGGGAGAAAATTATTTTAAATATTTTTTTTCTACTAATTATTATCTTGGGAATATTTAGCTTAAAATAGATTTCTTTTTTTTTTAAATTGTATATTTTAATAATTAAATAATATATTATATATTTATATATTTTTTTTATCTTTTGAAGAAATTAATAATAAAGAAGAAAAAAACAAAAAATAATCCAAGACTTGTCGACATGAAAAATAAGAAGAAATAAATGAAGATAATAATTTTGGAAGAAAAAAAAAAAAGCTCAATATAAATATTTGATATTTCTCATCAAGTTGTGAATAATGAATTAAATGTTGGCCCAGCATGAATACAAGTCCCATAGGTTGTTAACCAACCAAGTGACCATCAGTTTTACTTTGTACATACTTTGCCATTTTTATATATATAATTTTTTTTTTTTTTGTCTTTTTTCTTTTGTATTTTAGCTGATCATGAAAATAGATATAAAGACAAAGATGAGATGAGAATGATCCAGAGGGTTGTACTGGAGGCAAAATGGAAAATGGGTAGAGGACAAGGTGATAATTTGATAAGACATTGGGAGGGGTTACCATGGTTACAATACAATACCCAGAGACCTTTACCATAGATGAGAAAAGCACCCTCTTCCACGCCTCTCTAATGCTACCATCAAACCCTCACTAACTATATCTTCCTTTTTATATTTTCTGACTACCTATTCCACCATATATCTAAACTTTTTTTTTTTTTTTTTATCATAGAATCACTCCATCAATCTACAAAATCATGAAATTGTCATTTATTTTTTTTTTTTTTTGTAAAAAAACAATTTTTAAAATGATAAAAAATAGTTAATAAAAATTATTAATAATCATAAAAAAGCTCTTATAAAAGCTCTTATAATAAACAGAAAAAAAAAAAAAATAAATTTTTCAATTTCATAAAAATCAAAGATAAAACAATAAATATATAATTTGACACAAGTGACAGTGGATAATACTTGTGTACATTAATTTTGTCTTTCATATATAAATGATAAATAAAAAAACAAGTGGAATCACAATTTGCCCATATATATCCAAGTATAAGCTTGGTATCCATAAGGGAATTGAAGCAAAAGCACGTTCCCACGAGTGATAATTCGCTGGCAGTAAAAATCTATTTGAAGATTGGTGTTGTGCATTTGGAAATTTTACGATATATAAAAGGGAAGAGAAAAGATATACATTTGCAGTCAAAAGTCGGTGACCAGATACACACACACACACATAAATGTTTATTATACACTGATATAAATATCATGAATTAAATTGGAAAAGATGAGCAGGGTTTTGAAAAAAATTAAGGGGAACCAAGAGTAGCTGGTGCTTTGAAAATAAAAAAAAAAAAAAAAAAGGGCATTACGATTATTACCGGGCGTGTGCCAAGTATCTCCCTATTTCTTCCTCCCCATTTTGCCGCGATTTATTTGAACACCCCAATAAACCCAACAATACACCACATGTGTGTGTGCTGGAATAGAGATGAATTTTTGTTGTGCACTGACTTGGTCCAGACGGTACTTTGAATTATTTAATGTAGAAAATTCAAGCTGTCTGTTAATTGATATGACTTTTTGAATAGCCAAAAATATATATACAAAATAAATAATTTTCACATGCTATCAAGTTGATAATAAGTTTATAATTTACAATGATTTTATTGTTAAATAATATTTTTTTTAAATTGTCTTGTAATAATTATTAAAATATAAATTTTTTTTTTGACTCACCTGTATGAATATATGTATGTTTTTTCATATCACTTTTTTGATGAAATCGTTTACCACAAAATTGACATGGATAAGGTCTTGTATCAGAATGAATAAGTAAATGTGTACTTAATGTACTTGAACGTTTAAATGCTTTACCACATTGTTTACATTCAAATACTTTTTCAGCTGAATGAACAGCACGATGTTGTGTTAAACTAATTTCATGGCCAAATGTTTTATTACATAATTCACATGCAAATGGACGTTTACCATTGTGTGATCTTCTTGCATGAACCTGAAGAAAACAAAAAGAAAAAAAACAAAAAATTAATAAATAATAATATATATTTAATAAAATAAAGAAAAAATAATTAAAAAAAAAACTTACTTCAAGACCATGTGGTGTACTAAACATTTTGTCACATTTAACACAACTATAAACATCACCAAGTGGATGAGGATGATGAAGACCATGTGTTGTATGTGGTGAATGAATACCAGAATGAGCTGAATGAACACCACGAAGTAGTGGATGTAAATGTGGTGGTAATAAATGATGTGGTAATAAATGTGGATGTAAATATGATAATGGATGATGTGGATGAGGTGGTAGCAATCCACTTTGAAGATGTAATGGTGGATAAAGTCCAATATTTGATGTTGAATTTTGTTGATGTATTTGATTTTGTTGTGTTATTGATATTGTTGATGATGATGATGTTGTTGTTGTTGCTGGTGTTGTTGAGGATGTTGTTGTTGTTGTATCTGATGATGATGATGATGATAATGGTGATATATTTCTTTGTGATGATGGTGGATCTGGTCGTAATAATGCTGTTACACTAAAACTATCAATGGATTTTTGTTTTTTTTGTTTTTGTACTGATGATAATAATTCAACACGTGTTAATAACGGTGACGGTGTTGAATTTGATCTTCTTGATGGACTTGACATATTTGTATCAATTTCATCATCATCACCATCAACTTCTTCAACGTCAACATCAATTTCTTCATCTTCTTCATCGTCATCTTCAATTTCAACATCAATATCTGTATCACGTATTATTTGTCGGGGTGATGATGGACCAATTGATTGTGATGGTGATGGACTTCTTGTTGGTGGTGAACCAACTAATCTACCAACTCCAAATGATAATCGTTCTAAATTTAAAATAAATAATTTTTATTTTATTTAATTTGTTTATTTTTTACTTTAAATTTAACAATTTACAATACATTTTATTTTGGTATAAATAAAATAAGATTTGAGTCACGTACAGTTGGCTATTTTTTCGAGGGTTTAAAGCAAAATAAAAAAAAAAATATACAACTTGGTCTAACGAGTTCTTTGGCTCGAGTTAAAACGCAAAAATCATAGGAAATAAATTCAACAACATTCAATGCAATGTCGAATGATTTTTCTTCATTTTTTTTTTTTGTTGAAAAATAAGAAAATAAAATAAAGCAGAAAGAATAAGAGGAAAAAAAAATTAGGGGAAAAGATTCGAGTGAGTCTTGATTATTGCAGAAGAAAAAAAAAGATATATATAAGAGTGAGTTGAAAATCGATTGAATGGCAGTCGATATAAACGTGATGGGGAAAATATAAAGAAGACTTGGGGAATGAAAAAAAATAAAAGAAAAAAGGAATGTGAATATATATGGATCATTTTGGTTGGCACATGACTATATGTAATATTTTTTAATCCGTGTGGGTGACACGCGGGCACGTGCCATCACAGTATATTATAATATTTCAGAATATAATCATATTTAAAATCAACCGGCTGCACAACCCTCAATATAATTTTTCATATACAACTATCATTGACTAATAATTTATAAGGGTGATATATACATTAAATAATGCACTTGATTTTCAATCAAATTATAATAACTGGTAAAATCTTTTTCTATAATTTATATTCAATTAAATATATTTTATTGATATTAAAAATATAAAATTAAATCATAAAGTTAATCTTCATCTATCATTAATCATTAAAAAAATAAATAATTGCTATTTTATACAAAAAATTAATAATCAAAATTAAAGCTCAATTAAGCTCAATTTTTCATTTGATAATTTTTTTTCATTCATTTAATCTTAATCAAAAAAAATTTTAAAATATAATTTTTTCTTCTTCTTCATTTTAGTAATTAATTTGATTTTTTTCTTTCCTTTTTTATTTTCGTCACCAAGTAAGCACATGATGCGTTCTGGGAATGAGTATGTCAACAAAAAAAAAAAATTAAAAGTGCAATAAGTAAACGCATGTTGCAAATGACTGTTGGAGGAAGTGCAACCGGGATTCAAAAACAACTGTCTTACGCAAATGTTAAGTCTGGAATGTGATAAAAACTTAACTCCCGCTTATTTGACGAAAAAAAAAAGGGGCGTTAAAGAAAAACTCATTACAAACAGATGTTACATGATATAATAAAAATAAAACAATATGTATTAATTTTTTTCAATTTAAAATTGCGTGCATATTACAAGTCCGGGTATAAATAAAATTACATAATTATTATATTCATATAAATTGAATATAATTTATCTAAAAAAATCAAATCTATTATATTTCAACACAAAATTAATATTGTTTAAAAAATTAATAAAAAAATACATATATAAATATTTTATTTTGAAAAAATCAAATTTGAATCTTTACGTTATTTTTTTTAATTTCAATTAATTAATTAGTGTGTTGTTATTGTTGTTGGATATGAATATATGAAAAAAAAAATTAGTGACGCATCACTGATATGCGATAGGATATCCTCAATAATATGAATATAGTAACCAAGACGAGCCGCGATTAATACATGATCATTATCATCGTCAACTTGTAGATTAATAAAGCAAAAAAAAAAAAAAAAGACGTAACAATTAGATCGAGTTAACGAATATTTTTAATACTATGTCGTCCGTCATTCATTTAAAAATGCTATTAGCCATCTTGCTCATTTACCCGTTCCCTATTTCGTAAATAAAAAAATAAAATAAAATAAAATATACACCACGAATGAAAAATAAAAAAAAATTTAAATTATTATTCTTAAACTTTGATGATGAGAAAGTCACATTATACACATACACACACACACTGAATGAATGGAAAAATGAATGAAATTAAAAAAAATTGTCATTCATCAGTTGTCTTCATAATCAACAAGACACTTTATTTTCTTCAATTTATTTTATCAAAAAAAATAATAAACGAAAAAAATCTTGATAAACAAAATAATATTTTTAATTTAAAATTTTATATATAATTTAAAAATTTAAAAAATAAAAATACATGGTACATGTTATTTTATTTATTTTTTATTTTTTTTTTTTTTTGAGATTTTAGATATTAAGATTTGTTGTTATATGATTATTATTATTATTTAAAATATAAAAATTGGTCAATTAAAAAAAGAGAGGAAAAAAAAAAAAAAAAAAAAAAGAGTATATAAAATTTAGTTAAATGGTTTATAGTCACGTGCGAGTAAGTTGTGTTTAGTATGTGGGTGCGTTTAACATGACAACTAATTCATGGAAGGTATATAGGACTGTCAAGATCCGCCGCGACAACCGGCGCTCACATATTACTACAAAGATACCGACCAACTGTATCGTCTATTATTTTTAACAATTGTAGTGATGGTCGAACTATACATGTATGTCATACAAACATAAATAAATGACGAAAATTAAAAGAGAAGAATTATACAAGGAAGTTAATGCATATCAAAATTAAGACAAAGATAGACAAATGTTTTGAGTGAGACAATTGATATTTATTCAAAAGAAAAAAAAAATAACGCGTGCTGTCTTTAACAACAACAAAAACAACAACAATAATAATAATTTAAATTCAACTGATGGCCATCATCCGGGTCCATGCCTCAAGAAAATTAAAATATAATAGAAAAAATAATAAAAATAAAATAATTTATCTTAAAAATTATAAACATATAAAAACTGATTTAAAAAAATATATATTTTGTTATAAATCAATTGTCTACGATTTTTTTGTATAATTAATTTGTGTATTTTAATTTAAAAATAAAATAATAATAAATAATTTGTCGTTCTTTAAAAACATGATGGAATTTTTTTTTTTGTTATAGAAAATATAAATAAAATAATAAATATAATATAGTCAATTAATTTAGCAATAATAAAATACCTGTGTGATTTTTTTCAGACTGTGGAATTTTCATAATATCTGAATTGTCAGTAAAAGGTGCCCAGAGTCTTGGAAACATCAGTCTGACATTAAATCTCTCTGAAATTAAATCAAAATATAATCATTAAATAACATAAAAATAATTTTGATTTTTACAAAATAATACTTTTTTTTTTTTGTATAAATTTTTGATGAATTTATGAACGTGTATGTATATTTTTTTTTTTTTTTTCTGTTCACCCCAACCTCTAGGAAAGTATATAGATATTAGAAAAATTTCGACGAGTAAAACGTCTCAAACACAGTGGCCACATGGAAAAATTTTGTATTCCGCGTTCGTAGAAATGATCAACCCCTCGACAAGGGCGTCTTTATTATGAAAATAGTAAAGATATATATATTTTTTCCGAACAAATGATTGCACTATTTATCACGTTTGTAACACTTTAAGTATATCACAAAAAAAAAAAAAAAGAAATAGCAAATAACAAATCACTAAAACAAATATTTATTTTTTAAATTACGTTAATTTTCATTTTAAATTCTGTCAATGTAACCTACATTGATAAAAAATTAATTTAAGATATCAGTAATTTAAATAAACATATGCAAATTAATCTAAACAATATTAAATTTAAAAATAAAAAACTTTTACTTTTTTTTCTTTTAAAATTAAAGATTATAGTTGAAAGAAAATAATATTTTTAAAATAAATATTCCATATGTAATCCAGGTAATATAAATATATTTTTTATATAAAAAAAAAACACATATCAAGGTATAATCCATTGATAGGCTATGGTCCCGGTGTCGTTCGCACAGATTAGACCTCAACAACGCCGCAAAGTTATCTTTTGCGTCCTGGATTATCGAGAATAAATCATAAAATTTTCTCCAATACATAACACCTATATACATACACCTATATATTTTTTTAAATGTATACTTAAATATTTTAAATCAAACGTATATATACAAATTGAAGATAAGCAGTTGTTGCATTAAAAAAAAAACGGAAAAAAATAAAAGAAATACTTATATTTTTACACACACAAAATTATAAATTAAATATATAGGTATATATATGAAAAACTAATACGTCAATTTATTTTTTACGTTTTTATATTTGTCGGTTTTCTATATATATATATATGTGTACGAAATGTATGAGTTGTGCATGATATCTTTCGGACAGTTTTTCTTTACACAAGGTGTTTATGTATATGTGTAAAAAATAAAAAAATATATATCTGGTATGCACGAGGATTACCTTTACTATCGCTGAGTCGTAAATCTATATAAATCGTAAATCCAGCGTGATTTTTATATGCACAAATGATATTGTTGTACATCAAAAATAAAATAATAAAATAGAAAAAACAATGATAAATGAAAAACCTCAAAGAATTAACTAAAAAAAAATTATCTCAATTAATTTTTAAATAATTATATTAATCAAAAAAATCTTTAATTTAATATTAATTATTTTTTTAAAATAAAAATCATCATAATATTTTAAAACAAATAAAACATGGAAAAAAAATCAAAAATCACGAACAAAAAAAAAAAAAAAAAAATTGATAAGATATTTATCACTTGAGTGGTAAAATTATAAAAGATAATAAAATAATATAAAAATAGAAAAAAAAATATATGAATCATTTATTGAGATAATAAAATATATATTTTAAATTAATGATCTTTTATAAAATTTTTATACGAGTTGAAATGATTGATTGTAATTTACCTGATGGTAATTATCTTAATTTATGATTAGGCAATTTATCTGAATATGTGTGTGTGTTTTATGATGATATGATTGAATTAGTAGTTAGTACTGTCAGACATAGAGGCATTATCTATTGGTGAATACTGAAATTGATATTAGCTTGTGGTAATACGAATGGGCTTACATACATGCAATACAATATAGGTATATATCATTTAAACTAAACCCCCTTAAATGTATCTAATGCATATCCCTTTCACCTGTTGAATATTGCTTACGCATATCAAACACAAGTATAATATTTCCATTAACTCCAAAATTTAAAATTCATATTTATATACATAATATAATTAAATTTAATTGAAAATATTAAAAATAATAATTACTTTTCTAAATTTATCTTTTCTTTCAATCCTTTTTTCATATAAAATTATTTTTTAATAATATTTATTAATTATAAATATAATATAATTGTAATTAATATATTTTTATTTATTTATTTATTATTTTTTATAAAATTAATTTTAATAATATTTACTTTTTTTGCATAATTTTAATTATTCTATTATTATTTTAATATCATTAAAAAAAAAATTTCCAATTATCTTTGTTGACGTTTATTTATAAATTTTTTAGATTATATATTTTTTCTCTTTCAAGCTATAATTTTTAAAATTTTTATTGTAGTTTTGTTTTTGTTTCATTGAAAAAAAAAATTTTCGATTAAATTGAAAGCTTGATATCGAAAAAAAGTGAGTTGAATTATAGAGGACAGTAAATCAATGAAACAAGGGATGCAACGGGCTATGCAATTGTAGAATAGTGCAGGGATAATGGCCTGATAATTGCTTGTTCTGATAACAGTATATGCTTGTTTTGCCCGTCGCATTGTAAAAGATCAAAAAAAATAAAAAAGCTCAAAAATACATCAAAAATAAAATAAATAAAACTCACCAATTTCAGATGGATTTCTTGGATGTTCATGGTGTTCATTATTATTATTATTATCATTGATATTATTATTATTCGTTTCTGGTAATATATTTTGTTGATTTAAATGATTTGTTGATGATTGTTTTGGTTTAACAACACGAAATGCAGATGCCTCAGCAACACCTCTACGTGAAAAATCAAGTGGACCCACAACAGCAGGTGAATGTTGTTGCTGAACTTCCATCATTGTTTAAAATTAATTTATAAATTAAATATAAAATTTTTTTTTTATTTTTTAAATTTCACTATTATTATTTAATAAATAAATCACAAGTTATATATGAAAAACACAAATTTTCTTTTTTTTTTTTTTTTTTTCTATGTCAATAAACTAAAAAAATTAATAATTTTTAGTTTATTTATTAATAATAAAAAAAAATATAATAAATAAACATAATATCACTTGAAATCACTTATTAATTTCAACACGTTTTTAACAGTTTTTCAACAAATAATATAAAATTCACTTAAAATGTCAATAAATTAATTTCTAATAAAATGATAAAAAATCACTGTATAACTATAGCATATAGAGATAATTTTTTTAATTTATAATTTTTCATATAAATGACAGAAAAAAAAAAAAAATAATAAATTGTTTTAAGATACGTTGATAACGGATGGATCTCAACAGTCGACTGTTTAACAGATCTGATAGTGGCCTCACGCAAGACAAATCTTTTTTTTTTTATTTTTTTTTTTATTTTTCTTTATTTTTCTCCCACTACTATTATTGAAATGGTTTTTGGTGTTGACGGACACAAAAGTCGAATGGGTTAGAGATAGTACAAAACTGGATGAAAAAGAATGAGATAGACTTACAATGTACCAGGGATTTTCATTTTAAGTCACGCCTACAATTTACTGATTCGCCACGCCTACATCAACCCTCATTTTTCCCCCCTACAATGTTTTACCACTTGTGTTATATATTGTGGTTGGTTGTGTCTTTGTCGTTTATATGTAATTTTAACTCTGTTTATCTTGCTGTGATCGAAGCGTGCGCAATAAAACAGTGATGTTACAAATGTATTTAATATAAAACGTGATAGAAGGGGGGTTGTTGTAGTAGGGACTTCAATTTTATAAAATACATAAAATAGAATGAAAAAAAAATTTTTTTTTTTAGACTTACTCGATCGAAGTTGTGAATTCATGATAGTAATAGAAAAAATCATTGTCAATCTTGAGGTTTTTCTAACGATGAAAGCTCAACTTGACGTATGTGTTTTTTTAAATTATTTTTTTCGCTTTTATTTTTATTTTTAACCTAGGAATTTTGTCTTAAGCTCTGAATCAATTTTTTTTTTTCAATTATAAAATAAAAATATCAGAGCTTTTTTGAGCTTTTTTTTAATCATTATTTTAATAATAATAATAATAGTTTATGTTTAAAAAATAAAAATAAATTATTTAATATTAAATTTGTCACTTTGTGTTTATATATATATATTAAATAGAATGTATAATTCAAATTGATTGACAATTGACATCAATTTATTAAATGAATCAGCAATATTCGTTTAGATTTTGCAACATCATATTTATATCTTTAAGTATATTTTTAAGTCCAACTGATTTAAAATATAATCTGATTTTATTATTTTATAATATTATTATTATTTTTTTTATATAAATATAATATTAATTTTTTTATATTAGATGTGTTTAATTAATTGTTATTCATATTAAACTTTTAAATGAGATATTATCAATAAATATTATGAAAACTTTCTAGAACATAAATTTTTCATAATATTTTCATTTTCAGGTATTATTATTATCAGGTAAATTAAATATATATAAATAAGGTCAAATTAATATTGATAATATTATTTTAAAAATTATCAATGGCGATTCAACAATATAAAATTAGCCCTCCTCACCATAAACATATATATTTTTATCCTCTTATTATTTGACGCCAACAAAGTGTGACTCACACTTTCAATCGAGCCAACAACTTATTAGTGATTGTCTTTATTACCAATTGAATGTCACACGGGGTTATGTGGGCAACTTGCTCGACCCTTCCCTAAAACACACATATAAAAAAACCAAGGAAAAAAAATTAAGTAAAAACAAACGTTATAATTTTCATTTCTCTTTTTTAAATTTTTATATTTTGTTTGTTCAATTTTTTATTCCTTCTTCAATTAAAAATACTACACACCATATGGGAATGAATTCGGGTCAATGAATTGCTACTTCTAAAAACAATAATCATAAATTTTTTTTTAACTTTGATATATATATTTAAATGGAAAATGTTATTTTTCTTTTTATTATTTTCAACATCAGTTGATTAAAATCAATATATATATTTGTCAATATATAAAACATAAATCATTATGTATAAATAATAAAAAAAAAAAAATTTACATTATATTGCAGATAAATAAAATTATGATTTTATAAATAATAATAAATATTTAACCTTCAACTTGAATAAAACAATTTAATATAATCTAATCGTATAAAGTGTCATTTTATATGATTTCGGGTTCAAATCGATCGATCAAATAAATAAAAACTTATCAATATCGAAAATTCACGTATCTATAAGATAAATAAATATTTATTTATTTTCATATTTTCTATTGATCAATATTATTTATAATTGTAAAAAAAAAAAAATTATTTTCCTATACATTGTTATAACAAAATAAAAAAAAAAAAATTAAAAACAATTTTTATTAATAATTACTTTATCCAATATTTAAATACTTTTTTTTTTCAATTTAAATAAAAACTGTTAATAAAAAATTAATGAAATTTAGTGAAAATTAATTTATATATATATATTTTTTTTTTTTTTAAATGTATGAGAGTAAACATATGGTATTATAGTGGTAGTTTTGAGGGTGAGGATTAGTAGAAGACAAACGAGCGTGACCAACCCTGGCACGCTTTTACGCGTTGGATATACATGTACAAATAAAATAAAATATGTCCATCTATATGTATATGCCCTACAACAAATGCCATCAAAAGTTATACATACACATCTACCTTGAATAAATATATATATAAAAATTTCAAATACATATTTAAAGATTGCATTGTATGTTGACTGTGTGTGCTCACTGCTCAGTATTACAGTACAAAATAAAAATGTATATATATCATTTTATATATATACCCTATACAGCCACAGTTTCCCTTTCTCATCTGATTCACCCCTTTATTCACTCTATCACCTTGCCAAACCATCACCCTTCACTTTGCCACTTTGTTCCCTGTGGACTGATATTTAGGGCCGATATTCATTAGCAATCGTTTCAAACTGATATATATACAAGGCATCATGATGAGATCCATGCAAGTGAGCTTTTCTCATTTTTACACAAGAAAATAATCAATCAATAATTTATATATATTTATCAAACATAGATTATTAATTGTTAATTTAAAAATAAATAAAATAGATCAAAAGTTATATTATTTTTTTTGGTTTAAGATGATTTATAGTGTCCAAAATCATATTGTATGATGACATCACTATATAAAATATAAAAAAAAAAAAATAAAAAATAATAATAGAAAAAAATAAAAGTCAGACGAAAGAGGCATATCCGGTTGGCTTAGATTGACTTGGCGCCAAGCACTGCGCGTATGACTGCCGGAATTAAATGATTATTACGTTATATATATGGTCAAAGTTAGAAAAGAGTAGGTTTGAAAATAATAAATAAATAAAGACACAAATATTGAGCCCCCTAATTTTTTATACGGTTGTTTTTGTCGGCGCTTAATATATTAAATATATATATAAAAATAGTGTTGAGTTAAAGGAACATCACAAATAAAAATTAAAAAAAAAATATAGACACATCAAAATGAAGTGAGAGTTGAATTACTGCGTATACAATAACAACACACTTATGTACTTGGCATGGGGTATAAATTTCTTTCTTTTTTTTTTTTATCATTGCCCGCATTGTGTATAGCGGCAAAAAACATACAAAGTCATTGACAAAAGAAATTCTAAAATGGGCAAAAATATTAATTTTAATTGTTTATAATATAAAATAAATAAAAAAAAAATTATTTTCTTTTTTACATTAATATACAAGTAGTAATAAATTTATTTTATTTAAATAAATTTATATTATATTTTTCTATCAAAATTATATACAATTTTGTTGATAATTTAAATGTAAAATTTATTTTGCTGAATATATATTTTAGATGTATAAATGGTAATAGAAGGAATTGATAAATTTTGAAGGATTGTATTTATGGGATTTATAGAAAGGATTTTTCAGTGGTTGAATAGGGTTATAATAACCAGGGGGTAATACACGCGATACGCCCTGGGCATGAACAGATCAAACGTATATAGTTTTAGGATAAACGAGTATGTCATGCCTTCATCTGAATAATTCAACCCTGTCAGCATATCAAAGACTTCTTCAGAGACTTACTCAAGTAAAACTTTATTTTTTTATTTTCTTTTTTTTTTCATCTTCCCTTTAGATATATATATAATTTTATTTATTTATTTTTCTATATTTATTTATATATCAATAAAGTTTTTCAAAGACAGATTCAAAGTATTTTCTGTATTTTAAAATCCTTTCTTTTTTTTTTAAATAAAACATGTATTTTATGTGAATAATAAATAAATAAATAAAAGGAAAATAAATGGAAAATAATAATATTTAAAAAAATTAATATTACTGATATAAATCAATTGTCATTATTGATAAAATCTTGAATTATCAAACGACATATTGTATTTGAGATTTATCATGACAATTCAAAGAATAAAATAAAACTGTTGATATTTTATTAAGATATAATAAAGGATTAAAAGAAATAAAATATTTTAGCATATATCAAGAATTTTCTTCATCATGTTGGTTGAATGAGTGTCAATGATCTTTCAAGATGACAATCAAATGTTACAAATGAACGATAAGTAATTAAGTATTTAAAGATTTCGCAAAAATGTGTTGAAAATAATTTTTAAAAAATTTATAAAACAAGTATTTTGACCTTTTATCGTTGAGTGAATATATAATACTGATAAATCGGTGTATTTTCTAGAGCCATTAAATTTCTTTAGCAATCTGTGTGTCCCTCATGACAAATTTTAACAGTCTCAGTCTTTTATGAGTTTGTAAAAATATGAAAATTATTTATAGTGAATATTTAAATGGGTAAAACACCTGTGCCACTAAAAGCTTTTCAACAACTACATTGGCTTTGATATACAATACACGTGTGAATACAGACTCGTAATTTTTTTTTTTTTTTTATTTAATATTTTTGTCTAAGAATAAATATTGATTAGATTGACATTGATCCTTAAGGTGAATAGATAAAGTCATTTTATTTAGTTTTATAATTGAATGTAAAAAAATAATTGGGATCTTGATTTTTTTTTACAGCAATTAAATGAATTTAGCTAAAAATTTATCTGAATTATTTAATTGATTAGTATTAAGTTGCTCAAAGAAATAAAATTCGGGGAAATAAATTTTTTCATTAAGGAATTTGTTAATGTTTCGAAATTCTGAAATTTTTTTTTAAGTCGTTATTGTTAAAAAAATATTTCTAAACATAATTTTCATGAAATTATACTTTTAGTATTTAAACAACACCTTAATATAATTATCCTAAAAGTTTTTAAATTTTAATTTCAATTATTTTTATTTTTTTAGCAATTTTATAATTAAAGACAAAATTTGGAAATTTTTATAGTAAGTTATGTTTGTCAAAAAAATATTTCTAAATGATATTTTCATAAAATTATGATTCGATAATTTAAACAACATCTAAACACTATTATTCTCAAAGTTTTGAAAAATTAATTTTAATTATTTAATTTTTTTTTTTTTTGATTTAATAATTATCTTACGATTTATAAAATTCAATTTATATTATTCTCAATCTTTTCATATATTTCTATATTATAAAAAAATTTACAATAAGCTTCTAAATTTAAACCGTAAAAAAATTTATTTATTTCATTGACAAGACAAAAAGAGAGAATAAAAAATGAGAGTGACTGAGTGAAAAAAACGACATGACCAATGTTCAAAAGATCGATGACTGTTGTCATTTTAATATTAGACAAATAAAATATAAATAAATATACAGTGTTAAACAATATATATATTCAAGCAAATGCAAACAATTTAGAAAGCAGTTAGGTCAAATGACGATGGTCAAGTCTGGACTTCCGTCCTCAGTTAACCCGACAATCCTCAATCACGACCGCAACATGACTCATCTCATCAAAATAATAATTACTCTAATACTATTTTATTTAATCATCATTTCATTTCTATATTTATCATCCACTAATATATATTATCATTCTCTCATTTTAATTTATAAATTTATTTCATCAACTTCTATTCTTATTATTTTTTTTTATTTTTGGTAATTATTGTCCTTGACAATTTTATATACATAAGTCAGTAAATTCTAATAAAAATTGAACATAGTATAGTCTGAATAATCTACTATGTGATGGTCATAAATGTTTGTTGGTTATGCTGAGGATATATATATACAAGGGAGGATAATATCAAAAAAAAAATACATATATATAATCATAAGAAAGAGAGAAAGTTGCAACTGGCTCACCCATGTTTGCCAAGCAATCAAGCTCAATCATTAACCCCCCTATGTGAAACACACAGTAGGTTTATATTCTCAACGCTTATTTCGTTTTTATATCGATGATATTAATTGACTAAAGTCGGTCATATGATAGACCACTAATTTTTTATTTTTACTTTTATTTATATAATGCTTTTTAAATTTTCTATATTTGATTGTTATATTTACTGGTTTTTAATACAACGTAATTCATTATTGATATAATTGAAATTAAATTATATATTATCTTTTAAAATTTAATTGATAAATTATTCTTGTTATTTTTTTTTTATTATTTTTAAATAATCAGGTCCACACAGAGGGAGAGACAGAGAGAGGAAGAGTGAGTTTATATGCATTGATGATCAAGACATATTATAGGTCAGACTTGCGGACAGGAAGTCGACATAATCAGGGGTAGTGAGTGGTAAACAGGGGTGCGGTTTGTGTCACCTCAGCAAAGACCTCTCTTTATATTCCCTCGAGAATCATATCATGTACAAAACTTTCGTTTAGTCTATGAATTATTCTCAGAAGTCACTGTCTCATTAAAGAGCCAACTGGGCTTTTTTCTATTATTATTAAATTCTTTTTTTTTTTTTTTTTTCATTCGTTTTCATTAATATCAATTGGTATAATGACAATCTAATTTAATTAAATTTATAATTAATTAATAATGTAATAGAAAATTCAAAGTGACGATGATGATGATGATGATGCAAGCTTACGAGAAAAGTTAGAAAAAAAAAAATTACAAAAGAGAGTATGGTTAATGTAATATTTAATTGTTTTTTTTTAAATATAGACTGAAAAAAAAAATGAATGTCTTCTTTGCTTAAAAAATTACTTTCATTAGAGGAAAAAAAAAATTTTCTTTTTCTTTTTAATTGTCACAAAGGGCGCAAGACAAACGTTACGTTTTATTTTTTTATTTATTGAAAATAATTATATGCAAGAGGGGTTGTTAAAAAAAATAAAAAAATAAATAAAATACAACCTGGGACTAATAACGGGGTGGCTAAGGACAGAATTAAGGTTAAAAAATGAACATAAAAAAATAATAATAAAGAAAAGAACAATTGGTAATCACGATAATAATAAGGAAGACTTTTGTATAATTTGCAGTTTGACGAGACGAGTTACAGGATACTTTTTAAAACTTTTTAAGGACTTTTTTAGGCTATTTGGTCTTTTTTATGTTTCTTTTATTTATTTTCTTTTTTTTTCCTTTTTTTTCCTCTACTTTACATAGGGTCTCTGAGGGATTCTGCGATGTATCCCCAGTGCGCTGCCAAGGTCAATCAAAAAATGAGAAAATGTATTTTTTAATATTGTAAAGTTTCTTTTTTTTTTTTTTTTTTAATATCCAAGGGGAATATAATACACACTTAGAGGTTTATATCATATACAAAAAAAAAAAAATGACCTATATATATCTGAATAATATGTACGTAATTTAAAAAATTAAAAAATTTCTACTAATTAAATTGAAATACAAATAAAGGTGTATGATATTTAAAACTAATATCAATTATTATCTTTTTTTTAAATGTTATTAAAATTATTAATTTTAAATATAGAATATTAAACCGGAAGTATCAAGATTTCAAAGTGACAAAGCAAAAGCAGCAAAAATGAAATGAAAAAAAAAATTAAAATAAAAGCACATCGTGTGAAATCGAGATGTTTGAGTTAATTAAGAGCCAGAAATTGAAGTGAATAAACGCAATTGCGGACACATCCTGATGACTTTAATTTTCACAATTTAATATATCCATGTATACCAGTTGAAACTGAAACTAAAAATCATGGAAAAAAAAGAAAAAAAAAATTATTATAAAAGCTAAAAATTAATAAAAATATACAAGTCTCAATTTACAAGATAATACATCAGCAAAATTATTAAAAATATTTTGAATTATAAATATTAAATACTGTGGTAATATATATTCACTTGTATATATATTTTCTACAAATGTTTTTAGTATTAAAAAAACCCAATGAAGCATTGTTAGTTGTCGTACATGAAACAAAACATTTAGCCTTTAGACCCCAGTGTGCGGCTAATATTCAACATCAACAAATATATATACAGAGAATGTAACAAAGGTATTGTGGATTCGCAAGCATGTTTGTTATTAACTGACCAGTCTGAATGAGACACTCGGGACAAGAGCTGCAATGAGGAGTGATCATAATATACCCGCCCTATTAAACTAACTGACCAACCCCATCCCTCAATAAACATATATATGTTATATATATTCGAAAGGATTGCATGCAAAGAGTTGAGGCAACCAGCCAAAATGCATAAACCCTGGGCATTCCCTTGTTGCCATAAATGATCGCCGGACAACGACAAGTCTTTAAATTGCTTTTCATGTTAAACTCAAAATCAATTTGCATTGGATGTTTAGGGTGTTTAGAAATTATCATAAAATATCTTAGTATTATTTTTTTTTTCTAAATACCTTTTACTTGAATGAAAATAATTTTTAAAGTTATTGTTTTTTATATTTTTTATTTAGATGAATATGTTTTTTTTTTTTGTTATTTTTAAAAATATCTTTCGATGATTATAAAGCTACACTTGACAGAATCGTATGTACATGTCATAACGATAATTGAATTAATTATTATTTTGACTAGTCAAACACGCAATGTACATATAGACAAATTGGTGCCATCAATTAATTAATTAGTTCATTTATTCAATCGTTATTGTCTCGTAGCAAATAAACAAATAAAAAAAGCTTTGAAAATAAATTTTAAAAAATCATTATCTAGACTATAAATATATCTTGAAAGATAAAAAAAAGCACAATAGAATAAAATAGATAACATATATTAACTTCAACGAAAACGATCCATGAAATCCCATCAGACCAAGCGATATCCCTAACCTCACTAAAAATTTTTCGTTTCTCGCGATGTTACCTATATACACACACACACAATATGGTCCCTTTGAAAATGTATAGTTCCCATGGGCATAGGTCTTGACGCGCCCAAGAGAACAAACAGAAACAAATAGCTGTACATGCGAAAGCAGCAAAAATATAAAAAACAAACAGCTACAAATGAAATTGAATCGAATCTTTAGTACCACAAGTATGTTTAATTGATTGAGATAAAACAAGTTCACATGTTGATGGTCAATTTGCTTCAATGCAAAGTTGGCAATTTGATGTGGATCATATTGAATCCCAAGACTGATAAGTTTTTCAACTTGGAAATTGTAGTATTTAATTTCCCTGAAAAATAAAAATTACACGGAGAAAAAATCAAGTTGAAAATTAGTATTTGAATCATCATAATGTCCAAGAATAATTTCTTGAATCTTAACACAACAACTCATGCCAAAAACCTATCCATATGATTGTAAAAAAAAAAGGCGTAACTGTAACATTGAAAAGTATGTGAGTAAGAATCGAGTCACGCTCATCCCGAGGGAAAGAAAAAAAAAAAAAAAAAGAACACAGAAAACAAAACGAGCGTGAACCACCCGGGTGTGTACATCCCTTGAGAATTATACTCTCCCTTCTTTTTATATATATTTTTATCATCTCTATATATATTTATATATCTGACAACCTTTAGCTTCTATTCGTAATTGTATAAAATCTGACATACTATATACGCCCCTCTTCAGCTAATTATCGACTTGAATAAGAATTCATCCCCTCAGATATAACTGATTTTTTTTACATTCACATATTCTATGTATACTTGTGACCTCTTCAATTGTCCCTTTGATAATTTATTACAATAATCATTTCGATAAATAAATTATTCTCGTAATTTTTAATGAATATATTGCAAGTTATATTATTGTATTAGAAACCTATTTATTATAAAAACTGAAATTTCAAATTTATACAATTTATCATAGGAAAATATTCGAGCAAAAAATAAAATTCTCCCAAGATTTTAAAAATATTTTAAATATACTAAATCATTTTTACTTGAAAATAATTTTTTTATTATCAATTTTTTTTTTCTAATATTTTCATCTACAAGCTTGATATAAACTGTTGGACTCTAGGGGGGTGTTTGAGATGAATTTAAAAAAAAAAAAAAAACTCCAAGTTGTAGGGAAAAAAACGCGATGAAAATGGGATTGAAAAACCACCAGACTAATCTTGGTGCCTTGTGACTTCTATATGTGTATTCGTCCCTCGCGTAATATCCATACACAAAAAAAAAAAAAAGTATATATATCCTTGTGAGAAAAAATTTCATTTATAGACACCCACACATATATTCACATATGTTTGCACATGCCATAAGTGATTATGATGGTGGTGGTAGCGATGATAGAGTATGCATAAACTTTGCGTCGTTTAAATAAATGTTTAATCTCGTCTGTCTGTTTTTATTATTATTATTTTTTTTTTCATATTTTTTCAATCTATTATTGCACGCAGTGTTAGCTGACATTTTTTTTTTATTTCTTTAAGTTTATTTTTATATTTTTTTCCCTTCTTTTATAGTGTGCATACGCGAAAAAGCTTCACTGTATAAATGGGCAACATATAAGAGGCGCATCAGGACACAGGACCTGAGGGAATAAAAAAAAAAAAAGGAAACAGGGAAAATAGAATAAGAGAGAGGGGAATATCTGAGTTGAGAAGGTAGTAGTAGTAGTAGCAGTAGTAGTAGCAATAGTAGCCCAAGTAAAAAAAGCAATCGACTCTGTGCAGTGGCTATGCCTTTTTTTCTCCCTAACTTTACTTTATTCGCCCATTTAACCTCTGCATTGCAAATGCCACCCTCTTTCCCTCCCTATTTCACTAGTTTTCCCTGGATAACACACACATATAAACTAATACAAACTTAAATGCAAAAATGGTATAAAGTTGGATGAAGGAAAAGGGTCGTGAAAAGCTCACTACTATTATTTTAACAAAATATCTTTAAACGGGTCGTGCGCCGTATCATCATTGCCCCCAGCAATGTAGTTTCTCTATACCATGATATAACTACTTCTCTTTTATAGTAAAACAAAGGTACACTCAAAAGTCTTTTCTAGCAATACTACTTCTAAAAGTTACTATTCACTTGTTGGTTTGCGAGGCCTTTCCTGCTAGGTTCAGTGGTGCAGATATATTCAGCTGTGAGCTAAAGAACTTAATTCAAAGTAAGAGAGTTCAGCCACCACAACCAGAGTTACAGTGGTAATTACTCAAGCTGGAAGTATGAGTGTATAGCTAAACACGCATGCGATATAACGTCAACCGTATTTTCCATTTTTGAAATTAAATATTAATTATAAATAATAATTGTTCATAGATAATTTTGAGAAAATGTTTGTTATTAAAATAGAAACTGAAAATAACAAGATGATTTTATGGAGAATTAGAAGTTAATATATTTTTGTTTATAAAGTATCTATCAAAAACATAACCTAAATTAAAATATAGTGAGTACGGTTGTTCAGCTCTCACAGCTGAACAGTATGGATGATATAGCTTAACTCAGTTACTGTACGCGAGTTCGGTTGCTGTAACCGAACTTCCATGCAGCGGAACTTTGTTCAGTTGTGGCAACCAGAAGTATAGTGGCATTCGCCAGAAAATTTTTTGAGTGTAGATATGTCTCTTCATAGTCTAATTCTATCTTTATTACTATTTCTTGCTGTTTTTTTTTTTTCTTTTTCTTTCCTGCGAGGCTTTCTATATATAGATGATCGAGAGGTGCAGGGAGACATAAGTATACCCATTTTTTAGTGATAAAGACAAGGATAAATATACATCAGAGCTAAGAGAGAATTATAAAGAGGAAAAGAGAGTTTACAGTATAGAAAAAATCGCAAGTGGGTGGGAATTTTATGAGACTGTGGTACGATAGACTCCGGGGAAACTCTGGCCGCGAGATGAAAGGATATAGTTACGGAATGAGGGTTTTCCACCCCCTCGTTTAAGGGATTACCAACTGCCCGTTATTCAAATATATGCTAAATGCACGGGATGCACGATAGCCTTATCAAACCTGCCCCACTTTCAATCCCCGTTTTCTATATACATGTGTGCTTGTGGCTGAGAAACGAATCAACAACCATAGTGAACCATCACATCCATATAGAGATTGTATAAAAAATTTTGAGTTCATTCATTGTATTATATAACCCAAGTATGTGTATGTGTGTGTGTATATTTATGTATGGAAATTTGAAACTGTGCAAAAGATCAAAGCTTCCGAAATCACAAAGAAATAAAAAATTGCTGCTTTTTTTTTGTGTGTGTTGTTGAATTATTATGTTATTTTCAAATATCATGAGTTTTATAGCAAAAAAAAAAAAATCAAATACCATTTCTTTAATTAGTCACAGAGACTTGTGGGTATATATATTACAACTAATGAAAATAATTAAAAATATACAGGCAATAAATTGGTATATAGCAAAGGGGTGTGTTTAGTAACGACAAGATAAATATACTATATAACTTTGAGTAAGAAAAAAAATGAAAAAAATAAAAAAAAAAAAAAACCCTCATTTAGAAGTAGAGAATGATTTAATGAAGATGACCTCATGAGACTTTACACTGTTGTTTTACCACGTTCACGCTAAGCGAATTCTCACGGTAATACGACAGGCCCGCAAGTCAAGTGGCGTGAATTGTCGGCAATTGTTTCCGAAATCCCGCGCAGATGCCGTGCACTGTACTCTAATAGTTACATATAATAACATGTGTGTGCGAATAATGGGTTAAATGTGTAAATTAAATGTATTTTACTGATGTATATATATGTGATGCATTTATGAATAGATATCAAGTTAATGAATGAATTTATAGTATAAATATTTTTACAAAAAATACATCATCATTGATGAGACATAAAAAAAATCAAAAATAATCAAAATAATAAATTATATCAATGGAATAAAATTAATTATAAAAACATGATGATAAAATAATTAATTTTTAAATTTGCAGGGCCCATATGTTTATTGTGTAATTATTACTTTTTGAAACTTTCAAATTGGATCGAAAAAAAAACATTTTTTTTTTTGAACTTTTAGTTTAAAGTATGATATATATATTTCAGAATCCATATTACAACAAATACCGTTTGTATATAGTGATCCCCTGATGTGTGAATCACTCGACACAATTACGACAATTACGCGTATATACAAAGAGTCCACATTTGTGCCCACTCTGATGTTCCCACGCCCTCTCTGCAGTAAACACTTGCCACGTATAGTACATAGTAGCTGTACATTCATTGTGCAAATCTTAATTTTTCATAGAGGGTTATAAAGTAATAAACGAAATAAAGAAAATATATAATAGAAGAAAAAATAGAAGAAGAAAAAGAAGGGATTTAGTAGATCAAGACAAAAGTGCAAGTGTCATATTAAAGATGCACCCGGAACATATACAAGTGTCATCCTGCGGTGATTCATTCCTATCATCATTAATTGAGAAAAATTTTATTGCCATATAGGCAATTATAATTTGTTGAAAAAATTAATAAAAATTAGTCATTCTAAATAAAAAAAAATTGTTTTTTAAAAAATTATCATTAAGATTTTTTTTTTATTTTCATCAATCTGTCATTGTGATTATGTCATAAAAAAAAGAGAATAAAATCCAATGATAATTTGATTTGTATTTTATGAAAGAAAAATTTTATTGGTATAATGTAATGATAAACTCTCAACCCCAATAAGTTTTTTTGGGTGTTGGTGATCGTCTGGGATAGAAATCAATTCCGCGCTTCTGAAACCCTCCAAATACACAAGAGATTTGACATTTGACACCTTGTAAGCCTCTGCAAAGACTCTCCCTAATATGCGTATATATATGTGTATCATTTTTACACCCCCCATTTTCGTTCATTGGACTGATTATGATCTTGCTAATCCCTGGGTACATTTGCAATTGTATTATGTGTACTCAAGGGCCAAGTAAGCAAACGAACGTGTGGCCACGCCAACTTTATTCTGGACCACCCTGACTGTCCCAAGTTAATAAAAATCTCACGAAAATTTAACAAATTTATATAATATTTTTCATTAAATTCAATAAAACTTTTAATATTTTTAAAAATTATAATTGTATTATGGTTTTTTTTTAATTACAATAAAATTTTTTTAAACTAATAAAAGAAAAAGAAAGATAAAGAACCATTGAAAAAGATCAAATTACAATGACAATTTTACAATTGAAAAATAATGTAATTAGTAAAAACCTAATTAGCCAAGAATATATAAAATAAAGAAGAAAAAAAAATTAGTATATTACAAGAATAATAAATGCGAGTAAAAAAGTTAATGAAATAGTCTCGATGAAACCACAATCAAAATGCTAATCGCTTTCAACAAGGTGTAAGTCGATTGAAATTGGATGAAAGGTATTTAAAAAAGAGAAGAAATTTCCATAGATATAGTATATAGTACTGAGTTTATTATACGAGCGGTAAATGTTATAGCTCAAGAGCATTACACTAGATTACCGGTAGGGTCGATGAAAAAAAGAGCAAAGTGTGGTAACGCCAATGTACAAAGTGACGCCAACCCTAAATAAATAATTTTTTTTTTTTGAACAATATAAATGTAAGCTTGCAAGCCCCCAATCGTCAATCTACTTTTTTTTTTTTTTTCTATCAACCCCCGGGGCGCCGCAGTCTTGACAAAACACTAGACCTACTTGCTGGGACCTTTCGTAAATATTGTTACTACTGCCCCGCCGGCAATTTAACTGTCCATATGTCGTTCCTAAGCGTTGTTCATTTTATTTTCAGTCAGAATAACTTTGATATTTTTTTTTATTGCAACATTTGTACATTAAAAATGCACTCGATTGATTTTGCACACCATATACAAAGGTTGATCAATATTTTTTTGTTTCTAAAAGAATTTTAAAATATTTTTTCGAACACACATGTTATCGAAAAAATATAAAAATAAAAATAGCTACATGTATATATTTATTGATTTTATATATTTGTGATGTTTTATTTATTTATTTATTTTTTCAAAAGATTAATCACAGTTGGTATTGTCCTGATTGGTCAACAAAGGAATTTTATAATTTAAGGGAATGATTGAAAGACAATAATAATGTATTAGAGTGGCAGGTGAAGCGTGCACACCACAAAGTTCGGCACGTGCCTCAATTTTGTACCAAGTTACACGGCCAATTTGAAGTTTAACAAGAGGGGTCATGCATCTACACAAAAAAAAAATCTAAATCGATGTAAATTTTCAAATATGAATATTATTTAACAAAATTTATATTTAAATTTTTACCTCGATCTTTTTATTTTTGCTTTTTTTTATTTATATTTTTTTCTGTCATCTACCTTCTTTTACCCTATTGAGATTCAATGTTATATCGATGACTCAGTTACACAGCGTTAAATATATAAATTCCTCGCTCTACCGTACGAAGATTTATTATCCCGTTGAATCGAAAGGGCGGTTCCACAATAACCCAACAAATTGCGGAACGCGTCGAATGGAGACGTTACGAGTTGTACGATATCCAATCGACCCCTCTTGCATATATATATATTTATAAATAAACACCAATACCAATAATCAGCATATGTATTGTGCTGTTTGTTTGGGTTTATGTGTGAACGAGCAAGTGTGAAAATCAGGTGCATTCATAATGCAAAGATCCTTTTTTTTTTTTCTCTTCTCCCTCAACTTTATTTATTTTTTTTTTTGGCTATATTATATGTTTCAGTGATACGTGCTGAGAAAAATCAATTAGTTATGCGACAGAAAAAAAAAATATATAGATTCATGTCAAAAAATGAGAAAAAAAATGAAAGGGGAAAAACAATTTTCTTTTAGCAATAGTAATTTAATAAAACTAGCAGACTGACACAAAAATAAAAGACTTTAAAAAAGAAAAGTTAAAAAAAAATTTATAAAATAAAAGTAATTCAAGCCCGCGTAAAAGAAAAAAAAAAAAATATATAGTAAAGAGTATTAGAAGGAAAGAGAAAAAGGTGAGAATGGTTAAAGTATCGAAATTGTCTGAAAAGCTCGCTGAAAAGTGACAGAGTTGAAGGGGTGTAAAACAATTAACGACACTATACTTGTTTCATCCTTTTGGTATCGGCTTGTCTACGCCCCAGACTATTAGTATAATCGTTGTTAAGGAAAAGGACAAAAGTTAAAGGTGTTATATATAGAGAGAGGGTTTATAAATGAGAAGAACACGTTCAGCATTAAAAGCCTTTTGTAAAACTCTGTACTTGCAATCCCTTGGGTTTTATATGACAACGACAAAGATGACAACACAACAACGACATTTACAAAGAATAGAATATTTTCTTTATTTTAATTTTTAACAAATTACAATGCAATATGATTGTCTTCAACTTTAATTCAATTTTTTTTTTTTTTTTTTTGTCAATCAAATAAATAATCTTTTAATTTCCAATTTTTTTTTTTTCCAAAAGTAATAATTTTTTAACGTTTCTTTTTATATTGAAAAAGAGAATAGACAATTTTTATTTTTTTAAATTCAAGATGTTTTTATGAACTAGATTTTTAAGATCATATTTTGAGGCTTTTTGTATGCGAGATTCATTGAGGCATATATAAGTATATCGTCAGTACTCAACGATGCAAAAATTAACAATAGTCTTGGAAACTTGGCAGGTTGATCCTCTTTGAGTAATGTTAAAATCTGGGGCGTTCTTGGGAATTGTCCAGATGACCCGTATGACGAAGAAACATTCAAGTTATCGTGTGGTTACACCCTAAAATAATGTTTTGGTGTTAATACACACTATTATGTATACAATAGTGTGATGAATACTATTGACGACTTGAAGACCAATACGAGTATCATTTGCCAATGCAATAGACTAATTTTATATATGAGGAAAATAAAAGCAATCATTTTTTTGACATTGACTGATTCGCTGATTGATGATGAATTCAATAGAAATCATTTAGTTGTCTATTGATATTTTGAATAAATTCTATATAGTTTTTTTTTCAGTCACTGAGATTGAATAAAAATAGAAAATCATTTGAAATTTAAAAAAAAAAAATCAATAAGAATTATTGAATATTAATTTAACATTTATATTTTGCTTCTAACATTTTATTTATTTGATAGACATCGTCCAAGATGGAAGACGATCAAGTTTATCCTAAGAATATGGCTACTTTCATGATAAATTTTTTAAAAAAAGTATAAAGTTACTCTTGAATATGAACGGTTAAAAATATATATATATTAAAATGACGGGTGATGGAAGATGTGTTGATTTAGTATGCAAACTTTATTTGAATATTATTGGCAAGATAGTAGTTGTCACGGGATCGTTTTCAAACTGTTCAAAACTGGGATAGAAAAAAAAACAAAAAAAAAAGATGAATTTAAAAGATGAAAAATAGAAAAAGAGTAAGATAGTTTAAAAAAAAAAAAAAATTGAAATGAAAAGTCGAGGGGTGCATTTTTCGCTTTATCGTATCTGAAAGACGACGCCTCTTTTAAGAGTTTTCCCGAGGGGACACTTTCGTCCAACCAATATCACCTCTTCACTCCGGTTGGTTCCAATATCTAAGTTTCCAACCGGTCATGAATAAACTATTTCTAACTTTAAATATCTGAGTGACTATTTTTTTTATTATATTTGTTTTTTATCTATACTTTTAAAATTTTTTTTTCTATCAAACTTTTGTCGTGCATGTAAAAATATATAAGTAAATATAACTTGAGTCTTGACTTTTCCGATCAAAATAATAATTATTAATTATAGTAATTGAATAAAATTCAATCTGCAAATAAATCAATTGATAAAAATAATATTTTGGAACATTTTATATACTTGGAATGACAAATATCAACTAATATATATCAAGTGTGTCTCATTCTACCTCTCGATTCACCAATTAATATTAATTTCCTCAGAAACTATCATCCATCTAAAGCCAGATATTTTCTTTGTGTATACATCCTCTTTCATGGAGTATATATAAAAAAAAAATTAGAAAAACCCTCGAGTTAAATTATATACCCATGGTATAAATTCACCCTAAATAAGATTCATATAATCCAACCCAGAGTCTTGATGTTTTTTTTTGTGTTTTTACTCATGAAAAACCAGGTACCAAATGGCCTTTCGTGACAACGGACCAACCATTGTCTAAAATATATCAAAACCAGCCAACCGCGAATATCCTTGATTAAACAAGTAAAGAGAAATAAAAAAATAAAAGCATCAACTAAATATATTTACACACTCTGCCACTCTTATTCGTGGCTTTTTCATTTTATCAATGTGTATATGTGATAATATATACAAGGTAATATACAGAAAATTCGTTTGCTATTTTATATTTTTTGTTTTTTTTTGTTTCTATTTTTTAAAACACACCGACACATTCCATTGCAAACACTCGACTTTCTCTCGAATTGAATTGGCTAAATTTAATATTAAAAAATTAACTAAATTATATTTTTTTATCATGGTGATTGTTCTTATGAGTATTTTAACAACAACACTGACACTGACACTCTGACATCATAATGCAAAAATTCTTTTGGAGTATAAATAAATATAATATAAATATAACAAAGAAAATGAAAATATAGATATCTATTTTACATACTTATGATAATTCATAGAGGTTTTTCTTTTATATCAAATATTGAAAAATTCATTTTTTATATTTTCATCTGTTGATTAACAATTGATTTTTTAAAAACAATGAAAAAATAAAAAATACATTTTTTTCACAATGAGATTAAGTGTGTTTTTTAAAAATAACAAAAAATAATTTACGATTTATTTTAAATATAAATTAAATTGCAAGTCTTGAGGAATATAAATTTTAATTTTTTATTCATCAACATTTGATTGATTTTATTTTTTGTGCAAGCTTTATTTGTCATTAGCTTTTTCGAAATATCATATAGGTGAATTGTTTTGTATTTTTTCTTAGTAATTTGGCTTTTTTTTTTTTTTGTCTATTTTCTGTTGAAGAACTTTACAACTCCAATCTGAATAAAGCTCCTTATTTTTTTCGATGACTATTTATAAAATTATTATACTTGTTTTATATATATTCACTTATATTTTTAACTTATTATTATCATGATTTTTCATTGTTGAAAAAAAAATTCTAAACAAAAATGCTTTACGATAAAAATATAAATTTTACACGTTTGTTTTTCCTTTTTTTTTTCTATTCACAATTTAAAATAAATAAAAATAGCCATATAGTGTTGTCATTTTACTCTATCGTATTTTATCGAAATACAACCAATTCAATATAAAAACAGTTGCAACCTTTCGGTCATACGTAAAAAAAAACTACATGCAATCTTCAATAAATTTGAAGATTACATGCAGTCTTTTTTTACGCTTAATTTAAGTATTTTTTTTTTTTTTTGTTATTTTTGATTATGGATTATTTATATTATCAACTTTATTATAATTAGGTCGATAAGATGAATAATTTTTAACAAAACTTGTTGGTTTTATACCATAATCAGCAAGAGCTAAATTCATAATGCTTTTGCTAGAATTTATATCTCTATGTAAGACAGTTTTACAATTTTTACAATATACATACCTGTCTGGTGATATACTAACAAAACATTTTTCTCCACATTTATAACATAATTTTGTAGTATTATATTCATTGACAAATGCAATATCAATATCTGGACATTTAGCAAGTTCTCGAGTTATACGACATAATGGTGCTTGGACATGTCCTTTGATACCTGATGGCATTTCAACTCTTCCAATAAAGACCAGTACTTTTCCATTGTTTTTTGGTAAATTTACTTTTTCTTTTTTACTTTTTTTATTTTTTTTTTGTTTTTTCAATTTACCTTCATTAACTGGATTTGTAGCTGGACTAATTGATACTGCTTTATTTTTATTTTTTTTTTCTTTTAATTTTTTTAAAATATTGTCTCTTCTTTCAATTCTTGCTGCTGTTTTAATTTTACGATTTTCAGCCATTTTTGTTTTCAATATTTTCGTATTTTCAATTTTTTTATTTATTCTTATTGTTTGTTGTTCTGTTTTTGGTCCATATTTTAAATATTTATATTTTGTTTTGTTGTGTTTTGGCAAATCTTTTTTATTTGGATGATATTTTTCTTGACCATATCTTATATAATTAACAAATCTGGCTAATTCTCGTCTATCATTAATTTTAGCATTCCATGATAACCATGCAATTTTTCTTCTTTGAAAAAATATTTGAGCTCTGTCAAACCATTTTAAACGAAATTTTGTAATATTTATATAATTAGATGGATCATCAACATCAATATCTTTAAATTCTTTCATTTCCATTAATTCTTGAAGATATATTTCAAGTTTATCATATCCTAAATTATGTAATTTATATTTACGATGATATTGACCAGTTCTATAACGCCATGATGTTGCTTTTAGTAATATTTTTTTTTCTTTTGTTTCATCACCAATATCATTAATATTTTTAACAAAAATACCAGCTAAAGGATATACACCACCTGGATCAAATGCATATACTCCATCATATTCATCAATATTTATTGATTTTTTATATATATCTTTTTTAACATTAGGCTCATTGATAGGTCTAGCACAATGAATTGTTACATATATTCCATTTGTTGATATACTGTATGCAAAAGCTTTATTAATACGTTCATGATTTTTCAAATTTGGCAATAATTTATCCCACATTTCATTTGGCTTATCATCATCAAGTGCACCAGTACGACTAGATTGAGCACCATCATCTTTAAATAATTTACGTAATAAAGTATATGCACCAGTTGTAGTTATTGTTTGACATTTTAATCCTGGTGATTGTATTGGTACTAATTTAAATTTAATATATTTTTGAAGATCCATAAAAAATTCTAAAAATTGCCACCATTTGTCATAAAATGATTGAAATTTTAAATTTTTATGTTTAATAAATAATTCATGGTTAGCCAATTTTTCATCAATTTTACCATTACAAAATAAATTTATAGCCATTCTATTGGCTTTATACCATGAAATTCTTTCTTTTTTTACATCATTTTCTTCATTTTTGTTTAATTCTCGTAATATAAATTTTCTAACTCTTGATTCAGCATGCATTTTAACATTATTAGAAAAATTAGTTATAAATATTTTGTATTCTTCATCAAATAATGGTGAACGTCCTGTACAATCATATTGACGTCGTTCTTCATTTTTATTACAATTTAGTTTACGAAATTCTTTAGTCAATTTTTCAATTTCAATTGCATCATCATTTGATGATTGTGGTTTATAATCTTTATGCAAAAATTTACCAATATGCTCTAATCGAGGAAGTGTATTTGATGTAATAATTTTATTTAATAACCAACGGTCTTTATGTCGTAAAAAATATTCAAATTGTATAGATTTTTCTATTGAAAGTCCTGATAATTCTTTGACTGTATTTATTATTTCATTTTTAATTAACTCATTATCACAAAGATTATTTAGACCCATTTGTACTGAATACATTTCTAATTTGGTATCTTTTCCAAATTTACGTTCAAGTGGAGTTAATTTATAATCTTTACAAATTTTACTTCTTCTTGTTGCATGACCAGTTTCATTACAATCTTTACATATTATTGATGATGTTGTTTTTGATTGATTTATTTGTTTAATAATTATATTTGAATTATTTATTGAATTTGTTACATTTATTGCTTTTGATGTATTATTATCATCATCAATTTTATTTTTTTTATAAGATAAACACCATGATGATCTTTTACTTTTATGTCCTTTTTTTTTACAATCTGTACATGTAATTTTTTGTCTATAATCACTAAATTCACAAAGTTTATTTTTTTTACTTGCATGTCCTATTCTATAACAATCAATACATTTTCCTTTTAATTTATTATTAGACCATTTTCCATCATCTGGTAAATCATCAATATCAATATCTAAAGTATCAGTTGATCCTAAAATTTTTGCATTTTTCATATTTTGACATAATAAATTTGATGTATTATTTAAAGAATTCATATTTATATTATTAATATTATTACATAATGAATTTGTTGTATTATTTGTTATTATTGGAGTTAAATTATTTGATTTATTTGTTCCATCATCATCATCATCATCATCATCAACTGATATAATATTATTTCTATGAAATATTGATGTTTTACTTATTTCCAATTTATTATTATTATTATTATTTTTTTGTTTTTTTTCAACAATACAAGAAATGTCGCTATTTTTATTATCGATTTTTCTTTTTATATCTTTATTTGGTTTAAATTTTTTTTTATTAATTAAATAATCATCATCATCATTTTTTCTTTTTACTTGTTTATTTTTTTCAGGTAAATTAACATTATCATCTTTTTTTTTATAAATTACCATATATGGTGTATGTGGTGATTTTAAATTTTTAATTTCATTAAATGTTACATCTTTTACTTCTTTATCATCATCATATATATACCATTTATTTTCCGATATATCTTTATTATATGTATAATAATGTCCACTTCTAATTTTTTCACCATTATGTACAGTAACACTATGTATCTCATAATTTTCATTTTTTACTTTTATAGATTTATTCAACTCTACATAATCGTGTATCTTATTAATTATATTATTTTTTACACTAGATCGTTTCAATAATAATATTAAATGTAATGGTGTTTGTATTATTTCTGTAGTTTTTGTTTTATCACGTTCTACCTTGCAATTATCGCATTTTACATTTTCTAAAGTTTCTGATTTTAAACAATTATCAAACATATCTTGTATTGTTAAATTTTTATTTGACGAAAAACATAATTGTAAATTATTAAAACTTTCAATATTTATTGTTGTATTATTACAATTTGTACATTTATGTATTATTTTAAATTTTCCTACAAAAAATTTTTCAATTATTTTTTTTAAATCTTCATATTGATTACATAATGCAAATAATTGAATTAAAAATTCTGAACAATCTTCTTGTCTTGTATATTTAAAATTTTTAGTGAAAGTTGAATTTTTTAAACTTTTTATAAATTCTTCTGGTGATTTTGCTATAGGTTCTAAAGAAATAGATAATGATTCAAATAATGTACTCAGTTGTCTAATTATAGAAGAATTATGTTCATTTTTATTTATTATATCATCACGAAAATCTTTTATTGCATGTAAAACTTGAATAATTGAATTTAAATAACAATTAGAACCTAAATTTTCAAGACCTACTCTTTTAATCATTTTGTATATATATTTTTAATTGATCAAATAAATATATTTATAAAGATATTTTTTTTACAGATATTTTTATAGATATTTTTATAGATATTTATTCAGATATTTTTATAGATATTTATTCAGATATTTTTATAGATATTTTTATAGATATTTTTACAGATATTTTGTCAGATATTTATACAGATATTTTGTCAGATATTTATACAGATATTTTGTCAGATATTTTCAGATATTTATACAGATATTTTCAGATATTTTGTCAGATATTTTCAGATATTGTCAGATATTTTCAGATATTTTGTCAGATATTTACAGATATTTTGTCAGATATTTTCAGATATTTATACAGATATTTTCAGATATTTTGTCAGATATTTTCAGATATTGTCAGATATTGTCCTCTCTTATTGGGTATCTGTAAAATAAAAAATTTTTACATTAAATTATGTTTATATAAATTTGATATTTAAATGGAAATTTTAAATATCAAATAGTTGTTAAAAATAAAAAAATAAAAATTCAACTTACTATTCAATTAGAGAGGACGATGATTAATCTGTTATAACCCGCGGTGATAATGATGTTGATGACGTTGGTGTTGAATCAACGGCACTGAGGGTTAAACAGATTTTCAACAACTGAATGATGACAACAAACAATTTTTCAATAACTTCGTTGAAATCTGGAAAAAGTCAAATAAATACATTATTTATTTTATTGTAATCAGGAAAAAAAAAAATTACACAAAAATTCAATTGTATGCTCTTTTCCTCTTATCCTCCTCCTCTTATTCCTTGCACTTTCTTTTTTTATACCATTATACATTTTATACATTAAATTATGTTTATATAAATTTGATATTTAAATGGAAATTTTAAATATCAAATAGTTGTTAAAAATAAAAAAATAAAAATTCAACTTACCATTCAATTATAGAGAATGATGATTAATCTGTTGAAACCCGCGTTGATGATGACGATAATGATGTTGAATCAACGACACTGATGGTTAAACAGATTTTCAATAACGCAGCTGAACGATTACAACAAATGATTCTTCAAAAACTGCGTTAAAGTCTGAAAAATGTCAAATCAATAAATAAAAACTCAATTATATGCTTTTTTCTCCTCCTTTTCCTCCCTTGCTATTTTCTATATCTATATCTATCCTCCTCCTCCTCCTCCTCTTAATCCTTGCTCTTCTTTTTATACTCCACTAGCGCCTCTCGCCAGCCGCAAGCAGCCATCTCAGTTGTTTCTATATGCTATATGCCTATTCCAATGACATGTCATCATGTGGTGTTATTAACATTTGAAGGTTATGGGCATTGATATTTTTTGACAGATATAAAATGTTGTTATTATTACATATGTATATGCAATTAGCGCCACCTACTTATATCAATTTATACAACATGCACGTGATTAATCTGATACACCAATCAGATTCCAGTAAATTAAAAAATGAGGCGCTAAGTTTGAAAAATGACGCGTATAATATTTTTTTATTATTCATATTTTTTTTATCAACTTGGAATCATTAGATCTTAGATAATCAGAATATTATGTACTAATTCATTCTACGCAAACATTGAATTTTTACCCTATAAATAACGAAAAAAAAATATATATTTACTCTAAAATGTTTATATGTGTATACAAATGTGTGAGATTTTTTAAATTAATTCCTTATCTATTTTAAAGAAAAGAGTAGAGGCTAATTTTCACTCATAAAATCAAGATTCGTATATATACTATATAAATAATGATGTCGTTGTCACTTAGCACATAGCAACAACTTTGTTTTCCTAAAACGTCATTTGAATTTTTTTACCAACATGGCGTCTTGAAAAAAAAAAAAAACTGACATGAATGCCATCTATTGAAGAAAGTGTGAAATAAAAATTCAAAAGAAAAAAAAAAAAAAAATACTTAAATATAATAACATATAAAGGGGAGAGAGAACAGACAAAGGGAACAAAAAAAAGTCTAAAAAGTATATTTACAAAACATGTACAAACTCTTTTTTCCTTCTTATTTCTTACTTTTTTCCGCGTATATCTATACTCCTCCTCCCCCCTTTTTCCTTGCTATCTTATTTTACGTATATTTACTCCTCTCTCCTCCTCTTCCTCCTCTTTCACCTAGCCTTTTACGTTATACGAAAACTACTCCGAAAATTATCAAAATACAATTATTAAATTATAAATTACGAATTACAAATAAAAAAATTCAAATAAATAATACGAAAAAACTAATAATATATTATTATTATTATTATCAATTGTACAATAAATGAAAATGATGCTATTTATTACACCACGCGTTGGAGACAAAGAAAACGTGAAAATTAGAATTCAAATTGTATAATTATACAATAAATAATTATATCAAAAGATTTACAAATAAAAAAATTTAAATAAATAATACGGAAAAACTAATAATATATTATTATTATTATAATTAAAAAACAACAAGAATAATGCATTAATTGTACAATATTAATGAAAATGATGCTATTCATCACCACGCGTTGAAGACAAAGAAAATGTTAAAATAATGAAAAAAAAAATGAAATAATAAAATTATTGTTATTTATTTGACTTACCTATTTGTTGATAATAATTGATCACTTAAATTATATAAATATTTATAATTTATCAATATGATTAACAAAGATACAAATTTTTTTTATTTTATACTGAGTGTATTATGCATTAACTATGTCGACGACCATATCACACAAGGTAAAACAATAGAAGAGAAAATGTTAGCTGAGAAAACTTGAAAAGTAAATAATCGGAAGAATTCGGTCATCATCGGCTAACCAATGAAAATTTAGACAATTGACTATACACAAAAAAAAAAAAACCATTTGAAAATATACTTTTAAACGTCATCACGTGATCATTACATGATCTGCTACAAACATACACACATGTTAATTATAGTTAAAAAATAGGAAATGTCAATTTATCATTATTATAAAATATTGTTTATTTATGTTAAAATATTGTTTAATTATGTTAAAATATCAAATGGTGTATCAGAATTGTTTGAGCCTACATCGGGTGTTCCCCAAGGTTCTAACCTTGGGCCACTATTGTATTTGATATTTATAAATGATATTGCTAAAAATATTAATGGCAATATATTATTTTTTGCTGATGATGCAAAAATTTATTTAGTGATTAAAGATTTAAATGACTGTTTGGTATTACAAAGAACCATAGATGAATTTTCAGCACTTTGTAATTTAAAAAAAATTAAGATCAATGAGAATAAATGTGAGGTTGTTTCATTTTCAAGGAGTAGGAAGATAATACAATTTAATTATGTATTAAATAATGTTAAATTAAAGAGATCTTTATTTAAAAAAGATCTTGGTGTTATTTTTGATACTAAATTGTCATTTAATCTACATATTGACTCTATGTTATCAGAAGCTTTTTAAATATTGTGTATAATTAGGCAAGCTAATAAATTTAATGATGTAAATATAGTTAAGTTATTATTTAATAGTTTAGTACGCCCGAAAGTTGAATATGCTGTTACTGTATGGAATCCAGATAAAAAATATTTAATTCTTAAAATTGAAAGGCTACAAAGGAAATTTATTAGAGTGTTTTTATGGACCTTGTATCATGAGACGTATGGTAAAGGATTTGATAATAATATAATGTGTAAAAGAGTAGGGTTGATCTCTTTGGAAAGGAGAAGAGAGTTAATTGTGGCTGCTATGTGTATCAATTTGGTTAATGGATTCATTGACTGTGAAAATTTATTAAAAGAAATGAATATTAGTGTACCTACACGAAGGCAGTTACGACATGTACCCCTCCTTTCTACCTGGATCAGCCAAATTCAATATTTTCCATGAGCAAGCCATCGACAACTTTAATGTTGTCTGTTAACAATTTAGCTAAAACATTATCTGATTTTAATTACTTAACACTTAATAGGGCTATTAATTTATCGATACTTGCAAGATTAACTTTAAATAATTGATTTAAATTATAAGTAATTGGTAAGAGATTGTATTTTAGTTATTAAGTTTATATTATTAATGAAATTGTATTTCTGTATTTCTTTTTTTTTGGACCCAGTAATTTGGTATTAACCAGTTGGGTAATAAAGGAGTTATTATTATTATTATTATTATTATTATTATAATAAATTGTTTATTTTTTTTTTTAATTTTTATAATTATTATTTTTTACAGCATCATTTGAAAATTATAAATTTCTCCTCTTATACTTGTGATTTTTCTATCTATACCTACTCTTTTTCTTCTTTTTCTCTTTTTTTTCATCATGTCGTGTAAATAACAAAAAAAAAAAACGAAAAAAAAAAATGAAATTTTCAATTAGACAAAAAATTAATTTACAAATAATATTTGACGATGCGCCTAATAGAGTTTATTAAAGATTAATAAAGAACAAAAAAAAAATTAAATAATTTAGTCACTTTTTAGAGTTGTATGCTTCTGCTATAGCATCAATATCAATTTGAGTGAATATTTCATCATCAGATTCATTATTCAAAAAAAAATCATTTGAAAAACTTGATGACCAATTATTCACTATTGATTTTGATGTATTTTTATTATTTGATTGATTCAAATTATCAGATAAATTTTTATCATTAGAATTTTGTATAATTTGTAAATCATCAATATTACATTCAAAATTACAAATATTATCACAATTTTCAGTAATACTGACCAGGGCGAGTTATCGTTCTTGGCCATATGCAACTTTCATATGTGAGACCTACTACGTTTGTGTTTTAGATTTCTCTGTGAGGATATATTAACAGTGTTACATTTTATTTATACCTATAACATACATAAATTTACCTTGATTGTTATCTTTAATTTATTTATTTTATTCTATATTTTAGTGTTTAACTATTTTTTACATTGTAAATTTACTATTTATTTTTTTATCAATTTTATAAAAAATAAAAAATGAGAAATATTAAATAATTACCCAAGTAAAAATTGAAATGAAAATACGATAGAGTAAAATGACAACACTATATGGCTATTTTTATTTATTTTAAATTGTGAATAGAAAAAAAAAGGAAAAACAGACGTGTAAAATTTATATTTTTATCGTAAAGCATTTTTGTTTAGAATTTTTTTTTCGGCAATGAAAAATCATGATAATAATAACTTAAAAATATAAGTGAATATTTTTTCAAGTTCATTATGTTTACAAAATAAATGTCAAAATTAAGATGTGTCATTGCCATGTATAATCAAAAATTCTGCAAAACAAGTATAATAAATAATCATCGAAAAAAATAAAGAGCCTTTTTTCAGATTGGAGTTGTAAAATTCTTCAACAGAAAATAGACAAAAAAAAAAAAAGCCAAATGACAAAGAAAAAATACAAAACAATTCACCTATATAATATTTCGAAAAAATAAAATCAATCATATGTTGATAAAAAAAAAATTAAAATTAATATTCCTCAAGACTTGCAATTTAATTTATATTTAAAATAAATCGTAAATTATTTTTTGTTTTTTTTAAAAAAACATACTTAATCTCATTGTAAAAAAATGTATTTTTTGTTTTTTTTTCTGTTGTTTTTCAAAAATCAATTGTTAATCAACAAAAGAAAATATAAAAAATGAATTTTTCAATATTTGATATAAAAGAAAAACCACTATGAATTATCATAAGTATGTAAAATAGATATCTATATTTTCATTTTCTTTGTTATATTTATATTATATTTATACTCCAAAAGAATTTTTGCATTATGATGTCAGAGTGTCAGTGTCAGTGTTGTTGTTAAAATACTCATAAGAACAATCACCATGATAAAAAAATATAATTTAATTAATTTTTTAATATTAAATTTAGCTAATTTAATTTATTGTAAATTACCATATCGTCCAGTTGTTATTATCCATGGTGTATTAACTGGTAGTGAAAGTATGGAACTGATAAGTTCAAGGATACAAGAGGTAAATAGAAAAAAATGTAAACAAAGAAATAAATATAAAATAATAAAAATAATTTTTTTTTTCAAAGATGCATCCTGGTACTCAAGTATACAATACACCACGTTATGCTGGATGGAATAGTTTGGAGCCAATGTGGCATCAAGTTGAACAAATTGGTGAAGATGTTATGGCTATTGCAGCAGCATATCCAGAAGGTATACATCTTCTTGGTTACAGTCAAGGTGGTCTTGTTGCACGAGCAATATTACAAAGATATCCAGAACACAATGTACGAACATTTATTTCACTTAGTTCACCACAAGCTGGTCAATTTGGAAGTTAGTCATTCATTTCTTTTTATTTATTCAATTTTAAATTTAAAAAATAGTTTATTTATTTTTTCATTTAAATATCATTGTCATAATGTTACAGCAAAATTTTTACGTTTATTTTTTCCTGATTTGGTTTGTGAAACTGCTTATGAATTATTTTATTCAAGAGTTGGTCAATTAAGTAGTGTTGGAAATTATTGGAATGATCCCTATGAACAAGTATGTTATTTTAAAAAACAAAAAAACTAATTTCAATTATTAATAATGTATTTTTTATTAATTAGGATGTTTTTTTGTTTTTAGAAATTATACATGAAGTATTCGAAATTTTTACCGTTTGTAAATAATGAAGCCAAGTCATTGAACACTACGTTATTTAAAGCAGCATTAACAAAATTAAATAAAATGGTACTGATTGGTGGTCCAGATGATGGTGTGATAACCCCATGGCAAAGTAGTCAATTTGGTTATTATAATAATAACGCAACAGTTGTTGATATGAGAGAAAGAGAAATTTATCAAACTGATGCAATTGGACTTAAGACACTTGATAATGAAAAAAAATTAACAATTCATACTGTAGCACAAATACCACATTTTATGTGGCATAAAAATATATCAATTGTTGATAAATATATTTTACCATATCTCGATTGAAAATTAATTTAGTTTTATAAAAAAATATTAATTATTAAACAGTGATATAAATTGATAATTAAATTGAATAATTCAAGACTGAATTTTTGCAGCAAATTACATTGAAATTATATTGAATTAAAAAATTATTTTTATAATTATAATTGAGATTATCTAAATTGAAATTAAATAAAAAAATTTTCAAATGCAAATTATTTTATTTTCATTTATTTATAAATATTATAGAGAATATTTTTTTATTTTTATTTTAACATACACTAGAAAAATATCAAGGTATAAAAAAAAAAATGTTTATGGTAACTTTTAAGTATTTGTTTTTTGTTTTTCTAAATAATTAATTAATCATTTAGAAAATTCATTCAAAAAAGTGAAAATAACACTGGAAATTTCATTTTTTTTTTTTCGATTTAACTTTGTTTTAAAAATTTTTACCATGAGTAAGTCTGGTGATTAAATCCCAGGCCCATTTTGGTTGATCTCCAGGAACCATATGTCCAGCATTTCTAACTAAAACTTCAATAAGATTACCAGATTGTTTTGAATAACCAGCAATTTCTTTATCAACAATCCAAGTTTTTCGTTTAGCTTGTTTATATTTATCAGCACCAGGCCATTTTAATTGTTGTAAATAATTTTCAGTCAATGGATAAGCAACAATAATATCAAGTTGTCCATTATAAATAAGTACTTTATAATTTTGTAAAAGAACAACAATTTTATCAGCTTCTGAACGTGTTATATCACCAATTAAATGTTTTTCAACTTGATTTGCTTCAACATCATATGAGCAATTACCAACATGAATAGCACGTCTAACATCAACTCTTTGTATATATTCAGACATCCATAATGACTCATTACTATCACATGTTTTTAAATAATTAAAATAAAAATCAAAACCAGTTAAATTTTTAAATAAACTTGGCTCTGAATTTAAATCACCATCAATAAGTTTATTAAATATATCAAATGCTTCATTATATTTACTTTGATTTATAAAATCTCTTCCTTGTTTTTCATAATTATGAAATTCATTACGTCCATTAAAATCAATTAAACCAAGTTGATAAAGATAATCACCATATAATAATTGATTAACTGGATCAGTTAAACCATTACCAATTGCAATACCTTTCATATTTATTTTTATTTTTGAGCTTGGATTTAATTTATGAATTGTATATGCTAAAGCTGGTACATATTTACCAGCATAAGACTCTCCAGTAACGTAGAATGGATTTTTTTGTAATTCAGGAAACAATTGAAAAAATTGTGTCAATGCTTCATGAAGATCTAATCCAACTTCTGTTTCATTTGTACAATAGCCTTGATCATGATCAGTAAAACTGTAGCCAGTTCCAACTGGATTATCAATGTAAATAACATTGTGATTAAGTGTCCATGAATATTCACGTTTTTTAAGAGTTTTATTTTGTGTTACTGAGAATGGTCCATTTTCAGTAAATAAACCAAAAAGAGAACTGGCACCTGGACCACCTTGAAGCCATAAAACAACTGGAGCATCTTTTGGATTTGACTAGACAAAAAAAAACAAAAACAATCATTTAATAATATTTAGATAATTATAAAGGCTTTCTTGTTTGTTTTTATTATTTTTTTATCAACTTACTTGAGCAGGAAAGAACCAAAAAAACATATTTGAATTATATTTTTTATTAACAGTTAAATAACCAGCATAACTGCTTACATCACTCATATCTTTGTGATCAACAGAAGCACTTTTTCTTGCATCCTCAATTTTTCCTGAATCAATAAAAGGAGTAAGAAATAATGGTGTACCAGCATCATCACCAAAATTAAGTGGAAATTTTGTCAACTTTGGATAGCCATTTGTAAATAATGCCAAATTTTCATTTGCATAATTAATAATGATAAATAAAACACTAATAATCCAAACAATGGAATAATTTTTATCCATTGTTAATTATTTTTTTAACACTATGATTTTTGGAGTATTATTCAATCAAGGCGTGTGTTAACAACAAATGTAATTTAATTGTAATAATAGCTGGTGTTATGCTGAAAAATAAAAAACAGATTAAAACAATTGCGTATTATATTTAGTAACAAAGTTCACTATGTTCTGATAATATTTTTTACATAAAAAAACAACCCTCTTATCAATTTTAGTGAAAATATAAAAATAAAAAACTAAACTTACTGATTAAAAAGGTATTATTACTTGTATCTTTTTGCTATTCTCTCAGCGACACTCAACGATTTGTTTTTGTTAGTTTTTTTTTTTTTGTTTATTTGTGTTTTGCTGCGTCATTAATTGTGAGAAAAATATAGCTGCGCTATCTCCCAGTAAAATAATCGACGATAAATTGTCGGTAAAAAAGAAATTATTTTGTTATAAAAAAAAAAAAATAATAATAAATAAACAAAATCAAATGTTTATAAAAATTATTAATAAATAAATAATTGTGTAAATTTACTTTCACAGTATTTTATTGTATCCAGTCATGTGAAAGTATAAAATAAATAATTATATTTTTATTATTGATAAATATCAACTTTCGCAAACTCACCTGTTGACGTTTGATCACAAACAATCAGTTGAAAATTAAAATTGAAGACAACTAATTAATTACTCAATCATCAACAGGATTATTTATTTCACAAATATTTAGATAGTCAATTTGGATTTATTACACGAGGATAATATATACCATTGATTTATCAAGGAAGAATACTTTATTCAAAACATAAACATTAACCAGGTGACATAACAACAAAGGTAAATTTCATAATATTATCTTGTCATATTTGCTTCAATATTCATTCATTCAATAAAGTAAACAAATAGCTAATATTAAATTGTTTATAAAAGTTAATTAAATGTTTTTAAAAATAAAATTATTATTTGTACTGTGAGGTTAATAATAAAAAGACAATGAATGCCAAAGTTTTGATGATTGGTAAAGTAAAACATAGCTTTGATGATCAAATAATAATAAAATGTAAAATATTATTTGTCAATTTATCGGAATATAATTACTTTTCAGACAAATAACATTTAAAAATCATCAAGATGAATGATTCATTTCTCGAGGAAATTGGTTTGGTTGATCAACCAACAGGATGTGTGGTTCGTGGTGCAGAACGACACATAACAACAAGACGTTCAAACTCACCAAGATCAGTTATTCCTGCTGAACAAGCTGAATGGGATTTATTTATAAAACAACAAAAACCAATTGAAATATCAACACCAAAAATGCCTAAATCATCACGTCGTTCTGTTGAAGAAATTAATTCACAATTAAAAACACCACTATTACGTAATCCAAGTGAAACAATCAACAACAACAATAACACTAATAATAATAAAAAAACAACAAAAGATAAAAGTCCAGGTACAAAAGTTAAAAATTCAGCTAAAAAAAATAAATCAACAGATGTTAAATTGAAAACTGTTGATAATATTGATCAACAACAAATTCAATTGAATAATAAAAATCGTTTAAAAATAAGTGTTTCATCAAGTGATAATAGTAGACTATCTGATAATTCAACAAAAGAAAATAGTCGACCATTTGATGGATCTGCTGATAGTATTAATAATTCTGATAAAATAAAAGAACGTAAAAAAAATCAAAATGATAATATAAATAAAAAATTTAATTCAAGTGATGGTGCTGAATCATTTGCAATGTTAAATGCAATTAAAGAAGTTGTTAGTTCATATACTAAAATTGAAAGTAATAAAATTATGAAAATGATGCAAGATTTACATATTAATTCACAATCAAATATGATTAAACAAATGTTGTCATTGTCTGATGATATTAAAGAACAAAATCTTGGTATTAATTCAGGTCGTTTTCAATCATTGGTACAAGAAAATGCTAAACTATTGGATAATATTAATTATCTTAAAAATCGAGTTGATGAATTACAAAAATCACAAGAAGATTATGATAAATTACGTCAAGAAAATTCAATGCTAAAAATTCGTCTTTGTGAATATGAAAAAAAATAAATTTATAGCTTTATTTTGTTCATGATTAAAAAAATTATTAATCATTATATTTATGAAATATTACGAGACTGAATTATTCAGTATGTTAATCAATAAAAAGGGAAAAACAATTGATTAAAATTAAAAAAAATTAAAATAGATTTAAGTAAATCATTGTAGAACAATGTAAATTACTTGAAGAAAAAAAAAAACACACCAATAATTTCTGTACTTTTTTTATTATTAAAGTTTTTTTATACAATAATTGATCGTATTATAGCAAAATTATTTAAATGCATGAATATTCATTTATTATTAAATATTATTTACACAAATATTTTAGCTTTTTTTATATAATGAATTGAGGCACAATATTTATTGATTAATTTTATGTTTTTTCATTGATTATTAATTTATATTTTGATGTAAAAAATAATGAAATTTGATTAAATAAAAATCAAAAGAGCAAATTCAATACAAAAGGTTAAAAAAAAAAAAACTATAGATATATGTAAATGATAGTTGGACACTTGAAAATAATATTTAGATATTAATCAACAAAAAAAAAAAAAATGACAAATAATCTTTTATAACTTGTCAGAGAAAAAAACTTAAATGACTAGGAAGTTTAAAAAATATTATAGCTATTACATATATATGAAACACATTTAGTCAGTTTTTGGCCTTCTTTCTCTTACGTTATCAGTGAGTTCATCAAAATCATGATCATCATCATCATCAAGATCATTAGCATCACGTTCAGCTCTATCACCAGATGCCACTGACTCAGGTGGTCTTGTCCATCTTATCAATGTTTCAGGTGAACGATAAAGGAATATTAGCTTAGCAAATAAATCTTCTTCCAAGCATAATTCACCACTTTCACGTACTAAATAAATATCTAAACAAAGACGTAATATTCTATCAACATATGGCATATCATCAAACATAATTTTTGGTGCCATTTCACTGACAATACGTCTCATCATTTGGCTTATAACAATAACAGCTGTTGTATATAAACCAAGTATACCAAAACCACTTATAAAATTTAAACCAGGTGGAAATGTTCTGTCATTAAATAAAAACATCATAATCCATGATTCACAATCATTTAATGGTATACGACTCAAGTATGATGAATGTATTTGATCATCACATTTTTCACTAACCATCCACCATTGTTGTTGTGTTTCATCTGTTGATAATTTTAATGTTACACTTCTAAATACATCTTTATCTGGATCAAATGTTGTTGATGTATCATTATGCATTAATTGTGATACTGGATCAACATTTTGATTAGTAACTTTTAAAAATTTTGGAAATACATTTTGTAATACAATTGTTGTATTAAAATTATTTTGTTCACTATTATTTGTTAACATTTTAATTAAATTTTGTCTATCTTGATTTAATTTACCATCAATATATGCTGGAAATTCAATTTTTCTTGTTTTAATTGTTGTATCACTTAATTCTTTAACATGTGTTTGACGTGATACAGACCATTCAATATGTATTTGCATTGTTGTATTTTTTTCAAGTTCAAGTTTTAAACGTAATTTATCTGGTGGTGATATACCCCATATTTTTCTTGATGAATTTGACATTCTAACTGCTGATACATCAGCTGCTGAATAACTCTCTAAAAATGTCATTGATGATCTGTATTTACGTCCAATATAAATATTTGTTAAATCAATATAATCTTTTTCTGTATAATTAACAATTTCTGAATCTTGTGATGACATTGTATATATTGGTTCATGTGAACCAAATTTAATACTTAATGATACATCATAAGGTGGATTTGGATCACCAACAGTACCACCAAGTGCATATATTAATAATGGAAACCATATTAAACCAATAATAACAAATAATGCACCACCACCAGTCATGTATTTACTTACTTGTGATTTTTTAACACCACGTGGTTGTGGATAATCTGATTCAACACCTCTCATACATTTAATTTGATAAATACTTGCAAATATATCTTCCATTTTAAACCAATCCATTATTGTCATTGATGTATCTGTCCATATCCAATCCATAACAGCTCTCAATTCAAATAAAAATGGTATTATCATAAATCCTTTGAATAAAGAATAATTTATCATACTATAATTTTTACACAAAAAATTACCAAGTATTCTTGTTGGATAACCAAGACGTAATTGATATGCAGCAAATAATAAATAAAAACATTTAACCATATACCAAATTGGTGGTGCCCAACTTGTATTAAAATCTTTATCTGTTACTATTGGTAGAATAAAAAACATCCATATATGAACACCAAATATTAGAAAATATTGAAATACAAGTTTACCAGCTGTTGATTTACGTAAATATAATGCACGATCAATGACAATAAGTGTAAATTGAAATAATAACATTAATAAAAATGGCATTGGTACACGATTTTCTTGAAAATATGCTGTAACACCACCGTCTTCTTGTTGTGTACCAAATGCAGAAAATCCAAATATTAGCAATATAAAATTAAAAAAATCACATAAAAACATGTATGCATAAACATTTGTTTTTTCTTTTCCATCTGTTGACAATATATTTTCTAAAAATATTTTTGCTGGTTCTAAATATTTCATTGTTGTATAATGTACTGTTGTTGAAAAATTTTCATCACATGGATGTATTTCTTCATCTTTAATAACTATTTTTTCTTCATCTTGATGATTATCACCAGAAGATTCTGGTTTATCTTGTGTATGTGATGTTGATGCTACTGTTGCTGTTGTTGTTGTTGTTACATCTTGACTTGAACTGTGTGGTGTATCATTACGTAAATGTTCTTCATTTTGCCAATGAAATCTTGTTGGTTCTGATTGACCATTTGTATTGGTTGTATTTTTTTTTGATGATGATGATAATGTTATTTTTGATGGTATTATTTTTCTTGCATTGTAAGGAGTTGTCCATTGTCCAAGTGCTTTTAGCATATATCGATGAAAAAATACCATGAGTAATAATAAAAGATCCCAAAATGCATAATCTGTTTGTTTTTCAATGCCAATTATTTTTGCTGGACGACTTTTTATTTCATCAGTCCAAGGTATTTGTTCTAATTGAAATATACTTTTTACAATGACAATTGCCTGAAAATTAATTTAATTTATTATTTATTTGTTTATATTATTTAAAAGAAAGTTTAATTTTTTACCTCAGTATAAGCAATCACAGTAACCCAAAAAGTTTTTGATGGTCTTGGAACAGTTAATGAACCCCAGAAAAATACCATAAGTGGCAAAGGAGTTGATAAAACAGATGCATTTTTAATTTGATGAATAAAAATTGTAAAATAACACATGAATGTTGAATGTGCTAATATTCCAAACCACATTGAAGCAAGAAGTTGAATAATTGGTGGCTGATCAACTTCTGATAGCTCTGGTTGTTGATCTTCTTCAACTGGATTTATCACTGGTGGCCTTGATAATATTGAGCTATTTAAATCAAATAATATCAAAAAAATTAATTATAAATTCCTTTACAAATATTGACATATAAAATTAACAACAATTTTTTTAATTAATGCAATTTCTATTGTTAAATATTGAGATGATGATTTTTTTTCTAAATTTTATTTCAGATGAAACACACGTGTGATAAAAGTATGATGGTGAAGATAAAAATAAATGCAATATTTGTGATTAAAGCGTGCAAAAAAAGCAACGGTGAAACATCTGTTTTTTTTTTTTTTTCTACAATGAACCGATACCTGGAGGAGGACGCATCCAATCCTCGCTCCAAACTCGGCGCCAGAATTCGGATGTGTGGAACTGTCAGCAAGCTCTCCTTCCTGGCAAAAATAATAATTTTTCTTGATCGAATTTTATCCAAGGAGGAAAGTCACATACAGACACACTTTGTAATATTTTTTTTTTATATTAATTAACAATAATTATATTAAACATGAAGGAGCGCTGCGGACGATCATCAATTTTTAATTTTGTTATTTTAGATTAAATTAGTTTTAATAAAAGAATTGATAAAATTAACAAATGATTATTAAAGCAAATTTAAAAAATAATGTTGTATTAATAATATCAGGAAACCAACTAGCTAGCTACTGAAAAATTAATGATTAAATAAAGAAAAATAAAGCTTCATTTTGGTGACTATATTCCCTACCTGTCGTCCTGTTCTTTTAGCTGATTTTGAGCCTCACCATCTGTTGTCTCATCTGTGCTTCCCTCAGTATCTGATCTGTTATAATCCATAACATTTACTACTATTCTCATAACTATTTATATATCAACCGATGATTTATCAAAAAAATTAAAAATTGCTTTTCTATTGAAAAAAAAGCTCCTTGAATTTTTCAATTTTCTTCATTGTATGATTTTTTTATCACATTATTTTATAAATAAATCAACTAATCTAAATATATTTCTATTTTATTTCTAAATAAGCTTAATTTTTAATTAATATAAAAAATAAAAATAATTAATTTAATAAAATTTTTTTTGTGCTTTTTTTACTTACCTCTCTTTTATTAGAGGAATTGGTTGCCAAATTTGATTTATCCCAAGTCTCATGCCTCTTCGAAAATCTGGTTTAGCCTGTGAATTAAATATTGAAGAAAAAAAAAATTCAGCATAACGATTTTTTGAATTATTAATAAATTAGATAAATAAATTACTTTTAAAATTTTTTTCTCTTTTGCAAGAACTTTTCTGATGTATCTGTAATCTCGTGAGAATTTATTGAGATATCTTGTGGCTGATACCATGGCACTGTTGATAAACTCGATCATAAATTTGAAGTACGTAAGTAGAGAAATATTTTTTGGTGTATCAGACTTTTCTTCATCATCGTCATCACCTGGATGGGTCATGTCATCATTTTTCATTTCTCTCTCTATATCATCAACTTCCATTGACGGTAGACTCGTTCTATCAGCCTAAATAAATAAATAAAAAATATCAATTAAAAACTATGATAAATTAATCCTTTTTTTTTTCTTTCAAACAACAAAAAAAACCCAGAGCTGTTACAGCCGATGACATTAACAAGTTAAAGTTGTTGGTTGAAGCTAGAACGAGTTACTAATTAATTAATTTTAAACCAGGTTTTTCACAAAAATATAATTTTTTCAATTAAAAAATTTTCAATAATTTAACAACACTTTTCTTTTTCCATATAATTTTTTTTTTTTTCAAATAGAAAAACCTAGTTTAAAATACTGAAAAATCATGATAAACCTTCATCTATCCATGAATAAAAATAAAAATAATACAATGATTAAAATAAAAAGAAAATCTACTAAATAATATCAATAAATTAATAACTACTTCCTGAAAAGCTAAACTATAGCAAATTAATTAAATTTAAATGATAAATTAAAGTTAATATTAATTTGAAATAATAAATAAAATGTTAGAAAAATTTGCAATCTACATAGCAACTACGTATAAATAAATAAATAAATAAAAATTAAAATAATAATTTGTTGAAAAATAAATAAATAAAAATAATGAATTTAATTATCGAAAATTGAATTGAAAAAGATAGATAGATAGACAGAGAGATAGAGAGAAATAGTCTTGATTAAATTATGCAAATAGACACATATTAATCATTGACTTTGTTGATGAGAAGAAGTCTCACATCAGTTGTCGCAGCAGCAGAATCACTTGTTGATCTTGCACTCAAATAAGACACCGATGATTTCTTCCTAGTCAATGGTGCACTTTGTCGTCTTAGTCTCAATGCATCCTTCTGGGTACCACCATACATGGCAACGTGTGTAGCAATCTCTATGTCTGTCTTAATGAGTGTTGTCATCAGCTGAAAATCATCACTCGTAACATATCAAATACAGTAACACATACATTTATACTTATGTGTATTTTTCACACATGGTGCAGACAATCACAATAACTTGCACTCATCATGTTACACACACTGAAAAGTATTTTTGTTTTTTTTTTTTTTTATTCTTTTCTATTTTCTTTTCTTTTTATTCATTTTATTATTATTATTTTTAAAAAAAAATTTAAGTATTGCAGTAGAAAATATATAATTTTAGAAAATAAATAAAATTTAAATACTGACCTCTGATACAGTCATTCGTCGACCACGTTGACGTTGTTGACGTCGACGTTCTTCTTCTTCAAATTCATCTTGTGGATCTGGCAGTAAATCAGTAACATCTTCATCCTCGAAATCATCAAACATGTAGTAGTCACCAGATCTAACAGCTATTAAAAAAAGAAAAAAAAAAATACATATTAATATTTATTTTAGAATTATTCTTAAGCAACACAAAGATATTTATTATTTTATATTGATGACTGACAATAATACTAAAGCCATGCATTTCCAACCAGTACCAACTGGATATATATTCTCCTAGACAAAACCAATAATGTTTTTTAATGTAATGGCTTAACACTCAATGAATATTATTACCAGCTGTTTTTTTATATAAAAAATGTTTACAAGTACAAATAGATAGTTTACAAGAAGATTAATTACAACGAATTTTAATTAAAATGATAATTAAGCTGAAACAATATGTACAATATATTATTATAGTATTAGTTTTACAGACTTTTAATTAACTTAATCTAAATATAATTTAAGAGATTTGTTGAATCTTGATATATCTTTTAATTTTTTTTCTCCTAAATAATACAAATTTCTACATATAAATTTACCCTGTCTGTTGTAATCTGGTGCATGACGTCTGTACAATGGTCGGTCATGTGGAAACAGCGTATCTACATTAATTGACACACATGAAAATAAAAAAAATAAAATAATAACAAAATAAGCATTGATTAATTATTAAAAATAAATAATATAAAAAAATATTTGAAATGTTTTTTTTTTTTAAGAAAAAAAAACACTGGATCTGAAAATAATATTTAAATCCCAAACAAATTTATAATTTTTGCAGGATATATTAATGAAGAAAAAACACTGATTAACAATAATAATAATAGTAAACATCTGTAAAAAGAAAAAAAAAAATCATGCCAACAGATTTAAATTAATTTTTACAGTGCAATATTGTGATCTTTGATTGTCCATCTAGATCATCATTATAATGGCGTGTCGAAGCATTTTTTTTTTTAACAATGAATAATCACACGTTGACGAAGGCACGTTGAATTAAATTATATTCCTTGTAACAATTTTACATGTATGATGTGAACGATGTGAACGTGATGTATATGAAACAATTGATTGTCTTGATATTGGATTATCTGTAATCCATGTTGTTTCAGCAAAACTTGATTGTCGTCTGTGTATATTATCACGTAACAAACATGATCTATCATTTGATGCTAAATGATCATATGGTGGTGGTGAAAATACTGGAAATGTTTCATCTGATGATACACCATGTGGATTTAAATCACTATTTGGTGGTGAACCAAATGATATTCGTGTTGGTTCAAGATATCCATCTAGACTAACTGTTAATATTGCTGAATTTGGTGATGGTGCATGTAATAATGATGCTGCTCTTGGTGTTAATGGTGGTGGATCATCATCAATATTATTATTTGTATTATCATCATCATCATCGTCACTTGTATCATTTTCATCAATTGGTGTTCTGTAACCTTGTGGTGGTGTATGACCCGAGGATAAACACGAACTAACACTTGATGCTTTTGCCAATGGTGCCCTTCCTTTTTATCGTCAATGATTGCGTAAAGAGAATATGAGGAATTTTTTTTTTCTTTTTAAGTTTCTTTAATGCTTTTCTTTTAATTTCACGATGGCTTTAATTATTTTATTATGAAAAGTCCAAAATTTATTTTAATTTAAATATTTATATATAATGAAAAATTTTTAAATTTATTTCAATAATTTTATTTAAAGCTAGCGTGAATTTAAAGATTGGTTTTTTTTATAGATAGACATTTTTTAAAACCTAGAAAAACTTAATTTATTTATAGAAAATAATAATAATAAAACATCTTGTTTTTTAAAGATAAATTTAAGTAAAAAAAAAAATAATTTCTTACCAACTTTGTGTGTTGATGGCTCACGATAACTTGGTCCTTGAATTCTTTGTTGATCAGCTTTAATTTTATCCATTTTAAATTTCAATTTTTCAAGTACATTTTTTTCAACATTTTCTTGATATTCAATACGTTTTTTATGTAAATCTTCAAGTAATTCAGCACCACGTGATGCTAATATACTCATTGCTTTTGTTTCATCAACAATATGAAAGAAATAATAACTTTTAAATAATCTTTTCATAATAATTAAACAAGCAAAACATAATACATCCCAAACCATATCACTATCTGTTTTAATATCACCACAAACACCAACACCAATACCAAGTAATTGTATAAATGGACATGATTGTTTCCATTGTGATGTTAAAACATATCCAAGTCCTTGAAATAATGCTTTTGAAAATATAACACAAACATTATAACCAAGTAAAATATTCCACCATTTTAATATTGTTTTAACTGGACGTAAATAAAAATCACTTCCTTGCCATAAAAATACAAATGCACCAATTAAATAACCAAGTGAAAATAAATTTGTTTTTTTAGTACCAGCAAGAAACATCATTGACAATGTTATCCACATAAAACTCATCATAAAACCACGTTTTAATACATCAAGCCAACATCTTATATGTGATACATAATCTTTAACTGGATTTATAAAATTTAATTTTTCCATATCTTGATATACTGAATAATTATGACCAGCAATAAATTCATGCTCATCATCAGTTGTCGTTTTTTCTTCAATTTTAAATACCAAACTTTGTCTAATAACCATTAGTAATAAAAAAAAATCACATATTAATATATGTGGATTTGGTGGTCTATCAGGATCTGGCAAATACAGCCAATTTTGTAGTTCTTTAAGTATTGTGTAATCATTCCATGGATAATAAATACATAGCCATGTTGGTGGTGCAACAACAATTGCATAATATTATGATGAATAAAAAAACCGTTTTTAGCAAATAACATGAGTAACCATAAGCCATATAGAACAGAAAAAAAATCAAGTCTTTTACCAATTAATGTTACAATAGCCATGAGACAAAATTCAAGACCAAATTTATAAAATCCATAATTTAATAAAAATTTAAGACAATATGATATTCCTTTATCAGCATCGCTTCTTTTGATATTTGGAAACATAACACTTGGTGTGTCCAATGATTCACCACGGCTTTGACGATAAAAACATTGACGTACCATTATAACAGCTCTCAATGTTGTTAATGCAATTATTAATATATAACCATTTAATAAATTAAATAATTTATCTGGATCAGCTTTTTTCATTCCAATCCATTCAGCAGTATTATAAATTTTTGTTTCATTAACAGATGTACAATTAACATTCCATTCTTCATGTTTAATATATTTAATTTGATACAACATTTTTATAACCATCAATACAGCAATTGCAAATGCAATACTATTTATCGAAATTATTTGTAATGATTTACGTAAATTCATTGTAACAACAATGACAATAACAAATATCCAATTAATTGCACAAACATCATTAACACATAATAACATTAATGATATATATATAATTTTTTCCATATGAATTTCAAGTATAAGCCATATGTTATTATAAAAATTTTTTAATTGACAAACTGTACGACGTAATAATGCAATTCTTTCAAGTTTTGACATTTGTTTAAGCTGTTTTAATGTATACATTGTTGTTGATTGTTGAGCAGCAGTAGCAGCATCATCATCATCACCATCATTAACTAGTAATACATCAAGTGTTGATACAATATTTTTTGGTGCAATATATAAATTTTCACGTTTTGTTATTGTATCAATATTTATTTTATCAATATTTGTTTCTTCAAGAAAATCATTATGAAAATAATGCATTTGTAATACTGTTATTATAACAAAAAATGTTGGTGTTAATAAACGTACAAATAAATCTTTTGTTTCATATTTTTCAAGACCAATATCTTTTTGTAAATTATCATCAATTAATAAATATTTTGTCCATAATTGTGGAAAATTATTAAATTGATATGTATATACAAGAATTAACATTATAACTGAATATGCAATGACTGTTATCCAAAACATATACATCATTTTACGCCAACCTGACCATGTTATTTGAAAAGTTATAACAAATATTAAAAATAATGACATGTAAATTATTCTAAATACTGTCATTTGTTCACCAGTAATACCACTTGTAAATAACATTATTGCAACAACAACAATCCAAAATTTTGTTAATAATTTTTTGATTATTTTACCAACGTCTTTCATAAATTGACTTTTTATTTCAACACTATCATTTTGCATACTTGTTGTTGCTGCTGCTGCTGATACAGATAAATGTAATGGTGCAGCCATATCACGTAATGCTGATGTACGTTTATTTTTTTTAATTTCAGCCATATATTGACGCATTGTTATCCAAAACATTGTCATAAAACCAGATTTAATAACTAAATGCCAAGTGTTTGATTCATTTAATTTACTAAAGCCAATTTCTGACATTTGAATATTCCAAAATACTGTTGGTAATTCATCTTCAGTTAAATTTAAACTATAAATATAACCACCAATGACAAGTATTGTACCATAAAATACAATAAATGGTGAACATTTCATCATTGATGCACGTTTATTTGGTACCATCCATAGTGTTAATGCCCAAAGTAAAAATATAAATGTTGTCCAACTGTGATACATTATACTCCAAGTCATCATGATGATATTTGTTGCAAGATATGATGAATTAACAACAAGTTGAAATATTGAATATACAGCCATTATTATATGTTCAATTGGACCTGGATTATCTTCTGGTATTTCTTCACTCAATGATTGCATTTGAATTGAATCTTCATGTGGTCCATCAACTGTTACACTTCCTCTTGAGTCTTGAAGTAAACCAGTACGACCAGATCCAAATCGCATTAGCTAAATTAAAAAATTAAAAACTATAATTATTATCTAAATTGTCTAATAATGATTATTAAAGTTTTTTTTTTTTTTTTCATAGAATGAATGGTAAAAGCAAACAAGTGCTGGGAGAAAAGGCTCTTGCTAATCTAATTTTAAAAAAAAAACAAATAAAAATCAATATATTATTGTTGCTTGTTAATGAAATTATTATTTTTTTTTATTAAATGATAATTAATATAATGAATTTGCATGAATTAATGATGAAAAAAAAACACTGATATTAAAAACACAGAGAAATTTAATAACAGATACCCTCACCGTATCAGTATAATCTCCAGCAATATTTAAAAAGTCCCTCTGCGTAATGCATGCAACGATAATGAATAATTCAAATTTTGTTAATTTTTTTTTTCTTGTTAATTTTGTTATTGTTAGCATTTGAATTATTATTAATTTTTTTTTTCATTTGTTTTTTTTTCTTTGATATAGATACAAAAAGTAAAAAAAAAAAAAAATACTGTTAATACGTACAGGAGTTCTTTCGTCCGGTTGAGTCGGAGGAGTGACAGTAGGCTGCTTCTAAAACACAGCAAACCAAGGAAAAAATAGGCAACATTCAGTACACAACAAACAAAACATTAAAAATAATCTTAAAATAAATATAAAATACACATTAATAATAAATATCAATAAGTGAAGGGATTGATAAATTGTGTGAATTGCTTTCTGATAGCAAAATAAATAAAATTAAAAATTAAAAGATCATCAATATTGAAGAGCCAAAGCTGGTAAAAGAATTTATTATTTTTTAATTGTAATTTTGATGATCAATCATTGTAAAATGATCCTTACGCGTGCCTTTCGCCTGGCTGATTGCCACCTTTGAGAAGGTGTTCTTCTCCTAATAGAAATATGTCGTTGTGTTATATTTGTATCCAATTTCCTTAATTTTCCACGATTTCTATCTTCATCATCATCATTCTAATATTCCAGGGGTTAATTTTAAAGCCGCATTATGATGAAAAGAGATTTACAGTTGATATTCAGTAATATTTGTTAGTTTATTTACATATATTAAATTGATTTAATAATTGAATAACCGATAGAGATAAAAGAGCCATTTCCATTAAAATTAATTTTGATATTATTAGTCACGATTAATTATAATAAATTAATATAAAATTTACTTACCGGTTTTTTAAATAAATATTGTGATTGTAATGCAAGCACGAAATATAGCCAAAATAATCTAATTGAATATCCATAATTTGTCCAGTCTGAATAATCAGATGAAAAAACATTACGTGGATCAGAACAATTTGTTGAATAATATGCATCAAGTGCAAAATATCTTGACCATGTTGAATTAATTTCGATAAACTCTTGTGGCCATTGATTTTGATATGCCATTAATGATGTTATATTTAATATAACAACAAGCATTACAATTCTACATATTATTGCAAAACCACGTTGTAATTCTTTGTGACAACTCCACCATGTTGCACATGATAAAAATATTATAAAATAAAAACCACCTTCAATTGATGGATTTAATGATGCAACAAGACACAATGAAGCTAGAACAATATATGTTCCAATAATACCAAAAAAATTTATAATTTTTGTATTAGCATCTTCAATGATTTTTGATGCTGTATTTGGTGATGAACGTCGTGGTGTTATTTCAGGATCTGATTGACTTTTCCATGTAAATTTACGACATAAACAATATGATATTATTGTCACTGGTAAAGCAACTATTTCTGGTAAAAGCCAATAAACAACTTCCCATACTGTTGCTTGTTCAAGACGAACTAAACCAGCATGTCGAAATATTTTTTCAAATAATCCACCTGAATCATTAAATTTATAAATTAGTTATTTGTATTTATTTGAAGGTTTATTTATTTTTTTTTGGAAATTATACTTACAATTTATTTTAAATTCATCATGAATTCGTGGTAATGCAACAAGAACAATTTGAAATGCAAGCTGTAAAAGAGCATTGATAAAACATAGTGCTATACTGGCTTTGAAATATCGACCAGTTGAAGCATTCATTGTTTCATGAGTTGGAATTGGCACTAATGGTGATAGCAACATTAGAAGTAGATAAATTAACGACAATCCACTGGGTCGCCATATCACACCTAATCAACAAAAAATTAAATTCAATATTTTATTTATTTGAATTCTAATTTTAAAAATGATGTTATTTTTTTTTTAAATGTAAAAATCATTTAATGATATTATAAAAAATATTTTAATGTAAAATAAAAGATGAAAAAAAAAAAAAAAATTCAAGTGAAAGGTCATGCATGAAAAAATATCATAAAAAGAGACTAGAAAATGTTGATGAATTTCAACAAGTTAAAATTGTAAAGGTCGAATTTTTAATAATATCCCATTTTTTATTATTTCCTTCTTTATTTTTTTTGATCGTTATTTGCATATTAAATTGATCAAATTTCGAGTATGCTATTTTCTTGTTTTTTTTTTAGATTTATATTCCAACTACGAGGTAATAAATAAAAATTAAATTTCGTTTTATGTATTTTTGATAATTAAATTACAAAAGATAAGTTTAAAAAAAAAAACGATTTTATCTATTTATCTATCTATCTATTTGTTGGCAGCTGAGTCGAAAAAAAAAAAAAATTTGAATATAAATTTCAACTAATTATTTTGCCCCATATGCTTTGTCTAACGTTTCTAAAATTATTTACATTCCAATTTAAAAATAGATTAGTTTAATAATTTATTTTTTGTATAACAAATTATTTGAAACAATCATTTTATTTTAGCGGTGTTAAATGTGATGAAAATTGAGGTCAACACTCCTGTAGAAAAAAAAAAAAATGTAAAGATAATTCAGTTGAATTTCGTTTAGCTTTTTTTTTAATTTAATTTTTTTGACACTACAATAGTATCATATGTCAAAAAAAAAAAAAGAAAGTAGAACATAACAAGCTCAGTGTGTCTGACAAGCCATTAGAACCCCTTTGCACTATTTCTGGTCGTCTTCAATATATTCTGATGTTCTGATGCCACTTTTCATTTACATCAAATATTTATTCATATTTTATATTCATTTTACTTTCGTACATATAAAAAATATATTTCCAGTATAATTATCATCATTTAATTCACGATAAATGTCATCATTTTTCATTGCATAATTTATTTTTTTTTTATCATTAATATTACGAAATCGATATGCAAAAAAATAAATAAATATTCAACATGACTGGACCGAGTGGTCACATCAAGTTATTTTTGGAACCACTCTCATCTTGCAAACTGTTGTATTTTATTTACAAAAATATTCGCGACTTTATATATTCCGTCACTATAAATTTTAAAAATATATATTTATTTTTTTTATTTCTATTTTGACAAGCGTATGATTTTATATTTTATTATAAACATAAAGCCTATGATTTGCGAAGAAATAAATATATTGTTTATGCGTAGAATAATAATTTCATATCGCTAGACATATAAATATATTTTTTTTTTTGATAAGAATAATTGTAGCTTTCCAACTCATATTAAAAAATTGATTATTTTATTTAATGAAGAACAAAAAAATAGAGAGAAATAATCAAACCGATTTAGACTTTTTTTTACCCCCTTAAAACTAGCTAGAAAATTATTAATAAATTACTAAACATTGTTAGCTTTATGCACAATATAAAAAAAAAAAAAAATAGAAAAAGCTGTTAAATATAATTTATATACAACACTCGAATAAAACATGAGCAAAGTTCTTTAAATGACCTAAAATCTAATCCGAAAACTTAGTCATAACTGCGATAAAAAAATATCAGCAAAAGCTGCTTTAATTTTTATTTTGTTAAATAATATATTTCCTTTGATGTTTTAGCATGAATGTACAGTTCCATTTGGTAAATGTGACATCATCATTTTGACTATCATATGTTAATTATCATTTTTTTTCTTTCGCTCTTTATTGTTGTGTCTTTTTCTTGCTCTTATCCTCAAGACAAAGTTTAATTACTCATTAAAATTACATTATCATAGAATAAAAAAAAAAAAAAAAAACATATTCACACATGAATCACAAGTATTTTTTTATTATTTATGAGTAATCATATTTAAAAACTTACATGCTGTGAAGGTCACAGGTATGACGATCCTGAGAACAGCAACATTCAGCCAGTATTGTCCCATTTTTAAATATTTGACTGAACTTTTTGTTTCTTCTATTATTATATCACTTTGTAATGATTATTATCATTCTGAAAAAAGTGAAAAAAAAATTTAATAAAATTATTACATGGCTAAAAAATCTCTTTTAGTATAATACATTTTTTATTTTTTTTATTTTTTATAATCTAGATGTGATTATATTTGCCGCACCTTCATTGACTATATACACAAGAGACCTCATTTTTCTGGGTTGTTTTCGATCTGACCATCGGAATAGGTATATTAACGATAAGAAAAAAAATAAAAATGTGTGTGTATCAATGTTTGAGGCGTCGATGAGGCGCCGACAATAAACAAGCTCATCAATTTTTCGAACGAAATTTGTTAAAATTTCATGTTAAAAAAATATATCTAAATAAAACATTTTTTTTCTATTATTAGAATTGATAAGATAGCTAAAAAATGGACTAAATAAAATAGCATTTGTATATGTATATAATTTTTTCAAACGGAAATATATTATGATGAGTAACCGGATTTTTGGATGATCGATTGAATTGAACATATGCAACCCTATCCTTCTTTCAACTTTACCCATTTTATTTATTTTATTTGACACATGATATCCTTAAATGACAACTAATTTATATATACAAAAGGAAGAAAGGTTCACATCCGTCTAAAATGTATACAATAAATAATAAAACGAATCACTGATATGACAACCTGGACAATCCTAAAAAAATATATTTGCTTTCTTTTCGTTATCAAGTTGCTAATGATAGATCCGTTTGATATTTAAAAATAAATATAAAGCTGATAATAAATAGAAGAAAAATAAGAACAAACTACTTGCCGATTAAAAATGAATAAAATAAAAAAACTAACATAACAAATAAATTACAATTTTATCATTAGCAAAAAGAGAAAAAAGTTTATAAAATAATATGATCTTTAATTATTTTAAAATCGTTATATTTTATTTTACTATTGTCCTGATTCGCTTGTTAATTTAATGGTGTGTCACACCCATAAAACATGAAGAAAAAAAATATATAAAATTAAATAGACACATTGATGTGATAGCTGGATAAAACACACAAAATCCCATCGCGTGATAAATGACATTACAAAAATATAATTACGTTTAATCATTGGTAATAAAATTTATACAAAAGTGTATTTAAATTAGAAAACTCAACATAAAAATTAATCAATTAGTTTGTTTTTTGAGATAAAAATTTAATTGTTAATTAGAAATTAAATAAAAGTCGAAGGAAAAAAAAATGTAATTGTTAATTATCAAAAAAAAAATAAATAACATGCGATGATGTATGTGAAAAGAATGTCAAATTTAATTAGCATGTATTGATGTTTTTAATCAACTGCAGTCGTCTGGCTTTGTTTAATTAAAAATACAATGAATTATTTAATTACTTACAAAGGAAGTATCTGTCATTATAACTTGTCTATTTATCACAACACCGACTCAATATCTACTCAATGTCTTCCTCATTAAAATTACTCATTCACACTTGGATTTACAATAACTAATAATCAAACAAGGACACTCATTGACATGAGGACATTTAAAAATAAATAATAATAATGTTAATAAAACTAATATTTAATTTCTAAATATAAAAAAAGATATCAATAAACTCTTATTATTATTTTGAAAAATTATAATTTTGAATTTTATAAATCATCTGCATAGACAAAACTGAATAATTTAATTTTTTTTTTCGTTGAAATTTATTATTCTGCAGTGTATTGATAATTCAAATCAATAAATGATTGTCAACTATTTATAGATGTTAAATAGATAAATGAAATTAATAAATTTCTAATGGAAAAAAAAATTATTTTCTATTTATTTTTTAGGTATTTTAAGTAAATTTTTATCTTGCAAATAGATCAGTGTAGCTAATGACATATTAAAATTAGTTTTAAAAAAATTTAATTACATGTCATAACAAGTGTTATTATAGGTATTTATATTTTTATTATGACAAACACATGTGGTGTTTGTAAAAATAAATCTTACCTATTTATGAGATAAACAAAAATCAGCTGGTTCATCGTCACTTAGATAACCTGAAATTTTAATTATTGTTATTTTTTGTGTTATGATTATTAATTTTTGTAATCAAGTTCATGATTCAAGTTTTAAAAATACCTTATATTACCTTTCTTGTGTTGATTATAAAACCACGACATATCTTATTTCCTTGTTACTTTCAGAACTTGTGTATCACTTTCATTTCGACATAAGAAAATACCTGAAATCTTATCTTTTTTGTTTTTTTATTAAATTTTCCGATGACTTGTTTGTCACGACACAAGTAAACATACGCACTTATATTTTTTTTAACTATATTTTTAATTTTTTTGTTTACTAATTTTATTATAATTTTATTGTTTTATAAGCAAGGGTTATTTGGTTAGTTATGATTTATGTTTGACCGCATTGACAAGTACTAATTTGCATAAAAAAAAATTTATAAATATAAAGAATCCGATAAACATTGAAAAGACATATACAGTTTGATCGATATTACATATGTAAAGTAACTTGATTAATATTTAATTTAAAGAAAATGTTAATAATATTTTAAAACTATATTTTATTTTATTTATTTGATGTTTATTTTTTGTTGGTAGTTTATTATTATAATAATTATTGTCACACTTATTATACACAGATAAATAGTAGAAAAAAAAAATGAGTAAAACACAGTAATAAATGAAGAGACAATAGAATTTTTAACCGCAAACAACCGGCAGCTCGCGTGGGACTGTTTGACTCACATCAAGGTTTTTGTTTTTTTTTATTTATTATTATCATCGTTATTTACACTTTTTTTTTTTTTTATTTTGACACCATTTTAGTGATGTCAACGCCATCTTACATTTGCATAATATATGATTAATAATTATCAACAATCGGTAATTAAAAAAATTTAAATTTAATTATTTAATTATTTATTTAAATTTTATAAATTAAAATTATAAAAAGTATTAATTTTTTAAGATAATTGTGTTTCTTTTTATTGTTTATTTACAAAATTAACACCAGTGGCTTTAAATAAAAAATAAATAAATAGTTTGTTGAATTAATTGAAATAAAAAATTTATAAAATACGTAAAATTGTTAATGAAATTAATTGAAAATTGTTAATTTAAATACTTATATGAATTATGATTGTATTTAAATAATAAATATTTGTATTTTTATTTTTTTTAAATATAATTATTGATTTATACGTCCAACTTTCTTATCATCCATTGAAAAAATCCAAGAATTGCAAAACTAAAAGACAGTGGAATTGCAGTTGCTTTGATCCATTCCCATAAACTGTTAAATAAAATATAAATTAACTAAATAATGAATATAATTATGTTTTTTAATATTTTATTTTTAATTTTAAAATTTGACATTTTGATACATGTAACTAAATATATTTAAGCATCTAAAAATTAAAATTCAAAAACAAAAAAAAATATGTTTTTTTTCTTTAAAAACTAAAATTAATTACGAGTAATAAGGCACATCAAATTAATATATATATTACATAGCACAATCTAATAAAGAAATCTAAAAATTATTTTTTATTTTTCTTTGTTACAAATTTATCTAGATTTCAGTCTTTATATTACGAAAAATAACCATGTTATTATTTGGCTTGAAAAATATGAAAAAAAAAAATTTTTTTTCTTCTTTTTTCTTTATCAATAAATTGAAAGATTATATAAAATAAAAATATGATAGTGTATAATTTAGAAATGCGGTCAATTGATAAAAAAAAAATTAATTATTTTTAAATGTTAAAAAATAGTAATCAACGATTAATGAGTGTGCAATATAATGGGACCTATTTATTTTTGTTTTTTTTTTTTTTTAAATTTTTATATTTCTTTAAATGTACTATTAATTTAATAAAAATTTAATTTTCATATATTTATCAATGCTGAAGTTTGAAAGAGACAAAATTGGTTGAAACTGGATTCAATTTATTCATTTGATAGATAATGTCATCGTACTAATTTGAATGTAAATCATCTCAGTATTTTACAATTTATATTTAAAATAATAAAAGTGGTCGTCAACCAACAAGCAAACTTGATTTCACTTGTAATGTCAAGATAGCCACTGCTAGTCTGATCACGTAATCTGGATTTTACATGTATGAAGACCGACAAACGTGCAGGGTTCAAGATAAGTGGGTCAAACAAGTGCTTATATGTCCTCAATAAATTATTTCAAAAAAAAATAAAATAAATATAACAACAAAATAATTTTTTCTAAATCCAGTCTTTTTTAAAAAAACATCCTACTAATTTATCTACTCTCTTTGGTAAATTTAAAACCACAACAACAACAACATCAGCAGCAACAAAAAAAATTAAATAATTTTAAAAAAATTAATACTTTTCTTTCCAAATTAATAATTGACTACCAGGGTGTGCATATGTGAATGTACATTTTGTGCAATTAATTAAATATGTCATATGATTATGTAATTTAGTGAATAGAAAAAAAAAAATAATTGTAATTCTAATTCTATTGAGATTATTGATGAATTTTTATGATTTTAAATTTACTCGTATGGATCATCAGACACGTAGAAAGGTGCTGTAACTGGTATTTCACCACTTTCAAGTACAACAACTGGTGATACTGGCACATCATCAGAATCAGTTTTTGTTTGTTCAATTTTAAATAATACTTCATGGCCTTCAATTACCTAAAAAAAAAATTAATTAAAATAAAAATATAATCATTTTATAAATAGAAAATTTAATTAGTAAATTTTAATATTTACTTTTCCAAAAACAGTGTGATGTCCATCTAGCCAAGGTGTTGCAATTGTTGTAATAAAAAATTGACAACCATTTGTATTTTTTCCAGCATTTGCCATGCTGACAAAACCAGGACCAGCATGATTTATACCAGTATCTTCATCATCAAAATATTTACCATAAATACTTATTGAACCACTACCATCACCCTTATCAACATCACCACCTAATTTAAACAATAAAAATAATTTTTATTCATAATTAAAAACTTGTAAAATATTCATTTCATTTAGCATTTACCTTGAATCATAAATTTTTTAATAACACGATGAAATTTAGTGCCTGAATAAGTTCTTCCATTGATACCATTTGTTGCAATTGTTAAAAAATTTTTAACTGTTTTTGGTGCTGCTTCACCAAATAGTCCAATTACCATTCGACCGATTGGATAATCATCAATCATTATTTCGAAATATACCTGATTTGTAACTTTATACGATGTCGACTACAAAAAAAAAATAATTAAATAAACGAAATTAAATTCTCAATCAATAAAGATACCCTATAAAAATATATTCTCAATTACTTTGAACATCAATTAATTAATTCAATTAAAATTATTTACATGAAAGAAAAAAAAAAAAAAGTTTTAAATTTAAAAATAGAATTAATAATTTGTTTAATTATAGCTATTATTATACAATTTAAAATATACGTTTTAGTTATATTAAAATGTGGAGATAATTAAATAGCTTTAATTATATTATTAATTGTTAAATTTACCTCAACATTATTGATGAAAATTGCGCTTAAAAACAAGACTGTTAGTGACAACTGCATTTTGTAAACTGATGTTTTATTATAATATTATTTTGACTGCACAGCAACTAATATGTGGCAACGGATGCTGTGCTATATGTTTCAACTTCCACGAGTACAGTATATTTTACTACAACGTAATATCAATCCGCTCAAAGTTTTCTAGCAGAATGACTGAAAGATACTGAAAGCTCCGCGGGCACGCATGACAAACGTGCGAGGGCTTATTTATTTATTTTATTTATTATTATTATTTTTTTTTTTTTTACCAATGAATGACGTCTTCAGTGTAAATGTAAAACTCCCCCTTGTTTAATAAAAAAAAATTAACAATAACACATACTGAAAGATTACATTTTAAATTCTCAATGCATTCATACTCACTTTACTATTAATACTAACAATAAACAATAATCATAATTTATTATTTTTAATTAATTTTTATTTATTAAATATATATTAACTGATAAAAAAAATAATAATTATATGTATGATAATTTTTATTTACAATCTATTTGAATAAATAAACTTTCAATTTTTAATTTAAGAAAAAACTTGATTTTTATTTATAATTTATTCATTAAAGCTAAAACAATTTTTAATAATAAAATTTTGTTAAATATATTTTTTTTTGACAGATTAATAAATGATATTTTTAAAAATAATAAACTTTAATTATCAAAATTAACACATGTAAGTTAAAATTAAATTTCCATAAAAAATAAAATTTTTTATTTTTAAATACATAAAATTTAATTATATGATGATTTTTTTTTTTAAAAGTTTAAAAGTTGAATGTCTTCCGAGATTATATGGGTGTATTTATTATTATAGTAATAACTTGTAATTATAAGTTGAGGGCAATGTATGTTGTTGGTCCACATCATCAGTTGGGTCAGAACAACTGTGTGAAAATTGTCAGTACACGTTATGATAACAAAAAAAAAAAAAGTAAATATAATAATATATATAAAAAAAAAGTTTGAAAAACGGGAGAAAAGTACCGTTGTCTTTCTGAATATGTATTATTATAAAAGGGGCATCCAACATGCTCACAAGGTCAGTCCCAATCCAAAGGAGGATGAGAACAACCGGAATAAACCGGGCGTTTGTCGCCTTTATTACGTTTTTACCTGTTTTAATATATCAAACAGAGGCATTTTATATTAAAAATAATTTAACATCACAATATGAATACGATGGTGTACCAATTGAAGCTGGTGTTGATATTTCCGATGCAATTATGGTCAAGGCCGTTGAAATACCCGAAGAGACAGTGACCTATGAGGGATCACAAGTTTGGCGAGTACTTGCTGATAATGATCAGGGAGAATTTGTATCATATCTTCAAGAAACTGGAGGTAATATATTATTTTATTTTTCACTTAAATATATAGTTTAAATAAAATCATACTAAATTATTTTTTAAATATTAATAGAAGTTTCAAAATGGGTTGGCACTGAGTCTGTTATTGATGTTCTTGTTCGTCCTGATATGATACCAAGAGTATCAAGATTTTTACGTGAACGACAAATTAAATATGATGTTATGATACCTGATCTTCAACAAGCAATTGATCAAGAAAATCCATTGCCATCACCAGAAGAACTTGAAGAACTTCAAGGAAGAAAAGGTTAGCTAGTAATTTTTATCTTTTTCTTTTCTTGCAAGCTTTTTCTTTTTCTTTTAATTCATTTGTTATTGTATATTAATTTTATTTAACAATTAATTTATAATCAAGCTATGATAATAATATGTATAAAAGCTTGTTTTAATTTACATAATAATATTAGTAGTTTGTTGCCTGATTAATTTTTTTTTCGTTTCGAAATTGCTTTCACCTTTTTGTTTTTTTTTTTTTTTTTGAAACATTAGATTTAACCTGTTGTGCTAAATAGACTATTGAAGGTGATTTAACGGGGTTGTCAACCTTGAATTGATTTTACTGGGTAACCCAGTTTTAACACACGATCGACAATTCTGATTAACATAACAGTTATACATATATATACTGTATCAAGTTGAATCTATCAACATACTTAACTTTTGTGTTAATACTTTGATTTTCATTAATTTATTTATCATTTTGAATAACATCTTTTTTATTTTTTTTTAATATAAAAACATACTTATTTATGTAGTAATAATTTATAAATTTGGAATAGAAATAGTTATTTTTTAGCTCGTTTGACTTGGTGGAAAAAATACAAAAGACGTAAATTATTTTTAATACGTCCAACAAATAAGGTTCCTTCTTCTCTTGGTATCTTTGTTGATAATTTACAAAGTAGTGGAAATTTCCCATGGAATTTTAAGGGTGAGCTTTTCATACCTGGGTTCATCATAAATTAATTATTGAACACTTATTTAAATATTAATTATCAATTTTTTAAATTACCTTTTATCTAATTTATAAAAATTCATAATTATATTTTACGTAATTATATCAACAATTAATTTATTCAAATAACATCCTATAAATAAAATTAATAAAATAAAATGGATATATTTTTTTTATTTCAAAATTAATAAATAAAAAACATTTATTATAAATATGAGAATATTTTAATTAGGTCATAAAATGGAATGGTCAAGTTATCATCGTCTAGATGATATTCATGGATATCTTGATTATTTAGCAGTGACATATCCATCAATATGTTCAGTCATGTCAATTGGTAATTCCTTTGAGGGAAGACCTCTCAAGGTAATAATTAATAAATTATAACACCCGACAAATTATTAAATGAATTAATATAAAATTAAATTAAAACAATGAAAAACACTTTGAAATTTTGTTGTATAATTATTTTTGAAAATTTTAGGTATTACGTATTAGCAAGGGACAACCAAATGTACCATCAATTTGGATTGACGGTGGTATACATGCAAGAGAATGGGTATCACCAGCAGCTGTCACTTATATTATTGATAATCTTGTTGAAAATAGTGATGATTTAAAAGCTGATTATTATATACTACCAGTTGTTAATCCTGATGGGTAATTATTATTCATTTATTTCATTTTTTTTTATCTTTAATATAATTATTTTTATTTTTTAGATATGAGTATACATTTCGTGGTGATAGATTGTGGAGAAAAAATCGTAGCAGTCCAGAAAAAGGTGGTGTTTGTATTGGTGTTGATTTAAATAGAAATTTTGGATATAAATGGGGTGGTCTTGGTACAAGTAAACAACCATGCAGAGAAATATATACTGGTACAAGTCCATTTTCCGAACCAGAAACAGCTGCAATTAAAAATTTCTTTGATGCAACTGCTGGAAATTTTAGTGTAAGAAATAAAAATTGCTTTATAATTTATAAATTAATGTTTTAATATTTATATTTTTATATTTTTAGGCTTATTTGACATTTCATAGTTATGGTCAGTATATACTTTACCCATGGGGTTATGATAAACGTGTACCACCAGATTATGCTGAACTTGAAGAAGTTGGACGTGCATCAGCAGCATCAATGAAATCAGCAACTGGTGATCATAGTATTTATACTGTTGGTAATAGTGCAACAACATTATATGCTGCATCTGGTGGTGCTGATGATTGGGCTAAAGCAATGCTTAAAATTAAATATGCATATACTATTGAATTACGTGATAGAGGTCGTCATGGTTTTATATTACCAGCAAAATATATTATTCCAACTGCTCAAGAAGCACTTGCTGCTGTTAATACTGTTACTATGGCATCTTTAAAAAATTATAAAAATTAATAATTATTATATTTTATTTATATTTTATAAAAGAAAAAAAAAAGAAAAAATTATGTGATTGTAATTATTTATTAATTTATATGTATAATATATTTCATTATATATTTATAAATAAAAAAAAAATTATCAATTTAGTTTATTCGCTTTTTTAAATTAAAAAAATTTTCATTTTAGACATTTAAAAAATCGCGCGCTTGATAGCGCCACCTTACAGTTGAGATATGTAGCTCACAGAGAGCAAAAAAAAAAGAGAGAGAGCTGAGAGAGAGAGAAAAAAAAGAGACAAAAGAGAAACAAGTTGCTGCAAGTCGCCATTGTAAAATTGGTAAAATTGTCAGGCGTCGTGTATCGCTTGTTTTTTTTTTTATTAAAAAATTACTACATTATTATTTCTAATCCACTCACTGGTAATAGTCAACATTCCAAGTTAACTTGGATAAATTAAATCTACATTGTTATTAATATTCATTTAATAATAATTAATATTTATAAATAATAATAATAAATCAAGTTGTTAAACACAACAATAACAACCGGCATCAAACGTAATGAAACTCATCAAGAAATTTTCACCGGGCGATAAGGTTTTTGCTAAAGTACGAGGTTATCCACCTTGGCCAGCCAGAGTAAGTCAAATAAAATAAATTAATTTACATATTATTTTAAAGCCTTAACAATATATTGTTTATAATTTTATTTTTTTTTCTTCATTGGACCTGGTGACGCATTAATAACTTACTATTATTATTATTTTAATGTATCACAAAATGTTTGTCATGTTGATGATAAATTATTGTTTAAAAAATAGAAAAAAATGTAGAAAATAATTGTTGATTGTTAGCTGTCAATGATGAGGTTAATTTATTTTATCTTATCAGGTTGAAGAGGTAACTGACGGTCATACAAAAAACGCCAAATACAAGGTGTTCTTCTATGGTACTGGTGAAACGTAAGCATACTCCATCTTGTAATTAAACAACACGAAAATAATATTGTAAAATAAATCGACTAATTGTCAATGACATGGATTTGTTGTTAAATTTTTTAGGGCATCATGTAAATGTGATGAATTATTTACATATCATGAAAATAAAGAAAAATATGGAAAACATTTAAAGAGAAAAGCCTTTCATGAAGGTATGCAACAACTTGAACAGGAATTAAATAACGACCAAAGAAAAGAACCAGAATTACCAAAAGAAACAAACGGTAATTAACAAAAAAAAATATGTATTTATTATCATGAAGACTAGAAGAGTGTTGTAGTCTTCATGTTTATTATGTTGAATATGATTATTATAACTGATATTTTATAATTTAGTAGAATCTTTTGCTGAACAAGCTGAAATTGAAAGTTCAGAGCCAATTGAAAAAGAGCCAACACCACCACCACCAGCAACACCAGCAGCACAATCAACAGCTAGTTTAGATAGTGATTTAGAAACTGGACCACTTGTCATTGACGAAGGAGATAAGAAAAAACAATTTAAACGTAAATCACTTGCAACACCAGCTGGCTTGGTAAGAATTAAATTTAAAAATTATTATTAATGTTTAATGGGGAATGTTCCTGTGGTATTTTTAAGAATATAATACCATATTTTAGTAGTCCCCAATATTAACAAGGAATTGCCGATAAATCAACATTGAGCTTAGTCGATTTGTGCGATTATTCCTGACAAAATTATTTGTTTTTTTTCTTTGTGAAATTAATTTAGAAATCATTTGGTTTAGCTAAAATTTTATGTTAATTTGTTGAAGGATTCATTGGAACCAAAGAAAAAACGTGCACGTGGTAAAGCCTGGACAAGTGCACAAAATACACCAAGACAAGATCCAACTAATGAGTCATTAGAAGAAATGGCTGGAAAAGAAGTTGTCAGTAGAAGTGGAAGAAAAATAAAACCAAAACGTTTTGCTGATTTTTCAAGCTCTGATGAATTTGATACTGGTAAGTTTATAAACACTTTATTTATTATTTTTTCAAGTATTAAGAATAAATTTAAAGAGTAAAATCAAAAGATAATTATAAAAAAAATCGGTATAAAAAAAAAATCAAACAAATTGGTTGATGCAGAGAATAGTGGAAGAGGCAGAGGTAAAAACAAACTTGATGATTTGATGGATAATCAATCAACACCATCCAGTGAAGTTGCCAAAAAACGAACAAACTTAGAAAGTAATTATAAACTCGGAAAATTAGATTAATAATTATTAATATTAATTTGTAAAATTTTCTTATTAAAATATTTTTTTATAATGTATTACAGAAGATGATAAAAAAGTAGCTGATAAAGAAAGTTTATTGCAAAAACAACAACACAAGCTAAGGTAATTATTTGATGAAAAAAAAAATGTTTATTAAAAGCAAATGATTTATTATTTTTTCTTTCTCATTGAAGATGGCTTCGTATGGAACATCAATTATTAACTTGTGATGCACAAATTAAATCAAATTTGGGTCTAGAAAGTGCTGATGCTGACAAATGTATTTCAGCTATGGAAGAAATGTTAAATTTACCAATTGATCCATTGATGCTTAAAAAACATTCACATATTGTTGAAACAATTAAAAGGGTAATTTTTAAAATTAATTTATTATTTAACAAATTTAATAATGTATTATTTAATTTTCTAGTTACGAAGATATATTGGAAATCTTACAGAGTGGAAATTGGAAGAAGAAGACATGGTAATAAAAATAATAATTGTGTTGATAAATTTCGTATTAAAAAAATTGTATATGTAACAATTTGATTAATTTTTTTACAGTTGACATTTAAACAAAAAGCTGAATCAATAAGACAAAAAGCTGAACAAATTTATGGAAAATTCAAGGCATTATTTACTATTCCTGAGAATCAAACATTTTGGGAATTATTTTCTGATCAACTTAATGTATTTAAAGATTTAACAAAAGATATGCCTGAAGAAAAAGTATATGCACTTATGTGTGATCCATCAACATCATCATCATCAGGTAAATATTTATTTAAAATTAATAACATTAACTTACTATTTTTATAAATTTAATAATTTATTTATAAAAAATATAGATGCTAATGTTACTGATGTCATGATGGATGATTCTTTTGCCATGAATGAAAGCAACACAACAGATTTATTAAATCAATCAACGTTATCAACGTCTGTCACAGCAACTGCTAAGTAAATTATATATTTTTTCAATTTTACTTAACATTTTCTAATTAAGCATAATTTACTTTTGTCCTTTTTATTTAAACTTGATAAAAAAATTAATAAGGCAACCTTATTATTCAAGGTTTCTTACAAGTTTAATTTGATTAATTAATTTGTTTTCGTTTTGTTTTTTTACTTGATCATTAATTTGTTTAAATGTTATCCAAAATTTTATGCTTGATCAATTTGTTTTTCTATGCTATTTTCTAATTTTGATATTGAAAATAAATTTTGAAAAACTTTGATTACATTCTGTCAGTTGCTCAAATTTTCGTGGACTTATGTTCAAAGATACAGGTTTAAATTATTCTTCCAATTTTATACATTAGTTTAATTAAAAATCAAAATTACATGCGAATATTTCAGTTTATTAATTAAATTCGAAAAAATAAAAATAAAAAGTTAATGTCACGATAAATTTGGCATTTGGTAAATATCAAAATATTTCTTTATTATTTTAATGATAAAATTAAGTTAAGTGTTTCATTAAAAAATTTTTTTATCTATTTTTCAATACATGCCAATTAATGTTAACAAAACTTTTTTGGAAAAATTAAAAAATAATTATCTAAATTAAAAAATATTAGACCATTTCGAATTGTCATCAAAATTATTCGAATGAAAATAAAAAAATTAAATTATATTATAAAAACTGGCTAAATACAAAAAAACTAACGACAAAAAATTGAAAAAAAAAAAATTATATTTTTGGTATTGAAAAATTAAAGAAAATTAATTGTAATAGTTTTAAGTATACGTCGTGTTTACAAATATTCATAAAGCAACAAATAAATTTAAAAATTTAATTATTGAATTTTTAATTTAACAAATCCAATTTTTTTTTTTTTTTCTTGTAAGTTTCAACAGGTTTATTTACTCATCACAGTGTTTTTATTTTAAATAGATAATATTTTATTTAAAATAAGAATAAAAATTAATGTTAATTAATTTTTATTAATTATTTTTTTAAAAATAATTATGATAATTAAAAATGACTGAGGTGATTGTCATTTGTAATTGGTTTGTGATTTATTAGGCATGCGCGATTTAATCCACTCTTGACCACTCAGACTTCAGAGAATTTTGGGAATTTTGCAAACTGTAAAATTGTTCGTCAGTTGTTTGCGTGAACTTGACAATGAAGTACGTAATTTTGTGTGTGACTAGTTTTTTTATTTTTATTTGTGTCTATATAGTACAGTGACTTGTGTGTTGCCGATTAATTTTTTTACTCCTGATTTTTGCTGTTTTTCATGGTACTGTGCCCTTTCATACATCATTTTTATTATTTTATATATTTAATAACATTTTCTCATATCATTTCATTATTTTTTATTTTATGCCTACTTTTTTTTTTTTTTTGCGTGACATTTTTTCCACGTAAAATGGCTACTCATTTTTTTATAAGTTGAAAATTTATTTTATTTATTTTTGATATTATTTACGACTAAAATTGATAATTATTAATTGTCATTTTTTTTATTCTGTTGTTTTTTTTATATTTTAATTAATTTTTCAATGATGTTGATGATGAATTTGTTTTTTTTTTGGAGTCGCGAAAATTATTTTTTTTCAGGGTCATTTACCGAATATTTTGCTTTTTTATTTGATTTATTTTTTATAAAAATAATTATTTACTTAGTGCTAGTCATTATGTTTGATATTACAATTGATGCTTATGTAAATATCAATGTTTAATTGTCGAGATGATTTTTCATATTATTTCATTATTTTTTTTTTTTTTTTCGCAACAATAATGCCGGTAAAAAAAAAAAAAACAAAACAAAAAACAGCTGAATTTTCGTTGCTCACTTTTTTCTATAGATGGCGACTGTCTTCAATGGTCAAGTCGCCATCTTCGGTAAAAAAGCGCGCCATTCTGCTGACAAATTCGAATTCCGTTGTATTGCTCTCTCAAACTTTATTCGTTAAATTCAACAATAATTATTTATTATCAAATCCAACGGAAATAAAAACTTTTAATGATTAAATAATACATTTTTAAATAATAATATTAATTATTTTTATCAATAAATTACGATGGAAATATAAAATTTTAAATTTATTTTTTCGTAAATTATATTTCATTATTTTTTGTTATATTTTTATTTAAATGATTAAAATTAATTTTTTCTATTTATTTATAAACGTATTGAATTATCAGACCAAGAACAGGCAAACCAGGCATACTGACTCATTTTAAGTTCCAAAAGATGTCAGTTACTGTCGCTTTATTTTGCATAAAAGCTTCAAGCTTGCTAAAAAGTTTATCTTTCTAAATAATCTCATCAATTGAAATCTATAATTTTTTTAAATACCATATTTAATTTGAGCTTTAAAAATGAATTTCTTTATTATTTTTTATTTCATTCATATTATAAAGAAAATCATCCAAGTTATTTCAACTATTACAAATCACAATAATAATTAATTTTTAAATAACAAAAAAATATTTTACATATGTCAATAGTATTATATTGTACATAATTATTAATAATATTAATTATACACAATTTTTATTTTCACGTTATTATAAATTATTAATTAAATTCCCTCAAATTGACAATATATATCAATTTTGGATGGAATGCATTTTTTATAAATAGATACAGTCTTGTCCGATAATTATTCACCAGCCCCTTGATACTATTGATGTTGTATCTTGTGCTGGTACCCAACTTGATACACATCAATAGATGACAATGCATCACATATGTTGACCGTATCATAGCTCAAGCAACAAGCATGTTTATTCCCTGTACGACAAACAAATCCCTTTTTTTTATATATCAACTCTCTCCTCTTTCCCCCAATATATTTTGATTTTTCTTTTTTGAATCCTCTTTGAATTTTCTATATAAATATAATATACAATACTGTGTTCATGTTTTGCCTTGTCGTTTTCCCTTTATCTTTTCACTCTTCGCCTTTTGCTCTTTCAAGCATCACCTCTTCCTCTCGCACTCTCTATTTATTATCTTATCTTTCTCTCTTTAACTTTTTTTTTTTTTTTTTTCTGTATTTCAATGTACTCGTACTTGTCTCTTCCATCGACACCCCTGGGGTTTTTCGTATATCCCTTATTCATAATCCCAATTCAATGCGCTTTGCGAGCTTTTAAGATTTTAGATCCTTTCTACTTGGCTGAATTCACTCGACTCTGTGTGGCCAGGACTTTTCAGACTAATATCTATAGGCGCATTATATCATGTGTGGGTTATTATATATAAATATATACCTATATACTATAAGCACAAGTATATACAACCTGCTAGATTTATTTTATTTAAATCCAATTGTGCTTTTTTTTTTCACTTATTTTTTATTATATTGAAATTATATAAAATTATTTTTTAAAATAATTAACTAATTAACTTATTTTTCTTTTATTTATTTTAATTTAATTTAATTTTTTGGGTTAACTTAAATTAGATGATTGATTTTAGTTAATTTGGTTTTTTTTTTGTTCAAATGAGTTTGCCAATAATTGGTATATATTTATTATTTTCATAATTTTATATATATTTTTTTTAAATTTGTTATACATTGTCTGGTGTATTTTCATTATATGTATAATAATTATAAATTATTTTTTTTCAATAAACTATAGTTCAAATGAAAAATAGAGGGGAGAACAAATACACTGTTTCAATTCTGGAGACATTATGTCTGTCAATATGTATATGTGACGGTTTGTGACAAGCGTCACGGTGATTGGCTAGAGTACATATATATATGCATGAGTTGTAAGAGGGTGTATATGATGACACAGGACAGAATAACTCAAAGTAAAGTGGTCGAAAGGGTTGGGGAAAAGTTGCGGCAAGATAAGCACTGCTAATCAAGCTACCGGTAAAGATCGAATATCGATCTTTGTCGCATATAAAAGTTACAATTTTCATGTCCTTCCAACTGTCTATAAAGCATTGTAATAATTTTTTTTATTTTTTTTTTTTACATAGGTAAAACTATATTGCACTTGTGCAAAAGTTTATTTCAACAACAAACCTTTGTAAAAAGTTTTTGGTTGATGCAAGGTAGAAATAAAAAAATAAAATAGATAGAAAATAAAAAAATAAAAATAGTATAAGGGTGAAAAGATAGACTGTAATGTGGCTAGTAAGAATATCGCCTTGGGGACAAATATAGTTACACACTCACATACACGACCAAGCATTGCATATAAATTTTAATATTTTTCTTTTCAAGTGTGATTTTATACGGCATTTTGCCAGCTATTTTTTTGTCTTTTTGTTTTTTGACTTTTTAGGCAACCCGGTGTGTTTGAGAATGAGATAGGGTGAAAGATATATTTCAAATAATAAAAAAACAAAGTAACAAAAAGAAAAAGGGGGGTTAGGTGAATAAAAAAAATTGTAACGGCAAAAAAAAAAAAAAAGTAAAAATTGTACGATACTCGTGCACGCTCAACTCGTGTATCGGTGCCGACTCGTAAATATTATGAGGGTCGATATAACCGCCTGGGATTTAAAATCCCAGAGGAATATTGTATAAGGCACAGTATATATTTTGTGTTACTGAACATACGTATATTTATAAGTTTGTAGATACATACACTCCAGTATGTGATGCATATGTAGCTGCAACGTACATTCGATTGATGCATTTAACAATTTTTTCATCGAATTATCTATCAATAAATATATTTATACTCAATGAAATATCATAAAAATTAATTCAACTCAATTTTAAAATAATTATCCTTAATTTTTTCAACATATATTTATTTTTTTTTCAACTTAACAATCTACTTCACAATTTTATCATATCATATAAATTATAAACTGCAATTTACTTTACAATTTTTATATAAAATAATTTGTTTTTTTCTTAATAAATTGAAATACCATTTTTTATCTGATAAAAATCATAAATTATAATCAAATACTAATTTATAAAAAAAAAAACAAATCATTATAAATAAAATAAAAAAAAATCATGTTTACATGAAAATGTCATTAGAAGGTTAATGGATACACTTGTGAATTGCAAAAATTGATACAATATTGTCAAGCAATCATAGTTTTATATACAAACAAACGCAAATGAGCATTTGAACGATATAAAATGATCAAGTGTATGTTCCCCTTATAATTTTTTCCTCATGAATATCCAACTGTTAATATTATTTGGGGTCAAAAATTTTTTCGATGTAGATAAAATAAGGGTAGATGAAAAGTAAGAAGGGGGTTTAGTGTGTATATATAGTAAAAATTTAACACAGGGACCTGCAAGACCTGTGGGATCACTCCCTATAAATTGGCAGTAATAAGGGGTGAGGGGGTGAGATGAGAGGGTGGTGTTACATATGATGATGCCAGGATGAACTATCATCTATCCCCCTTGATTTTCGACAAAAGCTCATACTAGAGTAGCCCCCCTCTCTTTCTCTATTACTCTTCTCCTCCCATGGGGCACTCACGGTAGCTCATCTGCCGACAAAAGAGCATCTGCCTGTATCCACAGATATATACAGACAGATTTACTTACCGTTATGCTCTTGTCGACTATTCTATTTTCCTCACTCTTAAATTCATTGATGTTTTGTTGAGATTATACTGGCTGATTTTTATCCCTCGATCAGTCGATGAATATAATGGGGATTTTCGTGTCATATACTAGTTATACTGCTCTACTCTTGAGTATATGCTGTTTTTTTTTTTTCTTTTTTTTGTTGCATTATATGACGGGATCAAAACTTGTTTTTGATACTGGTAACACGTCAAGCGTGTATGTCTCACAGCGTGAATTCATTATAGATATAATGTAAACATATTGACAACATGTGACTCGACTTTGTCAATCATTTTATTATTTTTTTTTGCTATCTATTGAGAATTAAAACATTAAAATTAAATTTAAAATTATAAATTTTTTAATTACATAATTTTTGTCGTGTTGAAAAATTAAAAAATATATATTAAAAATTATTGAAATTTTTTTTTGAAGTCTTAATACATTAGTATACTAACAGAATAATGAAAAATAAAATAAAAAAAAGCTTTTTTTTTCTACTCGCAAAACTTAATGGAAAATGAAAATAAAAAAAAAGGAAAAAAAACTCGTGCATTTAATTGAGTTGTCGGATTATTTCAATATACATTTGTATGTAGAGCACAATATATATGTATATCTATATATATATTCAGGAGTAAAAGCTTGAAAATTTTACATCCGGATGCTGCGCGGTATATCCACCATTTTGTCTTAGCGCTGCGCACGTAGTTGCCTAGCAACAGCCCTTATGCTCCATTCATTTATAATTCAACAGCCAATGCGGGGCCACGCGGTGTTTGCGGGGGATTCCCTGCGCAACCGCCCTCTTCCTTAAGGGCTGCATGGGCGGCAATGGGTTTAAAAGAGGGTTACATTTTGTATCTATATATAAACACACACACGTATGACGTACATACAATGTATATTGCTAGAAACTTGGCTACGCACTCATGCAGAATCCAACTCACTCTTACTCAATTTCTCAATTTCTCTCTTCATTCTCATCTACACCACAATGGAGATACACTCAAATTGTCAAATACAAACTCATCCATCATCCACTCAACATACTTGAGCTTTATGTTCTTGTGTTTGTATTTTTTTTTTATTTTTTAAATCATTTTCTTTACCACTTGCTTGTCAACTCTCTCAACTGCTGCACATATACATAAAACAATATGTGTATATAAATACAACAACATCTTTATCAGTTGCAACTACTTCGCGCTATTTATTTTTCTTATTTTAATTTGAAAACTCAACAACGCCATCTAGACATAATAATAAAACAACTTTTGAAGCTTTAAACTTTCAACTATGTGTACTTTAACACTCAACTTTTAACCGATATATAGGTATATATTTTTTTTCTCAAGAGATACATTGTTTCCATCATTATTGAGAGCTTTTTGATGCAAAAGAATTTATGATATTTTAAATGAAATTTTAGTTGTCCATGTGTGTGTGTGTGTGTGTAAAAAGCTTTTGTCAAAAAAAAAATAATAATTATCATTATCATTTTACATGTATTTATATATACAGCTGGAAAATATGAAAAGCTATAAAAATTTCTAGGCTGATGTATATTCTTTTAACCCCGTCAGGGCATCAAGCATCAGTATATGCTGGATGAGAGGACGCTTGTGAAGCGAAGAGTTTGCGTCCCCAGCTTCGCTTGGTTCATGATATATTCATGGTTCATTATCATAGCGAATCATGGCCCATCAGCTTTTGATTGTCCGCCCAGTGTTGTTAGTCCCAACTAATGCGACTGCGTATCATTCACGTGACCGTACTTCCTCCCCTTTTTTTACCACTCAAACTCATCGTGAACTAACCTTCATCATCAGAGAGCCACAAAGCCATCTCATATTTTTTTTTTTTTTTTTTACTCTTTCCATTTTTATCCCTCATACACCTTAAACCCTTTTTATGGCCTTCAACAAAATTTTATATACCAGAAACGACTGTATCTAGTCGTGAAAAAATATCATAAAAATAATTTAAAAATAAAATTTTATATCTTTTTTTTTTTCGACTGAATTTTATTATAAATTTATTTAAATAATAATTCGCGCTAATACGTAATCGGATTCAACACTGCAGTTACATCAACGTTGTATTATACGGGAAATTCGAAATGGCTATTATGGATTACGAATTATATTCAGTGGCATTTCGAGAGATTATGGAATATATAGATTTTTTTTTTCAACTTTCAGTAGTACAAATAAATAATGGTCAGACAATCTCAGCTTTATAATTTTATAAATAATTTTATACTTGGAAAGTTTGCAAAATTGCAAATAAAATTAATATTATTATCAAAATTATATTTAAATTTATTTTTAAATCAATTTATTATTGACAATATATTTTATTTTTATGAAATTTGAATATTTAATTTAGTTTTAAATCCGTTTTTGTATAGAAGTTGGTTTCCACACGTTTTATTTATTATTCAAATATACACTTTTAATAATAATTAAATATTTAATTTATAAATTTTATGAAAAAACAAAATTTAGTTATTTAAATAAATAAAATTTTATTATTTTAATTAAATTTTAACATAAACAAATGTATTACTTTAATACTTTTACGTAAAAATAGATAAGTAAAATTTTTTTTTTAATTTAAAATAAATGATAAAACTTTTTCTTTTTTTATTTATAAAAATTACAAATTTTTTATTTATTTAATTTGTATTTATATATACAAAAATAAATACAATTGAAAAAAAAGATAAAAAAAAAAATGCGAAAGGCTTGTTTTTGTGTTCGATTTTATCCTACTTGAGTCACTCGAAGTGTCACTGCCTTAATGGGAATGGACAACTACCCCCCATCACCAATATAAAAAAAAAAAGAAAAAAGAAAAAAAAAAAATGAAATTCGCATCGTATGCTTGACAATCCTCTAATTACTTTAAAGTACTTTGAAATTCATGTTCTTTTAAGCTTCTCTTTCTCTACCTCTTTCACCCAACTTTCAAAAGCTCATCGGATTCCTGATGGGAGTTGAACGGATGTTCATGAAGCCATTAATTCCATGATTGAAAATAAAAAAAAAAAATAAATAGATACATTCATAATAATAATAATGATAATAATAGAAAAGTTAATACAATAAATTATTATTATTTATTTTTTTTTTTACAAGATTTTGTAATAAAAAAAAGTAGTATTTTTAAAATAGATAAAGGATTGGTAGTGGTGAAAAGAATCAAGTGAATATTTAAATAATTTGGTAGTCAGATATATGCTGGTGTGTTGTTAACTGCATAATAAATAATTCTAAAGGCGAACCGCAAGTTGTTCCTGTCTTTCTACTTGCTGACTGAATGACGGCTCCAAAAAAAAAAATAAAAAACTTCTGATTGCCAATATCTTTTCCACAATTGCTTTACAAATATATTTTATTATTTCTCATTTCTAAATTTATTTTCTCTCTTATCTTTTTTAATAAAAAAAAAAAAAATACTCATACAATTGAGATAAAATTTTATATATAAAACAGGAAAAATTTTACAAATGAAATGTAGAAAAAAAAGAAAAAAAATGTATATATGAAAGTAGATACTGAAAAGATATTAGAAGCACCCAAAAACTTGGCAGCTTTATCTTGGCATTTCTTGAAAATTTATTCATATATAATGAAGTTATAAATAATGTAGTGGGTTAACCCCTTGTTCCTCGCGAACTTTTACCTTCAAAAACAGAGAGAGATAAAGAGATTCAAGATAAAAATTGTTGGAAAGAAAGAAATAGTAAATAGGCCTGGTTTACCTATGGTGAACTAGGTACAGTAAAATTTTCCACTCTTGTACAATTCCATCCAACAGTTTTGCACAGTCCATTCTATGCAATGAGATTGGGGAATCTGGGATTCAAAAATATACTCACGAATAACTATACATTTTTCTCATTTTCCAACTCGCTTTTTCCACCATTTTCACTATTTTTTTTTTTACCATTTGACCTTTATACACCTTGGTATTTTTTTTACATTCACCAACACAATTTTTATATTTAAATATTATTAAAACACAAAAAAAAAAAAAATTGTGTAAAATGTAACAAGCACTTTTTTTAAAAATTACATTCAACTGTGCACAACAAGAACCATCAGGCTATCGTGACAGAAAAAGGGTTTAATTTAAGGGACGAGAAAAAAGATGGTAAAAAAAAAAGTTGAAAATAAAAACAGCCAGAATTATATATATATATTTCACTTACAAATTATGATAAAATATTTGAGAAAATTAAGTACCAAAAGGATTTGATTATTACCCTTTTAATAGAGCTGACTTTTGCCTTTTGCATATAAATTTTTTTAATTATTAAAATCTTTTTTTTTCATGATTTTGTTGAAAAATTAATTTAACTTTTTTTGACTAATATTAATTATCATTTAAGAATATTTAATTTTTTTTGCTACTAATAACAATCCGGATTGAGTGATGATTTATATTTTTTAAAATTTTAAAAAAATATTGAAGGGAATTTAATGAAATATGGCGGTATATATATAGAGTGTACGTTTTAACGCTACGCGGGAAATGGACATCCATTAGCAGGCTTTGTGCCAGTCTGGTAAGCACTTTCCTGACAATTCTATTTTACCCTGTCTCACTTTATGTGTACCATCAGCTTTATGTGTACCCTTTTTCTATCGTGTATATATATATTCTCTCGGCAAAGTGAAACTGGCCATCATCCTCTGCGGAAAAAGTCAACTAATATATCAAGTAAATTGAACAAAGCATATTATTTAAAATAAAAAAAAAAACACATATAAATAAAATCAAGATGACAGTATTTGGGTTTCTTACTTCTAAGAGGTCACGCTGGCAAGCCAATCATATCAAATTACAAAAGGGTATCGAAAAATGGATTTATTTTCACATTGAATTTAGGATCATGTCCATTTTTATTTTTATCAAATTTTACTATTTTTTTTATCTTTATTTTCATTTGGAAATTTCAAGTAAATTCGCATTTTTTTTTTGTCGTTCATTCATTTATTTTATTAAAATGATTTGTCGCTTTTTTTGCGAAGAAAATAAAGTTTTAAAAATAAGGTAAATAAGATGCCAAAGTTTAGAGAAAGAGGATAAAATGGTGCAAATCCTGTAAAGCTTTTTTGTGGGACCAGGGCATTTAGTAATCCGGCCAACATTGGCCTCAAGTTTACAAGGAATATTTAAGTTCTCTCCGCTAAGCTTTGGATTAACTCCACCTACAATTTTCAAAAGCATCTTGATTAACAGAGACAAGCTTAGTATATATATTTTATATTTCAATATATTAAATACGGTTTGATAAATGTTAAACAGTTGTACTATTAAAATCTCTGGTATAAAAAAAAATTACTGTTACAATTTTACATTTCTAATTATTTTTATTATAAAAAAAATAAATGAAGCATTTTTTAGTAATAAAAAATTGAAATAAAAAAGAAAATTAGCTCGTTGAGTTTTTGCATAAAGATTATACACAAACTTCTCAGATCTTGAGGCAAAAAGAAAAATATATATAAAAAAAGAAAGGCTCTTAAAAAAAAAAAAAAGAAATAAAAACAAAAAATGTTAGGGTTGCCTTCGTCCATATGAAAAAGAATGAATATATTTTGAACTTTTTTTTTCTTTTTCGTGCAAAGGGTAGCTTTTCAAATGGCTTAGACATCCCGTCATCTCAACTTGTGGTAGAAAAAAAAAAAAAAAAAACATATTCACAATACGTGTAAGTATATTTTGTATATATTTCTGCAAAAAAAAAAAAAAAAACTTACACGCACAGAGTTCAGTAAATTTTGAACCCTGATATATCCCTTACTTTGTTTTTTTATTTTTTTTTTTTTAAAACAACTCACCCCATTGATAGTACATCAGTGAGAGAGAGTATGTGGGCCCCTTGGGACAAGGCGCGTTCTTTATGCTCGATATAATACCGCTCTAAAAATATATACACACTTCTAGGCTCTCTGAATTCTTTCTATCCCCTTTTTTATATACACTTCACCAGTGCGACAATGGCTCCGCTTATGTCGCAAATTTTTATGTGTTTGTCTAAGACAAAAAAGAAAAGAAAAAAAAAATGTATTATGTTGTGATGGTGGAGTTACTGTTGATGGTTCTGATTGACAAAACAGTCTGGGGTTAAATCCACTTGAAAATCATGCAATATACAAATTGAAAAAAATTAATTATCCTTGAAATTTTAATCATATGTTTTGTAAATTCAAGTTAATTTTCTTTTTTTTTTTTATAAATTAAATTAATTTTATTTTTTGTTTTTTTATTGTCTTGGGTTTTCTTTTTTTTATATTTTTTTTTATCTTACTCTTTTGGTACATGTCACCACATATCCCTCTTTTTATTTTACCTCGACAACTGTCGTCCATCATTGCAAAGACAAGTGGCAACTATCACCCAAGGCCTTTACTTTGATTTTCATCTGCAAACATTGTCGGAATTGACCTCTGCTTCTCATCATCTTACCCTTCTCATCAACTTTTTTTATTTGTTATTATTTTTTTTGATTCTTTATTTTTCTTTTTATCCTATCCAGTTACAAATAAAATTTTAAAATTAATAATTAAATAATTATTTGAAAAGAAAAACCATTAAAATATATAAATTTTGTTTTTCCTTGATTTTTGAATTATTTTTTATTTTTTTTAAATTTAATTTTATGTATAGTTTTAACCTTTCAAAATATCAATTAGTATATCGATGTTAATTTGAAAAATGAAATTATGAAAATGTATTCAATCAAAAAAACTGGGCGAAGGTTAAATTTAAAATTATATTTTCAATTTTTTTTCTAAAGGCTAGTGCTTAAAATAAATTTATTGATTTCATCAAACACATACAATAATATATATCAAGTATATAAAAAAAAAAAAAAAAGAAAAATCTTTAAATCTCTAAAAAATAATAATAGCATAATGCTGTTTTTATTTTTCAAATATAAAATAAATTAGTAATTTTTTATTTCTCATAATTTTCTTGGTGTCAGCTGGTATATTGCACAATTATCCAAAGTAAAGTAGTCTCTTGTGATACTGAGACCACGCAAATATAGGTGTTGAGTGATAAAAAAACATAAAGAAACTTTTGTTAAAAATAAAAAAAAAATACATCATATTTTTTCAATTAAGACTAGGGAGAGAGGTGTAGACTATACTCTTGAGTGCTGAGGGTGTTTTTGGGGCCATTAATGTAGTCGTAAAACATGACAACAAGTTAAGAAAATATAACAAATATATACAAGCAAAAGAGTCAGAGAGAAAAATATATATTTAAGTGACAAGGAAAAAACAAAATTACAAAAATTGAGCAGTAATCAAGACAACTTTTATATCACGTTAAAAAAACTTTTTTAAATAAAATTATTTTCATCTTTTTTTTTATACATATTTATTATTAAAAAAGTTTTCAAGTATTCATCGTGTTGTCTTGTTTTAATTTACTTTTAAAAAATTTAATTTTCAATGAAGAAAAATAAAAAACACAAAATTATAGAAGCTTGTCTGAATAGTGGTTGACCTTTATCACTTGTATTTTTTTATTTATTTTATTTTTCCTCAATCTCTTGGAAAAAAGTGTCATTTAAATTATTCATTATAATATAATGATATATCTAATTTATTATTATTTTATTTTTTCTTCAATCGTCATGTCAGCAAGTTGATAAAAATACATTTATTTCCACGCCTCTATTAAATTGATTATTCACCGAGTATGTGCGTGATGCTCACCCACAGGAGCAATACAAAAAATAAAATAAAAAAATAATTGGAAAAGAGGGAAAATAGTATAGATATAGTAAAGAAAAACTTTTTTTTTTTTTTTTTTAACATTGATCACGATACTGCAATTTTCATTTTTCCCCTTTTTTACCTTGTGCGCGCATTTGTCATCTATTAAATAGTTTTTTTTTTTTTCATATTTGTTGCAAAGTTTCAAACAATGTGAAAATATAAGTTATGATAAAACCACAATGACAAAATTTTGCGTGATATATATTTTTATTTCAACTTTTTTCCTCAATACAAAGTCTCCCTCTTTTTTTCCATCTATTTTTTATTATTTTCATTTCACAATTTTCTTGAAAGTGAGTGAGGCTTTTCTCGCGTGTACATATCACTCTTCAAACCTATCAACTTTACCCCTTTTATTTTTTATTTTTTTTATTATTATTATTTTTTTTCTCCTCATGCATTATGCAATGTTTCACATTTTCTGTGTCCATCAGGTAAAAAATTGCAAGTTTGTGCATTTGGCAAAATTACATTTCCAGTATATTAAACAAAAAAAAAAAAAAGAGAAAGTGGTAAAATAAAAAGTTATTGTATTTCATATTTTTTTTATTATAAAAATAAAATTCACGCCCTTTAAATGTAAAATAACTGTTATTTTTTTTTTTTATATGCAGTCGATCGACATTACGTTCCGTTGGTTGAATATTCATATTCATTTTTTCCATTTTCTTTTAACATCATAGTACTTGTATTTCCGTAATTACATGTATTTTTCAAGTCCATTATTATATTTTTATTCTCATATTTATTTATAGCATTTCTTTTTAACGTTATATAATATATATAAAAAAAATTATAACTCTAAACCCGTCATATGGTTAAATATCGATTAAAATTACTGTGAAAAATTTTCATTATATTTTAGCCTCATTGATGTCAATAGAAAAATTTATATTTATTTAATTTTAAGGCCTTGTATAATAAAAATAGATGGTTACTGTGTTTGTATATACAATTTTCAATGACGATGTGAATTAAATAGGCAATGTGTATGTTCAAATGTTTAGCGGCTAAAATATATTAAAAAAAAAAAAAATTGATTAACACACGATGTAAAAGCAAAGCAGCAAAAGTAAAGCTAAAAGCAGGACAAAAATGTCCTCAGGCTAAAAATCGGTACGTCGAACGTTAATGTAAACATACACTGTATTTCACATTACAAAAGAAAAAAAAATAAAATTTTATATAGATGTATGTGCCCTGGTAAATACATGTACTTCGCTTGCCACATGTTGTACCTTGTTCAAGCCATAAGGAAAAGTACATACACCAACACACATACACTCATTTATTTCCTGGCTTTTGCTAATGCCTTGCACAATATTTCAACGTTGATGTCTTTGTATTTAGAGTGCCCCGTTGTCGAGTGTTTATATATGCATGGATTATACATATATATACCTTGCACGTTCATCACAAGTATAAAGATGAAATATAAATAATAGATAAATCATGTTGATAAAGCAAGCAAAAAAAAAAAATCACATTACATGGATCTTTAGCGTAATTGTTTCAAAAACTATTTTTTATTTTCCTTCAAGTCTTTGTTTATTTTTTTTATCAATTATATATTACAAAGGTTCAATATTATTTTTTTTAAATTAATATTTACATTGTCATTTGTTGGAAATTTATTATGAGATAGAGAATAAAATTATTTTACTGATTTTTAATTTTTTTTTTTTTAAAGTTTATTTAAAAAATTGTGTCAGACAGTTTAATAATTTATTAGCAAATTATTGGTGGAAAAAAAATTGTAATAATATTCAATAAAATTAGTAATTATTGATGACTTGAATTTTCATTTAAATTAAATTATTTTTCATCAGACAAATTAAAAAAAAAAAAAAGAATTTATAATATTTTATTTTTCTATAATAAAACTGTCTCGAGGTTACGTTAAAAAATCATGATAAATTGTCTCGTGAAAATTGGATAATTTTTATTTAAATAAAACACAAGTTTAAATTTGAAAAAAAAAATAAAAAAAATGGTGTAATATTTTTAATTATCAACAGACGACGATGGTAATTTTTCCTGAATTAATAATGAAGCTTATAAATAATTTAAATAGAAAAAAAACCGTCTGATAATATCGATTATGGAAAATTTGAAAGATGACGAAAAAAAATAAATGAAATTGATTATTGGTGAGGTTAATTTAGAGAGGAAAATAGAGTTATTGTTTCTGTGCCATCAGATAATAACTTGGCTCGATATATGGATAGTAATATATTTTTTTTTTTATTAATTTTCAATGCTTCTGGCATTTCTTGATTGTGTTCAATTCTGGAGCGTTGATATCAAATTCGTGACCACATTATAAATTAATAATTCTGTGCAAATAAGTGATACACGCAACATGATCGCACTTGAGTTTGTGATTTTACTTTGACATGAAAGTAAACAGTGTGACACACGTTATGCCGTTATAATTTTCCCACATTGAAAAAAAATAAATAAAACAATGTATATACTTTCATTAATTTATCTAGATTATATTTTTTTTATTTTTCATTTTTTTTTTCATTGTTTTATATTGTTTTCATATCAATTAGCTGATGCAAATAGTAATGTGTTTTTTTTCCTTTTTTTTTATATGATGAATAATTTAATAGAGATTAAAAATTCAAATGATAATAAAAAATTCAAATAATAATATAAAATTGATGCAAACAAAAAATAATAAATTCATTTGTATAAATTATCATGAATAATTTAGGATAAGGTTATTATATTGAGTGAAAATAATTTGTAGATAATTATTTATCAATAACATCGAGATTTATTTTTATTTTATACTATATATAGTTGAGTAGGTATTTTTTTTTTTTTTTTTCTTTTTGAACAAAGTTTTTTTTTTTTCATGATAAAATGAGTTATGGCACATGATATATATTTATAAAAAGAAAAAAAAAAAAAAGAAGGGAGTTTGGATTTCATTTACACTTGTTAAAATTATATTTTGTTAATTTTGTTTATATATTTATTGGCAGAAAAAAAAAAAAAAAAAAAAAAACACCACCTCTTGCTACATTGCGTGCAATTTTACAAATTTCACTTATTTTATTTTTAAATTCAAATCTTCATGATAGATAAATTTTTTTATGCTTACAGAAATTTAAGACTCGAAGACTCTTGTTAATTATTTAAACAATCATATAAATTATACGATTGAATTTAATTTTTTTCTTTTGATAAATTATTCACGATAATTAACTATCGAAATAATATTTTTTTTGTTTATTTTTTCTTGTCTTTACAATTTACAATAAGTACATTTACAACCAGCCAAATATGTACATATAATTTACTTTTTCTTTTTCCCTTCATGATTGTTTTTTTTTTTTTTTAATCTACTAATTAAATAATTAACAAAAAAAATAAATTAATAAAAAGTTGCACGCAACATATTTTTACGTAAATAATTTCTACATTGTCAGGCAATTTGACTAATGAATTTTTTATAATTTTTAAATTTTTAAAAATCAGAATTATGATATGTCTTTGTTATACAATAATTAATTGGCTACGAGATATTTTCTTTTGAATAATTTCGCAAAGTAATTCGAAATACTCGTTCCATCAACAATTCTTTTGGCTTTTGTTTTCTATTAATTTTATGATTTATTTATGTTTTTTATTTTTGCAATTTATATATTTCAATTTAATTTTTATAAACAATTAAAAGTACAGAATTATATTTTTAATACATGATACATTTTTTTTTCTCCTTTTTATACATGAATTGAAAAAAAAAAATGAAATAAAATCACGTGAAAATTAATTTATCATTTAAATCTAATTGATATTTATTTAAAAAACAAAAAATATCAAATTAATTGTTTTTAAATTCATTAAAATCATATATGAATTTATATTTTATTTTTTTACAATTACAAATGATCCTGAGTGCATCAGATATATATTTTTTTTAAATTAATTTTAATTAATTTTCTACAAATGAAAAATTCAAAAAAAAAAAAAAAATTTATTTTCAATTTATTTATGTGATTAATGTAATTTAGGTAAATTTTTTTTTTATTATTGCTTTTAGATAGAGCATTTTCATAGTTATTTATTTTGTAAATGAAAATTATATATTGATGTTTTATTTTAAAACAAACATTTATACTTAATTATGTATAAAATGCAAGGTATTGCTATAAGCAATTAAGCATATTGCAATATGAATTGTTACCCTGTGTTTGATATCTACAGAATATATTTGTTGTCGTTTAAATTATTCCTCCGGTCCCCAATACCAATCACAAGATTTCACATATAAATTAAATTAAAAAACAATAAAGGTTAATTCAACTAAATAAAATATTACTGAGCATTTTTTTTTTTTACATAACGAATTTTTGACAAAAACTTCTAAAATTTTAAATTGTACACAAATTAAATTAAAATTTAAAATTAATAAACATATATTTTTATAAAAGTTTAATTCAACAGACAAAAACTTGTACACATTTTATTTAACACCAATATAATTACACAAAATTTAATTTCAACAGTATTTTTATCACAATTAATAGAACATTATTTTTTTTTAAATAAATATTTTACAAAATAAAATTTCACATTAATAAAGACTTCACACTATAAATTAAAGATCAAAGATTCGACACAATAAATTAAAAAATTCATCTAAAAATGTTTTTTTATAAAACTACTTTTTGTACACATATTTTTATACACCTTTTGGTTTTTTTATTTTTTTATATATAATATTTAATTTTAAATTTTATTTGTACACATTAATTTATACACATTTATTTCAATCTATTTTTTATATACTTTTTTATTTCGATATATATTTTTTATTCCTGTTTTATTTCAACAGGTATTTATATACACTGTTTTGGTCAACACAGAAAGTTCAAAACAACCATTTTATCGATTATTGGTAACTTATCATTTACTTTAAAATTTAATTATTTACATGTTGTTATTAATTAGGTTAAGATAATTTTTTTTAAAAATTATCTATAATGGAATGCTTTTATATGATATATAATACAATCTTTTCAATTGTCCAACATCACTATTCAAATTCACTATTTTAACCAAATTAATTTAATTTTCATTTGCCATATCATAACATTCCAAATAAAAATGATAATTACCATTTTTTGTTAAATTTTTTTTTTTTCTCTTTCTGTGTTGATTAATATCACTTTATAACAAATTGTGTCGACAAAAAACATGTATAAAAATACTTGTTTAATTAAAACAATTTATTTAATAATATTTTATTATAAATAAATTATATAAATTAATATTAAAATAAATTTTAAATTAAATATTTATAAAATATGAATTTTTATATAATATTTCAAATTTACTTTTAGAAAAAATATTATTAATATTAAATTTTAAATCAACGTGTTGACACTTTATTTTTTAATTTTATTTTTTTAATTTATCTTGTTGAAGTTCTTTTATATACACGTGTACATTTTATTTGTATAAAATTTTACGTGTAAAAAGAAATTGTGTCCTATTAATTGTGTATAAAAAATACGTGTTGAAATTAAATTTTTGTGTAATTATATTGGTTTTAATTTTAATTTACAATTTTTTTTGTTTAATTAAACGTGTATAAGGTATATGTGTAGAACTTTGCGTGTTGATTTCATGTTGTGTACAGTTTCAAATGTGTAGAAGTTTTTGTGTAGAACTCGTTGTGTAGAAAAAAGTTGTGCAGAAAAAAATCAAAGTCCAATAAAGGTTAATTCAACTAAATAAAATATTACTGAGCATTTTTTTTTTATTTTTTTGGTAAATTGACTAGAATAAATTGATAAAATCACAGGTAAATTAAAATTTAATTAATTAATAATATCAAATTAATTTAAATAAAAAAAAATTAAATAAAACAATTGGACCATTGGAATGTCAAGTTAAAAATGTCTTAAAAATGACAATACAGTTACGGAAAAAAATTAAAATAAATAATAGTTATCATCGTAATTAACAGAATTCATTTATCATTAATATTATTATTATTTTTTTTTTGTTAAATAAATTAAATTCGCACTAAATTACACACTATATATTGCACTAAAAATCATTCACTCATATAGCAAGATTACAAGATCAATTATTGATCATAGATCTCAGTAAGATTAAATTTGAAATTCATCTAAAAAATGTTTTTTTTTTTTTACTTAAAAACTACATTTGTACAGCTTATAATTATAATTTAATTCTCTGCGTTTTTATTTTTTTTTTTTATATATAATCATTATAATTTATAAATTATTTTATGTCACTTGGTATTGCTGGAACATGCCCGAATTAAATGCATGTGTCTTAATCTATTTTATATATATATTTTTTTTATTTCGATATATTAATCTATTTTCATTTTCCTGATTTTTGAAAAAAAAAAAACAATCAGGCCATACGTAAACAACAAGACAAAGCGCAAAAAAAAAAAAAAAAAAAAAAAATTTAAAAAACAACCTGTGTTGTTTTTTCTCTATGTTAATGATTTTTCTAAAATTTAATTAATTTATTTGTTGATTAAATAAAATTAAGAGGATAATCAATGCTATTTTTTTTTTTTTTTTAAATCTATTATCTATCTAAATGGTATTGCTTTGATATGATATATAATACAGTCTTTTCACTGATTGTCCAACATCACTATTCAACACTTTCTTCACTATTTTAATCACCAAAATTGCAATTTAATTTTCATTTGCCATTTTATCATAACATTCCACAATATTTTTCAAATGTTTATCCTCTATTTTTTTTGTTAATTTAATTTTTTTTCTCGTTTCATTAGGATTAATATCACTTTATGCACGAATTAATCGCACATTGACTCTAATAACAAATACATGATAGGTATATTTAATTTAATTTAATTTAATTTAATTTTTCTTTATTATAATCAATTATATTATAATTAATAATTAAAATTTAAAATTTAATATTTTCCTCCATTAGTTACTTTAATTGTACATATTTTCAAAAATTTCATTGAATTGTACTTTATTATTTTTTTTATCAAGCAAATATATTATTATTTTATTAAATTTTTAATCAACTTTTAAGTTGACACTTTAATTCAACGTATTTTATTTTTTATTTTTATATTTATTTCACCTTGTATGACTTGGTTCTTTTATATACACGTGTCCACACATTGCTTATATATACATATGTATATATAAACTTTTGTCTGTATATTTGAAAGGTATTAAACTACCCCAGTAAAAGACGCAGAGCGTGGGAACCGCAATGCGCGTATATTATGTTTTACTCTCTTTCATGTTTTTTATTTTACTTTTTTTTTCTTTTTTTTATTATATTTTATATACTGTCTTAGGTAGACTGGTAATACTGTCCATCCGTGACTTCCGGTTTACAGAGTCTTGTGCCAGGGTATAGACCATTTTCCAAGTGGGTTATATGTCTGATCGATCAGACTGTATATATAACTTTTATGTTAGCTATTTTTTAGTAGCTAACAAAAAGAAAAAAAAAAAAATAACCAAGTTATAATATTATTCTTTTTTTTCTTATTGAATTTAATATTTATTTTTTTTTTTTCTTCATTTATAATTTAATTTTCAAAATAACTAGATTTTATTTATATAATATTTTTTTTTTTTTTTTTTATCAATTTGGGGGCACTGATTAGGTTTAAATTAATTATTTATTTTTTTTTAATTTTGAGTAATATATTTTATTTACTCTTGGAGGCTGTGACATCCAATTCGTCGCACCAACCGCAAAAAAATTTAATTCATAATTGAATTGAACTTTTTATTTCTCAATATTCCTGATTTTTGTTGTTTTTTTTTTTCATTAAACTTTGTTTCTTTTATAAATTATTTATTTATTTATTTGTTTTTTATAATTTAAAAGTTGATGGTTCAAAGTGTTCAGGGCCAGCCTTGATATTCCCCAAGTGGCTCAGGTTTTGGTTCAAGGTTGTTTGAGTTTTGTGGTGGTGGCGGTGGATACAGTCAATTTTGTTGTCACAAGCCACCCTCTGGTCAATGTTGAGCAGCAAATTTCATACGTTTTTGTTTTTGTCGTTGATTACAAAACCAAACTCTAACAACATTTTTTTTTAAATCCAATTTTTCAGCAATTGCTGCAATTTTTTCACCAGATGGTCTTGGTTGTACAGCAAAAAATGCTTCTAATGAACGTTTTTCTGGTGCAGCAATACTTGTACGTTTTCTTTTTTTTTCACCAGCTGGTAATACTGATGGTGCATCTGGATCACGTCTTTTATTTTTAGCTTGTGCTTCAGCTTCTTCAAGCCATGCTTGTAATATTGGTTTAAGTGCAATCATATTATTATGTGATAATGTTAATGATTCAAAACGGCATATTGTTGATTGTGATAATGCACCAACACCAGGTAATTTAAGATTAGCTAATGCTTTACCAACATCAGCTTGTGTAACACCAAGTTTAATACGTCTTTGTTTAAAACGTTCAGCAAATGCTTCAAGTTCACGTGGATCTGTATCAGCATCAGGATGTAAACCAGCAGCAGCTGCTGCGGCTGCTGCTGCTGCCATTGCTGGATGATGATGTGGATGTGGTACGCTACCACCAATATTACCATGATGATGATGACCCATCATTCCATTCATTCCACCGTACACTGATGGTCCATGTATACCACCATGATGACCTGGACCACCTCCTCCTCCACCACCACCACCTTCTGACATTGGTGTTAATGTTGTCATTGAATTTGCTGGATCCAACATGTCTAGACTTTCCATTCCCGGATGGCTCATCTATAAAAAAATTCATATTCAAAAATACATCATAATTAATTGATTAGTTTTTTTTTTATTTAATTTGAATTATTATTATTATTTATTTAACAAGTTTTAAAATATTTTAGAATCATTTACTCAATAAATATTTTATAATATAACATCTATTTAATTTAAACACTGGAAATATCAAAAAAATAAATTAAATTAAATAATTTTAAATTTTTTTTTATTTATTAATTTGATAAAATTAATTTCAATGCTCTTTTTCAACAATGAGGATTTCAATTTCCCTTGGGGCATAAGTTCAATCATTGAATTGTGCTATTCTTGTATTATATTTATAAAATACATGTGTATATTTCAGTTAAAGTATATGATGTGCAAGTTGTGAGGGGAGTGCCTGTTGGTCGATGGCACGCGCCAACAATTGCTATACTATATTCATTCTTGATATACGAGATATAAGATAATCAAAAAAAATTAGACACATTATCAATTGTTACAATCAAATAAATTAAACAAAAAATTAATTATTTATTTTTTTCTTTATACTTTTAGATTGACTGATTATTTAATTTTCATTTTAAATAATTTATGTTTTTATTTAAAAATTTATAAATTATAATTCAATTTTTTTCTATATGTTTATTTTCTTTATTTTTTTTTTACAAGAAAAAAAATTAATTAATTAAAATTTTACCCCGCAGAGGGGTAGATACTTGCTATTGCAATAATTTTTTTTTTATTTTACAAATTTTAGATAATTGAAATTTGACATTTACATGAATATACTGCAACGTTATTCAAGTGTCAAAGTACCAGTTAATTTAAGCATACACAGTACACACATACGTCATAAAAGCTATACAATTATTCGACACGTGCCGTGACCATGCTCGAGCAACCGTGTCCTGCGTCCCCCCTTGCTCTTTTGCAAATTATTTATGAGACGGACAAAATATTTTAAACTCACCCCTTAAATTTTCACGCTCTAAAAAAATAATAATAATAATATAAATAAAATATTAAATTATTTTAAATTTTAAAAAACAAATTATAGGTATGCGGAAAATGAACCCAAAAAAATATATATATATATTTATATATAAATAAATGTCTAGTCAAAATAAAAAAATGTCAAATATATATAAAAATGAACATTGGGACAAAAATAATGTTCATTTCCCCTTCACATATGTCTATCTCATATATATTTTTTTTTTTTGTCTTCTTCATCACCCTCATTCCAAATGGCACAGTTATATTCGAATCGAATTGCAATTGGGGTGAGTTAAAATACAAACAAATAATATATCTATATAGAATAAATCTATCTGTTTATTTGAATGTGTATTTATATGTACCATAAACATAGCCATAGTATATATTTTGTCCTCTCGGGAAAAACCCAAGTAATATTTCATCATTACTATGACATCAATGTACAGTAGGGTTATATAAAAAAAAAAAAAAAAAAATAGTCATATTCGTAACAAGGTCGATCCTTCATCGCATATTAAAACATCCCTTCAGTCACAGGGTATAAATCGAAGTATTGAAACTCGTTAACTATCAACAACATAACTTTTTTTTTTTTTCATCAAAAAATTATATGGTTAAAATATATTTATATATAAATATATTATAGGGTTAATATTTAATTCATACATAGAAAAATAAGGGACAAGTTTTATGCGACACTTAACGCAGTGACCATCTGCGATAACGTAAAAATTAATATATATTGTGTTATGTGACTTGTAATTTATATTAAACATAAATATCATGAAAATTCAGATGAATAATAAGGGTTCATGATATTAATATTAGGGGAGATATGTGTTTTATATTTTATGATAATTTAATAAACAGTTAACAAGCCATAGGCATGTTTACAATTTAACTGTAAATATTTAATTCAAAATTATTATATGGCAATTTTGATTTTAATTTTTTTGCTATTATTTAGTATCTTGATGTTAATAGAGTGAGGAATATTTTTTTAAATATTTTTATAAATAAAAAAAATAAATAAATCGGTGGTCAGGATCGAAACAAAAAAGAGTGTCCTGAATTTGGGGCAAATATCTCCTGACATAGAACAAGCGAAGGGGTTTTTGTGCCCCGAGCTCGTTTTATGCCGGGAAGTATTCGCATTCAACTCAGGAGCTTACATACATAACATTGAAAATTATCAGTTGAGAGATGAGTACCGATTTCATCAAGAATTCACACTCTTTGTATGTTACCTTCGTGGTATTTGAACTGAAGACCCTCAAGAACCGTAGGCAAGACGCTTGCCCACTCAACCACTAGCCCACTGGCTCTTAACTACTTTTATATTTTTTGTGTAGAATTTCTTGGTTTAAAATTATTTAAGTGAATATTTTTAATTTATTTAAATATTTAAGTCGTTAATTTTCTAAATATTTATTTGTTATTATATATAGTTATTATTGTATTGATGATTTAAACTCACAAATAGGTGTGATTGTACCTGATGATGAGGTCGATTATTTGAATGTGGATTTGACATATGTGAGCCATGATGATAAACAGATACTGGATCATGTTTTAATTGCATTGGTGTGCCAGAATTATGTTTTCCTAGATCAGCTGCAAGTGCTTCGGCTCTTGATAAAAGACCATCTTGAAGACCACTATTTAAACCACCAAATAAATCACCCTGTAACAAATAAAAAAAAAAAACAAATCATACAATATTTATAACATTTAATTAAATTAATAACATCAACATTCATTTTTAAATTTAAAAAAAAAATAAAAGTTTTATATTATTTTAAATATTTTTTCTTTTATAATTTTTTTTTTTTTTTTTAAATAAAATAGTATATCCGGCAATATATTCATTACGGTTCGTAGTATTCGCATAGACCGATCAATTTTTCATGTGAAAAGCACCGCGTCGTGCCCGCGAGTCTCGTCAAAGTGGAAAGGGGGGCTTCGATTATTTATGAACTTTGCCACTGCTTTCTTTTCCTTTTTCTACATTTATTTTTTCTTTTTTTTTTCCTTCTATTTTTATTATCGTCATTTTTTTTTTTTTTTTTACCGTGTAAACTCGATATTATATCTCCACTTGTAACACTTTGTATCTTATGCATTTTTCAAATACGATATTGCTACATAAATTTTCATAAGCTTTAATAACATTGAAAGAGTTTGTTGACAATAATATATTTATCAGATTTTTATGTATACTTTGAAAGAATATGATTTTATTGAATGAATAAATAAATAGATTTATTATTTAATATCAAATAAATATAAATGATTTATAAATTTAGCGAAATTACTCGGCACTTTGGCATAAATTTTGTGCAATTTTTGTGCATCATTTAATAATTTTCAAAAATTCCTTACTAGTATTTTCTATTTTTGTTGATACAATTAGTGAAAAAAAATTGTCTGATGACAAATAAAATGTCCAGCATTTTCTGTACCCAACGTTTTCTTTTTAATTTTTTTTTGCAATAAAAAATGTTTCCTTTAAACATTATTCATGATTATTAATTCATTTTTTTTTTAGTTTATTTTTCTCTGGGTTTATTTTAAAAAGAGTAATGAGTCTCATTCGAAGAGTATACAATGTCTTAACGAGGCAATTAATCTCGTCTTCGTTCAATTATCTTTTTGTATAGTCCCGGAGGTGCGTTGTGAAGAATCACCTCGTTGTTGTTCTCAATTCACAAGTTGAGAGAGAATAAGTGTAGCGCATTTCAAGGGTGGTAATGAAAAATAACAAAAAGAGAAAGAAAAAAATTATATATATCAGTGAAATAGGGTACAAATTGCTCCTGTTACAAGACCATAGTTAACGGCCCAATTGTTGAGAGAAAACTTGTTGCTGGATATTTTTGCCTTTATCCCCTTTATTCTTAACATAGTCGTAACATCGACCTGACTAATAGAGTCATTTTTTTCCAACGTTTGTACAATGTTTATTCTCATTTTCTATATCTTTCAACACAATTCCCAAACGTTAAAAATTAGCTAATTATCTCTGAATTATTTGACCAAAATCGTTGGCTAATCTGTCAGTATTAAATGAAAAAAAAAAAGATAGATAAAATTAGTGTCATTTTGTGGTGAATAATTGCGAGGTAAATAAAGGTGAACATGTTTAAATTAAAAGACGAGGTTGTCATCAGAAAAAAAAAAAAAGTAGCTGGAGGTTTTGTAATTTATTATCAATGCAACAACGAAGGGTGCAATGTGAGAAAAGACTAATGACACAATCAAATGAATAATCAATTTCCAGTTAAAAAAAAAATTAAAAAAACGTACTATTTAACGAGACATTTAATTTTAAATAAATTTTTTATTTAAATATATATCACTCAATAAAAAAACCAACGATTCAAATAATTTATTAGACTTCTTAGTTAGCAGTAAAAATTATTTTTTATTTTTTTTTGAATTCTATTTTATTATTTAAATTTTCATCTTTGTTATTGATCAATTAATTACAGGACGATTAATTAGCTGACAATATAAAAATTGAGCTTTTTAATTTTCTCAGAAATTATTATTTTTATTTATTTGTTCATTTGTTTGTTTGTAATTTGAAAAATGAAAAAATTTTAAAGTTATGTAAAATTATACATTTTAATTTTCGATATATATAAATTCATATTTTGCTGTTAAAATAACAAGTTGAAGCATATATGAAAAACTTTAAAATGCGCGCCAAAATAACATGATTCCATTAGAATTTTCAACTCATAAATAAATTATATTATCCAGAAAATATGACAGCTGACACGAAAACGAGCAGTCTGCTTGTGCATATCAAAGTGTCTCATGTCAAGATGATTACCAGTAAAAATAAACTTTAATAAAAAATTTCATAAAAATAAAAATAATAAATACTATATACCTATTCACTCTGAAATTCATAAATATTAAAACTTTTTTTTTTTCTAATAAAATTAACAAATAACAGTAAAATAAAAAATTCATCTGAACAATAAATTCATACTCGATGAAATCCACTAAATATGTATACCCCAGACAAGATAAAATTATTATTTTATCATCATCAGACTTGCACAAAAAAAATGATTAAATTAAAGCTCTAAAAATAATTTTTATTATCCAATAAAAAAATAAAAATTTAACCTCATTTTGTTTATAAAAAAAATATCTTTTATTATAAAATTTTTACAGTTAAAATATATGTATTATTTAAAACCTTTAAACAAGCAAAGTTGATGAAAATAAATAATTTAATAATTAAAATTATAAAACAAAAAAATAGTTTGATATGAAAAAAAAAAAATACAAGTATATGTGCAGGTGTCCAGGTGGATCCGTGAAAAGCATAAGTGACACTTGACTTGTTTTTATGATGAAACAATTTCAAAGTGAAAGTGCCTCATATCTAAATAATCAATTTTCTACTGGCCATAATCGTAACCGCGAGTTAGCCAGTTTATGTCGTCCACATACAATATAACGACATCAACTCCTATAACTAACTTTATCTTTATTTATTTACTTTTTTTTTTATATTTTTATTTTTCACTTCTTCAACACGTAAAACATAAATATTACGTGAAAGAAAAAAATATTATAGATAGACGTATATATAAGTAAACAAACGACCGGAAAAACTCTTTTTATTTTTTTATTTTTTTTTTTTATGAATGTATAGATGATGGGTTTACCCAACTTTTATATAAACCTTTGAAATGCGGATATATGTTTTTTATTTTTTTTTGTTTTGTGGTGCTTTTTTTGTGTAAAAAGTATTTTTTTTATTTTTTTTATTTTTAAATTTCATGATGTGGATGACTATACGTTGACTTCTACTACTAGCTACAGTTTAGTCTCTAGTGTATATATATAAAAACTAAAAGAGAGATATAAAAGTCAGTGATGGGAGGGTAAACAGAAATATGCTTTCTATAACAGCTTTTAAAAAAGTCTTGACATTTTTTATCTTAGCTTTAACAAAATAAAAGTTTAGCTTTTTTATTCTTTTGTCTTTTTTAATTTAGACAGGAAAATATACAATAAAGTTGAAATATATATTTTAGTTTTTTTAATAAATTGAATACTATTTTATTTTTTTTTAAACTTTTTCAATTTTGCTTGGTATAAAAAAAAAATATTTATATTTAAAAAATTTACGGACGAAATATTTTCTAGTTTAATTAAATTTTTAGGTTTTTTTTCTTATTAAAAATATCGAATGATTACAAAATTATTTATTTATTAATTTTTCATATGGATTATTTAAAATTTATACGACTTACATTGTGCCTTGGTGACCAAGAATTGCACATGATCGATGCATCTTCTAATATTCGACTCTGAAACAAAAAATTAAAATTCATTTTTAAAAAAATTACATGAGATATTTAAAATTAAGACCAATATCAGCTTTTGAGTGCTCTTATTTTTTTCTTTTTTTGTAAAATTCACTTCAAATTCAAGGAATTTATTACAAACATTTGTGAAGAAAAAAAAAATAGAGAAAAGTGTCCTGCATTTGGGGCAAATATCTCTTGGCATAGAACAAGCGAGGGGGCTTTTTGTGCCCCGAAGCTCGTTTTATGCCAGAAAGTATTTGCAACTAATACTTGAGTGAGTTGAGTAAATTCGACTTTAGGAGACTGGACTATAAACTCAGTTACCCAATATGGTCCGATTGAACAAGTCTTTTAAAATTTCAAATATAAGCGCACCAAGCACTAGTTGAACTGAAGATCTTCAGAACCGTAGGCAAGACACTTGCCCACTCAACCACTAGCCCACTGGCTCTTAATTATGTTTATATTTTTTGTGTAGAATTTCTTGGTTTAAAATTATTTGAGTGAATGTTTTTAATTTCATTTAAATATTTTAGTTGTTAATGTTCTAAATATTGATTTGTTATTATATAAATATTAAAACTAAGACCAATATCAGCTTTTGAGTACTCATATTTTTTTCTTTTTTTGTAAAATTCACTTCAAATTCAAGGAATTTATTACAAACAGTTGTGGAGAAAAAAAAAAATAGAGAAAAGAGCGAAAATAAAAAGGATGCTTCGTTAGTAACAGTTCTCTCTTTACTCAATATATTTATAGTCAATTTATTTTTATTGTAAAACTGTGAGCCAATAAAGATAATTAAAAATAATTGGAATAATGAAAACCCGATGACATCCAGACGACAATTCGTAAACAACAACTAAAATCAATATGGAAATTTTAATAATGAATATATTCTTGATTTAAAAATACAATTTTTATAAACCCACTTATTTGGTCTATATACAAAATTATAATCATCAATTTTATCCAAGTTTGAATACATAAAATTCCATAATAAAATTTGAAAAATAAATTCAATATCTTTACACTGAATGAATGTCTTAATTTTTTAAAAATTAATATTCAGGGTTTTTAAATTCGGTAAATTTATTTTATAAGAAATGTAAAATTTTATTCAAATGTAAAAGTTATTCATCTAGAAAATTTAATTTTTTTATCGAAACTCGATATACATATATTAAATTATATATTAATACAGTTATAAATGTGAAGATTGACATTATCAGGTCATCCGCCGGCGTGACGGCTTATCAATTAAAATACTTTGGGAATCGCTAATTTTATTTTTTTTTCACTAGACTGAATAATCTAATTACAGATAGTCTACTCTACTTTTAAAAAACATTTTTAAATTTTTTAATATTAGTTTGTTTGCAGCTGGATGAAATAAATTTCAAATATTCGTGATATTTCTAAAATAGAAAAAAAATATATACCTTTAAAATAGAAATATCAAATTAAAATAGATATTTATAATTATTGTTCATAAATTTATAATTTAAAAATAATCTAGTCTAGACAGTCAAAAATTATTTTCTATTTATTGTTTTTATTATTTTAGTCTTTGTTAATTACAAATATTCTAAAGCAAATGTCATTTGATTGGATAACAAATTTTTAGAGTTTGAAAAAATTAGCACATTAAATATTTTCAAGCAGTGTCTGAGCATTTTTTTTAAATGTATTCATTCCATCTGTATAAATAAATAAAAACATTATTAAATAACAAAAATAACAAGCTAAATTTTAAGTTTTCTTTAATTAATAATTGGAGAAAAATATATTTAGAATGATATTATAAATTTAAGTAGTACAAGTCAAGCAATGGCAGACAAAAATTAATATGAAAATTTTATTAAATTTATAATTTGAATAATTTTATTCAGTTAAAATTTAAAGATGACGTCTAGTGTATATTAAAATATCGCGTGTATTTTATTGTTGCCGACGCCCCTGTCTATCTACGTGACCGATTAACCAACCACCAGCCAAGCATTGATTGAATTCTATATGTGTGCGCGTGATATGATCGATTGGATCGCGGGCAAGCTCGTTCAGCCCGGGAAATTTCATACAACTAACCAAATGTATACAAAAAAAAAAACAATAAATAATAAAAAATTACATATATATGTTCAATCTTTTGTGCCCAGTATTATTATTTTTTTTTCTATTTTTTTTTTTCCTCTTTTAGTACGCAATAAATGCAATATTTTATTTGACCATATTTCAATTTTTTTTTCCTTTTTTTTGAATACAAAACTTTTGTGTCTATAGCTGCACTTTTTCATGTATATTTTTCTATTCTTAGTAACTAAAGTTTGACTATAATATTTTTCAAATATAAATTTTATACTTTTTTAAATTTTATCATCATTATTATTAATATTATTTAAAAAATAAAAAATTATTCTATCAATTACACTGACTAATTTATGGAGAGACCAATTTTTTTTTATTTTTAGAGTTGCTTGAATTATTTATCCTTTTCTATTTCACATATAGACTTTCGTATTATTCTGAAGTGTATTTTATATCAAGTTGAATTTTCTTATTTATTTCTTTTTTTTTTTTTGAAAATATTTTCGAGGTAGAGAGAAATACGTCAGGATGATGTAGGTGTGTTATATAAATGAGCTTGCAATTTCCGGAAATTGGTGTGTGGTTATATAGCATTGCTACGTGACGATCGTTTCATCTTTGCCAGAAAGATAAAAAAAAAAATGCAATATACATGTACCTATAAGTGTATACATGTCGGTGTAGAATAGACGTGTTTTTTATATACATATGTATGTATCTTATAAGGATGAACGTGAGAAACATTGCGTGATTAAACTGCCTCACTGGGACGATTCTGCGCTCTTTCTTGTCTTGTATGTATCCATGTATATATCATGGTCGTTTGTCAAGATACACGTTAAATTACACCTTAATAAATTTATAAATAAACTATATAAAAAATATCCTAAATATATATTGAACACATCTTTTTTTTTCATGTTTAAAAGTACAATTATCAAATCGAAATAATTTACACGTTTACGAAAAAATTTCCTAGAAAAAGAATAAACAATTTATTTCAATTATAAATTATTATTAATTATTTATTTTTATTATATTAATGATTTAATTAAAATGTAGAATTTTTTATGAATAATAAATGATAAAAATTTATGTTTAAAAAAATTGTTAGCAAATTAAAATGACTTACTGGTTGAAAGAAATTTTTTAGAAAAAAAAATATAATATATAATTATTAATGAATTATAATTACTATTATCTATTTTTTTTTATTTAAAAATAATTTTATTTCATTTGTAGAATATGTTTTTAATATTAAAAATTTCCAAGTTATAAAAAGAAAAAAATAAAAGTCACATAAAAAAATAAAGAAAAAAGTAAAAAAAATTCAACTGATAATTACCAAGATTTACGGGCACCAAGTGAGTCAAAGTGTGAAGTCATGTTCAAACTCTACCCCTGCACTTAATACCAAGTGTACCCCCAATTTTACCTTTTTATTTTTTTTCTTTTTTGCTCTTGTCATTTCAATCCGAGTCTCTATCTTTTAGGGTGAGTTTTTCCTCGTCTTATCGCAATTCCCGTTAATAACAAATGAAGTTTTAGTACTGTGACGCTTTTCCCTTGGCATTATATCTTACATTGGCTTTTGTTATAATCGAAGAAACTTCTACTCCATTCTCACTGTCAACCCCTTTATATTATTCATCAGATTCATTTAGCCAAAAGTTTGCCAAAAATTTTTTTTCTTTTTTACATCAGATTTTATTTTTAAATATTTAATATATAAAGTATTGATAAAAGTTGAGATCAAATGAAAGGGTCAAAATATACTTTAATATTTCGTTGGAGATTTGTACTTTTGATTTTTGAAGCTGTATTATTATTTAAATAAAAATACACAGGATGAAGCATCCAAGCACGAGATTAATATAAGTACCAACTTGCTAAAGAGAATTTATTAAATTTAATAATGTAATATTCTGATTTTATTTTCTGTTTTTTGTACTTGTAATACTAAAACTCTTGATGGTTTATTTTTTGACCATTTTACCTCTTTTCTTAAAAAAATAAATAATATAAATTTCCATCATCAAAAGCACAACCAACTACCATATTTTTTCTCTATTTATTCCAAGAAAAAAAAAAACTGAAAATCAAATTTTATAATCCTCTTACAAGACTTGAATAAATAATATACAACAAAATTATTTATGAAATTTTTTTTCATCTATTTGTGACATCTTGTGTTTAAAAAAATTATACTCATCTACAGAAAATTTTGATGAAATTTTGATTATCATATAAATATTTTAAATGTGTTTAAAAATTTTGTAAATTTTTTATCAGAAAAAAAAGAAACATTAAAGATTTTACATTTTCAATTAATTTTAGATGTTAATTTGTCATTTAATAATTAGAGCCAAATTACTTTTTGCAATTACGAGATATTATTAATTTTTTTTTTCCCATTTTTGCAATAATTAAAATGATTATTTAAGATGATATGATATTATACTAAAAATAATTATTTTTAATAGAAAAAATATGTTATAAAAAGCGTGTTAAAAATCAGTGATTTAATAAAATTTTACAGTATCAGTAATAACAGAGCCACAAAACGCTGATTGGCTGAATTTTGAACCGCCCCCGCATCCCCGCCAATCAGATACGAAGCTTTTCACATCGATCCATACACCATCCACTATAGTCCGCCGCCATACTCAAACCTGTCGGCTCGGCATGTGCTCGGAAATATTTTCTATCTTGCTTTTACATTTTACCAGTTTATTTCTTTCTTTAATATACATACACACACGCATACACTCAAAAAAAAAGCTCAACCACACGTCAAACAAACCGAAAAAAAATAAAATAAAATTCAAGCTTTTTTTCTGGTACCAAAAAAAAGCTGCATAGTATAAGAGAAAAATTAAAAAACAACTGTACAAAAATGATGTAGCAAATGAACTTTAGAGCTTTTTTATCATGAAAAACTTTGTTCAATACATCGAGAATAAAGATTGACTTCAACACCGCACCATTTTAAAATTTAACAACTTTTATTTTTAATTAATGGTCGGTATATGTTTAAGTAACACTTTTAAATTGTTTATAATTTTTAATTAACTCCTCAATTATATGTATTTTATTTTGATAATAATATTGCTTCAATTTGTTAATAAATTTTCTAAACATTTTAGTTTTCTTTCACATAAAAATCAAAAATAAAATACATTTTATTTTAATACCCAAATTAATGTGTTATAAATTTAATTAATAAATATAAATTAATAATTTTTAAAATTGAAATATCATGTTTTCTATTGAGAGGAATTATAATTTAAAAAAAAAATACATCAATTTAATTTAATGCTTCACATTATTGACCAACTTGAAGTATGTAGCTTTTTTTTTTATATGTAGCCGCAATAACGGCTCTCAATTTTATACGATGCCTTATATAAAAATCTAACTTAAAAAATATATATCTACCTTTCTATGTATCTAATGGATTCTCATTTATTTCTTTCTCAATTTATTTTTCATTTTAATTTTATTTATTTATTTTTATATTTACCAGGAAAGGAAAACGTTTCTAGAATTTTTTATAAATAAAACTTTTTTTCTTGAAATTGTTTTGAACGTGTTTCACTGATCTTCGTTTATATATATTTGTATTTAATTTTCATCAATAATATCTGATGGAATTTAAAAATCACTGCAATTAATTTAACTTTTTTATTTTGTTTGATGGAAATTGTTAAAATTGCATTACAGTGTATATATTCATAAAAATGTTTATAGGGTTATTGATGTATCATTATGATAATAATTCAAAGTTGGAGGGTTCAGTGAATAAATATATATATACATACCAATACAAGTCGTGGACAACTGTGTCACTTTGCTTATATTATAATCAATGCAAACTCGAGTTTACCGAGTCTGTGCGCAATTCAGTAAAACCTCCTTGTTTTCCGCGTTGTTTGACATACAATTTGTATGTATGTATTAATGTATTTATGTATTTATGAATGTATGCTATAAAAATAAATGTTTTGACCCTACAAATAAAAAATTACGACCATGAACCTCATATGACTTGGACAATAAAGGCTCAAAAAAATTATTTCCATTACTTAAAAAATAATAAAAAACTATAATTTATAAAGTAAAAATTTAATAATTTTTAAAAAGTTTTATTTTTTCATTAAATAAATATATAAAAAACCATTTAAAATTTATAAAATCAAAGTATTGGATAAACCAATGATGACATAGACAAAAGAAGAAGAAAAAAAAAAAAAAAATGATATTTCTGATATTTTTGAAAGGTATATATAAAAATCAATTCCCAAAAGAATTTAAGTTGGATAAGATATATGAAATTGCCTTTATACACTTGAGTAGAAAATTATATATATAGTTTGAGTAAAGCGTCGAGATACCCTTAATAAAATTATCGTCATGCCGTGTTACGATCACCGCGGACAAATCGACGTTTCAATTTTGTTAATGCTCGTTTGTGATCCCACAGGGAGGCCCCCAGAGCAAAGTATACACCAAAAGCTCGTTTTACTTCTCTCTACAAGTAGAGATGAAAATATCTTTGTCTGGTATATAACCTTTATTCGCATTTGTCTGATGGCTTAAGAAGGAACAAGAAAATGACAAAGATAATGATTCTTGTTGGTATAAACCACCACTGTATTATTATAGCATAATAAAAATTTTTTATACACAAAAAGCTACTGTATAATGTGTGAGGAGTAATAGTAAAATTTGTATACAAGTGTATTTTATTTATTTTTATTTTTTTATATAGAATTTTTTAATTTTCATATTGATCTATACTGAATACTGATGGCACGCGTATATAAAATTGATGTGGCTTATGATAATGTCATGTACAAATAGACATACATGTAATTGTTTAAGCAAGTACTTCAACTTAAATTTATACAATTGGGGTGGTGTTTTAGACACGTGCTGTCACGTGTATTTCTTAATGTCTCATTGAACTTCTACAACCCTCACTTGTATTTTTTGGCATCCTAAAATTTTTACGCCACGCGACCAACCTGTCACATGATTTACTACATTAAACTCCCTCGATCTGTCTTTATACCAACATACACATTCCATATTTGATCCACGTCACTTGCTATAACACATTATCTATCCATCAAATAATCAACTCTAAGTGAGACAAATTTAATTTAATTAATATGTTTTTTTTTTAGTTAAAATTTGAAGTGGTATTTCGTTTTTTTAAATTCATTTTTTGTAGATTGATTTTTTTTTTTTTTTTAGTTTATAATTTTATGCTGTTTAAAAATATAATGGTGAACTTGAAATACTTTCGCTTTCGGTTGGTGTGATGGGTGTGAAAATCGACCGGATTTTATGCTTGAGATATTTTCGTAGATACCGAGACTGCGCTCTGTAATATTTATGAACTGTATGTATGATTTTAAATGCGCAATAAAAAAATATTTTGCAGTAGCTTGAAAAAAATTTATGAATATTTTTTCATATCATTTAATACAGCTTTGAAAATATTTCTAAGCAGAAATTTCATGATATTATTTCTCTGTTATCTGAGCAACACTAAAATATAATTATCTTGAAAGTTTTGGAATTTAATTTCAATTATTTTTATTTCTATTGCAATTTATATAAAGATTCTAAAATTCAAAAAATATTTATAATATTTATCTCAAATGTTAATTACTAAATCTGGCTAAATATAAATTTAAATCTCAATTAAAAATACTAAAATCAGCTAAATATATAAATACAATTTTTCTCGGTGTTGAAAAAAAAATATATGTATATTAAAAATTAATTTAACACAGTCTAAGCCATAATGTCCATATCTACTTACAAAATATGACAATATTTAACTAAAAAAAAACATCAAAATATTTTATAATAAGCATAATAAAAGTAGATATAATTATCAAGTAATTTAAAAATATTAATATACACATAAAGTCCTTTTAAAACATATAATTATTCAAAATAATCCGTCGGACTAATGATTGATTTAATCACTGCTCAGTGTGTCGACCCAGACAAATATTTAAAAATATAAATTCCCATTATCATCGCAAATGCAAAATGAAAATTTATAATCAAATAAATAATGTATCTTTTATTATTTAAAAATATTATTCCAAAGCTATATTTCCAAGGCATATATCAAAATAACAATACATTCATAATAGTTAAAAAAATTTCCAAGTCAATATTCAAAAGCAGATCGTCCAAAACACCAACAAGCTGATATGGCAACATAAATTGTACATTGTATATGTCTATAAATAGAAGGGTCAGTCAGTGTATGGAACGTGTGTGCCTATTTGAAGAGTGACACACATCAAATTGGGACGATGCAATACGTATGTTTGCCTAAGTCCAACTCCCTCATGTGACTACATGAGTATTCAATATACACGCATGCATTTAAGAAGGACTATGACAAAGGTATATACATAGACAATATACATATACATACATATATACAATCCCCATAAAATTAAACAGGTGCAACGACAACGCATTGGTCTATATATTGTCTATACTACTATCGTATATATAGAATTGACAATAGTCCAAGGGGGGTTGACTGGGTGGACAGGGGGTAGTCTCATCATTTGTGTATATAGGGGAACTAAATATCAACGATACAAATCGTGTTGTCTGTATGTAGATACATCAGACATATGGTCGTAATGATAGACTCTTGATTTTCATGAGGGCCACTTCAACCAACCGCAACTTTTATAACCCGTGATTGCTCATCACGCATATACTAGCATCACCTGTTTTTCTTCACATAATATTTTTTAAATTTTAATATTAAAAATAATATTTATTTATTTATATTATATTAAAATTGTTAATTTAAATTTTTTATTTTATCTTGACCCAAAATTACCATCAAGTTTTATGACAAATTATTTGGTTGCCTGGAGATTAACTCTCCGTGACTTTTGGCGGGTAAATAGACAGGGTTGAATATGCAATCTATTATATACATGGTAATGTTGGTGTGTGTGTGTATATAATTTTATATTCATGAAGTATTTTCACAAATGAAGAGAATCGAGACGTATGTGTGTAGACAAACACTGGTTGAGAGTTTCATCATAGTAGAGACAAAAAAAATAAAAAAACAAATATATATATAACAGTGATAAAAATAAATTATTGAATTATTGAACGGTCTCGTGTTTTACACTGTCTAATAAAATTATATAGAGCCAATATTTTAAATGGCATCAATCTTTATGTATAAATAAAATAATTTTTTTTAATTTTATTGATAATTTAATATTTTAAAGTCAAAATAATTGTATATTTTTTTTTTCCTTCAATATATTGTTTTGAAAATAATTTGAGCATGTAATTAATTAAATGGACTTGAGGAAATTAAAAAAAAAAACAATACAATTTAGTTAATAAAATCTGGAAAATGAAAATTAAATGAAACAAATAAAATTTTGTAATTTTGTAATGATATATATTTGGGGTTTATTTCCGCTTGTTAATTGTGAACATGATATAATTTAAGGGAAAATTAAAGAGATACCATTTTTGTTAATGATTTATGATGTATATTGTGATGGTCAAAATTTTCTACTTGTATGTATGAATATTAAGGTATGAGATGGTAGGATTGTATGGAGAGAGAAAAGGGCTTGTACACTCTGGGGGCATTAGTGGGGACCGTAATAAAAATAATAATTATAAGAGCGTTAAACCACCGCCGGAAGTTGCTTACATTTTGCTTGTTATATTTTACTAACAGGGTGAATTGTGAACCCTTCGTCAACCCCCAAAAAAAACTTGTAAATAAACATACTAAAATAATACAACCTGATAATTCAACAGGAAATTATTCAACAAATCTTACTTGTCAACTTTTATTTTTCATATAATTTATCATGTTTTTTGGCTTGATAATTTACTGGATAATAAAGTAAGAGATAAATACTTTGTTAAAATAATATTTTGTATTTTTCAATAATATTTATAATATTATTTTTTGAAAAATAAATGAAAATAAGTGGAATTTAATTTTTAAGCATTCAGGAATTTTATATTTTGGTGTTGTTTACATACTAACAGCATTCAATCTCGGAAATATTTTTTTTCAACAATAATGACTTTGAAAAAATATCAAGTCGAAGGAAATATATAAACAATTGAAATCAATATCTTTAGAAATTGACATTTAAAGAATAACAATTAGAAAAAACAAAATGCATATTTAAATTATTAAAAATATAATTAAAAATAAATCGAACAAGTTTTAAATACACTTTTTCTCTTATTATTGACAATTTATATTTAAAAAAAAAATATATATATATCATTCTTGGATATAAATTTCATGAGGAAAAAAAAGAAAATTTGATATAATTGTTGTCGTGAGTTTGCATGTGCGTGACTAGACTTTATTCAGTTTCTTCTTCACTAATTTTTAAACAATTATCGGAGCACTTATTTTTTGAAGAGGGATTATTTTTACTACCCTCAACGTTCCCAGCACCCAACTTGTTGTCAACCATAATTTTTTTTTCTACCCATCTTACTTAAAAAAAAAACATTCAAAACTCCGATATAAAATTATATCGTTTATACAAGTTTAAAAATATAAAATAAATTCAAAAAAAAAAAAAACAATCACGCAATGAGTATATCTTTAGAATACAAAAAAAAAAAGAAATAATTATTTTATTTTTAAATATTTTTTTACTGAAAATAAATTCAAACAATAGAAAAAAAATAAACAAATAATTAAATAAATATACAATATACAATACAATACGTATTTTCCAATAAATCTATTTTTTTTCTAATTTAATTTTTTGCATTTCAACTTATCAACTTCAATTTGAACTTATCAACTTACATTATTTATATATTTATTTATCTATCTTATTTTTTTATACACGCACAACAACCATTATTTTCAATTCATCCAAATTAACGCTACTATTCTCCATGTCTGTCTCCGTGAAGGACAATAAATAAGGGTAGAAATCGAGTAGTAAATATAAATCAGGAGTGATTGGATGTAAGTGGGGAGCGTTATGTGTCCCCAGTGTCCCGTGTAGTGTGCAATACTCGACCACGGAAATTTCTTCAGAATCCCCATTCCGGATCCAAACTATCTCAGATGCTCCGCCGACAAACCGCACTAACAATTTTTACAATCTCAATATCTTGCATCCATATCATCAAAAAAAAGAACCACCTCAATGACTTTTTTTTTCCATAAAAATTAATCAATCTTCTTCTTCTTCTTTTCTTAATTTATTTTTATATATTTTTATCCACAAAAAAAGTAAGAACCAAGCTCTAAATAAAACCCGTAAAATTTAACAAATTTTATAAATTGTCCCCCAAGGAAAATTGTGTATATATATTTTTATTTTTTTTATTATTAACATCAGGTGCATGGCCCCACTGATGAAGACTATGTCAAAGGGAAGAACCAAAAAACAGATGATTAAAAAAAAAAAACTACAATGTCACCTGTATATTGTCGACATTATAAATAGTTTTATATATCGATCCAAAAATCTTATGTAATAAAAAAATATATAAATATAACGTGACTCTTTGTGCACATGGTGATGGAAAAAAAAAAAAAGTAGAATAGATATTCAACTCAACGTGACACCCTCTTTTTTATATAATTTTTTTTATACAATGACATTATTCGATGATAATAATAAACAAATTGATAATTATTAAAATTGATTGGGGTAAAATAAATTATGATATATTTTTTTTACTATTTACAATTTTAGTTAAAATTACAATCCACATGTTTATTTCCCAGATTTAATATACTATTAAAAACTTATTAATCATTATTAATTTATACACTTCATTATCCTCATGACATATAGAAAATTTTTATCATTATATTTAATAAATAGATATTTGTCTACATATTTTATGATTAATTTATATTTTACAAGCAAGTTTGTATGCCAACAAAAAAATAATATTTTAATTTTTTTTTAGTGGGTTTTTAATTTTTAAAAAATTTATTTATGATAGTATTATTTTTTAGGGTTCGATTATACTTTATATATATTTTGAGGGCAATTTTTTGAAGTGAAAAATTAATTTACATCGATGTTCAACATGTGTATTGAATATTTAAATTTTTTAAATATGTTTGTTAAATTAATTAGGGCAAATAATCTCTTGAATTTTTTTACATGTTTTTATTGAAAATGAATAATTAGAAAAGTTTTTTATCATAAAATAATCAGGGTTGACGTGTCATTAATTTTCATTGGGGTTATCCTCTCGATTAAACTACTTTTTTGATAAGTGGATCTAATGAAAAAAAAATTAAAATAAAAGAGTAATTGTTAATAATTATTTTGTATATAAAATTTGAAAATTTTTGATAAATAATATTTGTTTTAGGAATAAATTTTATAGATGATTGAATTTTTATCTGGTATATTTGAATAAATATAAATGAGGATAAGAAAAGATGAATCGATTACGAGTTGAATAATCGTGAATTACATTATGTATAATGTATGATGTATATATACAAAGTATACTTGTGTAATCTCATTCAGTTACTCAACGACGGTCGACAGTTTTTATCCTATTACGATGCATGAATAAAGTAAAGACCATCAGTGTCTGAGGGCCCACAACAAGATGAGGGAATTGAAAAAGAAAAGTAGAAAAAAAATAAAAAACATGTATGCAAAAAGTAGGGGAAATAAGTATACAGTATAAATTTGTTTACATTTAAAAAAAAAAGTCAAGTACCGTCGGTTGAAAGTTTTTTTTTTTTAAAGAGTTTTAAAGTCAAAGTTATTATTAAAATAAATGAAAAACAAATAAAAATAAATTATTAACAAAGAGAGAAATATATCAAGTGAAAATAACTCTATGTAATATTTTTAGAATTATTTATTTTTTATCATGTTGTATATATTTGTCTGGGTATATTGTGTGTTCCACATATACAGCAGACAGAATGCAGTCAGGAGCCAGTCAATGTCAATTTATTCCAATGAATTTTTCATTTTATTTTATCTATTTTATTCCTTGGTATATACGGTGATGATAATTTCCGGTGGATAAATTTTAAATAATATATTTTTAAATAATAAAAGATACATTATTTACTTGATTATAAATTTTCATTTTGCATTTGCGATGATAATGGGAATTTATATTTTTAAATATTTGTCTGGGTCGACACACTGAGCAGTGATTAAATCAATCATTAGTCCGACGGATTATTTTGAATAATTATATGTTTTAAAAGGACTTTATGTGTATATTAATATTTTTAAATTACTTGATAATTATATCTACTTTTATTATGCTTATTATAAAATATTTTGATGTTTTTTTTTAGTTAAATATTGTCATATTTTGTAAGTAGATATGGACATTATGGCTGAGACTGTGTTGAATTAATTTTTAATATATATATTTTTTTTTTTCTACACCGAGAAAAATTGTATTTTTATATTTAGCTGATTTTAGTATTTTTATTTGAGATTTAAAATTATATTTAGCCAGATTTAGTAATTAACATTTGAGATAAATATTATGAATATTTTTTGAATTTTAGATATTAAATTAAATATAGAAATAAATTTAATTTTAAATTACGTATACTGTGTAATGACGTTTGATAAATGATTTGTTGTCATACCTGGGGATTTGGCATGCACCTTCTTGGTGGTGGTGGCATGTTATCAGGACCACTTCGATAAGATGGTGGTGAATATCTTCCAGAGGGAAAACACCCTGGTCCCGAAATTTGTGTACCATGAAGACCCTTACTGCTCATCATCTTGTCAGGTGAATACATCATCTTCACAACTTGTTGATAATGTAAATAACAATTCACAAATTTTCACAATATATTTATTCAGTCACAAATAACCAATATGTCACCACTCAAAAAAATTCTTTCTCAATTCTTTCGCTCTCTTATTAAGAAACTGTCAGTATGTTTCACAATAAATAAATAGTAAAACAAAATAAAAAGCAAAAAAAAAAAAAAAGAAAAACAATAACAATTCAAAACAAAAATAAAACAAACAGAAAAAAAAAAACTCCCGCCCGGAAGTTTTTAGCAGGAAGTACGACGTCTTGGCATTAGCCTAGACGTCTATATAATCACAAAAAAAATATTTTTATTTCAGTAAATATAACAATGTTTTTAATAACACTTTTATCAAAGTATCAACGAAAAAAAACACTAATCGTCCTACAATTCAAGTGACAAAAATTCAAATTGTCTCGTCTCATTTCGCCCAATGTGTCACGTGTTTTATTAAAAACATACAAATTTTCAAAAAAATTAATACCATTATATCTCTACTCCATTTCTAATGACCATTTCCAACACACAATATAAATTTCATAACAGTCCTTGTACTCAATTCATCATTTAAATCTGTACCATATACCAAAATGGCTGTCACTAAAAAAATTTCCCTCCAATTTAAAAAGAAATTATAAAAAACAATCCAAAAAATCAAAAACAAATTTTGATAAGATAATTAAATAAAAATAGTCTTTAAATAGCAATTAAAAAAAAAAAAAAAAATGATTTTATTCACTGATGAAACAAATTGTATAATCCAGATGATGAATGTTGATATATTTATGATCACTTGATACTCGACTGTATCGTGTGAGTGCGCGACATGTTCTGAACCGGCAACCACAACGCCAAAGTTAAAACACCAGCTTGCAAGCTCACAGTACTAGCGTGGGGCAGTAGTGAATACAAGGGTGGAATATATATTGTTGGAAGGAGAAAAAGGACAAAATTCAAAACAGAGATATGTAGAGGTTATACAATAGTCAAATATACCTATACAGTTGTAGAAACACTCACAAGTTTTATTTTAGTGTGCGCAAGTTCTAACTGAAGAGATAAAAGTTTTTTGTAAAAAGAATAAAAAAATATGTATATGTGTGTTATGTGTATTGGTCGTAGCGGGTTGGTCGACGATTGCGAGACAACGAGTATTTCAACTGAGGGTTCTTGGCAATGTATACAGAAAGGTGGGATGAAGGTTGATGGGTGGTTTTAGGGTGGTAGACTACAGGGTTGTATATGTTTTATCATGGAAGGGATACATTGACGAGATATATATGTAGTTTGGAATATTGTAACAGATATATAAAATACCAAAAGATAGAGAGAGCTGTGAATATACTCCAGCTTGCTCTAGCTGAATCAAGGCGGAGTCAAATTATCTTGACGCATGCGTTTATACTACTTACAGACGGCCATCTTGATTATTTATTTTTTTTTTTTCTTCTTTTTATATAGTAGTATTTTTTTGCCTCTTTGAAAATTTTTTTTTTTCAGCCTGATACCCTACGAAATGAATCCAAAGTCTTGCATATGTGTATTGTATGCTGTGATGCTTGAATATATATACTTGAGCTTGGAAAATACACAATACAAGACACTTTTGACTTGAAATTCAATGTATGTGCTTTCAAACCACATGACATCTTTACCAACGTTGTATATGTATTTTTTTTTTTTTTTTTTTTTTCTTTGTTGACAATGTTCATTTCTTTGTTTGAAAAGCTTTCAGCCGCTTTTTTTTTTCATAGTACTAAGTCAAAATCTGAGGAGAATTTTAGAGACACTGGTCATTTTAGTGGTCAGGAGCTTAAAAATTTAAGGTGATTTTGTAATGTTGAAATTGGCAATTGAATATTTTTAAGATAAATAATATAAACTAGTAAATATTAAGTTAATTTATTGAATTATAAAATAAGATTAATTTTTTTTTTTAAATATTCATTTTTATATACATATTTAAAAGAAAATTATGATTATTAATTATTTGATTTTATGATCAAAATAAAATTTCGAAACAATTTAACAAATAGAAAAAAAAAAAAGCATGTCATTTGTGTTTGAATTTCAAATTATATATTAAAAACATTATGAGCTTTTATACAATATTTTTTTATTGATAAACACATTGGACATCGAATTTCCTTAATTACTAAAAATTGATAAAGAAAAAAAAAAGTTGTGGTTTGAATTTTTCGGACTGTAGACTCATCTTTTGAACTGACAGAAAAAAAAGTTAGTTTTAAGAAAAAAAAAAAGCATATAGACATGACAGGCCGAGATTTGTGCGCTCGAATTTACTTGTGAATTATTAACAGTCTACCCAAGTCCCTTTTCTCTTTTCCGCTCGACGCGGAGAAGCCAGTTTTTTTTTATTTCTTTTATTTTTTTTTTTTTACCCCACTTGTATGTAATTCTTTGAATCTTCGTTTGTGTATTGCTTATTCCAAACTACACTTTTTTTTTTTTCAATATTTTTTCTAGCATTATTTTCAATAAAAAAATTACACAAAAAGAACTCAAAAAGACTAAATAAAAACGTATGAAAAAAAAAAGAAAATATATTTTATTTTATATATTTATAAAAATATAAATAATAATAAAAAAAACCACTTAATTATAAATAAATAAAAATACTAACGATAGTAAATAACGACTTGTTGGTATATAAACTTAAAAAGCGAACGAAAAAATAATTTTTCTTTTTCAAAATAAAAATACAAAATAGACCGCAGAATAGTTGGCATTTGTGGATAGTGCAGAAAGAGCTAACTAGAAATAGAGATAAAAAATCCTAGTATATATATAAGAGAGGGTGGAAAAGAGAAAAATAAAAATAGTAGTGAACATTTTGCTCGTTTTCCAAGGGATGTTGGCCGGAAGGTTCCCGCGGGGCCCGTGTTATCGCCTAGGCCCGGATAGGATGACCAGCAGCTTGCGTTATCAAATATTAAACGGATACTTGCACCATATTTTGTCTCTCTCTTTCTCTTTTTTCCTACACATACATGTATACATCTAATACTATTTTCACTGGCTATATATTTTCACGTGCCCCTTTGGCCTTTGCAGACATCCTCTTCACTTATTCTTGGTTTTGCCCAACAATATCCTAGACTTTACCACACTCAACAACCCTTTCTATTTTTTGTTTTTATTTCTTTTTTTTTTTTTTTTTTCTATTCAACATTCTACACATTTTTATCTGTCTTCTTATTTTGTTCTTTTACGTGGTCAACAAAATTCCACTATCCTAAACTCTAAACTCAACAAAAGTCACATTGTTTTATATATCCATAAAAAATAAATGTTAAAAAAAAAAAAAATATAACAAAAACGTGCTTTTTAAAATACAAAAAAAAAAAATATAAATATAAAAAAAAATTATACCTATATTTTTTATATTTATGTGAGTAAATAAAAAGAAAAAAAATTATTTTGAAAATTGTTTTTTTTTAAATTATTAATTCATTGATTATTTTAACAATTCATATATTTTTTTTTGTTAATTTTGTTAATATATATATTTTTATGAAATGATAAATAATTTAAATTGTTTGATAATAATTAATAAATATGATTATAGGTTTGATAAGAATCAAATTGACACACGCATGTCAACGACACAATGACGATGAAGAAAACACAAAAAAGGTAATTGAAAAAGAAAATACATATAAATATTATAATGTTATCTTGAATCAATGGTAATGAAAAAGGATGTGTATGTTTTTATTTATTTTTTCAAGTAAATAAACCGGTTAGTAGAATATGCGATAACACAGATAAATCGTTTATATACTCATACGTCACCAAGTATTTTTTAATACTTAATTTATATATAAAAACCATTTTATTTTTTCTGCGTATTATTTCCAAGTTTATATACATCATATACACAAATATAAGTGTGTGTGTATTTGTATATATAGGTACTATTAATTTATTACATATGTCACTTATTGACATCGTGTAATAATATTAAAATTATTGGTTTGTCCATGTCGTGTGTTGAAAACGACAATTTAAATTAAGGGTTGTTTTTGTTGTTGTTGTTATTTTTTTTATTTTTTCCATGATACTCAAGAGTGTAAGTAGAATAGGGAATACATAAGTCTTTATATCATCGACAAGAGGGGATGAAAAAAAAAATTATTTAAAAAAAATAATAACGTATATTTTCAATCAAGCTATAATGAATGTAATCATTAAGGTTGGGATACTTGAGAGACACAAAACATATTTGTATTTTATAATTGTTGCATTTTACACAAACACACATGTATCCATACACAATAAAAATACCACGTGGATTTTAAAAAATATATATACATGCATGTAAATCGAATAAACACCCCGTTTTTCTCTCTCTCACTCTGACCCACCAGTGTCTTTTTTTTTTCAACTCACAATGCTGCAAGGGCCCTGAGGTGAAAAAGGGTGTACAATACAGAAAATTAAAAAAAATAATAAATAAGTGAGGACAATCTATTGTTGAATGATAAAGGGGGAAGTATAACACCTGTTCTAACCGGATGTTATGTACAACAAAACTTGAGGTCATCTCTTTTTTTTTTTTTTATTTTTTTGACTTTGTCGTAATAAGTTTGTTACATAGTTGAAAAAAATTAACTAATTGTTGATTAATTATTTTTTTTTATGTGTGTTAATTATGTAAATATTGATTATTTTATATTTTTTTAAATATATTTATTTGCTTGATTCTTAAATCTGTAAATTTTTGGAGATGGGAATTTGCCATTTGACCATTGTGTTAAATGAATATTTGATGAAATGTCAGTCTTTGTAACTGATGATACACAGCAAAGAGAGAAACAGAAAGGAAACAAGGGAGTAAGTGAAAATTGTAAAAATAAAATAAAATAAAAATATAGTAGTAGTGGACCGTCTGTCACGTCGATTAGATGAGACGACGGATATGTCCTTCAATTTTACCTCTCTCATACCACAAAATATATCCACTCACCGCTTTCTCAACAGTTAATACCATGATTTTTCCTATTTGTGTCATTCTCATCATTCTATTATATAGCTATATATATTCAGCACTTATCTTTCGTGTTTGAATTCTGTTTGTTACGTATATATTTTATATAGAGATATAAACTATTCGCGAAACATTGGGGTGGCTAGAGGATAAGAGAGAAAAAGAGAGATATATGATGTATATAACGCAGAAAAGGTAGAAATAGAAGAGAGGACATTTCAACTCTGAGTACACTGAATTATTTTATATTCAATGAGTTAACTGTCTAACGTGAAAATGCTCTTTCCAATATTGACAATTTAAATTGCCTTATTTAATAAAAAAATCATTAAAAAAATATTTATTTTGTATACTTAATCATAAAAATATTATTAAAAAATAAAATAAATTTAATTATATACATACAACAAATATATCATCAAGAGTAAATATTTAAAATTAAAATTTGTTTTTACTTTTGACTTGAATTTGGCCTAGAAAGCCCAGAGCACAGTTGCCAATTGCATCCCCTTTCCTCTTTATATATTTTTCCACCCCCTTCGCGTTATTTTCTATACCTCAAAACTACCAACCCTCTTTTGCCGATTAAGTTTGTGCGTGCATGCATGCTATATACACTTGTGTAGAGAGCTTGAAAGAGCCGATAGAATGAGAGTCGAATATTGTAACACGCCCTTCGGCCTAACGATATCAACAGCTTTCAAAATCCAGCAGCACATGATGACGTTTACACATGTTATACTTGCGAATGTTTGCTATAACATTCTATTAGGTTTGTACATATATAAACGTTTTTCTTTCATACAATGTTCAACAATATATCGATACAAAAAATAATTAATCAACGAAATAATAAAAAATCAAAAAATAGAAGTTTCAAAATTAAATTTAAAAAAAAAAAAGTTGATATTTTTTAAAATATTCATGATACATGAACTCAAAATACCATAGACTATTCAGACATTTATTTATTCATTTTTTTTATTATCGAAAAATATGTTATATTTATATTTAAACTAAAAAATTAATAATTCAAATAATTGAAAAGTGTCATGTGAAATTGGATGTGAATTAAGTAAGTGATTTTATCATTTTTAATCCAGTCATATATGTGTATATATATTGTCAGAGACATTTCCAAATATAAAGATAAATTTTTTAAAGAAATTCAAGTGATAGAGATCAAAATTAGGTCAGACTGTCTCGCTTGGCTAAATTCATACGTTAAAATATATTCAGCAAATCCCGCTCCACTATCAACCTCAAAATTCATTTCATTTTAATATTTTGTCGTTTTAATTTTTGATAAATCGTTTATTTTAAATATATAATCATGAAAATTTTAACAAAGAAATATTCAATATTATGAAATTTAATTTTAGATAACTCATTTATTATTTATCATCACTGGAGTCATACATTATACCCATACAATTCTGTCAATTTAATTTCTTCATAAAAAGTCATGTAAAAGAAAAAAAAATCATCATTGTTGATATCGACTAAGATCGTAGACTTTATTATTAATTATTCATAATTTAATCTAGTTATAAAAATTGTGTCACTGATATCATACAATTCAATTAACTGATTTTTGATATATCTTTAAAAAATAATAACTATATTTTAATGACACTTTTTTTGATTAATTTTAAATTTTAATAATTATTTTTCTATTGTTATTATAACTAATAATGATTTGTCTGGAAAATAAATATTCGATTTCTATACCCATCGAAAAATTGAAAATTATTTTCTCTGTTTTTAAATTTTATTTCAAATATTTGTTTAAAATTTAATAACTATATTTTAATGACCCTTTTTTTTTATTAATTTCAAATTCTAATAATGATTTTCCCATTGTTATTATAATTAATAATTATTTATTTAAAAAATAAAATTAATTACTCGCCTGAAAAATAATATAAAATTCACAATATTTCTGTACTCATCAATAACTTGAAAATCATTTTTCTATTTTTAAATTTTATTTTTCAATATTTGTTTAAAAATTAATAACTATATTTTTATGACACTTTTTTAAAAATTTTTTTAAATTTTAATAATAATCTATTATTGTTATTATAATATAATAATTATTCATCTAAAAACTAAAATTAATTTTATTTCGATGTACCTATCAATAATTACTTGAAAAATGATTTTTTTTTGTTTCCAAATTTTATTTTAAATATTTATTCATATTGACATTTAATTTGATAAATTTAAAATTTAAATAATAATTTATTATGGCTATTGATAATTATCTGTCTCGAAAATAATCGAAAAATAAAATTCATATCAATTATAAAAAATGAAAAAATATTTTTATACCTATCAATTACTTTAAAATTATTTTGTTTTTTATTTAAAAAAAAAAAAAATCAATGGGGTGGTATGTCACAGTGAAATAAGAGTACATATAAAAGACGATGAAAAGCACTTGTCAACGAAAAATTTTGTCCCACCGAAAAGATAAAATGGATTAACCGCACGCATACTGTTTGAGGACACGCAATAGTTTTAGGACTCTTATCATTCACCCCAACATGTTATTTTTATTATTATTCTCATTTTGTTTTTTTTTCAAGTATATAAAAAATAAAAAATAAAATACAAAAAACTTTAATACCCCTAACTTTTTTGATGGTAATAAATTCAAATTTTCAACTGTGTTCTTCTCACTTATCGTAGCACCATAATCGTCGACAATTTACGCCCCCAACAAATGAATTAACCCAATTACTATTTTATTTTTCTCCATAAATTTATCATTTTAATTTCATATTTTTATTTCTAATGGTATATAAACTTTTGCCATATTAAACTTGAAACAATTTATCATCAGCTAAATCAACAAGTATATTTGTAATATTTTTATTATCATAATGATAATTTAACTATGAATCCCATAATCTTTATTTAAAAATAATATTACATAAATTATTTTGTTTATAAAAAGATAAAATTATTTATAATCTCAAAATATAAGACAAAATTTTATAGACTTCAAATTCACAAACAAATAAACTTACACATGATTTTTATATCGATATAGTTGTCATGTAAAAGAGTATAAAATAAAATAAAAAAACGAACCTAAAAAAGCATAAAGCTTCTATACTTATGCCATTGGTGTTCACATAAAGTTTTTTTAAAAGAAAAATGCATTCGTGGCAACAAAAAAATATAAAATAAATAAGAAAATAGAAAAAAAAAGCTTGTAAGCCATACACACGTTGACTATTTTTTATATATTTTTTTTTTTGGACTTTTCTTTTCTATTTCAGTGTGTGCCACAACTGTACAAGAATAAGAAATACACTAGGCATACATAAACAAGGAGGTTGGGGATGCAGCAATTTAAAACGTAGCCCCGGAATTTTTCCCAACGGGGCTGTATAGAAGCCCTCTATATTACGAATTTTCTTCTTCTCTACTCAATGTATATGTGCTTCAAAATGTAATATCTATGTGTACGAGCTTTTTTTTTTTTTTTTTTCCTTCACTCTTGAATCTTTCTTTATTATTTTTTTTTTTTTTGTTCTTAATGTATATACCTGCAACAACGTTTTTCCCTTTATTTATTATTCTTATTTTATTTTATTGTTTTTTTTTTTTTAAACAAATTATATAAGCTACATTATGTCTGTATTTTTATTATTATTTTTGAAAAAAAATAATATTGTTTTTATATATTTATTTAATAATAAATAAAATACGTAATTTATTTTTTTTTTTTGTTTAAAAAAAATGATGCAAGACAACAAATAAATGTATATAAAATTAAATTAGTAATTTAAATTTGTTTTATATACTTGCTTTGTTTTTTCTTCGTCTAGTATTATTATAATAATATTTTTTTTTTATTGGCAATGTGATCGAGACAATGAGCCACAAGTCAAATATAAGCTCGACGACAATAGTGCCGGGGGGGTTAGTTTTCATTTGAAAAGGGTGAATTTGAAGGGAGGTATAAAATATAAGAGGTGAATTGAAGAAAGAAAGAAAAAAAAAATATTGTATAGATGGGGGGTGAAAGAATGATGATGAGATGAAGAAGGAGGGTTACTGTGAAGAAAGCAAAAAACGATTGGATGTGTTTGAATGGTGGGTGTCGCCTTGGGCCTTCAAGTGCCTTTCGGCATTTCATGAGATATATAAAGGCGAGTACCAAAAGGCTTTGAAAGGTGAACATTTTTGTTTTGTTTTTTTTTTTTTTTTTATTTATAGATTGTGTGGAGTATAAAACATATAGGTATTTTAAAATTGAGACAGCAAACCCCGCGGACTTTTGCCAAGTAAAAGAATTTGGTATCGTGGGAGTTCAATTGGTGGCACCAATCCTGATAATGTACCCTTGAGGCTGTGTCAAAGCGAATCGTGCACAGCACACTCAATTTTTTTTCTTTTTTTTTTTTGTCTTTTTGCTTTTATCTTACCTGCAAAAATCAGTAAATATTTATCAATTTTTTACTATTGGGTTTTCACCACGATGCATTTATTTTTTTAATTTTAAATTAATTTTGATTTATTTATTTGCAATCTCGATATATAAATTTAAGACTCAATTTTCAATTTCAACACGTTTAATTTATTAATTTTTCTTAGAAAAAAAAGCACAGTTTTCTGAATATTTGACTGTCTTTTTTACTTTTCGGCTTATTAATTTCATTCATCTAGAAAAAAAATTAACTCCCGGAGTCTTTTTGTTCTAAATTATTTAAAATTATTCATTCAATTGCTCAATAAATTTTTAAGACAATTATTTTTTTCTTTTTTAAAATGTTCATTGCGTTTAGTTGCTGGAAAAAAAAATATCATTGCTAAAAATTTCGGTGGCGTTATTGTTCGTTTCAAATTATAAGATGAAGAAAAAGAAAAAAAAAACTACGTTATTATATTTAAGATTTTATTTTACAATTCTAAATGTAACATAAATTTACCAGCAGAGTGTAGTTAATATTAAATGTAACGATGCATAATTTGAACATTCCTACTTGTTTACCACCACCAATTTCAATGTCTTATTCATACCTTCATCTTATAGTGAGCCGACTAAATCGTACCAATCGTAAGAAAAATATTAAAAGTATATTTTAGTAAACAATATTATCATAAATAATTTATTGATACTCTCTATCAAAAAAATAATACATATTCCATAAAAAAGAAAAAGTATAAATTGCAGTTTAATTCAATTTTAAAATAACAGAAAAAAAAAGTAATCGTATTCAATTATTTATATTATTTTTGTTTCATTTTTTTTGTTGTTTTATTTTTGTGAGTGAAAAAGTAGGATGTATTGTGAATTTTACTGGAGAAAAATCATCCATTGCATAAACTGAGAAATATTTTTTTTATTTATTTTTTTATGTATCTCTTGCAGCTGCAACGGATGTACAAAGTAATATTTTCACCGGAAAATACAGTAAAGGGCAGTCATCATAAAACATGTAAGAAAAGAAACTGTGTTTAAGAAAAATAAAATTTATTTTATTATTGTTATCATTATTCATTTTATTTATGAAAAAAATATTTTATTTATTTATTTTTTTTTTAAGCTAACATTGTTTGTCATTATTACGAGAATAATGGTCCATTTAAATCGCTTCGAATAAATTTTCTCCGAAATTTTTTGATTAAGAAATACTTTTTTTGACGGAGATAAATTCCGAGATTTCTCTCCGTAATTTCTCCGGATTTTTTTAGTAATAATAACTCCGGATTTTCTTCGTAGCAATTTTTTATAATTGAATAAATTCATAAGAGATTTTACTTATGTTAATTAAAACTAAATTTAATCTTTAGTAAAATCTCTAGATCTTTTTTCTTTATCCAAAAAGGACAGTTGTCATCGATCTTCCGGGCATTTGGGTAACGTTCTGAACCGAACGATGATTTCAGAATGTGTCCTTGGTCGGTTCTTTGGTCGGGACTTTGTTAGTTATCTGATGTTTTTTTCTGTCACTCTTAGTTTACTTTAAAATTTTTTTTGTGGATTAATTGCTTATAAAAATATTAACTTCGAAGAAATAATTAAATCTGTAATAAAATAAAATTTGTAACAATATTTATATACATATATAAATTTACTGAAATTGACTGAGCGAATGTAACTTTGAGAGAAGGAGATGAACTACAGTGAAAAAAAAAGCTGGGAAAGGATTTTATCTCCTTCTCCCAAAGAAACATTCGCTCTGTTGACTTCCTGAAAATTATATTTAGGAATATTTTTCTTAGCGGAATTACCTGCAGCCAAAAATATTGAATTTTATCTGCAGGCCACAGAAAATATAAAATTAAAAAAGAACATAAAAATAATCAAAATTAAATTTCAAAACTTTCAGGATAGTAATATATTTAGGTGTTGTCTAAATACTCAAAGCATAACTTCATAAATATTTTTTTTGATCAACCTGCCCTTCCTATAGATAACTTTAATTTTTCAATTAAATTCTATTCTATAACCAGTTTTTTATTTTTCCCAAAAATGCTTCTTAAAAAACAAAAACAGGCTCCAACTATTACCAAAAAAATTTTTATCGTAAGCCAAGCATTAGTTATTGCTCAAAAATATAAATTAAATTTTTAAAATTTTATTTTAATGAATGAAAATCAAAACCATATAATTAAATATTATTAAATTTCAATAAAAGTATACACAAGAAACAGTTGGCGTCTAGTATAATTAATGTATTGAAAAATTTAATTTATAAAACGAAAAAAAAAAAGGAAAAAAACTGAATTAAAAATATGTATTTTTATAAAATAGTTAATTCACATTTAACTTTAAGAGTTTTATAAAAAAATAAAAGAGAACATCCGGTAATTGATAAATAAATAAAAACGTAAATCCGACGACAGTTGGCCTCTATTTTAATATTTTACGTGGTTTACCTTGCTCGTCGGATCTTACATCTTGTTCTACTACTTTTTTTCTTTCTTTTAACTTTGAAAATGTTTTTTTTTCTTATATTTATTTTTTTTTTTCAACGTTGACTCTGGTTCGTCGTCCAGAGCGTGTGTTGGATAGCCAGAGCCTTGGGTAACGTTTTCACACCTCTTGGTGCTTTGGGATTTAACTTTAAAAACCATTGGCTAAATTATACATACCAGACAGCCAAGGCGTTGGACGGTAAAACAGTTATAAAAACAGCAGTAACTATGTTAAAATTAATAATTTATCAAGACTACATAAAATAGAGAGAATAAAAAATTTTAAGTATGTACAAAAATAAAAATATAAATAAATAAATTAATAAATAAGTAAAATCGATTTAATATATAGTCGTTTTTTTATTTTCTCAATTTTTCAATACTGTAAATAACATTCTTTAAATTTTACCTGAATTTTTATTTTATTTATTTAAATTTATTTAGCCGAAAATAAAACTATAAATTTGAAAAAAAATTAAAATTATATTCTAAAACCTTTGGTATGTTTTAAAAAATACAAACGAAATTTATTTAATTTTTGAAAATAAAATCAAATCGAATTTTGATTGGCAAGTATTTCAATTGGTTTTATATTTTTTTTAATTTCCAATTTTGTTTTTATTTAGCCTGTCCAAGGTTTTTTTGGTAATTTTCTCTTTTTTTTTTTTTTTTTGTAAATGAAAAAAAATGTAAAAACCAAGTGACCCACGGGGAAATCAGTTTTCTAGTTTCCTCGAATTCTTTCTGTCTGTGTCGAGGGGCAAGGTGAATAAAAATAAAAAAAAAAGCATATATATTCGCATCAGTGAACCATGTAACCAACTCGATTGTTTCCATTGTCGAAAAAATAGAAGAAAAATAAATAAAAAAGCCTCAGACTAGAGCTCTTTTGGGAATTTCGATTTTTCTTCTTTTCTTATTATTACATTTATGCATTACAGTAACTATATATAGTATTGAAATAACTATTATTCTATTAAAAATTGATTATTGATTACAACTACATACAATTTTACATTAATTGACATAAAAAATTAATACCAAACTTTAAATTTATAACTAAAAAACTCGTATAGTAATATTTCGAAATAATTAAGAGTCTCTCCTCTTGTCTCTCCCGGATAGAAATTTTAATACGCCTCATGTATGATTGTTTATATATTTTTATTTAGTTTACAATATAAATCCTTGCAATTTAAAATGTGTTTGCATGCCATCACGATACTCATTTGTACATTTAAAATATATATACATATGTACATGTGAATCGTGTGTAGCAAAGGCTTGTTTGCTGACCGGTTACCAAGGCTACAACACCGAGTTACAACTATCAATTGGATATAGCAGCTTGTTGGTCTAGTTCCTCATGTGTTTGGTCTCTTTGCCCTCTTCCTCAATCAACCAGTCTCTCTCTCTTTCTCCCTCAGCATTTTTTTTTAACCAGTTCAAACATTATCCTTGTTCCACCATGACCAAGCTCATCTTCGATCCAATATATCCACTTAACGAGCAAATTAATCAGCCAAATTTATTCAAAAACTTTCGAATTTATTATTGGCTCGTTGATCATTTGAATTTTGATCTTTTATTAGTATTTTTTTTTCAATCCAAGATGATAAATTGGGCAAAAAAAACAGTACGACATTTATGGATTTATTTTATTTTTATTCAATAATTTTTATTTTATTTCTATTACATTAATTTTTTAAGTTACGTTTATCTGTTTTATTTTATTTTAGTTTACTTTTTTTTTGTGGAGAAATGTGTAAATCATTTATCATGATATATTTAACGTCTTAATGAGAAAGTGAGATAACCAGAACGTTCTTCATGGTCAGTACATGTGAATATATATTTGTTGTTTATGAAAATAAAGAGAAATACAAGTAGTAAAGATAAAGGATACAAAGACAAAGATACAAACATAGTTGTATCTCACATGTTCATTAATAATTTTGTATATTTGGTGAACTTTGAGGCTATAAAGGGTGTTTGAGAATGAAGTAAAGTCCTAGAGACTACCTCAGCAACTTGTGCACAAAATTAATTGGCGGTTAAACTTGATTAATTTTTACAACAAAATTTTCTCACTTTCATAATAATATAAAATAAATAAAATAACAATTTACAAATAACATAGTTGCAAGTAATTTTATTTAATTCAATAAAAAATAATAATAATAAATTAAATTCATCAAAAAAAAAAACGTCAATATTTACAAAGTAGTTTATCGTTATAAAAAAAAAAAAAAATTTAATATTTTTAATAAATAACAATTTATATAATGATAAACAAATATAAAAATTAAATTATTTGTAAATAAAAAAAGTAATATATATTTATCATTTGATAAAAATGTATTTAATTTTTTTTTTTTTGTGACTTCATACTTGATAATGATTATTTATGACCATGACTCGTTTGGCTGATAAATGTTTTCAAGAATATTATCATTTGTACAAGATAAAATAAAAATTTATAATATATTTAAACTAAAAAATAACAGTTATAATTACAATTACATTGATTGATCTTTAATCAAAGTGAAAAAATAGTAATATAATTTTTTTATAATAATTAATATAAAAGAAACTATTAAATGAAAAATGTATAAAATAAAAATAAGCTGATAATTTCCGTGTTTTTGTGATGAATCACTTGATAATAATGTCAAATGGGATTAAGATTTTCTGATAACTATGTGTTAATAAATTGTGGATAATTGATATAAAAAAATATCGTTAAATAACTTGGACTTGATGTGACATTGATTAAATACCATTTTAAATAAACTCTTGGTCATTTGAGAAATAACATTTGATGTGAACGTTACTATTAAAATTAAATATCAAAGTTAATTTAAAATGTTATTTATATTTTTCATAATTTTATTTGATTTTTTTTTTTCTTCTGATAGTTTTTTATATCAGCCACTTTCGGCAGAAAAAACATTATTTTCTCTACCATTACACGGTAAATAATTAATTAATTTTAATAAATAATTTATGTAAATTAAAAATGTTTGTTATTTATTTTTAGAACGTGAAGATTTTTTAGCTTATTCACTTGGTGATGGTTATTATCAAAATTGCACTTGTGTAGAAAGAAGTCTTAGTTTTCCTTATCCCGATGGATTGGGAATAAAAAAAGAACGAATAAATAAATTTCAGGTTAATATTAAACATCTTGACAATAATAAATAATAATTAACATAAATTTAATGCGTTTTAGAAATTAAATGTACCTGAAAATTTTACGACAAATCTATATGCCTGGGTGAAGGCTCGTTTCAATATGGAACAAGAAGAATTACGTCAACTTATTTTAGAAAGAAATGTTTGTTTAACAGATGAAAAATGTATTGATCTCAATGACATTGGAGCTCTCTGTTGTCCATTTTAAATAATATTATAATTATAATAAATCAACACTTCATATTAAATATAAAAAAAATAAATTAAGGTAAAATAAATAATTGATAAAATACTTGTTTGCATTAGAAATTGTTTTTTTTTTTTCTTTTTCATTTTATAAATATTAATAAACTTGATAGCTTTGCATTATTAGTTTAAAAAAATAAAGTGATTTGCAATTATTCAGGTGATATTCAATTATATTATTGATTTATTATTATTTTTCTTTTTCTATCATCAAATTTCTATCAACATATTACCTTGTTGATAATAGGAAAATTATCAAATTCAACTTGTGTTATTAAAAACAATCCAAGCAAATTTATATATATTTTTTTTTCATAATAATAATGTATCAGTCTACAGATACTTTAGTCAAAATATGCTCGGATTTATTTATAATATTGTAGGGTAAAAAAAAATAAAGACTAGCAATATACAAAAATTAAATTACAACAAAATTAAAATTATACAAAAAAAAAAGCCTCAATTATTAACAATTAAAGTGAATGACAATACAACCATTTCATTATTCATAAATATATGAGTAATTATTAATATTCAAATGAAAAATAAATTCCATCTTAATTAATATATGAATTACCAAAAAAAAAAAATATATATAAAAAACATTACTTTCTTTTACTTTTTCCTTTTTGGCATCATCATCATGTAGTAAAAAATAGAAAAAAAAATTTTTTTATCAATAATAGAACATTGAATTTTCAATAACAATTAAGTCGTATAAATTAATTTTAATAACATGATTCAGTCAGCCTTTTAGTGCAAATATTATTCAACATCTGTTGTTAATTTATTGATCATTTATTTTTATTTCTTGCATACTTGTTTTTTTATTTATTTAAATAATAATAAAAAAAAATGATATGTGTGTATTAAGATTAAATGAGCCACACTTGACTCTTTTATTCTTTATATTTTCATAATAATTAATTCATGACTTATTGCCTTTAACATTGAATAATAATAATTAATATGTTCAAAAAAAAAAACAATGACAATCTCTTTTATTTCTTTGTCAAATTGTCAGTGGACTATGAAAAAACAATTTACTGAGTATCAAATAATGCAAGTATAGGCATTTAATTAGCCAAATAATAATTAATAATTAATAATAATAATAACGATACTTATATTAATTTTAAAACTACAAAATTTCGAGCAGACAGTTCTTTTTCATTTTTTTTCTTTGTCAATTTTTAAATGGTATGTATTGTTAATAATAATCCTATGTTTGTCATGAATAATAAATTGAGTGGTTTATTATTATACACACATTAATGCCTAGTGATATGCCAATGAAAAAAAGGCAAGCTAATAGCATTATTTTTTTATTTATTTTGCTATTCATAGTCAATATAAATCGCAGATTAATTGGGTCCTTTGGTTTTTTTCTTTATATTTTACTATTTATAATGGTTATTAATTTTATTTCTTTTAAATTTTGTTAAATATATAGTACCAGTTTTGAATTTACATGTGAAATTTATTTGCAAAAAAAAAAAAATATATATTTATATAATTTTATTAGAAAAAATTATTTTGAATATTTTTATTTATTGTATAAATTTTTAGTCTTGTTTAGTGGTTACTAGCAATTAATTTTTTTTTTTTTTTTAATATAATTGACATCAGTCGATGGACTGAATGTAATTTCTAACTCAAATATTATTATCATTCATTTTTTTTTCACAAAATCATTGAAATTCTTTTCTTTTTTTTTTTTGAACGAATAGAAATTTCATGTAAAATTTTAGTACAAAGCAAAAAATAAAAGTTGGTTGATATTATTTAAGCTTATTTTTTCATTTTGTTATATAAAAAAAAAAAAAAATGATTAGTCCATTTGAAAAAAATTAATTTACCTTTAAAGTATTTGAATCTTTTTAAAGTTATTATTTTTTCAAAGCATTGGCGCATGCTTGGCGAATAATAATTATCAGCAATTTGATATATTATTTGAGTTATTTAATTTTTAAGAGCTGCATGTTATTATTTACCGTATTCAAGGTTGATAATACACCGACTACTCGAAAGACATTAAATTTGCTGGTAATGGTTTTTTTTCAGTCACTCCACGTACCATTCCTCGCATCTCTTTTACCCACTGTTCAGCAAAATCACTTGATATAGCTCGAAATTTGTAGATATTTCCTACACAAAAAAAAAATTCATAAAACATTAAATTATAATATTATACTTATTAAATATTAATTCATACCTTTATTAGGATCAGTGAGTAAAAATGAATCTTTATGAAACATACTATCAGCTGATTCAACAATCCATCCAAGTATTGATACCATTTTATGTGGCTCACGTTTAAAATCAGATCTATCACAACTGAAAATAAAAGAAAATCCCCTAAAGATAATTTTTATTAATTAGATTATTTGTATTTATTTAAATATATTTCATAGATTAAAAGCTGCATCACTTATTGAAAAGAAAAAAAATATCTAGCTAAATAGATTGAGCATTTAAAAAAAATCATTAGCCATATTTTTTATAATAAAATTGCATATAAATAATTAATATTAAAATTTAAGGAAAATAAAATTTACCCTTTAAAACATTTTGGTGAGAAAAAAACAATTGACGAGGCCCAAAGTTGTATCCAATATTTTTGCCATGTTGTAACTGCTGGTTTTCTTCCATCACGTAAAATAACTTTTCTTTTTAATAGCCCTTGCATTGAACAACGTGGTTCCAACACTCCATCAATATCACATGGTAGTATAGGAAGTGTGCTAAAAATAATATAAATATATTAAATTCCATTTTTCCAATTGAAAATTAAACAAAGACTATTTTATTTAATTTTTTTTTTGTTTACCTTGTTCGTGAAAGAAGACTGCAATCATCATTTATTGCATCAGTAGGTGTACAAGGTGAATTTTGATCTAAATCAACAGTTGGCAATACCACATGTGGTTCTTCAAGAACAGAATCATCCAAAAGATGTCTAACAGTCATTTGTCCAGTCTCTAAATTAGCACCATTTGATTTTCCAAATATACTGAAAATTATATCAATCAATTTTTCATTAATACAAATTAAATATTTATGTATGATTCTAATTATTATTTGTTTATCAATAAGTAATAAATATTTTACAATTACATGAATATGTTTTACTGACTTGTTGATAAATTCATGCATATTTTAATGACACAAGCATCGAATTTTGCATTACTTCTTGCAGTGTCATCTGATTATAATCGATGATGTGTTTAGACATTAAATCTTATCTATTTGCAAGCATGATTTATCAATAATTCTACATATAATTTAAAAATAAAAAATAATAAATAATAATATATCTTATGGAAATTAATTTTTATCATAATAATAATAACAACAAATTTTCGTGAAAACCCATGCCGATGATTTACATCACTTTATCTTGGTACACGTTTTTTTTTCGTCCAAAAAAAATTAAAATTAAACATTTAAATTAAATAACAAAGTTGCCTGAAATTTGATAAAGACATTTGATAGAAACACTGTGATAATTTGGTAAATAATTTTTAATAATCATGCAGAACTTATTCACGATGCCTAAAATTCAAGGTGCATAAATAATAAATGTAAACATGTATATAAATTTAAACAATGAAGCAAAAAAAAAAAAAAAATAGTAGTCTCGTTTAGACGATCCAACTTGTTACATTGGATAAGTCTTCATATATTTTATTTCAATTTAAAAATTGTCAGTGTGTTAATTTCGAATGACTGATAATATTTTAAAATTGAAAAAATCGAAACGTCTCAACAAGATTCTATTTGTAGATTGAAATAATATAATAATAAATAATATAAATTATAAAAAAAAGCCAATCAACGATGTCAAATATTCGGATATATATTATTTTTATAATATATTTATTTTTTGTTAAAAAATTTTTTTATAATCCGTATTAAATCCCTGAATCGAGATACCGTGACTCACCCAGATGCTCCAAAGCTAGTCCCATATCGGCATCCTTGTTTATGGAAGTTGCGTGGAAGGCTCGCACTGCGAAGCCTGATCACAGGGTTTTTTTTGATTTGACATTTATATACACAAGTATTTTTAAAATAGCAAAAAAATAGTGTAAAATAACAGTGGCAAAATTAACAATAAGCAAACACTGTCTGCATTATATTGTTATTATTATTATTATCAATATTAATTGTTTAATTGTTATTATGATTAATAATAAACAAATATAATTAATATAAATTATTATAAGAAAATTTTATGAATTAATATTTGAGCATTAATGTATGTTATTTTAATTTAAAAAACAAATTATATATATTTACTTACTTTGTGCCAAGACTTCGACATTTACGATGACCAGGAACAAATTTATTTGCTGCTGATGCAGCATGAAGACGCAATGAACCAGCACAACCACGAGCTGGTGATAGTGATAATGCAGCCACGCCCGTTGCCACATCACCCACTGATTCTTTGCTACTACTTGATGATGCAACTGGTGAATTTGGCTCTAATTTCATTGATAATCTTTAAAATAAAAAAAATTACAATTAATACAAATTTAATTGTTGATATTTATATTATTTAACTCACTTGAAATGATCATCTTCAAGAAATTTTTGTAACTCTTCAATATAACGCACAGAATTTAAATATTTTTGTACATCTGCTAGTACAGTAATTGTTGAATATTCACTTGCTTGAAATACAGTAACACGAGTTAAAACAGTATTCATTTTAATTGCTCTTTGATGATTGTCATTGTTTTTAGATGGTGGATGTGCCATGTCAATGTAAACAAGATCAGTAAGAAATAGACCAAGATAAGGAATGCATGGTAATTTAAGTGTTGACATATGTTCTCTAAGATTCATCCAGTTATTTTTATCACTAAATACCTCAGCTAATTTATCAAATGATGCTTTATCTTTCTTTGTTAAATATGACCATGTTTTTGTTAATCTATAATTAAATAAAATATTATATTTAATGTTATGATTAATGTATATATAAGTTATCATGCTGTGAGTCATTCACCTATATATTGGCGCACTTTGAAGGCCGGATATGATGGCAAACAGAGAATGCATATTATTCAAGTCATATAATTTTTTAGCAACACGTATAAAATGCGCAATAACTTCACATCGTTGTTTTGGTGATGAGAAATTTAAAATTTCTTGTACTGTCCAAAAACTTACCTAAAAAAAAAAAAACAATTAATACCAATTGTTTTGAAAAATATTTAATAATTTAATATAAAAAATAGCTGTGTATAAAAATTTATTAGAAAGGTCGTTTAAGTATGACCCAGTATACCGACACTTTCACTCGCATATTTTTTTTTCAATTGAAAATTCTTGAAATAAATGTAAAATAATAATATAATAGATGAAAATTATATAGGTATATTTAAAAAAAAATAATAACAGCCATCAATAGATGATGAATTTAAACTCACATGATTAAATCGCCTGGTGAAATCAACAACATTTGGTGCAACAAGTAATTTATTTTTTTTATTCCACGAACAACTGGATAATTCTTCAGGTTTAATTGCTTTAAAAACAACAAGATCTAATAGTGTCAATTGTGTTGCAAGATCATCTGATGAAATTCCAGTTGCCACCAAGGGTCCAGTACCTTCCAGATTTGTATTACATCTTCCTGGTAGTGAATTTGATTTACTCGAAACAGAATTTCTACGAAAAAAAAAAAAACGTTTTCATATAAATTTTTAAAAGTATTTTAATGTTTATTTAAAAAATATTTACAATAAACAAACAATTAGTAGAGAATAACAAACAATTAATATTTACTTCACATAATGAAAAATTATTTAGAAAAAAAAAAAGGACAAATAGAAAAGAAAAAAACAAAGATAATTAAAAAAAATGCCCAGGCATTAATACAAGCATAATTACCCATAATTATCGTAACTTGTGTTTACACTTGACGGTGTAAGTTCAGAGTATTTTCTGTGTGGCCTATATTTATCACGATGTTCTTTGCGTTCTTTGTAATTTTTATCTCCTTGGTTCATCTCACCAGGCAGTAAGGGACCACTCGGTGAGTTTGTATCATTGACAAATGATTTACCTCGACATTCCAATGTACCAAACTTTAAAAATATAAAATAAAAAAAAACAAATCCAACAACCAACAATAAACAATTAATAACAAACAAATTATTTTGTGTTAATTTATAAACAAACAAAAAAATATAAACAAAAAAACAATTGTATATTTTATCTTAAGCTCAAACATAAATTTAAAACAAAAAAAAAACAAAAATAAATGAATTTAAAGATGTTCAATTATTTTTTATATATTGTTAAGGTATTTTTTTTATAATAATTAATAAACAATTGAATAATTTTTACCTTTGATATTTTGTAGGGTGATATAGATTCACCAGGAAAATCTCTCGATATTGCTGTGTAATACATCTCAGCCAAAAAACGAAACCTCTTAAAAGTTTCATTACATTTTCGAAAAAAAAAAAAAGAAAAAAAAAAATATAATTAAATTAATCAATCACCTTGTTTTTCAATATCGTAAAACAATCTGTAAAATAGAAAAAAAATTATATATAAATTAAGTAAGACAATTATTATATCATGAAGAAAAAAAACAGGTTGCAAATAATAAAAACAAACATTCGAAAACAATGCGTATTACGATTGCGTAATTTGCAAGAAAAAAAAAAACATAAATAAATAATGATTCAAGTATCATTTTAAAACTTCCACACATTTAGAATAATGCTTATGAAACAAAAATATCTACTCCATTGACCTTGAAAATTAGCTTTAAAAAATAAAATAAAAAAATTAAATTAAACACGTCTAAAACGCACAAGTCTTTCAATTTCTCAGTTAATCTAAAAATAAGTATTAAAAAATAAAAAAAAAATAAAATTAGGTTTTTAATTCAACAGTTGGACAGTCATTAATGCTTAATTGAATTAATTTAATATCGTATTCGTAAATTTATAATTAATGTTAAAATTAAAAAGAGATTTTTTTTCGATTTTTGCAATTTTTTTTTCTTTCTTTCAAAAAATTTTATCAACGTCTAGGTCAGGGTGGAGATAAAACCCAGTGACTAAAATCATTCATTAGAAATTGCTATTATTTATCATCCAGTTTCCATCAAGTTGTTATCAATGAGTAACAATAATTATTTTTATTTCTTCAAATGATTCATGAACTATGTTATTGCGTGAGATGAAATTCATTGAAACTTTTGCACGAATTTTTTTTTTTATTGTTTAAATAACGTCATCTAAATCCCGGCACACATACATACATAATTATAATATGTACATCAAGAAGTCATCAAGTGTTTTCTGTGAACAACAACAAATAAATAAATAAAATAAAATCAAAATGATAATTCAAAGTTTTAGACAAAACACAAAAAATTTACTTCAATTTTTTGACTCCAATTTTATGTAACAACACTAATTACTAAATTATTCTAATAATTAAAAAATTTATTAACAGGTGTTGGATTTGAGGCAATTTGAGGAGGGCCTAATAGACAGCTGGACTTATGAAAAAAAATCCTCCCTTTTATCACAACACACAAAATATCAATATTCACAAGTTCACTTAAAATTTGACATTTAACAAATACACTGTTGATTTAATTATTATTTTATATATTCACTTACATGTTTATTATTGTTATTTATTTTTACACATTTGTGCAGTTATTATCATCAAGACACATAAATTAAAATGCACTTGAACCAGTTATGAAAATCTGAAACTGTGTGATATGTTTGGGCTCGGAGCTCTTAGCAATAAATTTTTTTTTTCTTTTATTATTATTTTTTTCTCTCCCCATTTTTTTTATTTTTTTTTATTTATTTACGATTTTACTCCATCCTGTGTGATCTTGTGGAATTAATTGACGCCATTTTTTTATAGCTGGTATGTTAGTTTTTTACATTAGCAACGATAAATATTTTTAAAAAAAAAAAAAATAGAATCTATTTTATTTATTTGAAAAAAAAAAAAAAAAAAATTAGAATCTACTTTATTTATTTAAAAAAAAAAAATAATATTTTTTGAAATTTCAATTAGTTTAAAATAATTTTACATTTTTTTTTTTTTTTTGTATATTTAATGAATCATTAATAAACATTTATTAATAATGATAAATATTTATAAAAAATATATTTTCTAATGTTTATTAATACACATGAAAATATAGCACATTTAACATTAATTAAAATTATTTATAAACAAATTAACAACGTAAATTTATGACGCAATAAAATATAATATTATAGGTCACATATTTTAGCAATGTTTAGATGATCATAAGACTCTAATGATCTTACACTCTGTTTTAACTGTTAAACACATTAGAAATTATTTCTAACATGTTTTCTTAATTGTTTTAATATTATTAGCAATGAAAAAAACTTCCTAATCTTCCTAATTTTCATTAATTTAAAAGCCAAAAAATAATGTTTATATATTTTTTTCATCATGTTGATGATAATTTAGTGTAAATTTAAAATTCATTTATTGTTATTTTATTTTGTTTTAATAATTAAAAAAATAAGCTTATATTAAAACAATAAAAATATGTAGGTATCAATTGTATTATTGTTTTTTCAACATGATGATAGTGACACAAAAGTTTTCTCGAGGTCTTTTTTATTCAGGAAACAATTTATCATTTAGACATACAGAGTTGAATCACATGTCTCACTTGTGACAATTCATACACTATACAAATGTATAAATTATTTAAACACTCAACTTATCATGAAAAGTTTTGCGTATGTTCTTTTCATCTTCATTTTTTGATTCTCAAAATATTTACATTGACATTATTTATTTATTTATTTTCATTCAAACTTTTAATAACTTTCAAAGTTTAATTGTTTTTTTATAGTATTTTATCCCTCGATTTCTCTAATTCCACAAAATCCCATAATTAAAATATAAAAAAAAAAGCTAAACAATTTCAAATATTCCATCATCAAATATATAGTCTGTTTAAAGTGCAATTGAAATTTTTTCTTGCAATTAAATTTTATACAGTGAAAAGGAAATACCACAAACAATTTATTTAATTAATAAAATATATTTAATTTAATTGTCTTATTTAGTTTTTATATATTTAATAAATTATGCTGTGATTTCCCGGGGCCCATTCGACCTTCCAACTCTTATTTGGTCTTCCCGGCCCTATTTTGCTTCACATAAATCGGATGCATTTAAGCCAACAATTTGTCAATTATTCTATTGTCAATGTTACTCATCAGGCGTCATGTTAATCCTTCCAAATCGACTCTTAAAAACTATTTCAAATTTTTTCTTTTCAACGTTAAAATAAATAAATAAACAATTGATTATTGTGCACAAAAATTCATATGAACTATATAGTTCATTTAATTTATCTAAAAATTTATTGCAATCTATTTATTTATTTTTTTTTGTAGAGAAAATATAACTCTAGTAGTCTAGGGCACTCAAGCATAGATGTGAATTAAGAGGGGGAGACTAAAGACAATTTTGTCCCGGCAAACTACACACCAGTCACAAGAGTCCACAGGAGTACATTGTCAGTCGTGAGCGCGATTTCGTCGCGCCACGCACATTACAAATTAAAATCATCTAAATCGTAAATATTTATTAAATTAACTTAATAATAATACGAAAAATATTATTCAATTAATTGTAAAATAAATATATTAATAATCAATTTGAAAATTTAATAAAAGCTTTCTTTTTCTTTTTCAAATTATCCGAATTTTCTTTGAATTTTTTTTGTTTTTTATTATTATAATAAATTAATAATAATAGTTTTTCTTTTCTGATAATATTTTCATTAGATTGTGCTGATAAAGTGACTAAATTTAACCAGATAATTTCATTTTTTAATTGCAAAATTAATAATCATAAAAATTATCAAAGTAATAAATTTTAAAATAATAATTTCGAATACATTTTTTTGTGCGGTTTTTATTTTAATTTAAATAATCTGTGTTTGATTAGCCTCGAGTGAGATAAATTAAGAAAAAAAGAGACAAATAGCTCTTGGATTTGCATGACATTGTGAGTATAATTATATTTATTTATATTTTAAAAATTAACAATTAATCTTGATGGAAAAATATAATCACACTATTATGTTTATTATGCGTTTTTTATATTTTTTTTTTTAATTATTAAAATTTGCACATGAGAGATGTAAAATGACTAGTCATTAATCATTCCATCAGTGATTTAACACTGTAATTAATTTGCAAATTGCTTGGATAAAAACTCATCTCATAATCAACCACAAACTCTATTAATTAGCAAATAAAAAATATCAAAATAAAAATGTTTTTATTTGAAAAAAAAAAAAAAATCAAATAAACTTAACTGGATAATTTATAACAAGCTAAAATAAATTTTTAAATACAGAAAAATAATTTAACGATATATACTTTTATGTTGATTACGTGAAAAATGCAAAAATAATTTTTATATTTTTTTAAAAATCACGTGCTTAAAAACTAGTCACACGACTTTTATTTTATTGATCGACTTTTATATAAATTTACATACAAAAAAAAAAAAAAATTACATAATTATATGCAGTAATATATAAAGAATTAGAAAAACTAAACTCGTGACTCTGACTCACCTTTTTTTTCAATAAAACTTAAATTTAAATTCAAACCAAGTTTTTATTTTTTGAAAAAATATAAAAAAAAAAAATTTTCCACCTGTCGACAACGAAATTGTTTACCTGATAAATATAAAAATAGAATAAAGTAAATTCAACGAATTAGTGTATATAAAAATCAAATAAAAAAAAAAATAAAATGTGCATGTTAAAAATTGATTGTCGCGTGCTTACGAAGGCATTGTCCTCGATGACATGATGATTCTGGTCACGTATAATTCTGTTGGTTAATTTTTAATCTAAAAACTTGCTAGTAATAAAATAAATAAATAAATAATAATAAAAATATTATTTAATATTCACATCACGTTTATATATCTAACTAGTGACTCTGTTAGTTTCAATTTACACGGTCAACTTCCGCTGTACAAACTTCCCCGACTTTGCAACTTTCTATACACATCAAACACTCGTATTACGATGAAGCTCTTGATCTTACTGTCTTATTTATTTTTTTATCGACACAACGACATATAACTTATTCAAATATAAAACGTGCTAAAAAAGATCTCCCCAAAGGATATATAAATAAATTATTTTTATTTAATCCTATTTTTGCTTTTTTTTTTTCAACATAAAATCAAGTTTTTTTAATTCCATAACCAGAACACACATTTTGCTCGATATATTGATTAATTTTTTTCCTGCAGTTACTGTATATACCTTTAGAATATTGCCATAAATATTATTTTTCACATTTACTAAAATAGAAAAAAAATAGAAAAAAAATTTCCATCAGGTGAGTAGTTAATTATTTATTTCGATTCGATTAATCTACAATTTTTTTAATACCTAAAATGGCATTTAAATACAATTATAATTCTACAATATTTATATGAATATAGTATTATTTAAAAATATAAATTTTTAATAAATTATAATTGGTATTGAGGACTCGTAAATCTCTTGCTAGAATAAATAAAAAACACATGAGCTAAAAAGTGAGTGACATAAATAAGTCAGATACCTCTTTTTTTAATAATCCATTATAAATATTTTATTATTTTGTTCAAGTTAAACTGGCAGCAGTATATGTAACTGTTGACATTTACAATCATAAATACAAATATATAAAGAAATAAAATAAAAAGACAATTGACATTGTAGACGAGAGTTGACTAAATAAAAAGAGAGCAAAATTATATACTCAATCCCTTCTAGGGGTCCATTTTCTGACGTCACATCCGGTTCATTATCTGGAGCATTTGATAGTTTTTCATTTTCTTATTTATATTTCAAAAAAAAAAATTGTTAATATATATATTTTTTATCTTGCATACCAGTAAGATAATATTTCCCTTAAAAAAACAACAAAATAATTTTTCCAATACATGATAAAGGGAATTTTTTTATCATTTTTTTTCCTTTTTTTTTTTTGTCTTATCTCTTTGAGTCTATTTATTTTATTGTTCTGTTTGATTTATTTTTTTTGTTGAATGATTGCAGTTGAGAGTTTGAAAGGCTCATAGATCAAATCAATTTACCACCTGGATAAATAGTGTCACAAGCAATTCGAAATGAAAAAAAAAATATAATATTCAATTTTATAATATCATGAGACATATTTATATATTGTGTAATCAATAAAGTAAATAGTTAAATTAGTTTAACGTTTGTGATAATTGCATTTTTAATTAACAGTTAGATGTAGATTTAATTTATTGATGTTGTCATGACGATGTGAATCTGTCTGGCAATTGATCTTGAAGGTTCAGATTTATTTTTCTCTTTTTTTTTTTTTTCATATGACCCTCACAGTAATAATTTAATTTGAAATAAAAAAAATAGTTCTATCAAATGAGTTATTAATTTTAGCAAAATTTCAAACTAATATTATTGATAATTATTATTTTAATTTTTTTTAGAAAAATTTTTAATAAAGTTTAATTAAATTTTTTAAAAACTTATCATTCAATTTCATCCTGTAATTTACTTGTTACTGAAGAAACATACACCCACATATGAAAAATATCTAGATTTATCCAGCATTTGAAATGTCGAATTATTCATGACAATTATACTTGACAAAAAGAATAAAAAAATCCACAATTTTACATTGAAAAAATAGTAATTTCCAAGAAATAAATAAATATATTTTCACCTTAAATAATATTATATTTGAAATAATTTGAAATGGATCTTTTGGGTGTAACAAAAACAAGACAAGCGATAGTAAAAGAAAACATGCAAAATGTGTTGGAGAGATAGCAAGAGAAACGTTGGCCCTGGCACCAATTTAACAATAAAAAAAATAAAAAATAGAGGAAGGGCCTGACTGAGAAAATTGACTCACATGACTAAACGTGAGTGAGCCATTAAAAAATAATATATATATTTCTTGAATACACATCCTTCAATCTTCTAATACAAAAAAAAAAAAACTACAATGAATTGTGAGCTGTAAAATATTGTCCCACCTTAGCAAATAAATAAATAAATAAATAAATAAAATAATCAAATTAAATAAAAGTTGTTTATAAAAACAATTTTTAATTTTATTAATTTATTTGTAACTGGTTTTACTCTATATTAACTCACATCAATTGAATATCAACAATATTCCAATCCATCAAGTTTCATCAGTCATCAGATAATTGTCCCATGTTTATTTCATGAGACATTGTATATCAAATGTACATGAATTCTTCTTTTCTCTTTTTTCATTCACAGTCAGTATTTTTTTTTATCTCAAAACCTTGATACTGGTAATCTCATCCCCTGATTTTATCAAGAGCCCCAGGACACTTTTGATAATTCTTTTTGTTATACTCTTCTTCTTCTTCTTCTTCTTATTTTCGTTATTTTTATGAACACACTGTGAAAATTTAAAAGTTTAAAATAATAATAACAATATAAAAAGATAAATAATCTTTTATATTATTTATATAATATACGAGGTCATGATTCTTATCAATAAACTTTATCAATATATGTTTTGTGATAAACAAACTTTCGTATATTTATTTTTTTCTATTCTATGGTTTTATTTGATTTATTATTGTTATTATATTTTTACCTGAAATTTTTTTACGGTGTTTTATGATGATTTTGTATTTATATTGATATTTTATATTAGAGGGTCTATGCAATGTTTATTTTTATTTTTTTTTTCTATTTAAAGATAGATATGAATTTTTCATTTATTTTTTTAAATAAAAATGTTTTTAGGGTTTGTGATTTGAATATATATTTTTTTATTTGTAATATTATTCATGCGACAATACTGATAGTTGTTGTTTAATGTTTTTTTATTTGATGAATGATATATAATAATTATTTCCGGTTGATTTAATATTTTATTGTTCGAATAAAAATACAATGTATACATCGTTTCGAAGAAGAAATAAATAGTATAAATTATAAATGGATATAAGTGATTTTGTATTATCATTAAAACCCATCAAAGTTTTACCAATGACCGGAAGCAAGAGGCGGATAAATCCTTATGGTATAACTTTAAACTTTTGGTGTGGTTAATGGGTGGGCGATCACCAACTTCATGAATAACAAAAAGAATATTTAAAATTCTCAATAGCAAATAACCGTAAATAATATTTAAAAATTTCTTATCTATTATGAGGATCCTTTTCTTAACTTTTGAAGAAATTATCTTTTCATTTTTTATTATCCTGGCTTGTACAATTTTATTTTTCATCTATTATTTATTTTGTTACGTATATAACAAGTTTTTTTTTTTATGTAAATATATTGTAATATAAAAAATCAACAAATAAAATTTTGAATGAGTCAAAATAAAAGCCACAAAAGATTTTTAAAAAAGACAATAATTGTTGTGTTAATTTAAAAGATCAATAATAAAAATTTAGCACACAAATACATGATGATTTTAATAGTTTAAATAATTGTTTAGAATATCATTGAATGAGTCAAGATGACAAGCAATTCATGGAGGATCTTGGTGATCCTAAGTGTCTTCAATATGTCGACAATGATTGATGCCATGACAACTGAGTCTTTGATAATAAATTCAACCAGTTCAAGTACAACAGTACCATCAACAACTCTTCGCTATACTCTCCCTGATAGATGCCTTGTTAAAACTGATGAGGGACCATGTAAACACTGGATTCATAAATGGTCATTCAACAAAACATCAGGAAAATGTATAACATTTGCTTATGGTGGTTGTTTGGGTAATGAAAATAGATTTCATTCACAACAAGAGTGTCTTCATTATTGCGTTGGTGGACCAAATAGTAAGTTGTATCTAAAAAAAAAATAAATAAAATGATATAAATTTATAATTAAATTATTTTTAATTTAAAGATACATTACCACCTTATATGGTGACAAAAGGAAGTGTTTTTGTAACAACAAGTACAACAACAACAAGTAGACCTTCAACAACAACACCAAGTACTCCATTACCAACATTTTTTCCACCTGAACCAACAAGAAAACCAGTTCCAAAACATAAACGTGGAAAAGTAAATTATAATTTAATTAATTTATTAATTTTTCTATATTATTTTATTAATTTTATTATTTATTTATTTAAGGAATTGACATTTATGGAATCTGGACATGATAAGACATTTATGTTTGCACAAAGTAATACATTTATTCAGCTAGATGGTCCTGGAATTAAAACTTTTCAGTTAAGGTAAAAATTAATTTTACGATTTAACATATATATCATTGCTATTTTAAATTATTAAAATAATTTTTTATTTAATTTCAGATTATGCAGAGAAATATCATTTCAATTTCGTACAAAATTACCACATGGTCTTTTGGTTTATCACAGCGTAAAAGATCGTCCAGAAAGTCTTGATCCTTATGCACTTTATGTTATTGTAGAAAAAGGACAGCTAAAAGTTGTTCATGTATTTGGTAAACAATCAACAAGTTTAACTGTTGGTGAAGGATTAAATCGTGATGAATGGCACAGTGTTTTAGTTCGTATTGATGTACATGGTGCTAAATTAATTGCTCGTGTTAATGACAAACAAGAAGAAACAACACTTGAGGTACTTGAACGAGTTGTTAATTATGGAGTATCAGAAGAGCTTGCATCTGTTGTTTTAATTGGAGGGCTAAGCTCAGAAGAAAAATTACACGGTGTTAAATATATTATTGAATCATTTGTTGGTTGTATAAGAGACATGGTTTTAAGTTCTGGTAAATCAGCAAGTGATTTATTACCAATTCAACCATTAATTGCAACAAAACATGAAAATGTCAAGGAAGGATGTATTGACAAGTATGTTTTTAAAATATTTATATAAATTGTTTATCAAAAAAATTAACCGAGTGATTTAAATAATTCAATTGATGATTTATTTTTCAGATGTTGGACCAGAGAAAACATGTGTTTTATTGGTAGTCAATGTGTAAATCATTACAACAGTTTGACGTGTGATTGTTTTGGTACCAGATATGAAGGAGAACGTTGTGATGTATACAGTAAGTTTTAATAGCAAATAAAATTTATTATTATCATAATACAAGCTTATTATATTAATTATTTTCAGCTGCAACTGTTTTAACACTTAGAGGCTCTTCATATGTATCATTCAGAGTATACGACTGGAAAGATCGTGTTCATTCATCAGTCAACAGAATAAGTTTAATGTTCAAGGTAAAATTTAAAAATAAAATATCATTAAAAACAAAATAATAATATTGTTTTTATTATTTAAATTAGACACGATGGGATGATTCAGTACTTTTTTATGCATCTGGAGTTATAAATGGAACTGATCATTATATTGCTGCTTCAATAATTGAAAAAAAAGTTCATGTACAACTTGATTTTGGTAATGATTCAAAAATAAAAACAATTCTTGGTAATCATGTATCATCAAATAGCTGGAATAATTTAACAATATTTCACAATGGTTCACAAGTATTTGTTGGTCTAAATGATGATGTTAAAGTATTTGAAATACCTGGTGTTAATTCATACATGATTATTGATCCAGAAATTTATATTGGTGGTGGTCCAGAATTACAAAAGAAAAAAGGACTTGTTTCTTTTAATAATTTTGCTGGTAAATATTTTATTGTTTTTAATTTTTTCTATATGAAAACAAATTAATTAATAATTGCAAATTTTTAGGTACATTAAAGTATGTTTTTTACAATGATAAATCAATTATTTATGAGCTTAAAAAATCAAATCCAATGGTACATTATATTGGTGTACTTGAGCCAGAATATTATGAAGCTGATGTTAATGTTATTCCAATAACTTATCCATTTGCTGGTAGTCATATATGGTGGCCAATTGAAAAAACTCATTCATTAATGTTAAATTTTGATTTTCAAAGTTCACAGCCAGTTGCTGTTGTTGCATCTGGTGATGTTAAAAGTGATCAGGGTATTGGCTACTGGGAGGTAAATTTTTCACAATCTATTTTTTACATTTTCGAAAATTACAATAATTTAATTTGTTGTTTTTTTTTTTTCTCAGCTAAGATTGATAAATGATGAAATTCGTTTTCAATTAATTCCAGTATTGAGTGAAAATATAACAGTCAGTGCTTTTGTTAAATTTCCACTTGATAATAAAACAAAATGGCATGCAGTTGAATTAAATTATACTCGTGGTGAATTAAATATATTAGTTGATCATCGTCATAAACAGGGTAAATTATTTGCCATGACATTTGAACTTGGTGATAGAGTTATACTTGGTGATGGTGAAAGTGATGCTGGTTTAGTTGGTTGTATGAGAGATATCAAAATAAATGATGATATTATTGAACCAAGATATATCATAAATACTGAAAGAGTTGTTGGTGAAGTTGCATTGGATAATTGTCAATTTGTTGATCCTTGTACAAGACCAAATACTTGTGAACATGGTGGTAAATGTTCAGTTAAAGAAAATAAAATTACTTGTGATTGTACAGATACTGGTTATATTGGAAAAAATTGTCATTTCAGTATGTTTTTTATTTATCTATTTTAATTTACTTAATTATTTTATATACATGCTATTTATATATTTTTAATTTATTATTTAACAACAGCACAATATAGAAAAACATGTGAAGAGCTGGCACTTCTTGGTTACACTCAAGATGATTTATATAAAATTGATATTGATGGAAATGGAAGATTTCCACCGGCACTTGTTAAATGTGAATTTCAATCAATTGAAGATGCAACTAAAACAATTGTCGAGCATAATTTACCATCACAAGTTGATGTCAGATCAATTGCTGAAGAAGATTTTTCATTTAACATAACATATCGTGAATTTACTGGTGAAATGTTACAAGAATTAATATCACATTCATTGTACTGTAGTCAATATATAAAATATGATTGTTACAAAGCACCATTAGAACTTAATAGTGCATCATGGTTTCTTGGTTCAAAAGGAACAATTATTGATTATATTGGAAATGTTAATCTTGGCTCTTGTCCATGTGGAAGTATGTTTAATTTTATATACAGCAATTATTAATTAATAATTATTATTGTAATATTAAAAGATAATATAATAATTTAATTTTAATTTTTAGAAAATCAAACATGTATTAATCCAGATTTAAGTTGTAATTGTGATGTATCAATGGGTAAATGGATATCAGATGAGGGATATTATGAAAGTCCAAATTCACTTGGTGTTACAGGAATGGTTTTTCTTCAACAAAAAGATCTTGAAGCTGATGCACAAGGTCGTATAACACTTGGACCACTTGAATGTGTTGAAACAAGTAAGTATAAATAAATTATTTATATAAATATATTTGATTGAATAGCTATTAATGTAATAATTTATTTAGATACACAAAAATATGTTGTTACATTTACAACATCACAATCATATATTGAAGTACCAGGATGGCGTAAAGGTGATATTGCATTTAGTTTTCGTACAACTGGTGAAAAAGCAATATTATTATATCAACCACCAATTAGAAATAATTATCCATCATTTATGGTTGCATTAACATCTGATTATCGTTTGACATTTAATTTTACATTAAATACAGGAACAAATCGTGAACTTGAAGTTAAAAGTCGTAGAAAATTAAATAATGGTGAATGGCAAAAAATTTGGATTGATTATAATGATTATCATGTTAGATTTATGATTAATACTGATTTTCAAATGGTTGATTTACTTGCTGAAGAAGAATTTGGTCCATTTGAAGGTTCAATGTTTATTGGTGGTGCAACTGCGTAAGTTGAATATAACTTGATTTTTTTTTCTATTAAATGTAATTTTCAATTTTTTATTTTAGTGAACATTTAAAAACATCAGAAGTTAGACAAGGTCTTATTGGTTGTTTCCGTGGTTTAGTTGTTAATGGTGAAATTTTAGATATACACAGTTATATGTCTGTTCATTTATCAGAAATAATAAAAGATTGTAAACCATCTTGTCAACCAAATAAATGTCAAAATGGTGCAAGATGTGTAGAATTATGGAGTAATTTTGAGTGTGTTTGTGAAAATCGTTGGGCACATCAAGGAACATATTGTGAAACAAGTAAAAAATCATTTAAAATTTTTGCTTTATTTTTTCAAGTACATTTTAATTGTCATTTAAAAAAATTTCAGATATCAACAGCAAAGCATTGACGTTTACACTTCCTGGTGCATTTTTGAAGAAGAATTATTTTGCAACTGGTGATGTCGAGGAGAAGCTACTACTGAAGAGCATGCTGTTGAAGAACATACTGATAAATTTGAGGACTTATGATACCCATTCATTGATTCTATATGCAAATGATCATCTAAACAACTTTGTACATCTATACATATCAAATGGAACGAGCATCGTGTATCTATTCAATGCTGGCAACGAGATTAAGAACATCACCGTCCAGTATCCAGGTGGGCAAGCGTTTTCTTCTACAAAGGAATTACTACTACTACTACTACTACTACTACTTCTACTACTAGTACCAAGACGTATTCGAAGAGACACTTGAGTGACTGACGTAAGATCTGAACCCATCAAGTGACTCGTCGTTTCGATAATTAATACAAAAATATTTTTCTTTTTGTATAATTACAGGTGTCAATACTGGTATATCAGTACAAATTGCAATTGTCAGAACAGATAATACAACAACCCTACATGTTAATAATCATAATATAACACAAGATGTTGTGCCAATATTATTGGATTCATATTCAAATAAACCATGGATTAATCCAGAAAAAGAAGTACTTGCACCACAACGTCCACCAGCACCACCAATGGATTATTTTCAAATAAATATTGGTGGTTTTGATCCAACAAATTTAATACGTATGGGAATTGAAGGACAACTTATACAAGGATATGTTGGTTGTATACGAGGTCTTATGATTGGTGAATATCTTGTTGATTTACCAAATTTAGCAAGTGAAGCTAATCATGAAGGAAGCAAGGGTGTACTACCAAATTGTCAACGTAAATGTGATGGAGTACCATGTAAAAATCAAGGAATATGTACTGAAGATTTTGGTAAACAAGAATCATCATGTAATTGTCAATTAACATCATATTTTGGTGAATATTGTACAGATGATAAAGGTGCTGATTTTAGTGGTGAAAGTGTATTACAAAGAGATTTTGTACTTGATGGTCCAGTTAAACAAATTAAAGTACAATTAGCATTTTCAACAAATGATTTAAGACAAAGAACATCAGTATTATTATTATTACAAACTGAAAATAAAAGAAGTTATTATTTATTAGTTGCTTTAACATCAGAGGGACAATTAATATTTGAAGAAGATCGTGAAGGTTCAGCATATGGTGTACGTTTAAATGATAGAAATTTTTTAAATGGTGCTAGACATAGTATTTATTATGTTAGAGATAATAATACATCGTCATTGTTGATTGATCGTGATCCAGTACAATTATTACCAATTCCTGTATTAAATGTTGGTGATGATGATAGCCATGCAGGTTTAGGTACAATACCAGGTGCTACAGAGATACAACTTGGTGGTCTTAATACGACTGATCAAAGATTTAGTGCTTACAAAGGATACACTGGTTGTCTTAGCAGTTAGTATTTATTAATTTATCAATATATAATTTGTTGAATTGATTGTTTTTATTGTTTTTTCTTCTTTTCTTTTTTTTTTTCTAGATGTTGTTGTGTCTATTAATGGAGGAGCAATGATGAAACCATTGGAGGAGTATATGTTGTTTACAAAAAAAGGCAGTGAAACAGTTAGAGCAACTATACCAGCTGGTGTTAGAAGTGCTCAGTGTGCTGTTTTCCATGCACAACCACGTGGACCAGAACCACCAAGAAATGACAGTGTTGTAAGTTGATTTAAAATATTGAAAATTAATTATTATAATACTACATTTGATTAATTAATTTAATTATTTCATCAGGGTCGTGATAGAGCATGGGTTGAAGATCCACCAGCAAGAGTACTTTATAAATCACAATACAATGATGAAACACAAGAAGAAACACATGCTGGTACTTATATATTTATTGGAGTATGTTGTGTATTTGCAATTATTATATTTTGTTGTACATGTGAACTTGTGAGAAGTTCAAGAAGTAAACGTAAACGTAGAAATACTCGTAATAATACAAATGCAAATGCTACAACACTTCAAAATACATCACCACGTTGGCAATCTGGTACATTTACTAATTCTGTTATTGGACCATCATCTGGTAAATCAGTAGGATTTAAAACAAATGTTGATGATGAAAAAAGACCAAATGGTGGCACTCATGTTAAACCACCAAAAATTCCTGAAACCAATAATGAACAAATTACTAATGATAAAAAAGTTCATATCAAAGGTAAATTTTTTAAATAAAAAAATTCAAAATAAATTATTTATTTATTTAATTTATTATTTTAAATTTAAAAAAATTTTTAATTTATTTATTTAAACAGATGATGAACCTGAAAAAAAGGAGCTCCTTGGGGTAAATAATGGAAACGCATCTAAATCTGCAAGACTGAATCCATTTGTAAAGATTTTTTTTTTCCATTTTTTTCATTTTTCATCAACTCTTCTATGCGCTTTATTTAATAATTAAAACAAAAACATAAAAATGCATGATGAATGAAATTTTTAAGTTCGCATTAAGCTTATAAAAAATCTATATATAATTTTTTTTTTATATAATAATTGAGAATGAATATAAATGTTTGAAAATTTTACAAAAAAAAATAATATAAAATTAAAAATAATAATAATTGTTTTTTTTTTTTAAATTTTAGTCAATGGAAGATTTAACTGAAGAGCCAGAACTTGAAGAACGTGAACAAGCTGATGAAGAAGAAGAAGAAGAAGAAATTGATGATGATGTTAATAATCGAGAAGCTGAAATACTTGTCAAACCATCACCGGTAAGAAATCATCATCAGCCAATTGATAGACGTGAATTACGTGTTATATCACCTTCGGGAATGCGTTTATTGGAAACAAATTTTTCTGTAACTGGTCTCAATGAAATAAGGACAAATGAATTTATAATAAATGATAATCATAATCATCATCATCATCATCATCATTATCATGATAATAACAGTGGTCGAATTAATAATAATAACAATGAATTAAAACGACCACTGAGTATGAACATTAGTGGATCTTTGATGCAACATAATCCACGTCCAGAAAGTATTCACGGTGAAATATATCCAGCAAGAATACTTGATGTACCAAAAAATTAATGATCCACATAATGATTTCAAATAATTATTATTACTATTATAACGCATAATTTTATAATCATTTATAATTAAATTAAGTATTTTAAAAATAAGAGATTCATATTTCAAATATTTTCTTGACTAAAACAATTTTATGACATTTCATTTGAAATATGAAAAAAACTCTTTATTTTATTTATGCAGTATGTTATTAAATTAGTCACAGCAATTTTTTTTTTTTTTTTAATCAATTTATTTACGCTTTATTATTAAATATATGTCATTATTTTAATTTTTTTTTATTTTTATTTACAAGCTTTATGGTGGCCTGTACTGACATCATCAGTCACATTCATTAAAATTTAATTTTTATGTTGAGCAATACTTGCAATTTTTCTGTTTTTTTTATTATTTTTTTTTTTTTTTCTGTAAATGAAATTTACAGATACAAATTGACAGGAGTCAATCTAAGACAAGTGTTGAGGAAAATGTAATACCCCTAAACTCCATAACAAAACCGGAAGAAACGCAAGGATCGTTTCAACTATAGAGGTATCATTTATTGAAAAAAAAAAACAACAAAAAAATATACCCAATAATTAATTTGACATTTAAAAAATAATTATTATTTTTTCTAAAATTATTTGGCTGCAATTATAGACTAATTTATACAAGTCAAAATCTCAAAGATAAAAGAAAAAAAAAACCATATTATTAAACTGCTTGTTTTTTTTTTGCACACAAATTTGTATTTTTTAAATTGTCATTTTTAATTATAAACAAAATAATATTTATTAAATTTAAAAATGCATGAAATGCTTTGGGCTGCGTTATTTTTTGCAGAGATAATATTTGTCAAATAAAAAAATATAAAAAAAAAAAAAAGAAAATCATTTGAATTATTTTGAAATGAGCTTTTGAATGAAATGCAATAATTTTATATTAAAATTATAGCTAATTGAAAATTGTCATTTATTTTAAATGTGTTTTTCATGGGTTTATAAGAAAAAAAAGAATTTGTTTACAGGGAAGAATGATCAATGGACGAAAACAAATTTCTAAATCTCAGGCAACTACTCCAGGTTCGTTTATTTATTTTTAATTAAAAAAAAACTGTTTTTAATTAGATAGTGTAATTAATTTATTATTTTTTTTTTAGATGAAATGAAACCAAGAATTGTTAGCATGGGACAAGTTCATCTTGGTGATGATTTACGAACTTTTGGTAATCCTTTGAGTTATCTTGGAGGTCCAAAACTACAAAAACGTAATCAAACATCAATTGAGTCAGTTCTTTCACTCGATTAAATAGAACTAAATAAAAAATATTAACAATATTAATTTTTAAAAAATTTATAATTTTACCCTAGTCAAAAATATTTGTTTTCTCTCCTTTGTTTCACCATTGATTTATTAATTAAATACAAAATTAAAAGTGTAAATTTTAACTTAAAATTAATAGTAGTATAAGGTTGAAAAAAAAACAAAAAATAATGCCTTGTGTAGTTATAAACTATAGTAATAATAATAATAATAATAAATAAAAAATTATAAAATAAATAAATTGTTAAAAATTGTTGTATAGTAAATTTCAGATTTAATTTTAGACTTTGAAATTTCGAATAATTTCGAATAACGATTGCACCTAATTTCCTAAAATTTAAATTTCTAAACATTTATCGGTAAAGTAGCTTTCTAAGTTATTTACAATAATTTACGAGTAATTTATATCACAACTTGTAAGAAAATCACCTCAATTTTTACACAGCTCTGGTTATTTAACAGCCAACTTCAACATAAAGCGTGAATTAACGTGCACAAACGTGAACGTCGTTGACATCCTCGAAGAAAAACAACATTTATTATTATTAATATTAAAATAATAATTGTTAATTTTGCCATAATATGGCACAAGCAATGATTGATCTTGTCAAAAAATCTGAGGCAACTGTCAAAGAAGAAGATAAAGATGAAAAACAAGGTAAAATCTACCTTTTGTTTTCTAAACAATAATAATATTATTCAGTCGTAGTTTCTGTTTTGATACATTTTATATTATCAAAATAAATTCATCAAAAATGAAAATTCAATTTTATTTTATATGTTTGTTGATAATTAATTTGAATTTATTATTATAGACAATTCATCAGGATTAGAATGTGCTGTTTGTCTTCAAACATGTATACATCCAGCCAAGCTTCCTTGCAGTCATATATTTTGTTATCTTTGTATAAAAGGTGTTGCAAATCAACGAAAAAATTGTCCAATGTGTCGTCAAGAAATTCCAACAGATTTTGTTGAAAAACCACAGTTGGTTGATGTTGATGAAAGCAAAATACCTGGTACTGATGAAGAGTATCATTGGTTTTATGAAGGAAGAAATGGTAATTGTATATTTAAAATAAATTCAATATAAATATTGCAATGACAATTAATTAATAATTTAAAAATACAAAGGTTGGTGGCAGTATGATTTACGAACAAGTATGGAACTTGAAACAGCTTATAAACAAGGAAAAAGAACATGTGAATTATTTATTGCTTCATTTTTATATATTGCTGATTTTGGTTCAATGTTACAACTTCGTCGTAATGATCCAACAAGACATCGTAGAATTAAACGTGATTTATCAAATGTTCCAAAAAAAGGAGTTGCTGGTCTCAGATTAAATAATACACAAGATGATGAACCAGTTACTGTACGTGGAATACCTGGTGCTGAGAGACCAACAAGTCCAGTCAGTGATACAATGGGTACTACTATTAATTTATTATAAATTATTATTTAATTTGTTATTAAAATAAGAGGATATATGTTAAAAATATATATTTTTTATGTTTTAAAATGCCAAAGGAACTGGTGATGGAACAAATACACCAGTACCACCAAGCAACACACCTCAAACACCAGCAGGACAAGCCAGTGGTGATGCAACTCCAATTGTGGGTCAAACAACTGATCATCAAGGACAGGATTCATTACATCAGGTTTTAGAACAAATGCGTTCCTTAATGCTAAGAGGACGTTTTTCAATAAATAACAATAATGATATTGAAGAAGATAGAAACGACGAAAGATTATTTTCAGATAATCACACTGCAAGTCGGTGGAGTCAGTCATCGAATCACGATACCACGTACAGTCAAGACGAGCATAACTGTTAGAACTGGTGACAAGATAAGACGTTATCATCCATATTCAAATCAGTATCACAAGAGAGATCCATCATCAGGAAAATAATCATCATCATCATCATTCTTTCTCTACAAGAAGACTTCATCTTGTATTTATTTATATTTCTTTATTTTTGATTGTAAATCATCAATTATTATTATTTTTCATTTCTTTTTTTTTTTCAACGACAAATTAACCACTTGAAATAATTAAAAATTTAATTTTGGTTTTTGTGTCAATCTATTATAAAACTTATTTTTGCAGAAAAAAAATTAATAAGATAATTAAATTCACTTTGTTAAAAACGAATTTAAAAATTAAATATATAAAATTTATATTTATTAATATGAATGTAGACTATTCTATTTTAAATATATAAATTAATCATCAATAAAATTATAAAATTAAATAAACAATTTAAATTGTCTAAATAAATTTTAAGAGAAAATTACTTTATCAACTAAAATGACAACATGGCAGAAGGGAGAGATGAGGAGAGATAATGTTTTTTTTTTTTTTTCCGTCTCATCAATTGTTTGCATGTGTGTGTGTGTGTTGTAATAAATAATTTCAGATTTGGAAAAAAAAGGGTCTCGCGAGGGCGATCATTGGATCGGCCGAAAAAAATATTTGTTAATGGATTTATAAAATTAAATTAATAAAAACCTTTAAAGAAAATACTGCCAAAAGTTAACGAAAAATTTTAATTATAAATTATCACTTAGATACAACTGTCAATTTATAAATAATGACTAGGTAAGTTAAAGTCAATCTGAACATTTGAGGTTAATTTAATATCAACGAATTATTCATCTTTTTATCCAAATAATTATGGAAAATTTTATTAATTAACATTAAACAAAATAGTAAATTATTTATAAATTAATTTATTTTTTATAATTATCAATTATCTTGAGTTTTTAAGTGATAAATTCATTACAAAAATTGTAATTATTAATGTTATATGTAACAAAAAAAAAAAATAATCCTCGTGCGCGCGCTTTTTTTTTTTTATTAAATTTGTTTGTTTATTAATTAATAATATGATTGTTTATAACAGGACTAAAATTGAATTGGGAGATGTCACACCGCACAATATTAAGCAACTCAAGTTGCTAAATCAAGTTGTATTTCCAGTTTCGTATAATGAAAAATTTTACAAGGATGTCCTTGAAGCTGGTGAACTTGCCAAGCTTGCTTACTACAATGACATTGTGGTAAGAATATTGTTTATAATTATAATTAATTTACAAATTAAAAATACCTCAAATATTTTACAGATGAAAAAAAAGAATAATTACTTTTTGTCTTTTACTTTTCATCTTGGTATTTTTTTTTTTTTTTTGACATTTGATTTTGCTTATCAGTACAAGATCATCATGTTGATGTTTGATGAAATTGTTAAATTGATACTTGATCATATCATGAAAGCCTATAAATATCTGACCTTAATATGTGAAAATTAATTTCAGGTTGGAGCTGTTTGTTGTCGTGTTGATACCTCGGAAAATTCACGAAGATTGTACATCATGACACTTGGCTGTTTGTCACCCTACAGAAGGCTTGGAATTGGCACAGTTATGGTTCAGCATGTTTTAAATTATGTCAATAAAGATGCTAATTTTGATTCAATATTTTTGTAAGTAAAATAATTTATTGTATTTTTAAATAGATAATTTTTAAATAATAAATTGCTTTTTTATTATTTTAGGCATGTTCAAGTTAACAACGAGGGTGCAATTGATTTTTATAAAAAATTTGGTTTTGAAATTGTTGCAACTAAAAATCAATATTACAAAAGAATTACACCACCTGATGCACATGTACTCCAAAAAACTTTAAATTCAAAATCAAATGATAATCATGAATTAAATTAATTTTATGACTTTCTAAATAATTATTTAAACATAAAAATCCGATTGTCTCTCTTTTTTTTTTCTCTCTTTAAATCTCTCTACATCTTTATCTCTTTCTCATATTCTCTATCGAAAATTCAATCTTGTTTTAAAATCATGTTTAAATTACTGTACAGAATGTGTTTATAATTTTTCTTTTTTTTTTTTTTTTACTTTTGATTGAATAATGGTTGTTACTTGACAATAATTTTGTCAAGTGTTGTTCAATTAAATTTTTTAGTTTAAAAAAATAAACAAACATATATCAATTAGAAATTTTTTTCCAAGAGACACAAATTTATTGAATAAATAATATAGTTAAAACAGTAAAATGATTCAATTAATTTTTTATTTTTATGCCTCAAAAAACAATTTTTATTTTTTTTTATTTAATCATCTGTCAACAGGCTGTTGTTAAAAAAAAAAAGCATATTTAATTTGTATCAATTTTTTGTAGGATTCAATAAATAATATTACAAATTGAGCTTTAAAAAAGAATTTTATAAAAATTAAAATTAATTAATTTCCGTCCTGCGGATTAAGCTTTTTTTACGTATCGAATTTATTTTCAGATCCATTGTTACATTTCGATTATTTCCTTGATTTTTTGCATACATAATTCAGCGCCTTCATGTGCTTCTTTACACCACTAAATAAATAGATAAATTTACCAAATAATTAAATAATTTAACAGACATATTTGTAGTTTAAATTAAAGAACAAAATTACCATGCATAGATGAAGAAAACCATGTGGTAAACCAGGCAATATATCAAGGCTAACATCAACACCCAGGGCTCTTAATTTTCGTGCAAACATTACGCAGTCATCTAGACAAGGATCAAAATCTGTTGTCTGAAATGAAACAATTTATTAATTTAGTAAAAGAAAAAAAAAACAATTGACACAACAATAATTATTGATCAAAATCTTACAAGTATTTTTGTAGGTGGTAAATGCCTTAGTACATCATCTGGTGTTCTATATGGACTCAACAGTGGATCACGTGGTACAGTAAATGAAAAATCATCAGATGGACTTTTAACATCAAGTAAATCAAGTTCTTTTGTTTTTTGTTCATCTTTACTAAATTTAAATCCAAAAATACCAGTACTATTATCTTCTTGCGTTTTACTACATTCACCTTGGCTCTGACTACTTGCCAAAAAACCTGGTGCTTTTGATGTAGCATTTTTATAAATATCAAAAAATTTACGAAAATATTCCTTTGTTGGTTTTTCATTAGTTGTCTCATCTTTTAAATTATCTAATGATTTATTAGAAGGAGCATCATGATCACCTAAACTTATTGAATTAAGTGTTGAATCAGATGGTAATGATGCTAATTTATTTTCTTCAGCATCATCATCATCAGCACCATTTGGACTAAGTGCCAATGCTATTAAATCACTTTCACTAACTTCAGCAAATGATTCATTATCAGATTCTTGTGATTCATCATTTTCATTGTCTTTATATTTTTTTGGATCACCAAGTGTATATGCTTTTAAACAACGTACCATAAAACCAAATGGTAAAAGTGGATCTGTTATACCAAGCATTCTTGATGGTGATGGAATAAATTCCATAAGTGTTGGTGTATAAACCATAAATATACCAAATGGTTTTTGTATTTTAAGTTCATGACATTTTGTTGCCAAAGCTAAATTTAAATTTGCACCAGCAGAATCACCTGTTAATAATTTCAAATAATTACTAATTTATAAAACAATCAAAAAGATATAAATTAATTTATAAATTACCAATAAGAATAACTCGTTTTGCATTTGTTCCAAGAAGTGAAGTTGCATGTTTATGTGCCCATGCATATGTATAAACAATTTCTTCAATTGCTCTTGGATATGGTGCTTCTGGTGCATGACTATAATCAACACTTAAAATTGGTACATCAAGACTAACAGCCCACGAACGTAAATAAATTTCATGTGATTTTGGACTGTGTGATACAAATCCACCACCATGACAATGAAACAACAATACATCTGATGGTCCATAAAGTTCACCACTAGCTTTTGCTGATCCAATCTATCAAAATTAAATTTACATATTATTATTAGTCACTTTTAAATATAAAAATTATAATTTACCATTCCAATTCTTCTCTTTGAACTGTACAATTTAACGTGAATTGGTTTTTTTCCAATATGACTTAATGGAATTGGTATATTAACATCTTCATTATTAACACCCAAAATAATAAGTTCATCTGGTGTTATTGATATAACTTGATTAATTGATAATTTTGGTGTCATCATAAGTGGTAAAAATTGTGCAAAATGTGTTTCATTTAAATACCAAAATGATTTTATAAAATAAATATCAGAATGTTGTGATATATTTAAAATTCTTCTTGCACGTGCTTCTGGATCAACAAGATATTTAACTGAATTTGCACATCTACCAATGACACTTGTTTTATTTGTATAATAAGTTTCACTAAATGTTACCATTGATACTAGTATTGTTTTTAATGCTGATTTTAATGAATCAGCATATTGAAAACCAAGACATCTACCATAAAAACAATATTGATCAAGATGCTCAGCATAACTTATTAAATCTTGTGTATTATGTTGATCAGCTGGAAATAATGATGGTTTACCATCAATTTCAGAATCACGCCATTCATGAAGTGTCTTCAAATGATGAAGAAATGTACTTAATGATGCAACTAATTGTGAACAAGCTTCAATTTCTCTTGAATAAAATAAAATTAAATTTAGATTAAATATTTTTAATAAATAATTTAATTATTAATATAAATTTTACCTCATGTAGTGTGTTTTTCTAAATAATACAGAATCTTTTTGCATGTAAACTTGACGACAAATCTCTCCAGTATGTAGTACACTTTTATCAACAAGATATAAAAAACTTCTGTAGCCATTACCAGGTGTTTTATCATCAAAATCATATTTTGATGCTATTTCAGATATTTCTTTGTACAATGGACGTAACTCATCAAGTGTATTTAATACTGATGTTAAACCAGCACATATACGTAAACTATTATCATCTTGATATGATGAAAAATAATCATTATTTGCACGTGCTATTTCACGTAGTACTCCCCATGTTGTTGGCTCCAGGTCTTCAAATGGTCTCTCAAATCCATCATCCAGAGACATGATTTACCTTATTTTTTTTTCTCTTTTTTTTTAACTACCCACTTGATGATGTTTTTTATTAAAAAACTTGCAATAATTTAATTGTTGTGTATTATTATTTCAACTTTGTTTTGTTTCATTATATTTGTTTAGTTTAATTGGAGTAATTGATAATTTATCACTTTATTTATCAGACGGATTTATTCAAGTCTTGGTAATTATTTAATTTTCTTATTAATTTTTAATTTGAAAAATATATTATTGATTTTTTTTTAAAGAGACAAGTATGTTGTTGAGGTGTTGTTATTTTTAATTTGAGTAGCAGGTTATAAACTCATCCAAGTATTTGTTGTTAATAATTTTAAATATAGACTAATTTCATTATTACTACGTTTTAATTTTTTAATTAATTGTAATTATTTCATCATTGCTTTGTTTTAATTTTATAACAATTTCGAGGATATTATGACGTGTTTGTAAAATAATTTTTGACGTTTGTAGGCCGAATTGTTTATTTTCTTCCACTTCATATTTTCTCTTGACACTTTTTTTTTTTTACTATTGCGGTGAGTTTTAAGAACAACGTGAAGAAAGCCCAAGTCGAAATGAAGTCATTATCGATTCGAAATAGATAAACAAAAAAGGGGATAGAAAAAAATAGCAATTAAAATTAAAAAAAAAAAAAAAATACATTTTTAATGTTTTACATTTTTATTTATTTTTTGTACTTATTAATAATCACGTACATTTTTAATTTTAATATGTAGATAAAGCGAAAAAACGAAAAACCAAAAACAAAATATTGTTTAAACGAAAAAAAAAAAAATTACTGAGTGGTTTTAACTAGTTATATTATTTTAAATAACAACCAGTAAATACAATATTTAAACAATCGTATTTGTTTTTTTAAAAAAATATCAAACAAGTATGAATAAAGTAAAAAAAAAGAGTAAATAAAAAAATAGCTTCTAGATTAATAGCAGAATATTGAACAATGAAGCTAACAAAGCAAAAAAATATTTTCGTAGTTAAAAAAAAAATAATAATAAAGAGTTAAATTTCATTGGCACTGTTTAAGCAAAAAAAAAAAAAAACAAAAAACAACTGTGCTTAACAGTTGATTCATTGTTTTTTGTCTTCATAATTTTAAGATATACTTGAAGATGTTCTTTGGGCTTTGAAGTTGATACAATGAAAATACTTATTAATTTTTTTATATTCCTAATTGATGGCCTAACAAACCAATGGCATAAAAACCACCGTAATCCTCATCGTCATCATCAAAATTATCTGAATCATCATCATAATAATCATCATCATCATCATCGTCATCCCAAAAATCATAATCCTCCTCCTCATCATCATCATCATCATCATCACTATCATGATATTTTGATGATCTTATTTCAATAATTAACAATGGTGATAAATTTTCAGCTTTATCATAGTCATTAATAACTGTGCGATCAACACAAAGATTTAATTTGACATTATTTTGACGTTTTTTAGTTATATTTGCTGCATTTATTATTGTTTCATTTGTTATTGATGTACCAGCTAAAGAAAGTCTGCTAAGATTACCAGCAATTTTTAATAATCTAATAATACCAGAATCATGTATTCCAAGTGAATATTCACATTCTAATGTTTTAAGCATTTTCATTCTTCCAAATGGTGCATCAGTAACATCATCAGTCATATTACTTATTAATAATATTTCTAGCTTTGGCAATTTAGCCAATTCACTGACACCTTTGTCAGATAATTTAATACAATGATTTACATTTAAATTTTCAATATTTTGACATTTTGATGATAAATTAATCAAAAATTGATCATCAGTTTCAAATACTTTTTCTAAATTTAAATATTTAAGATTAACAAGATTTGTCAATAATGCCAATCCATTTTTATGAAATTCACAACTTGCAACATTTAAATATTCAATTGTTTGTTTTTGACTCAATACTTTTGATACATTTTTTTTAAATACATAACCATTTAGTGTTAATGATTTTAAAGCTGTAAATTTCGATAATGTCTGTAAAATAAAAATGCAATAAATGATTAATACAACAATCAATTTCAAATATATAAATTATGTAAAACGAAAAAAACTTACTGCTGCTGTATTACGTGGTAGAAATTTATGTTTTGAACCAAATATTGAATCACATTGTACCATTGACATGTGAATTTTTTGTATTGTTGATGGAAGACTTGATAAACAATCACTTGATGATTCATTTTTGATATTTTTAATTTCAAATTGTTCAAGTTTATCCATGTGATTGAATGCATTAAAAAAATGACGTGGTGAACATTGTAAAAATTCAACTTGTAATGTTTGTAAATTATAACAATATTTACGTACTGATAACAAAAATGAACTGCAATATGTATTTAATTTTAATGTTGTTAAATAACGACCACATCTTTTAATGAGTTTATTAAAATATGGCTTTTGTGTTTTTTGTATTTCATCAGATGGCTTTGGAAATGTCAGAGTTTTTATGTCATGCCAAGCTTGTTGTTCACCCACATCTTTCCATCTTGTACAAACTATTTTTGCATAAATTAAAATATACATTAGATAAATTAATAAACCATTTAATTAAATTGTATTTATAAAAATTACCATCTTCAATTTCAAGCCTCTTGTCAATTGGAAGATACGTGAATATTTTTGATAAACAATCATCATCAAGTATGTCAATAATAGCATCACCAGTTATTTCTTCTTCATCAGCTTTATTTTGTAATTTTTTAAGTAAATTTTTCTTATATTTTTTTTCATTTTTATATTTAGCATTCATTCTTTTTGTTCTGTAATAACTTAAAACCAATTTTTTTCCTGAAAGTATTATTTCTTTTTTTTGACTTGCCATAACAGCTCTGTAAAAAAATTTTAATATTTAATTAATTTGTTTTTATATTTTGATATTTGTTAACTTACTTTTCAGCATCTTCAACATTGGTAAATGTGACAAAGGAAAATATTCCTGGTGAATCTTTATTTATAAACTTACAGGTAACATCTCCATAAGCTGATAAAACTTTTTTCAAATCATGTTTTGTTGCCTAAAATATAACATTTAAATAGTATGTACCTGTTTATTTTTTTATAAAATAGGTAAATTATTATTTTACTTACATTTTTTGGAATACTACAAACATGTAGTTTTTTAGTTCTTGGATCTTGTTTTTTTTTTTCTTGCTTTTTAGAAGTACTTTGTATTTCTGTCAATTAAAAAATTATAATAATATTTTTAATAAAAATAATATAATATTCTTGGTTATGTTTGTTGTTAATGCAAAATTATAATTTGATTGTTAATTAATAAATTAAATAATTAACAATTTAGTTAATTAAACTAACCTGCATTGTCCTCCATACTGGAAAATTGTTTATTCAAATCGAAATGAATAAACAAATAAATGACTGATTTATGACAATTGTTAGATTTTGTTTTTTATTTTTTCAAGCTTTTGAAGAATAGCTAGAAGAAATGAAATGATACAGTGTCTAGATGATTTTTTTTGATAAAAAAAAAAACCTTTCCAAAATTTATCTTACTCTAAGCACCGGCTTTTTTTTTTTTAATTGTTATTATATTTTTTTTTTTTGCATCCCCCTCGAATCTCGATGGACACAATTTGCAATTGCGTCTCTAAAAAATGAAAGGTGAATTTTCAATTTCCATCCACTTTTTGCGTCGAAAAAAAAAACAAAAAAAACGACAAACTAATTTAGCATTTAAAATTTTAAAAATGCTATATATTATTTAATTTATTAATCATAATAATCAAAACAATTTAATTTTAATTTATATTAATAATTTATTATCAATTCATAATTTAAAAAAAAAAAAAATACATTATACATTATTGTAAAGATGAAAAAAAAAAAAAACAAATAAATTTATTATTAATTGTATTTTACTTTTAAATTGAAAAATAATAAATTTATTAACTCTTGAAGTATACATATTATAAGAGCAATATATTTATATTTTATTTGAAAAATTAAAAATAATTATTTTTTAAAAGTTATATTTATTTGACAATTATGAAAATTAAAAATATGTTGACTTGTTGGTGTTATAGTAAAATTATTTCCATTGATAAGAGCAACACAATTTTTTAGTGGTGCTGATGATGAAGATGTTGATGAAGATGATGTTGATGTTGTTGGTGTCATTGGTGTTATTGGTGTTAACGGTGGTGGTGTTGATAGTAATAGTGGTTTTGATGTTGATGGTAGATCATTATCTTTTCTTACTTTTTTCCTTAATGGTTCTATATCTTCTTGTTTTATTATATTATTTGGACTTTGTTTATTTAAAATTACTATTTCAGAAGTTGTTTTTGTTAACTTGGGATTCATTTTTTGATTTTGTATTTGTGGAATAAAATTCATTGTTGGTTTTGGTTCTCTTGGAATGTCTTTAGTATTATTATTATTAGTATTTTTTAATGCCTGTATTTTTTTATTTTCAGCAGCTTCTTTTATAAAATCAATAACATGTTCTGTTTTCCATCCACCATGTAGTTTAAGTGTATTTATATCAACACCAGAATCAGCAAGTAATTTTGCTGATGTACGACGAAATGAACTGCCAGTATATAAATCAAGATTTGGTAAATTTAAATATTTAGCAATTTCTTTAGGCATTCTACCAAAATTATTTTTACCAATAACAATATTTATACATTTACCATTTTTTAATTTAATAAATAATCTATTTGTTTGAATATCATTTGGACGTAATAATATATATTTTTTATATATATTATAAAATTCACCTTCAACAGTAAATATTCTTTGTTTTCTATTAGCTTCTGGACGTATTGTTACAATTAATAATGAACCATCATCTTTTAAATCATCAATAGTCATGTTATATAATTCTTTACATCTACATGCACCAATAAAACCAAATATAAATGCAACTTTAACAGCTAAATAAAATTTATCAGGTGCATCATTTAAAAAATGTTCAATTTCTTTTGATGTAAATATTTTACTTCTTGTACTAAAATAACCATCTGATTTTTTTCTTAAATAACAATTTAATAATTTATAACAACCAATATCAATACCATCATTTAATTGTATTGTTTTTTTAAGCATAAAATAATGTGATTTTAGTGTTGGTGGTTTAATTTTTTTTGATAATTCATGAAAATAATTTAATAATAATTTTTCATCAAGTTCTTTGATGTTTTTTTTATTTTTCCATTCAATTAATGCATTATAAATAATGGCATATCTTTCTTTCGATCTTTCTGATAAACTTGATGTTGATGTTTTTGTATTATCAATGTCATCATCATCAGCACCTTCACCATTATAATCATCATCACCTTCACCATTATAATAATAATCTTCATCATCATCATCATCACCATCTGATTCTTCATTTGAACTAGTTACTTTTATTATATCATGTGTTGTTATCATATGTGTATCAAGAATACTCTTTTCATCAAAAAGTTCATTACAAATTGTACATGGAAATATTTCATTGGCATCAACATGCACTTGTATATGAATTTTTTGTGATAATTCAGTTTCACAATGTACCCCACAAATATGACAAACATATAAATCAGCAAAACCAGATGTATTTTGATTATTTAGTGAGACAAAATTAACGTCAAGTGGATCATCACTTTCATTGATGTCTTCAACTTTGATATCAACTGGTTCAAATTTTATTGTATTGTCTATTAAATTTTCTGTTGAATTGTTAGCTTTATTATTTTTAGCACCACGATAATCTATGTATAACAAATTGAATATGAATTAACAAATAAATCCTTTAATGTGCTTGAATATTATAAAAAATAATACATACGTTTTGGTCCTGGATTTATGTTTGAATCATTGTCCATGTTGATTGACAATTATTTTATCTAGAGTATAAAAATATTATTAATTAATTAGTAATTGACAGTTATCATGTCAACAACAATTTAAGACTCTCTTTGTATATTTGATCATGGTTAAAATAAATAATTATACAACTTACTTGAAATGATTTGTAAAATATCAATATGACTGTCGTTTTTTTTTTTTTAATTTTAATCTTTTTATGGATATTTTTATATGTTATATTTAACAACAATTTAATTAATATTTTATAAATTAAAAGTATAAAAGTATTATTTGTAATTATAACAATATACCTACTTTAGTTATTTTTATTTTTTTGGATAAAAAAAAAATGACGTTTGTGTTGAATAATACAATTACAACAACAATAACAAAAGAAAAAAAAATTATTATAGGGATATTCTTTCACGGCGGATTCCCACCACCACAATTTTTTATATATACGTGTGGCTGTTTAAAGTAGTGCACATATTATACCAACATATAAAAAGTTGTGGAGATGAAAATCCACCAGGAAAAAACCCGGCATGAAAGAATATCCCTACTTCCTAAGCAAAAAATCAAAGTTGTTTGAAACTACAATAGTACAAAATATAATAATTATAGCTGAACATGAACTAAATATGATTCCAACTACCAGTACAAATTTTAGAATGCCTGAAACAAAAATTATTTAAAAGTTTGCTGCATTGAAAATTCAATTGCTAGTCAACAAATCAGAGGAACAAGGGTAATTGGAATTTTATAATGACATTAATATATATTTTAACAATTGAAATTATAAGAAAACCACTTACCACTTGTACTACAATTCTACTTTGACATGATGCATCACATTTGACATTAACTGTAAATATAAATTTTTTTGATATTACTTTTATTAGTAGTTAATTGATGCTATGGTAAAAAAAATTTCTCCGCTTTTCTCCGAAGTTTTTCTGATTTTCTCCGATTTTTGTCCGTATTTTCTGCAGATTTATAAAATCGGAGAAAATCGGAGAAATCATTTTTGCCAGGGTGGATATTTTGTAATATTTTTTATGGTCATTTCTCATGGTTAAATCTCAATGGTTGGTGATTAATTATACCAAACATGATAAACTTCATCGCGATATAAATACAAATAATAAAATATTATTGGTATGTTATTGAATTATATTATAAAATACTTGAAAAATAGACGATGTCTAGTCTACTTTTTTTCATACGCAATATATTTTTTTTCAACAAATTTATTTATTTATTCTTATTTAGTCAAAAAAAAAAAAAATTGAACATAATATACTCAAAGAATTGTTTTTTCGAAACAAAGCTAAATATTGCTTGGAAAGATACACAGTACATTCAACAATATTTATTCAATTTTTTAAATAGAAAATTTACTTTTCCTTTAAAATTTTATTATCGTACTTATTGGACTACCATTAAACTTCTAACGAGTCATTAGAAATTAAGTAAATTTTCCATTAAAAAAATTGAATAAATATTGTTCAATGTACTGTGCATTTTCATCAGTAACAAGTGTGTCTGACAAAATAATCAAACATCCAATTTACTGTTTTTTTATTTTAAATATATTTAGTTATTTTTTTTTTTTATAAAAAAAAAATAGATGCCTAATGACCGATGTTTTTGTCGATAACATAAAAATTTCTATTTTTAATAATATCAAAACCAACGTGAGTCATTCCAACTTAACACAATGGATTCATTCTTATCGTAAAAAATAAAAAAATAAAATATCCACGTGTTAGTCAGTAGTCAGTCAGTCAGTGTGAATATCATATTAATATTGTGTATAAATTTTTCCTCTTAAAATTAATTTATATAAATAAAAGTATTTTCCATTTAATCGTAATAATGTTTCTTCCGTTGATATTATTTTTATTATTTATTGCAAAAATAAACTGCAATGATGCAACAAACACCATCACATCCAACGAGGTATAATTTATATATTTATTTATGACAGAGAAATAGACAGCAACAATTATTAATTAAAAAAAAATAACTAAATCATCAATTACGTAATAAAAAATAAATTAACATTATTTAATCTTTCAGATAAATACAGCAATAATCACCTGTTACAATGCAACAAGTAGTTTTTTGAATAACAACAATGTATGTCAATATTATCATGAAAATTTATTCTCAAAATATTATCCATTATTTAATAAAAATAACAATACAATAAGATTATCAGAGGATTTAGAAAAAAACTTTACACTAATTGAAAAAAATATTTCTAAATATGAAATGGATGATACTTATTTTAGTCACTCATTAAAAATTCTAAATAAAACAAATGATTTTTATATATATCATAATCGCTCAATTAATTTACACAATTTTGAGTTAAATAATTATGAATATTGTATTGTTAATTTGAATGAAAAAAATTATGATAAATTTGGTATTTTGTCATGTACAAATGAGGCTAAAAAATTATTAATTAATGAAAATATGCACACGACAATGATGAATAATTTTTATAACAGATTGATATTTACAATTATTGTTATTTTACATATTTTTGTATATTTATATTCAATGTTTTTGATACCTGGAGGACATGTTCTATTCAACATCATTAGAATGTATAATGTTATATTTTGTATATTAATATTGACATGGATAACTTATTACAACACATATTTAACAAGTTTAGCAATAATAAATCATTACTTAGTATTGTTATGTTTTTTCGTAATTAATGCTGGATTTTTTGAGGCATACTGGACTTCTCAAGACGCTGTGTTATTTGTTGCTGATGATGAAACAATCGATTGGAATCGAAAACGTTTTTTTTATTATAAAATTTATGCATTTGGAAGTTCATTTATTATTGTTGGTTTATCATTAATAATGACGTATATATTTAATTTTGATTTATTCAAATCGAAATATCGAATTGAAGAATGCTGGTTTATGAGTAAGTTTATAATTATTCAAATTAATTTGTAATGAATTTTATTTTTAATTGCTTTTTTTATTTTTTTTTCAGATACAAATGCTAAATATTATTATTTGTTTTATCCTATTGTGTTCACAATGGTGATTAATGTTTATTCATTTATGTCAACTGCTACAAGATGGTTAATATGTACAAATCATGAAGAAGAGAATATTTTAATTAATCATAAAAATTGGTTTAAAATTTATTTAATATTATATTCATTTGTTGTTATTGATTTGGTGATCTTATCAAATCAATCAACATTTTGTTAAATTAATTTATCTAATTTTAACATGAAAATATTTATCAATTCGACATTGACTATTTAAATTTTATTGTTAATTTATTTTTTGTTACAAGTAGCGAAATTTATAATTTATTTTTCTTTCAATGTCGATAATTAATTTTGTTTACAAAAATATATGACAAATAATTCTATGAAATAATAAGAAATACGAAAATTTATATTTAATATTAATTAATTTAATTGTAACAATCTGTAATGGATAATATAAATTTATCCATAATGAAATAAAAAATACAACAAATTACGATATCAATTTAATTTAATACATCTTTGAATTATTTTCTCAATTAATTTTCATCAATATTACCTGTAATAATAATTACTGTAAATTAATAACTAGTTATTTATATTTTTTTTTTTTATATTACTACCTGTTACTATAGTAAGTACCTCACGTAAGTTGGTGCAACAATAATATTTATAATATTTATGTAGCATATATTTGTTAACATTTTTTTATTTTTTTTCTTACTATAATTAACAACAATATTTTTTATATCTCACTGAAAAATCCAATTAATATTTTCAAATATTTTATTTTCACTAGTAACCCTTTTTGTTTTTTTTTTTGCGGTCCAGAAATTGGCAACATTCTAGGGAATTTTAGATTGTTAGGATAGATTGGGAATACTTTAGAGTTTAGAGTTTAGATTCAAAGTTGATTCACGTGCTTTTAGACACTTGCTGTACTTGCTATTCCCAGTTTATAAATAAGTTTTCGATAGAATAATCCTTCTAAATAAACAATTTGCTAATTAAAAATTAACAATTCAATTGTGCTAGTTCAAAAATCAAAGGAACAAGGGTAATTGTAATTTTCCAATTACATTCATATATATATTTTAACAATTAACGTTACAAAAAAACCACGTGTACGACAGTTTTACTTTGTTATGATACATTACATTTAACATTGATTAACTAAATATAGATTTTTTCGACATTACTTTTATTGGCAATTAATAAATTTATAATTGATGAATATTTTTTAATATTTTTTGTAGTCATTTCGATTGATATCTTAGGGTTATCACAATTCCACCACGTGGTCAGGGTGATTTTTTTAGAAAGAACCTGTTTGCTTTTAGTAAAATTATAATTTTCGGGGGTTTAGAGTAAACTTCAGGTGGTTTTAACAAAATTTAAGCAGTAAACAATTCTATTTTTCAGTCACTGTTTGATTAGGCTTCTTGACCTTTTATAATATAGTATATTGTTTTTTATTTTTATAGTATTCAACCATGAACTCGAGAGCCATTAAAAGACGTCGGCTTATGGATGCATTTTCCGACAAACAAAAGCTTCTTGATGATGTTGATGAGAAAAGGGATGCCATCAACACTCTAGATTACGATTCCTTAGCACAAATATTTATGAACCTGCCCATATCTGAAAGAATAATGATAGAAGAAGGTAATCATTAAAACAAATTTTAAACTTTCTTGATAGTAATGTTTTTATTCATATAATTATTTTAATTTTATATATATATATTTTTTTACTCCAGTTTGTCCCAAATGGAAAGAGGCTTGTCAACTAGCTTGGCATGACATTAAACAATACAAATGTGGTGTATCAATTGGTCGTGCTTATAACAACCGTTTATTATCACAACCATATGTTGAAAAAATATTATTCCAATGTGGTGTTTATTTGAGAGAATTGATTCTTTCTGAAGTTTGCAATTCAAGCATCATGCCAATTGTTAGTTATCACTGCAAAAATTTAACAAAACTTGAATTTGTATTTGATGAGACGTTAAAAATTGATGATACCAGTGACTACACTCAAGCTTTTACACAGTTGGAAAAATTAGAATACATTAAAATACAAATAACTACGATAAAAAATGAGTACAGTACTAATTTTCCAATTGAAATAATCAATTATCTTCCGGAGGAAATGAAAGAAATTCATTTATTTTTCAACACTTGGTCGCAGGAAAAACAACCTTTATTTATTGTAAGTATACCAGTTGTTTGTCACTATAATTATTAGTAACAAAAAATTTAATTAGATAAAATTATTTTTAAATTACTTTTTTTTAATTTTCAGAACTTGGAAAAATTCAAACATCTTCACAGTTTAACAATACGTTTTTGCAATCTAGACAATATTATTCAAGGAATATCAAAAAAATCAACACTTGTTTATCTTGACATTAGAAAATCTTGGGTCCAGGAAGAATCGTTGGTGTTTGATGAGCTTGTTAATTTACAACATATCGATTTACCTGCAGCTAGTCCTTACACTATGAACAAAAACACTCCAACAATACTTACCAGTATTTTTAACACATGCAAAAACTTAAAATACCTTGAGATGCCTCGTAATTTTGATAACCAAGAACCTGAAATTTCATTTGTAAACTCGATGAATCTCGTAAATTTAGTTCATCTCAGTACTTGTTGGAAAATTTCTAAAGACTTTGCCACTAAAATGCTGAAGTATTGCAAACAATTAAAACACTTGACAATTAAATGTGCAACTGCAGATGCAATAGAAAAATTAACAAATTTAGAAAGTCTTGAGTGTTTAAAATTTCATACGGGTAATAAAATCAGCAAGGAAACAATAATTGCAATTTCAAATAATTGTAAAAAACTTAAACATTTAGAAATTCCTAATTTTCAATTAGTACTGCAATCTGTTGATGATGATCCTCATACTGTTTCACGTGTTCTTGATGACTTATCAAACTTGGAACATCTTGAATATTTAAATTTTGCAGATTGCGAATTACTTCAAGGTAGTACTGTCATTGCTATTGCTGATAAATGTAAATACCTAAAATATTTAAATGTCAGGGGACATAACAATCTCACTAAATTATCTTATGATGCTTTGACAAAATTAGAAAATTTACAAGAATTAACAGTAGGCTGTAGTCTTGCTGTTACAAATGATTTTGTTAAAAAATTAAAAGGATTAAAAGTTTTTAATTGTGATCGTTGCTTGAGACTAACTGATGATGGTATCATTCAATTAATAAAAAATTGTCCAGATCTTGAACGACTTAGTCTCTTTCACGTCATGAGTATAACACTCAATACTATTATTGCTGCTGATTTAGAAACAAAAAATCGTAATAATGGTATTGTTTTGTGTATACGGATCTCTGATGCAGAGCTTTATGAAGCTGCTGGGCGTATAATTACATCTCAATGGTTGATGACTGATTACAGTGATGATCCTTCATCTATAATAGTGACATGTCCTTAGTTATTAAATTGTAATTATAAATTAATTGTAAAATAATATTCTTGTAAATATAATAAATATACTTTATGTATTATTAAATTTTTATGTATTTAAATTTATTTTCATTAGTTTATAATGTTTATTTGTTTATCTCAACTGCAAGAAAATGTTTAACATGCCCTGGTGGAAATACTTCTCCATCTTTTTTCGATCTTTCTCCACTTTTCTCCGCCTCTGGTCCAACTTCTTTCCCTTTTTCCGAAAAAGACCCATGGTTGGGAATATGACGGAGTATAATTACAAATCATGAAGGAGAAAATATTTTAATTAATCATAAAACTTGGTTTAAAATTTATTTAATATCTTTTGTTATTTTTTATTTGTTGATATCTTATCAAATCAATCAACATTTTGTTAATTTAATTTATCTAATTTTGACATGAAAATAATTATCAATTTAAGATTAATAATTTAAGTTGAAATTTATAGTTTATTTTTTTTGTTGTTGAATTTTTTAATTGAAAATATAATCACCAACAAGTAAAGAAAATTTATAATTTATTTTTTTTTTTCCAATGTCAATAATTAATTTTGTTTACAAAACTATATGACAAATAATTCTATAAAATAATAACATGAACGAAAATTTATAATTAATATTAATTGATTGAATTGTAACAACTGTGTCAAATTGATTTGATACATTTTTTAATTTTTTTTTAAATTAATTTCCATCAATATTACCTGTAATAATTATCGTAAATAATCAACTAGTTATTTATATTTCTTTATATTACTACCTCACAAGAGTTGGTATAACAATAATATTTATAATATTTTTATAAAAAAATATACTTATTTAAATCGTAACAATATTTATACTCCTGTAATTTTTTCGTTTGATTGACTCGATTTAATATTTAAATAAAAAACAAAATGATACTTCATATTACTAAAAAAAAAATAAATAACTACTCGTTTTAATCAAACAATCAATGTACCAAAATAAAAAAAGAATAAATAAGCTATATTTAAATTCGAATTAATTTTTAATCTTTATAGCAAATCAATAAATTTCCATGTTTTAAAAAAATAGTACGTCTATTATTCTTCATTTGGAATACCACCATCACCAATTTCAGGTACTAAATTATTGTCATGAGTGTAATAATCAACCTCTTGAATTGTCAACCAAGGAGGTATTTGTTGTTGTTGTACATGAGAACTTGTCATTGAAGATGAGCTTAGTATAATTTTTAACCCAACATCACTTTTACGATAATTACCAAGTGTTACAACATCATTCATAATTATACCAGTTATACCAGTATGAATAACAACCAATCTTCTTAAACCTGGTGCATTCCTCAACAGCCCCATGATATTATTGTTGTTAACATTAACACAACAAATACATTCTAGAACTTTTAATTTCTTCATTCTAGCAAATGATGAACCATTCAATTGGTTTCTAATAGTATTTATCATCAAAAATTCAAGATTTCTTAAATTTGCAATTTCATCAAGACCTCTGGTGCTCAATTTAATATGACAATCATTTAAATTTAAGTACTTTAACTTTGGACAATTGCTTGAAACATTTGTAAACATTGAATCATCAATAAATCCTTTTGACTTATGAAGATCAAGATGTTCAAGGTTTTCTAAATTTGTCAATAAATTTGATGGAATATTTAAACGACTAAATGATAAATCCAGATGAACCAAATTTTTTTTACCATTAATTGATTCAATAACTGGTAACATTAAATTAAGACCAATTAGTGTTAGTGATGTTACATCTTTAATTTTATCAATTGCCTAAGAATAAAAAAAAGAATATATTACAATTAAATTTGAATAATTTATAGGCTTGATTGATAAATACTTACACGTACATCATTAGCACGCCGATTATGTAAATTATTATGAAGCTGTGTTGGATCCTTGAACATGTAAACATTTTTAATTGTTTTTGGAAGAGTTGAAATACATCCAAGTGACATGTAATTATCACTATGCATAGTAAAAGTATCAAGTTGTTTCATCTTTGTAAATCCACGACTAAAATTTTTATCATTCCACTCGGTAAATTTCAGTTTTAATGTCTTTAAATTATAACAATTGTCACGAATTGGAATCATGAATGATGATGATGTTGTTATACGCTCAAAGTCCATGACAATTTCAAAATAGTCAATCTGTTGTTTCATTTTATTTCATTCCATGAGAATGTCTTGATGTCACTCCAAGATGTTGCACTGATGTCCATCCATCGAGTACATACTGAAAATTATAATAAAAAATAAATATTGTTTATTTAACAATATTAAAGATGATTACATATTTTTTTTTTAGTTGAATACCTTCATCTAGTATGAGTCTTTCATCAACATTTAAATATGAAAATATTTTTTTCATACAATCTTCATTGAGTCTATGAATCAATGTATCATCATTTAAATAATTATTTAACTTTCTTCTTTTTCGTTTGTGAGTCAAGTCAAATGACACTTTTAAAATTTCATCATTAAGAATAATTTTATTCTTATTGGCTGCACCAATTGCTCTATAATAAATCATAATTTTTATTTGTCATATTTAGAAAATTTAGTTAACAAATCAATGTGATTCTTGGTGTTGTTACCTGATGGCATCTTCAACTTGATCAAACTCAACAACAGCAAAAGTACCAGATGTTTTTTTATTTAAAAATTTACACTCAACAGAACCATAGCTAGAAAAAATCTTTTGCAAATATGACCTTGAAACCTGCAATGAATTATCAACATTATTTATCATAAAAATAATATAAACATTTCATTTTACTTACTCGTCCAACAATATTTTCAACAAGCAACGATTCATTGACACTATCATGTGAATATTCAATTTTTCTTTTAGCAGAAACTTGATCAATTTCCATGATAGTAATGACAACAACAATCTACAATTAATTTGTACAATTGCTGTGTTTATAATGGCTCTCAAACTGCCAACACAAGCCAAAAAAAATAAACTGTTTTTTTTTTATATTTTCACTGGTTGTCTAGGTTTTTGAGTGAAAATATTTTAATTAATTTTATAATAAAAAATTATAAAACTATTATAAACACGTTATCAATACATTGTCATATTTATTTTATATAATTTTATTTATAAAACAGCTTATCATGATGAAAAAATTGTCAACTGCAAAAAAAACAAAAAGTTCAATCCGTTAGCTCCCCTTTTTTTTAATTCCAAGAATTCACTTTTTTTTTTTTTTTTATAATATTTATGTTTTGATATTTGATTTTAGATTCACAATTTAACCAATCAACACATGATTTATCATTATTATTTTATTTCTCATGGATCAACCAACAGCCGGTGCGAATTTTTTTTTGCACAATTGCGTTAAGGTCAGGTTAGTAATCAGAGATAGAAAAAAATCATATCTCTTCTCTCTCCATCTCCAGGAGCGTAATATTTATACATTAAAAAACAACAACAACAACAGTAAAATAAGAATAAAAAACAAGACATTTGGTAAAATATATTACAACATAAATATTATTATAAATAAAGTGTGACCTGATTAAATTGCTCCACCATTTTTCTTTGTTTTATATAAAAAAAAATATAATAATAATAGTAAACAAATATAAAGTGTCAATTATTATTAAAAAATAAAATCAATATAGGATTAAATGTTTAACAAGTTGTTATTATTATTAATAATATTTTTAATAATTAAAATAATGTCATGTGACAATATTAATATTACAGAAAACACTGAAATGTATGAAAGTTTATTCAAGAGTCCCTTAAAACGTATATTCGTTTATGGTACCCTCAAACGTGGTGAACCAAATTATGGTATATTAATTAATCGTGATAATGGACATGCTAAATTCAAACCCAAAACTAAAAAATATCCCTCTGGTTAAAAACCAAATACACATTGGTTCTCTTTACCAGATACAGGACACGTAGGTATTTCATCGAATTTATTTTTTTTATTATCAATATAATTTATCTATTAATTAATTAATTAATTAATATATTTATAGCAAGTACTGGGTGAAGTTTATGATGTTGATTCTAAGATGCTGGAGAAGTTGGATGAGCTTGAGGAACATCCAAAGTTTTATTTAAGAACAGAGGAAAATATTATGATGACGAAAAATGAATCTGATGTTAATTTTGAACAGGTAGTTTTAAAATTTAGTTGATGTTTAATTATGTTAGTAAATAATGGAAGAATAAGGTGTAATTAATTTTTGGGTGATTGTTAATTTAGGTAGCATGTGTGACGAAAGCGTGGATTTACTTTTTACCAAAGTTTAAATCTGAACTTTTAAATTTAACATATTTAACATCATACAGCAATGATGGTGATCATGGATTGAAATACGCTGAAAGGTATGCTCGAGATAAATTTTACAATCATCGAAATGACGTTCAAGAATGCATAAAGTACGATTATTAAAAATATCATTTTTAAATTACAATATAAATACTAGATTTCGATTTTCTTTTCTAAATATATTTTTTTTTCTTTTGCAGTGATAAAGAGTCTTCACGTCCAGAGGATGTAATGTAATTTAATTAATTTTTAAATAAAAGAATTTCATGTAAATACCATTGTGAAATTTTAACTTAAAAAATAACCAAATAATTATTAAAATAAATAAATTTATCATTAAATGAAAGAAGAATTACTTTTCTTTTTTAAACACAATATTATTTTTATTAAAACTTTTTCTTTTTTTTTTTTTTTCATTTATGCTTGCACCAAAATAAATTAAAATATTCAACTAATTCAATCTTATCGCATAATTTTTTTATCATTTTAAATATCGAAACAATTATATAATTTTTCATTTTATTAGACAAAAAAAAAAGACAAAGTATTAACATATTATTTACGAAATTAAAAAACAATTTTTTTCACGTAAAAAATACACAAATGACATAAAAATGTAAAAAAAAAACATTTTCAATACAATTATTATTATTTCTTGTTTATATTTATATAAAAAAAAAAAAAACATTAAAAATTATCCAAGTGTCCTATGGAGTTTTTAAAAAACTTGTATAAAAAAAAACATGAATTTTAAAAGCTCGAGTATCCTGAGTGATTTGAAGAAAAAAAAAAAATGATTATTCTCAGTAAATAGAAAAAAAATATATTACACATGACAAGATTTAAATAAAAAAGAGGCATTCATTCAATCGCTTTTCTAATTAGCACACTATATTATTTTTCATGATTTTACTATGAATATTTCTGTGATAGTAACACCATAGAAAATGATTTATTTCTATTGTAGTAACACCACAGAAAATGATTTATTTCTAACGATAATTTTCGAATAATCCATTGGTCTTTTTTCTTTGATAATTTGTATTTTCTTTCCTCAATAAACACTAGCAGTAAATTAATTGATGAGCTGTCTCGAAGCCCAGCCTCACAGAGACACTTGAATTTCATTTCAATTAATTTTTTTTTTTAATTATTTTTTATTCTTTCATTCCCTACAAATACATAATTTACCTAGTTTTTTTTTTTTAATTATTTTATTTATTATTATTTAGTTTTATTTTTCGGCGTTGTGCATACAGATTGACAACAATGACTCGGAAATGTTTTTTTTTTTTTTTCTTTTTAAAAAATGTTTTTTCTTTTTTTTAATTATTTGAAACTTATTATTATTAATCAAATCATCGAGTCAATTTTCATAATAATCACCTAATATATTATATATCTAAAAAAAAAGTCGCTTCTCATTAGCAAATTGCGTTATAACTTAATTTTATTCAATTTTTTTTTGTTTCATTTTAAATCTTGTTAATTTAGTTTTGCTTTTTCTTCTTCTATTATGTTAATTGTTAATTTAGTTTTTCTTTTTTTCTTTTGGATGAACAAGATAATTGTTAATTAACAATTTTTCTAAATTATGGAAAACACAAAAAAAAAAAAAAAAATAATATATATATAATTATTATGCCTATTTGATTGATGATTGGGCTACGAAATGGTGCGAAGCAATGATGTTGTAATGATAAATTTTTTGTCATTTAATTTATGATAATTTCAGCTTTGATCTTGCGATAATGCACCAAATTTATTGTCAAGTGATAATTTTGGAGCTTGTGATTGTGATTCTTGTAGACTGTATGCTTTACTGGAGCCTCGATTACGTACTTCTTCAAATGTTCCTTCATCACGTTTTCTAAAAATTAAACCAACCAATCAATAACACACCAAAGACAATAAAAATATTGTTGTTAACAATAAAAAAAAAAAATAAAATGATAATTACTTTCTGCCCCATGTATTTACTGGTTCAGCACTTGGCTGCTTAGCACTTAATGTTGGAAAATATTCTTCACTACGTATATCTGGTGCAACATTTTTCATTCTTGATCTACCTGTTGACATTGCTGGTTGATTTCTTAAACCTGGTGGTTTATATGCAGTTGGACCAGTTGTTTTAGTAACACTTGTTTTTTCTTGTACAATTGGTGCATTTGTTTCACTTGTTGTTTCTTTTTGTTCATCATTTTTTTTCCATGCACTTGCTGATGAACCACCTTCACCATATTCATTTTCATCACTGTCATTACCAGTTCCTTTATCATTATCATTAGTACTACCATCAGCATTAACATCAATTTTCATTTGACCAATTTTCAAACCAGTATGATCAGTTTTACCTTTCTCTTCAAATTCTCTCCATTCATCTTCTTCCTGAAATTCATAAAATCATTATTAAAAAGTGTTTTAATTTCATCAAAATCAGCTGTAATCATTTTTCATCTATTTAAACTATTGTCCTCTTTTTGTACAACATCTGGAATATTTCTAAAATAAAACAAAGTAACTGGTGATTAATTAAAAAATCATAATTAATATTATTATTGTCTGTGTATGTGTGATACAAAATAGAAAGCAATTGATACTGTTAATTATGTAACCAGCTGTTTCAACAATGTTTATATTTAAAAATAAATATCATTATTATATTGATACTATTATCAATTTAACATATGGAAAATTAATTATTTTTTCATAACAATAATTGGATATATTTCTAGTCATTGAAAAATAAAAATAAAAAAAAAAATAAAAATATGATTGTGACGTTTTTACAGTAAGAATATATCGAACATGGCAGCGTCCGTTCGTCATAGCCTAAAATCACACCTTGTGTTTGTCTCAATAACCGAAATAAAAAAAGAAATAAAATCATCTGACAAATAAATAACTTAAAAATGACAAATTAAATAATATAACAAAAAAATTAAGTAATAGAATAAGAATAAATAAATTGATTTTAGAATAAAAAAATTACCTCAATTTGTGGATTTTCACTTCCTTCATCTTCAGGATTATTAGTTGATTTTTCTTTTAATTTTGGTTTTTCAATAACCAGCTTTCCCGTTTCTACTAATTTCTTAGCAACCTCCTCGGTGGTTGTAAACTTTTTACCTTTTGGCTTTTTCTTATCTTTTTTAGCAAAAAAATCATCTAAATCAGCCATATTTAGTGTTTATCTTGTTGTATTATCAATTTTAATAATTTATATTGATGATATTTATAATGATAATTAATTTTCAATGATTGTAATAAGAATTTATAAAAAATTTAATAAATTTATCTCTTGGTTTGTGAAAGAGACACACACACGAGACAGTGCCGATGATGGCCGCGCCTGATATCCAACCACATGGCTTTTTTTAACCGGAAGTCGTTACCGGGTATATTGTCATTAATATCAAAGGTCTTTAATTATTTATAATTATTTATAATTAATTATTCATTTATTATTTTTCATAAATTCAATATTAATATTAGCTTGAACAATTATTTTTGTGTCATTTTATTTACTTTTTTTTTTGTTTTTTATTGTTCACCTACAGATAGCGGCTTGACACTTTTCTTGATCAGTCGGTAGTGTAGATAATGTCGATAATGTAGATATAAAATTCGAAATTGTTCGAAATTAGAATTTTTTAAAAATACAATTAACTATTTGTCTCTTTTTTTTTTAAGAAGAACCAGGCGGGGTCAAGTAAAAAAATTTGTCAACAATTAAAAATTGATTTGTCAAAGATAGATTTTTTTCTTGATTTTCTGGTGTTATATCTTTTTGAATTTGAGAAATAGAACGATTGGAAAATTAGTATAATGATAATTGATGACAACTTCGAAAACTTGACTCTTTTTTTGGAAAAAAAACTATGTGCTTTTTTTTTTTTTTTGTGATTTTTAGAGCTATTTTTTTCGTCCACAGTTACAGTTAAATGTTAGTTAAAAAAGATAATCACTTGTTCGCAAAATGAGAGTTAACTATTTGCCAACCGTTAAAACCTTAGTTAATTAACTGATAGTTAAATTTTTTTAACTACTAGTCAACTATAACTGTGGACAAAAAAAGCAGCCTTATGGTTTACAAAACGAACAGCTCAATTTGCTTAGAATACTGCTTATGTAAAGAATTTATCCGAAGACTAAAGAATAGTGAAAGAGCGTTAGAATAATGAGTAATTACATTACATTATGAATTCTCTTTTTCTTGTAAATGTAACAATTTCACATTGGTTCTTCCCCTATTAAAAATATTGTTATAATGCTTGACCTAAAAAAAATTATAAAATAATAATGTTATCAATATTAATTTTTAGTATGCAAAAACGAAAGTGCTGTCAAGTCTTCTTTTGAAAAACATGAATTTCATCCACAGAAAGAAAATAAAATTCAATCTAAAGATAAAGATTTATTGAATTACGACCTGGTGGAAATATTTCTCCGTCTTTTTTCCATCTTTCTCCGCTTTTTGTCCAACTAATTATTTCTCCAACTTTTCTCCAACTCAATTTGTACATTTAAAAAAGTTAAAAATGACTCTGTTAATTGATGAGGTTCATCTTGACAATGACTATTGATGACTGTAGTTTTGAACAATATAATTTTAATTGTGAAAAATAAATAATTAGTTGAAGCGAAAATTCTTTGTAATAAATAAATTTAAAGAAAATATATTTTTGTTTTTTTTTTTTTATTGGAGATTAATGGAGTGTCAAAAGAAGAACTTGGTGTATGAAATTATGTCATTTTGGGAGAAATTATATTGCGGACAGGAAGCATAAAAATAGCTATATGGGGTACTCCTATAAAATTTAAAATAAAAATAATAAAATCAAGTACTTTATTCACGTCGGCATGCAAAACTTGGCGTTGCTTCCTGTTTGTCATTTCCGGTTATTTTTTGGTTTTAATTATTTATTTATTTTTTTTTAACTAATCGAGGAATTTTATTATTTAAATTTTAATTACGCTATATAAAAATAATTGTCAATATAATTTACTTTATTACCACAAATAATTTTTACATGAAAAATTAAAAATTTACATTTTTTAAAAATTTTTTTATCAAAAAAAAATTTAACCCAGATGTGTTTAATAAATAACATTTATTTTTTTATAGAAAAATATTCTTTTTTTCATTTTAATTTAAATTTAACATTTTTAAAAAAAAGAAAACCATAAAAATATTTTTCGAAATATTTCGAAACATTATTTTTTTGCACTTGATTTTTTTTTTTTTATTCTTTTAATTAATCAATTAATTAATGATAAAAATTGATGAAAAATATCAAGTATTTCTTTATAATTCCATCAAGAATATTAAAAAAAAAAAATTTTAACAAAAAGGTGGGTGGCTTCGTCTTGGGTCGTTTAATTTTGGAAGTCCATAGCACCCGGGAATAGACACCGCTCCCTCGTCACTATGTTAAACATCAAAATTTCACTGATTTTAATCCTCATCCCCTTACCCTCACCCACATCAACAACTCAATAAATTTAATTTTTTTATTTTTTTCTTTCAATATATAAATTATAAATTTTTCAACTATAAATCTTCAAGACAATAATGCCACGAATAAATTAAAAAAATACAAAAAACGTATTTAAATTTTTTTCTTGAAAAAAAAAAATACACATTAATTTAAAAAATAAAAATAATAAGTTGTATTTAATATATTTTAATCATCCAGAATATTTAATTAACCCGGTTTTCATGTGTTTTTTAATAAAAACATCTTTCATGTTAAATTTTTATGTTTTAATACCTGGAAATAATGCACTTTAACGAAATTTTACTCATATAATTGTGATATGCTTGTCTAAAGATCATTAAAAGACCAGTTATATATATGTGTATACGTTGATTATATATATTTAACTGAATATTGTGCTTTAAATAGAAAATAAAATAAACAAGACATCAAAAGATTTGATAATTTATTATTAAACAATTATTAGCACAAGCTATATTTTTATTTTTTATATATCAAATTAAAATTGAATATGTATTTTTTTAAATTTATGAGACACTTTTGTGATTCAAAACCTAAATCGGAATAATATTTATTTGAGACGATACAAGTATTGCTGGATAAATGCCAAAATATCATATTTTTTTAAAGAATTTTTAATAAAATTGAATATAAAAAAAACAAATACTATATTTTCAGTAGCTAAAAGAAAAAAATTTTATTTAAAAAATATACAAAAACAATTACGTAAATTTCGAAAAAAATTATAATCAATTTTTGAGATAATTTTGTAAGTTTAAAATATATATATATTTAAAAAAAAATAAAAATATATCTTTATTTATCTGTAAGAATACACAGGGAAAAATTGTGGTATTTTTATTTTCATCCGGAAACGGAAAAGTAGTTGGGGAGTGACTATTAATATGATATTTCAATGAATCGAAATAAATCGGCGGGGGTTAAACGCAACGCCACATTTAAATAAAAAAAGAAAGTACAAAAAAAAAAAAAATACATATATGCCTGTGTATAAATAAATAAAAATAAAAAAGAAAAAATTTAAAATTAGAAAAAAAAATAATAAGGAAAAACATAAATAGGAAAAAGATAAAAAAAAAAAAATAAGTACGCATGCGTGGTAGATGAAAGCTCTTGTTCATCTTGAAAATAAAGCTTGACAACGCCTTAGTGAATGAAAGCTTGATCCACAGTCAGTTACCAGACACAAGCACTTCCACTTGAATAATTTTATTTATCAATTTTATTATTATTTCATCATGGATAATTATAATCCGATAAATTACAAATTGTGAGCTCAAAAAATTTTTTACAATAAACTAAAATAACAAACTAATATATCGCTATTATTTAAAACAAAAAAAAATATAAAAAATAACAAATATTAATTAACATTTAACGATAATTTAAATTATATTATTTAAATATTAATTTTATTATTATTTTTATTGTTATTATTAATATATAAAATTAATTTTGATAAATTAAATTTTGATTTTCTTCATGTTGAATTTAATTTAAAAAAAAATTTTTTAACCGTATTAAAATAATGAATTTTGAAAATAATATTATTGTAAGGGTTAGTAAAAATAAGTATAATTTTAAATAGACAAAATAAAGATTTTCTTTAGAGGTGTCTAAATGTAAAAGTGGCGCCATATAATTAATATAATATTTTGACAGTCACAGTTACAGATAATTACTCTTTTCAAGTCAAAAAAGACCACCGTGACTTTTGCCAATGTATACAAGTCTTATTCATCTATTTTACTTTTATTATTTTATTTTTTTTCAAGTAAATATACACGTACCATGTATACATAAACATATAAAATTTGAAATGTAATTTCGTTGAGAGACATGAAAACTTTAGATGTCACAAAAGTCACAGAATGAAGAAAATCTTTCAACAATATTATGCGGCTATATGCAAATAATTGTTTGATGATGCATTTAATTTTTTAAATAGCTATTTGTCTATTCAAATTTCTGAGCCAATTAAAACAAACAATTATATATTCATGAAAAATAGAAACAAAAATTTACAGCTTGTAGATTTATTTTGTATAAACAATCATTTAAATTCAGTCATGATATAAACTAACAGCAACATTGTGTATTTTATAAAAAAATTAATTTTTTTATTTTTAAATATTATTGATGAATTTAATAATTAAATTTAGCAATGTTAAATTATTTTTTTAAACATTAGAAATCGAATGAAATGAATCGAAATTATTTTTAGAAATCAATCGAAATTAATTCGAAAAATCAATCGAAATTAATTTTAGAAATCAATTGAAATTAATATTTCATAAATTTATTATTAAAATAAAATTATAAATATTTATTTATTTATAATTTGATTGACAATTGAAAATTTTAATATAAAATTATTGTTGAAGTGATAATGAGAATCTTTCACTCTGAGTATAATTGTAATTGGCACTGACTTCTCAAAATTTACATATGAAAGATGATGATGATGATGATTATATAAGGTAAGATCTATTAATAGAAAATACTTGCTGGATCTTAGCCATATTAATATATGCTCGTGTGCTTATCATTTACATGAAAAAATAATTTCAATTGTTCATAATTAATATCAGCCTAAATATCAAATAATTTATTCAACCAATATCAAGCTTATCATTTATCTCATGCCATTTAAAAATATATTATATACATTTTTTTAAAGGATAATATATCAATAATAAAATAAAAAATAAAAAATGAAATTTATAAATATTATAAAGGCGTATGATTTTTTTGACGCACCAAGAAAGTTAAAAAAAAAAAATTAACAAATTTTCTATTTTTAGCTATAAATATTGACTCTACCATAAAATTCGCATCGGAAGTTCTAAACTTTCACCAAATTTCATAAACATGCTCTATAATTCCACCGAGTTGGTAAGTTAAAAATAAATAATTGTATAAATAAATTAAAACGTTTGATTTTAAATTTAAAATAAAAAAAAAAAAGCATGAAAAATAATAAATAAAAGATTTTGTTTTTTTTTTTTTTAAATTCTGTGTAATTAATGTGTTGAGCATTGGATTAGAGAGAATAAATGTAAATGATTAATTGGCTTTACAGAATCGTCGATTAATTGAGTTTCATGGTGTACAAAAAATAATACATGGTGTACAATAAATGTGAACAACTCGGGTGGTCGCCAAATTTGTGACTTTGTGCTTAATTTTATTTGTCAAATTTATTTCTTCTTATATACGAATATAGATTTTTTTTAAAAATAGTTATTTGTCAAATGGACTTATTAAAAAGTGGCTTTTTTAAATTTAATTAAATTATAAATATTATTTTTTTTTTAACAACAATTGAGGATTGTCTGAGGACATGTCTTTTTCCGCTTTGTTGACGCTGGATTTGAGTTTGCCAGCAAAGAGGAACAGGCCGATCCTCTGCAATACCATCCAGCTAAAATGATTTGTTTTAAAATCATCAGAAAAAAATTAGTTATAATATATAGATTAAAGAAAAAAAAATAACAACAAACTGCTATAATTATTTTTCAGAAAACAAATTGTCAAATTAATTGTAAAATCATCAAAATAATTTTTTTTTTTCACAATCTTCTAAAAATATTATTCATAAAAATTATTAAACAAAAATATATAATCTCCAGCAATTAATAGAAAAACTTATCTTAAATTTTAAAACAAATAAATAAACAATTTAACTCCAAGAAATAAAAATTGAAAAAATTTCTAAAATAAAAAATTTTAAAACACAGTAAAATCTATTAAATTAAAAGAGTTGAAAAAAATAAAATAAAATTCCTCAAAAAATACAGTATTAAGAGAATGAAGATTAATAGAAAAAAGTAAATCTAACAATTATTAAACGACATTATTATAAATAATCAATTTTTAAGAAAAAAAATATAAAAATATTTGGAATATAATATTTTTCATAAAAAATTTATATATATAAAATTAAATTTAGTATATATATGAAAAAATGTAACATATATTTATGTTAAAATAAAATAAAAATACAATATGATACTGTTGAAAGAAGGTACATGGAATTTATATACGAACAGTTGAACCTATCGTCAGAAAAGCCATGTCAAGATATTTCCGTCACCGCATCATGTATATTTTTTAACCCTCGCAACAAGACACACATCAACAAAATTTTTCATACAAATCTTGGAGTATAACACGTACACAAAAAATAAAAAAAAAATCATGCAAATAATAATAATAAATAAATAATAATGATATTATAAAAAAAAAAAAAAAAAATATGTGACTTGAAAAATAATGTCTATCTACATTTCTATAAATTTTTTCGAATCATCATAACTCGTGGTGTTTAAATTTATACAACGAAAACATGATAAATTTTTTTTGAAAAAAATAGTATAAAGAAAAATAAAAATAATTTAAATGACTATTATTTAATTTAACTAGAAAATAATACTAAAATAAATTTATATAAATCAAAATAAATTCACGAACCATTTAATAATAACATTAAAATAAATCATCAAAATTTTAAGAGTTCAACTTGTGTTTATATTTATTTGTAACATGGAAATTTCATTTCAAGTAGTTTATGTACAAATAAAAATATATAAGTATATTTTAGTTGTACAAGTAAATTATTTGCATAATTTTAAATGTCAAAATGAAAAACTTTTGTTAATAATAATTATACTGTATTTTTTTTTTTTTTTTTTAAATATTATTATAAAAGTAATCACTGATGTAAAATATTTAATTAGATATTGCATCATTGTACTTGTTTTGAACAATGAATAAACAATAAAAAATAATTTAAATTATTTTTTAATTAATATATTCAAGTGTTTATTTTACAGTTTTTATTTTATTTTTGTTTGAAAAATTAATAATTAAAAAGTAAACCATCAGAATATTTTAACCAAGGTTGTTAAAATTTTTTAAACTTTAAGTAATAAATCATTACTAATGATGTATTCAAGAACTTGAAGATCGTCCAACTTTGTACATAGATATAATAAAAACATCATGAGAAGTTTTTCGAATACTTTTTTATTTCATTCAAGTGTAAAATGAAGTGTGAAGTTGTGAGTATAAACTTTAGCAGTATGATGTAATTATCATGATAATATTTAATGAAGCAACATAATTATGAATATTTTATATAACCTTGTACAGTATGCTTGCCAAAAAATACTCAAAAACTTAAGCTGTAAACTTCATTAAAAAATAAATAAAAAAGCTCAAACAAAAACACACAAATAATGCTTTGTAAAACTGTGAATAAAATAGAAACATAAAATATGCATGCTTAAATTTATGTTGTTTTTTAATTTTTCCTTTTTTTTTTTTTTTATTAGTGAATGTGCGTACATTTTTACGACTTAGAAATAAAATTTCATTTTGCATCTAAAATTAATATCCAGTTGCATTTTAATTTATTAAAAATAAATTTTGAAAAACAAATTAGTTTATTTATTTATTTAAAAATATTATTATTGTAAATAAAATTAAAAATATACTTTTCAATGGTGAAATTAATTATATGAAATTTAAATTTTACCTCCAAATATTTTAGATGGAAACAACAAAAATGGCAGCCAATAATAATCCCATATGGTTTTGACATTCTAACCTGTCTTATAATAATGTACACAAACAAAAGACAAAATTACTGTTATCATAACATTTGTGTTGTTAAATTTTTCATAAAAAATAAATTATAAAATTATTATTTTTATGATTAATTATAATTATAATAATTATTATTTAAATATTGTTAACGTAGAAAAATGTTAGCAATAACTGCTGCTGCACTTCTTCTTGACGAATGTGAAGAACATGAACGTTATCTTGAAAAGGAACATCAGAAAAATGAATTAAGATTGAGAAATTCTCCTCATGCAGAAGAGTCATCACCACAAAGTTATCCTGATGTTGATAACACTGAGAATTTATTTGAAAGACGAGAAGAATTTCAAGACAATCTACGTGATATAGTTGTCAATGGAAAATCGTTCAATAATTTACATACAATTTATTCTACACTAATAAATCAGTAAGTATTTAAATAAATAAAATAACAATAATTTACATATTTTTAATTGTTATCTAATGTATATTTTTTTTTCGATTAAGATACCCAGATATTGAATTGACGTATCCATTTGAAAGAGCTGTTGAATTAATGAAAAATTGGGAACATGGAGAATTTCTTGAAGTACCATTGTCTTTGAAAGAGTACACTAGAATATTATTATCTGAAACATGGAAAAATGTATTGACTAAATGGAATGAAGTTGAAATGAGTGTTCATACTGTTGAAAGTTTCGATGGAAATTGTATAACTGTATTTGCTGATCATTCATATTTACAATTATTTATTGATTCGACTGATTTTAAGCTTGATGTTTGTCCACTTGATGATACTAATGTACCAAAAGTTGAAAAATTAATGAACATTTCAGTATTAGTTTCTAACGAGGTAAATTACATTAATATTTACTTAATTTTATTAGTTTTTTTTTTAATGATTGTAATATAAATTCCAAGTATTTTTAACAGTGGTGGCCAATTGCTTGGGTATTGATTGAAAAATCAACAGTTGAAACATACACAGCAGTGTTTCATGTATTAAATTCAGTACATGGTGTTATGAATAAACCAGATAAAATAGTACTTTCTTATTTTGAAACACAACTTGGAGATTCTATAAATTTGTATTTTCCATCATCAACAGTTATTTGTACAATGGTAAGTTGATAATATAAAGATATATTACATTAAAATGATTTAAAATTTATTAAAAATATTTAAGAGTGTTGCAGATGAATTGGATCGTATACATGGTAAAAAATATACGAGTATAATGTTGATAAAAACTCCAAGAATTTCACGTTGTTTTAAAAAATTGTTGGAACTTGATCAATTGCCTGCTGATGAAATTGAAAGTTCATTTGAACGTCTATTTGAATCATCAAAAATGTTTGATAATGAATTTTTAAAAATAGCATTTAATTGTTATCGTGAATTGTGGATTGAAAAAATAACACCAAAACGTATTTCTTGTTTTGAAAATAGAAATATTAAATTAGCTAAAATTGCGAAAATTTTTGAATCCATTGATTTGCCTGATGTTGCTAAATGGACAACAGTTTTTCGACCATTTAAAATATGGAAATTTACAGGTAAATATTTCATATAAATTAAAAGTTCATACAAAATTTGTTTTAATAATTTATTTTTTTTTTTACAGAAAGACTGCTGGTTATAATGATTATTTTGAGAAGCAAAATACATTTGTCAATTGATTGATTATATTTAATTTTGTAAAAGATATATTATGTTTAATATATAAATTTTTTAATATTTATATTTCATCAAAAAACTTTCTTTGGTTTTAATTTATTTTTTGTCTCTTTATTTTTTAATTTTTACTGGAATTTGAACGCAAACTATTTCTGTTGTTGGTGGTGTTCCAGCTTCACGACGTTTTCTTTCTTCACTTTTTTCATCTTCTCTCATTAATCGCCAATAAACATCAGCTTCTCCGACCTTAAAATTGAATATATATTGTAAATAATACATATACTTATTATTTTATTATAAAAAATTTACTTACCGTCTTCAAAAGTTCGAGGTTTGGTACCTTTGCAGTACCTTTGTATGTGAAAATAAGACCTTGGTTTAATGGACATTTGACTCCAGAATTTTCATTTTCACAAATTTTTTCTGGTTCTTTTTTAACATCAACCTTCAATCCCATCACATTTGCTTCAACTTTTGCACATGCAGTTTTGATCAATGCCTCTGTAAAAGTAATTAAAAATTATGTTATGTTTAAGAAAGAAAATAAAAAAACAAATTTATACTTGTTGTGAAAGTTATGCTAATGTTGACATCTTGTCCAAGTTCTACTTCACATTGATCTTGATCTTCATCACAACCTTCCACTACAACATCGTTCAATTCTCCAATTCCATCTTTAGCTGGTCGGTCCAAAATAATTATCAAATTAATACACTACTAAATTTTATTCAAATAAATTATCGATCATAAATTTTTATTTTAACCAACAATTATTATCACTCATTTTCGCTCACAAAATAATTCAAAATTATATAATTAAAATATAAAAAACATATAACAACATATTTTTAAACTATTGTTAATATCAATTTTAAATATTTATATCAATATTAATTTATAATTATTATTTTAACAAATGAATTACTGAAAATATTATCAATGTTAATTGAATTTTTATTTACTTTCTGAATAAAATAAAATTTAATTATAGTTCAAATTAAATTTTAAAACTTACTACAATCATAAACTGCGTTTGTGACCGATCCAAAAATCAATAAAGATAAACAAATAAATAGAATTCGACTCATTTTAATTTATTTTTTTTTTCAATTCGAATAAAAGTTGAAATAATTATTTGTCATTGTCTGCACTATTTATATAGTTTTATTCCACCCAAGCAATTTTATTTTTTTTAATATCAATTTTATCATAAAAAAATTGAAGGACTTATTGTGAATTTTACTTGATATCTATAATTGTTTTGTTTTTTCAACAATTATTATTTTTATCATGAAACTGGGCATTTAAAAAAGTCGTGACTATGATGAGCATTGTGTATTTTTCGTTCGTGTTAAAAAGCACACGTTGACTTTTTAATTACAAGGAAAAAAATAAATAGATAAAAAAATATTTTCCGGTAAAAAATTACACTACAGAAAATATTTTAATTAATTTTTTTTTTATATGAAATGATATTTTTTAAACAAAATTAAATTATATTAAAATAAATTTTTCAAATCTACTTATTGCATTATTATTTTATTTAATTTTTAAAAAATTTTTGTTTTTTAAATTAAATAGAAATTTCATTTTTAAAATTAATATTTAAATAGCAAATAATTATAAGAATATGATATCAATTTTATTATCAAAATTTCAAGGACTCATTGTGAATTTTGCTTGTTATCTATAATTGTTTTGTTTTTTTTTCAATTCAGTTTTTATTTTTATCATAAAGTTGGGCATTTAAAAAAAATAAAAAAATTGTTACATTGTATTTTTCGTTCGTGTTAAAAAATACACGTTGACTTTTTAATTACGAGGAAAAATATAAATAGATAAAAAAAATATTTTCCGGTAAAAATTTATACTAGAAAATATTTTAATTCATTTTTTTTTATATTAAAAAAAACTTTTTGAATCTATTATTATTATTTTGTTTAATTTTTAATTTAAAAACTTTGTGTTTTATAAATTAAATAGAAATTTCCTTTTCAAAAATTAATATTCTATTAAATAATTATTGTAATAAATTCAAATTATCGCTAATAAATGATAATAAATATGTATCAATTAATTAAACTACTTAAATTTAGTTTTATTATTTTATTAAAAAATCCATCGTAAAATTGGAAATATTTTCGTTTATTTTTATTTAAAAATTACAATGGTATACAAATTATTATAATCACAATAATGATAAATTCAATCTAGCATCTAGCAAAATTATTGAGTATAATGAATATTTATAAAATGTAATTTATATACTTAATGTTTATCAATGAAAATATTCCACGTAAAAATATAAATATCGATTATTTAAAATTTTATAAAATAATTTCCAATGAAATTCAGTAATGATAAATATTTTTTACCAAACATAATTTTTACGGAGCTTATTATTATCAATAATAATAAAAAAAAAATCTTATTTTAATTATTTAAAATACAAAATAGTCAATATTAATTATTAAAAAAGTTAAAATTGTAATTGAGTTTGATTTCTTGAACGTTTTAAATCAGCTGAATAACGTGTTATTTGTTTAACAAGTTGAATTTTACCATTAAAAAAATAAGAAATTTTATCAAACCCCAAATTTTTTTTAGGACTAGTGTAATCCAAATAACCAACACTCATTGCAGCTGTTTTTAACTCTGGCAATTCTAATTTATCAGCAACAATAAATATGTGATACCAGCTGTTACAATCAATTGTATGCATGACTTTTGATGCCAACGAATATTTAATTAAATCCAATTGAAAAAAATGAGCAATTGCCATTTGTCGATGTACCTCAATGTCATCAGTAAATATTGCAAATTCAACATTATTCCATGTAGCTTGAAATTCATCAACATAAATTCCTTTAATTTCGAAATAATGCTCATTATTTTGTAACATTTTTCGAAATAATGCTCGAAATAATGAACTTAATCCTGCCCATTTCCATCCAGTGCAATTGAATTTTTTTCCTTCAACAATTATTGTAAAATACAATATATTTTGAACAGACAACAGTCTTGAATCTTTTTGAATAATTGGATTTTTAAAACCATTTCCAAATTCAACATTTGAAATTGAAATATATATCATTAATTTAAACACACCTCCATAACAATTGTCATGTTTTTTTAATAAACTTCGACTTATGTATAATGATGCTCCAACAGATCCTGATTTCAATATAACACCAGTAAAAGGTTTAAATTTTTTACACGTGCATAATTTTATACTTGACATTGATCTAAATTCACACAATGAATTATAAAGATATAATTCAATAATTATTGGATCATCCATTTCTTCTTCAATAACTTCAAGTATACATAATTTATTTTTTAATTCACTATCACTTTTCCATATACGTAAATGCCATTCATCATCAATCAAATTTATTCCACTTTTTAAAACAGGCAACATCAAAGTGTGTGGATAAAATGTTGAATCTGGATCATATAATTTTGGCAATGAATATGTATAAACAAAATTTCTAATTTTTTTATCATTTCCCCAAAATTCTTCTCTCATCATTTTTAAGTATTTTTAATTAATTTATCTAAAATTAGACGAATAAAATTTATTATTATTTAGTTTTTTATATTTATTGATAAATTTATGATTATTTTTACTCACCAGGTTTTATATTTTCAAGAATAAATCAACTATTTTTGTTGTTTGTCAATGACTGAATATATTTTTATTTTTTTTTTCAAAATATCGTCAGTTGTGTTAATAAATTTTGAATATATTATTATGATTATTACAGCCAGTGCTGATAGAAAAGAAAAATAATAATCAATGGAAAAACATCATAAACAAACTACTGTTGTTGAAAAATTTAAACAATGAAATATCAATTTTAATAATATTAATAATAAAATATAAAATAATATGTAAATAATATTTTTAAATATTTCTATTTCTTTTTTAATTTACTACAATAGTTAATAGTTTAAATTATCAAAAATAATGAATGGTTCAGCGCAATGGAATCCATCAGGTATGCAATACCTAGGCAGTTGTGTACACCATCAGAATGACATTGTGGTATCACTGATACCATACAATAAATAATGTCTGATGCTGTTCAATCAACAAATAAATTGTACAAATTAGTGAACAATATTTATCCTAAAAATAATATTAACAATGGCTCAAAAATATTTGATAATGAATTTTAAAAAATAGCATTTAATTGTTATCGTGAATTGTTGATTGAAAAAATAACACCAAAACGTTTTTCTTATTTTGAAAATAGAAATATTAAATTAGCTAAAATTGCGAAAATTTTTGAATCCATTGATTTGCCTGATGTTGCTAAATGGACAACAGTTTTTTGACCATTTAAAATATGAAAATTTACAGGTAAATATTTCATATAAATTAAAAGTTCATACAAAATTTGTTTTAATAATTTATTTTTTTTTTACAGATAGACTGTTGGTTATAATGATTATTTTAAGAAGCAAAACACATTTGTCGATTGATTAATTATATTTAATTTTGTCGAAAAAATATTATGTTCAATTCATGAATTTTTTAATATTTATATTTTTAAAAAAAATTTTTTTTCAGTTTTAATTTATTTTTCGTCTTCATCGTCGTCATCGTATTCTCCGAATTTTCCGAATCCTACCTCTGGATATACAATTGTTATTGGAATTTTAACACATACTATTTCAGTTGTTGTTGGTGTTTCTGCTTCACGGCGCTTATTTTCTTTACTTTCTTTATCATCTTTCACTAATCGCCAATAAACGTTAGCTTCTCCAATCTTAAACATAAATATATTGTAAATAATAATATACTTTTTATTGCATGATGAAAAGTTTACTCACTTGTTGCAATTGATCGTCTTCTGGTACTTTTGCGGAACCTTTGTATGTAAATTGAAGTCCTTGGTTCAATGGACATTTGACTCCAGAATTTTCATTTTCACAAATGTCTTCTTTTAACATAAAAGTTTTTTTTCCCAATACGTCTACTTCAACTTTTGCACATGCATTATTAATTGATGCATCTGTAACAGTCGTAATATATTTTTGTCATTTGAAATTGACTACTTTATTCAAATAAAAAACAAAAAAACAATACTTGTTGTAAAAGTTATGCTAATGTGTAAATTTTGTCCCATTTTCATTTCACATGGATATTCATCATTATCACAACCTTTCACTGAAACTTTGCTCCAAGCTCCAACTCCATTTTCAGCTGGAAAAAATTAATGAAACAATATATTTTTAAACTACATTATATGTTGTTAATTTATTAGCACAATTTTAAATATTTATATCAGTATTAATTTACAGTTGTTATTTTAGCAAATAAATTACTAAAAATATATTTTAATTGTTATCAATGTTATAGTTAATTAAATTTTTTTTTTTCTAAATAGTAGATTAAATTATTATTCAAATTATTATCCGAAACTTACAACAATCCCAAAAACGTGCATTTGTGACTGATCCAAAAATTAATAAAGATAAACAAATGAATACTATTCGTCTCATTTTTATAGTTTTTTTTTTTTTTTTTTCAATTCAAATAAAAGTTGGAACAATTATTAGATGTGTTCCATTTATTATACCCAAGCGACTTTTTTTTTTTTTTTAATACCAATTTTATCATAAAAATTTCAAGGACTTATTGTGAATTTTGCTTGTTATCTATAATTGTTCTGTTTTTTTTTTCAATTCAGTTTTTATTTTTAGCATAAAATTGGGCATTTAAAAAAAAAAAAAAATTGTTACATTGTATTTTGCATTTGTGTAAAAAATACACGTCGACTTTTTAATTACGAGGAAAAATATAAATAGATAAAAAAATATTTTCAGGTAAAAAATTACACTAGAAATTATTTTAATTAATTTTTTTTTTTTCATATAAAATAATATTTTTTAACCAGGGCTAAATTATAGTAAAATAAACTTTTTAAATTATTTTGTTTAATTTTTAATTTAAACATTTTTGCCTCTATAAATTAAATGGAAATTTTATTTTCAAAATTAATATTTAATCAATCAAATATCGATGATAATAATAATATTAATAAAATAGAAAATAATTATGAAATATGTGAATATTATTGTAAATATTGTTTTTATTTTTCAACAATGTTTTTTAATTTTATTTTGTTTAAAAAATATTATCCGAAAAATAAATGAAATATTTTCTGTTTTTTTAAATTTATTTATTTTTAATTAAGCCATTTTTTTTTTTCTACAAATAAATTATAAATATTGTGATATATATTTTATAAATTAAAATAATTTTATAAACTTGACAGGTGAAAATTATGCAAGAACATTACGTTATTTTAAGAAATGCTAGAACTTAATCAATTATCTACTGACAAATTTAAAAGTTCATTTGAACGTCTATTTGAATCATCAAAAATATTTGATAATGAATTTTTAAAAATAGCATTAAATTGTTATGGTGAATTGTGGATTGAAATAATAACACCAAAACGTTTTTCTTGTTTTGAAAATAGAAATATTAAATTAGCTAAAATTGCGAAAATTTTTGAATCCATTGATTTGCCTGATGTTGCTAAATGGACAACAGTTTTTTGACCATTTAAAATATGAAAATTTACAGGTAAATATAAAGTAAAATAAACATAAATTAAAAGTTCATACAAAATTTTTTTTCAACAATTTATTTTTATTTTTTTTACAAATAGACTGCTGAAAATAATGATTATTTTACAAAGTAAAATACATTTTTCAATTGATTAATTATATTTAATTTTGTAGAAGATATATTATGTTTAATATATATATAAACTTTTTAATATATTTATATTGTACTAAAAAACTTTTTTTTAGTTTTAATTTATTCTATGCCTGCTTCGTTTCCTTTGTCTGCTTCGTCTGCTTCATCTGCTTCGTCTGCTTCGTCTGATTCGTCTGATTCGTCTGATTCGTCCGATTCGTCTGATTCGTCTGATTGGTCTTTTTTCTTAAATATAATTTCTATTGGAATTTTAACACACACAATTTCAGTTGTTGGTGGTGTTTCTGCATCGCGACGCTTTTCTTTACTTTCTTCATCATTTCTCATCAATCGCCAATAAACATCAATTTCTTCAGTCTTAAAATTAAATATATTGTGAATAATACATATACTTAGTATTGTATGATAAAAAATTTAGTTACCATTTCTAAAAACTTGTCGTCTGGTACCATTGCGGAACCTTGATATGTAAATTGAAGACCTTGATCTAATGGACATTTGACTCCAGAATTTTCATTTTCACAAATTTTTTCTTTTTTCATAGGAATTATTTTTCCCCATGCCTGTCCTTCAATTTTTGCACATGCAATTTTGATCGATTCCTCTGTAACAGTAATATATTTTTATAATTTAAAATTAAATGCTATATATTTAAAAAAAAAAAAAAATAATACTTGTTGTAAAAGTTATGCTGACGTTGAAAGTTTGTCCTATTTTCATTTCACATTGATATTGCGTCTTATTACAACCTTCCACTGAAATTTCGCCCAATTCTCCAATTCCATCTGTACCTGGACAGTACAAAATAATTATGAAATTAATAAACTACGTTAAATTTTATTCAAATAAATCTAAAATATATTAATATATTATTAAACTTTTATTTTAATCGATAAGTATTATCACTCATTTACTACTGTCATTAATATTTAATTCATAGCAATAATTACATTTTTTAGATAAAAAAAGTTGTTGCTCACAAATTATATGTTGAAAATAAAAAAATATATATGCAAGATATTTTTTTAAAATGATTGTCAATAGCAATTTTATATCAATATTAATTTATAATTATTATTTTAACAAATAAATTACTGATATTTTAATTGTTATCAATGTTAGTTAATTTAATTTTTTTTTTTTTTCTAAACAATATTGAAATTCAATTATTATTCAAATTAAAATTTAAAACTTACTACAACTCGAAAAACGTGCGTTTGTGACTGATCCAAAAATCAATAAAGATAAACAAATATATAGAACTCGAATCATTTTTATTTATTTATTTTTTTTTTTCAATTCAAATGAAAGTTGAAATACATAATTATTTGTCATTGTTTGCACTATTTATATAGTTTTATTTTACCCAAGCAATTTCTTTGTTTTTTTTATATCAATTTTATCATAAAAAAATTGAAGGACTTATTGTGAATTTTACTTTTTATCTATAATTGTTTTGTATTTTCAACAAATATTATTCTTATCATGAAATTGGGCATTTAAAAAAAAAAAAAAAAAAATTGTTACATTGTATTTTTCATTCGTGTAAGAAAGTACACGTTGACTTTTTAATTACAAGGACAAATATAAATAGATAAAGAAATATTTTTCGGTAAAAAATTATACTAGAAAATATTTTAATTAATTTTTTTTTATATTAAAAAATTAAATTATATTAAAATGAACTTTTTAAATCTATCATTATTATTATTTTTTAAAAATTTTTTAATTTAAAAAATTTGTATTTTATGTAATAAATTAATAATCAAAAATTCATTTTTAAAATTAATATTTAAACAATCAAATATAGATGATAATAATAATATTAATAAAATAAAAAATAATTATAAAATATGTAAATATCATTTTTAAATAATTTTTTTTATTTTTCAACAATGTTTGTTAATTTTAATTTGTTAAAAAAATATTATTCAAACATCCATAAATACATACCGATAAATTTATTATTCCAAATTTTTCATAATTAAAATTTAAAAAAAATTATTTTATGTTTTTTTAAATTTATTTATTGTTAATTAAGTCATTTTTTTCTACAAATAAATTATAATTATTGTCATATATATTTTATAAATTAAAATAATTTTATAAACTTGATTGTTTTTTATTAATTTTTTTTTTAAATAAAATGTTAAACACACCTTACGAAATTAATTAAAAATTTTAATAATCGTAATTTTTTTTTTCGATTTATAAAAAACAAATATCCATGCAATTTTGTGGTAATCTATTGCTGTTAGTAATATTTCTAATCCAATCAACATAAGAAGACACACGAGTGTACACTGATGATATCTACAGAGAAAAAAAAATTCATAAAAACTTTGAAGAAATAAAAATCAAGTTAAAAAAAAATTAATAAATTAATTACTGGTGAAACACCACATGGTTTAAGACCCCATGAAACAATTCCAACTAATTTTGGTCCATACTGTGCATTTTTAACAAGTGGACCACCAGAATCTCCAATACATGGTGCAACAATTATCGAGCCCAACAAAGGTCCAGTACATATTTGAGTATGAAAAAGTTCCATATGAACCATAGCTTCATTCATTGAATCTCTGCATGTATTTAAATCAATTATTGGCACATAATATGTTTTCAATTCATTTGACATTGTTGATCTATCATCACGTGATACTGAGCCCCATCCTGATAGCCAATAAACATCAGCATCTGGTGTTTCATTTGACTTTGGCAGAGCAACAATTTTAACATAATTATTTATGATAAATGGTTCATTCAATTTTAATAGAGCAATGTCATGTTGTGCATAATATCTACATGAAAAAATATATGTATTATTTAAACAATTTGATAATAAATAATATGTTATATCAATATTTATACCCTGGATAATATTTGTGAATAACAACTGACACGACAATACGATTTTGTTGATGAATTTCTGTCTCATTTAAAAAATGCTTCCCAGCTAATACATGAATTTTAGATGTTGCTGAAAGTTTATAAACACAATAAGCCGCTGTTACTATCCAACTTTCATTGACAATTGAACCACCACAAAAATGTGATGATTTTATTTCTGATGGTACTCCCCAAATTGTTGAACGTGACAATGACACTTGATATGGAAATTGATGATTCTTGGCAGAAAATCCATTTATAATACGATTTTGACAAAATACTAAAAATTATTATTTATAATTATTATTTAATTTATTTATTTTTATAGTTTATTTTATTTACCTTGGTCTGGAAGAATAAAAATAACAGCAAGAATATAAGTGATAAACATTTCGAATTAAATTATAAAATGTTGTAGTTGTTTTGTACATTTGAAAAATATTTTCTTTATAATAATAAATGTTGAACATACAAGTTATGATGAAAAATAAACTCACGAGATTGTAGCAAACTGATTGTTCCAACAATTATAGCAACAATAGCTATCATGTATAGAAAATTCATAATGTAAATCATGAGTGGTATAAAATTACTATAGTATAAAAATTAATTATTGAATTCGTTTACGTTTAAAATGAATGTCGTAAAAAGAGAGCTCGTGGATTTTTTATCTTAATTGTATTACACCAGGTCACATTCGAGGTAAAATCAGAAAGAAAAAAAGAAAATACATATTGAATTAGTTAAACAATACAATGAAGTGTTTGTTTTAATAATGTATAATTTTATTAACGATGAATTGTGTTAAATTACAATCATTACACAAGTTTCATCCGAGAAAACGTTGTTCATATTTTTTATTTGATTAATAAATTATTCAGACCTCTTCATCATGACGATGAAGAATAAAGTATTGAGAATTATATTGCGTCGAATATTCGGTGAACATTTTTTTTCTAACAATCACGTCGAGAATTTGTTTTCTTTCTGATGATATTTCTTCTGCTTTTTTGATGAACTCAGCAGTGATTTTAGTACCATAAATGGAAATAGACATTATATTTGGTGAATTTTCAAGCACTTTCAAGTCATTTATTTTCCTTCATTTTACACAGGAATTCGAGTATTTTGGAATTGCTACCGATTTTTCGTATTTTTCCAAATTTTTTCTAAGTGAGCCAATTCCGGAGTAATCCGGAGCAATTCCGGAGAAATATTTCCACCAGGGCAGGCAATCATCATTAACAATTATTATATTTTTTTGCATTGGAATAATCATAATGTTGATCGTATATCTAAAATAAAAACAATCAATAAGTGTAAGTGGGGAAATAAGTGTAAAAATTTCCTCTCGTCGTTGATTTCGGAAGAATTTCTGTGCGGTAAAATTTTTTTTTCCACGCGTTTCTCCGCGTATTGTTATCGCGGAGAAATATTTCCGAACGTTTCTCCACCCAAGTCGATTCGGAGAAAATTCGTAAAAAATTTCTCCGCGTAAAAGACACAGATTTCTATAACTATGGATGAAAAAACTGGCCCTAAGCAAATAATAATGTAAAAAATAAATACCAACCTTCTCTAGGATTTTCCTGTGCTCCAGGTAAATTTATTGATGAGCTTGATTGATCCTTCGATGATTTATTATCAACCGCACTTGACCCTTTCTTTTCATTATCACAATTTAAATTTTGATAATCAGACATTTTATTTAATTATTGTTAAATTAAATGCATATATAAATTATAAAAATTTCACTTGTAAAATCACGTTGAATATTATTAAATTTTAAAAATAACAAATTAATTTGTTGGATAATGAATGAAAAAGTTATATAACTATATAAAATTTCAAAGACAAAATAGCTGTTGCACCTTCATTATCCGTTATCAAGTTGCTATCAAAAATTAATTTTTGTAAATGGAACATTGTATTGGCAATAGTGTATAAAGTATTATCTTTAACATAAATATTATAAAATCTTAGTTCTGTTGTGTTTCTTAACAATTCTGTTTCTCGAATAGAACGAAGGAAGGCTGTATAACAAGTATATCGAATATTTTTATTTTCTATTGGGTCAGCGGCATCGACAAGGATTATATTATTCCGATAAGTTCTAACGACTTTAAGGCTTTTAAGACATCAACCCACTGCAATAAATTATATATATTATAAAGATGTGGAAAATAAAAATGATGTAAATTTTTATTTCTTAATAGATATCAAGTTGAAACTTACATCAATAATTGCATTTGTAAGAAATTCGAGTATTTTGGAATTGCTACTGATTTTTCGTATTTTTCTAAATTTTTTCTAAGTGAGCCAATTCCGGAATAATCCGGAGCAATTCCTGGAGAAATTATTGCTTTGATGAACAACATTTATATTATTTATATAAAAATAAATAAATTAACCATGGTAGAAATATTTCTCCGACTTTCCTCCAACTTTTCTCAGCCATTTCTCCACCTTTTTACGAAAATGACCAATGACTTTCTCCAACCAAAAATTTACTCCAACTTTTTTCCAACTTTTTTCCGACTTTTCTCCAACTTTTTTCCGCCATTTCTCCAACCTGAAATGTACTCCAACTTTTTTCCAACCTTTCTTCAACCAAAAATTTACTCTAACTTTTTTCCAACTTCTTTCCAACTTTTCTCCAACCATGGGTCATTTTCGTAAAAAGTTGGAAAAAGGCAGAGAAAGTTGGAAAAAGTTGGAGAAATATTTCTACCAGGGAAATAATAATTATAAATAATAATTTTTAGTATTTTGTCAAAATTGTATCATAAATGGATTTTCTGCCAAGAATCATCAATTTCCATATCAAGTGTCATTGTCACGTTCAACAATTTGGGGAGTACCATAAATAATTATTTATTTTTTTTTTTAATATATATAGGAGATAATATGACTTTTGTATACTATTTGTTTTGTTATTTTTGTATACGGAAATTTTTGAATATTTATGATTATATTTTTGATTTTATTTTTACAAAATAATTATTTAAATTCAATTTTATTAATATTTAAATTTAAAATTTAAAACACGTGTAACTTTTACATGAAAAACAAATGAATAACGCGTGTTAATTTTTAGAAAAAAAATTGAAAAAATTAATTTTTTTTTCGGTAACGCTATTGGCACTTAATACGGGGGAATTTACGGAGACATTTATACAGGTTACGAGAAAATTTACGGTGAACATAGCCACCAATGTTCCGACTCCAGGTTGGACTCCCGTCTTTTATTTTAATCAACAACTTCTATCACTAATTTACTTTTGTCATTAATTTATAGCTATAATTACATTTAAAAAAAAAAAATTTTTGTTGCTTATAAATTATATGTTAAATATACAATATATTTTCAATATATCAATTTTATCATTAAAAAATTGAAGAACTTATTGTGAATTTTATTTGTTTTCTATAATTTCAACAATTATTATTTTAACAATTCAATAAAAATAAAAAAATTGTTACATTGTATTTTGTATTCGTGTAAAAAAAAACGTCAACTTTTTAATTACAATGAAAATTATAAATAAAGGGCAAAGACTGCGCTCTCAAGACACATCTATACCATTATCATCAGTAATTCATTAACATTGTAACTTTAACAGTTTTTCACCTCTATTTTCGATTCTTTTCTTTTGACTTTAGATAATACAATAAGATTTTCTTTTGTGTAATAATTAAATAAGTTTAACTTTAAACTCTACTTGTCTCAATTATAATTTACAAATAACTTTGGTCTTTCTAGCAACAGGAGGTGTAGAAAATTTAATCACCAAAAAATAAAAAAAAACCATAAAAATTTAGAGCACACAAATGTGAGCACCTTGAAATTATCTCACAAGAAAATACCAAATTTTTTTAAAGTAATAAAATTAAATTACTGATGCCTTGTCAATTTATCACATATAAATAAGTAAATTTAAAAGCTACAAAAATTCAAGAAATAATAATACAATAAAGCTGAAATAATAAAATACAAATGTAAGTAAAATTGCGAAAAAATTTAAATCCATTGAGTTGCCTGATGTTGATGAGTGGACAACAGTTTTTAAACCATTTAAAATATGGAAATTTACAGGTAAGTATTTCATATAAAAGCTCATTCAAAATTTGTTTTATAATTTATTTTGATTTTTTGCAGATAGACTGCTAGAAATAATATACTTATTTTTCGAAATAAAATACATTTGTCAATTGATTAATTATATTTAATTATGTTCAATATATATGAATTTTTCAATACTTATACTGTATTAAAAAATTTTTTTTAGTTTTAATTCATTAATTAATCTAGTTCATAAACTATTGTTCGAAATTGAATACACCCTATTTCAGTTTTCGCCTGTCGTGTTTTTACTCCGTAACCGTGATCCATTGTTTCATTCTTTTCTTCATCAGCTATCAATAATCGCCAATAAATATCAAGTTCATCTTGCTTAAAATTAAATAAATTGTAAATAATAATATACTTTTTATTGTATATGATAAAAAATTTACTTACCCATGACATAGATTTGTCGTCTGGTATCTTTGCAGAACCTTTGTATGTAAATTGAAGACCTTGATCTAATGGACATTTGATCCCAGAATTTTCATTTTCACAAATGTTTTCTGTTTTTATAAAAACCACAGGTCCAATATCTGGGACTCCATCAACTTTCGCATATGCATTTTCGATCAATGCATCTGTAACAGTAGTATATTTTTGTCATTTAAAATTGAATGCTATATATATTTAAACAAAAAAAACAAAAAAATAGTACTTGTTGTAAAAGTAATGCTGATGTTGAGAGTTTCTCCTACATCTATTTTACATGCACGTTTTTCGAGATTACAACCTTCTACTGAATAGTTTATTAAAGTTCCAACGAATTGTGAATGTAGAAAGTCTAAGATAATTATAAAATTAGTACACTACGTTAAATTTTATTCAAATAAATTATCAATAATAAATTTAAAATATATATAAATACATTATATTAAACTTTTATTTTAATCAATACTTATTATCACTCATTTACTTTTGTATAGCAAATTTAGATATTTATATCAATATTGATTTATAATTATTATTTCAACAAATAAATTTCTGAAAATATATTTAATTATTATTATTATTCAAATTAAAATTGAAAACTTACCACAACCCCAACGACTAGCGTTTGTGACTGATCCAAAAATCAATAAAGATAAACAAATAAATAGAATTTGACTCATTTTTATTTATTCATTTTTTCAATTCAAATAAAAATTGAAATAATTATTTGTCATTGTTTGCACTATTTATATAGTTTTATTATACCCAAGCAATTTTATTTTTTTTAATATCAATTTTATCATAAAAAAATTAAAGGACTTATTGTGAATTTTACTTGTTATCTATAATTGTTTTGTTTTTTCAACAATTATTATTTTTATCATGAAATTGAGTATTTTAAAAAAATTAAAAAAATTGTTATATTGTATTTTGCATTTGTGTAAAAAAATACACGTATTGACTTTTTAATTACAAGGACAAATATAAATTGATAAAAAATACTTTCCGGTAAAAAATTACACTAGAAAATATTTTAATTAATTTTTTATATTGTAAACATATTTTAACTACTCAAATTTTACATATATTTTAATTACATTTACATTTTTTCCTAAATTTATAAACAATATATACATGAATAAAAATAATTCAACAATAGTTATCACAATTATTCAATCTCACATAAAAAATCAACATCAATTTATCATTATGATGTCAATTATTTCATCTTTTTTCTATTAAATATATATTTTTTTCGAACCAAATAACTTTAAAAACAATATAATGAAAGAAAATTCATGACTTAAAATTATTTATGTATAGGGTTGAAATAATTTCGCGGTTGGTGTCTTTGGTGATGATGACACATTAGTTGGAATAAATTGTTGATTATTATTAACATTACTAGTAGCAAAATTATGAGTTGTTCTAAGATTAAGAGAATTTGGTCTTTTTGGTGGTGCTTGTGATGCAACAACTGGTGTTGCAACTGATGGCATAATTGTTGTATCAATATTTTGTGTATAATTTTGTGGATAATAAAAGTTATTAACACGAGAATAATAATCAGAATCACTTGATAATTCAGATTGATATGGACTAAATGTATTGGAATGAGGTGTTGTTGGTGATGAAATTGAGCTGGTGGGTGTAGATGGATAGCTAGTACCAGTAGGTGAATTAACACCAGGCCATTGTAATGGTGGTAAATTCATATAATGATAGCTGTTTGATGGTTGTTGATGATGTGGATAATGGAAAGGATTATATCCAAAATCTGGTGGACTAGTAACTGGATAATTTTGATGACAATGCATTTGTCCATATGGTGAATGTCTGTGATTATTATAAGCCATGTATGAAGGTATCATACTCGGAACAGGTGGCTGTTGATATGACGATGATAATGGTGACAATCCAGGTGCATTCATAAGTTGCATCATTCCTGGATTTGTCAGCATTGTCATTGGCCAACTCATAGATTGTCGTTTATCTTTCATTCGACGGTTTTGAAACCATACCTAGAATTAAAATAAAAATTTATAATTATAACATTTTTTTTTACTATTATTGATATTATTTTTTTAACTTGTATTTTTTTTTTTTTTATATAATATTGAATTAATTAATTACCTTTACAGTTGTCTCGGATAAATTGAGTTGATGACCAAGCTGTTGTCTTTTTGGACGACTCACAAAATTATCGAGATTGAATTCATTTTCCAGGATGCTTAATTGTTCACGAGAAAATGCAGTTCTACTTCGTCTACTATTACTTGGAGCCTTTCCTTGTGATGAATCTACTGTAAAAAAAAAATTGAAAAATATATATTTAATATTTTATTTTTATATATATTTATCGAATTAAATATTTATTATTATTATTATTATTATTATTATTTTTAATAAATATGATATAATTAATTTTATACTTTTAATTATTTTCAAATTAATTTTTTTTCAACCCTTTTCGTGTACAGAAATTTTGAAATATTAATAATTATATTTTTGATTTTTATTTTTAAAAAATTCATTAATTATTTAAATTTATTAATTAATCAATTTTATTGATATTTAAATTTAAAATTTAAAACACATGTTGCAACTTTCACATTAAAAAAAAATAGATAACACGTGTTAATTTTTTAGTAAAAATTTTTTTTTTCTAAAAATGAATACTTTAGCAAATTTAAAAATTTTTACATTAAAAAAAATTTTTTATAAAAAATTAATAATATTAAAAATAACTAACTTTTTTTAGGATTTTCCAGTGCTTTAGGTAAATTTATTGATGAGCTTGATTGATCCTTCAATGATTTATTATCCACCGCACTTGACCCTCTTTTTTCATTATCACAATTTAAATTTTGATAATCAGACATTTTATCTAATTATTTTTAAATTAAATGGATATATTAAATTATAAAAATTTCACTTGTATAATCACGTTTAATATTATTAAACTTTAAAAATATCAAATTAATTTTTTGGATAATAAATGAAAAAGTTATATAACTATAAAATTTCAATGATAAAATTCAGATAAAACGATCAGGTTGATAATCCGATTGCGAAGACCTGAGTGCACCTGAGTGGACCTGAGCTGCACATGCAAGTCCAGAAAGATCTAGCCAGTGTCTAGCTGTTGGCACTTGCAAATAATTTTTTAGTGGGGATACAGTCAGTTTTTTTTTGAAGCTTTCTATTGGCAGTTGGTACAAAACATAGACTAACTTTCGAAATGGGCAAAGACCGCACCCTCAAAACACATTTACCATTATATCATTACCATTGTAACTATAACAGGTTTCCACCCCTATTTTCGATTCTTTACTTTTGACTTTAGATAATACAATAAGTTCATCTTTTTTGTAATAATTAATTAATTTTATTCCCAGAAAACATGCGGAGAATATTATTTTTGATAATTTAAACATCAAGTCACATCAGCAATGACCAAAAAAATTACCCAAAAATTTATCTTAAATATAAAAAAAATCATGTGGTGTTTGTGTGGCTCTACTTGTCTCAATAGTTTACAAAAAACTTTGGTCTTTTTAGCAACAGGAGGTGTAGAAAATTCAATCATCAAACAATAAAAAAACCATAAAAATTTAGAGCACACAAATGTGTGCTCTAAATTTTTTAAGCTATTTGTCGTTTTTTTTTTTTTGTGTGTGTGGGTTTTTTTTTTTTCGTTCTATTATATTTGAAATGTTTTTACAAGACCACCACGAATCTTTTCTTTTCATGTGGTCTTCAAGGATATTCGATTCAGTATTTAACTTAAAAAAATTGCTCTGATTTTTACCACACTGTATTTTTCTTCTTCTTCTCATGAGTTTATTTTTTTATCTGCAAACTATTTTTTCTACCTTGAAATTATTGTACAAAAAACACAAAATTTCTCTAAAGTAATGAAATTAAATTACTGATAATTTGTCAATTTAACACAATGGGGAATATTAAAACAAAATAAGTAAATTTAAAAGCTACAAAAATTTAAGAAATAACAATACAATAAAGTTGAAATAATAAAATACAAATAATACAATCTTTTGGAAATTATTTATCTAAAGCCTAAGTGATTGACATTGACATTTTTTTTCGTTGCATCAAATTGAAAATACCGTTAGCCAATTCATTTATTTTCTACAACAATGGTCAAGAAAATAATGTACAAAATTTTTCCTTTTCCTTTTTTTTTTTTTGTATAAAATTTAATGCGTAACCATTACCTCCCAAGGTTCCATTAGATGTGTATATATTTTTTTTTTTTTTTTTTTTGAACCATGAAGCTCTTGAGCAAATATTTGTACAAAATACCCAATACAATTATCTCTCTCTCTGACATTGATGAACAGGCTTTAATATGTCTTTTATAACCGTGAAGTTTAGCTATAATATTTTCTTTCAATTTTCTTCCTGACAATTTAGTGAATATTGCGGAACGAAAAGCAGAATGGCATTGAAAGGACAAAGAAAGGGGAAAGCTGAAAAACAAGAAAAAAAAAAAAAAGGAGAATTGTGAAAACTGGTTAAAATACGTTACTGGAAAAAAAAAAAATAAATTAAATAATTAAAATTTATAAAATAATAATCATTTATTCTTGGAGAAAATAAATGACATTATAAATTCATCAATCAAAAATTAAATACTAATTCTTTTTTCGTCACACTTGAATTTTTATATTTTTGTGAAAATAAAAAATGGAAAATCATTGTGTTAACAAGATTAACCAACCTTTTTTTTATTGTCCTTTGAAATTTAAATAGATATAATGAATGCCATCACAGCTACCTATTTTTCTTGAAAACAGTCATCATTATCAACTCTCAATAATTCTAAGAGTAATCATACTAAAAAAGTAATTAATTATATGTAAAAAAAATAAAGATAATTTATCATTATTAATTGTTTTTTCATACACAAACCTGGTGTAAATATTTATCAAGGTTTTTTTTTCTAATTTCAAATGAATTTGTTTAAATATTTTCACCGGGAAATATTTTTTTTTTACACAGAGATTTATATTTTTTATAAAATAAATATTTATTAATTAATTTAGGAAAATTTAAATGAAAAATTTCTAAATATGTTTGTTTGTAAAAACGGAAAAATTAAATTTAATTAAATAAAATTTCTACATACTAATTTTATATGAATTTCTACATAGTAATTTTATATGAATTTCGTTGAATATTTATAGAAAAACTTTTTTTATTTCGATGCAAAAAAATAATTAGAAACAAAATTATTTATCAGAAAAAAAAGGATTGAATAATAAAAGAAAATTAATTTTTGCAATTTTATTTAAATGAAAATATAATATTGATAATACTTCCGTGTTTCGATTTGATTTTAGTGTATTTTGTGAGTCACAACGAGAGATTTGTCATCACATCCACATGATGTCTTTTAAAACATATTTTTTTTTTTTTTTTTCTGATTTTTCTTTTCAATCTTTTCTCCACTTTTCTGTAAGGAGCGATTAGAGGCATTATTAGTTTTAGAAAACATGAGATGGGCTTGGGAATTCCCAATTTTTTTTCATTGTAAAAAAAATAAGATAAATTGTTTTTATATTTTTTCAAAGAAATGAAACATTGTATAGATAATTTCGTGAAATTATTTTTACAATTAAATTATAAATTAAAGTAAGTATTAGAGAAAAAAAAAAAAAAAAAAAAATACATATACAACTATTAACTATGGGTGTGTGTGTCCGTTGAAAATTTACTTGTACTTTTTTTTGCGAGACCTTTTATTTGAAAATGAAAACTTTGTAAAATTTGGAAAGATACGCTTGATGTATTACATTCAAGCGGAACAAATAACTCATAAAAGCATCTTTTTCATGCTAAAAGTTTTTTGAAGGTTTGCTATTTGTATGGTATAATATCTTTTTAACAAAATAGATAATCCAAGGTTAAGATACTCATTCACTTAACAATGAATGTGACAACAGAAAAATTAGCACTGCAATTTTTTATTTTATCTTTCAACTAATGTTTTCGAGTGGAGGGTTTTTTATTCTTCTAAATTTCCACCAAGGCAATATTTTTATAATTAAATCTATCCATTAAAATTTGAGTAGAGAAAAAAATTCATACATCAATTTTATTTTTCAATCGAATCTCATTTTTAAAATCGTTATTACAAATAATTTTTAGTCTAAAAAATATACGTAAATTAATGAAGATAAATAATTAAACATTCTCTAATAAATAAGATACATTTTAATTTATAAACAACATATCTTTTCCTCTCTCTGAGTCATCACTAATCATATTACAATTTATAAAAAAAATGCCTATCAAAAAAGGTCAAAGTATTAAGACGTTCATCGTATTTGTTCGTTTCATTTGTGGATCATAGTTCGACTGATTTATATAACAGCTACACAACAAATTTACTTCACAACAAATTTATTTTTTAACGTGTATACATATGAAAAAAACAACATGTTACGTTTAAAAATTATTTGTATAATTTTAATAATAAAAATAACATTAGCAATTGAAAATAATGGACTAAATGAGTATTTTCAAAATTCCGAAAATAATTTGGTAAAATTAATTTTATTATTTTAAATATAATTATTGTTAATTTATATAGAAATTATTTACAGTTTCATTTGGATATATTACCAGAATACAAAATTGAACGTTTGGAATTTATGCTGGACAATGAAGACAGTGATGGCATTGAAGATAGCTCAAATGGAACAATCATTTATCGAATTCCATCAGGTCCAAAGTCACCAAAGGCTGAAGGAAAAAGACCAGCTTTAATTCAACATGGTATTTTATGTAACACTAATAATTGCACTGTTAATAAACCACAAATTGCAATAGGTAATATACAAAAATTAAATTCAAATTAATATACAAATCGCTTTATGATGAAAATAAAATTTTATATTTATTTTTTTTAGTTTATTTACTTGTTGATCAAGGCTACGACGTTTGGCTAGGCATAAGCAATAATTTTACAGCTGAAAATTTAATATCGTACTGTATAAAAAATAATATTATATAATTTTTAATTTAATCATTAATAAATATTATTAATTATTTTAATTTAGCAATGAAGAAATTGAAAAAAAAAAATTGGAAAAAATTGCCAAATGTATTTTATCATTTGTTAATCAATCTGAATTATTGGTTATGGGATATTTTAATGGAAGTGTACAATTTTTTGGAATAACTGAACAAATTGAGGAAATAAAAACTTCGAAATTTACCAAATGGATTGATGTTATTCCAGGTGTTAAAAGAGCCAGAAATTGGTACAATAAAATGCTACAAAAAGGACGTAATTATTTTTCAAGTGAGTGGTACAACTATCTCTATTTTTTTTCTATTAATAAATAATAATTTTCTATAGGAAATTATAAAAATGTTATTGCAAAATTTGACAAGCTGGGTGATAAGCTGGATTATGTTATTGATGATCAATCAATTCGCTATCTCAAGGTGAATTTTTTCAAATACATTAATCAAATTTTCGTAATTAAAAAGAAAATAATAATACATTTTGGTTGTTTTTTTTTTTTTATAGAATACAGTATTAAATTCATGGGGTTTTGTAGCCAAAATGATAATGCCAACATTAACAGTTCAGGATTTTTCTAAAATGATTAATCATCCTGATGTTTATCTTGACACTGTGAGTATGTTAAATTTATTCAACAAAATAATTTAATAGCTATTTTATTAACACAACTATAACAAAATAAATAGATTAATTTAATACTGAATTTGTTGTTTAAATTTTAGCCACAACTTTTGACAAAATATGGATATATTTCAGAGACCCATGAGGTCAAAACTGATGATGGATATTTATTATCAGTTCATCGAATAACAGGTGGCAAAAAATATCCACCGAAAATTGGTAAACCAGTTGTTTTTCTTCAGCATGGAATTTTAGCAAGTTCAGTTGTCTGGATTTTAACTGGACCCACCAAAGGCCTTGGTAATTTTTTTTTGTTTCCAGATACAAAATTTAAAAGGAAACAATAGTTATTATTTGAAAAAAAATTAATTATTTTAGCTTATATACTTGCTGATGAGGGATATGATGTTTGGATGGGAAATTCTCGGGGTAATTCATACTCTCGTGCTCACGAGACACTATCACCATCTGATAAAATGTTTTGGGATTTTTCATGGCATGAAATGGGAATTTATGATCTTCCAGCTGTTATTGATCATATTTTATCAATAACTGGTGAAAAAAAAATTAGCTACATTGGTCATTCACAGGGTACAACTTCATTTTTTGTTATGATGTCAGAAAAACCAGAGTACAATGATAAAATTTTAAAATTTGTTGCTTATGCACCACTTGCATTTGCTGCTCATATAAAAAGTCCAATTATAAATTTTTTTGCTAAAATATCAAAGCCTGTTTACGTAAGTTTATCTTGATTTTTTTAAATTCAATTTAAGCCTTGTTAAATTGATTAATTTAATTAAATTTTTATTTATTTTTTAAGCATGGATTGAGACTTTTAAAAATGAATGATTTCATGCCAACAAATGCATTGCTGACGAAAATTGGTCGATACTCATGTGAGGCTAAATCATTGTATCAAGTTATTTGTAGCAACACTTTATTCATGGTCACTGGATATGACACTGCACAAATTAATAAAGTAATTAAAATAAAATTTAATTTAAAATTTTTAATTTAATATATTGCTTTTATTTTTTTTTTTTTTTTTTAGACAGTTGTACCAATTATTCTAGGCCATCTACCTGCTGGAAGTTCCATCAAACAATTCTATCATTTTGGCCAAGGAATAAATTCAAGTGAGTCTACAGAAAAATAGATAAATTATATATTGTTTAAAATAAATTAATCTTGTTATTTTGTTTTGTTTTTTAAAAAGAAAAATTTCGTCAATTTGATTATATTCAACCTGATAAAAATCGTCAAGTTTATGGACAACCAGAACCACCTGAATATAATGTTACAAAAACAATTGTACCAGTTGCTTTGTTTTATGCTGAAAATGATCTTTTATCTGTCGTTGAAGATGTCGAAAATTTATCAAACAAATTATCAAATTTAGAAATGCAACATAAAATACCAATGGAAATGTTTAATCATATTGATTTTATGTTTGCTATTGATGCACCAGCCCTGGTCTATCAACCGACAATTGACTATCTCAAAAAACCTTTATAATTAAAAAATAATTTAATATAAATTTATTTTGTTATTAATAAGTAACTGTTAATTTAATTGAAGTAAATATTTTAATAGCATTATTATTTTTTGTATAATGTATTTTAAGGAAAAAAGATATTGTATTTGATTTTTTTTATGAGTCATTTTTATATTTTATGACTAATATTTTACAAACACAAAAGATCTAAGGTTTAAGCTTTTCCAAGGGTCTTAGACACGAAAAAAAAAAAAAAATCTAAGAAACTATTATGAACCGGCTAGAACGTTATGACTCTGTGGCAAACCCATGGCGGCCTCCTGCCTACTTTTTTATTTATTTTTTCAAGCCTCTTCTAAATATGAATTTTTTTTTTTTTTTTTTTTTTTCTCACTCAACATCTTCTATTGTTAAATAAGATAAACCTTGAAAATAGACATTTTTTTTTTTTTTTTTTTTGCTATGGTTGCATCTTTTTTCATGTTGTAATTTGGATTTAACGTTTATAATTTTCAACACTCAACTATGACTAATAGTCTAGTAGAAAAAAAAAAAAAAATGTTTGTATTGTTGAAAAAAAATTAAAGAAAAAATATTTTAAACAATTTTAAATTTTTATTTATTAAATTTCTATATTTTTACGACGTTAGAAAATTATTTTTCTGTTAATTTTAAATATTTTTCTATTAAATTTCGAAATTTTTACGTTAGAAAATTATTTTTCTTATAATTTTACATTTTTTCTATTAAATTTCTATATTTTTACAACGTTAGAAAATTTTTTTTCGCTGAGATCACCAGTTTAGGATTATTTAATTCTAAGAACTTATGGATGAATGAAAAAATTCATAAAGGCACTAGGGGGTGTATGTTGAAACGAGAAAATTCCAGACACATAAAGCATGCAAAAGCATGTTCAGTTTCAGTCGTAGTCTGGAAGCTGCATCTACAACACACATTTTACTTCGAACAAAAAATTATATTCAACAAATTATCTACAACATTTTTTAGTTATTTTGTTTAATAAAAATCATTAAAATGAAACTTTTAACAGTAATACTATTATTTATAAATTTATTAGTTATTGTAAAATCACAAACTCACAAAGGATGCTTTAGTATTGTTGAATTTGATGGCGACAAAAACTTAACTACACCACAAATTTTTATAAATGTTAAAAATATTTCTAAATATGGAGGTGTTAATCTTCGAGTTTCAATATCCATTCCACCATATGTATCAATAAAAGTGAGTAAATTTATTAAATATTAATATCATTTAATTAATAATTAATAATTTTTTTTTTTTTTAATCATTTAGAATTATGAAGATGCTATAAGCGTAGTTAATCAAACTGAAAATCAACTTGAATCATCCAACAATTCAATGTCTATAAAATGGAAATTTATATTTCCCGAAGACATACGTACAGAACTGTTAGAAATTGCTGTAAATGAAGAAGTTTATGAATGTAGAGATACAGAAGGTAATTTTAAAATTAAAAAAAAAATAATAATAATTAAATAATTAAAAAAAAAATTATTTTTTAAAATAGATTACCCGAGAATTCTTAATTATCAATATTACTTACCACTTGAAAAAAATCCACGAGACACAGTGGTTAATGAAGTTTGTAGTAAACCAAAAGATATTGGAAATATAAAAAATTTCAGCACCACATCAGATCCAAGCCAGTGGCCTTGGTTGGCATTAATATTTTCAAGAACAAATGATACAAGAACACATGTTTGTTCAGGTAGTTTTATCACAAATCGTCATGTATTAACAAGTAAGTATATTAAATAATTGTTAATTAATATCTTTATATTATTGTTATTAATTTATAATTATTATTTTACAGCTGCTAGTTGTGTTTTATCAAATAATGGCCTTGAAATTGGCTATAAAATAACTGAACTTGTTGAAACAGATTATGATAATACTACTGCAGTTTATTATAAACTAAAAAATTTAAGAATTCATCCTCATTATGGAAGCAATTTAGAAGCTAATATTGCTATTTTAGAAATAACTGATGACGATATTGAGACAAGAAATATTGACCAAGTGTGTATTTGGTCATTGCCTGAAGCTGGTGAACTTTATATGACTGACTGGAATGAAGAAAAACAATTTCAACAATTAAAATTTGTTATTAATAAAACGGTAAATATAATTATTAAAAATTTATCAATATTTTAATTATTATTGAGTTAATATTTACCTGTTTTTTTTTTCTTTTTTTTTAAGGTTGATTGTTTAGATATGTATCCAAATGTTCTGGCAAATGACAACAGTCCATTTCTAAGTGAAGATGATATATTTTGTGCTACTGTAATTGATAAAAATACAAGTTATTATAATTATTTTTCAAAAGAAGGAAATGGTTTAGTTGCTTATGATTCAGATAATGATGAATATTATCTTCGAGGTATGCTCACCTCATTTTTTGATGTTTATTCTGCTGATGGATTTTTCATTAATCTTGAAGAATATTATACATGGATTAAACATGCCACTGAAACAATGTATTGAAATTTTTTTTTTAAATTTTTGTATTAATTTATAGTTTTAAATATTAATAATTGAATAAATAATATTTTAAGATATTAAATTGTATTTTTTTTATGATTTTTAAATTAACAAGTATAAAAAAAAACAACAAATTTTATTAAATAATATTTATAATTTTAATTTAATTAATTATCTTTTTTTTTTTGTGTATTTTTTGATTATCAATTTGAATAAATACATGATTAAATTAAATAACTATTTAAATGAAAAATGTATTTTTTTTTAAATTATTTTTTCTAATAAAAAATATGTCTATTTTATTTGAAAAAACATTTTTATTTTATCTCTCTTTTTGTCTCTTTTTTTTATTCTCTCTCTCTCTCTCTCTATTCACAACGCTCTCAAGTCTCAACCGTCATTTTTTTTTCTCTTGTTTCAGTTGGTTTCGGTCGTTCCTGCTGTTGATATTATTATTATTATTTCATTGTGACAAATTAACAAATGTCTTATGGTCGTCTCTCGCACGTCTCTAATTTTGTTAAATAATTAATAATAAATATATTAATTAATTTATTAACTGATATTTATTTATTTGATAAAAAAAAAAAAAAGAATCGCCATGCATTATTGCGTAGTTAAATGTGAGGATGGTTCAAATGCAATTGTGTCAATGGTGACGATAAAAAAAGAAGGTATGTTTGACGTCAAAGACAAAAGGACACTTTTAATTTTAATATATTTTTTAATTTAATTTATTATTTAATGATGCCATTAAATAATAGTATTATTATGTTCATAAAAATTATTTTTTTATAAATATTATTTTTACAGTTATGGAAAATGAGGGTGATTCAATACCAGGACCTTCACAAGCTGGTCCATCAGTTGTAACTTTTGTTGACAATAATTCTACAAATATGATTAAAATAAAAGATGAACCAGTTGATACTGATCAGCCAAGTACCAGTGGTACACAACAGACTGTTAAAAAAACACTACCAACTTTCACACGTATTTTACTTAATCCTGATGGATCAATCAAAAATACAATTGAATCATACAACAAAGAAATGGAAAAAACTATTAAACAAGAACCATTATTAAAACATTCGCTGGATCCATCAACTTTTATTGTTAATAAAAAAATAAAACCAATAATTAAACTTGAAGAAGTAAAGCTAACATGGGAACAAATGACTCTCAATGAATATGACAATTGTAAAACACTTGAATCACGTGAATCATTTCGTGAAAATACAATTGAACAAATGGAAAAATTAAATAAATATATACCTCATTTAAAATTACCAGGTAAATTTTTTATAAAATACGAACAAGCATCACCATATCATGTTTTTTTATCAACTATTGAAAGTGTCCAAGCAACATGGAATCAACAACATTCAATAACATTTCCAGAAATATTAGATAAAAGTATTGGTGTTATTGAAAAAACTCTTATAATAAATGATCAAGTTGATTTTACCTGGTTGAGATTTCAGTATTTATTTTCATGTCAAAAAACAGATAGTTTAATAATTTATGGTCAGCGAATGGACACTGGTCCATTGCCAGATAACATTGAGACTCATCAGTACCAACAACACTCAAAAATAATGGTAATAAAATATGAAAATGGTGCAAGGATTGTCATTTCAACAGCCAATCTCTTCAGCAATGACTGGAACATAAGAACACAAGGTGTATGGATATCACCACATTTGCCATATCTTGAAAAAACATCAAAACGTACACAAGGTGAATCACCAACTAATTTTAAACAAGATTTTATAAATTATATGAAAAAATATTCAATTGATAAACTTCATGAATGGATTGAAATTATTTGGCGTCTTGATTTTTCATCAGTTAAAGTATTCTTTGTTGGATCAGCACCTGGTAATTATTCCTATGATTCAAATGAAATAAGTAAATGGGGAATCAAAAAGTTGGGTAATGTATTATCAAATAATACTAATGTTTTACCTGATGATGAAAATTGGCCAGTTGTTATTCAATGTACAAGCATTGGTGGATTGGGTACACAAACAAGTGGCTGGTTAAAAAATGAAATATTGCCTGTCTTAATGACAAACACAAACAGAAAATACAGTTCACCGTGTAATTTTAAAATTATTTATCCAACAACAACTCAATATGCAAATTCATTTGATAAAAATATTAGAAGTTTATGTCTTCATTATTATGCAAACTTACATGCTAAACAAAAATGGGTTGTTAAACATTTACATCAATGGAAAAGTAGTACGAAAAGTAGAGATGTTACTCTACCACATACAAAATTTTATACAAGAATTTCATTGGATTATAAAAAAGTACCATGGGTTTTATTGACAAGTGCTAATCTCAGTAAATCAGCATGGGGATCTCATAACAATAACAGCAGTTGGAACAATAGATGGAGCAATAAATGGAAGAGTTACTCTGATAGTGAAGAAGAAGAAGAAGACACATGGGAAATTAAAGCTTTTGAAGCTGGTGTTGCATTTTTTCCAAAGCAATTGGTAATTTATTATTAATTATTATTAATTTTATGGTAATTTGTTTATTTGTTAATTTTAAATTTCATTTTTACAGACTGGTGGACAAACATTTCCAATTCAAAGTCCAGATCCAGATGGTACACCACCATTTCCATTGCCTTTTGACGTACCTTTGACTCCTTATCAAAAAGAAGATCAACCATTTTTGATATAAAAAAAATAATAATTAACTCTGGTAGTTTAATTATTTTATTCATGTATGTTGTTGTTGTTTAAAAAACATTTCATTTATATTTTCAAAATAATTTTATATGAAAAAAATTAATTTCATAAGAAAAACATAAAATTGGTTTGACATTTGGCTTGATTGTTTTTTTTTTAAATATAGAATTATTTAATAATTTTCTATTGTGTTTAAAAGTTGATAAAATATTAAAGAAATATTTTTCTAAAATTTCAATTTTCATGTATGAGTATGTTGTTGTTTAAAAAACATTTCATTAATGTTTTCAAAATAATTTTATATGAAAAAAATTGATTTCATAAGAAAAACAAAAATTGGTTTAACATTTGGTTTGATTTTTCTTTTAAAATATTGGTTTATTTAATAATTTTTTTTATTATTCTATTGTGTTTAAAGTTGATCAAATATTGAAGAAATATTTTGCCAAAATTTCGATTTTCATAAATTAAAATAAAGTTTTGATAAATAATATTTTGTTTGTCGTTTATTATTTATATAATATAAATTATATTTGATATATTATCAATTGGTAATTATTTATTTATTGTTTATTTAGTTTTAAAAATGATTTAATAAATTTGATGTATAATTATTAATTATTAATTACTACAATAGAAATACTAAAAGGAAAAATAATCAGTAAAATTTGAGGGATATAAAAATTATATTGACTAATTGATTTGTTAATTTTTATTGCTATTATTAAATATTATGTAATTGAAAAAATGGCAAAAAATATGTTTTCGATCTTGCCAGGAGTCGAACCTGGAATCTTCTGATCCGTAGTCAGACGCGTTATCCATTGCGCCACAAGACCGGCAGTTATTTACACGTAAATCATATGACAGTCTTAAAAATAATGTCATTTTGCAACAAATATTAATTGTTAAAATTGTTTATTTTTACAAAAAAAAAATATTTTCAACAATACAAATGGTAATTGAGTATTCATATTGTAAAAATGTAATAATTTTTACAAAAAAAAACATTGTTTAAACATTTTTAAAGATATTTGGAGAAAAAAAATTTAGTTTTACTGTAAACATGTTGAAATTGACATTGTTTATTCACAGTTTATTTTTACAAAAAAAAAAAAAATTATTTTTATCAATACAAATGGTAATTGAGTATTAACATTGTAAAAATGTAATAATTTTTACAAAAAAAAACATTATTTGACCATTTATAAGGATATTTTAAGAAAAAAAAATTTAATTTTACAGTAAACATGTTGAAATTGACATTTACAAAAAAAAAAAAAAATTATTTTTAACAATATAAGTGGTAAGAGAAATTCCATATTAATATAATAATTTTTACAAAAAAAAAACATCATTTAAACAATTATAATGATGATTCAAGAAAAAGAAAAGAAAATTTTAATTTAACTGTAAAAAAAAAAAGTAAATAATATCATGAAAAGAATGTTATTTTTGAAGTGAGACAAATGGTACCATTGTTGCCAAACGAATAATTCTCATCAACACTCTGATAGTTTCAACAACTTCAAGCGAATTTTGTTTAAATAATTGACGTAAAACCACAGCAAGTCGTATACCTTCATTCAATGACTCAGAAATATCTTTAATTTTATTATTTTCACGATAAAAATCATAAGAAATACTTGATAATTGTGAAATTTCTCTTGACAACTTGACAATTTCAACTCGAGATATTTCATGATCAGGAGTTACTTTTGAAATATCAATATTAACAGGAATCGGCCAATTATTTATGCAAGCTTCACATTTACAAATAAAATGATGATCATTCAAATATACTTGTCTTTCTTTTTTTTCTTCTGTAAAATATGCTTCTCCATATGTCTCAAATATTTGTTGACCTTTTTTTATTGGACAAATTGCTGTACTGATCATATAACCACCACAAATATTTCGATTAATCATTGGATTACAACTGTGATTATAAAAACTAGCTCCTGGTGCTATCACTGTCATTGATGGCAAAGCATCCTGTCCATCAGTAAAAAAACCAGCTTCAAATATATTCACAGCCATTATCCAATTATTTCGTTCAATAAGTCCAACAATAAATACAAACAATTCATTTTCTTTTAATAGCTTTAAATTACCACTGCAATTTTCAATGGCTTTGTTTGTTTGCATCAAAAAATATCCAGTGATTATACAACCAACAAGTGACGTTGACTCTTTTTCAAGATTTTTGTAACAATGAGATATTAAGCTGTAAACACTTGCATATTTATCAGGATCCAATTTACCATTTGTAAATCCTTTTGTCAATGGATCTGTAAAAATTTTAAGTAAACATTAATTTAACTATATTGTTTTAATAAATTAAATAATAATAAAATATAATTACCACTTGTTTGATTTATTTTATCAATATTATCCTTCAAAATTTCAACACAATTGTTTGACTCTTTCAAGGCCATTATTGTTAATCTAACACCCATTGATAAACTATTAGGCAAGCCAAATGATTTTATTTTTTTATTTATATTACACTCAATATCATGATAACAATCATTTGAATTTTGTTGACAAGTTTTTGAGCAAAAAATAACATCTGGACAATTGTTACATGGTAAACCTGACCATGTTTGTTTACCACAGTGCCAACAGAGTTCGTATTTCATACTGGCATTGATAATACTGGCATATGGTTTTTGTACACTTAAAACATCACCAGGTTTTATGTCTTTCGTTGCAATCATGTGTCTACCAAATTCATCAGAGTATTTTAATGTTACTGCATCAGACAAACCTGGAATCATGGGATTTTCACCTTTTAATTTTGGTGCTATTCCTTGGTAATCCCACTTGTAATTTGTTTTATCAATTGTCTTGGTAGCTTGGAATTCTTTAAGCATTTTATTCATATTTAATTGATCTTTTTCATTCATTTTTTCAATCCATTGTTGAGTTTGTGATAGAGCTTCATCAATAGCACAATTATCATCAGCATTTAAGATTCGAAGACAAGTTGCTTGGCGAAAATACAATTTAGATTTTAATCTATCTGGATAACCATTATCTAGAGCACGCTGGATGTCATCAAGACAATAAGAAATCAATTTAGCTTTTAAAAGAACAGCTGATCTATTGGCATATGCCATTGCAAGTTCCTCACTGTTGGCTTTTGCCCAGGCAACACTTTTGGTATATGCTTCACAAGCTTTATCAAGATCATTTGATTTAAAATAATCATTACCCTCATTACGATGTGCAATAGATTTTAAAGCATTTTTTGATTCAATTATTGGCGTGGGTATAATCCAACCTGATGATCCATTGTTTAAATCTTCAAGAATTTTCTTGATACGTTTTTCATCTTTTAATTTTGAATTATTTGAAAGATCAAGCATTATTGTCTTGATCATATCAATTGTCCACTTTGCATTATCACCACCACCACCACCACCATCATCATCTAGACAATCAAAAATCAAAATACATATTTTAAAATTATTTTTTTTTTTTTCATAAATAATTATTCAATCTTTTTTTTGTTTTTTTTTTTTTTTTTTTAAATAAACAATTAATCTACTTACATTTTTCTTTTGTTCTTGATTCCATGTTTAATTTTTTAAATTCACTTTTAATTATTTTATAATTAATCCAACAATTAACAGCAAAAAAAATTAAATTTATTCATCAAGTTGCAAGCAGGTTAGTTAAAAGAAAGAAAAGAAAAAAAAAAAAAAAAAGTTGGGTTTCAAGGACAGATTTGTTTACAACGCCATTTAATTTTAACGGTTCAGGTTACATTCATCATAACAATATCAACATAAACAGATGGCTGATCACGTCATAGGTTCAGTTTGGTTTGGACTTGTTTAGTTCAGCTATGTCCATCTATCATTCAACACGTCAATAAATTAATTTTCCAACGTCATTAATCACATGATTAATTAATCAACTAATAATTAGCTAAATAGTGAACAATATCAAATTGACATTTCTTTTTTATCAAACGACAGACTTGTTGGTTCACCCAGCTTATCAATGTAAACAAAAAATTATTTAATAAATATTTTTATAGAATCACTTTAATATTTTTTATAATAAATATCTAATTTCGTTTGTTTTTTTTTACAGATGAAAAGTATTAAAAAACATGTATTTCATCGAAAATGTTCTCAAGTGATGAAATGGATCATTAGTTATGAAACTGCAGAAACATATGAAGAAAAAATAAATGTTTTTTTATCACAATCAATTGAGCTAAATATAATGAAAGATATGATTAAAAATAAAAAAAATATAACATTAAAAAAAAATATAAAACTATCAAGACAATGGAAAAAAGAAGGTAATAAAATATTTAAAACTAAATCTAAAAATTATTTAGATTTTTCAATTGAATCATTTACAAAAAGTATTGCATTTGCACCAATTGGATCAAAAGAATTATCACTTGGTTATGCAAATCGTTCAGTTGTATTATTAAAATCAAATTTATATGAAAATTGTCTTCTTGATATTGAACAAGCATTAAAAACAGGTTATCCTGATAATCTCAAAGCAAAATTATTTATTCGTCAAATGCTTTGTTTTCATATCTTAAAACCACATTCAAAACTTGAATCAAGTATTTCATATGCTAATGTGTTACAATGGCTACCAAAAATGAATAAAAATAATGCTAATTATAAAATTGTTGAAAATATTATGAATAATTATCAACAAATCTCCATGTCACTTGGTAATCCTCGTGAGTTATTTGATTGTAACAAATCATTGTTAAAATATTCAAAGAAAAATCCAAATGTAATTGGTGCATCTGATGCAATTGATGTTAAATATACAAAAAAACTTGGTCATCATGTCGTGGCAACTAGAGACATAAAAACTGGTGAATTTATATTTATTAAAAATTCATTTGCATCAATGGTACTTGAAGAAAAACGTTATTCAATTTGTTGGCATTGTTTTAAAGATACATATTGTGGTGTACCATGTGATTATTGTCCAAATTTAATTTATTGTTCATTAGATTGTAAAGAGACAGCATGGCATGAGTATCATGATATTGAGTGTGAAGTTTTAACTTCACTTTTGGAAAATGATCGTGATATTGCAATACAATTGAGTGTTAAAATATTTATCAAGTTATTTAAAAGTACTGGAAGCTTGATTGAGTTGAAAAAATATATTGATAGAATTGAATCATCATCATCATCAGCATCTGGTATGTATCATCATCATTATCATCAAAGACATTCAACAATACAAAGCTAATTTATATTTAATTGCAATTTTTTAGATAACAACTTGAGTACATCACTTCTTGATACAACTAATTATGAATCATTTCATAATTTAATTAAACATCTACCACCATTGACTGAATGTATTTCATTAAAAAATGTAGGAATTATGACAGCAACAGCAATTCTTCTTATGCAGCCTGATATTCTTGGTACAAATTTAACTTCAAAAGAATGGGCAAACAACAAATGGATACCATACACAGCTGGATTACTTTTAAAATATAAATTCATTTTTGATTATAATTTTTTGGCTGTAAGTTTATTTATTTAAATTTATTTTATTTATTTGAATTTAATTAATTATGTTTTACAGAATGCTGATATTTTTGAAGATGATTATACAAACAAACTCATGGTAGTGGAACCAATGATCAAAGTTTTTAGACATAGTTGTAATCCAAATGCAAACGACTTGATTCATCAATCAACAACAAGTATTTTTGCAACAAAACCGATAAAAAAAGGTGAAGAAGTAAGTATACCTTGATCTATATTTGGTAAATTTAATTTTTTAGATACTAGTGTTTATTGTTTATTAAAAATAATTATTTAAATAAATTATTCAAGGTTTTTACATCATGGGGAGTTGATTTTTTTAAAAGTAACAAACAAGAGAGACAAAATTATTTATTACCAATTTTAAAAAATATTTGTCAGTGTGAAGCATGTAAAAATGATTATCCATCTTTTGATGAACTTCCTGAGTATATAGTAAGTAAAAAAAAATATATTTATTTATCTTTATTGTACTTGTTTATCAATGTAAGTCTGATTTTTTAAATTTTTATTTATTTTCTTTTTACAGAATGTACCAAGGAATGCTAGTAAAAAATTAAAAATGATTAAAAAAAAAATACTTGAGTATGTTGAAACTAGTGGTGAAATTAATAAGGAAAAATTAATAAAAGCTGTCGAGGATGCTTGTGTCACTAGTGATATTTATAATCGTAATATTGATTTTCTATGTCACGAAATAATTGGTTTGCCTTTAGTTGTTCAGAAGTTATATCATCAAATAGCTACTCGAAATTTTTTATAATTTTATATTTTTTTAATAACATTAACAATATATACTCTAAAACTTTTCATTAAAAATAGAAGAGAGATATTTTATCCAGTTAATAATAATATTAAAATAGAAATTTAATTGCTGTGCTTTTAAATTTTACAAAAAATCTTCAAATAGATTTTTACTTTTATTATATCAAACATTTCTTTTTTATATAATAATAATATATATTTAAATGCATGTGTAATAAATTATTACTAATAATTATTGAATAATTATTTCATTTTCAATAATTAACAAATAATTCATCATGACGATGTATCAATAAAAAAGAAGTTTCACTTCAATAAAAATGGATAAAAAAAAATTAAACTATTTATTTTATTTCTAGAGAAAATAAATATATTGTTTTTTTTTTTTAAATACACTTAAAATATAATTATGTTATTAATTATTATTATTAATAGGTATATTATGTTTTTAAAATTAAATATATAATTATTTTTTCATTTATTATTATTTATTATTTACATTAAACTTTGATTTCATTTAGAAACTTTTTTTTTATTATATCAAAAATTTACTTTTTATCTCAACAATTAATTTAATTAACTAAGAATAATTAATAATTAAATTACTAGTATTTTTATTAATCACAACAATAAATATATTGTTTATAAATTTCCCGCTAAAATTTATAAAACACTGCTCACTTCAATGAACGGCTAATTAAGAAACTAAAATGACCGTTACGTAGATGAGAAAAAAAAATAAATAATAATAATACCAATTTGCTCTATATATTGGATGTTGCGTAAGGGTTAAATTAAAAAAATTAATTAAACTCAATTAAATACTAATTTCATTCAATTAAATTTTACAAATAAGAAGGTACGTTAATTTTGTTATCATAATAAATATAAAATTATTGTTAATATCTTTCGAAAATGATTATAATGTGGAAAACAATTTCATTTTTTTTTTTTCTCTAAAAGTAATCAACAACAATGGCAAGAAGTAGAAGAAAAAGTTCTAGAGTTAGCTCTACTTCAAAATCATTGGATCATCTGATGGAAGTTGATGAAACACCATCACCAGCTAGTTCACAAGATGCAGGCAGTAATACAGCTGACACAAGGTATAAAATAAAATCTATAAAATATCAATAATGATACAATAATTAATTGTTATTAATTTACATTTAGTGCTGGTGATCAAGTTGTACCATCAGATATCTCAAATGTATCTGAGACATCACAACAACAACAAGACCAGACCACAACATCAAAAAAGAAAACAACAAATAAAACAAAAACACCAGCATCAAAATCCAAACGTGGTGGACGTCAACGACGTGGAAGAAAATCTGTTGATAGCACAAACACCAGTGTCAACAGTGATAATAATGGTGATAAAAGTTTGTTTGATTTATTATACTCAGATGTTTTGGTGACAGAAATCGTTGACAATTGGATCAAAGACTACAAAAGTAATAGAGAAAAAGGTTTATTACTCCTCGTACAATTTATCATTGATGCAACAAGTTCCAAGGAACAAATGACACTTGAAATGTTACTTACAAAAAGTGTCAATGAATTAATTGATCATTTAGATAAAAATATATCAACAAGTCCAAATTATCCATTGAGTGATCTTAAAGATATAGAATTTCGTAAAAATTTGAGTAGATTTATTAAAAATTTGGTGCATAAATGTCAGAATGACATATTATTTGATGAATATTTATTGGATAATATTATATTATTTTTAGTACATTTATCACGTTCAAAAGTTCAATCATACAGACATACTGCAACATTTTTATGTATGAAATTGGCAACTGGTCTTGTTGATGTTTCTTTAAATTTAACACAAATACTTGTCAAGACAAATAGACAATTTGATAGTGAAAAAAAAAAGCCAAAATGTAATCGTGCAATTGACAAAGTAGACTTACTTGAAAGACAAAGAATAAATATACAAGAAAATCTTGATGATATTAATGATAAAAAAAATTATATTGTTGATGAAGTACTTGGTATTCGTTCACGTGATGTCATTCAAAATATACGTTTAATTTGTGTATCTGCTGTTGGATCATGGATTAAAAAAAAACCAGAAGAATATATAAAAGTTGATTATTTAAAATACCTTGGCTGGTCATTATTTGATGATGAAAAAGATGGTGTAATTAGAAAAAAAACACTTGAAATATTACAAAACATTTATCAAATTAATGAAAATTTAGAAGCAATGTTTTTATTTACAAAAAAATATAAAAATAGAATTATTGCAATGACACTTGATGTTGATACAAGTGTTGCAGTTATTGCAATAAATGTCATAACATTAATTGACAATTGTTATCCAGATTTATTGACTGATGAAGATCGTGAAACAATGTACAAATTAATATTTGTCAAAGACCGATCAATAGCACAAGCTGGTGGTGAATTTTTAAATCAAGCAATAATAACTGATATTAAAAATATACCAGACAATGAAAAACAAAGATATAAAAATAAAAAATTAAATAATATATTATATTTAAAATCACTTGTTATGTTTTTTATTGAATCAGAATTTTTACAACATGGTAATTATCTTGTTGATTCAATGATAAATGCAACATCAACATTAAAAGATTGGCAATGCATGACATATATGCTTCTTGATGAAACAGATGATGAAAAACTTGATGATGTACATGCAACAGCACTTGTTAAAATTTTAACAATGTGTATTAAACAATTGTCAACTGGTGAAATACCAGAAGCACGTGTTACAACAAAAAAACATCTTAATGCCAAAGACAAAGAACAAATTAAAAATGATAAAATATTAATAACAGAACATTTTGCTGTAGCATTACCAAATTTATTAACTAAATATCAAGTTGATGAAAGTAAACTGCCATATCTTTTATTGATTCCTCAATATTTTGATCTTGGTATTTATGTAACGCTAAGACTTGATAAACACTTGTCATCATTGTTACAAATAATTGATACAATTGTCAAAAAAACTTATGATGAATTTACACTTGAAACAGCAGCAAAAACATTAGAAATAATGTGTCATGAAAATTCTCCAATAGCAATCAAGTGTGATCCTGCAAGAATTGATTTAATTGATTCTATCACTTGCTCATATACTGATGCTATTGAAAAATTAATTAACAAAGTTGACAATGAAGATGAGGCAAATGAAGAAGAGCTATATAAAGTTGAAGAATCAATGATGAAAATATCAAAATTTTATGGTTGTCACAACATGAATCGTTATGGACTTTTAGATTCATTTTATAAAAATATAAAAAATTATTTTTATGTGGTACCAGATACTGTTATTAAGTACTCAATTGATGGTTGTTATTTTTCATTATTATGGGATCTTTATTGTATTAAATTTGATACAAGTTTAAATCCAGAAGACAACTCGACATTGATGCAAACACTTCAACTAGAATTAAATGCTTTTATGACAATTTTAAAAGACATATTAAATGATGAAGTAAATTATCATGAATCAATACGAGATGCTGCATTCAGTGCAATGTGTGATTTGATTATTAATTTTGATAGTAACGAGACATCAATTAATGAAAGTTTACAAAATTTACCATACTATGAAGTTGATGAAATAACTGAAGATTTATTATCAAAATTTATTGAAAATTATGTCTTTTGTGATATTGAAATGATAAATAATAAAAAAAGAAATTTTTTATGTAATTATTGTAAACTTATAATACGTCAAAAAATAACATTAAAATCAACAATTATAATGTTTAAAAATTATAAAAAATATTATAATGATTATGGTGATATTTTAAAAGATGTACTTGGTGTATTTCGTGATTTTGATAGAATTGATTTTGCAAAACACATGCAAATAAGTTTAATATCATTGTACAAAGAATTAGAAATTGATGATAATTTTGATAAAAGATATAATGAAATGAAAAAAATTAAAGAACTTGCATCAAGACTTTTGTTGTTAATTGGTTTGGATGTTAAAAAAAATAGAGAACCAATGATGACAGTACATAAAGATGGTATTAATTTTGCTCTTGAAGGAATGAATGATCAACAAGTTGATGGATCAAATGAGCCACCACCAAATATTAGCTACTTGGAGATTCTTGCTGTGTTTACTAATAAACTAATGAAACGAGATAAAGATAACATGTAAGTTTTATCATTTAAAATATTGAATGTTATTATTGTTTATTTTTTTTAATGTTTTTTTTATTTTTTAGACTCAAATTTTTGGAAGAAAAATTGCCAGAAAGTAAATCTTCTGATGATGGCTGGGAATCAGTGATGATGTACAGAAATGGTCTACGTTCAAGAAAGTCTCTTTCACAAAATAATCATCAGCCAAATTCACAAATTGGTAATTTATAATTAATAATGTTTTGGTTTTATAGTTTGGTAATTAATTTTTAATTTTTAATTATTTTAGAAGAACAGGAGCAATGCGAACCAGAGCAAGAACAAGCTATAGAATAACTTGTTTTTTATTGTCTGAAATTTACTCGTATTTCTTTTTTATTTCATTATTTTTTTCATTACAAGAGTGAATTTATTTCATATAATTATTAATTAATATTAATATGTTTAATTATTCAATTATTAAAGTCATTTTCTACTTTAATTTACAATAATTATTGAATAATTATTAAAGCTTTGTTTATTAGTTAATTAAACTATAAAAAAATGTTCTAAATTAATTCAAAACTATTGTATAATTTAAACAAAATAAAATTGTTTATTTAAAATTTAATAAAAGAAAAAAAAATATTTGATTATTTATTTTTTCATTATTGAATTCATTACTTATAAAAGTGTAATTAAATTTTCTTAAATATATGTTTACGTAAATGGCCTATTTATATTCAATATTTTGCTTATACTTAAATCTTTGTATAATTATCAATCCTTTTATTTCAACAAAGAGTTATTCTTTATATTTAACTATTAATTATTGCCAATCATATTATACCTGTATCATCACCATCATTCCGATTCAAAATATTTCTTTCTCGTTGCAAGAAATGCAGGGTTCCTCATATCAAACCCATTTCGTACCTCATTTTTAGGCACATGCCTTTGGATATATTCATCATTCTTATTTGATGATGATGATGATGATGATGATGATGATGATGTTGGTGTACTCTTTGATGACGAGGCTGATGAATTTTTTTTTTGTTGATTTTCCATAATAATTAAGTAGCTAAAAAAAAAAAAATAGTTTAATAGTTCGGTTAGAATTATTTTCAAATAACACGTAGAATTTTGTAATACAAAAAAAAAGCTCATCGGTCAAAATCTTAATTTGCAAATTTATCTAATTAATTTTAAAATATAAAATTACTTGTACATCACGCTGTCCAACGCCAAGCAAAATTTTTCGAAACACCTTTCGCGTCACCTGTCGACGTCCAGGTAAAAAAGAAAATTTCACGTGGATGCATGCTCTCGAACCTAAAAAAAAAACACGTGCAAAAAAAATTTCATATATTTTTTTGTGAATTTTAAAAAACTTGTGAAAGAAAAAAAATATATATCTATTATTTTAAAATTACATAGAATAATTTGCAAATTAAAATTTTGACTGATGAACTTTTCTTGCTGTTGTTTTTCACTGGTGACTTGGAAATTTTACAGAAAAATTTCGACGTATAGTATTTAAAATTAAGTAAAAAAAAAATAAACTAATCAGTTTTTATTTTATAAATTTGTTGAATCGACAATCCATAAATAAATTGAGCAATTAAACACTTGCACATTTTTTTTTTTTATAACAAAATTCCACGAGGTAGTCTACACGTGGCAATTTAAAATAATTCTAACCGAATTTCAAATTGCCACTACCTCGTAAAAGATGCAAGTGTGTAATTGATCAATTTATTTATCGATTGTCGATTCAACAAATTTATAAAATAAAAACTGATTAATTTAATTTTTTTTTTTACTTAATTTTAAATACTATATGTCGAAATAATTTTTCTGTAAAATTTCCAAGTCACCAGTGAAAAGCAACAGCGAGAACAGTTCATCAGTCAAAATCTTAATTTGCAAATTATTTTAATTAATTTTAAAATAATCGGTACATACATTTATGTATTTTTTTTCTTTTACAAATTATTAAAATTCACAAAAATATATATGAAATTTTTTTTGCACGTGTTTTTTTTTAGGTTCGAGAGCATGCATCCACGTGAAATTTTCTCCTGGCGCGAAAAGTGTTTTAAAAAATTTTGCTTGGCGTCAGCCAATGACTGATCTACATAGGGCGAAACTAGACAGTAATTCCTAGAAAAAGCGACCTCTAGAACTTCTAGGAACTCTAGTCTTCGTCTAGGATTGTCGAAGATATATAAAGGACGTCCTAAACGAATTGTATAGTCAGTTCTTCTTCGGTTTCGTCGGGTTAGTATCATCTTAAAATTTTCCGTCTGTTAAATTCGTGGTTAGAAATATTTTAAATTACCTCGTGGTTGCTCGGTGTTAAAAAAAAAAAAGTGCAAGTTTAAAATAGTAAAATAGTTTCTTAGATTTTCATTACTTCGTCTTAGTTTTCGCGAAGTGTATATCGTTTAGTTTGAAATGACCACATGCCGATCGTCTCGTGGTCATAAAAAAAAAAAAAAAAAAGTGAAAGTGTTTGTGCAAGTGCTAGTGATGATTATTAAAAAAGAAATATATAAAAAAAAATTAAGTGATATATTGAAAGTGAAATAAGTGTTCAAGTGTAAAAAGTGCCTGTTGCTGTTTTGGGATTATTATTATTGCCGAGAAGATTTAACCGCAAATTTAAATGGATTATTGGAGACTACCTTGACAATTTCTACATGGCTTCGCTGAGAGGATGGAAAGGAATTTATGTGGATTATTGGAGACTACCTGGACAACTTCTTCATGGATTTGCTAAAAGGATATGATGGGATTTAATTGGATTATTGGAGAATACCTGGACAACTTCTACTTGGATGTTTACTCGCAAAAGGTAGGTTCCTCTAGATCAAGATTGACTAGTTGTAATTTTTAACCTATCCCGGAAAAGTGCTTCAATATCCTTGAAGTTTCAAAAAATTGTTGCTATATTTTTTGAAACTTCTTGTCGTTCCAAATTATTATTTTATGTATAGATTTATTTTGACTAATTTTTACAATAATTTACATTCAATTTTATAATGTCAAATTAAATAGTCGTAGTGTGAAAGTCAAAATGAATCGACCTTGTCTATCTCAAACAGAGTAGACGAGGGTGATTAGGACATTATTATCTATCGTGAAAATTTATAATAGATAAATTTTCACCCTATTTTCCATTCGCGATGTATGTTTATATTTTTGATATTAAATGCACTTTTCCAAAAACAATAATCAATTTAAAGTATGTTTCAGGATTTTTTCTGTTTCAGGTTTTTATATGTTTCAGCTTTTTATATGTTTCAGGATTATCAGGAGTTCCAGTTATTCAAAATTTTAATATTATGTTTTTAATGTTTCAGGATTTTTTTTGTTTCAGGATTTGTATAATTTAAAATTTTTTTTGTTTCAGATTTTTATAATTTTCAAGACATTTAATACTTGCTGAATTTCAAGATTTTTACAATTTTCAAGACATTTAATATTTGCTGAATTTCAAGATTTTATAAAGTGAAAAAGTGAAACATGTGATAATAATATTTAGTGATAGTGACATAGTGATTGAGGCCTAGAAATGTCCTATCACAATAAATGATAGTGGCATAGTGAAATGAGCCTAGAAATGTCCTATCACATTGAATAATAAAAAGTATACCTGCAGCTATGAGCGCGGGTATATAGTGATGATATTTATTTTTTGAATCCGCGTGCGTCCGTACTTGCTGCTTTGAGCGCAATCGAAAAATTTAAAAATCCGATCGAAACAATTCTAGCTGCAGCTAGAAAATGCGCGCGAAAAGTGGAATAGGTCTACTGGAGAAACCACTTGATAAAAAAAACGAGTCAAGTGTCTTACCTCCTGGGTGACTAGGAAAAGACACGTTTTAAATTTACCTGTAATTATTTATTTATTATTTTTCAGCTTCTACAATTGATTCAACACCTAAATTAATATCATATAATATAATTTTCACTTAAAATAATTATCAAATTCAATTAATATTTAATGAAAAATAAAATAAAATAATTTATAACTTTATATAAATACAAAAATTTATTTTTAAAATTTTTAGTAACGAATTCGTTCCATTGAAAAATTGAAAATTTTCAAAACTCCGGCGAAAGCCCGTGTGGTTTATCTCGATTAGTCCAAATTCATTACAGTTTAATTTTTTTTACAATTTTAAATTATATGATTGAATTTGTACAATTAAATGTTCATAGAAAAATTCTATTTGAGTTCTAACTAAATTATCGTAATGATAAATAATTTAAATTCCCGCTTAAATTGACACTAACAGAGTCAATAAAATAATTTAACTATAATAAAATTTAATCTACAAATTTTCTAAAATAATTACAACGAAATTATAAATTTAATTTTAAATAATAAATTGATAATTAGATTTATTTAAATAGCGCTAGTGTCGTGGTGTTGATTTTTGTATTTTTGTGTATTTCCTATCTATTTCTTTGTCTTGTCAGCGAATACTGGCATCTTTTATTTCTCTCTCATTTTATATCTCATATACATAACACATTGAAAATAATAAACACACACACCACAATCCAACCAGATGAAAAATTAAAATGGCGCGTTGTGATACGCGCACAGCTGTTGTTTACCGACAAATGCGTGTCAAAGAAAAATAACTTTGGCCCTGAATAATTTGGCATTGGTGGATTAAAAGGATTAATAATAATGTATCACGCATTTGTGTTTGTTAAGTGAACGAAAAAACACTGTCAAATTATATTACCAACAACGTCAAAATATCATTCACATAACAACAAAAATAAATCAATTTCTCTCTCTCTCTCTCTTACTCTCTTCTCTCTGTGTTATAATAATAATTCATAAATTAAAGAAAAAAAAAAACACAAACCAGTTAATCAAATTAATAAAACTGCCAATTTTTATAATTTTTCAACGAGTGTTGTGATTTATTTGTTAGAAATTAAAAAAAAAAAAATACGTAAAAAGACAAAGTGAAAGATAAAAAAAACAAAAAACAATTGTAACAGAAAGTAAGGCAAATAACAAAAACAAAAAACAAAAAAAAAAGTATGATTAAATTGTTTTGATTGGAGTAGAGATATAAATTTTAGTTGTAGATTTTTGTTGCTTTTTTTTAAATTTATATTTCAATAATGTGTATTTTGTTAATAGGTGATAATGAAATTATACAAAATTAATTTATAAATAAGAGGAATGGTTCATGTCCATGAGATTATTTACTTAACCAAGTAATTCAAGTATCCACGGTCAAAGAGGACAGTGAGGTAAGCATGTTTTGATTCATTTTTTTTTTTTTTTTTTTGATGCAATTGATTCTTGATCAGTAGAAAATTTCAAAATGACAAGTGGGGAAATAGGTTATTGATTATATAAATTTTTAAATCAACTAAATAATTGACATTTATTTCTATCAATTGACAGTGTTGTTATATTTTTTTTTGACAGTAAAAAAGACATGAAAAAAATTTAATTACACAAAGAAAAATAAAACTACTTTACCAAGTAATTTACCAATGTTGTTATGATTTTTTAAAAGAAAAAAAAAAGACTGACGTCATCAACGTGGATACAGGACTCTACAAGTAATAATTTTTTTATTGTTTGTTAATTTACTTGGCAGTCATTAAATGACATTTATTTGAAATACTTGTTAATTAATAATTTGAGGTTAGAACTGATGTTTTTATTTTTAATTGTTTTGTTTATGTTATGTATTATTGGAGCATTGATAATTTTATTTTTAAATGTAAATATTATTTATGTGAATGACCTGATGATAACAAAAGAGACAAAAAACTATTTAAGATAAAAAGTTTATAAATAAATACTGATATTAATTGAATATATTTTAATTTGTTTAATCAGGTGGATAAAGAGTATAATAAAAAATATTATAAATAGAAGAATATAAAAAAAAAAAAGATGAACGCACGAACACAATTATTTGAATTAAGTATGGAGGGTCGTCAAGTTGATGAAGCAGTTGCAAGTATATTTCACAGTGTCTTGTTTCATCGTAGCCTTGGAAAATTTAAATATAAACAAGAAGGTTTATATTCAGTTGGTACAGTTGGTTATCAAGATGTTGATTGTGATTTTATTGATTTTACATATGTATGCTGTTCATCAATACATCTTGATCAAACATTAAAACGTGAAATATCTGGTTTTTCTGAAGCACTAAGATCAACAGATAGTCCAGGTTCTGGACAAATATCACTTGAATTTTTTCAAAAAAAAAAAAATCGTTGGCCATTTCAACCAGAATGTATACCATGGGAAGTATGGACAGTTAGATTAGAATTAATTAAATTAGCAACTGAACATGAACGTCAAATATGTCGTGAAAAAGTTGGTGATTTATTAACTGATAAAATATTATATATTACTGAAGTTATGAATCGTCATGATTATTTACCAACAATGCCTAATCAAGCTGAATTAGATTTAATATTTGACACATCATATCCAGATATACAACCATATCTTTTTAAACTTTCATTTACAACATCTGGACCACCATCAACGACAATGGGAAATACCATGAAAAAACTCATCAAAGAAACATTGTCCATTTAGTTGTACATTATATTTATATTTATTTATAACAATCATTGATCTCAATTATTATTTATTATACACAATGTGTTTTTTTTTTTTTTTTTCGAAAAAATTCATACGATAATCAAAGATAATAATAACAATTACTTATCTTTTTTTTTTTTGTTTTCATTTCATTCAGAGATCAATTAATTAAGTGCATCAACTGATTAGTACAAACCATTGTGAATTTTTCCATTAATTTTCTTTTTTTTTTTTTTGTTTTTATTCGTGAGCTTTGAATAACAAGAAAAAAATTTTTCAATATAAATTTAATTTAAAGAAAAATATGCTAACTCGCTGCCTAGAATTAATATTTTCTTTTTATAAATATTAATTGCTTAATGCATATTTAAATGTGTGATTGATGATTTTGTTTTTTTATTATTATTTTTAATTTCTATTGATCTTATGGAATTGGGATGTGTTAAAGACAGATAAATATTCTTGTTAATTCAAGTGTTGAGTGACACTACTTGGAACTTACTTTGATGTTTGTTGCAAGATGAATTAGGTCAAAATATATATTTGATTATGTTTATCCGAGAGCTAAGTTTGCGGATGTTGTAAATGAAAATAAAAAATGACATTAAAGAGTCAGTTAGTTGATGCAAGAATGGATAAAATGCCTCAAATAAATTTACAATATATTGTATATATTAATAATTTTTTTAAATAACACATAAGTTTGTTTGATTTTTGTTGAAAAATTTAAATAATTGGAAAGTAGGTAAAGCTCATTTGAAAAATTTAAATAATATATTATTTATTATTTACAATTAATATTAATTTTTCAATCAATAATATATAATGTAAACTTTGTAAAAAAAAAATAATAATAATTTTTTTTATTATTTACTAATTTAAAGCTAATTGATAAGTGTATTTTTTTAATATTGAAAAATATTTATATTCAGCTAATCTTGATAATCAATGATGAAAAAAATTTTTGTACTTGAATTAAGAATTTAACAACGATATTAATTAAATAATAATAATAATTTAAAATTAATTTTTGTCTATTTATAATAATAGAATTTACAATTGGCAGTTTAAAAAAAAATTCTGGAATTTTTTTTTGTTGGGCTTTACTGGAATCCATGATAAAAAAAAATCATTATAAATGATTAAAATAATTGGAAAATATTATAATTTAATTAATTCATCATAGATAATAATATAATTTAATATCAGAGTTTCATTTGCTGTAAATACGCTCATTTTATTAACAAAAAAAAATAATATAATTACTCAATTCTAAATCACCTGATTCTCTGATAATAATTAAATATAATTTCACGATAATTATTATTAAATCTTTGACTGTAAAAATAATAAACACTTGGTCATGTGTTTTTTTTTTTTCTGTTTTAGATAAATAAAAATTAAGATTAAATTGAAATAAAAAAAAAAAACGTAGACACCATGTCTATTGAGTGATGAAAATAAAATCAAATTGTTGTAAAATGAAAAGAGAAAAAGTGTTATAAATAAAGGGAGAGTGCTTTCATTTGTCGATTATTTATAATAGCTATGAAAATAAATAGATTAATATAAAAATATTAAATATTAAAACAAAGTGAATAATAAAAAATGTCAAATAAAACAATGTCTAAATTTATCAAAAGTATAAAGGAGCAAATTATAAATAATAAGATTAATTAATAAGATAGATTATTATTATAATTATTGTGTGCAACAAGTATTTTATAATCATAATTTTTTGTTACTTTATATATATATGATATATAAATATTTTTTTTGTTCAAAAAAATTTTTTGTAGAATAAATGTTTTGATGATTATATAAAATGAACACCAATGGCAGATAAATTAACAAGAGATTTTATTTATTTATACCTTATTGAGTTTTAATTTTTATATATAATTTTTATTATTGTTTTTTTTTTTTTTTGGGTGATCCAAGGAAAAGTTATTTATTTTTGAAAAAAAAAATTAAAACAAGTTTGATAATTATTTTTATAGGTATTTTTATTTTTACTGGAAATTTTTAATGATTAAGTTTTATTAACGAGCAAATTGTAAAAGCAAGTAAATTTGTTTTTTAATAATAAAAATATAAGAAAATAATTTTGCGCCTGCGTTTGATTTGATATAGGTATATTTTCAACAGATAATTTTACAGATGGGAATGAAACTAGTGCCAGTCTTCTCATAAATTTCAAACAGATAACAACTAAATAATTTTAAAAAAAAAATTGAATATTATATTTGACAATAAAAGTGTTTTATTATTTTTTAATTTGTGTAAAAATAATTTTTTTTTAAATTATAGCTGTGGATTAAAAAAAGAAAAATTTTAATTAATGTTTATACAATATTGCAGATTAATATAAACAATAATTAATGAAGCAAAAAGAAATTATTTAAAACATATTTTTATACAAAAACTGTTGATTAATGTTTTTTTCTTTTTCAATTTGAAAGAAAAAAAAAAAAAAACTAATGGAACAGGTGGTTGTGATGGACTCAGTTTTTTAAATATATTAATTAGTTTGAAATAATTTTATTCCTTTATGATTAACTAAAAATCAATTGATTTGTCAATTATAAAAAAAAAATCTACTGTCTAATAATCAAAAAAATTTCTATAATATAATTATTTTACAAATCGAAATTTTTACAAATTTACTTTGAAAATAAATACCTACAGTATCAGCTTTCAAGCAAAGAAAAAAAAACCATAAAACAAATTCACCTGACTTTTATCCCAATTAGGAAAAAATAAAAATAATAATTCTCGTGTTTCAAAGAAAAGCACCACTTAAAATAAAAGTATAAAAACCGTAACGACAAAGAAAAAAAAATAGAACAAATTAATTACAAAGTACTTAAAAATAAAAAAGATTAAAATATAAAAACAAATAATAAATTCATCACAATAAAAAACAAAAAGAAAACAATTAAAAAAATTTCTCATTCTTGATAAATGAATGAAAATTAAAAAAATAAAAATGAATAATTCATTATTGTTGATAAATACAACAACAATAAAAACATATGAAGCTGATGTCTCTGATGTAACAACAAATATAATTGTTCAAATAATATTTTACATTTTTTATGGAATAATATTTGTTATTGGTATATTTGGAAATGGTCTTGTTTGTTATGTAGTTATTAAAAATCCACATATGCAAACAGTTACAAATTCATTTATAACAAATTTAGCAATAAGTGATATTTTATTATGCATATTAGCTGTACCATTTACACCATTATATACATTTATTGGTCGTTGGATATTTGGTAAATTAATGTGTAGTTTAGTACCATATATACAAGGTGTTAGTATATACATAAGTACATTTACATTAACAAGTATTGCAATTGATCGTTTTTTTGTAATATGTCATCCATTTAGACCAAGAATTAAAATTAAAAATTGTCTTTTAATCATTGGCTCAATATGGATTGCATCAATAATATTAACATTCCCATATGGTATTTATATGAATATACAAGAATTATATTACTGTGAAGAAAATTGGCCAAGTCAAAAATTACGTAAAATATTTGGCTCATTTACATCAATATTACAATTTGTATTACCATTTTTTTCAATTGCTATTTGTTACATTTGTGTATTTGTTAAATTAAATAATAGATCAAAATATAAGCCTGGTTTTAAATCAAGTAAAAAAGAAGAAATTGATAAAGAAAGAACTAAAAAAACTAATCGTATGCTAATTGCAATGGTTACAATATTTGGATGTTGTTGGTTACCAATAAATACAATAAATATTATTGATGATTTTTTTGCTGATGTTTCATATATTTGGAAACATTATAGATTATGTTTTTTTATATCACATTGTCTTGCAATGAGTAGTACTTGTTACAATCCATTGTTATATGCTTGGCTAAATGATAATTTTCGAATGGAATTTAAAAAGGTAAATTAATTTTTTATTTAATTAAATATTATTGTATTGTAATTTTTATATTGAAAATTATCTTTTTTATTTGACAATTTTATTACAGGTTTTACCGTGTTTTGATAGTGTAACATTTAATTTAACAACAAAAACAACAACAACAACTTGTGAGAGTAAAAAAAATTATAATAAAAATGATAGTAAACATGGGAATATAATATTTTCTCATATTGCTGAAAAATCAATGATTCAAGAAAGTATTCAATTAGATTTGAGAACAACTTCAACAACTCCATTTCAACTTGAATTTAAAAATATAAATCAAGATATTTTAGAGAAAAGAAAAGTTACAAATTGTATTGTTTCGAAAACTTTTAAAAATAGTTTCAAATAGATCTTATGAATTTTTTTAAAATTAAATTTGTTTTTTATATTATTGAATGTATTATATATTTATATAACTTGATGTTTTAATTTTATTTTTAAACGGAAAATAAAAGAAATTAAAAAAAGGTCTTAATAATGTGTAAAATTAATTTATTTTTTTACATAATACCTACATTGACTTGTTGATAAAAATATTAATTAAAATTTAGAATAAAAATATATTATTAATATTAAATTCAACTATTACTTTATTAATAATATTAAAAAATATTTATGATATAAATTTTTATTTAATAAATTCAAATGATGAATCATTTTTTCGTAAAAATTTATTTAGAAAAATATTTTTTTTACTTTTAATATAAAGCTCAAAAGCTATGAAAAATATTTAGGGTTCTATTGAAGCATCATTATACGATGACACGTATATATTGCTTTTGAAAATAAATAATAAAAAAAGTCAGGGGTGGTGTCAAGAGAGTTGAGTAATTTAATATACTAGCCACCAAATTAAATTCGATGCCAAATCACTAGGGATCATCATAAATAAACACTTCAGTTGACTAATAGATATTTCTACAACTTTATATTTTTTTAATACTTATTTCTATTCTATTATTTTCATTGATTTATTATAAATAAAAAATGCGACTTTGTTACAATATAAACTAATAAAGTATACTGATTTAAAAAATATTTTTCAATTAAATATTTACTTTTTATTTTGTCTAGCTGAATTAATTTTACGAACAATGAATTACTGATAAAATATATTTCTACAGACAAATTTATATAAATAGTATATTGTTATTATTGTTAATAATAAACTTTGACAAACTCAAAGGACTTTAGACAACAAACTTAATGAATACTTGATGAATTTTCAACAAAGCCAGCTTGGATATTAGAATTGCGAATTTTAGCATAAAATAAAGGTACAAACAACTTGATAAAAATAAAAAAAAATTAATTAATATTATTTAAATTTTTTTGTCATTTAAACATGACATTTAATTATCATGTTTGATTTTTTTTTTTATTATTTTTAAATCTATAAATTGACACATTTGTTTTTTATTTATGATTGAAAAAAAAAAAAAAAATTAGAAAATTTATTTCATTTTGTTTCTATATTTTCCAAGGAAATGTCAATCATATTGTCTCGATGAAATTTCATGATAAATCTATTCTCAGTTGAAGCAATTCACTCAAACAATTTGTTAAAAGAAAAAAAAACAATATATACTAGTAGAAACAAAAAAAAGAAAAAATGATTAATAAAAAACGATTTTACTTATTTAGGTCGATCGTTTTGACAATAAAATGTATCACCAACTCACTCGTCATAATATAAATTCATTACTATTCGTTTGTGTAATGTATCTCTCTCATGTTTCAGCTCAATATTATCTTTGTCATTGTCACTACAAAGTCCTGATAACAAAGGCCTCCTATCTCGTCATGAGATAAATTTAAATTGACAACACACACGTCTACAAAAAACAAATAAAAAATATAAAATTAACAATTTTTTCATAATAAATATACTATTTTAAATGAATAAATAATAAAAACAATTAATGAGTAATTAAATACAATAAATAAAGTAGTTTTTTTTGCATATTTTCTTTTAAAAAAATATTTATAAAGTTATTTAAAAATCTGGTTAATTGAAAAGTTTAAAACTCGATAATTTAAAATTTCTTTTGAAGAGTTTTAAACTAAAACTTTATAAATAATCAATAAACAAAGTTGATTTTAATAGTTACTAATTATTTTTGACATTTTAAAATGTAAATTTTTTGATAATTAAAAAAGCTAAGTGTATAGTATTATTAATTTATTAATAGAACGAAAAAAAAAATAACAATGTGCTTGAGTTGTTTGATGTGTTGCTTTTATGGATATGCAAACAAACCAATCATTATCACTGATTATCACTGTGGTTTCTCTAGCCCCTCTAAATCACATTACTACCCTCAAATTGTTTTAGAAATTATGCTGTATACTTGGATTGAATTATTATCAATAGACCACAATATCTAATAAGAGCCATGAAAATTATCTTTTTATTTGGCAATTTCATTACAGATTTTACTGTGTTTTAATAGTGTAACATTTAATTTAACAAGAAAAACAACAACAACAATTTGTGAGAGTAAAAAAAATTATAATAAAAATGATAGTAAACATGGGAATATAATATTTTCTCATATTGCTAAAAAATCAAGTATTCAAGAAAGTATTAAATTAGATTTGAGAACAACTTCAACAATTCCATTTCAATCGAGTAAACATACACTCACTGATTTTACTGATATAGATGAAGTCTCATAGAAAAACAATATAATATTAACTTTATGAAATATTTTTTTTTTAATTAAATTTGTTTTTTATGTTATTAAATGAATTATATATTACTTGATATTTTAATTTTTTTTTTAAATAGAAAATGAAAAATAAATTATAAAAAGGTTTTAATAATGTGTAAAATCAATTTATCTTTTTACACAACATATACATTGACTTGTTGATAAAAATATTAATTTAAATTTACAAAAAAAAAAATTATTAATAAAATTTAATTTACCTATTACTTTTTTTTTTATAATGCTGTTTTTCACATGGGCTTAAATAAATAAAATAAAAATAATAAATGAATAGAAAAAGTATAAAAAGGCGTAAATTAGATAATTAGTTATTTAAATAAAAATAAATAATAATATTGATGATAACTATTATTTATTAAATTAATTTATTAAGTTTATTAATTTATTTATTTAATTTGCATTATCTTTAATACTGGATTGACAAAAGAGTAAATTTAAAAATATAAATCAAGTTTTCAGCGTTACCAACTCTGGCAATAGCTACGGTCGGTAAAGAAGATGTCAAATTGTGTTGTCATATAATAATAATAATAATCAACCGAAATGAATAACATCATAACATCAATACATGTGACAATAGTCAATAACATAAATAACCTATTGAATAATGTGAATCAGTGGCAAATGCTTGCTTTTGATTTTTTTTGGTAAAAAACATAAAGTTTACAAGTCCTAATCTTTTTTATTATAGCATATATATTGAGATAAAAACATATTGAACTGAAACTTGGCTATAGTAATTATAATGGAATACCAAAACTATTCTTTAATTCTGACCCCCACGGGTGATATCATAAAATTACCCAAAGAGAGGTTAACCACAGAAATCTCATCAAAAAAAATTAAAACTACACATGATTCGACAAGTCCTTACACTTTTTTTAAAGATAATAAAGTAAGTCTAAAATATAATTGCTGTTAAAACAGATTAAATGTTGCATTATTTTTATTATAAATATTTATATATTATTTATTTTTTTTAGATGTATTATATGGTTGATGGTTCTTATCCCCAAGAAGTAAAACTTGAGCTAGTTAATAATCGTTACCAGCTGGCAAAGTTAGATTATATGCCAGAATGTAAGAATCCAGAAAATGTTATTAACGGTATTAGTACTAATTGCCTGGCTGAAATATTTATGTATTTACCAGCATGTGAAAGACCAAAACTTGCATTGGGTATGATATTATAAATACAATATCAATTTTATTTAATTTAAAAATTATTTGGTAATAGTAATATTAATAAATTTGTATTTATTTTATTTTTTTAGTTTGCAAAAAATGGAAAAATGTTCTTGATGATTCTTGGTATAAAGTCAAAAAGCTTGAATTAATTCATTGGCAACATGATGAGTATCCAAATTGTTTGGTTAAATATTCAACACGCGAAGAAAAATTCTGTTTTATAAAGTCACTGCTTAATAAATGTGGTCGTTATTTAACAAAGTTAGATTTGACAGCTTATGGACGTTGTAACATAGTGCCAGTTATTAATGAATTGTGTCCAAACCTCGTAACACTTCGCTTGAGATTCACCAACATGAACCAAGCAATATTAGCCAATTCATTCACACGTCTATCCAAACTGGAATCATTAACAATTATATTTCAAAATATAAAGACTTTTAAGGTGTTTCCCACTGTTGCTTTAATAAATTCATTGAGAAACGTTGCTAATACATTGACTGATCTAAATCTGTTGAATTGGCTTGATAACTTAAACAGCGTCCCTACTTTTACAGAATTAATCAAAGATGTAAGTTACAACTTTATATTTATTACATGAAAAAAAAAAAAAAAAAAAATTCAAAAGTATTTTTTTTATTTTTCACATATTTATAATATATATAATTTCTTTTGCAGGTGATTCGTGAATTAAAGGCTCTGAAAAGATTTGAAACTGCAGGTATAGGAATTTCAGCCGATATATACAATTATCTGGCAGCCAATGGAATTATATGTTCAAATCATACCCCATACCTTAAAAAAGCTCTTTCTTCATCAGAACCATTAATAAATATCAAGTCATTGATGATGTTGCAACGCCCAATAACAGATGATACATTGTATACTATTGCCAATACTTTCAAGCACTTGGAATTATTACATTTCAATTGTGACGGGGTAACCGATAATGGTGTAGTAGCACTTTCAAAGATGAATAATTTACAAAATCTGTTTACTTATGGCAGTTCTAAAATCACTGATTCTTCAGTCAAACTGCTAAAAAACCTGACAAGATTAGGCTTACCAACCAGCAATAAAATAACTGATGATTCAGTCTTAACAGTTCTTAAAAATTCCCCAAAGATGCAAGTGGTCTCTGTTCATCGAGCAAATGTGACTGCTGAGTTAGTCAAAAAAGCAGCAGAAATATCAACAAGTCGAAAACAACGTCTCATTTTCTGTATTCCATCAATGCCAGATGTACAACAATATGCTTCGCCATATTTTGATTTGCGTATAGATCAAATAATAAACGGAAAAGTAACACCTGTACCTGTCGGTGCAATTGCCCATGCAGGTAGTGGGCTCACAACGAGTTCAGGGGCAAGCACAAATCTCATCAGCGGGTTTTCTGATTCAGCATTTGTTTCAAAATTTATTATTTAGATTTTGAAATATAACATTGAAGACCATTAATTAAATATAATAATCATAAATTAAATTAAAAATTATTCGTATAACTCTATGGTTCTATAAATTCATGATAAGCCTTATCAATTTTCAAAAATTTATATTATATAATATGATACTTTGAAAATGATTTGAAAAAAAAAAAAGATAATTAAATAATCAATAAATAGTTTTTGTATTTAGAACAACTGTTTGCAATTAAAATAATAGACCTAGAAATAATATTGTACTCGATAAAATTTGACTTGAAAATAAAAGTAAATAAACAATGATAAAAACGTTAACCCTTGGTTTTTGACAAGTACTGAATTTATTTTTATTTAAAAAATAAAAACTATAAATTCACCTTTATATCTATTACCCTAGTAGTAGTAACAAGGTTTTAAATTATTTTTTATATAAATTTTAAGCATCAATTATTTTTAATGAATAATTTCAATCGTAGCCAGGCATGTGAATCCAGCTATTGAATATATATTCAATAATAAAAAATTAATTGATTAATTAATTAAAGAAAATACATAAATTTTATTGGCCCTGAAAACAATTATATTTTGGGGTTTTACATGTATAAAAAAATTTTATTAGCTCAATAACACCATTACACCACCATCAACGTGTCAACAGATGTACATAATCTCAGTAGAAATAATTGTTACAAACCAATTATTATTTAAATGTAAAAAGTAAATTAAAATACTAAAATTAAAGATTTAGAAATATCAAAAAATATCATTCTATTTTTAAATTAAGTCTATTATTTGAATTGTTATTATTAATTAACTACAAATAAAATTACTATTGTTAATAATCATTTTGAAGGGAATAATATTTTTTTATTTAAATTTTTGCTACTTGTTTGTTGTCGGTTATAAAAAAAATTAACTTTGCAACAGGTGTGTGAACAAGTTTTTGATATTTCTTGATAGAGACCTCTAGTATATGTTGTAAGCAGTTCAACGCAGTTCTATACGTTCTATAAATGGTTGTTGTTGTTATTATATATTTTTTTCCCCATATGTGACATGTGTTAAATTGTTGTTGAGCTGTCATTGTTTGTTTGTTTTATTTTTTTTATCATTTAAATAAATTTTATAAATAAAAACAATATTGAAATTGGGCGAAATCATCGAAATCGTCGATATCAGTGTAATTCTACGTCGTTGGAATAATAAAAAGTAAATAATCACGTGATTGTTGATAAATATACATGACAGGTCATTTGAATACTTGATAAGTAATAATTGGAAATTATTAATTTATAATAATTACATCATGGAAAAATATTCAATAAATGAACCATTCAGAAGAGATGAGAGAACAAAACAGATATTTACAGATGCTTTGCAACACTGCTTGGATCTTCTGAATGAAAATGACAACAACTATCAAAATGATATAGAATACAGTAGTAATAATATATTAACACAAAAATCAGCAATAATTGGTCATGAAATGTATGAATATTTTAAAGAAACAATGAATGAATTAATGATGAAAAAAGAAATAATTGAACCAGATACAGAAACAATAAATGAATTAATTATTAAAGAAGAAATAATTGAAACAGATACAAAAACAATAAATAAATTAATGATTGAAGAAGAAATAATTAATCCAGATACAGAAACAATAAATGAATTAATTATTAACGAAGAGATAATTGAACCAGATACAGAAAAAATAAATGAATTAATTATTAAAAAAGAAATAATTGAACCAGATACAGAAACAATAAATGAATTAATTATTAAAGAAGAAATAATTGAACCAGAAACAGAAAAAATAGTATTGGAGAGAGTTTCTGTTGAATTAGAACGATTGGATCCTGATGTTAGAAAAAATTTAACTATGAAAAAAAAAGATGATCAGGGAAAGAATGTTGAATTACAAAATGAATTAATAGTACGTAAAAAAACAACACCCTCATTGATAAGTTCAAAGAAAAATGTAACTGTAACAAATGAATTACGTTATCAGGAAAAATGTTTTGACAAAGATGTCAGTTACATTACTGATGTAATGAAAAAAATTAATAACTGGGTATTTACAAAATGTGTTCTGTATAAAAAAAGAAAAAAAAATTTATCAAATGAGTTGATTAGAAAATGGGGTATTGAAGCTAGAGATATTTTATTATCAGAAGATAATAAACATAACAAGACATCATTTGTTGCTAGTAAAACTTGGGTTAAGTATTTTAAAAAAAAATACAACATCATAGGAAGAAATACACGTGAATTACATATTGTTGATCATACGACAATCGACAACACAATTAATAGTCATTCTAATCATTCAATTATTATTTCACATGAAACTAAATTAAAGATCATTAATACACAACGTGAGCATCCAGATTGGACACTTAATATGATAAGAGAACATTGTGGATTTAATAAAAACTTGAATACAAAAATTATTGAGATATGGAAAGAACAATTAAAAAGAGGTGGTACACGTACCGAAAAAATGGAAAAAATTAACAACTGGATTTATCAAAAATGTATTGAGCATAGAGCAAATAATAATAAACTTAGCTCTGAAAATATCATAGCATTTGGTCGGCAAGCATCTAAAGCTTGTTTCCCTGATGAAAAACATCGAATTCCATTTACAGCATCACCTTGTTGGATTCATAAATTTAAAAAATCATTTGGTATTGTAGGCAGATTACAAAATTTAGTAATCATAAATCAATCAACCAATGGTAAATATATAAAATTAACAATAAAAATTATATAAAAATATATTTAACAAATTAATAATCCAATTAAATTTACAGATAAAACTCTGGATATGACTGAATCTTCAAGCGAGGAATCACCTGTTGCTGAAGATGAGTCTGATGAAAGCTCAGTTGAATCAAATGACAAAACAATTCAAGCTACCTATGATGATAAAATAAAGGTTATTAAACTGGCCAGTGAAAATCCCACATGGACAGCTGCCATGCTGCGACGAGTCAGTGGTATGAAGCAGTTAAGAGGAATATCAACACTTAATTTATGGAAAAAACAAGTTGCAAATGGAGGATCACAAATTGATAAAACATACAGAATAAATCAGTGGGTTGATAATAAAGTCAATGAATATAAATCTAATAATAAAATACTGACACGTGAAATAATACAAGGTTTTTTAAATGAAGCAAAAAAAAATTTAAAGATTAAAAATATAAGCACTGCAAGAAGTAAATCATGGTGGTGGTTGTTTAAAAGAAAACATAATTTGAATAAGAGTTTTATTTACAATGAAAAAAATGTTGGTTTACAAAATAATATAATTTTACGTAGAAAAAAAAAAGGCAAATTAATAAGTCAAAAAAAAAAATTGGAGATAATTAATCTGGTACGTCAACACCCAACTTGGACAATTAGAATGATTCAAGAAAAAAGTAACTGTTATCGTTGTTATAATGTACAACATATTAAAAGATGGATAACTTCATTCAAAAATGGTGGAGCTCGCCATAAACATATAAATATGATAAATAGACATGCATATAGAAAATATATTCAATTTAAAAATAAAAATAGAAATATTACTGATGAAGTTTTAATAAAATGGGCTCAAGAAGCTTTTGAAAAATATAAAATTCCACGTTCGAAAAATTATAAAATCCATATACATTGGTTGAAACGTTTTAAACAAATATATTGTTTATCTGTACCAAAAAATCCTGATGGTCAAGATGGTGGTTGTAATTCAATTGAAAGTAAGTTAATAAAAATTGTTTAAATAATTTTTAATCTAACAATTCATAACTGTTTTTTTTTTTCAGGTAATTCTTCAGACATTTCAAATCAAAATTACAAAGAAACCAATGATAACATTGCATTAAATTTTGATGAAATTGATAATGTTCCTATTGGAGCCTCAAAAAAAATATATAGTTCATTTGAAGATAAAAAAAAAGTTATTGACATAGGTGTGAATGTTACTGATGAAATGAAGGAGATTAAGGGATTAGACTCTAGCAAACCATAGTGGGTTACTTTTAAAATAAAACATAATCTCAGTGGAAATAATTGTTACAAACCAGTTCAATGTAAAAAGTAAATAAAACGGCTAGAACTAATGATTTAAAGATAAAAAATTTAATTAACCTAATTTTTCAAACCGTCATTATTAATTAACTAGAAATAAAATTGCTATTGTTAATAATCATTTCAAAGGAAATAATTAATATCTTTTCATTTAAATTCTCGCTACATGTTTGTTGTCGGTTATAAAAAAAATCACCTTTTCAACAGGTGTGTAAACAAGTTTTCGATGGTTTTCGATATTGATAGAGACCTCTAGTATATGTTCAACGCAGTTCTATACGTTCTATAAATGGTTGTTGTTGTTATTATTATTATGTTTTTTTTTACCCATATGGAATGAATATCACGTGTTAAATTGTTGTTGAGCTGTCATTGTTTGTTTGTTTTATTCTTTTTATCATTTAAATAAATTTTATAAATAAAAACAAAACATGGAATTGGGCAATATTGTCGATATCAGTGTAATTCTACGTTGTTGAAATAATAAAAAGTAAATAATCACGTGATTGTTGATAAATATACATGACAGGTTATTTGAATACTTGATAAGTAATAATTGGAAATTATTAATTTATAATAATTACATCATGGAAGAATATTTAATAAATAAACCATTCAGAACAGATGAGAAAACAAAACAGATATTTACAGATGCTTTGCAACATTGCTTGGATCTTCTCAATGAAAATAACAACATTCCTAAGAATAATATAAAATACAGTAGTAATAATATATTAACACAAAAATCAGCAATAATTGGTCATGAAATGTATGAATTTTTTAAAGAAACAATGATTGGATTAATGACTAAAGAAGAAATAATTAATCCAGATACAGAAACAATAAATGATTTAATTATTAAAGAAGAAATAATTGAACCAGAAACAGAAAAAATAGTATTAAAGAGATTTTCTGTTAAATTGAAAAGATTGGATCCTGATGTTATAAAAAATTTAACTATGAAAAAAAATGATACTAGTTTTATTGATGATCAGGGAAAAAATGTTGAATTACAAAATGAATTAATAGTACGTAAAAAAACAACACCCGCATTGATAAGTTCAAAAAAAAATGTAACTAGAACAAATGAATTACGTTATCGGAAAAAACGTGTTGACAATGGTGTAAATCTTACTGATGAAATGAAGAAAATTAATAACTGGGTATTTGAAAAATGTCTTCTGTATAAAAAAAGAAAAAAAAAATTTTCGAATGAGTTGATTAGAAAATGGGGTCGTGAAGCTAGAGAAATTATATTATCGGAACATAATAAACATAACAAGAAATCATTTGTTGCTAGTAAAACTTGGGTTCAGCTTTTTAAAAAAAAATACAACATCAAAGGAAGAAATCCACGTGAATTACAAATTGTTGATAAAATGACAGTTGAAAAAACAATTAATTGTCATTCTAATCTTTCAATTATTATTCCATATGACACTATGTTTCAATTTCATTATCTTGTATTTCGAAATCATCTAGATTTATTTCTTCGACTATTTCATTGGCAATAATTTTAACTTCTTCTTCTTCTTCTTCTTCTTCTTCTTCTACAACAATCAAGTCATCATTGACATCGTTTTTTTCAATATCAGTATCCTCAACATTAACTGAATTATTTGACTCAATTAAAACAGTTTTGACATGATCTTCTTCTTCATTGTCATCATTAATTTCAACAACTAAAAATATTGATTAAAAATTAATAATAGGTTTATAAAAAATATAAAAAATATTTTTTTTAATTGTGGGCTTTTGTTTTTTTACCTGGATTAGACATAAACAGATACAGTGAATTTTTTCCAAAATTTGTAAGCTCGTTGATTGTTGTATTTTCATCATTATTGTTTACTTTTTTTCCAACAAACCAATTGTTGATAAATCATACTCTTGTGATACTTTTTTCTTTAATTCACCAAGTGTCGTTGGCAATGGTGGCTAAATTAAAATATAAAATTAATTGTCAAATAAAAAACATGATTTTACAAAAATAACATGTTTGTTTTTCTTGTAAATAATTAATTTTAATTTAACAACAATAATTACAATTAAAATTAGAAATTTAATTTACCTGAAGCTTTATTTTTTTTATTTCTGGTGTCATCTTGCTGTCTTTTATTTTCAATAAACAGTTATTTTTAATCCACAAAAAATATCACTATAAAAATAATTTAATTTATAAATAAATTTTTTTTTATACACAATTATTGTTCAACAATAATTATAAACAATATGTATTTTTTTTTTTTTATACGAACAAAGGTTCATTTGTTTACTAACACGTGTTTTGATTACATTTATCTGCTGGCTCTGTTTATATTTTTTATATTGGGAATCCCACAGGAGAGCGCCGCGACAGTTTAGCTTAATTATATTGTAATCATGGTTTACATGAAAACTGTCGCGACACTCTCCTTAAATTATATTATTAATTTTATTTTCATGTAATGATAATTTACGAATTTTTCGGCCTCCCCTCTCTTGTGCCCTGCTAAATTCGCGAAATCAGTTGCATTGAGAAAAAACAACAGGGTGACAATAGCGACATTAGTTTTAAAAAAAAGTTGAGCGTCCGTGCATCTCATTATTATTATCTCATTATTATTGAAATAAAGCTGAAAATTAATTGAGTAAGTAATAATAATTGAAAAAAAATAATAATATAATAATAAATTGATTTTATAGGTATATACCTATCAATTATTAATATTTTTGTCAATCTTTATATTAATATTTTTTCTCTCTCTTCTCATTTCTTGAAAATGCTCCGAAAAAAAAAAAAAAAAAAAAACAACAGCCAACGGTTGAGTCGCCATTTTATCATTATTGCAATAATTAATGAAGCAAGGGTTAGTCGTGTATAAAGTTACTCCGTGTTTATCCTGTTATTTATCAATAACTATAGTCGTAATATATTGTAAAAACATAATTAACTGATACTTTTATTCATAAACATTATTTTGGTGCGTAAAAAGTAAAGAGTTTCAGTCAATTAATTGTTTTTTTTTGAGTAAGTGAGTGAGCAATTTTTATCTGATCTTTTGTCCTGCTTCTACGTATGTATTTATTATTCTCTGTCTTTATCTGTTTTATTTATAATTTTATTTTTGATAACATAAACAAATCAAGATTCGTTTCGCGATAAATATTATTTATGTCGGTGAAATAAATTTAAATAAATATATTTTGTACACGCGGTAGTGCAATTTTTTTTTTTTTTTTTTTAGATTTTTTATCATGGTTCATTTTCATTTATATGCTATCGAACGCTGCCTATAGATTCCAAGAATTGTGACTTGTTTTTTATGCTCATTTTTTTTCAACGGACATGTCTTGATTTTCCCCCTTTTTTTTTTTTTTTTTTTTCTTTTATTCTTTTTATGAACGTTTGAATGATTTTTTCCATTTTATTTAAATTTTTTTTTCTCATTTTTCTAACACTCTTATGCAGAAAAAATATAATTAATGTAATATATATTTTAATTTTCAGCATAAATGAGAAAATAACTCAGAAAATAATTAAATCATTAAATTTATTAAATTGCAAACAATTGAAAAAATTAAAAATCAAAAACATCATAATAAATTAAAATTATTATCTATTTTATTTTTTTTTTTTTTTTGGTGAATAAATTTTTTTAATAAACGTGAATATAATGTCGGAATTTTCTCTATTTTTTTTTCATTCTGTATGCACAACAAGCATCAATAATAATGAAATTAATTACTGAAAAAAAAAAAATTATTAATACAAATATTTATAAAATAAAAAAAAATATAAAAAAATAAAAGATAAAACATTTCAATTTTCATCACTCAAATAAATTAATATTTTAATGATTTTTTTATATTTTAAATATGATAATTAAAATATACAATTGTTTTATCTTTTTATTATTATTATTATTTTTCAAATTAATTTTTTTTTTGTGTTATTACAGATTCCAAAGATTAATTTGTCTGGAAATCAGAAAATGTCAGAATCAAGAAGATCAACCAGACAATCAAGTCGTATGCACCAACAAAAAGTACCAAGACGAAAATCATCACCATCACCATCACCACCACCACCACCACTAAAACGACCCAGATATTTGGACATCGTAGATCCAGATACTGATGATGAAAATGATAATACCATCACAAGTCCTGCTTTATCTCAAAATTTACATGATAATCATACAATCAATAAATTATCACAAGAATTAAAAAAACTCAGTCAATCTGATGAAGTTGCCAATAAAATGGATTGTGATGATGAAGATGATATAGAATTATTATATCATGAAATTGATGAAATTGAAAAAAGACAAGATACTGGTACAGCTGATAATGTTATTGTCAAAAAACAAAGAAGTGAATTGTCAACATCATTAAGTCAATCAAGGTAAATAATAATAATAATAATATTAATAAAAATCAATTAAAAAAATAATAATAAATTTTTTATAATAATAAAATAAATTTTTTTAGTAAAACATCATGGGTTGAAGTCTATTTATCACAAGAAAATACTACAACACAAGCAAACAACACAACAAATTTAACAACAAGTGATTCAAATGTTAATGTGATTGCTTGTAATACAACAACGACAACAACAGATGCAAATAGTATTGATGAATCATTTAAAATACCAGTTGTACCAGTACAACCACGTGCACCTTCACGTTCAAGATCTAAATCACAATGTTCATCGTCATCACGACATTCATCATCATCATCAACATCAGCAGCATCATCACAATGTTCATCAACTAGTAAAAAAACATCATCTGGAAGATCAGTATCTGCGGGTTTTAAAAAATTTGAAGGTCAAAATACAAGAACAAGAACTATACAGATGGGACTAAAAACCTTGCTACAAATTAAAAATACTCAAAGTGAAAAATACCATATCTATCAAAAAATAATTGATATTGTAAAGAGAACATCAGAATGGCGAATAGCATCGAGTATTTTTACAGAATTTTGTATCAATCATGAAAATGGTATAATATTAAATTTGATTGCAACTGGTGATCCAGTTCAAGTTATATCCAACTGTTTCAAGATTTTAATAAAAAATTCGAGGATAAAATGTCATGAAGCTATTTTAGATTTGGTGAATGAGTATGATGAATTAAGACCAGAACCTATTAACAAAAAAACTCAAAAAATAAAAGTAAAACATGATATGAAAAATTTGAGTAGAATAGTGGATAGTGTTGTTATGGAATACATTAAAAATTTCAAAACTAATTTACTAACTCATGGCTACAAGCATTTAAAGCATTTTATACAAGATGATATGAAAGTAACACATGTTGAAGCTAAAAAAATTATTGATACATTATTTTTGCAAAACAAACATCCAGACATTCAATTATTTGATGACTTTGAAAATTTGGATTTCAAATTATTCAATAAAAAAGAAAATTGGAATATTTTTGTACCTTTTTTTGCTAAGTTACAAAAATTAACTAAAAACAAATTTGTACTTGTTCCAATTAATAAATTTGGTTGGGCACATGTTCATATTTCTAGTTCAATTCTAACTTCACTTGAATATTTATTTTTTCCAAAAGTAAAAGGACAAAAAAAGCCAATAATACATAATAATTTGTGGGAAGAAGTATTTGGAATAAATAAAGACACACCGTTTGGTGAAAAATTTGGTGAATCTTTATCAACAAATGGAGCTGAAGTTTCCATACTCCAATATGTTGAAAATAAAGTAGACATATCGAATCATTTAGATAAAATTGAAAAACAATTTGAAAATAAAATAATAAGTGAAGATAAAATTGAAGGTATTAAAATTTTATCTAATGTTAATCTTGAAACAATTAAAAAAACAAAATACACACGAATAAATTGTATTGATCCTGGTGAACGAGTACCATTTGCTACAGTAATTGTTAAAAATATAAATGATTTTGGGGATAAAAACAAAGAATATCGGTATTGCCAAAAAAATAGTACATTTTTATATAAATCTGGATTTTTTAGTAGTGAAAAAAAAAGAAAAAAAATCACAGGTGAAGCCGATAAAAATGTGGAAAATATCACAAAATTGAAAGAATTCAATGATCCAAATAATAAAGTTGAATTGAATTTAAAAAATGCAGATAACTATAAATCAAATTTAAAATACAGACTACTCTGCTATTACGAATTACAACATGTTTATGGTCAGCTTAAATATGTATTAAATAGATGGCATAGAAAAATTCAATTAAGACGTGCTTTTGATAGACAGGTGAATTTTTTAGCCTATGGTCTTGGATCAAAAAAAAATATTAAAAAACCAATCATACCTGATGAAATAAAAAAACAAAAAAATTTAAAAATACATGATCTAAAACAAGCTAGAAAACAAAAATATAAATTAGAACATCCTGATGCTGATAAAAATAAGGATAAAACTAAGAGTAAAATAAAAAAAGAAAAAAAAATTTATCGACAAGAAAAATTGGCTGAAAAACATCAGGCAACATTATCCAATGAAGAAAAAAAAAGAAGAGAAAAGAATAGAAAACAAGAACTTGAAAAAAAAATCAAAAATAAAAACTTGAAAAAACAATTGAATATTCAAAAAGCATTAAATTTCAAACGTAAGCAAGAAGAATATCAATTGAGGAAAAAAAATTATCAACAAAAGTTAAATAATAATAATAATAATAATAATCATCATCATCCTCATGTCAATACTAATAATGAAAAAGTATTAATACTAATTGGAGAAACAAAAATGATGCCAGGTATTAGAGGCTATCGACATCCACCATTATTGAAAATTGAAAGAAAATTGCTGAAAATGGAGGACGTTACTGTTGTACGTGTAGATGAATATCGCACCACACAAAACTGCAGTGTCTGTTTTCAGCAATTAGTTGTATCAACAGATGGCCATCGATACTGTTTTTGTCCCCATTGTAAAATCACATGGAACCGTGATCTAAATGCTGCCAGAAATATTGGTGGTAAGGCTCTGGCACATTTAGGAATAAACAAAAAACATACAATTGACAACTATATAAATTTTAAACGTGGGGGCAGAAAAAAAAATTGAATTGTTATTATCATTATTATTATTCATTAAAATATGTATTTTTATTTTCATAATATTTAATTTTCTTTTTTTTTTTTTTCTTTAAATCATTTTTTTTATTATAAAAATTGTAAATTAGTTATTTGAGGACACATACAGAGAGATATTGATTAAAAAAATTTAGTATATCAATGTTTGTGTTATCAAACTTAAATAACTGATAAATAATAAGCGTTAATAGTCTTAATTTTAACGAGAGTCCACATGGACATGGTTGAGAGGCCATATGGAATATCACTAAAATATCAATAAATATCAATATCAATAAATTAATGTTGCGCAGTCGTTGTTTGTTTATTTTATTCTTTTTTCATTATGTATTCCAATGAATGTTACAATTAAAAACAAAACATAAAACTTTATCGATATCAGTGTAACTCAATTTTGTCATTGTTGAAAATTTAAGATAATAACAAGTAAATACCCACGTTGTTGTTGAAAAATATCTATGACAGGTTAGTTGAACACGTGATAAGAAATAATTAATTCATAATAATTACATCATGGAAGAATATTTAATAAATGAACCATGTAAAAAAGATGAGAAAACAAAACAAAAATTCACAGATGCTTTGCAACTTTGCTTGGATCTTCTGAATGAAAATAACAACATTTATCGAAATAATATAGAATACAGTAGTAATAATATATTAACACGAAAATCAGCAATAATTGGTCATGAAATGTATGAATTTTTTAAAGAAACAATAAATAATCTAACAATTAAAGAAGAAATAATTGAACCACATACAGAAAAAATAAAATTAAAAAGAGTTTCTGTTAAATTGGAACGATTGGATCCTGATGTTATAAAAAATTTAACTGAGAAAAAAAATAAGAATGTGTCTATTGTTAATGATAATGATGGTGTAAAAAATGTTGAAACACAAAATAAACCAAAAACATTTAAAAAACCAAAAAATGTGTATATAAGTCAAAAAAAGAAATTGGAAATAATTAATTTGATACGAAAACACCCAACTTGGACAATGAGAATGATTAAAGAAAAAAGTAATTATTATAGTTGTCAATTACCTCAAGTTAAACAATGGATAGCAAAATTTAAAAAAGGTGGATCGCATTCTAAGCTTATGAATATAATAAATCGTCATGTATATGGAAAATATATTAAATTTAAAAGACAAAATAAAAATATTACTGATGAAGATTTAACAAAATGGGCTGGTGATGCTATTGAAAAATATAATATTTCATATTCGAAACATTTTGAACTCCAGATAAATTGGTTGGAACGTTTTAAACGAATATATTGTATATCTGTGTCGAAAAATCCTGATGGTCAAGATGATAGTGATAATGACAGTGATGATGATGATGACGATGATGATGATGATGATTCTGATAATAAAAGTAAGTATAAAAGAATTGTTTTTGAGAATTTGAATCATAATTTAACAACTAATAATTGGTTAATTTTTTTCAGGTAATTCCTCAGACATTGCAAATGAAAATGATAAAGAAACTGATGATGTTGATGCATTAAATTTCAATGAAATCGATAAAGTTTCTGTTAAATTTTCAGAAAGAGTATATATTTCATTTGAAGATAAAAAAAAAATTGTTGATTTAGCACGTAATAATCCAACGTGGTCAATTCATGAAATAAGAAAACATAGTAATTGTAATTATATACAAGGATTGAAACAAATACGTCATTGGAAAAAATGTGTTGACAAAGGTGTAAATGTTACTGATGAAATGAAAGAGATTAATAACTGGGTATATAAAAAATGTCTTTTGTATAAAAAAAAGAAAAAAAAATTATCAAATGAATTGATTAAAAAATGGGGACTTGAAGCTAGAGATATTATATTGTCAGAAGATAATAAACGTCACAGGACATCATTTGTTGCTGGTGATTGTTGGATTCATTATTTTAAAAAAAAATACAACATCAAAGGAAGAAATGCACGTGAATTACAAATTGTAGATAAAATGAAAATCAACAAAACATTTGATCATCGTTTTAAACCTTTAGGTATTCCATTTGAAACAAAATTAAAAATTGTTAATACAGTACGTGAAAATCCAGACTGGACTCCAGATATGATAAAAAAACATTGTAAATATAATAAAAACTTGGACAGACAAACTATTCGTGAATGGACAGAACAAGTTAAGAGAGGTGGTTCATATGTTGATAAAATGAAAAAAATTCACGACTGGATTTATCAAAAATGTATTGATTATAGAAAGAATTATAATCAACTTAGTTATAAAAATATCAGAGAATTTGGTCGGCAAGCTTATGAAATTTATTTCCCTGATAAAAAAAATAGAATACCATTTACAGCATCAGAGGGTTGGATTTATAAATTTAAAAATTCATTTGGTATCGTTGGCAGATCACCAAATTTAATAATTACAAATAAATTAACCAATGGTAATTATATAAAATTAACAATAAAAATTATAAAATATATTTAACAAATTAATAATTAAATTAAATTTACAGACGAAATTTCGGATACGACTGAAGCTCCAAACGAGGAATCACCTGTTGCTCAAGATGAGTCTGATGATGATAGCTCAGTTGAATCAAATGACAAAAAAAGTAGAGTTACGTATGATGATAAAATAAAAGTTATTAAATTAGCACGCGAAAATCCAACTTGGACAATTGCAATGCTGCGACAAGTCAGTGGTGTAAAGTGTTTAAAAGGAATAACAACACTTGATTTATGGAAAAAAGAAGTTAAAAATGGAGGAAATAAACGTGATAAATCATACAGACTAAATCAGTGGCTTGATAATAAAGTCAATGAATATAAATCCAAGAATAAAAAACTGACACGTGAAATAATACAAGGTTTTTTAGATGAAGCAGAAAAAAGTTTAAAGATTAAAAATTTAATCACCCCAAAAGGTAGAACATGGTGGTGTAAATTCAGAAAAAGACATAATCTTGATATTAATTGTCACGTACCAAAATCAAAAGTAAATAAATAAGAAAACAAAAATTTTTTTTTAAACATATAAAATATAACTTAATTTCTAAATCAACTTAATTTTTATTTATTCATTATTATTAATAAAGAAATTGTTAAATTAAAATACTACTTGTTTTTTGTCGGTTATAAAAACACCATCTTTTCCAGCAAATTTTTTGCATCAAAACAATTGAACAAAAGCAAAGCAAAAAAAAGAATAAAAAAAAACCACGCGAATAAAAAATCCTCAGACATAAATTATATCTGTACATGTCTATAATTAAAAGTGAACAAATCGATCAATAAAATAATCAAGTATTCATTAAGCAAAGTGCGATTAATAAATATTATCAATTTTCAATAAACAATTATTCTTAAAACTTAAATAATTACCAATAATACAAATTCTAACCTCAAAAACATAAAAACCAAGTGTTGCTTCTTCAACCCCTTCAATCATCAAAACACATTTAAAATTTTTCAACAATCATCATAATAAACTACATAAAACTTCAATTAAAAAACATCAATTAAACAATACAATTATCATTACAACAATTATTAACTTGTAAATAATAATAATAACACCTAAAAAAATAAAACACAGACAATGTCATGATAGCAAGTGAGAAACAAGATAATAAAGATAATTATTTTCATTAGCAAATAATACAATATAGTAAAATAAAAAAGATCATAGTATAATGATAAATCATGTGTCAAAATACAAATGACGTGAAATACACAAAACAAGAGGGGATGAAGCAATAAAAAAAGCAAAAAAAAAAATAAATAAATTACACACAGTAAAGCATTAAAGTCCAGGACATGTTTGTGTAATTGTGTGTGAAAGAGTAAAAAAAATAAAAAAAAAAAATAAAAAAGTGACAGAAAAATAAAAAATAAAAATTAACTACTATTTCGTTGAGTTAACGTCGAATCGAAGTTGAGCTTTATCATTTAATATTATGCGCCATTGAGAAGTGTAGACTGAGTGAAAATAAATTTTTTTAATTATCGAAATATTGAGCATAAAATGGCAACCAATAATCAAGAAAAAAAGGTAATTATTAAATTAAATAAATTAACATATTTATTTATAATTATCATTTGTTAAATTACATGTATCCCTACTATTTTCATTCATTAATCACAATAAATTAGACACATTGTTTTTTATTTTTTTATAAATAAAAATATTCATGAATATTCGATCATCATTGGGTTTACAGGTCGAACAAAATATCCATGTGTATGTAGCTGTGTGTAGCTAAATAATTATATTTTTTTTTATTTTTATTTTTTCGTGTATGCTTGTGTGTTAGTTTTTAATATTAAAAAAAGAAAACGTGATAACGGAGTGCAGCAACCTTGAGAACAATTCGAGGTCTTTTTGTGTTTAGATTTTTCATTTTTTTTTTTATTTCCCCAAAATTAACTAGATGATAATTTAATATTAAAAATTTTTCATTTGATATTTTAACGAGAGTTAAAATTAGTTGTTTTTTTTTTTTTAGTGCTAATATTTTGACAGTTATTTACATACTCAAGACCAGCTGTCACTTTTTATTTTTTTTATTTTTTATTACTTATGGGCGTGTGTGTGTTTGTGTGTCATCAGTACAATCTGGGATTCACATTATTATTCTTCAATCTGTTTTGACTTGTTTTGGATGAATTGTCGTTTTGTGATATATTAATTTTATTTATAAATATTAATAATAATATTATAAATTATTAAATATTTTGAGATAGCTATTCGACTTGTTTATGAAAATTAATTTTAATTATTAATCATGCAATCTGTGGATATTATTAGTGATAAAATTGAACAGGTATTAATTTAATAGAATTTTTTTTTCTTTTTTATATTTTATAATGACTTTTAAACAATATCATATTTAAAGATGGAATTGTGAGTTATACTTGTGATGAATAAAATGGCGTTTCAGTTTGATAAAAAAATTTTTATAATTTTATTTCTTAAAAGTAAAATAATAATTATAAATTTCTAAAATCAAATTAATGTTTTTTTTTTTTTGTTGTTTTTAATTTTTTAATTATATTTAATTTAATTTTTGTATTTTGTAAATTTGTTTTTTGATTGATTAACATATTTTTGCTGACTTGCATAATTGGAAAAATTACATTTGGATCAATTTACAAGTAGCATTAATTGTTTAAATATAACAATGTTAAAGATTGCAAAATATTATTCAAGTATGATTACGTGGAAGCAAGAGAGAGTCATGAATTTTATCTATGATTGAGTCATAGTTGTATTTAAAAAGGAAAATATATAACTAATTTAATTAATTTATTGTTATTTAAAGGAACAAAAAGAATCACAAGAACCTGCTCATCATGCAAGGCGACCAATGAATGCTTTTTTAATTTTTTGTAAACGACATCGTGCATCTGTAAGATTACATTTTCCACATCTTGAAAATAGAGCTGTTACTAGAGTTCTTGGTGAATGGTGGGCTACATTATATCAAGATCAAAAACAATCTTATATTGATTTAGCACAAGAAGTAAGATTAAATTAATAATTCAATAAAAAATTTCAAGCTTTAATATTAAATAATAATTTTAACAATTGTTTTTTTCAGTATAAAGATGCATTTTTAAATGCAAATCCAGATTTTAAATGGTATAAATTACCAGCACCACCATTACGTACATTAACAACAAGACCAACAAATAAAAAACAAGATACATCATCAAATTATGATGATTCAGAATTATCAAATGCCAATTATGAGTCTTCCGATTGTCATCATCAAGATAATACAACAAATAAAAATGAAGAAGCTATACAACCAGGTAAATTAGCTGATGAAACACAAATTGGTGGTTTAAGTTCATTATTTACACCTTCTAAAAATGATGAACAAGATATTATACCAGTTAATATAACAACAGCTCCTTCAAGTGAACAAAAATTTCCAAAACCACCAAAAAAACGTTACACTGAATTGTCCATTGATTTTGAACAAAAACGTGATTGTAAAGTTGATTTATTTGGTGAAGATAATAATGCTGAATCAAACAACAATTTGGTAATTATTTTAAACTTTTATTGCTATTAAAATTTTAAATAAAAATTATAAATTTCTTGGTATTTATTATAATACTGAAATTTTATATTTTTAATGATAAAATAAAATGCAAATACATACGCGCAATTTTATGTTACAACAGCTGCATGAAAAAAAAATAAATTTTTATTGTTTATATTTTTTTTTTCTTTTTATTAAATTTGTTTTGAAATAAAAAATATAATTGTGTAATGATTATGTTTATAGAATGAGGAGGAAGATAAACATGATACAAACTACTCGGATCACAATGCATCATTAGACGATAGTCATTATTTAGGTGAAAGGAGTTGTAAAGGAGTTCGTTATCAAAAATTTCTTGCTGAACAATTGAAAACTAGTAGTGGTGGTGGTGGTGGTCCAGGTGGACAGCAAACAAAAAGAAAAAAACCTACTACTGCACCTTCATCAATGTAAGTTAATTGATAAATTTATTTTCCATGTAATTTTTAATAATTATTATTATTTATTAATAAAGATAATTGGTATTTTATAATTTTAGAAATGATAATAAATGTTCAAAAGAAAGAAGAAATTCAATATCGTCAAATGTTAGTGAAAAGACTGATTCATTGAGTAGTGAAGGTGGCAATAGTAATCGTAGTGATTTAGAGCATCTTGTTGACAGGTAAATAATTTATCATTAAAAATATAAATAACAATAAAATTAATGAATGATAAATTTTATTTAATTAGTGCTGAGGGTAGAGTTGAAGCATCAAAACCAGAAAATACTGAAACTGAAGAAGCTGAATCACAACAAAATTATGAATGGACAACACGTAAACGTTTTAAAGCTGAAGATTTTAATCTTGAAAAAAAAATTGAAGCATTACCATCATTGAGTCTTGAAGAATTTCAAGAAAAAAAGAAACAACAAAGAACTAAAAAGAAAAAAATACCACAAAAAATGACAATAAATACATCAATAAAACGTGTTAATCAAAATAATGGTATACAATCAACAAGTGAAAATAAAGCTAAATTAATAAATACAACTGTTGATAATATTATTGATGAAACAGAAAAGATAATTCCAGTTGGTAGCCAAAAACGAAAAGCAAGAAAACAAAGTATCACACGTAATACAAATGCAGAAGCAACATCATCTAAACAAAGCCAAGATAAAATTAATCAACGTAAGCATTAAAATTTAATTACAATATTTATTTTTTTTTATTATAAACATAAATTTTTATTAATAATAATTTACTTTCATTTTTTAGCTTGGTGTGCATCACCTGACCTCGAAGCTCTTGCCTGTCTTGCTGAAATTGCTGCTAATCGAACGAAACTTACCAAGTGAAATAATTTATGAAAAAAAAACAATTGAACATAATAATTAATAATTTTAAAAGAAGAAGAAAGCAACGATTTTTATGAAGAAAATATATATATTTTTTTTAACTTTATCGTTAATTCAACTTTAATGATGATGATGATGATGACAACTGCAGTCATCAATTTAATGCCTTACTCAACAAAATATGCAAATTAACTTGCAATTTTTCCTATTTTTTATTACATTTATTATCAAAATTTATTGTTCTTTATTTTTTCTTTTTTTTATTAACATTATTATTAATATTATTAGCAATGTTGTGTTTGTGAATTGAATGAAGAAAAAGAAGAAGAAAAAAAAAAAGCATATCGAATTGAGATTGAATGATGGGAAATTTTTTTTTAATTGTTGAAACTTTTAAGTTTTTTTTTTTTTTTAATAGAATATACTTGTAACAATGTTTTCCAATATTCAATATTTTTTTTGTTCTTGATTATTCTTCCATGGGACTGATTAATACACAGTGTGATTATTAAAAATTGCGATAAAAAATATTTTTATTCATACAAAGAAAAAGTAAAGAAAAAATAAATAATAGTTTATTGCTTTGAACGATAAAATTTATCAAACATTTTATAATCGTAGTTTAAAAAGAAAAAAAAAAAAAAAAATGTATTTCACATATAAACTCGTTGTTTATTATAATTAATTTCGACTACATATTTTTGTAGTTTTTAATTTTTTTTTTAATTAAAAAAAATATATATCTAAATAGTAATAATTTTAATTAAAAGATCGGTAAATATTTTATGGTGTATGTAAATAGTAATCGCAGTATTAAAAAAAATATAGAATATATTTTAAAAAACACAATTTCAATCCGCCACTCAAAAATAAACGAAATAGATATAAAATTTTTCAAAAAAAAAAATGTGGAGTAAATTTTTATGTAATAATTTTGAAGATAATATGTTAAAAGAGTAGTTTTGTGTATGAAAATTTATATGGTAACAATTCAACTTTATACCTGATGCTTGTGACTTGAAAAAATTTATCAAATATATGTTTGATATATTTCACATGGCTCTTTAAATACCCTTCAAAGTGTCGAGTTATTACTAAGATATATATAATCAAAATGTATATTTATATTATTTATATTTTCAATGAAGATATTAACATATTCTTTAACATTTAAAACTACGTATATATATAACAGATTTTACAATATAAAAATGAGAAAAAATTTTTAAACAATACCTTTTGGAATGGAGTTGAAAAAAAGAGTAATTGAACGAAAAAAAAAAAGAATATTATTCATTTTTTTATTCAGAGGAAAGTTGATTAACCCATCTGTGATTTTGGCTAAAGGAATTTGTATTTTTTATATTTTTCTATATCAATTATAACAAACAGTTTAAAATCGTAATATTATTTTTCACTTTGCCTGGAAATGAATATATTTAAAACTGATTAAAACAGATTTTTATTAACACTAATCAGATTTTTAAATAAAACCAGTTTTTTTTTTTTATAAATTAGATGAAAATCAATGCAATGATTTTTCAAAATAGTTGTATTTTTATTTCATAAATGTGCCTTTTATGAGAAAAACATAAATCAATATTTAAAAAAAAAAATAAAACGACCAACTTTTTTATTTAAATTATTTTATGGAAAATTAATTTTAAAACTTTTTTTTTTTTTGTGCTCACAAACTAGCCAGGCATTATTGATAAAATAATAAATTATTTAAAAATTAATTAAGTTATTTCAATTATGTATAATGCCCATTCATAAAAGTTTGTAAAAATAAAACTTGGCTTTAATTTTTATTAAGTAAAACAGAGTATATGTATACATTCATAGTAAAAAAAACAAAAAAAAAAACAAAAATAACTTGTTGAATTTTTAATTTCTTATTGTTGTTTTAAATTAAAATTTTATCCTTCTTGTTTTCTTTTTTTTTTCAGTGCAGCTTTCTAGGTTGATATAAATTTTTTTTTTTTGGATCAATAAATTCTGACAGTATTGATACCAAGGTTGTTTTACCAGCTCCACTGTTACCAAGTATATTTTTTTGTTTATTTTTACTTGTTGTATTTTCAAATTCTTAAATTGAAATGTTTGTCATTGACCTATTTTACAGAATCCAAGCATCATTGTTTAATTTTAAATTATCAAGAAATTTATTCTTTTTAAATGAAAGATTTATTCTTTTCAAAAAAAAACCAACTAATATTATTTAAAGTTAAAAAATTAATTATAATAACACTCACGGTTATAATCGAAATAATCTTTCAGTTTTTTCGAAATATTTTCATGCTGGTTTTTCTACAGCTCATTAAAAATTTACCACAAACAACGATGACGAGATAATTTGAACAAAAAAAAAAAACAACAATTTTGTCAAGCTTGAAGGCCTCAAGCCACGTAATGATCCTACTACTGATGATGATGATAAATTTAATTACAAAACACACAAACAATTCTAAAAATTGTTATTTTTTTTTCGACGCAAATTTCTATTATTAATGTATACTGCTGATATTTATTTAAATATTATAATTATATATTATCTTGCCTTGTATTTTTTTCTCAACACCTTACTGCCTTCTAAATAATTATTTAATTTCATAAATTTATTTCCAAACGTTATTATCAAGCCAAGGCATCCATACACCATGAAAATGTTCAGGAAAAGATTCTGGTTGAACAGGTGCATTTGTTTGATTCATCAAAACACTTTGATAATAACTAATGTAATTTTCAATATTACTAATAACCTGTTGATTGAAAATTGATTATTAAAATTTTGTAAATCAATTTATACATGAATATGTGTATTTTTTACCCCTGGATATTCAGCAGAGACATCAGTTGTTTCACAAGGATCATTTACAATATTAAACAGACACAAATTAGAACAATTTGAACTAACTTTATCCAAAGGTTTACAAGTTATTTGACTCTCTTGTCGGAGATTTAGTATTTGTTTTTCATTTATCGAGCTTTTTGCAATTTTTTTGATGACCAAATTGACAGTGGAATTCAAGACTTTGGCAACATACTCGGAATCATTAAAACCAACATCACTAATATTTTCTCGATAATAACCATCAAGCGCATTTTTTTCTCCTGATTAAAAAAAAAAAACAATTAATATATTTACATTAAATTATATATAATTATTATTAACCTTTTATCAACTTCCATTTTCCTCTGATAGCTCCAACCTGCTGTTGTTTTTCATCAATATTAATGAGAACTGATTTACGTCCTTGTCTAGTAATATCATTTCGTTTACCATTTTTAATAATTGACCATTGATTAATACCATCGATTGTTCCTAAATTTTTAATTACACCGCCAGCTTGTTTGTAAAGTGTTGGTAGCCAGTCTGTTATATGCATCATGTCATTGATAACTCTTCCTGTTTTATTTATCAATGGAGAATAAACACAAGCAACACCATGAACACCTCCCTCAAAAAGTGTGAATTTTAACTGTAAATAAAATACAGAATTATTAATTATTTCCTTAATAAAAATAAAAAAAGTATTTGGTTTAACTTACACCTCTGAATGGATAATTTGAACCATGATTTTCAAGAAAACCAATTGTTTGGGCACCATTATCAGCCATGAATATTATTATCGAATTTTTCATTAGTCCATTTTTACTCAATGCTTCTGTTACACTTCCCACTGATTCATCAAGGGCCTTCATCATTCCTTAAAATAAAAAAATGTTTTTATATTTGTAAAATTAAATTTATGATTATAAATATTTTTTTATGTGTACCTGCAAATTTACGACGTTTGCTATCACGAATATAGCCAAATTCTTTATTGACACTATTGATATCTCGAGTTTCTAATGTTTCAACAGCATCACTTGCATGTGGTGCAAGATGTGAAATTTGTAAATACAATGGTTGACTTTTATTGTGTTTGGTAATAATTTCAACAGCTTCATCAGTAAAAACATCAGTTGCATATTTAAGTGGATCACTTTTTTTTAATGGCTCTAATTTTCTTGGAGTATCACGACGGAAATCATAGCCTGTTCTGTTCTATAGTAAAAAAAATATATATATTCAAGTCAAGCTAGGTTTTGCCAGGTTTATTAATCAATTGAAATATAAAACTTACTGATTCGGTTATTGTATGATTAAAATATGTTATATATCCATTGTAATAACCGTAAAAAGTATCAAATCCTCGTCGAGCTGGAGTAAAGTTATCCTTGTAATAACCAAGATGCCATTTACCAACTAAATTTGTCGAGTAACCGAGACTTTTTAAATGTTGTGGAAGTAATTTTGTAGACAATGGAATTCCACGTGGTTCACCTGCTTTCAATGGGTAACCTTGCATACCTGCCATAAATTAATTTTCATTATTTTATTTAATTTTTTTTTGTTTAATAATTTCAATGGAATTTAAAAATATAAATATCACATAACAATGGGTATTATTAAAATGAAAATTAATTAATTTAATTATTCTTTATTGTAATAATTTATTTTAATTTTATAAGGTTGTAAAAAACAAAAGTAAAAAATTAAATCGTTAGCAAATAAAATTATAAATTTCAAAGTTAAAAAAATTAAAATAATTTAAAAAAAAAAATCTTCAAAGTACTTGACAACATACTACAAGGTCAAAAATATAAAAAAAAATAAAACAAATAATTTTTAACGAGTGTATTTATTAATTTAAAACGTTTTTTATTTGTTCAATTTGAAAAAAAATAAAGATAAGTTTAAAATTTAGATTTAAATTTGAAATTTTTTAAAAACATTGTCATTTAAATATGTGAAGTTATATTAAAAATAAAAAAAGTATAATCATACCATCTCTAATTGGATAACGACCAGTAAAAAATGCTGATCTTGATGGTGTACAAATTGGCAATACATAATGATTTTTTAAAATAACACCATTATAAGCAAGCGCATCAATATTTGGTGTAGGAATTTGATTAGATCCATGAAAACTAACGTCATTCCAGCCCTATTATTTTATGAAAATATAAATTATATATTTTAGCAATTATATAACAATAAAAAATATAAAATAATCTCACCAAATCATCAGCCATCATGACAATAATATTCGGCGGTGTTTTTGCCTTGGCAAAACAATCCACCTTCACATGATTATTCATCAAAAAAATAATTAAAATAAATAAAAATTTATGCAAATTAATTGTCATGATGATTGTCTTTGATTTTCAGTTCAAAAAATTCAACTGAATAAATTAATATAATATGTTTTACTACAAAAAGAAACACTGTTTCGAGGAAAATAAAAATTGATAAACTAACGCGTTTGTTAATCACCAAACTATTGATAAATCATTTTGTTTTTTTGTATTAAAAAATAATGATAAATTCAACTGACACAATTTTTAAAATTATTTAAAGAATAAATATTTTTTATTCGAAAATAATTAATGTTTAAATACGCACAACTGTCTTGTTCACAATCGAAATATTAACTGACTGATTTTTTAAAAAAAGGCTCGTGATATTCATGAGGTGTATATACATTCACCTTATTTATTTAATTTAAATTTTTTTTTTTTTTTTCGTCAAGATTAGTCTTTACGGTATACTTTATTTTGATAAATTTACATTTAACGTTTTATTTCGTAAATATTATATTCACTTAATGATGAAACTCGAAAAAAAAAAGACGAGGTATATGAATTTATAATTTTTTTATCTTTATCTAATTTACAAACCGTTCTAATAATCATCATCAATATTTAAAAATAAATAAATGTGACAGACGTGTATATTTTTTTATTTCTTGGAGCCTTGACATATTCTATGAATTTATTATAAATGACTTTGTTTGTCAAGTGTTATCATGACAAGAGTTTGTCACATGAAGATAAATATGTATAATGAATTTCAATGTATCACCCGCATTAAAATTGCACACTTTGGGTTTTTTTATTTTCAAATTTAAAATACCGTTTAAAAAATAAATACTATCATTAATTTTGAATAATTAATAAATTAATTTAAAGTCATTAATTTTGTTTGATTATATTTATATTTGTGGTGTTTTTTTTTGAGGCGAGACACTAAGTGATTTATTAATTATTTATATTTTATATTTAATTATTATTATCAAGATGAAGAACTTGAAGACGATAAACTTAACGTGAATATATTTAATCATTATTCATATTTTAATTTATCTGGATAATTATTATTTCAAGGTATCCTTTATACAGTTAACAATATTAATTTGACATTAAGATATTAATTACAATTGTTGAAAATATATTTAATTTGTTAAATTGTTTATTGAGTTTATTTTAATACATTCAATAAATTCAATACATATTGATTTATCGATCGATAAAAATGATATACGAGTCAATAATATTTATCATGTGATGCATTATTGTTTCCTTTCTTTTTCTGTATCATCTAAAAATTATAATAAAACTTTGAAAAAATTATTAAATTAATAAATAAATAATATAATATATTAATAATTACTTACATTTTTATATTATTCATTTTTGAGTTGTAAAAAAAATTTTTTAAATTTATATTTATTTTATCTACAAGTAAATATAAATTTGCATAAAATAAAGAGTTAAAATTTTTTCTTCTGAACTAGCTTAGATCCTAGACAATTTAATAAAAAAAAAATTACGAGGATAGCTCAACTCTATCATAGTTAAAAAAATTAAAAGCATGTCAAATCGACCCCCTACCCCCTTTTGACCATTTCAAAAATTCCCATTTTTTTTTCTAAACCAGCTTAGATCCTGAACAATTTGTAAAAAAAAAAATTACGAGGATAGCTCAACTCTATCATAGTTAAAAAAATTAAAAACATATAAAATCGACCCCCTACCCCCTTTTGACCATTTTAAAAATTCTCATTTTTTTTTCTAAAATAGCTTAGATTCTAGACAACTTATTTTTAAAAAAATTACGAGGATAGCTCAACTCTATCATAGTTAAAAAAATTAAAAACATCTGAAATTGACCCCCTACCCCCTTTTGACCATTTCAAAAATTCTCATTTTTTTTTCCAAACTAGCTTAGAGTCTAAACAATTTGTAAAAAAAAAAATTACGAGGATAGCTCAATTCTATCATAGACAAAAAAATTAAACACATCTATTTTGTTTGTCTGTTTTTTTTTATTTTTTATTTATCCTTTCCTCTTTTAATTTTGGCGCGCCGCATTCAAATTAAATTTAAAAAATATAAGCTTTTATTACGATCTCAATTTAACCGGTACAAATTTTTGTTTATTATTTATAATTATTTTATTTATTGATAAATAATAATTATAATTAACGAAAAATTTTTTTCTGCATTTTTTTTTGCTTATAAAATAAAATAAAAAAAAACAAGGGCAATTAAATACAAATAAATATTTGTTTAAAAAATATTTATCAAATTATTAAATAACAATAAATAATATAAAATAATATCAAATAATAACAAATAAATTTCTTTATTATTAAACATATATCAGCATGATTAACACTTGTGTCAACATTAGTTTTGATACCCAAATAATATAAAGCAAAACTTGTATTTGTTTTCAAAATTATATTTCTCCTTAAAACATTGGATACTACAAATTAATTAATATAATTATAATAATTTATCATTAACAACAAAAAATATTTTTAATAAATAAAATATTATATTAAAATATAGTACAACTAATTAATATTTCAATAAAATTTTGATAAACAATTAACTCGTTATATTTTTTAAACTACACAAATGATAATATTGATAAAATTCAAAGTGACAAGATAAGAGATCTTTCTGCTCTATGCTTGAACGATGTGATCCGACTGAAAGTTACAAGCAAACTGAGGGAAATATCGATTTTATCTATAGAAGCACCCCATTAATAAATAATACCTTTGCAATATCGAGGGGTAGTTTTTTTTCGTACAGAAAAAAAAATAAAATAAAGAGAATAAAAAGAAAAAATATTATTTTTTTTTTCACGAGGTAAAATAGCTTATTCACTTGTTGATAAATATTATATAAGATAATGAGGTGACAACGTGACTATATGATCATGGACACTTGGTATAGTAATAAAATATTAAGCCATCGCATGTTACCACCGTTTGATGTCTTATTTCTTGCGGATATAATTTTCAAAGAGTCAATGAACTTGATCACCTCTAGGCTCTACTCGATCCTATAGATACATTTCTACATTATTATTTTCTTTTTTTCATTGCTAATAATACTGACAGATAACTCAATGACGTTTTAATTACCTGAAAATATTTTAATCAATTTAAAAATTAAATCGTCAAAAGAAAACAAGTCTTGTAAATGAGAAAAATTATTTTGTAATTGGAAAAATGTAGAAATATTTTTTTATACATATAAATTATACTAACTAATAAGAAAAGATCAAGTGACATATCAAAAAAACCACCGGCACTTATTTTTAATGGTGTAAATTTTTTAAATGCAATTATATTCAACAATTTAATTTCTACACTTCTTAAAGATGTCCAATTTGATTCATAAATTGCATCACCAATTTGGCTACTCTAAAAATATTTAAAAAATAATTTTTAATTTATTAAAATATATCAAAGTTGTTTTTAGTGGAAATGCTTTACACAAAGAGTCAGTTGATGACCAGTCCAGCAATACAAACATAAATTTCCCAACACCATTAATTGACATGTAGTTGAAAATAAAATTTGAAAAACATGATTATTTTTTCCTTCAAATACCTAATTATCAGATATAGTTAATTAAATTTTTTTTTTTATTATTTAACTGATGGACAATGTTACCATGTTTATTGTAGAATAATTTTGAAAACACATTGTTGCAGTACATGCCATCAATTCAAGTAAAATAATCATCTTAAGGCTCTCATTGAGTTGAGTCGTTATTCTTAATTAACACCAAATAAATAAATGTAAAAAATGAATTACATAATTAATAATTTCACTGAAAAAACATACTTATTTATTTGATAAATAAAAATATTTTATTTCGAATAATAAAATTAATTTTTCAATTGAAAAACATTTTTTTTCCTCAATCAAATATTTTTTCATAAAAAAAAAAAAAACAATTATTTTTTTTTTTCAATGTAATTATTATTAATAAAAAGAAAAAAAAAAATATTCTTACTTAATAAGTTTTATGTGACGTTTTGCAATATTTTTAATATTAACAAAAAAATTATTTGGTGTTTCGATAGAAAAATTTAGCATAATTTTAATACAACAAATTTGACCGCAAAAATGTAGAACAAGTATTGCAACAAAACTGTTAAATAAATTATACATCACAGCAACAAGTACAGATGTGTAAAATTGAAGTAAAAATGTTAATGAATAGCTAGTAAAATTTTTAGTACTCCAAGGTAAATAAATAACCCAAAGAAGATTTATTGATAAACGTGAGTCGAGATTTTTCATCAAATGACTTTCTGTATTATACCAAATCTATTTTTTAATATTAACTTAAATTAATTATCATTATATAATTATTTTTAAATGAAAAAAATCTTACTTGTACAATAAGACCACTAATTGAAGCTGACCATCCTAATGCAATTGATCCAATTGATATAAAATGACTGTATTTTGCAAAATTCATCATAACTTTATATTCTTCATCTGGTATTTCAATTTGCCAATTTTTTTTTATAAATTTTATAATTTCAGCAAGTTCTATTTAATATTTAAATTAAGTATTACTTGAAATATTTTTATAATTATTTATATATTTATTTTTAACCTTTTCTTTTTAACCACATGACGAAAAATTTGGCAATTGACATTAAAATTGGAAAATGTGATGATAAAATTTGTATCAATATATCAATGTCAGCTGTATTTTTTAATAAAAAAATTGCAGCAATTCTTGGTAATTCAAGAAAAATAAAAATAATTAAAGCTTGTATTAAGCCTAAATTTTTATAAATTTTATTATTTTTTTCATCTGGCCAAATTCCAAATAATTCAAGGTGTTTTTTACATAATCCAAATTCATAATCAAATCCAGTTTTTTTTATGTTATTTCGGTTATTATCATTGGAAAATTGGTGTATTTTCAACTCCATAGTAAAATATTTTAAATATATATACAATGATGCTTTATATACAAGATGTATATATAAGAGGAGAATAATGTTTTGTGTTTGAAAGTTGAGGAGAGACTCATACACCAGCTATACTGTCACCAATCGATCATAGAAAAAACTTCCGTATTTTAATAATTCATAGAAAATTATATTAACAATTTATGAAGCTGTAATATTCATGTGAAATGGCAAAAAAAAATGTGAGGTAGTTTGGTGCAGCATTTAATATGCAGTAGGGGTGAGGAGAGAGGGTGGGCTATAATGCATTGCGTGAAGAGAAACTCAGTGGTCTTTATGCTGTTATCAGTTGTTATATCTCCGCCTCAATTGGCAGTCTTAGTTTTTGTGATAGTTTCGTTATAGTGCTACGTATTATATTGTGATAAAAAAATATCAAGTTTTCAAGTGTTAAAATTTACTTAAATACGAAATTATAAAAACCTGCCTTCACAGCCGAAATAGCTCAGTTGGGAGAGCGTTAGACTGAAGATCTAAATGTCCCTGGTTCGATCCCTGGTTTCGGCATGTATATTTTTTGCACCGGCCGAATATGAAAAAATTTTGCAAAAATTTTGCAGTATTATTATTTTTCAAAATTGTTTTATTGTTTATTTTATTTTTTAATGAAAATATTTTCACTCAGGTAATAAAAGATTTTTCAAAATTCAAAAAAAAATTTTTTACCATGGGTTTTTTGAAATAAAAATTTATAAAAAAAGATTGCCAAAACCCGGGATTGAACCGGGGACATTTAGATCTTCAGTCTAACGCTCTCCCAACTGAGCTATTTTGGCTAGGTGGTTTTGTCCGAAACATTTCTATTGGCGCGATTTCGAAAAAAAATATATAACAAAATCGAAATAGCCACAAGATCTTAGACTTATCATTTCACTAAATTTTATAAATTTTTAAAATAAAAAATATAAAGAAATATCTTTATCAAAGTTTACTAATTTTTTAAGATAAAAAATTGATTAATTTTTAATGAAAATAAACCAATTCATATCATTATTCAAATATAACATTTATGGAATTTTATTTTTTTTTGTCGTTTATATACATCAAATATTTAATTTTTATTAACGTAGACTTTATTTTTCTATTTTATTTTATTATCTGTCATATTTATGACCACCCTGGAGCCAAAAAATAAACAAGAAATTTTTTTATCAATTATTTCTCCACTAAAATTAAAAAAACAATTCTCGAAAATTATTATCGTAAAATAAAACAAAAAATATACTAAAATATATATAATTTTTTTTGTTTGAAAATTATTGTGATATTGTATTTCTAATCCAATCTTTGTAAAAATGAACATCAGTAAACACAATTGTATCAGCTTTGTTGACGAACATGATAGAGATAACACCAACGATTGTTTTGAATTTATTTGAAACCATTCCACTACCACCATCACCCTGTGATAATTAAAAATAAATTAATGCTTATTATCAGTTTTAAAAATAAGTTATTAATTTTATATATACCAATGTAGCAGATATTGTTTGATGTTCTGTTTTTGCACAAGCCTGTGTATGAACAGGAATGGGATTTAGTGCTGTAAAACTTATCAAGTAATCATAACAATTTGATTGAGACAGAACTTTCATTTCAATTTTTTGAAGATATCTCGTGGTCATTGATGATTCATGAGCCCAGCCACAAGTATCAAGCTTCATACATGGTCTTATAATTTTAAATGGTAGCTCAATATTTTTACAATATCTTGTATAAATAATTGGTGTCTCGAGCTATTTAAAAAACACAATAATAATAATTAAATATAAATTATAATTAAATAAATATTATAAAAATTATTAAACATACTTTTAAAATTGCAAGATCATTGTGCCAAAATAATCTTGGTGAATATAGTGGATTATAAATTATCAGTGCAACATTGTGATATTGTCCTGTAAAATCACGTTGTAATCTATCATTCGTTCCAGTAAATATACGAAGATTTGCAGTTACTACAACTAAATCATACATAATACAAGTGGCACTTGTTAAAACATAATTATTTGTTAAAATACTTCCTCCACACATGTGATGTTCACGATAGAGCACACTAACTTGATGCGGAAATTCATCAATGTATGCTGTTCTTCCACCAATTATTTTATTCATTTTTTTACCATAACAAACTTAAATTAAAACAAAAATTAATTAGTTATTTTCATATATTTTTTGTGTATAAATATCATATCATGTACTCACAAATAATGGCTAAATTAATCAGCAAAAAAAATTTAAACATGATTCAATTTTTCTCTTGCCGTTGAACGTTTTATATCTAATTAAATTTTAAATATTAAATACCCTCTGTATACTCCCAAAATGTTGAAAAAAAAAAAATCAAATAAACGGCAATAAATTACTAGTATCATTTTAAATTTGTCTAATTTTTTTTTTTATCATTTTTTTTTTTTTTAAAACCTGATAAGAGTAATAAATATTTATTTAAAAAAATTTTTTTATTTTTATTTCACAATTTGTAATGTACACATTAATTTTTAAAATTAATTAAATCTAAATTTATAAATAATAATAATTTACTTAAAAATTAATATTTTAAATTTTGATTATTTATAAAAATTACAATATTTTTATTTATCATGTAAAGTATAAAAAATTTGTGTAAAAATATTAACAATTAATATAATTAAATCAACTAAAATTGTTCTATTATTTTTAACATTATCTTTAGTACGTATAATTTTTTTAAATACTTGATTATCAATGGGAATTGTATGATGTACCATTCTAGTATCTGATGAATCAAATAGTAATGATTTAATAACACTCAATCCCCATTCAATTTGCATTGATGCAATATTTTTTCCAGTGATCCATCTGAATACAGCGTTTTCACAATTATTATTAATTAAAGAATATTCACTTGATCCAATATCAGCATGAATACGTGCCTTGATAGCTTTATTATTAAATTTAAAACTTGGTATTTTTTTAGTTATCACAGAGTACATTAAATTTGTTGCTAATAATATATCACTTTCTTCACGTGCCAAACGAAATGATTCAATTGTATCAAGACGAATAATTGATAATGTATTGTGTACTAAATGACTTGAATTGTATATCAATGCAACATGATAAATATCTGGTGTCATTGGTATTCTTCTAATTAACACATCACCAAATACCAGCGATGAATAATCCAATGTTTTACAAATTAATTTTCTTTTATAACGATTTTTAATATTATAACAATGCTTTATGTTGTCATATTGTTGATCAAGAACTGTTCCATCTTGACATATTTGATATGGACCAAATGTATTTGGTAAACAACATTCAATTAATGTTATTAATGATAATAATAATAATATTATATAAAAATAATTCATTTTGTATTTATTTTTTTTAAATACATTTAATTTTTCTTGAGTTTAAAATATATTTTTAAATATTTTTTTGAATAATTATATTCAATTTATTGATCTTGTCGAAGCACCATTCTTTTTTTTTGTCGAATAGAAATTTGATGACGACATTCTAATTCTAAATGAGGACAAATAAATATATATATTTTATTAGTGAGATTATTTATTTATTTTTTTTTTTTGAATATTATAATTAAATTAATAAAATTTTGAGAAAAAAAAAATATATTTTAATAATATTTAAATGTCAACTTACGTGGTTTAATTTATTTTTTATTTTTCATTTTACTTTTTGATTGATTTATTTAAATTAAAAAAAAAAAAAAACAATAGTGAAAATTTAGTTTATTATTGGGAACGTGTGTAACTAAAGTCTAAACTAATTTTATATTTAAAAAAAAATTCTAAATGAATTGTTAAATTGAGATTATACAGTGAAATTTAACTATTCGTTTTTTTTTTTTTTATCGAACTTTATGATAACACTAATGTCGATTTAATTACCCAGTATATTTCTGTTTAAACTAAAATATAATTTTTAATTGAATTTGTATATTTCGAATATTAAATTTGATGAAAAAATTGATTTTTTTTAGCTAGATTTACTTTTTAGTTGAAATATAAAATCAAATTGAAAATATGGCCCTTGAGTTGAGATACATGACCATTTCTAAGAAACACCCTATCTATTACTAAACTGGATTTTTATTTGATCATTAGATTGGTCAGTCATTTGTACACCTGTGGTTCTTCCCACAACTTTTTTACAAGTTAGAAAGGAATGTGGTCTATGTTACTCTGGTCCCTATTTTTTATCGTTTCAATACAAGTTTCATTTTTCGATACAATTGACTATTTCTTTGACTGATTTTTCTCCTGCAGAGGGTCAGTCTAAATTCTACGAAATCCAGACCCTTTTTTTTTTTTTTTTCTCAAGAATTTTCCAATGTTATTCAAACGACAAAATACACTAAAAAAAAATCTATCAATCGTTCTAAATTTCCAATAAAAAACTCACCTATTTATAAAAATTTTAAAGAATTATTTTTATAAATTATTTTTGAAATTATAGACAGCTGCATTGCCGACTGTAAACTTTGACAGATAAATTCGCCATTTTTAAAATACACAAAAAAAATGACAGAGAAAAAGAGAGAGAAATACACACAAAAACATCGACTCCATTTTTTTTTGTAAATCACAAATTCACAACAAACAATAGGCTCATAAAAATAACTCGTAAATGTAACTTGAATATTGACATTACAGATAAAAATTTTGTTGTTAAACAAAGTAATAAATAATTATTTAACAGCTGTAAAAATAATTTAAACAATGGGGGTTATTTTTTTGGAGCACATTGGTGGTTCTCGATTGTTTTCTTGTGCATCATGTGACACAAATTTAACAAACAGAGGTCAGCTGATTAGTACAAGATTTACTGGAGCAACTGGACGAGCATTTCTTTTCAATAAAGTTGTCAATCTCAATTACAGGTTTGTCTAATTATTCAAGCAACTTATCTAATTTATTTATTATAATAAATTTATTATTGTTTTGTTTTATTATCAGTGAGGTACAAGATCGTGTTATGCTTACTGGTAGACACATGGTTAGAGATGTAAGCTGTAAAAATTGTGATGCAAAATTAGGATGGATTTATGAATTTGCAACTGATGATAATCAACGTTACAAGGAAGGCAGAGTTATTTTAGAAAGAGCACTTGTTACTGAAAGTGATGGAATGGGAGAAAATATTTAAATTACATTAATATTATTATATTTATTATTAAGTAAAAATATTTATATTAATTATTATATATTTAATTAACTAATTAACTAAAGACTTTAATTTAAAGTGTCTAAATACAATATTCAAAATACAATAAATAACATTAATTGATACCAAAATATACTCATTTATATTACATCAAATAATCATGTGAAATATTATTGATTTTTATATTTCAGATAATTAATTAAAATACAAATATTATTATGTTAAATTTTAATTGTCTTTTGGACGAAATAATAAGATAATTTTTACTTCAAAATTATGATTAAATAAACAAATATACATCTGAAAATTTAATTTAATTTATTAATTTGATTTTTTTTTTTTTTTCAATTAAAAAAATTAACAGATAAAATATTTACCAGTAAATTTTTAAGTTATTTTTGTTTTATCTTGTAATTCTGGTTAACCAGCAACACAAACTTCTTTTTATTTAATTTTTTTAATCATTGTGAAATATCTTTTAACTATTCCAAATGAATAGAAAGGTACAGAATCATTCCATTGTGTCTAATTTAAATAATAAATAAATAAAAAAGACAATTATCATATTTTTGTCTTTGATGATATTTTATATATATACAAAGGTGTTTTTATAATTTAATAATTGAATGAAAATTAAATAAATAAATCTACAAACTCACATTCAAGATCCATATCTTGAAGTGATCTTTTTTTAGAATTATTTGAATTAGAATTGCTAATTTCTCTACTTTTTCTAGCACGATAAATTGGCTCGAATTCTTTTAATTGTGACATGAATCTGTCACTTGGACTGACGCAAAATCTTCTCTTTCGAACTAGTCCAAATGCTTGTCTATAATAATAGCAAAAGTTAAATTAATTATTTTGTTATTGATAAATAAATTAGTAAACTTACGTATGATCAAGACCATAAGTCTCCATGAGATATGCCACAACTAAAGTTGTACATCTTGATATACCAGCATTGCCATGAACTAAAACACGACCTTTATTATTCAAAGCTTCATCAACAAATGTTTTAACAACACCAAAATGTTGAATAATATTTTCACCTGTTGTGTCAGTAATATTTAACACCAAATATCTTTAAAAAAAAAAAAAAAACAAATAACAATTATAAAAGCCATTTAATTATTAATGAAAAAATATTGAATAAATTATTATTTAATTACTTGAATTTATCAGGAAAATTTGGACGTATAAAATGAGCTTCAATTTGTCCACGAACACAGACAATATGTGTTACACCAATATCCAAAAGTTCTTTAAGATTTGTTTTGGATGCTGCATTGTAAGGACCAAGATACAATCCAGGAATAATTTCCTAAAAATGATTGATAAACTTATTTAATTAAGCAAACAATTAATTATTTATTTACTTTATTTACCTGCATTGATCGTCTCATTGAGTATTCCCAGTCTGGTTCCAATATTTGTGGTAAAGATGGATACATATTTGGTACTGATGCAGGATCTTCAAACTCCTGTTAAAAAAAAATAAAATATAGCCATTAATTAGTAAAAATTGTAGTGAAAATAATAGATATTTAACAAATTATTTATTTAATAGTTTATTTATCAAGTCCACCATAACCTAGATAAAAAAAAACACGTTTTTTTGATAGATCATTGATATTTAACGATAATACTTACATTGTTGTTTAACATATTGATCAATTATTTATTTATTTATATTATTAATTATTTCACAAATTAAAATCCATTTATTTAATTTATTATTTTGCCATTATTTTATTGCATCAGCATATAGCCAGTCAAGTGTCATCTCTATCTACATTTTAAAATATATTTATGACTTAAATATATTTATCAATGCAAAAGGAAAAAAAAATTTATATTAATAAAAAAAAACAATGAAATTTATGGTACAAAAATAATATTTTAAATAGTTTAATAATTTAATTAATAAACAATGTTTTTTATTATTTTTCAATATAAATTTTCAGTATGGAAATAAGTGCAATATTTTTATAAATATATTTACAAAATGCTTATTATTTTTAAAATAATAATTTTATAAATCAAAATTAAATTATAAAATTTTCTTTCTAATTAATATTTTTTTTTTTCACCTTGCCGCATGGTTTTAAAACAAGCTGATGCATATGGAGTAAATAAAAACAACTTACACACAGACATACACATTCAACTGCATTCAACGAATAGCCAGCTCACATCAACAAAATACACAAACCAGTCAGTCCAAACTTGACGGCACTTGACGGTTCTCGTGCATGGTTTAACGGTGTATCAACTTGACTTTTTTTTTTTTTTTTTTGAAAATAAAATAAAATAAAAAAAAAGGTGCATTCCAAAAAACTAAATTTAATTTTCATTACATTAAAAAAGTGCATCAAAAAATTCAACAACAACATCAACAATTTCCAGGTATGTTAAATAGCTTCATATTAATTCATAAATAATAATAATAACAATAATAATAATATATTTAAATAATTAAATAAATATTTTGTTTGTGAGCCTTGAAAATTTTGTAGCCAACACAGCGACTTGTGTTGTTTGTGTGCTTTCGGTTAATGGCCGCCACACGAGTAAAAATTTTAATTTAAAAAAATAATTTTTTAAACTCTTTTTTCAATTAAAAAAACCCTATAAATATAATTATTAATAATAAAAAAATAAAATTCATAATAATATCAAATATAAATTAATATTTTCAAGATATATTTTTTATTTCAATTTATTAGAATTAAAATTTGAAAAAAAAAAAAGAAATTTATTTTTTTTTACATCTGTGAGAGAGTATAAAAAAAGAAGGTATCTACAATTTTTTTTTTTTTTTCCCCTCTGTGTCAAAAAACCCTAACCTCCCCTTTATCCCCTTACCCGGTCGTCCTGTTTGGCGTCCCCCCCGACAGCCAACGACGCTACACGCCAACACGGCGCCCCTTAATATTTTTTCCATCACTGTATTTGTGTGTATGTATTAGTCCTGTAAATGTGTGCATTTACAACAGAGTCATTTGGAAATTCGAGACGTTGACAGAAGACTCCCGCAACTTTGACGATAACTCCAAAAAAAAAAAAAAAGAAAAAGAAAAAAAAAAAGTTTTTAAAAATTATTTAAACAAATTACATTATAAATATTATTAATAATTATTATTTTTTATATTTTTATTTTTCCATTATTATAACCGTTATTTTGTGTGTCGTATTAAATTACCGTGGAGTAAAAACGAAAAAAAAAAAAAAGTGAATTTTATATTTATTTATCGGGAAAGAAAAAAAAAAAAAAAAAAACAACGAGGCAACAAAATAAATACATCAGGCAAGTTTATTGTGTATAAAAATATATTTATTATTTAAAATTTTATTATCATTTAAAATATAAATATTATTAAAATTTTCAACAAAAAAATTAAATTGTTAAACTCGTTGACGCCTCAGAGGTTATGTCGTTTTTTTTTTTTCGAGTCTTTGAGGGGGTAAAATATATATTTTCAGTTGATTTTTATTTATTATTTTTCATCATCATATATGTATTTTGGTTTTTTTTCTTCTTGAGGGTAGAAAGGGTCGTTGAATAAAAGAGAGAGAGAAAGAGAGAGAGAGAGGGGTCGAGGGGGACAGGGAGGAGAATTGATTCCGGTAGTTGTACATAGATATAATACGCACGTAGATAGCGTGCCGCGGCTGGTTGTTTTTAGATGAGGGGAAATTGGGAGTAAAGTTGAGGTAAATTCATGTTGTATTTGTGTGAGTGTTGAGAAAGGTTCGAGTCTGTGAGGAACAGACGGGGCGAATGACCTATCCATCCAATGGGTGGTGCTCTGTTTTCGTTACCCAGCCTCTTTGTTTTATTTTTTTTACTTTTTATCGGGCTCATTGTCCTCCATGTTTTATTATATATTTATTATTATTTTTAAAAATCATCAAAAAATATTAAAAATATAAACAATTATTTAAATAAATAAATATTATTATTATTATTGTTATTATTATTAAAACTTGTTTGATAATTTCAAGGCCAATTAATTATTAATATTTATTTTTATTTTATTTCATTTTTATTTATTTGTATGTTTTATTTTTGTTCAGGGTTTGATATATCAAGTTCATAATAAAGTCAATTTTATTTGAAAATAAAGAAAAAAAATAAAAATATCAAAGACGCTTCTTCATAACGGACATCACGTACCAAGTGTATGTGTGGTGGTACCAAGTGGTGGTGTTGTTGTAATTGTGATTAGTGGTAATTTCGTTTTAAACTTGAGAAATTTTTGTGTTGGATTATAAATATTAAAAATGAAGTGGTCACCACCTGGTCCACCTTTTTGCGAACAAGTTAAAAGTGTAACTTGTGTATTTACTGGATGGAATACATGTGAAAAAACAATTGTATTATATGCATTATTGAGAATGATACCACCAGTACAAGCTAAATTTTTATCACAAGCATTACAACATTCATTGCAGTCGAATGATTCATTAGATGATACAGAAACAAATGCAAATAGTCCAGGTATAACATTTATTTTTATCTTATTTAATTGTTATAATATCATTGTTGTTGTATAATTAATTAATAATTATTTTTCTTTGTTTGTTTGTTTTTAAATAGTATTTATAAAAAGATTATTAAAATCAGAAACAACTGAAGTTGCAATTAATCAATTATTATCACATTTACCACTTCTTCGTCCTGGTAATGTTGATTGTAAAGAGTGTTATTTGATGGCAATACCAGAACTTGTTAGTACATGTGTTGCAACTGGTAAATATACTGAACAAATACAACAATTATTGAGTTATACACTTATACATCCAGCAATTGCTAGTCAAGATCGTCGTGCATTAACACAATGGTTACGTCAAATTGAAGAAAGAATAACTGGTACACCAATTGATGAATTTACAAGACCATTACCAACAAGATGGGATTACATATGCCAAGGAAAAACAAATAAACATCAACCACAACAAGCACAGCAACAGCAACAGCAGCAACAACAACAGCAGCAACAACAAGGAAAAATTAATAATTCATACAATTTACATTCTGGTAATACATTTATTGTTCAATATCCATTACCTGTTGGTCGTCAAAGACGATCAAACAGTTTGACACCACCTATTGCACCTTCACATCATCATGAGATTGCTGAGAGAAGTAATAATTTAAATAATACAACACGTCAAAAGCCAAGAAGCTACAGTGTTTCAGTCGACAATCAATGTAATTTAATATCAATTTTACAAAAAAAAAAAAACATCATTTTTGTTTTTAAATTTTTGTTTAATTTTGTTAACTTGTTTGAATTACTAATTTTGTTTGTTGATTTTTTTTTTCTTCAAATATTGATTGACGCGTGAAAAAAAAAAATAAGATAACAGTAAATTATTTATTTTTCGAAATTAATTATAAATATTTGAGTAAATAGTCAAAAATTTTAATGTAAATATTGCCAAATGATTTTAATATTTTTAGTATAAACAAACAATGACGTGAATGATTTGTTGTTATCATAAATTTTGTTTTTATATATACAAAATTTTAATTATCAAATCAAACATAATATTATGATGATTTTTATAAATTTAATTTCCCAATTTTTTTGTTTTTTATAATTTACTATAAATTTTTCATTTCATTTAATTAATTATTAACATTTATTTATTGTCAATAATAATATTAATTTATTAATTAATTTTTTTTTGTCATTTCAGGTGTAATTAGTTTGGGTCGTCAAAGTCCACCAAGTTCTTGTGCAAGTAGTGGTAGTGAAGGTCGTCTTGATGTTCCATCAAATCAAAAATTTACAAGTAACATTGGAAATATGCTTGTGTGGCTTAAAAGTTTACGTCTTCATAAATACAGTTATTTATTTACAACAATGTGTTATGAAGATATGTTAAATTTAACAGAAGATCAATTAGCAGATAAAGGTGTTACACAAGGTGCAAGACATAAATTGGCATTATCAATACAAAAACTTCATGAACGTTATTCAACACTACTTAATCTTGATAAAAAATTAGATGAAAAATTAATTGATGAATCTGATTTTCTTGGTTTAAATCAAGAAGCAGTTACATTGTATTGTAACATTGTAGAAGAATTAAATTCAATTCTTTTAACACCAATTTATCGTAGTAAAGATGATGATACATCAGATCGTCCTGAGCATGATATACCATTACAATTTATTCAAGTACTTTGTAAATTATGTAGTAAATTATCACCAGATACATCAGATGAACAACTTCTATGTGGTTGTTTTAATATTTTGGAAAAAGTATTGCAACATGAATGCTTTACATCTGAACAAAAAGAATTGATTAAACCATGGCACAGTCGTCTTGGAACTCCACGTGTTATGCAAAAGTATGAAATTAATTAATTAGCTATTTTTTATTTTGTTAATTATATTAACTGATTTTTATTTATTTATTTGATGTTTTTGTAATTATAGAATGCAACATGGAAACTTTAGTTATGTTAGAAGATACAATCCACCAGCTCACAGTAGAAAATCAAACTCTCACATGAATATTGGTCTTCTTCATAATAATCATCAACAACAGAATAATCTCATGATGAATCATCAAAATTTTATGCAACAGTATGGACACAATAATCATGTACATGGAATTTCTCAGAGTATCATCAATGCCAATTACAGCACAGCCAAACGATCAAGTCTTCAAGAAAACAGAATTGAAGTATGTCATTTATAATTATTTTTAATTATTTTTAATAGTTATTTGGTTTTTTATCGTTTTTGTTTTACACTTATACTTGAAATAATAATTGAGAATGTTTTTTTGTTTTGTTTTTTGTTTTTGACATGATTGTTGTCAATCTTTTTGATTGAAATAACAAAATTTTTAAATTTTTTTTTCTTTTTTATTTTTTTTTGTTCCAAAGGTTATTGATAATCGGAGTACACAACATAGAAAAAAAAAATTATTTCGAAGAACCGGTGACTGTTTGAGATATCCAAATAAACAACAAAATGAAATGTATAGTCGTTGAGTTCACCGGACGGACTCTTCATATAAAAATTCAATGGATTCAATGTGAAATGAAGATTCCATAATTAAACCTTGCCAAATGACAATTATATAAATATATATTATTTTTTTCTATTTTTTTTCTTTTAATAACTGTAATCAAGACTATTGACGAAAAAAGAAAAAAATAACTTTTTTTTTTTTTAACTAGAAATTTCGAAATAATTGTAATTTAAAAACAAGTGGCATTTAATGTTCATTTTTTTTTTTTTGCAAAGTATTCAAAGATTGACGAAACATGACAATTATTTAAAAAATCATATGATGAATATTTAAAAGAATTTTTTTTGTTTTGTATTTAATGTTAGAAAAATTTGTGATTATATAAATCTTATTTATTTATTTTTCGTGTGTTCGTACAAAGCTAATTGTTTATAAAATATTTAATAGCAAAAACAGCATTAAAACGTCGTAAAATCATCGTTAAACATTCATTTTTTTATTAAATGTATTTTTTTAATTTTCAAAGAAAAAAAAAGATATGTCAAAAACGACGATTGCTCAAATAGCAAATGATAAAATATAATTTTTAACTTGACATATTTCGTACAAATAAAATGTGTAAGAAATAATTTAAAACGGTGAATAAATGTGATACAATAATTTGATATGAAAATCCAAAGTTTTTGTTTTATTTTTTTTAACAAAGTTTGTGTGTTATAAAATTTGTGGATATTAATTATCAATAAATGTAATTACAGCATCAACAAAGGCCACTTCAACGTACAAACAGTGCACCACGTGATCATTTTCTCAGTCAATCAAGTGGATCTCCATCAATGGATCAAACTGATCCAGAAATAAATTTACGCTTGGAATCATTATGTCTGAGGATGACAGAACAAGCTATTGGTGGTTTTGGTGAGATATAAGTTTTAAAATTATTTTCAAATAAAATCATTGAATGTCTTAAATTGACAAAAGCCTTCACCAAATTGCCACATTCATTAATTAACGACATTTTTAAATGGCAAATCAATCACTACAAAGCAAAACAAAAAAAACATTTTTTACAAACTACATAAATCAACAAAACAAAATCTCAATGACAAAAGTAGAGAAAGTAAAAAAATTTTAATAATTATTATCTAATGTTTGTTTGTCTCGATATAATTTTTAGTTAATTGTCTATCACTTATTTCTTTACTTTATATTTTTTTTAAAAAACTAAATCTTTTTGCAATTGTAATTAACATAATTTATAAACTGACACATTTGGCATGCCAAATGTTTTAAAGTAGAAAGATAGATTCTTTCTTTTTTATAATTAAAAAAACACAACTTCAATATCGAAGAAATATTATATTCATACATAATTATATATATTTATATATATATAAATTATAAATTTAAAAGGTTATTAACTCTAAACGTAAATAAACAAAAAAAAAATAATTTTTTTTAAATACTAAAAAATAGATATAATTATTACTAATAGAAAAATGATAAAAAAAAAAAAGTAAAAAACGAAAAAAAAAACAACAAAAAAAGGTAAAATAATAATGAAAGAAGAAAATGATAAAAAAAAAAAAAAAAAAAATTGATAGAAAACTAAGGCAAAAGTTGCGCGCGATATTGCAATATTGTTTTATGTTATCCATTTCGGGAAGTGGAATTCTTCTGATTTAAAAAAATAAAAAAAAAAAAATGTTTTTACAAAAAAAAAAAATAAATAAATAAACTTGAATGACGTATGTATGTGTGTATTTTTTTTCTGCAGTGCAACGATAGAATAAATGGATAATAAGAAAATATCGTGTACGTAGTTATTGTTTAATTTTAAAAAGTAAATTTGACTGATTTTTCAATTTTAAAATTCCGTTTGTGAATACATTTTTAATTTGTATGACACGTTGAACGGTTTAAAAAAAGGCAAAAAAATAAATAATAATAATTTACATATTATTAACAATTTAGAATTAAGTATACATATAATTATTTGAATGAAAATTAATTGGTTAAGGGGCTTTTAATGCGAGACTTAATATAAATTTCAGTAATGATTTTTTTTTAATTTTTAACAATTTTTGTTTGTTTAATTTTTGTCGAATGAATTAATGATAAATATATATATATTTATAAATTGATATAGCTTGATAACACAATCATCACTATGATAAATTTTAATTAAATTAATTTGACGATATATTTTATATCAAATAAAGAATAATTCTTTATTTTAACGCTCTTAAATCAACAAGCGGTAATCAATCAATATTTTTTTTATAATATAGTTGATGGTTAGACACAGTCACCCGAAATTATTTTCGAAAATTATAAGTATAAATACTCGATTATATAAATCATTTTTAAAAATTATTGTAATGCTTTTAACATCGAAATTTTGTGGCTTTAGATCATAAGCGTGCGTTGTAAAAAAAAAAACATTTTAAAAAAATATTATTATTACGTATGACAACTAATGCGATCCCTTAACATTATTTTTTGTGCAAAAATGAAATTAAAATCTATCGTATAATGTTAAACTAAAATGATAGATAAAAAAAAAAACAATGAAAGACTGACAATTTCACGTGCCAATGTAGCCAAGAAAAAAAAAAATAAAAAAAGAGTTATAATTATTTGAATCAATTTTATAGAATTAAAATTGAATTCATTATATTTTTTTTTTTTTCGTTTTCGTTTTCGTTCATCAAAATGAGCAAATTGTGACTTCTACTTTTGGCACGTGAATGAAACAATTGGAAGACTGCGGAAAGGATAAATAAAACCTGTCAAAATAGTAATGATTAGACGAAAGGTATTTAAAAAAATTTAAAAAATACAAAAAAAAAATTTTAAAAAAATTTAAAAAACAAAAAAAAAATGATAGAGAGTGCTAGTTTAGTAATTTAGATTTATTATTCTGAATAGAATCATACTATTAAATTTAGAAAAAAAATGATAAGCTACTGGTGATTGCTTGAAAAAAAAATAAAAAAATAAAAAAAATAAACCAAGCAATTATAATATTCATGGATTGAAATAAAATAATTTTTAAAAAATGTTGCTTTGTGGTGCGACGTATGTAAGGACTATCAACGTTGATATAAAAACGAAATTTATAATTTATAAAAAAAAAAAAAAAAAAAACAATTCACAGTTTATCAGAAACATTCATAGATTTGTCAGTCTTTTTTTTTTTATTAATATACAGCAAGACAATTATATTCAAAAACTAGTCAACCGATGTTTCTCTCATTTTTATCGAAAGTTTCTGAATGATTTTTTTTTTTTTTTTTTTATATTTTTATTTTTAAAAATAATAATTAAAAAAGAAAAATGAAATATTAATTAATAGAATAATTATTTACAAATCATGCTCATTATAATCATAATAATATAAATTTTTATTTAAATTTATTTTTTTTTTTGTTGTTTAATAATTTCATTGAATTAAAAGAAAGAAAATTATTGTATAAAAAAAATTTGCAATCAGTGATTGTCGCAATTTATTTTGATGCGAAAAATAATTTTAAATATTTGGCAACAAAAATAAAGAATTAATAAATAAAAAAATAAAAAGGCCAAGATGAATTTAAAAAAGAAAAATAATGAAAAAAGGAGAAAAAAAAGAAATGAAATAAAAAGACTGTTTTCTGGCTTTGAATTGAGTTCAGGACTTGATCTTTCAGTGTAATAATGATCCCAATGCAAAAATAAAAATAAATAAATAATAGTAATAATACAAAGATACATAATAATGTATGGTATTAATACTAAAGCAGATTTAAATGAAAAAAAAACGAAAAAGGCAGGACCTAAAATACAGGCAAAGTGCTAGCAAAGCGAGCGTTTTATCAGCCAAATGAAATAAGAAAAATTAAAAAATAAAAAACTAATAATAATAAACTAACTAATAATAACTAATATTAAAATTAAATAATAAATATAAGAAAAATAAATTCATTTAAATTCACAAAGATTTAGATTTTTTACCGAAAAATGATTAAATAAAATTTTTTCATTCTTAATTATCAAAAATAATAATAGTAATAATGAAAATAAAAAATGATCAATCGACGTATTAACGAGTTTATTGTCTGAAATTAATTTTTACAATATTTTTTAATAAATTCATCAAAAAACTCATAAATACAACGATAAATGTACTTTAAAAATATATTTGATAAAGAAAAATTAACTGAATCGAAAAATCATGTATAAAAAATTAAATTTTTTTCACTTAAAAAAAAAAATAATTATAACAGATAAAATAAAATAATATTAGTAATAATATGGAGAAGACCACCAAGAACGTATTCGATATCCCGGGGTGTCGAACTCCAATGTAGCTAGTAATAAACTAGAATCGACGAGAAAATAAAATAATTAAAAAAATAGTTATTAATTAAATCTATAAATAATAAAAAATAATAAATAATAAACCACTTAGAATGTCCAGTATAATTGATTAATAATGTAACAGATGTTTTCTTACTGAGACTGTGTGAATAAGTTTGTACTTAGACAACAGTTTGATGAAAAAACAAAAATACAATCGAACAATTTATAAGGCAAAAAAAACAAATTGTAAAATCACTCTGTATCCAGTGTCGCTTTTGATGATGATGATAACATAGCAATGAGGCTATTGTTACATTAATTTAAGAAAAATTAAAGAAAATATACAAAAAAAAATAAAAATAATTAGAAATAAAAATACATACTTAGAATAAGTAAATAAAAATCATGATTAACAAGTTTTTTTTTTTTTAATTTCTTGTTGATTTTGATAAAAGAGAACACCGTGGTAATTTAATTTGGCCAGATACTCGTTAATTTAAGTTTATTCTGTGTACACGAGTCTCTGGCTGAGGTGTCTCTCAACAATAGCTTCAACTAGCATATCCCAGAAATAAAATTAACTTACTTTTTCACAATTAATTCAGTTTATATGTAATCTATGTTTTTTTTTTTTGTTTAATGATTAACTGGGCAATGCTAATTGATGATAAAATTTAGTTAAGTAAGCTGGACAACTTGTAAAAAAATACGATTTTTGTACTGTTATTAAAAAAGAAATTATTTGACAAAAATGTAACACTTAAATTTTAGTGTTACAAATAATAAAACCACTTTTCAATAAAAAACATTTTCATACGTAACCGTAATTAAATAATCATGTTCAAAAAAATTATTAAATACCTTTATTATTATTTTTTATTTATTTATTTCTAATCATTGTGTTTATTAAGTTTTTTTTTTTAGTGTAAATGTTTGCTGGTTTATTTTTTTATTTATGTTTTTTTTTTTTTTGTGATTTGTCAGTGGATTACATATTTTTTTATACAAATAACTTAATAATTACAACGTTCATCTAAAATAATTTTTTGACTTGGGTCCACCATTAATTACCAGTAATTTTATTTTTCTACAAAAAAAAAAAACAAATTACGATTCCATTATATGATTGTAAGACTTTTTTTTTTTTTCGATACATAAAAAGATTAAATATATTAATTTATTATCTTAAAACAAACAAGTAATTTATTTTTAGATTTTTAAAAATTTATTCAAGACTCATATTGTTTGTAATTTTATTTTTTCGTTATTAAATTTTGAATAAATAATGACATATTTGTATTATTTGGAATTTATATAATTCTTTTTTTGACTTTGCCATTTTTGGTTTATTTATTTTTCATTTTGTCTTGTTTGAATTTTCAAGGTGGCAATATATTTTATATATACAAAGCTTAAATAATATTTACAAACTAAAAATTATCACTATCAGGATATTGTTTTAAATCAATTATTCTGATACTCGACTTTTTTAATAAATCAATTATTATTTTCTCCATTATTTTCACCCGCAATATTCAATTCTTTGGTCTCGCGCGAGTCGAGTCATTATCAGGAAAAAAAAAAAACTAAATTATCAATCTATCGACTGCTTAGTAGTCTACTCTTAATATCTATTTATAATTTATTTAAAAACTAGACATTATGGCATTACAAAAAAAGAAGAATCTATCAATATTATCAATCAATCATTTTTTTTTTTTTTGACCTTTTCATTCTTGTCTTGAATAACTTTAATAATACTTTTCGTGTCATGCAATAGATATAGAATTATTATTTTACTTTTTTTTTGCTTTTATGCTCAACGATCAAAGATATATATATATTTTTAAATATAATATAAATTTTTGTAATTAATATTATTTATTGTGAATTAATTTTTATTTCTTTTTTATGCGTTTTAAATTTGTGTTAAATTTTTACCCTTTTTCGTCAGCTCGTTTTTTTTTAAAAATACATTTTTTAAATACATGCAGACCAGATAGCTCACAAATAAATAAAAAAAGCAAAAAAAAAATATATCAATTTAATATTTTTTAATTAAAATCTAATTCTGTACGATTTTTTTATTATTAAAAATTTTTTTTCTCATTTTTTTGTTCGTATTTAATTTTATTAATGCTGACTGATAATAAAAAAAAATATCACAACGTTTTAATTACGAAAAAAATAAAATTAATTAAAATTTAAAAAAAAACTAGTCTAATAATATTTTTTAAATTTTTTAAAATAAAAATTTTATCAATCTTTATATTATTAATTTTCTGTAATCTTTGTAATGTTTTTGTTTAATGATTATTTGGATATTAGTAGCCATAATTTTTATGATATTAATTTTTACGATTAAGACTCAAATTGCTTGGAGAATTTGTTATTGTCACCAAGGAATTGAGACTTATTGAATGTTAGTCTTGCAACATGTGAACAAAACTTATTGGAAACATTCCACGACGTTCTGGTGCTCTTTCAAGTGCACCCTCCATCCAATTGTCATCATCAGTTTGTTCGTTGGTAACAACAATAACTTCACCTTCATGAAATGACAATTCATCTTCATTATCAGCTTCACAATCATACAGGGCTCGACATCTTTTTAAACCATTCAAGTTTAAATTTGTTGGCTATAGAAAAATTTGAAAAAAAAATATTATTAATTGTTTATAATTTATTAAATTATTACATTTTTATTTTTAATTAAAAAACATCATCTCTTATAATTAATCATGCATCACTCGAAAAAAAAAAAACTCATGCTAAAATAGATTTGCTTTGTTTTTTTTAGTTCATATTTTTAAATACAAATTTTAGATTTTTTTAGGAATATTTTTCACTTAAACCATCATCAGGAATATTTTTTATTTAAAAAAAAAAACCGACAAAGTTCATATGAAATGTATCGAGTGTCTTGATGCATTAATGACACATGAAAATAAACATACAGTGAAAAGAAAAAACAATAAAAAAATGATCATGCAAAGCATTTTGCAATGTTTGATAATAAGCAAATTATTATTAAAACAATTGGTGTTTATTAATTTTTAATTGATATATATTGATTTTAAAAAATGGGATCACAGAATAACTGTGCTATTATTTTTACCATATTTATATTTGGGAGCAAAGATGAGGGTTCCTCAGCGTAGCTCTCAAGCCTGGACCGGTCTCTTCGCTGTACCAACAATTGTTAATAACAAAACCATAAAACCCACCACCATCACCATCACCACATAGTACCCAAAAATAATCATGCTTTCATCATTTTATATAATTATCATTTTTAAATTAAATAACCTTTCTTTATATATAAAAAAAATAACAAATTTAAATTATTTTTAATGAATGATTTGCATATCTACTTGCTGATGTGAAGAAAAAAAATAAAACAAATGATTTATATGTTTATAAATGAAATAAAATGATGTTGTTGAATTGTATATTGTTAGTTATGAATCATTAAAAGTGCTCAAGCATGTCAAAGGCTCGCTCTAAATGAAAAAAAAAAATAAAAAATAAAAAGAAATATGTGATGTATTAGTAAATTATTTGTTGCTAGGATCGTCAAACTTTTTCATGATTTTATAATGAAATATAATAATAATTAAATTGTTTTATAATATATCGCTACAATGTATAAATTTTATCACTTTAAAAATCTTAAAATAAATTATTTAAAGCTTACCTTTCTTGGCGGAGGAACAGGATTACCAATTCCATGCTCAGAACACATGGAACTCAATGATTCACTGCTTCTTCCATTACTTAATCTTGATGAATTTGGTAGACCAGTTGTAGTATTAGCTGGTGCTGGTGGTGGTGGATTTCTTGGTCTTTGTAGAGTCGAACAATTTGATTTATCTATTCCTTAAATTAATAAATTAATCATTAATAATTGTATTGTGATGAAAAGTAATATATTTCTATTTATAAAATGTATAAAATTACCATGACTAGTTGATGAATCACTGCTTGGTGATCTTTTGTGATATAAACTATTTAAAGTATTATATGAATGTGGTAAAGTGTGTAATCCTTGTCCAGCAAGTATTGGTTCACTTGTTGTTCTATTATGTGATGATGAAGCTAGTGTTGATGATGTTGGTAATGTACCATAATGTGCAGTCAACATTCCACAAGCACCATTACCAGATACTGGTGGTGGTGGAGGTGGTGGTGGTGCTATTCTTTTTTTTAATGAACCATGAATATTTAGCCCAAGATCTGATGGTACTATTGGACTTGGAACTATAATTTAAATTACCAATTTTATTATTAAAAATATAAGCTAAAATAAATGAAAATTTATAGATATAAATAATTGGTAATTACCAATAATTGGTTTTCTTGATTGTGGTGGTGGTGGTGGTGGCATTTGTTGTCTACTTGTTGAACTTGGTGATGAACCACCTTGTAGACTATCACATGTACTACTACGACTTCTTAGTGTAACTGGTGAATCACCTGGACCACTTCCACCTAAATAAGACGGTGGTCGACTACGCGATTTCTTTTCCGGCGTTAAACATCCATTCTAAGTCAAAATTTATTCAATATTTCATAGACTTAAAATTACATAACTACATTATAATATAAATTATCATTTAAACTTACTCGATCATCAATTATTGTTTCATCATCAGAAAAATCTGTTGAGCCTTCATCATGTGAAAGATTCCAGTCAATATTTACATTATCAAATAGTGTTTTTTGTCGTTGTAGTGCATGATTCAACTAAAACAATAAATTAATCATCATCATCATCATTTGTAATACAAAATATAATTAAAATTGTTTTTGTTTTTTTACCAATTCTTTGCAAGTTGAATGTCCCATTTCTTGTGCAATATCAAATGGTGTTTTATCATATTTATTTTTTAATGTTGGATCAGCACCAGCACGTAAAAGTAATTTCATAGCTTCAGCACGATCATGTTTTGCTGATAAATGTAATGCCGTTTCACCATCATTTGTTATTCTATCAATTCCACCAGTTGGCATATTTTGTATAATAAAATCAACCAAATAAAGACTACCACCCATTTCACGTAGAACAGCAAGATGTAATGCTGTTTCACCAATATCAGATGTTGGTAATGATGCTGATAAGTCAACATTTTCAGCATATACTTGTAATAATTGTTGTAAATCACGATTATTAACAGCATGCTCAAGTTCAGATAGTAAATCTTTTTCATCAGTACATGTACTTTTAATATATTTTTTATCAACATATTTAGCTTTTATAAATTCATATCTTTCATCCATTGTTGAGCTTGATGTTGGTTTTAAATTGTGATGTAATGTTGCTTCCATAATTTCATTAAATGATTGATTTGTCATATAACGTGCTAGTAATAATTGTGCTGTACCAACATTATCAAGTGTTAATGATTGTATACGTGATATATGAACACCAAGTTCTCTATGTATACCACAACATTCAATACAAACAATAATACCAAAATTTGTTGATAACCATGTTGCATCATTTTGTGATGAACAATCACAACATTGATCATTACCAGGTAAACGTGTTACACATCTTATAACAGCTTGTTGTAATTCAACTAAACTTGGATTACCTTGATCAGCTTCAGCTTTACCACTTGCATCAAATGCACGTAATAATGCACGTTCTTTACAATTAACAAGTACAGACATCCATGCACGTTGATCTGTTTCATCTTCAGCTTGAAAATGATATGTTCTATTATAACTTATAAGATCAAAACCACGTTTATCATCAGGTACTAATTTTATTTGACATGTTAATAAATTAACTTTTGTTGGTATTTTATTTTCATCAGCATGACAAATATCTAAAAAACCTTCAGCTTGTACAGAACATTTTCTTTTTTGCCATACTCTTCTCATTTTACCTTCACTTTTTTTTAATAAATGTCCAGTTCTTGTACAACCATGTTGTTTATCACCTTGTAATTGATGCAATGAATAACCAATATTTGGATTTACATTTAATTCTTTATCACATCCAGAACTTCTTAATAAACTACGTAACTCTGTTAATCTTCGTCTTTCTTCATCTTGTGTTTGACGTATTTTTTGTAATTTTACACTCAAGTCAACAATATATGATCCAAAATGTTCAATTGTCTTTAGTCCATCTTGAAAATAACTTTAAATATAAAAGTGTTATTAATTATTCGTAATAGCTAATTAATTTATATTTAAATATTTGGAAATAAATAATTAAATTAACAACTTACTTTGTCTGGGCGTGATAATACTCGACAAGATGTTGAAGCAATTCAATTCCTTTTTTTGTTTTAATTTCATTAACTTTAATAAGATACTGTAAAATAGATTTTTTAAATTTAATATTTTATTTTATGTATATTTAATAAATAAATATTTATTAATTAATAAAACAAGTTGGTGTACCTCACACATTTGTAATTGAAACAATCGTCTTTCTTTCTCCATTTCATCTGCAATCTCAGCTGGTGTTACTTCTGAACGTATTAATCCGGCTTCTTTAGCATGTTGTTTTTTTTCTTTTTCAATTTTAGCATATTTTGTCTCATAATCTTTCCATGCCTTCTCAAATGGCCTCTTCAAGTCTCCTTTGACACCTCTAAGATCACCTTTCAACACCGAATCCAATGGAAACATAACAATATTATTTATATTCTGCATCTGGAAAATAATAAAACAAAAAAAATAGAAACATTTTTAAAATTAAACCATGTAATTTTAAAAAGAATAAATTTAACGCTACTTTATCATATCGTCATGGAAAAGTTGTTGTTTATTTTATACAAAAGTGATACTAAGAATGAAAGTGACTATTTAGGAAGTTTATATAAATAAAATAATTATTAATTAATTTTAATTTCTCATAGCTCACTATGATATATTATTTTCTTTAATTAATTTTTATCTTGTTATAATTTTTTTTTAGTCATTTTAAACAATCATTAATTTCATCATATAAAAAAAAAGTAAAAGCTATATTAATAAATAATTTCTACAACAACTAAAAATGGATATAAAATTAATCGAAATAAAAATTAAAAAGTGATATTTTATTTCTACAAAAATCATTCAATTATTATTCAGTGAAAAATAATTTTATTATTATTTTTTCTGGACTAGAATATTATTGAATCCTTTAAATATATTTTCCCCTATTAAATATCATCCCTGTTGAGCTCATTGGTGAGTCATTGAACATGATTTTAACCCTCGAGCATTTTACTTGTGTAGCTGCTCTTCAACGTGATATTTTTCGTTTGTCGTTTTTTTTACATTTTTTGTCTGCTTCTTTTATTCATACTACTTCACAATACTGCTTCACAGTATCACCACCATCACCACCATCACACACAGACACATAATACAAAAGAAAAAATCCATGTTAAAATTAAAACTTTTGATGACTGAACAAAATTAATATATGACTTTGAAAAAAAAAAAAAATCAAACATACTTGATTTAACATACATCATACACACAAAATCAATATTCATTTATTAATTTATTATTATGATATTTTAACTTTCACAAGACAAAGGAATAAACCTCAACTCGATGAATTGACATGAGAGGATATTACGTAATGTTTTGTATATGGGATACCTAATAAGGCAATGCTCAGGATAAAATTTATGCTTGACAACAACTAGTAATATAAATGAGCATCAAATATCTATTGATTGTTTAATTTTATATTAATATTATAAAATGCATACCAGTGTTTTCATCAAAGCACTCAGTTCTTTGGTAACAACTGAAAATTTATAAAATGCTGCACCAATATCTGGCTCTTGTTCTTTCACAGCAGCTTCAGCAAGTCTTTCCAATGTTGTCCCAAGATATATTTCATTGTTAACATGTGCTAAAAAATTTAATTAATATTATTATTGTTATTAATAATAAATATATCATTATCATCTTCATCATCTTCATCATCATCATGATTTCATTTAGTTTATATTTTTTTTTATAGTTGGATTTTCGATTGAGTTTTTAACATTTATTTTTTCAAATAATAAAATTGATATAACATTGTGTTTGAGAACGTGTTGATGGGCGCCAGAAATATCGATTTTGTCTGACTCTATATATTTTACTAGTATAGATTTTACTCTAGGGTTGTCTCATCAGTTTGTCGTACTTAATATTGTTGGGGTGGCTGAACACAACTGTATGTTGGGGAACAACATGAGAAATTTATTTTCCCTTTTTATATACAATATTAAATCCTCAGCTGCTTTTGTGAATGACCCAAAAAATATATTATAAAATATGATGATGATGATAATGACAAAAAAATTTATTGGTTTTTACACACTTACCATTTCCAGAATTATAAATAGATTTTATGGCTTTTTTTAATTTAGTAAGTCCTTCTCGGTCAAAGTCTAGGCTCTGAAAAATAAATAAAATATTGTTATTAAAAATTTAACACTTTTTTTTATATTTAAAAATTGATTGATGATGCTGTTTATAAAATTATCTACTCATTCAGCCAACACTTGAAGCTTGAATATAAACTTGTAAATATATTATGATATTTTTAATCATCAGTGTGATAATTTCAAGTCGTAAATTATTTAATAATTTAAATATAAAAGTGTCTGGTTGATCAGGCACTGAGCAACAGAGCGATAAATGAAAAATCATATCAGTTGTCCACCCTCAAAACACACACTCTCTCTTCTTCCACACGAGTAAATAATTATCAAAATAAAAATATATAAAAAATATGGAATTGAAGCTAAAAAAAAAAGGAATAAAGGGAATATCATTTCAATGATGCAAAAGTGAGACCTATATCAAAGTCAAAAGAATAATAAAGAAAATAAAAAAAAAAAGTTCAAAGCCACAATGAGAATAGATTCAAACGATTTGGCAACGACAATAACTTGACCCAGGCCAATGAATAGATTCAATCAAGGTTGACCACACAAATGATGCTTTTAAAAATAAAAAAAAATAAATAAATAAAATTAAATCAGTTGAGTAAAAAATAATCTATAAATAACAAAGTCATATAACGTCATTTATTTTAATTTTCATCTTGTTATAATTTTTTTTATCACGGCTCAATTTGTCACTGATAAAAAAATATAAATAATGTGTGAAATATTGGTATTTATTTGTTCTTTGTATGTGTTAATTGTATGAATATACACTAATTAATGAAAAGCTAATTTATTAAATTAACGGAAGTTTAATGCTAATAAAAAAAAGGCACGTGGTACTTGCAGGTGAGCATGCGTGTAAATATATATTTATTTCCGCAATTACATGATTTTTTTTTTTCCTCATTGAAATGTTGTTAATAAATTGGATTATTATATATATTTTTAAAATTACATTTTTATTAATTTTAAATTGATTGAATTGATGGAAAAATGCGGAGGGAAAAAGAAATGCAAGAGAAGAAAAAAAAGACAAGGTCGTTTCAAGCGTCTTTTTGTTTCTCATTATCATTTGGGGGATTTATTTTATTTTTTTTGTGTATCATGAATGTTTAAAAAATGAAGAAATAATATTGATTTTGTATTGGCAATTATCTTTTTCGTCCTTCATCTATCCTTAGGTTTATTTAGTCGAAAAGTTGTCGAATGTTTTGCGACTTATATAGACACTGACCTGGCGCACTTCAAGGAGAAAGGAAAAGAAGATATTTATCTTTTTTTTTTTTTCTGATTTATTTATTTATTTTTTGTTTGAATATATATCCAAAAAGACTGAGGAGAAGAAAGCAGCAGGAGAAAAAAATATAATGCTAATATTGATCGAACAAAACTGGTTTAAATTTTTTATCGATGGCTTAAATTTATATGACAAAAAAAAATAAAAAGGATGCTTTAATTTATACCTGGTGAAATTGAAAGTTAATTTAAAAATTTTGCAGATATTTTATTGAAAATAAAATCATAAAAAAAATGCTTGGAAATTTCGTTGTGTTCATAATCGAAATAAATTTTCTAAAAAATTTTAATATTTTTTTTTGCATATAAAAATTTCGATTTTCGAAATAAATACGTAATACTTTTTAAAATTTATTAAAATTATGATTTATACTATCAAAAAAAGGCAATGATAGAAATGCAATTTTCTTTTTTTTGTAAAAAAGAAATTTCAAGATTGATTGAGAAAGAATCATCTTGATTAAATAAAAAACAATTTATTATATCTTTTTTTTTTCGATAAAATTCTAGCTAAAGAATTCATTTATTTATTTGTTTTTCATGAATAAATTTCATTACAATTATAATAAATTGATAATACAATCTATAAAAAATAAATATTTAAATAATTTTTATTAATTTATTAAATAATTACAAAAAAAAACGCGCCAAAAATAAATTTAAAAAAAAAACTGTGATAATTGACTTATATGTCGACTAACTTGTTATTAAAATGTAAATATTTTTTTAAAAAAATAAAACCAGTTTATCATTATGACCAAAAATGGTTGAAATATAAAAGTATTTTGTTAAATAAGGAAAAACTGACATGTGCACATACATTGCATGAATAAACAACATTTTTATTAATTCAACTTCCGCATGATTCTGGTTCGTGCGAGAAAAATCACGGAATTTAAAAATATATATACACGTAGGTGTTGGTACGGAAAAAAGCAAGAATAAAAAAATTATGATTGAAGAAAAAAATCAACGCAAAAAAATAAAACAGGACTTTACCATGAACAGACTAACAGAGGGAAGCAGCAAGTTGGAGTCGTCGACAACTCCAGGGCATAGAAATACGTTGTTGTTTTTTTCTTATCGTATTTAAAATTTTTTTTTTTTCCATTGCCCATAGCGCAGGTGATACAGCTGCACGACCAGTATATATATATTGTGAATAAAAAAGAATAAAACAATTTATGGAAAAAGAAGGGACTTAAATTTCTTGCAGAGAGTGGAAGAAATTCCTTGGGGCCCCCGGCCTTGGTAGGTCGTTTATATATCGCAAACGGTTACGTGTTGTAATTTACAAACAGAGAAGCTACATTTAAAAAATATATCTCTTTTTATATTGCTTTATAAAGGTAATATTCTCTTCCGCCCTTAATAAAAACAAATGAAAAAAAATATATCCTAGAAAAAAATCCGTTATGTAATTTTAAAATTATTTAAATACATTATTGTAAAATGATATTTAAATATTTAATATTTTTAAAAATTTATTTATTATAATTATTTTTGATTTATATTATTTTCAAGTTTTAAAAAATATATAATACAATCTGGCTTTTGTTGGGTTTTTTTTTTTTTTTTTTATTTAAACTCAACGGCTGTAACATCCCTCCAAGTACTACAACGACAGCTGTTCGACCTTTCCCTTCATGGCTTCCTCAAATATGAAAAAGTACAAAAAATTAATAATAAAATCCTATAGAACTGTAGAAATGCATTGCATTTGAATTTGTTAGTTTTGTTTTATTTATTTATAATTAATTAATTGATAATACCCAAATTGTACGAAATTGTAGAAAAAAAAAATTACAATTTTTGATGAATTATGGTTTATTTTATTTGTAAATAGATGGAAAAAAAAATAGACTGGTAATTAACATGGTGACATAATGTTAGGGTGATAAAAAAAAAATAAATATTATAATTTATTATACTAACAGTAATCTTACGAATATTATCAACAAAATTATAAAAATAATATAAATTTCTTCATTACTACAAGAATGAATTTTCGATAAAGAAAAAAAAAAATTTACTTCACGCTGAGACACCATAAGGTATTTATTTTCAACCCTCTTAAAGATTGTTTTTTATTTTTTTTGGTTTTTAAAAATATATTACCGTCTACCTTATGACGAAAATAAATCAACTGAAAGCTGAAAATGCATGTCTTAAATGCATGTAATGAAGTAATTTTTGTTGGTCCTTTGGAGTCATAAGGACAAACTTCCGTTGGTCCCCGGAAATGAAACAATGACGAGGTAACCAACAGGAAGTAACACACTGGGCGATTGAGATAGCCTTTCTATCAATTTTTTTTTTTTTCCATTTAATCATATCAACTGTGTATTATTTTAAAAACCTACAAAACCAAATTTTTATTTTTTCTTTATCTCGACAAGTTAACAATCTAAACAACACCAATATCTTTTTTTTATAAATAATATTTTCATTTTTTTTATTCAAAAAAATAAGAAAAAAAATAAAATAATCATCAGTGAGTGCAAAATAGCACGATTCACATAATACATTCCACAATATTCCGAGCCAAAAATTTTTAAAGATCTCTACCATTCTCAGAAAATAAAAAAATATCTAGGTTAATACTTTCTTCATTTAAAAATAGTAAATATTTTCTCTAAAAAAAAAGGCACAATTAAAAATAATTAAACTATAAATAAATAATAAATTTATTGTAAAAAAATACTTTTAAAGTTTTTTTTTTTCTTTTTTTACTCCAATTTTTTTTAATATCAATTGTAATTTACCTCTTCAAGTTGTGATATTGTTTGTCTACATTGTGCCATACGTGGTACGAAGGTCGATGTAGTTGGTGAATTATAATCCTCCCTGGTTTCATCAACAAATTCACTGACTGCTATTAAACCCGGCATTTTAAATCTTTTAAATATTTTTTTTAAATTATATTTTTACGTCACTCTTTTTTATCATTCACATAACACAGATAATAATAACACACTATTACTATGGTATTATGATGGTGTATAAACAATAGTTGACCACAATAAAAAAATAATAATAATAATAAAATTAAATAAAAAAAAAACTGTCAGCACTTTTGACTATTTTATTAAATTGATTATTATTATTATTACATTTGCAAATCACGACTAGGCAAAGAGGCAGTGGAAGGGGTTGATGATGATGATGAGGAGGAGGAGATGCTGAAGGCCAAAACACACCTTTCGTTGTTGTTTTATTTATTTATATTTTTAAATATCAAATATTTGTTAAAATTAATTTTCATATCCGCCCTCGTTGTTGTTGTCACTCTCACTATTTCTTTATCGAAATTTTCATCAATTTTTTAAACTTTTTAATTCAAGTATTATGTATTTGTCAAAATTAATCAACTATTTTGTATTGTATTTTAAATTTGTCATTAATTTTATCAATTAAACATTATTTGTAAAAAAAAAAAGGCAACGAATTAAAAAACACTACCTCGGATACATGTTGAAATCTCGTCTGTATCGTTGGTCACGATAACACACACACACTTTTTTTAAAAAATATTATTTAATTATTATGACAAAAAAAAACTAATGTAGGTATAAATATAAATAAATAAAAAAAAGGATTAGTTTAAATTGTTTTATTTTTAGTGTATTTTTTTAGAGCTAATTAAGTAGCTGTAAGTAGCTCTTTGTTTATTTATTTATTTTTTTTTGTGTATAAATATGATACGACGATGATGGGTGGTTTTTTATATATAAATATTATTTTTTTTTTCTTTTATTTAGAGCCACCATGGGCTCTATATTCTTTGGGACACACCAAGATACATTGACGTTGTAAATAAGATGCGTTCACAACGACAATATGAACAACACTCACTCACTCACTCTCACGCGCGCGCTACTTGCTCGGTGCCTGCTGCTGCTGCTTGCTGCCGGGGCACACTCTCTCTCTTGCTCTCTCTATCTCTTCTCTCTCTTGCTCTTCAATCCTTTTTATTATGTACTCCAATGTACTCCAAGTTTTGCATCAAGTTTGCTTATGTTTAAGGCCCCATGGGGCATCAAGAAGTGGGGATATATACAGTTTAGTTTTTGCCAACAACTGTGTATATTTTCCGCCCAGAATTATATTACAATTTTCCTTTATTTTCCTTTTTTTTTTTTTTGCTCTATTTTTACGCAATATTATTGTATTGTGCTTCCATCTGGCATTATTTTTAAGATAGCTGGATATCGTGTCGGTAATAAATTACGCCATTTGTTTTTTGAAAAAAAAAAAAATCCAACTGGTAAGTTAGAAATTTACTTTTTTTATTAACCGGTAGATGTCGCAATGATATTATTACCAGTTTAGATTTGTTTGGATTTTTTTAGATCAAAAAAGACTTATAATATTTAACGTTTTTATAATTTATTTAGATTATATATTAATTATAAAAATTAATCAATTGATAATTGGTTAAACTTGAGTTATTTTTACGTCAAATTATTATACATTTTTTTGTTAAATTTATGGTTTTTTTATTAATTTGAAAATGAGGTTAGAAATCTGTTGTTATTTTTGATGATTTTATGTTTGTTTTTATTTTCTTGGCAATAAATTAATGATAATAATTAATAATGACATCATTTTTTAATAGGTGGAGATGAGATAAAACTTGAAGCAGGCTAATTATATAATAATAAATAGAAAAAAAAATGATTATTACTCCAATATTTTTGAAAAAATTGACAAGTCATGTTGTCGTACCATTTGCTGTTCGTTTATTTACAAAACAAGCCAAGATGAGTGACACTTTGACTGAAAATATATCTACCTCCAGTGATTTTTTTTTTCGTCAGGTAAAAAATTAACAAATGAATAAATTATTCAAACTGTATCAAATTTAATTGACATTTTTTTTTTTTTTCATTATGACCTATATAAAGGTCAATATAAATAATTGATAAAAATTGTCTGGAGATAATTTAAATTTAAATTAATTACAGTTTTTTGATCCAAAATCAAGTACATATACATATCTCTTGGCAGATATTGAGACGAAAAAAGGTATAATTATCGATCCAGTTATCGAATGGGCTGATAGAGATGCACAAATTATTAATGAACTTGGTATTGATCTAGTCTATGCACGTAAGTCATTTAAAATTCATCAATATAATTTGTTATTTAAAAACTTGATAATTATTATTTTTACATCACGTTTATCATCATCATATTAATAAATTATTTATCCATAAACTTTTTCAACAATAACAACAACAAAAATGAAATTTAATAGCTCACCTTTAATTTAAAATAATTTGATAATTTATTTTAATTATTAACTATGATAATAAATCATCACAATGATTTTTAAATACTTGTAAATCTTTATTTTGTTTATTTTATTTATTTAATTATTTAACAAATAACTTTTGATAAATTTAATACTGACAAGTATGTATTAAATGAAGCAACCCCTACAATCTCTAAATAGTTTCTAGAATTCTTCGTATTTTCCTTCCCTTCTATATAAAAAAATATATATTCTCCTTCCATAAAATTAAACTCTCTGATTCGTAAATAAACGAGGCAAACTTTGGCAATTATGTTTAAGAAGACAACCCCACGAATTGTCATGATAATTTGAGATGTTTTAAACTTGATATTTAAACTTTCACTTAAATTTAAAATTTTATTTGTTATTATTATTAATATATTATTTTATTATTGTTATTAATTTAATGTGTGGTTTAGTTAATACACATATGCATGCGGATCATATAACTGGAAGTGGAAAATTAAAAAATTTACTGGCTGGATGTCGATCAGTGATATCACGTGCAAGTGGTGCAAAAGCGGATATCCTGCTGGATCATCAAGATCATATTACTTTTGGAAGGCATAAATTAGTTGCTCATTCTACACCAGGACACACAGAGGGTAGTTTTTTTTTATATTAAATTTTAATTTATATGAAAATTCATTTATTTATTTATATTTTAGGATGCATGACTTTTGTTTGTGGTGAGCAGGGAATTGCTTTTACTGGTGATACTTTGTTGATTCGTGGATGTGGACGTACTGATTTCCAGGTTGATATAATTTATAATAAAAAAATTAAATAGAGAATTGAATAATGCCTTTGAAATATTTTATTATTATTTTTTATTTTATTATTTTTGGATGACAGGGTGGCTCGGCAGAAAAACTTTACAAATCAGTACACTCGGTGATATTTAAATTACCTAGAAACTATCGTTTATATCCAGCCCATGATTATTCAGGTAAAACTGTGAGCACAGTTGCAGAAGAGCAGGCATTTAATCCACGACTGACAAAAACTCTCGATGAATTTATCAGGATTATGGAAAATTTAAATCTCGCATATCCAAAAATGATTGGTACTTATCTTTTCATTCTAATCTTCAAAAAGAAATATAAAGAAAAAAAAAGATAAATTTCTTTTTTATATTTATACATTAAAAAAGAATTAAATATAAAAAAGAAAAGTAAACAAAAAAACTAAGCTAAAAGTTTGAAATTTTCTATATACAGAAAAAAATGAAAAAAAAAAAAAAAGGAAAACGTGTCTTGCTTCTATGATTACCAAGATCTCTTTAGAATTTATATTTTTTATTATTTTCTCGTATTTTTATTCTCAATATATTTTTTTATTTTATTTTATCAAATATTGTTTCAGACGTTGCTGTGCCTGCAAACAAAGTTTGTGGCATCTACGAGCTTCAAGTGGCAAAAGAGTAAAAGCAGAAGAAAAAAAAAAAACCACCAACGATAAACGAGAAGAAAAAAGAAGTAATTTTTTCTTATAAAAAATCATAAAAAAGTAAGAATAAAAAAGAAGAAGAGACAGTATTGAGAAACAAGTTTTTGGGGATGGTGTGTGTGTGCGGTGATATCTCGGAGTTTCTCATCCCCTGGCGATCTGTAAGAGCTTGAAAAGTATCCACCCCATCATCTTCTTATTCCAACCCCATCTTCAATCTCTTCCTAGCATAAAAAAAAAAAAAAGAAAATTAGGGTGCGGAAAATGTTTGGGGTAAAAGACCGCGGTATTCTTAACGCGCTTCTGAATGTCTCTTTATATAATCGTAATACAGTAGTGGTCCGTTGAGATGAAAAAGAAAAAAATATATATAATCGTCAATCGATGTCACGAGCAATGCCCAGGCGAGACTCTATTGTGTTCATGGTAAAAATAAAATAATAACAACAACAACGAAAAATTATACTCGGGGGATTTCTATTTCTATTTTTTTTTGTTTATTCTATTGTTTATAAATAATCGGTTTTTATATGCATCAGCATGGACAACTTAACAGTTAATACACATATTTTTTTTATCAATAAATTTATACTTTATTCAAGCTCATAAAAATCAGGAGAAATTAATTCGGCTTGTCCCTTAATAATAATATTATTTCTAAGAAATTAAGTGTTTCTTTTTGTTGAGTTAATTTTATTGAATAAAAATATTTGTTAAAATTTATATATTTAATTTAATTTAATTTGAATATAAAATAGTTAAAATTAATTTTATTATTATCTAAAATTTGTAATTTCAATTGTTTTTTTTTTATTAAACATGTTGTGTTTACACACTGTGCCATTAGATAGAAAAAATAAAATAAAAAAATAGTAAAGCTAGTGTTAAAATAAAGAGTAGAAATTGAATTTAAAATAGAACATCACTAGCAAGGCATGTATCCAAGTATTTTGTATATAATTTTTTTATTTTTATATAGAATATTTCTTCTGGGCATATATAAAAAGAGGGACTTTTTTTTACAGTTGAGTAAAAAAGGGTGCTAGAGTATAATCGTGTTTTCGAAAACTAACGCCGAAGGCACATCAACCCCTGAATTTGTAAGAGTGGTAATGCTAGTGGTGGTGGTGATGGTGGTGATGGTTGTTGAAGAAGAAAAAGAAAAACAATGAGATAAAAGATTTTCCATCCCTTCTGTATTTTATAACAAAATTTTCCTATGTATTTGGCGTGTGAGTATGTATGAAAGCAATGCTTTTGTATGAGTTGATTTTATATATATATTAAACTACTATGCAGTACAACTGAGGGTTGAAATCGATACCGTTACCAGGGACAACGGTGACTACGAAGCTCCAAGCTTGAATACACCAATGAGGAAAATCCACGGACCAAGGCTATATTCCCCGAACTCTTTTTCATTTCTTTTTTTGTATATATATATTTCTTTTTTCTTTATAAAAATTTAATTTTTCTTTTTTATTTATTTGTTTATTTTTTTTTGCAGGATACATGTATTTATTATGGATGCTTGTTTGACAAATTATTTGTATTGTAATTTAAAATTTAAAGAATAATTTTGACGGATATTTTATTTGACAAAAGTTGTAATTAACTGAAAATATAATCAAAGATGAATCGGAGAAAATTAATGGAAATGATAACAACAAGTTTTAACTACAAGTTTCAATTTAATTCGGAAATCGTTTTTGGAAGGTGATTTGCTAAATGACTGACATGTACAATACGAATTGAGGGTAACAACCCTTGTGTGTGCAAATAGCGTGTTTGTTTTATACTTCACATTGAAAGCTTGTTTAAACGATGTTTGTCACGAGCATAAATTGTACTATTGATAAATTTTTACTATTTTTTTTTATTCTATTTTTCCAATACACAAGCTATGTTGTATGTATTTTTTTTTCTATCAAATATAATTTGATGAAATATTTAAAATCATTATTCAAGTTATTCAATTATCTTTTATCCTGAGCTATTTAAAAATGAAATTTAAATAATTAAAAATTGATAAAACAATTTTTTATAGATGAAAAAAAAATCAAATAATTGATAAATTTTTTATTTTTAAATTTATAAAATTGACAGGTAATAATTTTAAATTTAATTAAGTAAAATTTACATACTGACATATATTTTTTAAAATCCTTAAAACGTTTTAATGGAATATCAATTAAAAAAGGATTTAAAATGGATAAAAAATATGATGATATTTAAAAATAGTTATATAATATTTTCATTTAATAAAATGATGAATAAAAAAAAAGAGGAATTATTAATTTGGATGAATTATTTTGAGGTCACACAGTTTTTACTTTGAGATATATTTGGTAGGAAAAAATTTACGCATCAATTAAATTTGATGCTGTAAATTAAATATAAATTTAGTGAATAATATAACTAAATTAATTTAAATTTTTTCATCATTTAGCTTATGTTTATTCAAGTTTTTTAAATATACAGCGTGTATGTAGCTGGATGAACTTAGCGTTGACTTGTTTCACTTGACACGAGATACTTGCTTTAATGGTAAAGTTATTCTCACTAAATTTTTTAAGTGCTCACTAAAATATATTTCATTAAAAAAAAAAAAAAAATTCTCTACCACTGGTATAAATTGATGTCAACTTGAATAAAATTATCTGTCAAATTTATAAAGATCAAATTGAGCTAAAAATAAAATAATTAGAATAAGAAATAAATGAATTAACATCACTGTCAATTTAACAAAATTTATAATTGGATTTTAAACAGCAGAAAAAAAGGAAATACAATAAAATTTAAAGAAAAATAAACAATCTAGTTGAAAAGTAGAAAAGCTGAAAATAACGAGAATAAAAAGTTCAATTTCTTTCAATGTGTTTTCATTTGAAGATAAAACAACAATGTCATTTTGTTAAAGTATCGACAAGTCACATCAACAGTTGCCATTCAGTTTTTTTTATTTTATTTTATTATTAAAACTATCAAAAGGTGTTTGTATGATTATATTTGTTTATTTTTCTTTTACCCGATAAAGTTTTCTTCATGTTTCTTTCAGCGAAATAAAAAAATTTTATTAATGTTCCATATTTTTCTAAATACGTAAATTATTTTTGAGCTTACAATTATTTATTTTTTTTTATAATATAAACACAAAACGATAAAGCAAAAATCGTTGAACATTAGAAAACTTATATATAAATAAAACGTCAATTTTTTAATATTTTTTTTTCATTTTAATCAGATGGAAAAGTGCTTGTTAAACATCATCTAACAACTTGTCGATTTTTTCTAATTTCAAAAAATTTATTCACCATAATTATTAAATTTATAAAAAAAAAAAATATTTGAATTGTTAAAAAATACAAATTAAATAATTTAATAAAAATATCAATAATTTAAATAACAATAAAATAATTATAAATAAATTTAAAAAGTTATTTTTCATTTTTTAAAAAATTAAAAATTTCTAGCAATTTTTTTTTACAATTAAATTAAATAATAAATTTATAAAATAAATAATTTTATATTTTTTATAAATACAAATTTAAAGATTAAATAATAGCAATAATAATAATAATAATAAGCATTATATTTAAATTTAAAAATGATTTAATAAAAATAATAAAAAAATCTGAAAATTTCTATTTTCTAGTAAATTTATTTTCCAATAATTTCTTAAATTTATTTTATATTTTAAATAAACAAGTTTAAAAATTGAATAATAATAATATTAAATATAAATTTAAAGATGATTTAATAAAAGTAAAAAAAAAATAAAGAAAATTGAGAATTTCTAGCACATATAGTCGATTGACTTGTCAGGTATGCAATGTGCCATTTCAATATTCGACAACTGAATACCATCAAGAATGGAATTCAAGACAATTCCATTGTAAAGAAACTCAATATATATGATCAATAATAATCATAGTAAAATCTTGTTTAAATATTTGTCATGCGATGACATGATTGACCTTTATCAAGTATTAAATTGAAAATCCAAAAATTTATTTCAAGCTTATCTCAAATGAAAAAAATAAAACCAATATATAGAAAACGCATAAATATAAATGAAGATTATTAATTTTACTTTATCCTTTCATATCATACTCATTTTGATATCTCAATGATATTCATAAAATTTATATTTTGACAGAAGTTATATTAGAATTTCTTCAAGCAAAAATATATATGTCATTTTCAAGAAATAAGCCATAATGAGTTTCGCTCCATGTGCTCATAATTCATGCAAATTGCTCTTGAAATTTCAAAATATAATATTTGATAATAATTAAATTCAACTATTTATAATTAACAAATAAAAACTCGACAATTTTATTATTAGATTTTATATAAAATCATTAAAATGCTACTAAATTATATTCAAAAAATTTTAATGAATTAATTTTTTAAATAATAAACTCACTTTAAATAAATTTAGTTTTTTTTTAAATATATTGCTCTTGTATAGATAGAGTCATATATTTTTTGTATACATGTGTCTTTTAATAGCATTGTTAAATAATAGCACATAGTACCAAGTGAAAAATCGATTTTACCATAAGACCACACGAGTTAGTCACTCATCACCCTCTCTTTTGATGACCAACTATTTCAGCTCAATATAACATTTACTATATTCTATCCTAAAAATATTATTCTCTATTTATCACACAAGTAAAGCATCCAAATAATCCAAAAAATATTTTAAAACATGAAAAAAAAGCTGAGCGAAATTACAAAGTAATTCAATATTTTTAAATATTTTTTCTGCTTTTTTTTTCATTGGCTCAATCATTAAAAAAAAAAATATATATCTACTATTAATATTTTTCATTTTATTAATTTGTAAATTATTTTTTTTTTTAATTATCTATCGTGTTATTCCGACACTCAATCAACCTGTCATCCATGTCAAGAGTTATCAAACTCATCAAAAATATTTTCATGTATTTTACCATCAATGGATAATTGAACTTTTCAAGCATAAAAAATCAACAAAAATATACTTGTAAAATAGATAAATTATATAATTATTTTGATTATTAGTTGAAAATAAATTTTTTTTATTTAAAAATCTAATATTCCCGCCAATTTATTGACTAACTGTGTGCGCGCACGCGTATTATTTACCGCTATTGAGTGAATTTTTTTGATTGGCGGATATTTAACAAGTTTTATCCCCACTCAGGATATCCTTGCTTGAACCATTATGACGCCATTTTGTTTTGTATATTATTATCTTTGTCGGTTCTCTGTCTCTCTGGCTCTCTTTATCGGCAGCCACCGGGAGGATCGAACGACCCACCCAACCAGCGCATCGACAATCCCGAACACTTAGAAATATACCAGTACAACACGGCGCTTACTTGAGGCACCCGTTTTAGCCCCAGTTTAACAATCAAAAAAAAAATATAAAACACTTTTTTTAAATTTTATTATTTAATTCAAATAAATCATAATTTCATTAGTAATAATTTTGAAAATTTGTGAATTTGTGTGATTTGTTGAGAAAAATTTAACAAAAATTTCGAAAAACTAAAAATTTCATAGAAAAATTTAATATTTTTATAAAAATTTTATAAAAAATACGTAAAAATTGGGCCAATTTCGGCTTAATAACAATTTTTTTTTTTTTTTTTTTTTTTTAATTTATTTTTTATTAATGAAAATTAATGTTTATTAATTTATAAAAGTGTTTTTTTTTTTTGCCGGCTGTGAAAGAACAATTGTGAGATAGAAAAAAAAATTTCGGAGTAAAATTCGATTATTTCGGAGTAAAAAAATTATATTGTTTATATTGTTTTTTTGTGCGGTGTGAAAAATAAATTAATTTGATATTTGTTGTATTGATTATTGAGTGATTGAATATTGAAATATTTTTTTTTCGTTAATTTATCATCTTTACATAATTAATTTGTAAGATGAGGGCAGTTGGATTGAACTTATTAGTCGTTGCTGTTGGGCTTCTGGCTAGCCAGGCGCAGGTGAGTCGATTGTTTCGGTGCAAATAAAACGAGTCAGACTATCGATCCCCAGACATACTCTCTTTCTCTCCTTTTTTTTTTTTTTTTTCTCCAATTCTTTCCCTTTTTCTCTCTTCCTTTCTTTATACTTCCCTGGCTTTTATATCCACTCGTTTTTTATTTTATTTCTCGTGGATAATAATGTAATTTTCAATTCATGAAAAAAAATGAGTAAAAAAAAACAAATACTAGTAAAAAAAACAAACCTTTCTTTAAAATTAAATGCAAACAAATGTTTTTTAAATGCTACAGTATTTTTTTTTAAATAAAAAAAATTAATTTTCATGAAAATCAATAGTTTTCTTTTACATTTGCTCATTTTTTTTTATTGGTAAAATTTTTAATTATAATTTATATTTGGAAAATAATGGTAATTTTAAAAATCAATAAAACTCATTCATTTTTTTTTTGAAAAACAATTGTCAGTTTTATTAATGCCATTAATCCAATTATCGAAAATATAACGAATTCATAACTGTGCCGTTTTTCATCGATAATAACATCAAAAATAAAATTCGATAAATTTTCTATGTAAAAAGTTAAGCCATTGATTATTTCTTTAGCATATTTTTTGAATGGATTTATCTTTTCAAAGCTATAGTGTGAGTCTAACCATCTGCAGCGCGTTTGATTTAAATTTTAAATTTTTTTTTAAAAACATAGAACACAGGAAATTGCGGTAACGTCAATGCAGGCAACTATACATATAATTTTGCTTGAAAAAAAATATAAAGGGGTTGAAAATATAAAAAAAAAAAAATAGTAAAAAGTAGGTGAAATAATAAAATAAAATTTAAAAAAAACTACAACAATTGTTAACTTGAAATACAATAATTGTTTTTTGTTCAATATTATTTTTCTTTGTTCTATAAATTTTTTTCTTTTTTTTTTTATCTTTGAAATGACATTTAATTTCTTTGCGGGTCAAGTGTTTCTTTTATAATGAAAAATTTACCAATTAAAAAAAGACAATATCTGATTGTTAATTTGACATTGACACGTATAAATTTTGATATTAACTTTTTTAAAAGAATATAAATTGATACAGATTGGAATGAGTCAAGTTTCTTGAGAAGAGATGAAACTTTTTGAATAACTTTTTCAAAGCTTTACTTGACACCTTGATGATAATATTCACTCGTTAAATCTTTGATAATTAATCGTTAGAATATACTTGAGATAAGTTTTTATGAGTGTGGTCGTTGAGTATCATTATACGGATTATACTATTATTATATTTTATGTAACATTGGGTGTAATCAGGGCGCGAAAATTTGAACAAATTAAATACAATAATAATGCTCTGTTTGTATCTTAATTACTATTTTAAAAATTTTCAATTTCAAACTAAAAATATTATTTATATGCATTTCAAAAATATCATTAATTTTATTCTAATTTTAATTATTTTCTATACATGTTTACAGGTCAATAAATAAATACAAATTTTAATGAAAAAAATCAAAAATCAATCAATCGAAAATGTTGATCTCCAAATGAAACACAAAATTATTATAAATTTCGAATTTTTTCATTTCATTTTTTTTCACCAACAATCAGATTGTCCAAAGAATTTTTTTATTTTACATCTGCAATTTTTTTTACATTTAAAATTTGTTTTTATTGAAAAAATAAATAAAAATAAATGAAATTTCTCGACGAATGTAATTGACAGTATTGTCAGTTACACTCGTAAGCTTTTTTTTTATAAATTTCATTTTTTTTTTCACTGATTTTATGTATAATCCAATGATCAATCAAAGTATGATATTTTATATTTTGTTTTTTTTATTAATTTAAATATGACAATCAATCAAACGATTGACAATATTTAAAAAAAAAAATTTATTATTATTGACAGTGTGAGATATGATTGGACAATGATGAATGCAAATATCAGTTAATTTTATTATTATTATTGTGTATATTAGCTGATCCCGTTATGCATTTCACACTGTACATTAACAGCTAACAAAAACAACAAGAAATGCAACCTCTTAATCCACTTAAAAATCATAAAAATATTTTTTAAAAATTTAATTTAACAACAAAAAATAAAATCTACTAATGATATTTAATTTATTTAATTAATTTTTGATGAATTTATTGTGTTAAAAATATTTTTCAAGTAGATTTTCGTTTGTCTCAATTTCCCTCTGTCTTTTTTCGATTCGAAATTTCTTTTTTTATAACCAAAGTTTTTCCAAGTAACACACAGATTTTTTTTGTAAAGATAATTTAATTTTTTTTGTTCTATTTATATAATATATTGTGTTAATTAATTTCGTTGATAATCACGTTGTCGTCTGACAAGTAAAACGTGACGTAACTTGTTCAGCATGTTGAATTGATTTATTATTAATTTTATATTTTGCACGCCACACCTAGCATCGATCCATAACGCACGATATACATTTCTGGCTTCATTATCATGTGCATTTTATTAAATATACACAATTTACAAATGCGTTTATGTCAGCATGTATATATTTTCAAATGACATACACATGGTATCATCATGTAATAATTATTAAAATAATATTCAAACGAAGGTTGCTTAATACTTTGAAGAGACTCTTTTTTCCTTTCTCATTAAATTATTTTGCATATAAACAAATGTGTTCATTGGCACAATAAAAATTAACATATTCAATAACAGCTTAATCCAACAAATAAAAAAAATATAAATCATGTTATTTAATAAATTATCTGGATGATATATTATGTACAATTTATTGCCAAAGCTTCTTAACAAAAAAAAAAAAAATGGTTTTAGAGCTAGAGGAGAGATTATGTCACAAAGTCTAGATCAAAGTCAGACATTAGTTATACTTTATAAGCACTGTAGTAGTGGTTAGATGAAAATAGAAGGGATAAGTGGTATCGGAAGCTGCTCTCATGTTTTTCTATCTCTATCTTTGATATACACATTTACCACAATCGAAATAATAGCCTTACTTTGATCTACTGTGTCTCTCCTTCGTTCGAAATGTCTCTCCCTCATTCGAAACGTCTCTCCTTCATTCGAAACGTCTCTCCTTCATTCGAAATTATTATTATTAAATCTATTACATTTAAGATACATTGTAAAGCCATGTAATTTTACATCTTCACATCTTTCGAGAGGAAAAATCTATAAAGAGTATAGAGGAAAATAGAAAAGAAAAAATTATATGTCTTATGACACTTTTCTTTTGGAGAATAAATTTTACTATTTTTTTTTTTTTTCTCTCACACCTTTCTTATCTTTTACTCCAACTTTATATGGAGTCATTTGATTCTTCAATTTTTCAAAACCCTTCAACATCCATTGTCCTCATACTCTTCTCTCTTTTACACAAGCACCATGAAATATTAGACTTGGTGGTGTTCCACACACATTCATGCACATTTTGGTAGATGAAGAATCTCAAGGGCTTCTTCTTTCTGTACTTTCTAGTTGAGATTTCTTTATTTATTTCTTTCTTTTTTTCATATTCCATCTACATAACGCCTTTCTTTTCTGCTTTATTTTTTTTGTTCTTTCATTTTCTTTATATGTCGCTCTTTATGGATCTTTTGCTACGACCTCTTTCTCGGGTTTTTAGCCGCAATGAATAAATATCCAAAGAGACGTCTTTAGCTTCCTCATATAAATTCTTTTTTTTTTTTTAGTTACTGAAGTAACCTTTGTTTTTTTTTTTTCTACAACCATCATGAATATAAAAGGTATATTTTTTAGCTTTTTTATTTTCTGAAGAATAATTTTTGGGTTTTTTTTTACTGACATTTTAGAAAATAAAAAATTAGAGTATTGTTTTTTTATTTTCATGAAAATAGTAGAGGGTTTTTCGTGTGTATGATTTTCGTAGAAAAAAAAATGAATGTTTTAGAAAATTTTCTTCGAAATTTAGGTGAAATTTTGTAAAATAATTTTAGCAAATAAAAATATTAATTAATAAAATTATATATTTTAAAACGTTATATAAATAAAAATTCTTTTATTATTTATTTAAATAAATTTAACATTATATTTTGCATTTAAAATAATATATTCATGCCACGTTTTTAATAAAAAGCTGGCTAGGCCTGTATACATCTTGTTGAATATCGTTCGTCCACCAAACCTGAGAAGAAAACAAATTTAAAAAAATAAAAAAATTAAAACAAAGATAAAATAGGTAAAATATGGTAATCTAATCGGCACGTATTGCATCTTCTCAACTATGAAAGCCAGTTATCCTTTTTATTTCTTCATCAATGTCAAATTTTATTTAATCATTTTCTTTTTACTTTTTACTTGAAAATTCGATAAAATAATTTTCACACAATTTCTTAATTATATTCTTCTTAATTTAATTTATTTAACTTTATATAAGAAATATTTTTTTATTTTTTATGGTTTCACAAGTTTATAGCTTGATGATTCATCACCCTTCAACATTTAATTTATAAAACACAAATGAGTCACGACTATTCACCCCAATTTTCATCAAAATAATTAATGGCAACCAGTTGTATTTAATAAATTATATTTTCAAAATCTCTTGATATATATTTTATTTATGTATTTGTAAAATTGTCATTAATAATTTTCATTGAATTTCCATTATATATATCATACATTTGAAAAAAAAAAAATATACAACTTCAATATAATTTTTCAATTGGTAAATTTTTTTAAACTCATTATAATTGAAATTAAAATAATATCACTTTGTTAATAAATTAACGGAACATTGTTGTTTTATTAAAAAATATATTGGAAATATTTTAAAATTAATTTTACTCTTTTATTTTCAATGAATTTGTTGAAATAAATTTTTCAAATTTTGATTAATTAGATTGCGCAATAATAGGATTTCATTTTTATAATGAAAAATTTAATTTTTGTTGATTAATAAATAGTTCGTGTACCATCGAAATAATTAGATACAAATTCATGTGAGCGGAAACTAGAAAATTTTCCAATCAGTCGTTTCGAATCTTCAATTTGTGTAAATTAAAAACTTGAATTTTGAATATTTTATAAAATTGAAAAATTGATTAGATTTTTTTGTATATTTTTATTTTTTTTTAGTTTAAAAATACACGTATATTGAGATTAATGTGACCCTAGAGAGATGCGGCTTTGATATCATTGCTGAATTTATATGTATATATGAAAAAGAAAATTTTCAAAGAAGCTTATCGAAATGGGGTCAGACGAATGATAAGAACACGAAATAACTAGAGATTTTTCATGTTTATAAATGAGCCATATTTTATCACTAAAATCTCCCAATCAAAGCTTCATTATTATTATTATTTTTCTCTACGAAATTACAATGTTTGATTTATTTAAAAAAAAAATTATAATCACAATACTTTGACAAGAAAAAAAAGCTATACATTTTTCATTTGCAAAAAGAAATAACACGTCAAAAACACATATAGAATTTTTTTTATATACAAACATATTTTTCTTGTTGAAAAAAAAACTAAATGAAATGAAAAAAAGTCTTTATACAGTGAAAAAAATATTTATGGGCTACTTCAATGCACCTGTTCTTGTGATATGGTCCCTCGAAGCCGAGAGAATAATAAAAATCAGAAAATAAATTTAAAAAAGAGAAATGAATTTTTCACAGACCACAACACATTTTTCTAATACCAATAGAGAGTTTTTTTTTTTTTTATTTCTACTTGAATATTCTCAAAAAATTGACTTGAAAAATTGAATTTATAAATATTTATATTTGTTTTATTAATTAAAAGAAAATAATGAAATTTTTTTGATGAATTTTTAGGCAGTATCAGAGCGATTGGAACTGGCACCAGCAGGAGGCAGATCTGAGCCTCAGGTAATGGACTAAATTTTTGTTTATTATATTTAGAAATATTGAGAATATTTATAAAATAATATTGATTAAATTTTTTAATTATTTATAAAGGTTGCAACTTTGTGTGAAGCTGGAGAAGTTTATTTAGCTCAACACATGGGTGAGCAGGGTCGATGGATTTCATCAACCGAAAAGAAAAGCTGTATGACCGACAAACTTGAAATTCTCGAGTATTGCAAAAAGGTAAAATTTTTTAAATAATAATAAAATCCGATAAATTTTATGAGATAATATTTGGTGTATAAAATTTTTATTATCTTGTTTGTGTTAGTTTTACAAAACCGCCCACATTCCACCGTTCAATTTTCAACACAACGATACACTATACAAAAAATAAAAAATCACATACAAAGATATATAAAAGCAAATTAATAAATGAATGGAAAAAAAAAAGGATAAATTGAATGTTAAATAGTAAATTGATTTTACTATTTTGTATTTTAAAAAAATTAAAATGCGGAAAGAACAAAAAAAAAAGAAACAAAATACGTTTATTAATTTCGATGATAAAAGTATTTTTTCATTAAAAAAAATTATATTCCATTGAATGAACAAATTAAAAAATATATTTTCAATTAATTATCTATTTTTCCTATTGAATAGATATTTTGTAAAACATAAATAATTGATTTTATTTATTTTTTTCGATACTTGAAATATTGAAAAGTTGAAATAAAAAAATTCACATCGAGTTTGACAATTTAATTGCAATTTATTATTGCATGGAATATTTCAAGATAAATAAAAAAATTGTATTTTGTGTTAAAAATATATTGTTAATATAAAAGTAGTAGTGTTTTTAAAAATTTTTTTCTTTTTTACTTTGTTTAATGTAGTTAATAAAAATAAAAAAAACACGAGTACACTGTGAAATATAATTGAACTTTTCTCGAGAGTAGAATAACTGGGTTTTATCCAATTATGAGTTTTTCTTGTTGAAAAAAAAATAATAAATAAAGCTTTAAGATTAATTTAACATTAAAATTAAAAAAAAAAATTATTAATCTACTTAGCCAGATGTCGAGTGAAAGACCATGAACCTCTCTAAAAAATTTCACAATTAAGCTTCAATGATTTCTAACACAATCATCATCATATAAAATTTATAAAATTAATAACAATTAAAAAATTTTCATTCTCATAATTCTACTTAACTAAAAAATCAATTAACAAAAAATTAAAATATCAAAATTTATTTTCATAACAAAATTTAATACATAATTCCATCGTAATAATTAAATTCAAGTATTTAACATTTAATTTTATCAACTTTGATGAGTATATAAATTTCTACCAACAATTTTGTACAAAATTTAAATAATATTTTCATTGTATTTTTAAAATTTAAGGTAAATTCTTATTACAGATTAATTATCCTATAGCTAATTTGTTTACGTCATTAATAATACATAAATTTAAAAAAATTAATTTGAATAATAATCATATAAATTTAGTACAAAATATAAATTTAAAATTATACATGATAAAATAATATTGAGTGTATTTTTAAAATAAATATGTATTTTTATTTTTAGGCTTATCCAAAGAGGGATATAACGAACATTGTTGAATCATCTCACTACGTCAGGGTTGTAGGTTGGTGCAAACCTGGTCATACAAAGTGCAAGATGTCCAGATGGGTCAAGCCATACAGATGCCTTGGTATAAATAAATATTTATCATTTTTTTATTTTTAAAGTACACTTGACAATTATGTAAAAATAGTTTTTTAAAAATAATCATATATTCTTTGTGTGTGTTGATATTTTAATGTCGATGCTGATGATGATGATGATGGTGTATCTATTTAGTTAACACAATTTAAATATTTATTGATAATACAACTAGACAAAGAATTAAAGAAAATAAAATTTTATTTGTATATTATTGCTGCTAGAGTAAACAAATATTTAAATAACATTTAGTAAATAATTTCAAGATAAAATTAAATTTATTTTATACAAACATATTGGTATTTCGAAATTCATCATCAAGTATGTAATAGTAATTTGTATATTTCGATTTCACAGAGGGACCATTTCAAAGTGATGCACTTTTGGTACCTGAAGGATGTCTTTTTGATCATTTACATAATCATACAAAATGTTGGGAGTCAAACAGGTCAATTAAAATAATAATAATAATAATTTTAATATTAAAAAATTTTTTACTAAAGAAAAAAGTATTCAAAAAGAAATTACTTGTATACTTTATAAAAGTTTTATTTATTATTATTAATATAAATATTTTATTTTTATTAGTTTTTTTTTTATTTGTAAATAATAAAAGTTATAATGAAAAATAATAAATAAATAATTTAATTTTAGATGGAATTCAACAGCAGCAGATACTTGCCGAGAACGTAGTATGAATTTACGAAGTTTTGCAATGTTACTACCCTGTGGAATATCACTATTCTCCGGTGTAGAATTTGTCTGCTGTCCAAAACACCTGAAAGGTACGTAACGTACGTACATAATAGTTCACACAAAAAAAAAAAGAAGAAAAAAAATAATAATATAGATATAATCCCTTACGAGGACGACAAATGGATAGATAATAAATATATTTTTTCATTTTTTTTTACATTTGTCAGTCAGCTTTGTTGTCGAACGTAAAAAAAGTCGAAAAAAAAACGAAATTTGCGAGGAAAATTTGACTTTTTCGTGTGTTTTGTATGTCGCATGAGGGTTGGGTGATTTTGTTAAGGGGGTGGTTTGAGAGTCAGTTGGTGTTATAGGTGGAAAAACACGAGGAGGGTGTATATTGAATGAGTAGGGTACGACCTTCTGTTCCATCGTCGTCGTTTTGCCTAGTGCGCTGAGCAAGCAATCAATAATTTAGCTCGTCGGACGACATCGAAAAAGACGACTTGCGCGTCGCAACTTAACTTTATAACATTAAAATAATATTATTATTTATTATTGTTTTTTTAAATAATATTATATTGCTTGTTATGTCATACAATAATAGTAAAATTTTATATTGACTTTAAAATTCAACAAATATTTTGTTAAAAATATATATTTTTATTTTCAACTAAAAAAGTAAAATTTAAAATTCAATAAATTATTATTTTTCATTGTTATTGCACAATAATATCCAATGCTCTATTTTTCATCAAATGAAATACAAAATTTCACTGGAAAATTATTTAGTAAATTACAAAACTTTTTGTCTTCTTTTTTCTTTTAATTTTCATCTATTTTTCTACTGTCTTTTATATGTCTTTGTTTTATTTATTATTATTATTATTATTTATTATACTTTTGTTTGAGTTTTTTCATTATTTTTCTGGTTTTTAGTACAGTGGTTTGACAAAGCCACTGCAAGGCCAAAGAAAGCTTCACGATCGATAAACTTCACACTCTTATTAATTTGCTACAATGCTCGTCCTTGTTGTCCTATTGTGTGGTAAATTGACCATTCTAAGGCATTTACAAAAGACAAAGAAAAATAATATACTAAAATAGGTATATAAAAAAAATCTACAAATTTTAAAATTAACTTTGAAGTTTTCTTTTTGAAATTTAATGAACTATATTTTTTTATTTTTTGATGTATTTAACTTAAAATGAGTTGGAAATATTTATCTAATAATTGTAAAAGTAATTAAAATTTGTTTTTGTTTTAACTTTTTCAATTGTGAAAGAATCGAAATGAATAAAAATGATGATGATGATGATGATAATGATGATGACGTTGGTAAAAGAAACACGAGACATTTCAAAAGTTTGACAAGTCTTTTTTTATTTTATTGAATTGGTTGTTGTAAAAGAATACTAGATGTTGAAAAGAAAAAAAATATAAATGAAACCTGTGTATGTACTTGAAGAAAGAAAAAAAAAATAAAAATAGGGAGTGACCCAAAAAATGACAAGTGTAGCAAGTGTAGCAAGTGGCCAAGATATAAAAGAAAAAAAAAATAAAACTCATCAAAATAGTGGCTTATATATTTTTTTTTTTTTCCATTGTTATTTTACCGTGATTGCTATTTAAAATAAATTTTTTTGAAATTGTTGGGTCAAGTTTGCATTTTGGCATAACAATGAGTGAAATAAAAAAAAAATTTTTTTTTTATTTCCATAAAGAAATAGTTTGTCATAAAATAGAAAAAATTTTTTTTCTCTTCAATAAATCTTTTTTTTTTTTAATTCATAAGCAACTGTTTATTTTCTTGTTACTTTATTATGAACAATAAAAAATTTTCGATTAATATTTAATATCGATAAAACAATATTTTTTAATTAAAAAAAAAAAAATTTCCAACTTTGATTGAAATTAAAGAGGATCGAACATTAAAACGACCTGTATATACAAAAAAACTGATCAATAATATAATTACATGCTTGAGGGTTTATTTTAAAGAGCTCCTAGGATAAAAAAAAAAAAAAATTTATATAAGCCGTCTAGCGTCTCAATAACCCAATTTTATTATTACAATTTTTTTTTTTTATTAATTTTAATATCAAAAAAAAAAAAAAAAACTACATAAGAAATCAATAAAAAAATTTTTAAAATTTTTTACATTCAAGTATCAATTTGTCAGCATAAAAAACAAGTGACTCTTGTAATTTTAATAAACATATATAAATTTTTTTAAAAAAGAAAAGAGGCAATTTATATTGATATATAAATTTTATTTATGAGAATGATTACAGACAGGGTTCGAAGGTGAAAGAGAGCATGACTTGGCTGGGCATTCAACTATTATTTCGATAGCTAGAAATACATTCTTTCTTTCTTCTAAAAGTGAGAAAAAAAATTCAATATATTTGTACAATCGTGGCATTTCGATGTGGTTTTATAGAATGACGAAAAGAAATTTTCTTTCGATAAATGGATTGACGATATCACAACTGAATGCGCTAAAAACTGCAGAGATATTTACGTCGCATTTCCTCACATTATTCCTCTCGTCCGAATGAAATCGTTTCAATCGTTTTTTTTTTGTATTTTCTACTACCCTCTTTTTATTTTCTTCTGATGTTATATTTTTATTTTTATATTTCGTTTTCTTCCTCCTTTCATCAGTCGCCCCAAGCCTTATTTCGAACGTGACAAGAATTTTAATTTTTAAATGTACATGCTAGTATTCATGAAAAATGCCTAGTCATTTCTCAGTCTTGTGAAACCATTAATATATTTACAAATACAATATACATATCTATATTATTATTATAAATTAAAAGCACATGATTTATATTTAAATGATGATTATATATTATTTATAAATTATAATAAGAATATTTTAAATTTGTGTTACAGAAAATGTTAAGCCAAAAAAACCAATTGATTTACCAATACCAAAAAATATTGATGATGATGTAGATGAAACTGAGGATGATATTGATGATGAAGATGATTTGGATGCTGACAGTGATAGTGACAGTGATGCTGATGATGATTCAGATGGTGATTTGGAAGATGTATTGAGTGATCAGGCATATGAAGATGAAAGTGATGAAGCTTATCTTGATGATTACGATACAACAACTGCTGGGTGAGTTATATTAATAATATATTATTATTTATTATATTTTTAATTGAAATGATTTGTTTATTGGTGTTTAATTGAATTTAAATTTTAATATGCAAATTTTATAGAAATAAAGTGTCAACATCATTATCAACAAGTGAAAAAAGCAAACAAGAATCTACAGTTATGCCAGTCACTTCAACATCAAGTTCACAACAATCACCTCAACCACAAGGAACACCAGATCCATATTTAACACATTTTGATCCAAGATCAGAGCATCAGAGTTATAAACAAGCACAAATGAGACTTGAAGAAGTACACAAAGAAAAAGTTACAAAGGTAAAAATACAAATCTTTATATTTATCTTTTAATTATTTTATTTTTCCTTAATTTAATCAATGCAAAACAAAAATAAATTACCAACTTATTTATAAAATATATATATTCTATTTTTAAATAATATTCTTTACTTTTTTATTAATTTAATTTATAATATTTCAAAAATTTATTACTAAAAAAATTTCTCAATATTTCATTTCATTTTTCAAACAAAAAAAAAGTATTTATATTATTTATACAATTATTATATTAAAATAACTAGAAATATAATAAGTTAAAAATTCAAATGAAAAAAGGAAATAAAGATTGGATAAATAATTTTAAAGCACAAAGGATTTGGGATTTGGATATTGGATTGATATAAAAATGCAGAGATAAAGAAAAACAAAAAAATTATTAAAAAATCATCGTCGTCGAAATCTGTGTGTGCTATAACGTTTTCAGGTGATGAAGGACTGGAGTGATCTTGAAGAAAGATATCAAGATATACGTGCAAGGGATCCAGTTGCTGCTGATGCATTTAAACGTTGGATGACAGCTAGATTTCAAGAGACAGTTGCTGCACTTGAAGCCAGTGGTGCTGCTGAAAAACATCAACTAAGTGCTATGCATCAGCAACGAGTTCAAGTGCGTTGAATTACATCAGAATTGTTGTTGTTGTTGTTGGTTTATTTTGATTTTGATTGTGTGTTCACCTTTAGCTGCAGTGAAAATACCAAATAAAAAACAAATCCCATTTGTTCCCTTTATTATAAATTAATTGTTAATTTATTATTTGTATCATAATTTTTTATTTATTATTACTAACAAATTATCATTTTTGATTTTATGATATTTCAGGAAGCTGTTAAACAGAGAAATGACGATGCAATGACTTGCTACACTGTCGCACTCAATGAGACCCCACCCAATGTAAGTATTATTATTGATTTAATATTTTTCATTGCTTGTTTTTCGTTTTTTCTTATGATTATTATTGTTATTTGTAGATGCATCGTATACAAAAATGTCTTCAAAAGCTTTTACGTGCATTGCACAAGGATAGACATCATACAATTGCTCATTATAAACATCTTCTTGATAGTAGCCTTGAACAAGCACAAAGAGAAAAACCAGCAACACTTGAACATCTTGCTGAAATTGATAGAATTACCAATCAAAGTCTTCTTATGCTTGAACGGTAATTTATTATTGAATAATTAATATATATTTTTTTATTATTTTCAGTGATAATGGATATAAATTTCATCAATATTCATCAATATTCCCTTCAATATCAAATTTCATATCATATTATATACTTTTTTTTGTTTTTTTTTTCGTTTTTTTGCTTCATTATTATTATTATTTATTTTATTTATTTATATTGATTTTATTTGTTTGGTTTTTTCATTTTTTTTTTTTCATTTTCACCTGTTATTCATTCATAGGTATCCGGAATTGAGTGCTAAAATTGGACGGCTGATGGATGATTATGTATTGGCCCTCAGGAGTAAGGACGAGACACCAGGGCTTTTGCTTGCGATGACACGTGAAGCTGAGGCTGCTATTTTGGACAAATATCAAGCTGATGTGGCTAGCAAACAACAAGGTTTGTAGAAATATATAAAAACAAATTAAATATAATAAAAATAAAAAAAGAAATAGTAAAATTTAACCAGGAACATGTTAATTAATTAAATAAATAAACAAAAATATATTTAATTTTAATAATTTTAAAAAGCTTTGATTAAAATTCAAATATAAAATATTTTTTTTATCAATTTATATTTATCAAAGCCATGAACATATAATTTGAATATAAAGGTCTTCTTTTTTCGCTTAAAAAAAAATATACGTGGCTTCATTTTATTCCACCTGACCTTAATTAATTTTATCAAAAAAATTTTCAATTGGATGGATATATTAAATTGAATTAAATGATTTTTCTTTTTTAGAAAAAGAACATCAAAAGCAATTGGAGCGTGAAAGAAAAGAGCAAAGAAAAGCTGAACGAGGTGAATTACGTAGTGAGCAAGAACAACATGAAGAGGGTAATCCTGTTGTTGAAAAAAAAGATACAACTGCATCAATGCAACAACAACAGCAACAACAACAACAGTCAGAAGTTGCTGCTATGCACAATGAAGGAATAGTCAGAGCTGCTCACAGTATGAGTCATGATGTTTCACATCCAGAGCCAGTAATTATATTATATTAATTCATAAATAATTATAATATTCAAATAGATTTTTAATAATGATTTATAATTAAAAAATAAATTTATATTAGTCTACACAGTTGGAAAAAAAAAATGTACAAAAACGTAAAAACATTTGAATTAAAATTAAAGTTTTAGTTTATTTTTTAATCCAACTGTGTAGATAATTATAAAAAAAATGATAAAAAGCATATTATTAAATTAAACTCAAAGCAGCTTTATGTTTTTCAGGGATATTCATTGTCTGAAGCATCAAGACGAGAATTATATCACAAAGAAAGTCGTTCAGTTTATGTGACATTGGCATTTGCTGGTATTGCATTGATGGCAACAGCAATGATTGGTATTGCAATATTTAAAAAAAGAAATTCAAGAAGCCCTCATAGTCAAGGTTTCATTGAAGTAGATCAAGCAGCAACACCTGAAGAAAGACACGTAGCCAATATGCAAATAAATGGCTATGAAAATCCAACATATAAATATTTTGAAGTTAAAGAATAAGCACCTCAATCATTTCCTCAAAGAAATTTTTTATTATTATTTCGATTATTATTTGTTGAAAATTTTAATTTTTCACCTTGTGGGTATTGTCGTTAATTAAACCATCTAAAAAAAAAAAAACGATTATAAAACAAAAAAAGAAATACTATTTACTTGGTGATACTGTCTTTCTTTTTTTTATTCTCTTTGATATAATTATTAAAATTATTATCAGTATGATTTACACTCACTGCTACATCAACACCCTCAAAAGCTAATTACTCATTTTTTTAATTTTCAAATCAAAAAATACTTACTTACCCAGAGTATATAATAAAAATAAAAAAGGTAGATGATTTTTTGGTGCGTGCCATTGATTGGCAATTGAGTGCCATATATTTGAAATTAATAATCAACGCTTTGACCGCCGAATAAAAGCCCCTTTAATTAATCGAAAATAATAAAATTTTAATCATCAATTTTTGACCTCGTATTATCCGCCTTTGTTCTGATATTTCATTAACGTAAAATAATAGTAAAAAAAAGGAAAATATAAAATCGAAAAAAGAAATTAAATTTTCATTTTTAAAAATCGATTAATTAAATAAAAGGGATGAATAATAATAATAATAATAAAGAGAATAAAATAAAGTGCATTTGAAGCAATTAAAAGGCAGCTTATTATTGAAAAATCAACTATATTTATTATTAATATAAAAAAAATAAAAAGTACTTAAACAAGGGGCTAAAATACTCGAATGAAAAAAGAAAAAAAAAGTAGATATTTAAATGTAATTTTAAGTGAAAGTACTCTTGAAATATCAGAACGTCCGTCGATTATTATTTGTTTTTTTTTTTGTTTGTTTATTCATACAGTATTTTTACCTTACCTTATCATCAAAATAAAAAAATCAAGTATATTTATATTCTCAATTGATGCATAATAATTATCTTTAAATAAATATTAAAATATACTTAAAATTATTTAATTTAAATGTTTATTCATGCATGAATGAATATTAAACTCGGTACACAAAATATCAATGTACTATTTATGATAATAAATAAATAAATATTCTTGTCATTTTTTAAATAATAAATAACGAGTTATCAGTTGTGTAAATGATAATGGAAAATGTTCGAGAGACTCGTTCGACTTTGCCGAAATGTTATTGTATTTAAAAAAATAATATTCGTAATAAATCATGCCGAAACTATCGAATAAAAGGAACAAGCTTAACTTGAGAGTTTATTAAATCTGTGTAAATTTATATATCAAATGGAACTGAACTCAAAATAATAAATGACCAGGATATTTATTGAATATTTTTGTTTTATTTAAATCCTTTGATGTTTTATTATTTTTTTTTATTTTAAAAATTATATTCATATAATTATCTTATGATGATAATAATATACACAATGATGGCAATGATGATTTATTACACATTAATAATGCTTATATATATTTGTATATGATCATGGAAAATAGTAAACACATTGCACTATTTGGCTGGAAAATAAATTTATAAAATTAAAGGAAAAACACACTAACACACTCATTGAACTGTACACCTCATTAATTTATCATACAACTTGATTTACAATTAAATATTTTGAATATAGATTTACAGTAAACTTGTGAATAAAAAAATTTTTGCAATAATTAAAGAGAAATATTTGGGCACTCTGCGATATTACTGATCGATAATAATTGCACATTTGCAAATAATCAACATTTTGCATTTTAAATGCAATAAAAAAATTTAGCAAATAAGCAAAATAAAAAAAATACATTTTGTCTTAGATAATAAATATACGTAAAAAAAAAATTAATAAATTTGTAAAATTGGCTTTTTTCGAATTGAATAAAATTAAAATTTAAAAATATTTTTCATCAATCTCATTTATCATTTAAATCACACACAAATTTAATTATAAATTCATTTTTAAAAAATTAAAAAAACAGTATAACACTGATAAATATATAACTGCTAAATGTTTAAAAATATTATTTTAGATATGTTAAGAAAATATAGAAATTTACTACAATGAGTGTACTTTAATGACGAAAAAAAAATATCCAAAATTAAATGCTAAATGATGTATAAAAATATGCTTATAAATTATATTTAAAAAAAAAAATTTATACATCATTAATAAATTGATGAATCTATGAAACAACAGATAAGTTAAATTTAAATAAAAAAATGAAAATAATAAATTAAATATTGTACCTATAGCTGTAGAAATTACAGAAGAAAAAAAATTGTCGCATGTAAAAGTAAATCTGGCACTGGGTCACAGGTTTTTTTTTTTTTTCTAAATATTTCGATTTGTTTATAATCAACAGTAATTTTTATTCGAGTTATTTAACCAGTTGTTTTGCCCTTTATTAAGTTATAAAAAAAATAAAATAATTTATCGAAATCATTGGTGTGAATTTGGACGCATCAGTAAGAGCGAAGCATATCAGTTTTGCTAAAAAAAAAAAACCAGCAATTATTCGCGTTATAAAAGAAAATTCAATTGAAAAAAATTTAATAAAGAAAAAGCTATAAAAATAATTTGATTGACGTGAGTGTGTATGTGTGTATCCTTTTGAAAAGAAAAAAAAAAAAAAGTAATAGATAATATATGAATAAAGAAAATGAAAAAAACCTGTGACCCAGTTTTGGGCCACCCTATGTAATATTAAAAATTGATTTTTGTAAAGAAGTAACAAGTCTATATTGATTAATCAATTTAGCTTAAATAAAAAAGAAAAAAAAAATACGTGAGGTGTAAAGACAACAAAAACAAAAAAAATAACTAATAATATTGAAATGAAATTTGAAAAAATATACGTCCTTTCTTAAAAAGTCCAGGTGGCAAAAAAAAAACTAAAAAAAAGAGAGGGTATAATCGAAAAAAAATGATCTGATGACTTGTGTAATTATTATGTTATTATTATAATGATTTTGTACTTGATTATTTAAAATCACTTTAAGATTATCATGATTTATTTGGTAAAAAAAAAACAAAGCTCTTCCTCAATATTTAAATTTCATTTTAAATTTTATCTTAAAGTGAATTTTTAATGGAGAGATTAATTATTGTACAGGCCGAATTTAACTTCGCACACATATTATTGAATTAATTTTTATTATTTTTATTTATATAAAATATTGTAAGTGTTAACCTGCACGAGCAAAAAAATTAATAATTATTATAATTAAAACAAAAATCAATAATAATAAAATAATAATAATAAAAATAAAGATCAAAATTTCCGTTATGATCATATATATAACTGTATGCAAAAATAAAAAGATAAGAGTGGTAATTAGTTTGACATTTAGATACTCTTATATATATTATTGACAATGATTATATTATTATTATTTTTTCTGTTGATTTTATTTTTTACTCACTGAGTTAATTTAGATTCTGGAATTACTATGATAATAAGATCTTGAGATAAAAAAAAAAAAATAAAGTCATTGTGTTTATGGATACATGTAATTCTACTTATTAATAAATATATTGAATGATAACCCACATTGAGTTTGTTTTTATTATTTTAAATTTTATAATTGAAATTTTAACATATATTATTCATTAGAAAAAACCTACATGCTAAATACATGTCACGGATAAAATGAAGGAAAGGCATTGACGTTACTTTTATTCAAGGTTTTATTTTAGAATGGAAATTTTCTTTTTTTCATTAAATGCAGATATATTTGTATGGATAAATTAATGCATATACATAATAAATATTTTATTTACAGAGAAAAATGTAAAGTATCTTTTATTATAAAGATGTCGTGGGTGATTCTTGAAGACCATGAATTTTATAATTATCTTTGGCTATGGCAATCAAAGAATCTGCCATGCTTTTGCCTGTTTCATTGACCATACTTGATAGTGCACCATCTGGATTTTGGAGAAGTAAATGTGGCTGGTCAAATTCTAAAACTGAGCCAGCATCAACAACAAGTATTTTATCACTATCCATAACAGTATTTAATCTGTGAGCAATTGTGAGTACAGTACAATTTGCAAATTTTTGACGAATTGTTTTTTGAATAAGTTCATCTGTTCCTGAATCAACATTGGCAGTGGCTTCATCGAGAATTAAAATTTTATTATTTCTAACAATTGCTCGAGCAAGACAAACAAGTTGTCGTTCACCAACACTCAAATTACTTCCACCATCATTGACATGAGCAGTTAAACCCATATCTTTTAATTCAACATCTTCAAGAGCTGCCCAAAGTACATCATCACCAAATGACTCAAATGGATCCAAATTTTTTCGTAAAGTACCAGAAAATAAAAATGGTTCTTGTGGAATTATTGATATTTTTGATCTAAGATCACGTAAACCAATCTCACCAGTTTCTACTCCATCAATTTCAATTTTTCCCTTTAAATTAGCAAATCTAAAAAGTGCAGATATAAGAGAAGATTTACCAGCACCAGTTCTACCAACTATTCCAATTTTTTCTCTTTCATTTATTGTAAAACTTAAATTTTTTAATACTGGTGCTTCATCAGGACCATAAGACAAATAAACATTTTTAAATTCAATTTTTCCTTCAGTAGGCCAATCTGGTGGTAATTCTTCACCTGGCAGGCTTTCCAATGGTGATTCACTTTCAAGAATAGTATATTCATAAACTCGTTCAACTGAGGTCATTTGATTCTCAAGTTCTGCACTCTGTCGCATGACCCACTGGAATATTCCCGTTAGTCCAATAACTTGGGTAATTGCAAGACCAACATTTCCACCACTTTTTGAATCACTTCCTGGTATAACTAAGAAGCTAAGTGTGACTAATGAAATATATAAAACAGCAAAAGTATCAAGCCAAAGACCAAATGCATTTGACGATGATATAAATATAAACCAAGCTGATGAATGAAGATCTTGATGATTATCAAATTCTTCAATTAAAAGTTTACTAGCATTTGATGATCTTATTGTTGCTAATCCTTGTAATGTTGCATTTAAATGATTATAAACCGGTGATCTTGCAATTCCTTCAAGTCTTTTGACACTTCTTGAAGTTGGTAAATAAAAATTTCTCATATAATAAAATAATATTACAATGAACAATGTAGGTATCACTAAAAATGGCTCTGTTGAAACAGCTATTCCAATAATTCCAATTAAGCTAAGACCAATTTGAATACAATCAAATAAAGCCATCGGCAATAATTCATCGATTGATCCCATATCCTTAGAAAATCTATTTAATATTCTTCCTGAGGTATTTGTATTGAAAAATCTCATTGTTGCTCGGCTTATGCTTCTAAACATTCGATCATGGAGATGGATAGAAGCTCGCATACAAGCCATATAGTATGCTATTGATCTAATAAAAGTACCAATAACTGTGCACAATATAATTCCAGCAAAAATATAAACACAATCTTCTGTAGTTAAACTTCGACTTTCACCTGGTCCTGCATTTGAATATTTTTCTTCTAAATTTACCCACCAGGTGATAAACAAATCACCACCAGTTGCTAAAACTTGTGCACCAATAAAAAGAAATAATACAAAAAATAGTCCACAACAATTTCCAGCAGCATTAAGATATTTCAAATAAACTTGACCACCAATATTTCCTCGTGTTCTTGTTTCTGCAGCTTCATTAGGTTGAGAGTCATTAATTGTTTTATTTGAAATTGATGAACTTGTAGAACGTACACTAACTTGTCGTGAATTAATAAAACCAGCAGTATTTGGTGTGACATCATCTTCATTATCTTCCTCAACTGGAGGTTCTAATAATCTACCAAAATCAACTCCTTGAGCTATCAATTCATTGTAACTTCCTTCAGCTTGAATTGCACCATCTTTTAGGACAATTATTTTTTCAACATTGTCTAAAAATTGTACTTGATGTGTTACGAGAATTCTTGTTTTACCTTTCAAGTATCTTTCAATGCATTCTTCAAACATGTGTTTGCCAACATGAGCATCAACTGCACTAAGTGGATCATCAAATAAATATATTGGTGAATCAGCATATACAGCTCGTGCAAGATTAATTCTTGCTCGTTGACCACCTGACAAGCTTACACCACGTTCACCAACAAGTGTTTTATCACCATAAGGAAATAAACGAAAATCACGTTTTAATTGACAAACTTTTACAACTTGCTCGTATCGTTTCTCATCCATTTTTTTGCCAAAGAGAATATTTGTTCGTACTGATCCAGCAAATAGCCAAGGTTCTTGAGACACATATGCAATATTACCATGTACATCGACACTTCCATGATATGTTTCAAGCTCTCTGAGAATTACATTTAATAAACTTGATTTTCCAGATCCAACTTGTCCAACAATTGCAACTAATTGTGCTGGTTTAACTTTCATATTAATATTAGTAAGTGTATCATCAGATCCATTTTTTAACCATTTTGCATGTACATTTTCAAGTGTTATCAAACCAGTGTTTGTATCTTTATCTTCTGAATTTTTGTGAAATTTTTTAGAATCAATTTCTTCATACATTAAAAATTCTTGAATACGTTTAACTGATATCCATGCTTGTGCACTCATTATAATTCCAAGAGGAAAAAATACAGTCATTGATTGACGTATACCAGTATAAAATGAAGTTAACATGAAAACTTTTTCAGCTGTAATTCCATTTTTTTCTAGATTATCATTTCCATAATATTTATCCAAATAAATAATAGCAAGAACTGTGATAAATAGTGAAAAACGTGTTATAATTGTCATAAAAGACGTTAAAATACCTTGAAGAAAAGCCATCTTACGAATGATACTAATTTCACTTTTTCTAGCTTTTTCCATTAAAATACTAAATGGCTGTTCCCAAGTGTACATTTTAATTGCTTGAATACCATTAATTATTTCACTTATAAGTCTAACACGTTCGTCTGTTCTAATAGCTGTTTTCATACGAAGAACAGATGATGTTTTTCCTAGCCAGCCTTGAAGAGGAATAAACATTAGTAACGAAAACATTCCAATAACAGCTGACCAACCAACTTCAAGATACATAAAATAAGTAACCAGAGCTGTTTCAACAAGACTAATCCAAAGATAATGAAGAAATACAACTGCATTGTCAAATCTATAATGATAAATAGATTATTATTATATTTTTTTCAATGCTCCAGGTACCATAATTAATAATAATAAAATTCATTTACCGGCTGACATCATTTGACAATAAATTAACAACTTGACCAATTGATTTTTCACCAAGAGCAACACGAGATAATTTAAGAGATTTTCTATATACCAATGAACAACAAGCAACACGTATTTTCATTCCAACATGTGTACTTGCCATCATGTAGGGATGTATAGCAAACATATTTACAACAGAACACAATATTATAACACCAGCTGCTAAATAGGCTTCCATATCTGTTGATTTATTTTCTTCATTTGCTTTTGAAAAATGACGAACAAGACGACCAACTGCCAATGGTTGAAGAACTCTAGAAAAATAAAACATCAATATATTTATCACTGGAATTATTCATCATGTACTCATATAATTATAATGATATATATTTTTAAAATTATAAAATCATGTTGCATTTTATATCATGATGATGAGCTAAAAAAAAATAATGATAATATAACTAATACGACAACACAAGGTCAATTAAATTTTAATCAAATATAATTTCATGATAACAATAATGACAAAGCATAAATTGTATATAAAAAAATAATGGATTGAATGACTTTTTACTTAATAATTTTATATGAAATTTAACGTGGCCATATCGCGGAAAGATTTCTCTATCTAATCAGTAAATCTTTTAACTTGACATCAATATGTTTTCGTTGCAAAATTAAGCTGTGTTATATTTTAATAAAAAAAATATATAAACTTACTTTGTTGGAACTTCCATTATTGCTAAAATAATTCCATATGACATTGATTCAATACCAAAAACTTTGACAAGTGAACGAAATAAACTTGGTGGTGATATTTTTTTATTCTTTCCTTCATTTTGATTGTTAAAACGCTCATATTGGCGATCCCATGATTTTGATAATTTATTTCCAACGTTACTGCTTTTGTGTTCCTTCAGAGGTTTTGGAAGATCACTTAATTCTAAATCTCTTTTAAAACCAATCCAAAATGTACTCAGCAACCATCTGTAATAATTAAAAATTCAATTTTAAATATTTTTTTTAATTTAAGGTAATTTAAAATTACTTACGTAAATGTAAGAGCACTTAATGGGTTTGCTTTTTTTCTAGGATTTTCGTGTTTGTTAATTTCATCTTTAACATCCATGACTCACTTAATAATTAAAAAAAAATAAATAAATAAAAAATACACTTTAAAAGTTCAACGTTGTCTAATAATAATTTTAAAATAGTTTTCACCACAAATAAATAATAAAGAATTTAAATTTGTAAATCCATCATCTGCCTGGTTTTAGAAAAATATATTATTGTTTATATATAAATAATTTTAGTCGATGAAAAATGAGACCATTTCATCAGACAATTGCACTCTGCTCGACAATTTAAGTGTTGTGATAACAATTTAATATCACCATCTGATCCAATTGAGATTAATATATTTGGATGGTTGGTTTAATGTCGCCACTGGCTTGATTAATCAGCACGTGCTTTCCCCCATCAGACAATAAACAAATATTTGATTGTCAGCTCAATTCACTCCCAGAGCAACTCAACACTTTATCAATAATAATTAAAATAAAATAAATTTTGTTTTCATGTGACATGAATTATTATCATAACAAAAATAATAAAGTTTAATTGAATACTTGTGTTGGGCTTAATAATTAAAATTTAAAATAATAATAATAATAATAATATCAAAGATATAGGATTAAACAATTATTTAATTTTTTTAGTTTTCATTACAAAAATACTTATAAATTCGAAAAAAAGTACTATTTGATAACAATAATTAGATAAGTACGATTACAAAACAATATACATTTACAAAAGACCTACAAATCAATGTGAATAGTTGATTTGATAAAGCACCCTTATTGTTAATTACAATTAATGTGTTGTATACATCATTAATTTTATTATAGATAAATGAATCAACTTTTGGTACGCAATTAAGATTAATTTTTTTTTTTTTACAAAAGATAATAACAATAGTTAACGAACATAGTATAAGTAACACTATTTGTGACACTTGAATTTTAGTATTATAAATTACAAAAAATAACAATACAAAAAAAATAAATGAAGGCACTTGTGGCATACGTATTAGAGTATTGAAGCAAGCTAAATTTGTTTGCACAAATTAATTATGAAATAAATTTTTTTTAACTTTATATATTATAAAAAATTGTGATCTATTATTTTAAGGCACTTTAAAATATTCGAATATATATATAAAAAAAAATTATACTATCAATTGTTCTATTTATAAATGTGTTGTTGATGATTGTTGACGAAGCTCATAAGTTTCTTTGGCTATGGCAATCAAAGAATCTGCCATGTTTTTGCCTGTTTCTTTAATCATACTTGATAGTGCACCATCTGGATTTTGGAGAAGTAAATGTGGCTGGTCAAATTCCAAAACTGAGCCAGCATCAACAACAAGTATTTTATCACTATCCATAACAGTATTTAATCTGTGAGCAATTGTAAGTACAGTACAATTTGCAAATTTTTGACGAATTGTTTTTTGAATAAGTTCATCTGTTCCTGAATCAACATTGGCAGTGGCTTCATCGAGAATTAAAATTTTATTATTTCTAACAATTGCTCGAGCAAGACAAACAAGCTGTCGTTCACCAACACTCAAATTACTTCCACCATCATTGACATGAGCAGTTAGACCCATATCTTTTAATTCAACATCTTCAAGAGCTGCCCAAAGTACATCATCACCAAATGACTCAAATGGATCCAAATTTTCTCGTAACGTACCAGAAAATAAAAATGGTTCTTGTGGAATTATTGATATTTTTGATCTGAGATCATGTAAACCAATCTCACCAGTTTCTACTCCATCAATTTCAATTTTTCCCTTTAAATTAGCAAATCTAAAAAGTGCAGATATAAGAGAAGATTTACCAGCACCAGTTCTACCAACTATTCCAATTTTTTCTCTTTCATTTATTGTAAAACTTAAATTTTTCAATACTGGTGCTTCATCAGGACCATAAGACAAGTAAACATTTTTGAATTCAATTTTTCCATGGGCAGGCCAGTCTTGTTTTGGTTTTTTTTCTGGTAAACTTTCAAGTGGTGGTTCACTTTCAAGATTAGTATACTCACAAACTCGTTCAACTGATGTCATTTGATTCTCAAGTTCTGCACTTTGTCGCATTGCCCATTGAAACATTCCTGTGATTCCAATTACTTGTGTGATTGCAAGACCAGCATTTCCTCCATTTGTTAAAGTGTCATTTCCCGGAAATATCAAATAGCTCATTGTTACGATGCCAATATACAACACAGCAAAAATATCAAGCCAAAGACCAAATGCAGTTGATGAAGTTATAAAAATATACCAAGCTGATGAATGAAGATCTTGATGATTATCAAATTCTTCAGTTAAAATTTTACTAGCTTTGAAAGATCTAATTGTAGCGAGTCCTTGTAGTGTGGCACTCAGATGATTATAGACTGGTGACCTTGAAATTCCCTCAAGTCTTTTAACACTTCGTGAAGTAGGTAAATAAAATATTCTTAAATAATAAAAAATAATTCCGATGATACAAGTAGGTATCAACAATATAGGTTTAGTTATTGCAACTACAATAATTATTCCAAGTAATTGTAAACCAATTTGAATACAATCAAATAAAGCCATTGGTAATAATTCATCAATTGATCCCATATCCTTAGAAAATCTATTTAATATTCTTCCTGAGGTATTTGTATTAAAAAATCTCATTGTTGCTCGACTAATACTTCCAAACATACGATCATGAAGTCTTCTAGATGCTTTCATACAAGCAGCATAGTATGCAAAAGATCGAACAAGAGTTACAACAGTTGTACATGCCATAATTATTGTATAAATATATTTACACCAATCAGCAGGTATCAGTATTCTTACAAAAACTTGTAAATATATTCCTGATGAATTTGATTCTTCTACATTGACCCAGTCATTTATAAAATAATCACCTCCACTAATAAATATTTGTGTAGCAATACAAAGAAACATTACTGAAAATATTAAACAATTACCACCAGCTTTAAAATATGCTAAATAAGTTTTAGCACCAATTTTTCCTTTTGTTCTTAATTCTGCAATTTCTTCTGGTTCATTTTCTATTGTTGTACTTATTTTTAATGAACGCTTTGAAGCAATACTTGAGTGTCGAGAATTAGCTGCACTGATACTTGGTGAAATAGTAGAATCATCTTCTTCAGCTGGAGTTTCCAACAATCTTCCAAAATCAACTCCTTGAGCTATCAATTCTTTGTAACTTCCTTCAGCTTGAATCGCACCATCTTTTAGGACAATTATTTTTTCAACATTGTCTAAAAATTGTACTTGATGTGTTACGAGAATTCTCGTTTTACCTTTCAAGTATCTTTCAATGCATTCTTCAAACATGTGTTTGCCAACATGAGCATCAACTGCACTAAGTGGATCATCAAATAAATATATTGGTGAATCAGCATATACAGCTCGTGCAAGATTAATTCTTGCTCGTTGACCACCTGACAAGCTTACACCACGTTCACCAACAAGTGTTTTATCACCATAAGGAAATAAACGAAAATCACGTTTCAATTGACAAACTTTTACAACTTGCTCGTATCTTTTCTCATCCATTTTTTTGCCAAAGAGAATATTTGTTCGTACTGATCCAGCAAATAGCCAGGGTTCTTGAGATGCATATGCAGTAACACCATGTACATCGACACTTCCATTATATGTTTCAAGCTCTCTGAGAATTACATTTAATAAACTTGATTTTCCAGATCCGACTTGTCCAACAATTGCAACTAATTGTCCTGGTTTAACTTTCATATTAATATTAGTAAGTGTATCATCAGTTCCATTCTTTAACCATTTTGCATACACACCTTCTAGCACAATACCACCATCTTTATTTTCAACAGAATTATCTACTTTTTTGTCTTCTGTTTTTTCAACATTTTTATTATCTTGGTGAGAATTATTTTCAAAAGTTTCAATAGATTTTTCGGTACTTATTTCTTCATACAACATAAAATTTTGTAATCGCCTTATTGAAACAACAGCTTCTGCTGTTAATACAATTCCAAGAGGAAAAAATACAGTCATTGGTGTACGAAGAACAGTATAATAAGCAGCCAACATAAATACTATTTGAACAGTAATTCCATCTTGATTACTATTTTCATCTGATTTTCTTAAAAATATAATTGAAAGAATAGTAATAAAAAGTGCTAGTCTTGTTGTGAGCATAATAAATGACATTGAAATGCCTCGAAGATATGACATTGATCGAATAACACTTATTTCAATTTTTCTAGCTTTTTCCATTAAAGCACTAAATGGTCTTTCCCATGTATACATTTTAATAGCTTGTATACCATTGATAATTTCATTGGTAAGTCTAACACGTTCATCAGTTCTAATAGCAGTTTCAAGACGTAAAATTGACGAACGTTTACCAAGCCATCCTTGAAGAGGAATAAACATAAGTAATGCACCAATTCCAATGATAGCTGACCAACCAACTTCACGAAACATGAAGTATGTAACAATCATTGTTTGAAGAGGACCAATCCAAAGATAATGTAAAAATATAACTCCATTATCAAATCTAAAAATTAATTATTAATTATTTTATCAATCAAGTGTTTTTCTTTTATAAATTTTTTACCTGCTGACATCGTTGGAAAGAAGATTAACAGCTTGTCCAATTGATTGTTCACCAAGTGCTGTACGAGATAATTTAAGAGATTTTCTATATGCCAATGAACAACAGGCAACACGTATTTTCATTCCAACATGTGTTGTTGCCATTAAATATGGATGAATTGCAAACAACCGTAATGCCGAACAAAATATTATTATTCCTGCAGAAGCATAAGCTCTATTTATACTTATTTTACTGTGTTCAGGTGCATTTGAAAAATATCTAATGAGCTCTCCAACTGCCATTGGTTGAATGACACTGTAAAATTAATTATTAAATTTTATATAAAATATATTTTTGTTGTATTTTTCTATCAATTTATAAAAAATAATATTATAAAACAAAAAAATTATTTTTTTTATATTTTATTATAGTAGCTATTTTGGGACTATCAATTATCATTATCATTTTTTTTTTCGAGTGATATATGAGCTTGAAATAAATTTAAAAATAAAAAATATAAAAACACCTTTTATTCTTGGAATTTATCAATCAACTTTATCAGACTTTTGTTGGCTGATGTCTTATCATTTCTTAAAAATATTTATTCTCTAAACTATACCAGTTGATGATTTTTTTTTTTATAGAAATAAAATTGATTTAAAAAATTAAGGTTGTCTTACCCAATTGGAATTTCCATGATAGCTAAAATAATTCCATAAAGTGCTGTTTCAAGACCAAATACTTTAACAAGTGCTTTAGTTAAACTTGGCTTTTTTTTTCCTTCAATTTTATCTTTATTATTAAAATTATAATTTCCTAATTGATCATTCCATGCTTTTGATAATTTATCACCAAGATTACTACTCTTATGTTCCTTCAAGGGTTTTGGAAGATCAAATAATTCCAAATCTCTTTTGTAACCAATCCAAAATGTCCTCAACAACCACCTGTAAACAATTGTCTTTTTCGTAAATATAAAATTCTTTTTTTAATTTTTTTTTAATAAAAATACTCACGTAAATGTAAGAGCACTCAAACAATTAGCATATTTTCTTGGATTTTCTTTCTTTTCAATTTCTTCCTTGGCATCCATGATTCAGTCTTTTATTAAAAATAATTTATTCCAAAAAATTATTCACATATATTTCTAACGAAAATAAAATAAACACTTGTTAATATATAAATTTATTTACAAAATTAATTCATTCAATTGTCAATTTGTTATTTATTTTTGTATTATGTTCTACTTAAATGTATATTTTTAATCTCACCTAAATGTCAATTTACAAAAATAGTCCAGCTTCATTTGTAAAAATATATTAACCATTATTTTATAAACATTTAAAGCTATTATTTAATATGATAAACATTTAGAAAGTTCATTTAAATAATCAACAACAAAACAATCACTGAGTGTATTTTTTTTTTTTTTTTATTTATAAATGTTTTTTTTTCTTGTCTTTTTCTAACCTTGAACTGCACAAGTGAACGAGTTGACCACCATTTGCCGGCGACAAGACTGAACTTTAATAACAGACCTTAACAGACTACACCAGACCAAGTCCAACTGGTCCAAGTGTCCAGAGGCTCATTGTGTATATCGTGAATATTGTGTATGTACATGCAATACCAGTTACCACATGCTCTTTATTCCCCACTATAATTTTATAACATTTTTTTTTTTCTTTTCTCAGAAATAAATTAACTCAAAAATATTTATTTTATTTATCAATAAATAAACAACATAATGTATTTGTTAATATATTTATTTATTCAACTAAAATATTTAATAATAATAATTAAAAAATATTTTTTAAATAAACAAAAATCAATAGATTTATCAATGAAAATTCATTTAAAATACACAAAATTGTTTTATTATTTTTGTTATTTTTCAATTAAATATTGATTAACTTTACCAAACTGGGAGTTAATTTACATAACAACCAAACGTTTTACATTTTTTAAAATCATTTATATATTGTTATTGATTAAACAATGATACAATTATTATTAACAAGGTAAACAACTATTTCTCATTAATAATTATAACAATAAATGTACAGATATAATTGTTTTTTAAATATAGTTAAATCACTTGATAAATTATTATTTTTTTTTGTTGATAAATAATTGTATGAGAAAAAATCTTGAATGTTAATCACATGGTTTATTCACAGTCTGTATAATTTAGCCTAGATGACAACGGTATTCAAGTAATTCCAGCAATTTTGTTGGAAAAAAAATTCAGTGATAGTTGTTGTCATGATTCAACAAGATCTTCTTCAAGATAAAACTATAGTCAAGGTTTATATTTTATTTTTTTCTACATTTTAAATAAAATTATATGTAATTTAAGTACAAACACATTTATCATCACAGTGGATGATCATCCAAGCGGTAAAAATTTTATATGCAAAAATTAATAAATCATTTTTTTATTCTGCTTGCATAGATTAATATTAAACAGAAAAAAAATATAGACTACATATTGATGAATTTTTTAATTGTGTTATTTCAACTTTGTTGATGTAATAATATATTTTTTTTTTTGTTAAGCAATCTATTCAATTGAACAATCAATCGAAATTCAAGACAGCTGCGTTTATTGTCGGGCTTTTTATTTTTATTTTTGTGTTACACATCTTGTTGTACTTGCTCATCATAAAATTGTACTTATTAAAATTGATTATATTTTATTATTTATTTTATTTTTAATAGGTCAATTTATTTATTAATAATTTGAACTTTATTTAAGCAACAATTTAAGGCCATTTAAAATTGTCTTTTTGTTGTGATAATGATAATATTTTTGAAGTTGTTTGTCATTTAAATAAATGTATCAAAAAACTATGTATTTATTTATTTTTATTTGTTGGAAATATATTGTTTTACATAATTCAACTTCTAGGAAATAAATTGTAACAACAAAATATCAATAATCAACTGATTTATTCAATGTCTAAATAAGCTATTAATCATTGATAAATATTTATAATTTAATCGGAAAATAATTGAGACAAAAAATATAATAAATATTCATGTCAATTAATTTATTCAATAATTTGTTATTTAAATAATTGATTTAATCATTGAATTTTATATTACAAAAATTATACTTTTAGTAATAAAATTATTATAAACAATATATAAAAAATAAAATTCGAATTTTTTTTTTTTGAATATTCATTTTTTGAGGATAAAGAAATCTGCTTTATCATGTTACCGACTACCAATAAGCTCATAATTTACATTACCATTAAATTATTAAATAAATAAAACAATATTTTTAAACAAATAAAAATACTCCAAAATGAATAACAAAAAAAATTATATCATATGCAAATAAATTATTAATTATTATCAATAAAAAAATATTATTTTTTTTTAAATTTATTCGACAATCAATTATAGCCCACACATGTTTCCATGGAAAAAAAATAAAAAAAAATATAAACTTTATTGTTATGGGTTGTAAAAATACATACTTAATATTATTATTATTATTTGTTTAAAAAAAAAAGTGCATAAGAAGCGAAATATGCGCGCTGACCGACAGAATTCCGTTGAAAAATGCGCAAATAATAATAATAATCAAACGAAAATAAACAAAAAGAAGGGTTGCACAAACTTGTCCGGACTTGTTTATGTATTACATGGTGAACAAGAGTGGGGGTACATGTATTACGCATCAATTGACCAATGAAAAACAAGCCGAAGTAGCCCAGTGCTCAACGAAATGATACGGCGCCCGCCGAAGTTCATAGAAAATGGTAAAAGTAGGGAGAGAATAATAAAAATAAAAAAAAATAAAAAAAACCCCGAAGGACGCCTTTGTCTGTACACACAAGAGAAAAATAGAAAGAGATAAAATTAATTCTATTTCTGTCACGTATAACGTACACATATAAAAATTTTCAGCTGAATTTCGTACATATAAAAAAAAAAGCCTTCAAAAGTATCATCATCATAATTAATACCTTGTGTCATATTGTGTTTTCATATATTCAACGTAAATATCAGCGAAAAATATATTAAAATTATCAATATAATATTGTTATTAAGTGATTATATTAAATTATTAACACCGGTGTTAAATCAAAAAAAAAAATTTACTCAATTTAATGCCAATTTATTGTGAAAAAATGTCTTCTTTCATGGAACGATTTATGCAGTAGCAAAAGGTGATAGAAAAAAAATAAATAACAAACGAAAATTTCGATTTTTATTTCGTCAAAGTTTGGACAATATTTTTTAAATAAATAATTAAATATTTATTTGTGTTAATAGTGTGTAAAAAAAATACAACGTTTATTTTGAAATATTTTGGAAATTTTTTTTTTTTTTCCTGTTTATTTTGAGTGTTGTTATCTCTGGGGGCCGCTTGTTTGGCTCATATCGCGCGTCACGTCATTTTGTCCATTGTTATTTTTGTGAAATAAATAAAAATAATAATAATTAATAAATATCTTTTGTTGAAAATAAATTGATATATTAATAATTACAGCTGTGATTTATTGATATATTTATTTTGTGTATATTAAAAAGACGTCGATCACTGTAATGTACCAAAAGTGTGACACTGAGGAATACTCCGTTACATCTACGATTAAATTCGTACATTCAAAGAGGAAAGGAATCTTTATAAACATTCAAAAAATGCTTCAATGTTCAATAAATATTAAAAATAATATAAGTTTATTAAATTTTTATTTATACTGAATTAATAACATTGTATTTAAAAAACAAAACAATCATCAATATAATATTGATTTATTATTAATATATTCTTGAATCAATTATTTAAGAATAATTAATTATTAAACGTCATTGAGCTGAAAATTCAATTGACAAAATCAATAAACAAAATAACAATTTATTTGTCAGAAAAATAATTTATATTTATTATATTTTTTCATCTTTGCTGTAATAATTTTCAAGATTAATATTAATAAATATAAAGAAAGCATTATTATTCTGATTTAAATAATTTTCAACAAATAAAAATACATCAAAATGAAGCTGTTAGAGAGTACTCGATTTGAGGCAATAAACAGTTCTCTTTGTATTAAAACTGGAGACAGTAAAATCATTGGAAGGTAATTTTAATTTAAATCTAAAATTGGTAATGTTTTTTACAAAACTGGTTGTAATAAACTTTCCAGTAAATAGTTGTTTACAATAAAATAATTAAATTTTTTTATGTTTTTTTATTAAAGAATCGAGAGTTATTCATGTAAAATGGCTGGAAATGATAAACAACTTTATAAAAGATTTAATGCTGAGCTTGGTTTTACACCACATGACCTTCAAGCATTGTCACCACCACAAACATCACTTGGCACATCACCAGCTCAAAGTTATTACAGGTATATATTTAATTAATTTAATAGAAAAATTAATCATTGATAATATTTTTAAAAAATTTTATTTATTTAGTCGTAGTATATCTGGTGATGAGGATGGACCACTTTGTGATACAATAAGCAGAAAAACATTGTTTTATTTAATAGCAACATTAAATTCAGCATTTCATCCTGATTACGATTTTTCTGATGCCAAAAGTCATGAATTTAGCAAAGAGCCAAGTCTTCAATGGGTCATGAATGCTGTTGATAGTAATTTAAGTGCAACAGCTGGTGATCATTATAGAACATTAAGATCAGCACTTTGGTCTGCTCTTGAAGATGAAATATCAATGAATGAATGTGATATTTATAGGTAAATTATTATTAACAATATATTTAACATAATAAACAATAATTAATTAACTGGCTTATTTATATTTTACAGTTATAATCCTGATTTAGCATCAGATCCATTTGGTGAAGATGGCTGTTTATGGTCATTTAATTATTTCTTTTACAACAAAAAACTTAAGCGTATTGTTTTTTTCACATGCAGAACAATTAAGTAAACATATTATTATTTTAAATAAATATTTAAAAAGATAATAATTTATTTCATTTAATTATTATATTTTTTCAGTCCTCTTTACGTATTAGATTCTGGCATTGGCAGTGATTTTGCAATGGATGAGGAGGATGATGATGACAATTATTAAAACAAAAATATAAAAAAAACCTTGAAATATATTTAATAATTTTTTTCTTCAGTTAGTGTAATAAAAACATTATGTTTTTATCATTATTTTTCTTATCATGATAATCGCTTACTTTGACAGATAAGCTTGATATATAAAATTTCACTTTTTTCTTCTTTATAATTAATCAACGAATTTTGGTGTTTAAACATATCAATAATAATACTTCAATGTTAAATTTAAAATTAAAAACAATAACAATACTATTTTATCATTATTTTCATTATTATATTTTCAATTGTTCAGCTAAAAATAAGTTGTTTGTTGTTTGTTTGTTTGAAAATTCGTCGAAATAAAAAATACCGGCCGAGAGATAAAAAATAATCATCTTTGATAAAAAGAAAATAATATATATAAAAATAAACATCATCATTAAGAATTGTACACAATTAACTTGAAAAAAATCAAGATTAATATTATAATTATCAAAAAGTTGAATAAACAATTAATAATAATAATAATTAACTAAAAATAAAACATCAAAGTAATTTCTTTTTTTTTTTTTTTTTGTTTTCATTAACATTATATATGTTTTTACTTGATTCAAAACAGGTACATATAAAATATCAATAAAATATTGCGTTATAGTGTTGGTGATGTATAAATATGGACATAAGAATGAGTGGTATTATAAAAAAAAAATAAAACAAGTACGTAAAAGAAGAAGAAAAAAATTATATATTTTACGCACTGAATAATAATGAAATCATGGTTTTGTTTTATTGTTTTTTTCTTGTCTAGATGGTAAAATATTTGTGTTTAGTATTTAATTTACATCAGCTTAAACAAAAATAATAATTTGTGCAATTCAAATTTAAATGCAGTAGTGAGAAAAATACTTATGTACAATGATAAAAAAGAAAATGAAATTTGTGATAAATTATATTAGACAAAGTCCGTATTTATTCTATTTTAATAATAATAATAATTAATAACATGTATGGTATATTGTTTAAAAAAAAAAAAATTATACAATTGTGTAACAATTAAATTTAAACAATCTAAAAAATAGGCCATAAATTTGAATATTATTTTAGTGTTAAAATCAAAATGAAATAATATAATAAAATATCAATTACATATAATAATTCTTTTTTTTCTTTCTAAAATATATAATATATAAAATTTGGAATCAAATAATTATTTAAAATCTATTATCGGTATTATTTTGAGTTAACAATTAATTATTATTTGTACATCATAACTTCGGGTGATTGATACATACACATGTAGGCATCACAAAGAAGTCTTTTAGCATGTTCAGGTAATTGTCGATCATCAGTTAAATCAGCAAGATAATTTGCTCCTTCTTCACTTAGCCAGTATGGAAAAGTTGGACATGGTACCATTTCAGGAATATTGTATCCATTTTGTTCACCTTAAATAAATAGAAAAAATAAAATTAAAAACAAAATACAATTGTTTATTTTAAAATTATAAATTACCTATTCGATCAGCCATTGAATCGAAAAAACACCATGGTGCTTCTGAACCAGAACCACATTTAACAAATGATACATAATGTGATGTTTCAATACAAACAACAGCTGATAATTCAAGATATAAACGTGGTACTGGACAATGACTTGGTAAAATTGTAAATTCTTCAGGTATACTTAGTACAGTTGGTTTATGATTTATTCGTTTTTCATGTTGATGAACATTTTTTAAACATGGATAACAAAATGCTGTACTTTCAAGACCATCACCACATTGTCCATAACATTCTTTACATTCATATTCAGCACATTTACCACAAACAGTACATTGACGTGGTGAATCTTCAATAATATCAGTAACATCAAGTAATAATGTTGGTTGAATTTTTTGATACATTTTATATGATTTACCAAAACGTGGCATTTGTATTATTAAACATGATGGTACTTCTTTTAATCTAACATTACTTGTAAAAAAACTTTGTTCTAATAATTGTTGTACTGTTGGAATTTTTAAATCATCATCTTTTTCAACAAATAATTGATAATGATATGCATTTTGACCAGAATTTAATTTTAAAAATGGTTCAGCATTTAATATTTGTGCAACAAGAGAAGTTAAAAATTCTTCTGGATCTTTTTCTTCACTTGTTAAACCAGATATTGATGATAATTTTTCTAATAATTTACGTAATTTCATAACTTGACTAGCTTCAACAAATATATTTTTACGTAATGGATTAACAATTTCTTCTCTAAGTACTCTTTGTACTTCTTCATACTCTGGACAATCATATTCATTACGTGGTCTACAAAAATAAAAAGAAAAAAACAATAAACAAACACACTTATTTATCAATAAAAAATTAAATTTTAATAATTATAATATTACCTGAATAATAGACTATCAAATACACATGTAAATGCAAACATGCTAAATAATGTTGCATCTAAATAACATGAATTATGATGTCCCTGAATACCACGATATTTACCACATATTTTTTCAATATCACCTTTTATACATATTGGTCCAACAATACCACTTATAACTGATGGTTTAAGTCTATCCAAATTATCATCATCATTTGTTGGCAATACAAAATCTCTCACATGCTAAAATTAAATATTATTTTTATAAAATCAATTATTTATTTATTTATTTGTGTAAATTAACACTCACTTTTATTGTGTTGGTTAAATAACACTGATTAATATCAACAAATATAGCTCTATTTGGTTGACAATTAAAATATCTGATGTTATTATAAGTACCATCAGTGCCTTCATAATGTGGTCCATCTTTCTAAATCAAAAAATAATTTATTTTTGTAAATTAAATTTTACCTAGAGCTCAATAAAACTTACCAGTTCTACAGCTGCTATAATTTTTTCGGGATTAAGACCAGGTAAATTACCAATCCAACGAATTATTCCACATCTTATTTCTGATCCAAAAAAAACTTCAATTGAATTACCAACATACAGACATTGTCCATTTACTCGTTTGTTCCAGCGACTGGATTCTTTTTTTTCTACCACTAAATCATCTGTTAAAATTATTAAAAATAAATTGTTTAAGCATCAAAATAACATAATAAATAAATTAATATTATTATTTTAATAAATGGATTGTTTATTTTATTTTATTTTTTTTAAATATTTATACCCGATTTATGAAGATTTAATTTATCAAAATTATTATTTAAATCACTATCACAATTTGATTCTACATCACTACTCCATTTATGTTGAAGTAAAAAAATTGGAATATTATCATAATCTTCCATAATAATAAAATAAAATAAAATTGTTATTTTAAAACAACTTGAGAGACAAAGTACAGTCTGAAAGATGCCACGCGTCTGTGTTTAGCTGCTATTTTAAGTCTTACCGAATTTATTATTAACTCTCAATCGAGCTGGGTAATAAAATTTTATCCTTGTACATAATTTAATAGTACAAAACATAATTAAACAAAATGTTTATTATAAAATACACAAACTTACCTATTGAAGGATAATCAATATTTTTAAAATTAATTTTATCATTTGATAATATTTTTGATTTTGTTGATTGATGAAGAATTTTTGGTACTAATGCTTCATTAAGATGTTCATTAATTTCTTTGATATTATAGATATTTTTATTATTTGAATTATCAGGATTATCCAATGATATATTACAAATTAATTTATCATCTTGATTAATTTTTTTATCATTATTTTTACTTGTTAAATTTAAAAAACCATCCAATTGTTTTGTTAATGTTTCATCAATATCCTGTTTATTAAATTTTAATTTATTTTTTTCAGTATCATCAGTGTCATCTGGTCTTCTTGGTAATACATGATTTAGTCTTGTCACAATACCATTTGGACCACATAATTTTTTAGAAATTAGGGATTCATGATAATCATCTGGTTTTTCCTGAGCAAAAAAAAATCGAAAATCGAAAAATATGTTATTTGTTTATTTAAAATTTGAATGTAAATTAAAATGTGTTTAAATTATTGTTAAAAAAAAAAAAGAAAGTAGGTATAATATTTATTAATTTATTAATAATTACCAATAATTCAAGACAAAAATAAAAACCAGGTCCAAATTCTTGTATTGGTTCAATTTTTTTAATAACAGCTTTATATTTATTTCTATCTGGTGATAAATACCAAACTTTATTTCCAACTTTAAGATTTTTAGCATTATCACAATATACATTATCAATAGCTATTTTAACACGTTCTTGTGGTGATGATACAGCTATTAAATAATGCCATATTATTGATGATACAGATATTAATTTATTAACATCACAACGCCATTCTGTTTTATTCCAATCTTTATCATTATTTTTACTATCAAAAATACGTATTCTTAATGAACCATCAGCTAATATTTCATTAGCTTGAACCAACATACCCAACATTAAAAGTTTTATATTTGTACTACATTCACCTGATATTCTGTTCATCAAAATATTTTCTTTTGCAACATAATAACACGATAATGACAACGTGTCATTATACTCATTCCAGTTCATTTTTTTTTTTAAATTATATTTATTTATTTTATAATAATACTTTTTATTTTTTTATTATGGAATATTTAACATTATTATTTTATATATTTTTATAAACAATTTAACAATTTTTTAACATGTTTTATTTATTATTTTTTTTTTAATTATTAGATTTTATCAAACTGATTGACAATTTTTTTTTTTTTTCGACATTTGGCCGTTTTTTTTTTAAATAATTGGCTTAATTATTTTTCAACAATTATAACAAATTACAACTTACAATTGATGTTGACATTTTGACAGGTCTTTTATATGCATTATTTGCATTTTTTTTTTAATTATATTATATGTATACGCAAGCGTGACAAACAAATGATGAGTCTCGATCGATAATGTTGATTCAGCTTTTTTATCGACTGTAATCATTTGTTTATTAATAAAATTAATTATTTATAATTATGTAAAATATGAACAAAAATCAAGATGTTGATAAGACTACTAAACAAAAAATTTATCCAAATGATTTCGAAAGAATTAGGTTTGAGATATCAATCAAGGATTCCAATGAATCAATTCGAAGGTACTTGATGATGATTTACCTGGTTCTTATCTATGTCATCATCTTGATGATATATCAAATGGTATTTTTTTTTTTGCTTGATAGATTAACCGATCGTAATGAGCAACTAATGTCAATGATTGAAGAAACAAAGCAACAAATTGAGTCCCATAATATAGAATCGAAAAACACAATTGCTGATATGAATTCAGAGCTGAACTTAACACTTGATAAATTACATGATCATCGAAAATCAGCTGATATAATTGAACGTCAAAGAATTGATAACAGAGATAAACATAATAATAAAATGAATTTATTACAAGAAAAATATGAAAATCATAGAAAAATTGAATTGTCTAAGATAAAAATTATAAGTATATGAAGATTCTTTTTAAATTCAATGAGCTAAAAATAATATTTATCATTTAATTTTAGCTGGAAAAATTTATGCATTAGAAAATTATAAAAAAGTTCAACAAGAATTAAATAATAAACTTAATGACAATGACAATGTCATGATTAAAAATGATGAGCAATTGACAGAGCGTTTGATCCAGATTGATCAAAAATTAAAACTTGATGAACAAAAGTAACAAACATCTTACGATAATTTGTTTATACCTAATTATTATTGTTTTTTTATTTTTTCACCCAACAGATTATATCAAAATTTACGAAAAAATATTTATGATATATTTAAATTAGATCAAGCTAGATGTTCAAAAGGTAATCAAGCTGTTAAACGATTATTTCGTGAGAATGTTAATATAAGAAATGAGCTGGAGCAAATAGAAATTGATAAAAAATCCAAAAAGAATTGAGGTTGATTAAGATGATTAAATGCAAAAATTTATGACTAAATTAATAATAATTATATTAAAAAATAACATTACAATTTTTAAAATTATTTATAATAATTTTATTATTATTTTTTTGTTTGTTTCTTTGACTTTGTGTCAGGCATGGAAATTTTATGATCAGGCTTGATGAATTTCTTAACCTTGGCTTTGTTGAGTTTACTGAAAAAATTAAATTAATAAAATTAATTAAATAAATAAATATAATAAATAATTGAAGATTAATATAATATATAAAAAATAAGACATACAAGCTTCTGGTACTTGGTGCAACAATGCTTCTTTTTTGTAGTGATTTATATCTGTCTCTCAATAAATTACCAGTTGGATCAGCATTTCTTAAATTACCAGATAAATCTTGTCCCATAACAAAATCTAAATCTGGTGCTTCAAATTTAGTTTTACCCAATACTTTTGGTTCAGTTAATGCTTTTTTTTCTTCTTTAGCTAAACGTATTTCTCGTGTTTTTTCATCTACAACTTCTTTTGTTTCAATTTGTGATTTCATTTTTCTTAATTTATACATATCACCAATTTTTTTCTTTTCAATTTTAGCATTTTTTAGCTTTAATGCTAATAATTTTTGTTCTCTTTGTTTACGACGTTGTTGTTTTGTTTTTTTCTTTAATTTTGCTGGTGGATTTATTGAACGTACTTCACCAGGATGACTATCTTCTTCTTCATCTTCAGTTTCAGATTTAACTCCACCTTTTGATGCTGGTAAACCTTGTGATGATTCTGATAACCAATTTGATTCTTTAGCATCTTCTGTTACCTATTAAAAATTGAATATAAACAAAAATTAGTAAATATAAACAAAAATCAATATAATTCTTATCAATAAAAAATAATCAAATACCTTTTTAAACATTTTATCAGTAACACGATTTAAATGTTTTTCTTCTTTTATCAATTGTTTTTCTTGTGCAGCAATTGTATGAAGAAGTTGTTGATGATCATCCCAAGATGGATTATAAGATGTACCAGGATGTGGTGCTTCAACAGCAGCTATTTTATGAATTGATGGTGTCTTGACACGTATTGATTTTTTAGGTGGTTTTGTGTGACGTAAAGTATCAGATGTAAACCATTCACAATCAATTTCTTTACCATGAATTATTGTTTTATTATTTTTTTCTTCATCAGCCCAAACATCAGTTGAAAAATCACCACGTTTATAACGTTTATCTTTTTTTAATTGAGCTAAACCACGATTTTTTAATGCATCTTTTTCTTTTTTTGTTAATTGACCATTTGCTTTTCTTGTTATTTCATTATTTCTTGTTATTGGATTTTTACGTTCTTCAGGTGTTTTAACACGATTACGTTTACCAACTGGATCTGGTACAGCTGTATAACATGATGTTAATATATCACAATGTTTTAATTGTGAATTACGTAGTGCTAAACGTTGTGCAGCTTTATTTTCATAAACTTCAATCAATTTATCATCAGCTTTTGAGTCAACAATAAATAACTCTTCATCTTGTTTTTTTGAAAAATCACCAGTACGTTCTTCAAACCTTTGATTTTCTAGATGTTCATCAAGACCATCAATGTGTACATTACGCCATCCTTTTTTAGTTTTTTTAGAAGATATTTTTTTTTTAATTAATTTTCTAACAACTTTTGCATCTTTTTTACGTAATGCTATTTTAGTGTTTTTAGATATTTTAATAGCCATTTTTGTCAACAATTTATTTCTTATTAAATAATAATTATATTTATATTTTTTATTACGACAATAATATAATTCTCAAGTCTAAATTGGAGTCCACACTGCACGTTTTCTGTAACCAATCAATTATAATAATAATAATAATAATAATAATAATTAAAAGTTGGGTTAGGTTAATTATTTTTACACAGTATCGTTTTTCCTTCTAAAAAAAAAAAAAAAGGATAGAAAATTGAGCCAGAAGTGAAAGAGAAAAGGATAGAAACAAAAGTTTGGGAACGTACTCAAAGAGGACGCCGGCAGTTTAATTCCAGAATTACGCCATGTTTTTTTCATGGAAATTTCAACCAATCGTAATTTAGTAAAAAAAGTAAAAAAATAAAAAATAACTGATTTTCGGCTCTTGTTCTCTTTTTAGATCCGCCGTCGCCCCGTCAATCATGGTAAGCTACAATAAATTTATGATAAATTAATTTAAAGCAATTTGGAGGTTACTTTTTGGATAATCCAAATTGTAAAAAATATAGATAATAATATTAAACTTGATTAAAATATGATGACAGTATTAATTGTTTTTTTTTAATGTGATTATTACAGACAAAGGGTACATCTAGCTTTGGTAAACGCCATAATAAGACACACACGTTGTGTCGACGATGTGGTCGTTCATCTTATCACATTCAAAAATCAGAATGTGCACAATGTGGATACCCAGCTAAAAAAATGCGTTCCTGTAAGTTGATACACTTGATATTTTAATTAATTATCAAGTTAAAATTGTTGGTGATATGTTAATTAATTTTATTTATTATTAATTCAATAGACAACTGGTCCGTCAAGGCCAAGAGGAGGAAGACCACTGGTACTGGCCGCATGCGTCATCTTAAAATTGTCCGCAGGAAGTTCAAGTAAGTTTATTTAATAAAAACATCAATAAATCATTCAATCATCATCAACTTGTAATGAACAATTGTCTAATAAATTTATTGTTCATTTTTATTTTACAGGAATGCATTCAGAGAAGGTGTTCCAAAACCAAAAGCTGTTGCTGCCAAGTAATTTTACTCCAATGTCAAAAATTAATACTGAACTACATGTTGGTTAATGATTTATCAATAATAAAAAACAGGAGTAATTACAATTTATTTTGTTGTTGATTTATTTGTTTAATTATTATTATTTATCAATCCTTAGACTATTAAGAAAATAATTATTTAAAAAATGATAATTATGCAGTTTTATTGATGCTGTATTTAAACTTGATGATAATTTAATTTAACAATTGTTGTTATTTAATTTAAATAATTCTTAATTAAAAAAAAACAATTGTTAATAGTTTTGACAATAATTTGTTTATTAAATATCAAATTAATATTTATTATTAGGTGACAAATTAATGGCGGGCATAGAAAAGTATTGACAATCAATTGTTGTTAAGACAATAATATATTAATATGTTATTAAAACATTAAACAATATTTTCTTAATAACAATTGGTTTATTTTTTTTTTTTTTAATCATTTGTTGTTGATAATTTTTCTAATGCCACCATTAGTAGATAAAACAGTCGAAAAAAAAATGGCCGTTCATGATAAATTACATATGAATGCCATTGATCCTCCAATGAGAATCATTTAATATTAAAAATTAAAATTTCATTGGCTAATTTTATAAATAAACATATAAAAGTAAGATAATTGGTTTAGCTATTTTGTCATGAATTCTCGTGGACCAATGACAATGATCCACGAAAACTAAGCTAGACCGACCAACAAACTGACAGAGATTCTTTCAACTTTTTCTATATTTGGTAAAATAAAATAAATAAGCTCGACTCTTTGATCTTTAGTTAAATTTTTTGTCTACAACAATTACCAAGAGGCTCGAGGATAGTCAATATTATCAAGGCAATTGCCAATAAATCATCAAAAATGCTAGGACTCATATGTAAGTTAAATTAAATCCAAGGAAATATTTTGTTTATAATAATTTTACAAAAAAAAAAAAAAATAACAAACCGGCTTTGTTGTTGACTTTAACCGGTTATTTTAAAAATATATTTATTTGTTGGTTTTTTAGGCTTGGCTTTCTTAGTTGGTGGTGCAAATTGTATGTACTCTTCCACGTCAGATGTTGTTGAGCTAACACCAAGTAATTTTGATAAACTAGTTATAAATAGTGATCACGTATGGGTTGTTGAATTTTATGCACCATGGTGTGGTCATTGTCAATCTTTAACTCCAGAATACAACAAAGCTGCAACAGCTCTTAAGGTAAATTTATTATTTACAAAAAAAAATCATGTATCAATTAATTTACATTTTATATTTAACAGGGAGTTGTTAAAGTTGGTGCTGTTAATGCTGATGAGCATAAATCACTTGGTGGACAATATGGTGTACGTGGTTTTCCAACAATTAAAATATTTGGAGCAAATAAAAAGAAGCCAGAAGATTTTAATGGAGCAAGAACTGCAGCTGGTATTGTTGATGGTGCATTGAGTGCTGCTAAAGACAAAGTTAAAGCTGTACTTGGTGGAAAAAAATCCGACTCAAAGGTACATATTGCAATTTATAAAATATAATTTTATAAAATAAAAATCTAATGATGTTATTTAATTTAGAAATCAAAGGGATCATCAGATGATGTTATTGAACTGACTGATGATAATTTCGATAAACTTGTATTGAATTCTGATGACATATGGTTGGTTGAATTCTTTGCACCATGGTGTGGACATTGTAAAAATCTTGCACCAGAATGGGCATCAGCAGCATCTGAACTTAAAGGAAAAGTTAAACTTGGTGCTCTTGATGCAACTGTACATACATCAAAAGCATCTGAATATAATATTCGTGGTTATCCAACAATTAAATATTTTGCTGGTGGTAAAAAAGATTCTGATTCAGTTGCTGATTATGATGGTGGTAGAACATCACAAGCTATTGTCAGTTGGGCACTTGATAAATTTAATGACAATTTACCAGCTCCAGATGTCATTCAATTAACTGGTAAACAATCAATGAAAGATGCTTGTGATGATAAACCACTTTGTGTTGTATCTGTTTTGCCTCATATTCTTGATTGTCAATCAAAATGTAGAAATGATTATTTAAATACATTAAAAACACTTGCTGAAAAATACAAGCAAAAGATGTGGGGGTAAGTAAAAATAAAAAAAACAATTGAAAGAATAAAATGTTAACAATTTGATAATTAAAATTGTTTTTTTCTTTGTTTAGATGGGTTTGGGCAGAAGCTGGAAGTCAACCAGCAGTTGAAGAAGCATTGGAAATTGGTGGTTTTGGTTATCCAGCACTTGCTGCAGTTAATGCCAGAAAAATGAAATATTCATTGTTAAAAGGAAGTTATAGTTTTGATGGAATAAATAGTTTCTTACGTGATTTGAGTTATGGACGTGGTGGTACTGCTCCATTGAGAGGTGCTGAACTTCCAAAAATACATGAAACTGAAGCTTGGGATGGCAAAGATGGAGTTCCACCACAAGAAGAAGAAATTGATCTTAGTGATGTTGATTTAGATGAAAAAGAAGAACTCTAAGTACTGATTAATTTAAATTTAAAATAAAATCAACGAGTCCTTTAAAAGCATTTATTATTATTTTTTTTTTTTCTACATCCATGCTATATCTTCCATTCAGGTCAGTTGGTTTTTTTTGTTAATTCCTAATTGACCTTTGAATTTATATGTTTAGGTCATTCCAAAATTTTTTATACAAATAAAATATTAATGAAAATTTCAACAACTTGATTTGTATTTTTTTAGAAATTTTACACATTAATATATCGTGTGATGTTCATATATATATTAAATATTAAAAGTAAAATTTAATAAACTGTCTGTCCAATTTAAATAAAATTTAAATAAACTGTACATTTCATTGCACAAGAAAAATAATTTTTTTAAGATACATAAGATTTATAAGAAAAAATTCCACTTAATTATAATTTGTTATTTTTTTTTCGATAAATAAAAGTCTTGAATAAATTTATTTGCTATTATTTATAATTTATTTATCAATTGTTCTTCAGTCGAAATTCAGTTTTTACAATAGAAATATTTTTTATTTTAATCATTTAAAATTGCAACAGTAAGAAATATATATTTTCAATTCGATTAGAGTATTTTTTTTACTGATGATTATTATTTATTTATAATAATTAAACACTTGCTAGTTCAATCATATCATAATTTCTTTCTTTTTTACATAAAAATGGATAAAATAAAAATGCATAATAGCCTGAAGTTGAAATAACAATTGCTCCAATAATAAGAGCAATCAAACCCCAAGCAGATAAACCAAATCCACTTCTTCTAATTTTTCCATTTGCATTATTTTCTGATGTTAATTTTTGAACTGATGATTTTGTATTTTCATTATTTGTTCTATTATTTGTTCTATTATTTGATCTCGAATTTCGTAATCCATATACACTATTAGATCTACCAACACCAGCAGTTATTTCTGTAATAACTAAAATGAAAAATATTAAAACATGTAGGTTTTTTTTTTCATTGATCATAAATCAATAAATGTGTCACATGAGATAACAGTTTCAAGTTACATTTTATTTGTATATGCAAATTGAAAAATAAATAAATTTAATATAAAGCTGTAAAATGAATTTTATTAAAAAAATATATATTAATTTCATACCTAATACCAGTGTAAATAAAAAAATTATTGACATCTTCATGTTGATGGATTTAATTGGATTTAATTGTTGATAATTGACAGATTTTGGAGTATTTTTAAGTGACGCTGACTTGAATTTACTTAAGTATTCAGCATCCACATTCCACCTTTTATATTATTATTTTTTTTAGCTTCTTGTTGCTTCTTGTTTTCAACATGTCAACTGTATAGTTTGTGCTGTCCTGTCTTATTGTTGGATACTATAGAATTTTTTTTTTTCAAGAGAGGGACCAGATATCAGCAGGTTGAGCCGGTGTTTATAAATATTATTATAAAATAATAAAAAAAAAACACAACAATGGATAATTTGATAATACGAGAAGCTCGTGTAGAAGATTGCCAAGCAATTCGTGATTTAATTCAGGTATTTTATTTGTTTTTAAAAAATATCCAAGTATTTTTATTGAATGCCAAAGTTAATATGACACATGTGATTTAATTAAATTATTGATTGATTTAGGAATTGGCAGATTTCGAAAAAATGCCAGAAGGACCAAAAATAAACACTAAAGGTAATTTGTTTATAAAAATATAATTATTATTGTAATTATAACATGAATTATTTAATTTTTTAGATTTAGAAAATGATGGTTTTGGAGAACAAGCAATGTTTCATTCATTTGTTGCTCAACTTGATGATAAAATTGTTGGATATGCAATATATTATTATACATATTCAACTTGGGGTGGTAAATCAATGTATCTAGAAGATTTATATGTTTGTCCTGATGTACAAAAGAAAAGAATTGGAAGTCGTTTATTTGATACTGTTGCTAAGGTACTTGTATATTAAATTTAATAACAAATTAACAAATAAAATGAATGATTAGTTTTATTAATATTCTTATAATTGATAATAATTTTAGAAAGCTGTTGATATGAATTGTTGGAGATTGGATTTTTCTGTTCTTGAGTGGAATCCAGCTACAAGCTTCTACGAACACAAAGGTGCTGTTGATATAACAACAACTGAAAAATGGCATCACTTTCGTTTAGATAAAGATGCACTTAAAAAGCTTGCTGATAAATTAGTTAATTAAAAAAAAACAATGAGCATTTGATTTTAATTAAAAGCAAGACAATCATCATTGATTAATTTTTTTTCATTTTGATGATACGTGCCATATTTGAATTTAAGTTGAGTGACTAACAATAGTAAATTACTTTTATAATTAAATTCATTTAATGTATAGGTACTAAATTATTTTTATGCCAATTGTTGATTTAATAAAAAAATTATTCAAGTATTTGTGTGTTCATTTTGGAGTGATATTCATAGATTATTTGGCATGACAATTTTTAATTTTTCTGTTTTATCTAATCATGTGTTGCTACTGAGCCTACTGAGTAAAAAGATATTTATAAAAGATATTGGACAACAATATACGCACACGTTCACAGTTCAATTTATTGTTCTAGAATTTTTTAATAATAAATATATATTTGTTAGACATTTAATAAAAATTATGGATAATTTAAAAATTCGAGATGCTTGTGTTGAAGATTGCAAAGTAATTCGTCAATTAATTCAGGTACTTATTACAAATTTAATAATAAAATGCATTTTTATTTAAAAAATTTGAAGGTTAATAATGCCTTTTGTTTATTTATTTATTAATCAATTATAATTATATTTAATTTTTACAGGAATTAGCAGATTTTCAAAAAATTCCAAATGGTCCAAAAATTGGTGTTAAAGGTAATTTTTATTTTTGATGTTGACATTATTATTATTGTTAAACAAAAGAAGATTGTTATTAAAAATTAAATTAGAAAATTAAAATTTCATAATGAATTTATGATTATTCAGATTTGGAAAAAGATGGATTTGGTGATCGACCATTGTTTCAAGCACTTGTTGCTCAACTTGATGATAAAATAATTGGCTATACAATGTATTACAATACCTACTCACCCTGGGGAGGAAAATCAATGTGTCTTGAGGATTTATACGTATGTCCTGATTATCAAAAAAAAGGAATTGGTAGTCTTCTATTCGATTGTGTTGCCAAGGTAAAAAATTTATCAATAACTCAATTTATTTTTAAATATAAATATATTAATTAATAATTTAATAATTATAGATAGCTGTTGATACAAATTGTTATCAATTGGATTTTATAGTTCTCGAGTGGAATCCTGCAACAAATTTCTACAAACACAAAGGAGCTATTGACTTAACAACAACTGAAAAATGGCAACATTATCGTTTAGATAAAAATGCACTTGAAAAACTTGCAAATAAAAAAAAATTATAAATATTTTTTTTCATTAATTATAATAGTTCAAGTATTAACTTAAAATTTTATCTAAAAAAAAAAGTCAAACATACTTCTATTGTTTTTTAAAAAAAAAACCAAAAACATACATTAAAAAATGTCGAAAGAAGAAATGAAAATAAAATTATTTAATAATAATTGGAAAGGTTTTGGATTTGATTTTAACATTTGGAATGATAATAATTCTCCAGTTATCAAAATAAATGATGATAAAGAAATAAATTTAAATGAAAATTGTGGTATTTTATCTGATAGAATTATCGAAACATGTTCTAGTTTCTTAACAAAATGTCCAGTAACAGGAAAATTTATTCTGGGCAAATGTAATCTCAGCAAAAAGGTACCAATATCATCAATAACGTCATTCAGCTTTTATGATATTTATTTAATTTTTAGAATCTTATTGACATCAGTGCCTTGGCTCATCATAAACATCTACAACACTTGAACATATCCCACAATAACCTGAAGGATTTATCACCACTTGGTTGCCTTGATCATCTTCTTTATCTAAATGCATCCTACAATAAAATAAAAGACGTGTTAAAATTCAATTCTCCTGTCTATCTAACTTACGTCAACCTCTCTCACAACAAAATAAAATTCATTCAAGATTTATCAGAATTTTGGAGCATTGTTAAGCTCAATCTTTCTCATAATAGAATCGAAAAAATAACTGGACTTGATAACCTACGGTAATCAAATCAACATAATAAATATTAATTTTAATTTAATAAAATTATTATCTATTCAACAGACATTTAAAAGATTTAAATTTATCATTTAATTTGATTGAAAATGTTGATAATTTATATCATTTAAAAATTGAAGAATTAAATTTAGAATATAATTGTATTAAAACATTTTCATCATCAATTAATAATGAATCATTATTAAAAACTTTATCAAATTTAAAAAATATATTATTAGCACATAATAGTATAACATCATTAGATTTTTTAGAAGATAATCATTCACTTTGTTTGATTGATTTAAAGTCAAATAAATTATCTGATTTATTTGAAATATCACATTTAAAAGGTCATCCAATTTATGAAATTGATTTACGTGGAAATCATTGTGTTAAATGGTCAAATTACAAAGATCTTATATTATTTTTAATACCACATGTTGTATTTATTGATGGTTTTCCAGTAACAATTACTGAACGTATATCAGCAATGACAAAATTTGAGCCATCTGTTGATTTATTAGCATCACAATATATCAGAAGGCTCATACTTTTTGAGCAATTAAATTTTTCAAATATTAATCATGATAATGAGTTGGCTTATGATGAATCAGAGCCTCTTTTATTAATTCTAACTGGACCATCAGCTTCTAGAAAAATTAGACTTGGTCTTTACATTGCTGAGACACTATCGAAAAATGTAAAAATTATTTTTATCATTTAAAATTACGTTATTAAATAACAAGATTATGTTGGTTGGATTTTAGGTGAGGTATTGTCCTAGTCATACAACTAGAGAATTTTCAACAAGTAATTTAGAAGCAAAAGCATATGAATATTTTGAACGTGAAGAATTTAATGAGATGGCTGAAAAAGGAGAATATTTAACAATTGAAGAACTTGTTGGCGATAATTATGGATTTCGTAAATAAACAAAAAAAATTAATTATAAAATGAATAATAATTTAATGAATAAATTTTACAGATAAAAGTGAAATAATTAAATTAAAAAATGAAAATAAAATTGGAATAACACAAATGGATTTACAATCATCAATACAAATGAAAAAACGTTATTCAAATATTAAATTAATATTTATTCTTGTTAAAGATGAATTGATACATTGTGAATTGATTGAAGAAAAATTTAAAATATTTACATGGATTAAAGATAGTGTTGATAATTTATTGGCACTTACAATAACTAAAAATTCATCACAAATAATTAATGATAATGAAATTAATTCAGCGAATATTGTAACAAGTGTTATTGATGAATTGATAAATAATTTAAATATTTCATTAAATAATGAATCAATTTATTCATCAATTGATGATAAATTTTTTCTACCAAGAAAAACAAAAACACGTCTTGAAATATTTCAAGAAAATAATAAACATATTACATTTGATACTGATGATTCAATTGAAGATTTTAATTTTGATCAAGATCATGATGAATTAAAGGTTGTTTATTATGTTTTTCAATTTAAAGATTAACTTTTTTTTAAAGCAGACAGTGATAATTTGAATTAATCATTTTAGATAATGCTTGATGAAGAATCAAATATTATTATTGATGATGAGATTACAAAAAAAAAACGTAAACAAGCAAAAGTTTTATATCGACGTAGTACAATGAATGAAATTGATCATCAAGATGATGAAGTTAAATCATTAACAAGTGAAGAATCACAAGATAAATTATATCCATTTATTAAAAAATTAGAAAATAAAAAAACACTTATGAAATATTATGTTGATATTGTTTTAAAATCAAGACAAGATTATATTGATTATCATTTAAATAATCCTGGATTTTATTCATTTATGGTAAATGATTTAATTAACAATTAAAAATATAAATTACATGATAATTTTATTAATAAAATTTTTTAGGTTTTTACTGATAAATTTGAAACACATGCTGTTAAATCATTGACTCATTTTATCAAGAATTTGAAGATAAAACATTATTATCAATCTTCAGCTGAAATTAAGTATCTACATGATAAAATTATTCCAAAAAAAATTGATGAATTTATCAATGCTCTATCATCAGCCAAATAAACTTAACTAATTTTTCTAATAAATTTTAATTTTTTCTAATCAATATATAAATGATAATATTAATTTTAAAAACATCATTAATATTTTATTATTGTTTATTATATTTCTAACAATTTTTTTCTACTAAAATAAAATAAATTTTAATTGTTTATGATACTCTGATGACACTTGTGTTATGATTAATTGACATGCCGTCAAAAATCACAAAGAAAAAAGAGAGAGAAAGAAAAAAACTGCTGATTATTAATTATATTTATTTTGACGAATGATGAAACAAAAACAAAAACCTAGATGACAACAGAATAACAGATGACAATTGAAAGAGAGAGAGAGAGAAGCGAGGTTAGAGCACGTTATTCAAGTGTTATTATTGATTATCTTCATGGAATTTTTTTTACAAAAGTTATGTTTACAAAAGTTATTTTTATTATAAACAAATATAAATAGTAAATATCTATAGAGCTTCTAAAAAAGTTATTTACAGTTATCTACAATACAAACTGCAACAGCACACAGATAAATGCATCGAGGTTCTCATTTTATTTCATTGCATTTTGTTGCATTATATTGTTTAATAATAAAAATGATAATTTATATACTCTTTTTTTTTTTTATTCTAGAAAAAGACAGACTACACTGGGATGTACTGTGGCTCAGTGCCTAGCTCAACACTTTATTTTATGTTAGTACCAGTTAATACTTTACCAGCATATTGGCATACTTGCTGTCATTACAACAAAACAATTTCAAAATGGCGATAAAACGGGATATCCAATAAATAATTGGGTCAATTTTTTATCTATTACCTTTAAACAGTTAAAACAAGTAAAATATTTTGATACTAAACTAGTGTCATCCAAGGCTTAATCTATTTTTTTTTATTTTATAAATCAATTTTGTTAGATAGAATCAATAGTGACAGTGCTAAATACTTGATAATTAAAAAAAAAAATACTGATAAGATTGGCGAAGCATCAAGATAAAAAAATTAAATCACAATAATGGGTGAGAGTTATAAAAAAACTTTATCAATCAAGAAACTTGTGTTTCCTTTGTAGTCATTAAGTGGTGATGGGCTTGGTGATAGCTTAGCTAGAAGTCAAATGTTCCTGATTGAAATTTTGGTAAACCCATATGTCAATAATAATATTAATAACTCATTTAAATTAATTTATCACCACAATTCCATTGATTAAATTCACCAAGCTATATGTGACCTTTACAAAAATAAAAATGTATTTATAATTAGAATAATAATAACAAAAAAAAAAACTACAGTACACGTCACAAAGTAACTCATATGCATACTAAATATGTTACCATAGATACCTTTAATGAATCATTGTGGCACATAATTTTTTAGTATTATTAATAAATACAATCAACAATATCATTTAATAATAATATTTATATAATCATTTAGATAGAACAACATTGAGAAGTGAAGCACGAAGTCGTGGAAGATTTTATCCAATTGGTGAACAAAAAAATAACAACAAGATGACAAATATGATGAGAATATTTACATTGTTATTAAAAAAAAATTTAACAGTACGTAAAAAAAAATGGGGACAAACATATTTAATACAAATTGGTATATCAGTTGGTTTATTTTTATTGGCTGAATTAATTAGATTGCTAGCTGATGAAGGAATCACAGTTATTAATCATGATACATATCATGATCCAAAAAATAGTATTGAAATTTTACAAAATTTTCCAAGAAGATCAGCCGTTATTCATTATACACCACAATTTGCAACAACAAAAGATTTTATGGAATCAGTTAGATTATGTTTAAAAGTACAAGAAAGCAATGTATTTGGTTCACCTGATGAAGCAACAATGCTTGCTGAAATAGCACGTGATCAAAGTATTGAAAAAGAAGATGAATTGATAACACCAATTGGTATTGTTTTTGAAACAATTGTTAATGATTCATTACCAACAATATTTAAATATAAAATACGTACATCATTTGAATTTAGAAGAGGTTTATATGATCCACTTGAAAATGGTGATGATGCTGATCTAGTTGATGATGATCCAATGCTTCCAGTACAAATATGTCTTGATAAAGTGTTTATTGAAAAAATGTCAAAAAATAAAACTGCATATGACACGACAATGTTTATTCAACAAATGCCATATCCACCATATAATAAAATTGGTTTGGCTGATTATATTGGAGCACAAGCATTAGCTGAATTTGCCAGATTGATGTTGGTTATTGTGACATGTGTTGAAATGACATTTCCAGCTAATGAAAAAAATATTGGAATTAATGTAAGTATATAATTTTTTATCATATCATTTCCTGCAATCGTCAAATGATTCATCAGCTTTTATTTTTTTTTTTTGATGAGTCATTTGATGATTTTTTTTTTCTTTTACGTTAAACGTAATATGATTTATCAAGCTACGTTTTAAAATGATATTTGATTCTTTTGCAAGCTATGAAAATTAATTGCAAATTTTATTAAATTTTGATTATAGATTTTGATGTCTGTTAATGGAGTTAAAAATCAAACAAATTTGTTGAGTTGGCTTGTTACTGGAGCCATATGGAGTACATCTTATTTATTGCCAATTGTATTATTGCTTAAATTTTTTTATCCACCTCATGTGGCACCATTTCTTGATCATGGAAATCCTTTTATTGTATGGCTCGCATTACTTTTACAAACTATACAAACTTTTTGTTTTGGATATCATTTATCATCGTATTTTTGGAAACGTAAGTTTTTTTATAATTTGCAGTTAATTTATTGTGTATTTTGGTTTTATAAATAATATAACTGATTTAATTGTTTTTATTTTTATTGTGTTTTTTATTTTTTAGCTTCGTATGGAGTATTTGCTGTGTTCATGGCATCAGGTCTAATGAATACTGTTAAAAATTTTGCAACAGGTTCTGGGATAAAACATATTTTATTGTATGCAGGAATATTTAGTCCAAATTTTTTACTTGACAGAATATTTAATGAGATAAATGCATATGAACGACAACGTAAGAGGAAATTTTTTAATTTTTTTTTTTTGACAATAATACTAGATGAATAAAAAAAAATATTTTATTTATAATTTTCAGTTACTGGAGTTGGTTTTTTGAATATGTTTGTTGTTGGTGCATCAGACAGTTCACCTGAAGCATCTATTGGAGTGATGCTTATATTTTCAATTATTGGAGCAATATTTCATTTTTATATGGCAATTTATATTCACTCAATTAGACCAGGTAAATATGGTGTCAAACAGCATCCACTTTTTTGTTTTCAAAGAAGTAATAAGGTTCAGGAAAATCAAACTCACTTGGCATTTGAAGAATTACAAGTGGAAAAAAAAGAATTTGAATCTGTTCCTGAAGGAAGTCTTGAGCCAGGAATACGAATAAGAGGTTTAAAAAAAAGTTATACAACAGATTGGATTAAAAAAACAACAGTACATGCATTAAAAGGAGTTTCAATTGATTTTTACAAGAGTCAAATAACAGCTTTACTTGGTCACAATGGAGCTGGTAAAACGACAATGATGTCAATATTATCAGGCTTGGTTAGCTCAACAGAAGGAGTAGTTTTTATTGATGGCAAAAATATACAAGCTGATCCTGAAACAATTAGAAAAAACATTGGCTTGTGTCCACAAGTAAATATAGTTTTTCCTGATTTAAATGTATTTGAGCAGCTTGTATTTTTTGGAACATTAAAAGCTGATAATAAATCAACAAAACAACTTGAAGAAGAAATTGAAATACTATTGTCAAAGGTCAATTTGTCTGATAAGAAATACGCCTTGCCTGATCAATTATCTGGTGGACAAAAGAGACGTTTGTGTTTGGCCATGGCAGTTATTGGTGATGCAAATGTTTTGATTTTGGATGAGCCAACATCTGGAATGGATGCTGAGAGTAAACGTGAGGTCTGGGATATTATTTTAAAAATGAGAGGCTACAAAACAATATTAATAAGTACACATGACATGGAAGAGGCTGATATTCTTGGTGATAGAATTGCCATTATGCATTCAGGTCAATTAAAAAGTTATGGTACAGCAATGTTTTTAAAAAATTTATATGGTGATGGACAAGTTGAAGTTACATTGTCAGTTGATCCTGGATGCAATGTAGCTAAAATAAGTGAAGAGATTGAAATAAATGTTAATGTTTTATCAGAAGGAGATGGAAAAATTGTACTAGCCATTCCTAAAACAGAATCACTTCCAGAAGCTTTAGATAAATTAGAAAGCTCAAAGAAAAAATTAGGAATAACTGGAATGAGTGTTTCAATAATAACACTTGAACAAGTATTTTTGAAAATAACAAAAGAAGAAGGTGATGAAATGGATACTATCAACAATCCAATTAGAACATTTGAAAAAGAATCAGGTTTTACCTATTTCATGCAAACATTTTGGGGATATTTAATTAAAAAATTTGCATATGCTAGAAAAAATCCTTGGTCTTTTTGGATAAGTCTTCTTCTTCCATGTTGTGCATCATTATTATTATTACTGGCTTTTGGAGCAAAAACAAATAATGAAAAACCAATTAAACTAACACTCAATGCATATTCTTCTTCAAAAGCTCTAGTAAAATCATCTGGACCATCACTGTCTGCTATCTACAGCAATACAATTAGAGATTTTGGAGGAAAAGCTACGATTATTGATTCACAAAATAGTGTAACAACTTCTCTCTTGAATTTTGCTAAAGAAAATAAAGTTGTTTACAGAAATAAAATGATTGTTTCAGCAGAATTCAATAGAACAGCTAATAATCTACTAGCAAATGGTTTTTATTCAGGTACTGCTATTCGTGGTATTCCCATAACAATCAATTGTATTTCCAACACATTGGTAAAGCACTTAACAGACAATGAAGCAATACAAATTCATATTTCTAGTCAACAACTTCCAAAAAATGACAATAAAGAAGCTCAAAGTACAGATGCATCAACTGTTACTTTGTCAATGATTATATTTTTAGCTCCAGCTATTGCTTTTTATGTGACACATCCACTTTCTGAAGCAACAAGTGGAATAAAACAACTTCAAGACATGACAGGTGCCTCAAAAATTTCATACTGGGGATCAATGTTTATATTTGATTATTGTCAGTATGTTATTTCTGTACTTTTATTGTTGGCTTCATTTTTATCTATTGATATTTTTTTGGGAACACAATTTTATTATGGAAAAGAAATGATGTTGTTTTTTGCACTTTTACTACTTTTTGGACTTGGATCATTGCCTCTTGTTTATGCAATAAGCTTTTGGAAATTAACACAAAATGCAACAATGATAATACTGAGTGTTTCACCAATGGTGCTTGGATTCATTGATACAATTCTTGCTGTATTAAGTTTTACATTGAATAGTAAATACTACGATCATGTACGAGATATACAAAAACATATATTTCTTCTTATTCCTGATTTGAGTTTTCTTTATGGACATTATTCATTTTTTCAAATTGTCGTCACAAATGCAAGATGTCGTCGAATGACTGATAATATTATTCATGCTCTATGCTCTGGACCAATAGCTATTGATGAATGTTGTTCTATGGAATGCTCTGGAGGTGTTTGTAAAAAGCCAAAATCATATTTTGAAAGTAATTTCTTGGGTCCATCACTTGGTGACAGTATGTTTTACATGGTAGTCTCATCTGTCATATTTTTTGCTCTTATATTTATTTTTGAGCAGCAAATTATTGATAAAATTTTAATTAAAATAAGAAGACAAAATTTACAAACCAGCACAATTGGAATGGATGAGTTGGTACAAAATGAAAAAGAAATTGTAGGTCAAGAGGTTCAAAAAAGAGTTGATAATACTGTTGAAAACGATAATGTATTTTTGGCTCACGAGTTGAAAAAAAATTATGGTAAATTACAAGTGGTCAAAGGTATTAGTTTTCGTGTTAAAGAAGGCGAATGTTTTGGTTTACTTGGTGTTAATGGTGCTGGTAAGAGTACAACATTCAAGATGTTAACTGGAATTGAATTACCACATGATGGAACAATGTATTTAAAAAATTATGGAATACATAATAATCGTGGAAAATATCTTGCTGAGATGGGTTATTGTCCACAACAAGATGCAATCATTGATACACTCAATGCTTGGGATCATCTTAATTTATTTGCAAGACTTCGTGGTGTACCAACATCACAAATTCATTTCGTCGTTAGAAATTGGATAATTAAATTAAATTTAACAGCTTGTGCATCACAACCAAGTGCAACTTACAGTGGGGGAAATAGAAGACGATTAAATATTGCAATGGCATTGATTGGTAATCCAGCACTGGTATTGATGGATGAACCAACGACTGGCGTTGATCCAGCTGCAAGAAGATCACTTTGGAATACACTGAAAGCTTGCCAAGAGTTTGGTCAATCAATTATTTTAACATCTCACAGTATGGAAGAGTGTGAAGTTCTTTGCAATCGTTTGGTGATCATGGTAAAAGGACAGATAGTATGTGTTGGTGCTGTTCAAGAATTGAAGCAAAGATTTGGTGCTGGTTACAATATTCATGTTAAACTATCAACTGTATCACGTGATGATGACATTCAAGAAATTAAAAGACGAATTGAATCAGGAATTAGTTGTCAAAAAATGGATGAAAATTCTGGTTTTCTTGGATATCATGTGACTGATTCACAAGTAAGCTGGACTTTCATGTATGATTTGATGAATACACTAAAAAATACATACAGCTGTATTGAAGACTTTGCAGTACTTTCGTCAACATTAGAGCAACTTTTTATTCAATTTGCGAGAGCACCTGACGATATTGGCAATGGTGAATTATCTAGAAACTCATGGCGTAATACTTCGTCAGGTTCACCTGTTTAATTTTTTTTTTTCTTTCTTGTTTTTTTGGAGTTGTTTTATATGTTTTTGACTTTGCCACAAAAATCAGTCAATTAATTTTTCTTTTTATTGAATAACAATTCAAAGTAAAAATTATCTCAATAACAAGAACATTGTTGAAACATTTATATTATTTTTCTCACAATAATTTTTTATAAAATACCAAATTAACTTATTGTGATATTTCGTTTGTCTCATAACGAAAAAACAAAAACAAAAAAAAATATTATTCTTTGTTACAGGTGTACTATTTGAATCTTATTTACTACCAGTTCAAATTTTGTTTATTCAGTATTAATTTTTACAACGTAATTAAACCCAGTAATAATTGTGTTTAATTTTAAATTTTTCCAAAAAAATCAACTTACCTTCATGTACATTAAATATAATGTACATGTAGTACAACGATTAAAACTAAAACGAGTATATTGTTCAAATGTACTCTTCAATTGTAAATGTACCAAATTATTTTTCTTACATAAAAAAAAAAAAACCATGTACATATTATATTTATTTTTAACATAAAAAAAATTGTAACATTATTCTACAAAAATACAAGCCTATATAATATTTCATGTAAATTATATAAAAATTGATCTTTTTATGTTATAATAATTTATAAATTTATAAAAATTAATTCAACTAAATACATAAAATATTTATTTACAAACTTAAAAATAATTTTACAATACACATAGATGATATAAAAATTAAAAACATATTGATAAATAAAATTTATATACTCACAATGTTATTCATTTTATTTAATAAAAAAATAAATAAATAAAATACATTTATTATTAATTTAATTTTTGTTTCACATTATAATCCATAAAAATATTTTTTTCATAATGTTATCTCAATTATTTAAAAGCAACAAAAAATAAACACAGATCTTTTGAAATATAATTATTTAAAATTGATAAATCTCAATCAATTGATTTTAACGATGACAAATAACAAATTTTTTTACTGACGGACTTTGAAAAAAATAATTAATCTTTTATTTTTAACTTATTCAATTATTTTATTATTATTATTAATTTTTAATCGATGTAGCAAAAAAAAGATCAATTTGATCACATAGATATTTATAATTCTTATTAAACCAAATAATAAAATACCAAAAATAAGATAACAATAGATAATAATTCGATAAGATTCAATTTTAAGAATTTTTTTTTTCATTTAAAATTGCATTTTTAATGTAAACCTTATTTACCATACGTTGACAAAATTAAATTCATTAACGAAATGGTAAAATTCCAAAACAAAACATGACAAATAAATTCTTGGAATAATATCAATATTTTTTTTTCTTTTATTATTTTCTTGAGGGACTAGATTACATGGCGACATGTATATGGATTATGGCATCTAGCCAGTACATACAGTAGTCAATTCAAGGTTTCAAGTTGAAGCTAGTTGGACTTATCCTCATTCAAAGCACAACTGTCAAGCTGTTCAGTATATCAACATTCTTCAATATAACACAGCATATTTAATACTTAAATAGTCAATTAATAAAATAATTTAATTAACAAAAAATATTATTTAAATATTTTTCATACTTTTGTTTTTTTAAATTGACGTGTGTTTTTGTGTAAGGAATTTAGTCAACTATTTAAATTCTGACCTTGAAGATTTCAAGGCTATTTAAAAAAATCACATGAAAATGTATTTAATCGATTGGTAAGTTGACAATTAATTATTCATTAATTATACAGCTCATATATATTATTAAAAAATATATTGATTTTAAATTTTCAAGCCATTATTTTCTCCACGTGTCTCTTTTATATTTTTTATTTTTCTATATTTTTATTAACCGCTTCAACGGTATGTAAACAGTGAGTCATCTTGAGCATGCGATAATATAAATTGGTGATAATACTGTTCGATTTCTCCTTTTGTTTTTTTTTTATTTTTTTTTGTCTGATAATTTATACATATAAAATTTAATGATGGATAGTAAACACCTATGAATATGCGTAATTGATATTTTGTAGACAAAATTTTTCAACTATGATTCACAGTATTTTATAATATATATTTATGAAAATTTTATTTCACAAACTTTCAGTTAAACATGGCTTATAGATAAATTGATTATCATTATCAATAAAAATTACTTCAATGTTTATATAGAAATAAGAACCATGATAACAGTTTCATTTTAATCTTTTTTTTTTTTATCAAGTTAATCAATAATTGTGATACGACACCATCGATAAATATGTATTTTTTTAAAATATAAATATATTAATAAATTTAACAAATTACATTATTTAATTTTGTTTATTTGTTGTTACAGATATTTGAAATTTATTTGATATAAATTTTACCAAATTTCAATTGATAAATTATAATATTGAAAATTAAAATCAAACTTTGAGGATAAAATATGGATGCAATGATGAATATATTTAAATTGTTATTGAAAAAAAATTTTTTAGTACGTAAAAAGCACTGGGGACAATGTTTGATAGTTCAGATTGTGCTGACACTTTTAATACTTGCACTTGTTGAATTAGTTAGACGAGAATCAAGTGCAACAAGTGTCAAAGTCATGCCTAATAATACGTATCACAATGTGGAAAACATTGGAGGGACTTATTATACATCAACAAGAATTAGATTTACACCACAAACATCAACAACTGAAAAAATAATGGAATCAGTTAAAAATTGTTTTGGGGATTCAAGTATTATAACTGGTTGTTCAAATGAAAAAACAATGCTTGCTGAATTTGCAGCTGATGATGAACGTAAAGATCAACAAGATTTTTTGTATTCAATGGGTATTGTCTTTGACATCAGTGATGAACCAATTCCAAAAATTTTTAAATACAAATTACGTCCATCATATTTATTTATATCAGACAATTTATATGATCCAATGGAAAATGGTGGAAGAGGAACATTTTATGCAAGCAGTCTATCAATTGATGTACAAGTTTGTCTTGATAAAGCTTACATCAATATGATTTCCAAAGATAAAAATGAATACAATACAACATTGACTATTCAACAGATGCCTTATCCACCGTACAATCAAGTCGGTCCTTTAACAAATTACATCAATAAAGCATTTGGAATTGTTATTGCTGTTATTTTTCTAATTGTTACATTGGTTGAAATAACATTTCCAGCAAATGAAAAAATTATTGGAATTAATGTAAGTACAAATTAGCAATTAATAAATAGCTTTTTATTAAATTAAATATATTTTGTTTAATTCTTGATAATAATTAATTAATTATTACTGTTTTTAGATATTGATGTCTGTTAATGGAGTAAAGGATTGGATGAACTTACTGAGTTGGCTTGTTAGTGGAATTTTATCAAGTATTATTTATCTGGTATTGATTACTTTAATGCTAGAGTACTCTTGGGATTCAAGTGTTGAATCTTTTCTTCAATACAGTAATGGTATTATTGTGTTTTTTGCATTGTTATTGATGACAATCCATACGTTTTGTTTTGGTTACCACTTGTCATCTTATTTACAAAAACGTAATTATTTATTATCAATTAAAATATAGTTTATTTTATTTTTAGATGATTTTTATAATTATTTTTTTGATTAATAGCTTGGCATGGAGTATTTGTGATATTAATTCCTTCAATTGGAACACTTGTTCTTCATTATAATTCTGATTCTGTACCATGGTATTTTGTATACTTGGGAATAATTAGTCCGAATTTTTTAGTGGCTGGATTTTTTCAACAACTCACTGGCTTTGAAACAGAACGTGAGTTTAATATTATTTTGTTGAGAATAAAAAAATTATTTTTAATGAATTATTTCTACTCAAGACGAAAATAAATATAAATTAATTATATTGATGTTTATGATTTTCAGTTTCTGGACTCAAATGGTCAAATATATTTCAAGCTAGCTCGTTTGATACACTTGGAGCTTCAGTTGGTACGATACTTATTTTCTCGATTTTAGGATCGTTATTTCATTTTTTCATGGCACTTTATGTCCATGCAATTTTACCAGGAAAATATGGGGTCAAACAAAACCTATTATACTGTTTTCAAAGAAAAAATAAAATTGCAAATAATAAAGTACATTTAGCATTGGAAGAAAATAATAAAGGTAATAAAAAATTTGAAGTGGTTCCTGAGGGAAGTCTTGAACCAGGTATTCAAATAAGAGGTTTAAAAAAAAGTTATACAACGCAGTGGAACAAGAAAACAGCTGTGCATGCATTGAGAGGAGTTTCAATTGATTTTTACAAGAGTCAAATAACAGCTTTGCTTGGTCATAATGGAGCTGGTAAAACAACAATGATGTCAATATTATCTGGCTTAATTAGTTCAACAGAGGGAGTAGTTTATATTGATGGTGAAAATATACAAGCTGATCCTGAAATAATCAAGAAAAACATTGGCTTGTGTCCACAAGTAAATATAGTTTTTCCTGATTTAAATGTATTTGAGCAGCTTGTATTTTTTGGAACATTAAAAGCTGATAATAAATCAATAAAACAACTTGAAGAAGAAATTAAAATACTTTTGTCAAAGGTCAATTTGTCTGATAAGAAATACGCCTTGCCTGATCAATTATCTGGTGGACAAAAAAGACGTTTGTGTTTGGCCATGGCAGTTATTGGTGATGCAAATGTTTTGATTTTGGATGAGCCAACATCTGGAATGGATGCTGAGAGTAAACGTGAAGTCTGGGATATTATTTTAAAAATGAGAGGCTACAAAACAATATTAATAAGTACACATGACATGGAAGAGGCAGATATTCTTGGTGATAGAATTGCCATTATGCATTCAGGTCAATTAAAAAGTTATGGTACAGCAATGTTTTTAAAAAATTTATATGGTGATGGACAAGTTGAAGTTACATTGTCAGTTGATCCTGGATGTAATGTAGCTAAAATAAGTGAAGAAATTGAAATAAATGTTACTGTTTTATCAGAAAGAGATGGAAAAATTGTACTAGCCATTCCTAAAACAGCATCACTTCCAGAAGCTTTAGATAAATTAGAAAGCTCAAAGAAAAAATTAGGAATAACTGGAATGAGTGTTTCAATAATAACACTTGAACAAGTATTTTTAAAAACTACAGAAGATGAGGGTCATGATACAGTTGATACAAGTAATGAAAGTATTTCATCATTCAGCCCAGTCAAAGGATTTTCTTATTTTACTCATACTTTTTGGGGATATTGGAATAAGAAATTTACATTTACAAAAAAAAATCCTTGGATATTTTGGATCAGTATTATTCTTCCTTTATTGGCAGTATTATTTTTTTTACCATGGTCAGGTGAACCCGAGCTAGACTTGACATTAAATGCTTACACTTCTCCATCTGCTTTTGTTCAATCAGTCAACCCATTGTACACAAAAATGTATCAAAAGACTTTACAAGATTTTAAAGGAACAGCATCAAGTGTTGATACTGGAATGAGTGTCACTGGTGCACTTTTGAATTTTGCAAAAAAAAATAAAGCTGATTACAGAAGCAAATTCATTGTATCTGCTGAAATTACTGAAGCTAATAAGACCATCCACGCGAATGGATTTTATTCTGGAAGTGCTATACGTGGTATTCCTTCAACAATAAACTGTATCTCAAATACTCTGGCAAAAGTTTTAGGTCAAAATGAAGACTTGAAAATTTACATTTCAACTCAAAAACTTCCTAACCAGTTAAAATCAAATTCAAATCCAGCTGTGGGTAGTTTTGCAGTTATGGTTGAAGCTGCATTATTCACTGCGTTAATCAGTGTTCTTTTGACACTATCTGTAACTCTTTATGTCATTCATCCACTGTCTGAATCAGTATCTGGAATTAAACAGCTTCAAGACATGACTGGTGCATCAAAATTAAGCTACTGGGGATCCATGATCTTCTTTGATATTGTTCAATATATGATTCCAATTGTTGTACTGGTGGTGTCACTGGTGTTTATTGATAAATTAACAGACACAAGGATTTATCATTTTACAGAAGTTTCACTTCTTTTGATACTATTGATGCTGTTTGGTCTTAGTTATTTATCTCTTGTTTACACAATAAGTTTCTTTAAATTCACACAGAATGTTACTATGATAATATTAATTTTTTTACCAGTAATTGCCAGCTTTGCCAATGGAATTCTTTCAGGTATAAATGAAATTTATACTAGAAAATATGATGCTATATACAACGTTCTAAACAATATACTCTTGCTAATACCACATAGAAGTTTTTTTGATGGTTGTTTGTCATTTTATACAATTGCAATGACAAATGCACAGTGTCGAAGTTTATCAGATGAAGATCTAACTGCAAAATGTATTTTAAACAAACGATATGAATGTTGTATGATGGAATGTGTTGGAGGTTCTTGTAAAAATCCAAAATCATATTTTGATAGTATCTTAATTTTTTTAACTCTGAAAGAGAGTATGATGTTTCTCATAGGATCATGCTTGTTTTTTTTGTTGATCATGTTTGTCCTTGAACAGCAAATTATAGAAAAAATTATAATCAGAATAAGAAGGAAAGAGGTACAAACTAGCACACTTAGAACAGATGAATTGGTACAAAAAGAAAAAATAATTGTAAAAGGAGAGATCAAGAAAAGAGTTGATGATACTGTTGAAAATGATAATGATAATGTATTTTTGGCTCACGAGTTGAAAAAAAATTATGGTAAATTACAAGTGGTCAAAGGTATCAGTTTTCGTGTTAAGGAAGGCGAATGTTTTGGTTTACTTGGTGTTAATGGTGCTGGTAAAAGTACAACATTTAAGATGTTAACTGGAACTGAATTACCACATGATGGAACAATGTATTTAAAAAATTATGGAATACATGATAATCGTGGAAAATATCTTGCTGAGATGGGTTATTGTCCACAGCAAGATGCCATCATTGATACACTCAATGCTTGGGATCATCTTAATTTATTTGCAAGACTTCGTGGTGTACCAAAATCACAAATTCAGTTTGTCGTTAGAAATTGGATAACTAAATTAAATTTAACAGCTTGTGCATCACAACCAAGTGCAACTTACAGTGGGGGAAATAAAAGACGATTAAATATTGCAATGGCATTGATTGGTAATCCAGCACTGGTGTTGATGGATGAACCAACGACTGGTGTTGATCCAGCTGCAAGAAGATCACTTTGGAATACACTTAAAGCTTGCCAAGAGTTTGGTCAATCAATTATTTTAACATCTCACAGTATGGAAGAGTGTGAAGTTCTTTGCAATCGTTTGGTCATCATGGTAAAAGGACAGATAGTTTGTGTTGGTGCTGTTCAGGAGTTGAAGCAAAGATTTGGTGCTGGTTACAATATTCATGTTAAACTGTCGACTGTATCACGTGATGATGATATTCAAGAAATTAAAAGAAAAATTGAGTCAGGATTTAGTTGTCAAAAAATGGATGAAAATTCTGGTTTTCTTGGGTATCATGTGACTGATTCACAAGTGAGCTGGACTTTCATGTATGATTTGATGAATACACTAAAAAATACATACAGCTGTATTGAAGATTTTGCAGTACTTTCATCCACATTAGAGCAACTTTTTATTCAATTTGCCAGGGCTCCTGACGATATTGGCAATGGTGAATTATCTAGAAACTCATGGCGTGACCCTTCATCAGGTTCACCTGTTTAATCTTTTTTTTTCCTTGCTTCCTTTCCATTCCTTTTATTCAATTTGCTAGAACCTTTCAGTATTTTGAGCATAATGCAATTGTCTAAAATCTTTAGCAGATAATAAATAACTCGTCATTCATGTCTTCAAGTTTTCCATATCGTTTTCACAGCCGAAGTGTTTAGAATTAAATTTTTTGTCGGTTAATTAATTTAGTTAGATAAAAATTATGTAAGAAGAGTTTAATTAACTTATTACTTCCCATGTGAGTTTATTGACTAAACTAACTCATTGTAACTCTTTTATTGCTGTTTTTAATGTTTAATATTAAAAATCTAGTTAATTTTTTTTTTAGTGATCTTTAAATAAGACAATAAGCATAAAGCATTGAATGTTTCAATGTATGCTTTGCATTACATTGTATGCTTTGCCTAAAATTGATGAAACATATAAATATTCCATCCATATTAAAAACGTTTAGTAAAAACTAATACAAAATTGAATTAATAATCATATGATCAAGATTAACAATTATAAATACCACAATTCACAAGGAAAATACTTTTTTTTAAGCCTTGGAATTACCACGTTAATTTTTTTTTTTTCAATCAGCTGGAACATTAAGCCAAATAAAAAATAACAAACAATTTTTTATCATTTATATTTTTTTATTAAAGGAAAAAAAAAATAATTAATCACAATGAACATATTGGTAAAAAAAATGGGATTAAGTACAATTTTTTTTTCTCATAAATTGATATAAAAAAAAAAATAGAAAATAATATGTACACAAGTCTGTCTATTTTTGGAAATATTAAATATATAAATATATATCAAATAAAAAATGAAAGCAAGGTCTAAGCAGAACGTCAATGACTGAATTTTTTTTTTTGATAAAAAATTAATATTGGTATCCTTCATTTCCACTAGTTTGATAAGAATTTGGTCCTTTGTACGTTGATCCACCAACACGACCAGATCCTGTAATAAAAAATAAATATATTTCAGTTATTTTATTGAAATTTAAAAATGCCAGATTACTATGAAGTTTATAATAATAATTTTTTTTCAAATATAAAAAATTTACCATTACTAGAATATCCACCTTGTTGTCCACCTTGTCCTGGATCAAAAAAAAATTAATAAATAAAATACACAATATATTTCAATTTTCATAGAAAATATAATGCAAAAATTAATGAACCTCTTGGATATCCATTGCCCTGTCCTCTGGATCCATTATCCTGATTTTCACCACGTGCCTCAGCAGCAAGTGATAGCTCAACACCTCGTCGAATAGCCTCTGGAATTGGTGGTGGTGTAGGAATATGAGCACCTTCAATGAAAAATATATATCAAATAAATATAATTAAGAAAATAAAACAAACATTTTTATAATTATTATTAAAAGATTATAATGATAAAATATATTGGCTAATAATTGTAAAATAAAATAACCTTCTGCATGAAAGCCTTCATCATCAGCGGTGTATCGAATTGTATATTCAATACCATCCGGTCCAGTGTATGAATAAGATCCACTAACAGTCTCTCTGTTTCCTATATTATAATGAAATTGATATCAAGATAAGATATGTTAATATACATTGAATTATTTTTTTGATATTGCATGATGAGGATTCGCTTGACCAATCAGCCAATGTAAATTAGATTTTTATTTTTACCTTGTGACTGGCCAGTTTCTTGAACGTTTATTCCATTTCCTGTTTCATAGCTAAATGCATAATTTCCATCACCATTGTTTTCATTTGTGTATGAAACAATAGGTATATTTTGATTTACACCAGAAGCTACACCACGATTTCCTCCATTATATTGACTACCACCACCAACACCTGGTGAATTAATAAAATTATATTATCAATATAAAATCACAATTAAAACTATATTTATATATTTTTTTTTTCAACTAAATTGAATTATTTAATATTAAAATTATATTTAAAAATTTCTATGTATTATTTTATTTGTGTTTATTAATTTTTATTGAATAATAATTTTAATTACCTCCAGCATATATTGGTCTACCATTTTCAGCACCACGTCGAGGTGCTGGTATGAGTCCAGCACCACCAGCACTTCCAGCATTTCTTGGTGGAAGATAAGTATTATCAAGTCTTGCTGAATAACACATTCCAAATATTGCCAATGAAATTACCACTTGAAACTATCAAAAAAATTATAAAAAAATAAATAAATAAATATTAAATTGTGAAATTAATTTACAATAACTTTTACCATTTTCATGTTGATTTATGGAATCTACTTGTTGATTAATTTTGTAAGTTAAATTAATATTTTTATGCGAAAAAATAATGTACACTTTGTTAGACAAGTTGATGATTCAAATACAGAATTGTAATTGTGGTTCTATGAGAATGAAATTGGATCTTATATACCCAAGGAATTGTAAATGTTGTATGCATCGTCTTCCTCCCACCAAAAAATGAAGAAAAAAAAATATAATTTATCAAACGAAATAAACGCAGAAGAAGAAGAAGAGACATGGGCTTTCCATAAGAGTAAGAGTTGCTTACCTTCTTCAAAAATATTTAGTTTAAAAAAAAATAAATATATATTTAATTAAAAATAGATAAATAAGAAAGTAATGATTAGTTTCCAATCAAGTTATTACAACACTGGCCTGTGATGATACAGATAGTTGATGAGTTTGAAGGTCGATCAATCGGGTCACATGAAAGTCAATTACATTTTCGATGCACATCTTCGCATGTGTATCAAACTGCACTCATTAATGATTCCCATAAACGCATTAATTAATCAATTTTATAAATCATTATGTTTATTTAATAAAAAAAAAAAAACACGAGGTTATTTATAACATGAAAAATAATTTTAATAATAAATTTCTGTATAAATTTTTTTTCCCTTTTTTTGCTATTTTATTAATTTTAATTTGAAATTAATAATAATAACAAGATAATACATATTAAAATAAATTAAATAAAAATAAAAATATTAATAATATAATTTTTTATTTATTTTTTATGTAATTTAAACTTAGCAAAGTTATTTTGACCTGTGGCATAACACGATCAAAGATGCAAACGACGGATAAGAAAAGGGCTGGGTTTTCTCAAACTAATATACTAAAATATATTTATTATTATTTTTGATGGGTCTTAATTCTACCTGTTTTATATTTTTTTTTTTTTGTTTGTCTAGTCTATTCAACTTGTTTTTTATTTTGCTATTATTATAGATTTTTTTTTTTTCATATTTAGAAAGCAATTGTGGTCTATTGTAGTTTGAATAGAGCATTATCAAATACCGACATTCGCATCACGAAATATATTTTAGTGCCGCACCCGATATCGTCATCATCATCATCATCATCGTCATCGTCATCGTCATCGTCATCAACACCCAAAACTCTATGATGACCTCAATTTAAATCGACATATATAAATTCATTCTCATTAAGGTAATATATTTATTAATTACTCGATCTTTTTTTTTTTTTCTAAAAACTTAAATGAAACTCTATTTAAAAAATTTTAATTAAGAAAAAAAAAATAACCTGATTTAAAAAATTAAAATATACATTGATAATATTAATTATAAAAAATAATATTTTTTTTTAAATAAATATATTTCAATTCAATTTTATGGTTTTATATTATTTTTAAAAATTAATACAATAGAGCAAATATATTTTATATTTAATTGGAACGAATAAGAAGAAAGTAATGATGATAAATTTTACGCAATCGATCGATTTTATGAATAGATATTGAAATATCGAAATGAATATTTTTAAAAAAAAACAAACGTGATGAATATATATTTATTTCTGAACTTATGAAATAATCTCATTTAGACAGATGTAAAGTTTAAACAAAAAAAAAAATGATACTATAAAATTGAAATGTTATGTAGAAAACGCATTCCAATATAATTTATCTACACACCTGTGTGTGGACTTGTTGCAATAATTATTGTGGCAATTTTTTATTATCTGTATATTATGACAGATGATGAGTCTAGCTGAAAATTGATGCAACAAATATATTAGTCACTGAATAATCCAACAGTAACTACTCGAAATTCAACTTTTAGCTAGTAACATGTCGATTGATAATTCACGTAATTTTTAAAAAACATATTAGATAAATATAATGATAATAATTTCATTGTAATAATGACATAATAATAAAGAAGAGACAATTATTTGAAGGAAGAGATCACGCTGAAGCAAAGTGAAATTGACTTTATTCAAGGGGAAATGAGAAAAAGAGAAAAAACAATTCTCTTGCATAAGATTTTGCACGAACTAGATTTTTGTGTTGACCTTTACAATCGAAGGCAATTCTTGCACGTTTTTTTTTATAAAATATATATATATAAATATGTGTGTATATTATTTTTTTGTATGTGTATACTTTAAATAGATCAAATTTAAATTAATTTTACGCATTTGTCAAGTGTAGATTATTGTTTTATATTTTATCTGGTTTACCTTCAGTGTCTTCTTTAATTTCAAGATTATATGTATCATTATTTTTCAATAATTAGAATAATACAACAGGTATAATTAAATATAAATTAAAATTAAATTTGGCTACTTTGATTTACTAAAATATATTAATTAATTTAGCTAGTAATTTTTGTTAATTTTCAAGGTCGATATTCGAAATTTTCTTTGACAAATAAATATGAAATTTCTATGAGAATAAAATCATTTAAAAATTTCTACATGTTGTAATTTAAAATATTCAAATATATGAAGCAACAAAATTACATTTACAATTACTCAAAAGAAAAAAAAAAACATTGTAATATAAAATTACATTTTCAAGATGATATCTTCTAGGAAAATCGATGAATGAATTTACGAGCTGTGGTTATAAATACGTGGTAACTTCATCGATGCAATTACATGGACAATGAAAATAAAAAATAAGTCGTGTAGAAATTCAAATATATTTTCATAAAAACCACAAGGACATTTGTTGTCGTGCAAATCTTCATCATAATGATGATGCTGAAAAATGGAAACCTCGACTCAAACCGAGGTAAATGTGGCAGTGCTAGTAAAAAAAAAAAAATATTAAATATTGTCATCACAAAAATTATTGTATAGACAATTTTTTTTTTTATCATTTTTTCAAGTATTAATGGGACTTCCTGTTTGAAGTAATAGTAACACACACAGCACACTCATCATAATAGAAGGAAAAAAAAAAATAACTCATCAATACAATTTAATTTATTGTTCAATTTTACAAATATTATTTATTTGTTTATCTATTAAAAAAATAGGCATTAAATTAATTTAATAAGTAAATTTATTTATGAATTTTTAATGTTTTACTAATATTTTTTTATCAATTATCATAATGAAATTTTTTTATCATAAATATATTTTTATAAATTATTAAAAACATTTCTAAATACGAGTTTTTTTTTTTTTTTTTTTTCGTGGGAAGGTTTTTTCTATTCAAGATAACAATAAAAAATATATATAAAATTTTATCACTACTTGTTTTATTTTTTTTTTCAGTAGACACAGTTTAAAAATATAAAAATAGATTTTAAATTTTTTATTTATAAATATATATTAAATTGAAAAATATATTCGAGTTGTTATTTTATTATTTTATTTTTTTGATGTTATTTTGATGGATTGAATTATTTAAATTGTCTTAAATTATAAATTAATAAATTTGATAAAGATATAAAAATTGAAAAAATATTTCTACAAAATTTTCAAGTCACAATTGTGTGATTTATATGTATCAATGTAGACGATGTTAAGTTAAATATGGTAATTTACATGAGCATTAGTGTTATCTCGATGATTAACTAGAGCTCAAGATAAATTTTATTTTTTTAAACTTTATTTACTGTCTGGTGCCATCACACAAGCAAATTATGCGCCACTGTAAAATAAAAACAGCTAAATCATAAATTACTAATAAACTTTGTCGTTTTATTGCTGTGATTTATGAAATTATTATTGAAAAAAAATATATACATATAAACAATTAAATGAAAAAACAATTAAACAGCAATAAATATCTATACACATAATTAATTTTAATATTTTTCAATTAACAATTTAACAACATCTTCAAGGAAAAATAATAATTGCATTTTTGTATAAACTCAATGACAAAACAGTTAAAAAAAAAATAGAAACAAATTTATATTATCCATTGAAATTGTTATATCGAATGAATGAAAGAGAAAAAAAATAATCAAAAGAAATTAATATATAGTAAAAAAAAATTGAAAAAGAAAAAGACGAATTAACGATACGTGCTTGTGAACGAGTTGTGTCGCCTTGCAAAAGGGTTTTTACTTGCATTTTATTTTATGGTGTTTAGAGTTCATGGCACATATAAACATCATTTTATATACATTCATTTGCGTATAGTGTAAAATTTCTGTATATGCTCACCCGTTTCTAATCAAGAATAAGGTCGTTCAACTCACCACAGTCAACAGTCTACCTTGTTGATTTATCAACTGGAATAATACATTTATTTATTTTTTTTTCTATACAAAAAAATAGAGAAAAAAAATTTTTTATATAAATCATTCAATTAAATATATATCAAAGTAAAATATATTGTCATTAAAAACAATTAAATATTATTATAAATATTTATTTTATATATTAGCAATAAATTACTTTTTTTTTTTTTTTTTTTAAATTAAAAAATTTACAATAAATTAAATTACAAGATAAATATATGAAAAAAAAAAAATTAAATTATATACATTTTATTATAAATTATATCAGCTAATTAAAACTAAATTTAATAATAATTTTTTTTTGTGTTGTATTAGGCGGCATCAACAAAGAGAGCAACTCCATGACAGTGTTACAATTACCATACTGTCGATGGATAGCTCTCTTCATCGCACTCGCCTATCCAATATCACCTGTAATGATTATTTAAAAAAAAAATTATATTCTAAATATTTAAGACTAAATATAATATATTCCTTTAAATAAATATACATATAAAAAGTTGTTATCGAGTTAGTGTGAGCCGGCGAGGTTCATTTAGCGTTAATATTATTGACTGGTAAACACCACTTGCTCAATTCCAATGCTCCCTCAATAACGCAAAAATATATTGTATATAGTAACACTTTTTTAAAATAAAATATATTGATAAAATTAATGCAATTATTTGTAAATTAATTGAGTCAAAAATAAAAGCTCGACACGTTGTTCAAGTTACAGTGTGAATGGATTAATGAGACACTGTCGATGTTTGCGGCACGAGTCAACATGCGGTCTCAAAAAAAAAAACTATTGTATATAAAAAAAACGAAAATGAAATGAAAAAAAAATATTCAAATTTCCCCACTCTATGGATTGATAGAAAGAAAAAAAAAATATGTAGATTGTTTGAAATAGTAAAGACTCAAGAAAAGGAGAGGGTGTTAAGAATCAAGATGACACCAACACAAGTTTTTACGTAACAACTCGTTAAATTAATTTCAACTGGATGTTCGATTATCGTGTTGCTTCTAATGTTTAAGCAAACAAATATTTCTTGCTACCATATTTCTCTACTGATATATAGAAAATAAAATTTAAAAAAGAATAAATTGAGCAGGGGAATTTCTCCAGTTTTTTTTTTTGAATATATTTTTTACCTCCCCTAGAATTACATGAAAAATATCAACTTCATTGGATTATTGTTTACCCAGATGGCTATTTCACTTGTGTCCCCAACAACTGATTAAATATATTTACACTCATTTTATTCAACATTTAATGCAACTTTGAAATTTTTTTTTTAGGTCAGTTTACATAAAATTCATGATGTAATTATTTAATTGTGTCTCGATATATTATTTATAATTTAATGTATTATTCGAATTGATATTAAATTTTATAACCAGTTTTTGATAAAATAATATAACGTTGATAGAAAAAAAAGAAAAAAAAATTAATGATAAGAAAAAAAAAGAAGTAGAATATTTTTTTAAACAAATAATTTTAAGATTTAAAAAAAAATATGTTAGATAAAAAGGCATTTATCTAATATTACCTGGGAAATTTTTTTTTATCAATATTGAGTCAGACATGTGTGTAAAATAATAATATTTCTTGGTAAATTGAATTGAATTTTCGTGGTGTATTTGATGATCAGTAATATCGTTATTTGACTCAAGGGAAAGTATGATTTTGTTATCAATTCTCCAGTTATATTTTCAAGATATGATAAGGTGTTTTGATAAGGTATATTACCACCGCCAGGTACCACCGAAAAATCCGTAACCTGTTTGCAAAAGGGGCGATGATTCTAATATTTACCTCACATTTTTTTCAAGATATCAAAGATAAAAAAAAAATAATAATAAAGTGTGATAAAAATGACGAAAGATAAGATGTTTGTTGTAAACAAATTGAAAAAAAAAAAAAAATTCATATACTCGATAAACAAAATAAAAGAATTTAAATTATTATTTTTTGGTTTTTTTTTTTTACACACTTTAGACATTTATTTAAACAAAAAAAATAATAATATATTGAGTAACTGTTCGACATCTTAATACGAGTCATTGGCCCGTGTAAATATTACATAATTATTACAAAGAATAAGGAACCGTTTGCCGTAACAGTATCTTAAAAATTTGCACATGAAAAGACAAAAAAAATAATTATTATTTTCATAGTAAAAAATGAAAAGAAAAACATTTCAATAGAAAAAAATATTTAACAATAATTTATGATACTCAAGTTGAATTTTTTTTTATCAATTTTAATTATTATAAATTAATTACTATTTAAAAAAAATGTACTTACCCCAATAGTCATCAATAAAAAACACAATTTTTTTTTCAAATTTAAAAATAAAAATTTTCTGAATAAAATGATATGCCAAAATGAATTTTGTGTATCAATTTGATGCAGATGAATTTGTAATTGAAATAAAAATAAATTTTTTACTAAATTAAAATTGATAAAATTAATTTTTTTTTGAAGAAACAGCTTGTCTTGAGGTTGAAAACCAAGTGACGTGGACGTCGTCTCGGCGATGGTTCATATACCTGCCAGCTACACTGACGTCACGGGTGTTTTCTTATCATCCAACACACGAGGCAATATACAATCCGAGTGCTCATTGCATGTATACCTATAAATGACACGACACAATAATTATACGACTAAAAAATTAATTTTTAACTTGAATCAATTGTCTTTTTTGAAAAAATTTCAAGTCAATTTTTCCAATAATTTTTCAATCAATATTATCAATTGATATGGTTTCTTTTGATCCATCAAAGAATCATTGATTATTGTTATTATTTTTACGTTAAATTTGATAATTTTACATGACACAAGTCTTGATGAAATTTTTTTTTTTAATAATGTATTGCCAATGATGACTATTGTCATGCCGACTTTCACGTCTGCATGTTAGGCGACATGCAGACTTTTTTGTTTAGACTTCAAAGCGGTTAATTATTACACTTTCACGAGTGCTTTTTTTTTTAAAAAAATATATTTAAAAATATGATAAACTAGCTATGAATTTTTTTCACAAACATCAATTTTTTTATTGTCTCATTAATGACAGTAATAATTAATTTCGAAAAATATATTTCGAATTTCGATTTTATCAATTTTTTCGAATTTTTCCTTTTTTTCATAGAATTATTTAAAAATAACATTTTAAAATAATTATTTATAATTAAATTTTTAAAAAATTATTCATAATTACATTTTAAAATTATTATTTATAATTAATATGATAATATTTTATATAAAAATTTAATTTTTTTATTTACGAAATCTTATCAGAAAAAATTGTCTGATTTTATTTATTTATTATTAAAATTAAAAAAAAAAATTTAGTCACAATTTGTTGAGACCTCATTTTGTCATATTTTTATTAATCTTTTTAAATTTGAGATGAATTTATAACATCAAGTAATCGAGATACTAGTGCAAACGTGGCCAAGAGTAAACATCGTTATATAAAATTACAGAACACACACACAATTTCTTGACAGTTTTAAATGGAAAAAAAAAAAATAAATAAAAAAAAAATAAATCTTTACGTTATCAAGTGTGATATTTCTTAATTTTATTACCTTCCCTTTTGTTCGTCACAAGATATTTTTTATGTATCACAATAAATTTATTATTCAGCCAAAAAAATAAAATCATCCAAATATATTTTGTTGACTTATCTGAGTAATAAAAAAAAAAAATTCAAATTAAAAAATGATAATTTAAATTAACCAAAATTAAATTAAAAAACCTGTAATTATCCTTGATTATATTTTTTGTTTTATCCAACATATTTTTGTACATAGAAAGATCATTAATTTTTTCTTGTTGAACAGTGGCTAATCGAGCTTTCAAAGCAAGACATTCTTCTTCAAGTAATTCCAATCTGCAATCAATAGAAAAAATCATCTCAATCAATATTATTTTTCTCAATTTAAGCTATTTATTCATCACAAATTTTAATGTAAATACTTGTACTGATTTTTTTCAACACTGAGCTCTTCCTTTGACGAGTTACAATTGATTGATGATCTTGAACATCTAGCACGATATCCAAAATTAACACGACAATTATTTGTCATTTCAATTTTTTCAATTTTTTTTTCCAATTTTGCATTTTTATATTTTTCTTTTCTTAAACATTCCTAAATTATTTATTCACCATAAACTAGTTTTTTTTTTTTCTATTTCGAAATAGACTTGATTAAAATAAATAAATAAAATTATCTTACGGATATTTGATCAGTATCATTACGTTCTTTATCCAATCGACGATTCAACAAAGCAACAAGTTCCATTAATTTTACATTTTCAGCTTCAGCAGCAAGACGCAAGACAACATACTCATTTGAATCCCTTGAATTTTTTCTATTTGTATTAATTGGACTATCATGAAGTGTTTTACTTGATACAGGTCTAGAAAATTTACCTGATTCACTCAAAGAATTATTACTTGATCTACATATTTTAAAATAAATTTATTCATATATTAATTTTTTTTTTTTTCCACCTAAATTCAAGCTTCATTTGTTTATTTAAATATAATTTAATATTTACTTTAAAATGTCAATTTCAATTTCACGCTCATGCAATTTTTTTCGCAGCTGTTCAACTTGAAGACGTGAACAACCAAGTTCTTTTTTTATATCACCATAATCACGTTGAATTTTTTCCTTTTGAAATATTAGATCCATTTCTTTTTCACGATATCTTCCTTCAACTGCTCGTAATTGACCCTGTAATTAGTAATTTTATTTTAATTTTTTTGTTATTGATAAGCTTGAAAAAAAATTAAAAAAGTATTACTGACATTTAGAGCTTCAATTAATTGATTATCATGTAATTTTTTTTCATTTAATAATATTATATCTCTTTTTGAATTGTTTATATTATTTTCTAATATTTTTATTCTTGCTTTGTATGCTTCAATTTTTTTTATTTTATCATCTAATGTTATTTCTGAGTGTTTTAATTCTTTAGTTAAAGTTTCAATTTGATTTTTACGTTCTTGTTCCATTAATTTTAATTGTAATGTACATTTTTTATCATAAATAACTGTAAAAAATTATTTAATTTATTAATTATTTATTAATAATTATTTATATTGTTTTTTTTTAGATACCTGATGCTGATCTTGATGAACGATCAACATCATTTTTACTCTGAATATCATTAATTTTTTGTTGTAGTTGTTGAATTTGTTGGGCTCGACCTTTCCAATTACCTGGACAATTTAAAAGTCCTGATATTGAGATGTTACTTCCAACTTCATTTTGAAGAAGCTATAAAATATTTTTTTCATTATTTAATTAAGAAAATGTATATTAGATTTTTTGTTTTACTTTTTGAACTTTATGAAGCTCTTGGCGAAGAGACAAACAAGCATTTTTTGATTCATAAAGCTTAGCATTTGATTGAGCTAATTGTTCACGTAAATTTTTAACTTGATCATCATTTTTTAATTGATTTTTCATCAATGCTGGCTTTTCAATATTTTTTCTATCAAATTTTACTCCTTCAACTTCTGTTAAGACATGACAAAGTGATCCATTTTCAGACTGTTGATCCTACGAGATGACTCTGTTTTTATAAATATATTTAAATGTTTAATATTTTAAACATTAACTTTATTACCATTCAAATTGTCAATTTAACTTACTGAAATTTTATAAAGACGAGTGTTTTTCTTGTCTGAAAATTTAATGGAAGATGGTATTTTATCTTCAACTAATTCCTTGAATGACACATTATTTTCAAAACTATATATATTTTTTTTATCAGCTGGTTTAAATTTATCGCTACTCATAATAAACTGTTGAAAAAAAAAAATATTAGCGATTAATAAAATCAATGAGATTAATTAGTAATTATTATAAATATTCTGACATAATTAAGTATGAAGTTTTCTACAGTCTGAACAGCTTAAACAAAAACAAATTATTTTTCTTTTTTTTTTCCCCAATACATATATTAAATATAAATAAATTAAAAATAAATTAATAAAGCTGTTAATAAAATTTATAGCCAATTCGATGTTTATTTTTGTAAAGTTATTATTGTTTACAGGATGAAAGTGCAAATTCATCAATTATTATGTTAATTAATTGTTTATACAGTTAAAAATAATAATAAAAATTATTATTAAATGTTTAAATTGTTGATAAATGTTGTAATATTATAAAATATTTAAGCAGATGCTGCTGGTTTGTTATTTCTTCTGACATTACGTTTTTGTGAATCTTTAGTGCTACCAGCAAGTTTTCCCTGTTTTCTCAATGCATGTAATTTTTGATTTTTAGCAACAACATGTGGTCTATTTCCAGCTTTCTTTGATCCACCTTCAGAGTACTGAACATTGAGTTTTCTTCCATTGAAAATGGTATTGTGAAGAGACAATGATTTCTGTAAAATAAGGAAATAAAAAACAATTAATTAATTAATAATTAAAAACACAAGTTAATTATATTGATAAAAATTTAATTTACCTCATAATCAGTGCTGTTATTTAATTCAACAAATGCAATTCCTTTTGGACTCTGATCTTTTTTCAAAGGTAATCTTATAGATTTGACTTCACTGCATTTTGTCAAAAAGTGTTTTTTAAGACCATCGACAGTTGCACTGTAAATAAAAATTAAAAAATTATGTTATTTATATTCAAGTATTTAAAATAAATAATTTAAATGATGTATCAATTAAATCAACTTACTCATATGGAAGATTTCCAACGAATAAAACATAACGAGTTTTCTTTGATGAATCGTGATTTGTTGGTTCTGGTTTTTTCTTTATTTCTGGTTTTGGAACTGGTAATTCTTCCTCGTCATCATCATCATCATCATCATCGTCGTCATCATGATCTTCATCATCATCTTGTTCCATACTGACATCTGCTGATGTGTTCAAAGTACTATCAGCATCAGCAGTTGTGTTTAAAGTACTATCAGCATCAGCAGTTGTGTTTAATGTGGTATCAGCTTCTTCTTCTTCATCATCATCATCTTCATCTTCATCTTCATCTTCATCATCATCACTTTCAGCTTTTGGCTCTTCTTTAACAACTTTCTTTCCTTTTAATTGTTGAGTATCTTTAACATTTTTTTTCTCTACTTTAACAGGTGTTACTTTAACAGCATTAATTTTTTTGTCTTCTTTAATTTTAATGGCATTAATTTTTTTGTCTTCTTTTATTTTGATGGCATTAACTTTTTTGTCTTCTTTTACTTTAACAGCATCAATTTTTTTATCTTCTTTTACTTTAACAGCTGTATTTTTTTTTTCAACTTGAGCTGGTTTTTTTTTTTCAACTTTTAATGAGGCACCACCATCATCACTTGCTGCCTTCAACTTAATTTTAGCCATATTTTTACGTAATCTTCTTTTTTCATTTGGATTTAATGTTGGTACTACATTAACTGTTTTATCTTGAGCAGTTCCATTTAATATATTTTTTTGTTTTTGTAAAAGTCCCAATTTTCTACGAGCTGTTTTTGTCAATTCTGGACGACTTTTAATTTCTGCAATTTGTGCATCAATTTGTTCTTCAGTTTTTTTAATATTTTCAAGATTAAGATCACCTCCTTGTTGTCTTTTGATTCTTCTATTTTCATTTTTTGCCTCTAATTCCTTCTTTTTTTTAGCTAACATTTTTTCTTTTTTAGCTAAAATTCTTGCTTTTTGTCTTTCAAGAAATTCTTCTGGTGTATATTTCATTTTTTTTTCTTTTTTAGCTTTTTCAACTCCATTAACTGTTTGTTGTTTTTCAGCTTCACCATTTGTTGGTTTAACACCATTAGTTATTTTTTCTTTTTTGATATTATTAACTTGTGGTTTTTTATCAACAACATCTGATTGTTTTTTTGGCTTTTGGGGAACATTGCCATTAAGTTTTAATTTTTTTTCTGCTGGTTTATTGGCTACTTTAGTGCCTTCAGCTGATTCTTCAATCGGTCTTTTTACTCCTTTTTTTGCCATAATTAAACTACAACAAAATAAATTTAATTAAAATCACAAATAAAAATTAAATGATAACCAACAAAAATAAATAGCCAACAAAACATGTGCGTTGTTAGTAATTTACTCAATCATACAATCACTTGCAAATTGATTAAACTAAAATTTATTTTTAATTTATAAATAATTTTAGTAAATAACAATTTAATTTTAATAATTAATTAATTATAATTACCTTATTATCGTCAAGATTAGTACAATAAAAATTGCTGACACCACGTGTAAGCAGCAATATGAAAAATTGAATAGGCACACGTTTTTAATCTTTTTTTTTTAACAACGATTGCCACAAACTATGACTACAAAATATCAACAAGATGGTCATGCACACTTCCACCCCTTCCATTAGATTATAAGGACTACTGACCTCTATGGAGTTGATATTTTTGATACACACAATGCTTACAAGATGTCTCTAGTCTGCAAAAAAGAGAGAGAGAAAAAACCGGTGACGCTGTAAAATAACGATTCAAAGTGACGGAGCATGAGTTGTTAAGGTTAAACACTTGTAAATGTTATAAAATTGACAAAACAATTGTTCATAAACTAAAAAAATAATAACAAATTAAATTTAATAAATAAAGTGTGAATTAAAAATCTAAAAAAAATGAATGATCCAGATTTTAATGAATTGCTGCGATCAGCAGAACAGCTGGCAGCTACAGTTGAAGGTTCTGGGGAAATGCCCCAGGTCCAAAGAAATCTCAGACAACTTGCTGAAGATTCAGATGATCTTTGGTCACGTACAACACAAACTGGAACCCAAGATGCTCAAGTTCAAGCGTAAGGATCATTTTTTTTTTATTCATAAAAAATTTAATAATAAATTTAATGATTTTTAATAATTAAAAATATTTTTTATTTTTGGTTTTAGACATTTATTATTGGGATCTCGTGGAATTGATTTGCCTCAAATAACACAAAAATTAAATTCACTCAGTGCTAGACGTACATTTGAGCCACTTGATCCAATTGCTGATACAGATATTGTCAGTTATTTAAGAAATGAAAAAGAAAATGCTATTTTATCAATTATTGAACGTGTTCACAAAGACGTAAGTTTAATAATAAATAAATAAATAGATTTAATAACATTTAAATAAATATAACAAGTAAATTTTAAATATTTGTTTTTCAGACATTTGAATTAAATAGAGTTCAACAAATGGAACACATGCTGGGTGAATGGAAACAAATGCGTTTTGAAATAATAAATGCAATGACAGCACCATCAGGTGAACTTGTTGATTTACGTGGTACACCACAACGTACAAAACTTGCTGGTTCAATGGTCAGTGCATTGTCAAATATTGAAATAGCATATGCTAAAGAGTTACAAATTTATAATGATCATGTGTTACGTGGTATAACACGTCCAAGTTTATTTAATAGTTTTTCAAAAGCTGCTGAAACATTTAATGATAAAAAAGTACAAGATATGTGGTCAATGGTTAAATTTATGGTTAATATACCACCAACACCTCGTGGTGATCCAATTAAATCAAGAACAAGTAGTGAAGTTGAAGAAAAAATTGTATCACAAGCAAGAAAATATTTGGAAAATCGTTATCGTGATTTTATGAATTCATTGGTTAATGAAAATTTAGCACAAGCTAAAAGAGGTGGTATACCAGGAACCATACCATTAGTTAAAAGTTTCATTGGTATTAGAGTACAAAATTATCGTGATTTAGAAGATGTCATGATTGATGATAAACCATTATGGCCACTTGTATATTATTGTATGAGAGCTGGTGATTTTAAAGCAGCATTACAATGTTTTAATCAATGTGGTACTAATTTTCAAGAATTTCGTCAAGCACTTGAAGAAGCAACAAATGATACACAAAAAAAACCAAGTAATCGTGGTGAATCAATATTAAAACTTCATTATAGAAAACATGTTAGATCATCAACTGATCCATTTAAAAGAGCATCATATTGTGCTCTTGTACCATGTGATCCAGATGATTTACATTCAGAAGTTATGTCAACTGCTGATGATTATTTATGGTTAAAATTATGTCAAATACGTGATTCACAAAGTGACTCAGAACATAAATTAACACTTGATCATTTACAAACAACAATATTAGAAATATATGGTGAATCATATTATCATGCTCATGATCAACCATTTTTATATTTTTCAATGTTATTTTTAACTGGACAATTTGAAGCTGCTATTGAATTTTTAGCACGTGGTGCTGGTGCTAAAAATCTTCCACATGCTGTTCATCTTGCTGCTGCAATGCATGAACATAGTTTACTTGCACCAAGTCAAAGTGTATTAGCACCATTAATAACTGTTGATCCAGCAGATAAACCACCAGCAAAAAGATTAAATCTTGCTAGACTTATACTTTTATATGTTAAAAGATTTGAATCATCTGATCCAAAAGAAAGTATACATTATTTATTTTTATTAAAATCAATGAAAGATCCAAATGGAAGAAATATGTTTGCATCATCTGCTGCTGAAATGGTTGTTGATGCAACACCAAATAATCGTGCATTACTTGTTGGTAAAATTGATAAAGACAGAAGATTACCAGGTGTACTTGATCAATTTCAAGTTAATACTGATGATGTTATTAATATTTGTGCACAAACATTAAATAGAAAAGGTCTACTAGAAGATGCTGTACATATGTATGATCTTTCTGGTAATCATGAAAAAGTATTAACATTAATGTGTACATTATTAGCACAAGTTGTCAGTCAAAAAAGTACAACTGGTTCATTAAGATCAAGATTACAAACAATGGCAAATGAAATTAGTTTGAGATATCAAGGTATTCCTATTCAAGTACCAGCTGAATTAATTGCTGGTTTTTATACATTGAGAGATTTAATGGTATTTTTTGATCAATTTCATAATGATCAACATCAAACAGCTCTAAGAACAATATCTGATTCAAAATTATTACCATTACAAATTAAAGAAGTTGATGAAAGAGTTACTGCATTAAGAAGAGTATCACCAGAAGTTGCTGGTGCATTATCAGATGTTTTACTTGCAACAATGACAATATTATATCGTCAATATCAAAAAATGAGATCAAATGAATCTGGTGATGAGTATGCCAAGGAACAACAACTCAGAGATCTTAGAGAACATGCCAGGGCACTTACTAGTTTTGCTGGTACATTACCATATCGTATGCCAAATGAAACAAATAGCAAACTTGTACAAATGGAAATTTTAATGCACTAAAAATACACAACAATTTCATTTTCTTTCCATTTTTATACTGGCCAACATTTAACTTTTATATAAATTATAATTTAAATACGTGTAAGGAATTTTGTTTATTGTTTTTTTCTCTTTCTTTTTTTTGTATTGTAATAATAAAATAAAAATAAATTGATAATTAATTTTATTTATTTATTCTCATTTTTTTTTAAGTAAAAAAACAATGTAAATTATTGACAAACTAATGATAATCGAGTGGACGGATTTTGTTTTTTCATTAACAAAAGTGTTTTTATCCAACAAAAGTTGATGAGGATTCATCAACTCTTACAGATATTATAGAGATTCCACTGCTCAGGTCTTGGACTTTGCCTTCCTTCATCTAGAATTTAGGGGTGAAATTAATTTTTTAAACAATCAGATTTGTTATTAATGTTTTTTTGAATGATACATACTGATCTGTAGTCCAAAATCATTTCTTTGAATGCCAGAAAATCTGTGAATGTTGATAATACCTCGAAAACTTCACCATCCAGGTCAGGACCTTGATCACTAGATAATATTAAATTTTACAATAACAATCTCGTTGTTGTTATTTAACTAATATGTATTTTTTTTTTTACCTCAATTGTTTTATTAATGACTCCATTGCAAAACCTGGTAATGTTTTAGTCAAACTTTTTTCGATATATGATTCTATTGCTCTGTGCTGTTAAACAAAAAAAAAAAATGGAAATAACAACATTACCCAATTAAAATTATTAAATACTTATTATCAACTTACATATTCATTAAATATTTCAATATATGTCAATTTATTTTCCTCAGAATAATCAAACTCACTCCAATATTTTTCTAAAAAAATATTTTGCAGTTCTTGAAATTTTGGCTCTGTAAAATTTTTGGCATTTAAAAATTAGCAACATAAATATTGTTGTTGTTTTTATATTTGTTTATATAATTAAATTTTTATTTACCCATCAAAATATCTTCAATGTGTCCAATTATTTCATCAAATGATGCATCATTGTAATTATTTTTATTTTCCATAATTTAATATTTAATCAAAGTGATTATTCATGTACCTTTTTTAACACATAAAATTTACAAATTAATAATTTTAATAATAAACAACTGTATAATAATAATAGAAAAATTTCGGGCATGCGCCAATCAGCATGACATTTTGGCGGAAAAAAATAATCAGTATCATGATGGTGGCAACTGTCAATTAATTTTTATTTTTGTTTATTTTTTTCTTGTCAATTAAATAGTTATTAAATTAACACTAGCTGGTACCAAATTTGCTTGAAAAAAAAAACAATTACCTATGAAGACCAGTTGAACATTTAATATTTAATTTATTTTTTATTGTTTATCTTGTTTGTATTTTTTTTTTGTTGACAATACGCACATGTGAGACGTGAGTTGTTGTAATTTTGTTATCATTATTTTCATATTAAAAAAAATAATTCGAGGTTATTAATAATTAATAAAAATAAGTGTACTAATTATCCAGTTAAAAATTATGGAGACTGTAGATGTATGTAGTGTGAATGTTTCTGAACTTGTAACATCAAGTTTTTGTGCAAATTGGTCAGAAGACAATAATTTATCAATAATAACTGAAAAAGGAGTTCATGTTTTTGTAAGTGATTAGAAACATAATTTATTTTTTTTTCAATTATTAATTGTTTAATTGTTTAATAAATTACAGGAACTTCAACCAAATCCATTATGTCCAGTACCAATGCCAAAATTTAAAAGATCATTTATGTATCCAACAGACAATTTACCAACAGAAATATTATTATCTGATATAAATAATCAGTTGAATACTTATAGTAAAAATGAATTTTATTCATTGATGATGGATTCACCATTAACACCAAAAATTTATGACAAAGCTGATCATATACCACGTATTATAACATCAATATGGTCACCCATAAAACTTGCTCAACCATCAAAATGTCTTTTGGCAACTTTAACATCTGCTGGAGCTGTTGATTTATTATTTAAATCTGGTAAAAATTGGTTTTCCATATGTAACATATCAACAATATGGCTGGATATTATTAAAAATAAACTTGAATCAATTGAGCCAAATAAACATCATGATGCTGTGACATTTAGAAATGAAGCAAGAAAATTACAAGCAACATCAATTGCTTGGAGTACACTACAACAATCTTCAAATAAATTCTATTGTTATTTTTTAACTTCATTTAGAAGTGGTGATTTAGTTATTTGGCGAATTGATCAAATACCTGAACTTTCATTTAAAGTTAATGCAACAATGGCTTTAAACATACAGGTAAATCAATCATCATCAACAACATCAACAGCTGAAAGAATAACAAAACTCTGTTGGATCACACTTGCTAATAATAAACATGTTGTTATTGTTGGATATTTTGATGGAAGAATTCATGGTATAGAGCTAGATGACGAACCTGAAATAATGACAGAAATATCACGAAAAAAATATATTGACAGTGTTGATAAAATGCCAGTAACATCAATTCAATCAATAAAATTAACAAATGGAAATACTCATGTTGTTGTAACAAAGAATTTTTTTATAATTTCATTGATCCTCAATGAAAATGGTGACTTGATACACAATAATTACATAAAAATTATGGGATTTTCTATAACAGGTAATGATGATGATGACAATAATATTTAGCAAATTAATAGTAATAGTAATAATAATGTTTAATATTTTAATTTTTTTCCAGGACTTGTTATTATAAATGAAACAGAAACAATAATAACAACTCAAAATGGTGGCATGCATTTTATAAAATTAAATGAACAATCAAAATTAACAAGTAGCCAAATAAATAATGAATCAATAAGTAAATCATTAAAAGTACAATATCGTGGTTTAGCATGTTCACCAAGTAAAGCAACATTTATCAATGTAACAAGTCCAAATTGTCAACATGATCATTTGATTAATCGTGAACCAAGTATACTACAATTATTTCATTTAAATATTGAAAATATGAATCCATGGTTAATTTTAAATTCAAGTGAATGTAATTTTAATATTCATTGGGATTGTCTTGAGGTTATTAGAATAAAAGCAGCGAAATCGATTGAACCAGAAGATGTATTACCAATTATTGATGAAGAACTTGAAACAATGTCAATTCATAAATTACGTATAACAATGTGGATGACATTAATAACAAAAGTATTAAAAAAGAAAAAAATACTTAAAAAAATTGATAATATTGTTGGTGAAATATCTGAAGCACAACCATTAATATTTGTTAATTCAGTATCAAGTTATTTATTAAAATTAATTGATAAAAATAATCTCAATGATTATAATCGTTTATCAATGCATTTTTTAAGACTTTATCTTGAAGTTTATTTAGCTGGTGAAGATGATACTAAAAATACATCATTAACAAAAGAAAATATAACAGTTGATTATGCTATTAATGCAGTTAAAATGACATCAAACATGGACTTGATTGAAGTTGAAGCATGTAATTTATGTGGTGAAATAATAACAGAGCTACCATGGATTATGTCAAATTGTCCAAAAGGACATAAGCTACCAAGATGTGCATTGACACTATTACAAATAACATGTTTAAGATATAAAAGTTGTCCAACATGTGGTAGACTTTATCATCCATCATTGGATGATGATTATGATCAAGTACGTTGTATTTATTGTGATATTCCAGCAATTTATGACCCAAGAATAATTGGTGTTGATGATGATATTCATGAAAATTGTAAAAATCTCAGTGTTAAACCAATTTGGGAAATACAAGCTTCAAAAATTCCCCAAGAAATATAAACATTATTTGCAAATAAAAATTTTAATTATTTATATTTTTTTTTTGTTTTTAATTATTATCATTGTCATAGACATAAATATAAGGATGACGTTGAATATTATCAATGTCTTTTTCAAGCTGTTTAAGTTGTTCTTCAAGCATTGATTTACGTTTGGCTTTTGGTGGTGTGTCTGATAAAAATGGAAGACTTTGAAATCTTTTCATCAATTCATCCCATTTATTTTTCATTCCCTGTTTAAGTAATTAATATCCATTAACATTTATTAATTTGTATTTTAATTTTTATTGATATTTACCAAAAGAAGCTCAGCTCGTTCTTCTTCTGTAACAAAATGACAATTTGATTCTCTTCCAGTTGATCTTCTAGCTGAACTTGATAGTCTTTTTTTATTATTTTCTAAACTCATTGATCTTTCGTTATCTGATTTTAAAATTGTTGATTGATCATTTTTCTTCATGACATTATGTAACTTTTCATTGGCTGATTTTGAAATTGTTGATTGATTATTATTTTTCATGACACCATGTAATTTATCATTGGCTGATTTTACAATTTTTGATTGATGACTATTTTTTTTAGTATTATTATTTAATTTTTTAGAATCATTTTTTGATACTGACGTTTGTTTTTTTTTAGTATTTATTAATTTATCAGAATTATCTCGAGTTGATTCTCGATTAGTTGTATTTAAATTTTGTGATTTTTTTGATTCACTTGTTGATCTTCTTTGAGATGCATTTTCAACTGTTCCTCTATCAGTAGACGAAGATCTGATAGTTTTATTTTCATTAGTAATTTTTTTAATCTGTAAATTTTACATTAAAATAATTAATTTAATTTTAATTATCAATAGTCAAATAATTTTTGTATACCTGGTTGCTTTTACTATTTGATTTATCATAACTTATATGACGAGGAACAAGTCCACTTGATAAAAGTGGAAATGAACTACCTCTTCTATCATCAACATAATACATTCTTGGCATTGAAGGCTGTGATTTTTTAACATTACTAATATTACGTTTTCTAAAATCAACTGAATTCATTGTTGATGTATTTTTATCATCACCATTGATGGATTTTGATGACCTTTTAATTGGTTCCCAGGATGGTAGCTTATGTTGATAATCAGGTCGATGATAATGCTTATGATTAATATCATCTCTCTTAATAATTGTCCTTGATTGTTTTTTTAAATATTCTTCTGGAGGATTTAATGGAACATTTGGTACTCCAAGTGTTAGATGAGCACTTTTACTTCGACTTAGATCTGATTTTATTGAATTACGATGTCGTGAAATGTATCTTTAAATTAACCAATATAATTATTATTAATATTATTAATCATTTTTAAAATTATTGTTTAATTTTTTTACCTTGCTGGAGGAATATATTTTGTTGGAGGTTTTGATATCAATCCAGTAATATCCTCATCATCATCACTGTCAGAATCCATACTTAATTATTATTTATTAAAAAAAAGTGGTAATTATTATTATAAAATGTAACAATAATAAAAGTAAATAAAAAAATAATAAATATTAAATTTTCCCGGTTGTCAATGGCAACTGGGTTGCCCTCTGATGGTACCGTTCATAGATAAAAAAAAAAGAGAGAGAGAGAGAAACAAAACAAAAAACAAGATGCTACTTGTTTGTTATTGTTTACAATATTATAATAACAAATAAGTAGTATTTGTTGACATAATAAAAACATGTATATTGTTTTAATTAATAATGCAACTGGTGTCATGTCAATGAGATAAAGATCTGCTTAAAAAAAATTCTTCATACTGGTAATTAAATATTTATCAACAATATAAAATGATTAAGGTTATTTATTTATTTATTTTTACAGGGTATATACTCCAATATGATGTCAAGTTTAAAAACTAAAAGTGATTTATATTTGGCTTCATCTCTGTGTGATGGTCTTGAAGATGAAAATCTAAATCAAGTTAAAACATTGTTACAAATAAATAAAGCAAATCCAAATGTTATTATACCACTTTATGGAATAGCTCCATTACATTTAATTGTTGGTAATTCATCAGAATCATTTGCTGATGAAGTAACGAAGTTATTTATTCAACATGGAGGTAATCCAAATGTTAGATCACTTGATGGAATGACACCAGTACATATTGCAGCATCATGGGGTCGTATGAATATTTTAAAAATTTTATTAAATAATGGAGGTGATCCATTGTCTGTTGATGATGATGGTAAAACACCATTTGATTATGCATTTGAAGGATCTTATTATAGAGCTATTTCATTGCTCAATAAATATTATCCATATAATGAAATGTCTAAAGGAAATTTGTCTAATGATAGTGAAGATAATGATGCAGATGACAATGACAATGATGAGGATGATGATGACGATGATTATGTACAAGACAATCCAGTAGAATTTAAATTAGAAAAAATATTAATCAATAGAGGTGATTATGTTGCAGAGTATGTACCATCTGAAATTGACACAAGTATTAATAAAATTAATAACACAACGTTAATTACAAGTGATTATGATGATAGTTTTATAAAAAAATTATCATTATCAAATAGTCAAGAATTTAATTATGATGATGATGATAGTTTTGATGAATCACATAGCTCATTTTATCATAGTTTAGCATCAATGAATTGTGATGATGAAAATATAATTGAAAAAATTCCAAATGATAATTTTAATAAAATTAATTTTCATTTGAATAAATTTGATACTTCAATTGTGAGTAAATCACCGAATTTTAATGTTATTAATATTAATCAAAAATTAAAAAATTATATTAGTTATGTTAATTCAGCATTGATTAAAAACAATAAATATAATATAAGCCTGATCAAAAAAGACTGTCAATCCAAAGATAGTATTTTTTTAAATAGTTTAAATTCAAAGTGTGTATCTAATATTACACTTGATGAAACAAATCCAATGACAAATAGCCAGGATAATTTATCTTTAACAATTACAAATGATGAAGAAGAAAAAAGTCTTGAATCATCATCAAATGTAAATTTAAAACACATTTATCCCATTACGAATTATGATGGTAATAATTTGTTTTTTGATAAAGAACCTACTTCTTGTTATCATACTGCTAAAAATAGCAATAGATTTGCTACAAACCAAACAACAAAATTGGACAATAATCCTCAAGGTGACATTGTTGATTTTGATGCATCAATTGGGTCAGTACAATAGTAGATCAATAAATAATTTTAACAATTAAAATTTATATTTATTTGTTATTATATTGTTGAATTTTAGATGTTCAGAAACTTCATTTTACAGTATTGATGAAGAGTATGAGTATGTTGATCCAGTTAAAAATGTTGCATTTATCGAACGACGTTTGTTAGTTTTATCACCGGGGTGAGTCATAAGTTTAAAAATAATGGCAAATAAGTCTCGTCTCGTAAAGCGAAGTCCCTCCAAGCGTGAGCACTGTTTTTTATTTTTCATCTCAATCCTTCTACTGATTGTTGAAGTTAAACTTGGACTCTACTTGGTGTTTTATGAGCATGTATAGTCAGACTAGTTAAAAATGTTTAACATTAAACAAAGCTTACAGTATGTATATTATATAAAAAAAAAAATAAAAAGCCACTGCCAATTATAAGTCTGGAGAAACACTGCAGTAACACTGAGTATAGTCTGTTATTCACCTGAGTAGAAGGGATAAGATGGAAAATAAAAAAGTGCCCACCTTTGAGGGGGCTTCTTCTACAAGACTGAACTAACTATCAGCTAAAATAATAATTATTAAATAATGAGAGCAAATATTTGTGATAAGATAAGAGCCATTTCAATGAGTAATTTAAAAGAAAATTAAAATTGTTTTGTTTATCAGTCGAGAAGTTGACGAGATGGACAAGGCAAAAGACGAAAACAGCTGGCTAAAAAAACTTGGTATTTTATTTTTCACTGCTAGAATAAATAATTATTTAATTGTCAATTCAATATTAATTATTTTTAGATGAGTTATCAATTGAATCAAATGAAAATGAGGCTTCTACAAGTTTGAATAAATGCTCAATTGATAATGAAACACTTAGACGACGTCTTACTGAACATGGTGAGATACCAGGACCAATAACAAACACAACGTATCATGTTTACTTGAAACGTCTTTATAGATTGGAACGTAAATGTGATAAAAATTATGAACAATGTCGAAAGCTAGATACAGTTAATAAGGTGGAGATGAAAATTAGTCAATCATCGGGTTCATCTAAATTATTAACAACAGATTGGCTAACAAATTATAAGTTTTATCAAGATTTAGAAGATAAAGCTCTTCGTGAATATCAAAATATAGATGATAAACGTAAATATCGTGGTGGTACTGGTAAAGTGTCATTCAATTATCTTTTATTGGATCCAAGAGTAACAAATGATCTTCCTCGTAAAGCTGATAAATTATCTCTTGCTGAACGTTGGACAATATTTATTAATAGTATTTTTTATATTGGCAAGGGAAAAGCTGCAAGATCTGCAGCTCATTTGTATGATGCATCTGATGTTTGGACAGGAAAGAAAAAATATGTTGGAGGATCAAATAAAAAAATTCAACGAATTTTGGATATTTGGAAAAATAATAAAGGTGTTATTTGTCTTCATGTTTTTACAAATACAATGCAAGAAGAAGCTTTTACACGTGAAGCTGCAATGATTGATGCACTTGGTACAGAAAATTTAAGTAATTGTAATAGAGGTAATTATTATGGTACTGCAAAAACAATGAGTAATCAGGATAAAAATTCATTAGGTAAATTTTTATTATACAAAGCTATGGAAATTTTTATGTTTGAAGGAGAACGGCAATTATTTCCAAAAAATATTGAATAATTTTTATTTTGTTTTTTTTTTTTTTTAATTATATATATTTTATAGATCCAACTATTTTAATCTAAAGAAAAGTTGTTGAAGGCTTGATGGAAAATGAAATGAAAAATTATTTGTATATGAAAATAAATAGATATTTTATAATGTATTTATACATTTAATAAATTATTTGTTCAATTATTTTTCCACTTAATTTTAAACAACTAAATGTAATCGTCCAAAAATTTACTAGTCAATGGAACAACAATTTAGAGTAAAAAAAATCCAAGAAAAGATTTTTTTCTTCGAAAGAAATAAATTCAGTAAGTTGAAAAGAATAAAATGCACTATTTTATTTTTAGGATTTCGATTTTATTTTATTTCTAGCAGCTAAAAGAAATAAGAATTCGCTCAAGAATTTGAGAGATAGGTATATTTTTTTTTCTAAAGAAATTAATTAAATTCCTATAATTAATTAAAAATCTACAGACCACTACAGAGGTGGTTTAAAAAAAAAAAGAATAATCGACTCACTTGGTAATTACGAAATTTTCCCAAGATGTTAAAAACATAACCTAACAAATAAAAAAATAAATAAACAACTGTGCAATTGTGTCAAAACATTCCATTTAATTTATTAAAAAACTGCAACATTATTATAAGGAAATAAAAACGAGTATTATAAATATCTTTAAAATGACAATTTCATTTTGGCTGTACCAATAGATAGTGTCAGTGTCACATGTCATCACATGTCATAATAAAACATAAGTTTCACAATAATTGTCATAATAAAAAATAGTTAATATATTATTTATTTAATATTTTATTCAAGGTCTAATAGAAATCATAAATAGTAAAAGTATCATTGTCCTCAATATATTGTCATCAATAATAATGCATCAATTATTGACAATAATGATAAATCAATTAATAAATTTTGGTGGTTTTGAATGACAATTTAAATTAACTAATTAGTTCAAGTGTATTATAAAAATTGTCAATATGATGCGACCAGAAAGAATGTCATCTAGAAATATAACTGGTATTGGAACACTTGGTAGTAATAATTATATTATCAGCGAAGATTTAATTGCTGGAACAAAACACAATGGAAAAATGTCAAGAGTCAGAAGATTTTTTTGTTTACTTGTTACATTTGATTTACTTGTTACATGTCTTTTATGGCTAATATGTACTGTTGTAAGTATCCAACTTAAATTTATTAATAGTTTCGATAAAAAGATTTCATTTAATTAACAATAATTAATTTTTTAGACAGCAGGACAAAGTATAACAACAGCATTCGAAAAACAACTTATTCATTATGACATTAAAACATCATTGATTGACATAGTTGTAAGTATTAATTTATTTCGAAATATTTTATTTCATCAACATAATTGTTTTTTGATTCTTTTTTAGATTGTTGCTGCAATTAGATTTACGTTTTTGCTATTATTTTATGGTTTGATATACATGAATCATTGGATAATCGTTGCTGTGAGTAAAAAAAAAAGCTGATAATAATTATAAAATTGTATATTAATTGTGACATTTTGTTGTTTAGATATCAACTGCTGGCACGAGTATTTTTCTAAGTGTTAAAGTTTATTTTTTTGATGTAAGTTTAATATTGTTTATAATCCACAATTGTTTAATATAAAATATTATAAATAATTTACAGTGGACAGAAATAACTCAACCTGGTTTTTTGGTACTTTTGATTTTCGTATCATTTGTCATTGCCTGGGCTGAAACATGGCATTTCGATTGTCGAGTTGTTTCACTAGAGACACTTGCTGATTTATGGATTTCAAGTATAAATAAAATTGCTAAACTAGCTAAGCTGTTAAAATTTTTTTAATTGTTTAAATATAATTTTTATTTTTTGTAGATACAAGAGATTCTGAAAGATCTCCTTTGTTAAATAATTATTTGAATATACCAGCTAGAAGTTATGTTGCTGAGAGTGTAGGTACATTTTTTACACCACAAGATTCACCAATACAATCAGATGATGAAGATAATAATTATTATCAAAGTGGATCTGTTGTTAATAACACAAATAAACCAAAAGAGACACCTGATACTTTTATACCTACTATGAAATCTTATTTGACACCAAATAAAGTAAGTTTCTATCATTTTTTTTCTATGATTCATCAACAACTAGTACATCCTTAATTGTCATAAGGAAAATTTACAATATTATTATTTTAATTTTCAGATAAGTAAATACAAAAGTATGGCATCATCACTCGTTGATTGTGCTCATGAATTACTTACATCACCTGATTGGAAAATAATAAATACAACTTCTGATGGAGATATTTTATCAGTTTTAACACAAAGCTATGGTCAAGTTTTTAAAATAGAAGTAAATATATTTTATTATCATCAAGTTGTTGTTGTTTATTATAATTATCATTAACAAAATAATAATGATAATTGTTTTTTGTTTAACAGGGTGTTGTTGATGCAGTTGCTTCAGAACTTATTGATTATTTGTATGATAAAATTGAAGAACTTCCAAAATGGAATAAAGATGTTATTGATGCTAAAAAAATATTATTTATTGATGATGATACTGATATTGTTTATCAATCAACAAAACCATATGGTCGTGGTTTAATTGATTCAAGAGATTTTGTAACATTACGTTCACGTGGTAAACGTGATAAATTTTTTATAACAAGTGGCTCATCTCTACATGGTGATTTTCCAAAACGTGATAAATTTATACGTGGTGAAAATGGAATAGTATGTATGGCTACTGAGCCAATCGCAGTTGACTCAATTAGTAGTGGAATTATAAATCAAACAAAATGTAAATTTACATGGATTTTAAATACAAATTTAAATGGCTGGTTACCACAAAGAGTTATTGATAATGCCTTGACAAATACACTTGTCAATTTTATGATTATGATGAGACTGCATATCAAGGCATTACCATAACTTTTTTTTTTATTTACAATTTTAATATAGATAAATTTTTTACAAATATTAGTTGAAAAAATTAATGTAATTTAATCATGTAAATGAGTTTATTCAATAATTATTATAAATAAAATTTATGTATACATTTTGAGTTTATATTTTTTTATTGTTGAAAAATAAAATATTAAAACATCCCGCTGAAAATTAAAGAGTAAATTTCTTATTTATCTGATGGCGCTAGATAAAAAAAAGAAGAACCGGCAAAAAAAGTAAACCGGCTTCTGCAACGGTTGGCGCAATTTTTTGCTGTCATTAATTAACCAAGTATTTGTTGTAGTTTTTTGTGGTATTTTATTTTAAACATATAAGTATAAATATAAAAGCTAATAGTAAAAATTTAGCTATTAATAATTTTTAGAAAAAAGAAAACATTTTAAACAATAAAATTGGCATAATGGATGTCTACACATTTGACAAGAGTCTTCAAGAACGTCTTGTTGAGTTTACTGAAATTCTATCAAGCAAAGAATCAAGTGTATCTGATCACATGCGAGTTGTTCCATCATCACAAATTAAATCAGAATGGTCATTTCTTTTGGAATTAGTTATTGAACCAGTTGGTTGGCAAGCATTATGGAAAATTCCACGTTTAACATGTCAAGATTTACATGTACATTATCCAACAGTTGTTGTTGTACAAGTTGAACAAGTTGATCCAACAGAATTATCAGCATTATGTAAAATAATTGCTGTACAAGATGAAATTCATTTACCTGAAAAATATGATGTACCATTAATTGAATTATATCCAACATTAAATCAAGAAAATTCTGTTCTAGATATGATTGGTACATCAACTTATATTGATCAATTGAGATTTTTTTATAATAATTTATGGATGCCTTGGGATTGTGATGATGATGATAATGTTGATTGGGTACAGTTACATTTAGAAACAAGATTACGTTTATTTTTTGATATGAAACGTGGAATTGTTAACAAGGACACTTGTGATATTATCAGAACATTAATCAGGGAGGCCAAAGATATTCATACTAAAATAACTCGTCTTGAAATTGATTTTTCTGATGATGATAATGATGATGAAGATGACGAACAAGAAACAAAATGTCTTGTTGATGAAGACAAAGCATGTCAGCTAATGAAATTACATCTTCGTATGCAAAAAATTAAAACTGAAATAGATGTTTTAGAAAATCCAGTAATGCGTAATTTATTACAAAGAAATCCAGATTTAAATAATAAAAATATTGCTGCTAAAAGACGAGAAAGTAGAGGAAGAAAATTAGAAGCATTTTTTGTATGGCATGGTGGTTCACTTGAAGAGACAATTAATTGTCTTAATAAAATTACAGAATTTTTACCCAAGGATATATTTACCAAGTAAGTAATTCTTGTTTTTTATTTTTGTTATTTTTATATTTATTTTATTAAACCCTTGTAATTTTATTACAGAACAAGTTCATGTTTACAAGAGGCACTGGATGCATCACAGGCTGGAGATAAAATAATTATTGGTGAAGGAGAACATCAAATAAGACGTGCAGGTGGTCTCGAAGAGGGTGGAACTATCAGAGGATTGTCTGATTGTCAATCGACTGTTTTATGTGCCAAGGATTCAGCTACAGGTGTTTCATTACTTGATTTTTCTGGTGGTGAGGTAATTATCCAAATTTTTATTTATAAAAAGAAATTATTATTTATTTTTAATACTTTGAAAATGACAAACAGGTTTCATTGGAAAATGTAAGTGTTGATTTGGGAGAATTACAAGCTGGAATACTTGTTAGAAAAGGAATTGTTAAAATATCTGGATGTAAAATATTTGCTTCAAATGAAAGTATTGTTAAACTTGGAATAATTGTACTACCTGAGGCAAAATTAATTGTTGAAAATTCATCATTTTATGGTCTTGGAACAGCTATTTTTGTTCATCCTACTGGTGAATGTGTCTTGAATAATTGCCAATTTGAAAATTGTGTTGATGGAATTCAGGTAATGACTAATAATTTACAAAGTTATATTTAATATACTTATTTATTTATTTATTAAATTGTTATTTAGCTACAAGATGAATCAAGATGTGATGCATCTGGCTGTAAATTTCTAGACATCAAAGAATATGGAATTCGTTTTGAGTCTGACAAAGAATTTTCAAGTGCTGAGCATAAAATAGGAGGATGTGAAATTTTAAATAATATTAAAGATGTTTCTTTTAATAATTGTGATTTTAAAAATATTGGAAAAAACAATGTTACTATTAAATTGAAACAACCTGATACATTGCCAGTCAAACAAGACAATGCAATGGACACGGCATAGATATTTCCTCTTTTTTTTTTTTTTTACTTTTGATACAACTTTATTATTTTCTATTTTTTTATAAATATATATAAAAAAACATTTTGTACTTTTATAACTTCTTTTTTTTGTATTTAATTTCTCATTTTTTATATAAATTATATATGTATTTTTGTATTTTTAAAATTTCTTAAACATTCAACAACTAAACAGTTTTTCACAAGTAAAATAAATAATTAAATAAATTGTTAATTTAAAGTTTTGTTATTTTAAAATTATAAATTTCTTTTCTCTAATTTTTTCTTAAACTGTAATCGAATAAAAAAAGCTTTAGATGAATATTATATTAATTTAAAAAAGTCTAAATCAACCTCGTGGAAATATTTCTCCGTCATTTCTATACTTTTTCTAAAAATGGCCCATGGTTGGAGAAATGGCGGAGAAATTTATGTATAACTCTGGTGAATATATTTCTCCGCCATTACTCCAACTGTTTTTCACCTAAAGTTTTTTCAGGTAATATCATCTACTTTTTTTTTTTTTTAATTTACAACTCATAAGCATTGTTACAATGTGCATTATAGTTATTGAAATATATGGAATATAATTTATTTTAGTTTTATTGTTTTATATGATGTAAAGAAAAATTATTTTTATTATATATTATTACTTGTGATATTTTTCATTTTTTTCTTAAATATTATTTTTATAAAACAACTGAATATGTTGTTGATAATTTGATCTATAATATATTGAAGGATGTAAATTTTTTTTTTTTAGGATAGTTAGGATGTAATTATTGACTTTTTTTAACACAAATTTTGTTTTTTTTTTCTTTTTTAATTAAAAATGTTTATCAATTTAATTTAAAGTTTTTATTAAATTTGAAGTTCGAATTAATCAATGTATATTTATTTATTTAATTTAAAATTTAATGAAAAATTCAAATTAAATTGCTTAACATTTTTAATCAAAAAAAAAAAAAAACTAATCAATATTGTTTACGTTAAACTTCAAATAAAATTGTTAACAATTTTTAGCATAAGTTTATTTATTTTTAACATACGAGGTGAATGGAAATCAAATCTGGCTCTAATTTTAATTTTGTTATTGGAGGTGAAAGTATACAACATAAAATTGTCACTTAGCAACAGGTAAACAACATAAATAAATCAATAAATTTAAACAAACAAATGAAATATTATTGCGAAACCAATCAAATGAATCGAAGTGAGGCTTCATTTCTCGTTTTTATAATAGGAGAATAAATTGCAGTTTAAATTTTGCCGCCATAAATGTGTTTCTACTTTTTTAACAAATGGCATGAAAAATTTCAAAATGGTGGATTTTATAATTGACAATTTCAAGATGGCGACACATAAACCTTCAGTAGCATCAAATTTATCGCGTATGATCGGTGTGTGTTTTTGTTTGTTGTAAAACTGTGTAATTAAAATATATAATTGTTTATTAATTAATGAAGCTGTTAATTGCATTCAAAAGAATAGTGAATACTTTTGCTGATTATAAAAGTGTTTTGGTAAATACATATTCACTTTATTGATTTATTTACAATTAAATATTCATACATAAAAACATAACCTCAAAAATATATTGATACAAGCCGAATAATCCACGTGTAAATATTTATAAAATGTCAATAAAAATATTAGAATATAGAGCAAAAGTAAATGAAAAATATACATCATAAAATACAATTCATCAATTAATGTTAAAATATATTTAGTTAGTCAACAAAAACTAATTGATTGAGTGAAAGAAAATCCATTTAAAAATTTCATATTTTTTGTCAATAAATTGGAGTAACTTTTCATTAAAAAATTTTCCATAACGTCAATCATGCTCAGTGAAATATTTTCATTGAGATTTTTCAATTACACGTTGATTAATAAAATTTCTAAATGAAAAATAAAAATAGATACTTATCTTTGAGAGCATGCGCTTGAATGAAAAATAATTTATTTATGTAGTAGCCAAGTATGTCTATTTTAAATGAAAAAAAAAAAAACATCTTACATACACTTTGATAGATTTATTATAATCTCAAATGATTTTCGGTTAAATATCATTTATTATCAGTCTAAATTGATGCTCATAAATTCAAGTATAGAATTATTTTTATCAACAATTGATTACAGATGTTCATCGAGTTTTAATATATAGATCATTTTAATTGATACATTATTAGTTCAAAAATAAAAAAGCCTCTTGTAAATTTATTCTGGTTAATAATCAAATTGGCTTTTTAAAAAGCAACAAACCCTTTTTTTTTTGTTTGTTAGAATAAAATATCTCATGAAAAATGTCAGACACATTAACCCAGATAATATATTTTTTAAAATTTAACTTGAATTTATTTACTATTTAAAAATGTAATAATAATTTTATAAATGATTGTTTCAGTTAAAAAATCCAAGGAGAATTTTCTATTTAACTGGTGAAAAAAGTTTAACTAAAAATATCAACAATAAATATTTTAAATTCAGTGATTATTTAAAGTTAAATAAATTTTCAAACATTAAAATGGTTGAAACAACAAGTGTTTCAACATCATCCAATGAGTCTGTTGATCACCAAACACAATTTGGAAATAATAGAATTTTAGAACAATCTGATTGTCTTTTTGTTTTTAAAACAACTGAGTCTGACTATGATGAGCCACCCTCTGACAACGAAGAGGTAAGTTTTATTTTCAATTTTATAATATATATAAAACTCTAGTTTAACTTTTACAATATTAAAAAAAAAACATTTAATTACTGTCAAGACATTTTAATCAGACTCGTTTCTAAAAAAAAAAAAAAACACAAAATGTCATTATGTTTTAGTTAACAATAGCCATTAACTATAAAAGTAAACAAAACTTTTTTAATTTGACAAACAGAATTGTTAATATCTTCGTTGAGTATTCAGTATAAAATACATGGAGGATTATAAAGTATAAAAATAATTGAAACAGGTCTTTTTAGTCCACTTGATAAGAAATTGATAGATATTTATTAAAAAATATTCAACGAAGATTATAACTTTGTTCAACTGGATTGTGTTGGTTTATTTATGGCTGGCATACCATGTGCTTTATGTTGTGTGCTTATTCCTCTTCTTCTTCATCTTCATCTTCTTCTTCAAGAGTGATTGATCGTTTCACCCTGTTAAAAAAGCTAGACCAGAGAAATATTTTCAGGTTGCATCAATCCAGTATTTTGTGACGCCAGTATTTACATTTGTTTATTTTTTAATCCACATTGTGACAGCTCGTAAAATACCATCATCTTGATGTGATAAATTTTTTCTTTTTAATTAATTTATGTTGATTTTTTGTTTGTCTAATTGATTATTTAAATTTTTTGTCAGAGGACACACACATGAAAAATTTTATTGTTTTAAATTAGGTGTATATTGAAACTGTGCCAGACTTGGCTGAATTGACAATGCCAATTGCACTTAAAAATAATTTTAATTTACTGTGCCAAAATTTTGTTCCTTTGTATTAAGTACAATATCAAAGGCAAAAAAATAATAAATAAAAAAAAATTTATAATTTATTTGATACTTAAAAATATTTTTCTTTAAACGTTTTAGTAAATTTGTATGAAAAATACAAAGGGATTTACTGTTTAATTTTATAGCTCGTATATGCCCAACTTTTAGTAGAATTAAGGCAAATATTCGCATTTTATATCCTGTTTATGGAGCTAAAATATATATTTCTTGACGCATTAGAAAATAGAATATATATATTTTTTATTAATAGTATCTTGACGAGGGTTCGTTGTTGTTAAATTTGTTACATGCTTACTTGTGTTTCTCAACAATGTTTCATTTATATATTTTACGATCTCAACGACCAAGTTATTCAAAAGTATTTATATTTATTTAAATAGAAATAAATAGAAAATTTAATATATAAATTTTGTCATCATCGAACATATGCCTGCTGAGACATAAATTTTTTAAAATGCATCAATAAATTTCTGGCTGCACACATTTTGTAAATAAATTACTCAATTTTCTATGCAAACGTGACTGTTTTTGAAGCTAAAAAAAACATATATATATATATTTTTTTTTCATCGTTTTAATAATATAAAAAGATGATAACTTTTTTTTATTTCAATAAATATTTTATGCAATTGATATATATTTATTCAATTTTAATTAAAAAAAATTATTAATTAATTGAATGGATTTTATAAAATATATGTAAATAATATATTTTTTACTAATTAATAATTTCCTGTGATTTAATGTCATTCGTTTCATAAATTTTTACCGCTTATTTTTTACATATTTATTAATTTTTTCAAGTACCTCGATGTTTTTTTCCTACTGAAATAATTTGAATATACCTTTGATGAAATTTTATAATTAAAAATTTAAATTAACATCTTTATATACAGAGATAAAATGTTTATTTTATTGATTGATTATTTTTATTTTTTAACGATACTAATTATAGTATAAAATAATTTTTTTTATTGTTCTATTATGTTGTGACTGAGTAAATGATTTTATAATTGATGATCAATTAGTTGGATGGGATAAATACCATGAATTTAATTTCATTATTCGAGATTCAATGATTAAGCTAAATCAAGTTAACTTGCGGCAAAATTCACCCTTAATCTCAATTCCTTCTCGGTGTGTTTGTATTTGATTGGCTAGTTTATTGTCTCTGACTGTTTATCAGACAAGAGGGAATCTCGATTTGGTACCCAATTGACAAGATTTTCTTATCTATTATTTCAAATAATTTGATAAAATCTATGATAATTCAAATTAATTAATTATTATTTCAACAAATGATTTATTTATTCAACGACAATACCGACAAATAAAATATAATTATTAATAATTAAATAATTAATTATCAAATCATTCAAAAATACAATTATCAATTGACAAATTTTCCATGAAATAAATTTTTAATTAATATTTTTATTAATGAAAATTGAAAATATAAAAAAATTTTATTTTCAATTAATAATTACATAATATTTGCAATTATTATTGTTATTAATTTTTACTTGTCATGATTGATAAAAATAATATTTTTTTAAAAAATAATTGAAAGATAATTTGAATGTAAAAAAAAAAAAAAAAAAAAAAAAATACGTTTGGGGCCAACGCACGTCAACGAAGCAAAGCAATGCTTTTTCGACTATACAATTCTATTTTAGTATTATACCACTCTTAAAGAACGGTCTTGTCACTTTGAAAAGTTCTACTGTCTACTTTCCTCTCCATTTACATTACCAGTAGTCGACCACATGTACTTTATCTCTCTAGCTTTTTTTTTTTTTCCCAAAAATCAAGTTGAGCCTTACTTTGTCTCTCGTTGTTCAATTTATACACATTGATATATCTTTTTTTTTTATCTCGGTGTGTATGTGTTTTATTTATTTATTTGATTTTTTTTATTCATTACTTGTTGTTCTTGTTTTGAATAGTCTTATTTCGTTGCCAAAATTTATTCCACAGCCGTTTGCAGACTATTCAAAAATGGAATGCATTTCCTGGTCGTCAAGTTTTGAATATTTAAAATACATTTATTTATTTATTCAAATAATAATTATGTGTATTTTTTTTTTTGAATAATATTAAATTGATATTTATAAAAATATATTTTTAATTAAAAAAAAAAATTAATAGTATACCAAAAACAATAAAATAAATATAATTTAATGTTTTTTGTTTAATAAAACACAACAAGTATTAATGAGATAATATTTTATTATTTTATTGTGTAATTGTGTGGCTAAAGCCATGTTTATAAATGACATCATGATAATAATGTTTTTATAGATTAAATTGTACAAGTATTTGTGTTGTTATATATGTGTAAAAATTTTTATGTCCCAAGAGTAACAATGTCATTTCGTTGTGGCGACTTCGAAATAGCCACACAATGTTTAGTACCCTGTTGATAAAATATTAAATCTTTGGGTAATGCACCGTGGTACTATGTCTGCCAAAATTAATGGGGTCGTGCATGATATCATTTTATGTGATGTACAATATGTATGTATATATACACAACAAGTGCACAACACAAACTCACCTCGAAGTCATCCACTTCGACTAATTGTATTATAATATTTTTATTTATTTTTTTGACAGTCTGTTTAGCTGAGGTTAACCACGTCTAATGTTATTTTCATAATTTTATTGGCTCAAGTATGAAAGATGGTTTAAAATTAATTTGAGATCAATTTAAATAACCTTTTATTATTTAATTAAATTTTTCTCTTTTTTTTTTTTATTTTTAATTGAATAAAATATTATCAACCCTTTAAAGTTATTTAATAAATGTTATATTTTCTTTTGTTTTAAAATAATTTATAAAATTTATATCTTTATATATTGATATTAAAATGAAAAAAGTGGACATTGTATATAATTTGAAGGAAATGTTGTCTTGAAAAGCTATCACTGTCAACGTGTTTCATACAAAATACATACTTTTTATATTATTTATATTAACATCCCTTGAGTTTGTAACAATTCAATGGTCGTATATTCTATATGTGATATTATTATAGTTGTAAATTTCATTGTCTTTGGTTTGTCTGTTACCTAGTCGTCGTCGTCGTGTTACTCTTTTGTTCAATCTAAAACTTTGTTTTTGTATGACACATTGTATATCATATATATATTTTCTATTATTATATTTTAAAATACATTTTTATATATGCAATACATTTTCATCAATATTATTTAATCATACTGTATATATTTTTACAACCACTTTATATTTTTCTACCCAAGATGAAAAGATTAAAAACACAAATTTTTATTAACGAATATTTTTTTTTTTCGATTAAAATCACGGATGTATTTATAAAATATTTTTTATTTATGCTTTGTCATAAGTGAACATAAAATTTTGAATGTCAAGCTGAGTAATTCAGGTGACTATATCAATGGGGGATATATTTTTTTCTTGGATCGATAAACCGGACTTTATTCTCGATCACTGTTATGCTCCAATACACCTGTAAAAATATATATTATATTTTTTTTTTTTTTTTAAAAAAGTATTATCATTATTGAATTATTGCATTAGTAGATTTTTGTCTATGTAATTTCCGTTGTTTATCGATTTTTGGCCTGGTGATAATATGACGCGTGCCAGTTGAACCTTGTTGGTGAAAGTGCCAGCTCATACAGCGCGTCACCACCACCACTATCATGATTTTTTTTTTTTCCATTTTATTTTTGCGTGTTAGCTCCATTGAATTTCCATTGGAATGACTATAATTTTCCCCTTCATACATAATTATTTTCTCTTTGATTTTTTTTTTTTTTTTCTTTCATTTGAATAATTATTTTTATTTATTTTTTTTTAGTTTTTTTATTTCCCAGCTGTTTGTTAAAAATACAATAAATTATTTATAAATAATAATTTGAAAATGAACTATTTAAATTAAATTTGCTATTTAATATTAATCAATTTTTTTTTTTTTAATATATATTTATAAACTGAAATAGAAACACACAGACACATAAATTTGATTTTTTTTTTTTTTTTTCATTTAATATTTTTAACTGGACTAATAAAATAAACATAACTGTGAAAATGTCCCATTGTGTTTTCAAATATTTTGTCTAACAAATATACACCTGTTTGTTTAAATATCGATTTTTTTTTTTTTAGTATTTTTTTTTTTTTCACTTTGAAATTTGTCTATCAAAAAATTGGCAATTTTCCAACTATGCAAGAAAGTTCGTGTGCAGTCAATAAAATTTACAAAACCATAATCTATATAATTTATTAAATTCTCGTTAATGATATTTATTTTTTCCTCATAATTATAAAATAATTTAAAATATATTTTCTATTTTATTTTATTTTTTTCTCAAGAAAAAAAAAAAAAATTATATTTCTGCTTTGAACTTCTAATTTCTTTTATTTTTACAACTCAAAGTTATTTAATTTTGTAATGTTTTTGACAAGAATATAATACATTATCTAAAATATAAATTATTATCTTTTTACAACATAAAATATATTTATTGTAATAATTTTAATAAGAAATGAGTAGAAAAAAAAATATAACATATAGCTTGTTTTATAAATGATTTCAAAGTGTAGTTTAAAATAAATTTATTTACAAATATAATGATAATTTTCTTGATAAAATTATTGATAGAAAAAAAAAAAAAAAATAATTAAATTAAATAGAAAAAACTATCTAGATATTTGAGATGCGATCATATAAGAGTTGAATTTGTAAAAGGTTAAATAAGTTCATGCAACAGGTTATAGTTTAGCATATATATAATTTGTAAAAAATCAAAAGTAAAAATGAAACAAAAAGAATTTATTTTCCCGGGTTAAGCTCACGTGCTCAGTGCCAAATATAATTCCAGTGTCTTTTTTGCCTCATGGCTGTTACTGGGGGAATAGAGTAAAGTGTCTCGTATCTTTTCGTTACGCTCAGTATTTCTACGAGCCCAGACTGTATGTACTGCCATTTCTGTCCTTTGATTTATTACAACTGTCTACTAATATTTTTTTTCTATCTCATTTTAACATTCGCATGTTATTTCTTTTGCACGTTTAATTGCACACTACTGTCATTGTCAGTTGATTCGTAATCCTTGCTTTTTCGCAATTTCAAATTGTCTCGTTTGTTCTTTACAACTTTCTTCTTTATTCTTACAAAAGTCTCTTCGACATTTCTAAATCTACTGACACGATGGTGTTAATAAAATAAAATAAAAAAATTATTTATCTATATAGTAGTAGCAGGAAGAAAATTACTTTTTTCTGTTTTTTTTTTTCATTTAAAAACATTTGATCTTTGCTCGATGTGACCTGACGACATTTATTTTATTGAATGTGTTTTTTTTTTTTTTATTTTTTCGTCACTGAATATACGCCAGACTATATAAGATCTCATGTCTTTAAAAGATTTATAATGAATCCAAGTCATAGCACAGCTGAATGAATTGATTTTGTTTCAAAAGATTTTCTTTCAATTTTTTTTTTGGGTGTGTGAAAAATCTTTTCAATATATTTGATAAATAACCATTCAAATTTATCAAATAAGCTCTTTATTTTGATTAATTAAATATGAAAAAAAAAAATAAATAAATATATTGATTATTCATAATTAGATTTTTATAGAAATCCAGCTGTTTATAATTACCATGCGATATTTCGATCACAATCTAAACGAATATATATTTTTAGATTTTAACGGATTGATATAAATCTCATGTTTTTTTTTTTGGACATGTGTTAGAAGTTGTATGAAGTTGTGTGTGTGCACTAGTATATTTTTCCAGTATTTCCTGCAAATAGTAGAGTTGCAATTGGCAAGTAAGACAAATGCGGCGAGACAGAAATTGACCATGGCAGACGACAGGGAATTCAACTTTCGCGAAGACTTTTAGAAATAAATGTGTAATCAAATAAATGAAAGCAATGAAAAATAAATATAAAATCATTAATAAGTCTAACACAAAAAAATAATAATAGCCCCAATCAATTTTCGAAATAAAATTTTTCTCTATTATTCTGTTTTTAAATGTGTTAAAATTAAAACAAATGACAGGTTTTTTTATAGCCATACAAAATTATATTAGCATCAATAATTGATCAATTTAAAAATATCAAAAATTAAAATTACACGTCTACATCAATATCCTCGATAATTGAGGTCTAAATTTTTTATGAAAATTATATTATGAATATTATTAGAACATACAAAATATTTATTTAAAATATATAAATTTAAACTCATATACTTTTCATCATCATCAAGATTAGTAACATTGAATAAAACATAAATTAAATTTAAAATAATTTGTCAAATAAATATTTTATTAACTTGTCAACATATACAGTATATTTTTATTGATGAAAAACCAAGTATTAATATTTAAATAGTCAAATTGAGAATGATAAAAAATTTATAGAATAAATAAAATAAATAATTTAAATTCTTTATATACATATTTTATTGAAATTAAACTAGTGCCAAGTAATATAGTTATTCGCATCTGGTTGTGTCCTTTACTAAATTTCATGATGTCGGTTAAAATATATATCTTTTAGCTTTATATTCATAGAAACGAAATGAGAGAGATAAATAGAGAAAAAGAGAAATAGAAAAGCTCAAGGTATATGAGGTACACATGGAAAATATGAATGTCGTCATATTCGTTCATGTGACATAAGTTTGAAACTAGACTATCACAAGAAAGAAAGCTATATATATATATGATTTTGTGTATGAAATTCAATGCGCATCACTGTATTGCATTTGATATATATATACAGGTAAAATATTATAATGTAGGGTAAGCATTCAGTTGCAGTCAATGTTAAAACACAAAATATGATGCCTCACCTAATCCGTCGGCCCAACCATCATACATTTTCTGACGAGCTATCAAGACGTGATTCCTTTTCTACATATTAAACATATTTATTTATTCAAGCAACACTACATTTTTATACTATTATTTATTTTATAATCCTCATGTACTTTTAACACTTTGACATAATTAATTTTACTATTTTCAACCGCGATATAATTAAATTTAAAAAATATATAATACAAATTTTTTTAAAGCTAAAAATTCTTTAAATATTATCTATTTTAGCTTTTTTTTTTATTTGGCTTTAATTTGATTATTCATATGTGTCTGATAAAATTAAAAATGAATGAAAATTAAATTAAATATATTATTCACCTAGTGAAATTCTTTGACTAGTGTTTTTATTTAATTTAATTTCTTTATATGTATATAAAAGTGACCACATTGTTTATATGAATGAAAAATTAAATTAATATTAATTCTTTTGTATATGTTTTTTAGAAATTTAACTAAATCAATTCATGCTGAATAAATTATAAAAGAGTATGTAAAAATGAAAGAAAAAAAATATAATGAAAGAGCTTGTGTGGAGGACATTAATAAATTTTAAAATATTAGATTTGAATCCGTTGTGATGATAATAATTCATTCATTTGCGTGTGTGATTTTAAAGTCGGTTTAAAAACTTTTGTATATATTCTATTGTAGTAATGATGATGATAATAATGACGGTGTTAGGAATGAGTCCCAAATGTGTCTACAATCTCAGCCTGATATATAAAGTTGTGAACATAAATATGTTAACTCACTTGTCTAGGTGTTGAAAAGTATTTTTTGCTTGAAAAATTTTTAAGTTTATTATACACATATGATGCGCAAAAAAAAAGAGGAGGAAAAAAATAATAAAAAAAACATACGGAATGTGATGTTAAGAGAGGGAGGTTAATTTAAAGCCAACATTTAAAGTCACATCCGTAGTAGTCAACATGTATAATAATCCGTCTTCAAGGCCTTGATCCCTAACCTGTCTCAAAGTTGTCCAGTAATGTCAACAAATTAGGTCATCATTATTTAAAAATAACTCATTGATAAATCAAAATAAGCTTTATCAATCACGTACAAAATAATGTTTTATTTAAAAAAAAAAAAAAAAAAACATTAATATTTATTTGTTAATGTTAATTAATCGAAATCCTTGAAAAAATAAAAATAAAATTAATTAATTGCTATGGAATTGTATGTGTGTATATAGCAAAAGATAAAAATAGAAAAAAAAAAAAGAAATTAATTTAAATATTTCGTTATGTTTAAATTTATCAATGTAAAAGGATAGTAATTAGCAAGATTGACTTGTTTTATGGCCCTTCAAGAAGTGAATTTCAAGAGAAGAGAATATATGTATATATAAAAGAAGGGTGAATTGAATGTTCTGCATTGCGGTATAGTAGAAGATAGTGAATTGGCTTTGCGGCACGTTTAAGTATTGGCCTTAGTCCCCTGCGACGAGCCTGCAGGCAAAAACCTTCTGGTATTCAATGGATACGTATATATATATAACGTATAAAAAGCAAGGTTTTAAGAGTAGTGTGAGTTGAGAAAGTAAAATGGGGTTGGAGGAGAAAATATATATATGAGAGTTGTATATACGCGAAGTATATTTCATCCACCTGTATACATTTTCGTACTACCATTGGTAGCCACAGACTGGCACCGCACACCCTCCACCACCTCCACCTCCATCTCCACCACTACCACCAACAACAACAACCACCTTTATCATTTCATCCATCTATATATTTATTTCATTATTTATTATTATTTTCTTTTTTCTGTTTCACCTTTATTTTTGACTTATTTATCTATTTTTTTTTTTATGTGGCGCAAAGTTATTGTCCTTATTTTTCCTTGTGTTTATCATTATGATTTTTTTTTTTTTTTGCTTTGTCTTTTGTATTATGGACTGGTGTTAACCTGCAGCTATGAAATCCAGCATCAAGCTGATGATCCTATGATGCAGGTAAAACTGCATATATCATTTATTTTTCACCCTTGAATGTAATGTATATTTCTGCACTTGCATGTCCACTGTAGATCGTAAGTCTTTTTACGGCTTATCTTGGATGACATACTGATACTGAGCTTTTCACTGCGTATTTTAAACAAAAAAAAAAAATATCTGTTATTATTATTTTGCATTAACTGGTAGACTTATCAACGTCAAAATTATTTTTATTTTATTTTAATTTTATAAATATTTATTTTTAGATTTTTATGTCAATTCAAAGAGTTTATATTCTTGTTTTATATGATGGTCTTGTCTTGACATTTAAATTCTTCCCATATACTATATTATATACAGAGATGGTACTGAAATAAAAATATTTTACTTCAAGGAGGGTCTTTTTTTTTTAAATGTCTCGATGCAGCTGTTGAAATTTCGTCACAATTCTGATGCACTATGAAATACTTCATGCTGTGTTTACTTGTTTTTCATTTATTTTTTTTTTTGGATTTAATTTTTTTATGTGAATATATATACGTAGTGTATGACTATAGTAATTTTGAATAATAGCTCACGGCAATTGAGAATATTATGCAATATAATTTATAAAACATTTGAGGCTGTGATCAAGAGGTCTATCTGTGTAATAAGATTATACTTGCTATGGGGAAAGTTGAGTATGGCACTGAATTTAAAATAAAAAGTGGGAAGATGTTAGTCAGGTCGTTGGTCGGAGCACAAATGCAACTAGCTTGTATCAAATATGTATAAACCACTTTCAGTTTAAATATAAAATAATTTTTTTAACATTCTCATGACCTTTAATGCCGCATCATTGTGAAATCCTTTTTCTTATATTTAATGATTGTGATTTTATTATTGAGATAAAATCTATACTTAATTTATATATTTTAAAATACTTTATATATTTTTATAAACTTTTGACACTTGAAGAATTTTTTGTTTATTTTTTTCTTTCTTTTTTGTATTGTCATCAAATTATAGTCAAAATAAATATAGTCAAATTTTTATTTTTCTTTTTTAAATAAAACATGTGTTAATTTAAAAAAAAAAAAAAAAAAAAAAAAACACATAGACTAAAATAGTACAATTTTATGACCACTTATTTATCTATTTTAGTTTTTTTTTTATTATATTTATTTTTTCATTTAAACTTGGGTTAAATAAAAATCTCGTCTAAGTTATGAGTGACATAGATCGTTGATTTTTCCGTTTTAAAAATTAATTTGAAAAATTTTAAATAAATTTTTTTTATTTTTCTTTTAAATATAGATTTTTCTTTTTTTAAATAACAAATTATCGTTACGTTGGTTATTTAAGTTTTAAATTATTTTTAAATTATAATATGAAAATGAAATCATTAAAAAGTAAAAAAAAAAATGTTTAAAAAAATTTAGTTATGTAATTGAGCTGTAGAATTGATTATCGTTGAATTTTTAAAAAATTTTTTTTTCAAGTTGAGTAAAATAATGATGTGTATGTAAAATATGTTGATGATGATAGAAAGAAAAACTTAATGGAGCGTTATTATTCGGTGTTAATTGATTGTTCATGGATGCCAAATCTTTCTGCAAAAAAAAAAAAAAGTAAAAATGATGTAGTTAATCTTGATTTGGATACATTTACATTCCTCTGTCTGATTTTTTTTTATTTATATACTACTGGTTTTTGTGAGTGTGTGTCTATTAATTACATAGACAATCTCAAAGTCAGAATATTGTTGAAGACGATGACGAAAGATCATCGTGACATTGATTAATGTCTTACCGATCCCAAAATGCATTTTATTCTATTTCTCAGTATTTTTTTTTATACAACTCAGGTTGGTCTACATCTCCTGGTGTATTTTTCAACAACCCAGCTTTTTTTAAAACCGAAAAAAAAAAAAAAAAAACCACCACCACCACATTGATGCTAATAACAATTGAATTATCCTTTACTTTTTTTGGATATTAAAATTGATTATTGCTACCAAATAATCATTTCGAAAAATTTAAATAAAATTATCATTTAAATTTTTAATTAAATAGTATTATTTAATAATTAGATTGATGTTAAGTAATTTATCATTTTCCATTTATAAATATATTATTCACTTGACTTACTTAACCATCACACACAACCTTAATTTACTTTGATATTTATATTGTTACTGGATGTCATTAATTATGATTTTTGTTATGTCTTGATTCAAACTTATTTGACTATTCATTTTTTCATTTGTAAATGTACACAAATATTATACAATTTTATTTATATATACACGTTAGGGTTATGAAGTTTTAATTGGAAATTGAATGCATCTCAAAAATAATGATAATGTTGAAAATGTTCTTTTCATCATCTTGTTAATGATGTATACATAACAATAAACTTTTAACATCAAAACTAATAATTATAATAATTATTTTAATTTATATCAAGTTTATTATAAATTATAAAATAATGGATTTTTATTTTATTATTATTTTTTTATTCAAAATTTTACGACTACTTTTTTGATAATATTCTTTTTGAATTAATTTTTGTTTTGTTAATTATTAATTTATAATTAAAATTTTTTATATAATTATCATTACAATATATTTCGCTGTATTATGAGACAATTTTTATTTTTTATTTTTTGGATTTAATACAGATATTCATGAGCCTGAGATTTTTTTCGTGTCAAATGTCAGGGTCACTTGGGATTCGACGAGTTATTTTATGCAGACGTTTTCGATTCACTCTTCATTTATATTTTTATTTTATTTTTTTTTGTTTTTGTCTGGTTTTCTCATGAGAAAAGTCAAGACGATGTGCCGAGCTTTTATCTTGACTTTGAAGCGGCATACCATGATTAGTTTTCACGTCACGCGATCTCCAGATTTCAATTTTTAGTATTATTATTATTTTTTTTTTATTTTTCATTCTCAATCAAAGTTGTAAAGTTTTTTTTTTCATATATATTTTTTAGCATATCAACTATCTAGACAGTCCAATAAATTATATATATTTATATAAAATTAAAGATAATAATAATATCAAAGAAATTATTCAATGTTCAACTTGAATTGCTGTATTTATTATTTTCATATATAAAGTTTTCGTTTTGTCCAGCTAAAGTGCACACATTTCATTTATTATATTTTTATTTTCACCACAAGTAATAATACAAAAAATAATGAAAATGAAAAATAAAAAAAACATGAAAATTGAAAGATAAAAAGTCGAAAAATCTTGGTTAAAAATGTGGAAAAAAGTGATGAAAAATTGTTGAACGTTATATTTTCTTTTTGAATGGTTTTTCCCTTTTTTTTTTTTTCGTTTACATTCCATTTCACAGAATGTGTTTCCGGCGTGTCGAGAATTTGTAACTGACTCAAACAACCAATATCAATTTATCATCTACATTTTATACATATAAAAAAATAAAAATAAAACATAGAGCATGTCTATTTGTCTAATTCAATTCATCATTTTAACTTTACTTACAATTTTTATTATATTTTTTAAATTTAAAAATTAAAATTCAATAATGTAATTGTATATTTTCTTTTTATTTATTTTTTTTTTTGATAAAATATAATCGTGGTGAGTGGATTTTATCATTTGAACTTTTATTATGTATTATACAGATATTGTTATTCAATATATGGGTTGTTACGTGAAGGGATAATTTTAGTAGTGGGGATGTCTAGTCGCCATGTGCTCGTGAGCTTGGTAAATCAGTAATTTTCTCAGTCGTAGCCGCGCGCTCGTCCCGAGCACGTTGGAGACAAACGTCACAATAAATAATCATCAGTGAATAAAAAAAAAAAAAAAATAATAAAACTAGCAATATTAAATAAATCTTATATTGGATTTATTATTCGTGTTTTTAAAAAAAGTAAAAGTGATCGTTGACATTGATTTTTTTTTTAAATTTCCTGATTGTTTTAATCCAGTTGATAATAAAAATATATTGATAAACATTTTGTGATTGATTTAAACTGTTACGATGTGCATCACGAAATGTATTCTATTAAAATCGCGTGACATTTATCAGTTTGTATTGATAAATAATTTTGATTCACGCCAAATTTAAATATATATATTTAAAAAAAAAATTGTTACTTGTATAAAAATTAAATTTCTTTTTCTACTTTTGCTTTAGTTTTTTTTTTTTAAATTTATATTATTTGTCATTAGTTGTATTATTTGCGGAGATGAAAGTTGAAATATCAAGACAAACTTGATTGACAAATAGAGAAATGTTGTTATAAATAAAAAAGCGGTATTTAAAAATATAAAAAATATAAAACAAATTTAAATTATATATTTTAAATAATTAAAAAAAAATTATATTATTATTTTTTTCTATATTATAAGATTAATAGTACAATCGTGTTCGTGACTCTGGATTAATTTGCAGCATCTTGATCTTGTAATGACATTTATTAAAAACTTTCAATTTTATCATTGGTGAATTTTTATTTGCAAGTTTTTCCGTATGATAAATACAAGTGTGGTTGTATTTGTCATTTCTTTGATCTTCTTTATAAAATTGAGTATTAAAATTTCAAAGCAAACAACAACAACTAAACCGGAAAAATAAAAAATAATCAAATCAATTAAAATTTAAACTTTTGAAAGAAGAATTAAATGAAATTTTAATTTTTTTATTGTGACGATCTTGATAAACGAGATTTAGAGATAAATAAAAAAAGCGCTAAATTAGTTTTATAAAATTTTTGATAGTGCAACAGGATGCAACATACAACACCGTGGTATTTGCCTTGGGGCCTAAAATTAGTGCCCCTGCCAATTCCACAAGCTCATCCAGTTTCCGGTATACCTAACCCGGCTGGTCTGCATCTGCTTGCACCACTTCCCGGCATTTATGCTCCAGAACCGAGAAAGGTATGGATGATATAATATAAAACAATATAATTTTTCATATCAATTAAATTATATCTCGGATTCTCGGGTGAATGCATAAATTCCGTACGGATTTTCCAATATTGAATATTCATTATATCATTTTTTTTTCTCCAGGCTATTACATGCACAAAATTAGCTATTATAAAAATACGTAAAAAAAATATAAATACTTTTTTTTTATCCCTATTGTACTACTACATTGTTCTGGTTATTTATATTGAACAAATAAATCCAGTTTTTTTTTTTATTAATGTAAAAAAATAATGATTTTTTATCTAAAAAAATTGATTAAATTTTATTATTATTTTATTATTTATAAATTTAATTTATTTAATATTTTTTTTATTTGTTTATTTAGTATTAATTAAAGTGTAGTTTTTAAAATTCATCATAAAGTAAACTTACCGTAAAAAAAAAATGAAATTACTCCGGTTTGTAGTACCTATGAAATTTGAATTTTTTTTTCTAAAAAAACAAATATTTACTTTCATCTGAATAAAAGTTTAAATATTTTTTAAATTAATTGAATTAAGGGGCTTACTCATGATACTGATATAATTTTTTTTTTTTTTTTTTAAATACTTGAATAATAATTAATTAATCCTTAAATAAAATTAAATAAATACCAATTAAAAGCACGGTTCGTTAGTTTAGCTTTTTTAAATATATATATAAATCAAAAACTGTCGTATGAAAAAAAAAAAAAATACTTGGAGCTAATAAAATAAAAAAAGGAAAAAAAAAATTAGAGTTTCAGTTTCGAATTTAAGTCACGGAGTATATATGTTATGTATACAATTTTTTATAAACTTTAAGATTGGATGATGAAAGAATGGAAGACTGAAAATCCAGTGAAAATATGTAAGCGAAAATTTTAAGAAATTTTTCTTTTTTTTTTTTTGCAAAGTAAGATAAAGTTTTAGAATAAATTGGCAGAGTTGATAATGATGATGCTCATGGCCACTTCAGACAACAAAATACAATTTAAAAAACAAAAAAGCTATTGTATATTTTTTAGTTGCTCAAATGAATATCGCTGGATATTTTAGTTAATTTTTTAATTATTAAAAATAATTTTTTACTATTATAGAAAATATGAAAATAAATAATTTAACATATTTCATTTTTTTCATAATAAAAATACAAACATAATGAAATTTTTTTTAAATAATAATAAATTTGTATTCATTTTTTTACTCAATGTTTTACGAATTTTCTTTCAACAAAGCAATATATTGATAAAGCTCTCGAATCTTTGATCATCAATATTTTTTTTTAGTCCTAGTTTTACCTTTCGTATATGCGCTAAAGAAAGTCGAAGCGAAGCTTCTTCTTCGGTATATCTGATAGGGTTCAATTTTTTTGTTTTTTTTTTTTTTGCTCAGCTTCTTTACATACATCCTATGTACATATCATCCTTTCTAACATCGTAAAATATGTAATATGAGCTGAATTTCCATCTAGCATATAAAATTGCACCAAAAGGTCAAAGAATATATTTTTATATATAAATTTTCGTAATTAATCTATATGTAGGAAAAAAATTGATTTAAAAAAGTGTTTATCATTTAAAATTATTCATTTATTTATGATTTTTTTTTTCCTACTGAATATTTTTAAACTTTTAAACATCAATTTTTACATCAATTTTTAATATACTAATAAAATTACAGAAGCAAGAAAAACTTTTTCACCAACCGTCGTGAAAGTGTAGATTTTTTTTTTTCTTCTTCTTCACAGTTTTTTTAGCATCTTCAATATATTCAACAACTATATATCTAAATGTAATTGCAATATTATTTTACTATCTCACTTTTCTCATTAAACATTAATGAAAAATAAAATTCAACAAAAAAAAAAAATATAATTACTTTTACTCTTCATTTCGAGCTTCAAAAATATCTGCTTCAAAAGTTTTTTTTTTTTTTTTTTTTCAACAATTTTAATAAATTTGATTTTCAGCTTTAAATTTAATATTAATTTGCCAATTTTATTAAATTTTCAGTGACTCGAATTCAAATATTAATAAAACCAAATTATTATTATTTTTTTTTAAAAATTAATTAATAGACATTGTTGAACAAAAAAAAAAAAAAAAATTAATAAAAATTTAATTTATTGTAATTTAAAAAAACATTGTCTAAAAAATTATTTATTCATTTTTTTTTTTTCAATTATCAATGATAATTTATTTAAAGCCAAAATAAAAACAAAAGAAACTTGACATCGATGATCTTTGCATAAAAAAAAAATCATTTTTTATGCATGAAAAATTTACGAATTTATATGTGTGTATTGATGTCATTGAACTGGGTATATTTGAAGTGGTATATATTGTAAATATTAAATTCGTCTACAGCCCACTGACTGGAACGAAAAAATATATAAACTAGTCTGCACTCTCCATTACTTGCCAATATATAACACAACGTGGTTACAAATTTTTTTTTCATCTACTTGTTCACCCTGGCACTTGCTCCCTTTTACCAAATTTATTCCACGATCATAGAGCCACTTTTTTTTTTTTTTATCAACAGCTATATAAATGGCCCATATGTCAATAGTCAATATAAAAAAAAAAAAAAAAATACCCCACGAATAATAGTTAAAATTCCAAAATAATTTTGTTTATATTTTATAAATATTCAATGAATTTTATTATTAAAAAAATAAAATTAATTTGTCAATTTTAAATTTGAAAAAGTATTATTAAATAAATTTTATTGACAATTATTATCAATACTATAAATTAAGGAGCATATAAAACTAAAGTTTTTTTTAAAGTCTACATCGATAAAAAAAAAAAGAAGATATTTAATCACAAGTTTATAAATAAACATAAATTAACAACAATATTATTTTTCGTCCTTGAAATGGTAATTTATTCATATACACTTTAAATAATAATAATAAAAATAAAAACAACCTAAAATAGCTATGACTGTATGTTGAAGTAACAGGTACAAAAGAATAATAATTAATTAATTTTTTTAAAATTTATTTATAGTGTCTTGTAGTATTAATATGTGAAGATGATTATTGCAGTGTCTCAAAGATTTCTTGTCATGAATTTTTAAACGTCAAAACCGGTCATGTTGACATCGAGTTTTTCATATTATATACCATCATTTTATCCTTCTCACATTATCAACCTTTCTATATTTTTCAACGACCTTGGACAAATATTATTTGACAAACAGTAATATGATGCGTCACAAATTCAATCGGTCATATTTATTATAGAAAAAAAAATAGAAAAAAAAAATTTTTTTCTCATCTTTTTCAAGGTTTTTTTATCATCTTTACATAGAATAAAAAATAATATAAAATTGAAAGTAATTTCCACATTTTATATGATAATAATTTGAACTACATATCATATTTTTTTTTAATGTAATAATTTTTTTTTTTTTTCTACAAGTAATTCTTGAATCTGTGTCGAGTTTTGACCTTGCCATTAAAATCACGTTTCACCACTGAAGTGTAATGACTGCTAAATAAACAAATAATATACTTTCATCATTTATCATAATAATTATTACTACACTCAATTTAATATTAAATAAATAATTTATTAAAAAATTATGTTAAATTTTTTGTTAAATTTATTGATGGTTTAATATACAAACAGCGAATGAATTTTTAAAATATTTTTTCTTTCTTTTTTTTTCGTCGATATTGCAGTTGTATATATATATCATATAGAAAGTTTATAACTCCAATATTTTAAACAGACTACTACTAAGCAAGATTGAGTTTGCCGTTAGCCATTTTCATGCTGAAAGTCAGAGTAAGCACGTAGTTCTTTGATGAGACTAGTGTTGAACAAAGTAAAAGCCAAATTACTTGCATCATAAAACATATAGATTTTTAATAATTTATTTAAAAAATTCATATATTTAACTATACATTTTGTGTATACAAAAAATATACACGTGTATGCCAATTTATTTATAAAAGTATGTTTTAAAACTTGAGTCGAAAAAATAGTTAAATAATTAAACAAAAAATTCTTTCAAACAAAAAATTTATATAATAATTATTTTTAATAATAAATAAATATTTTATATAATTTTTTTTTTTACGTTAATTGTTTTTATAATATTACAAAGATTCACCACAATTAATACAAGTCTTATTTTTTTTGTATATTATAACTTGCTCTACAACAATCTGGCACAAGGTGAAGCATAAAAAAATTTAAAAAAAATACTTCCAAGCGTTATAATGAGCCTAATGATACTTCCAGACTCAATCGTACCTGACGGTGGTTTTTTTAACCTTTTTCTTTAACTGTTATCATAATTGGTTTAATTTCAATTAAATACAAATCACTGATCTCATCAAAATTCAATAAAAATAATTTTGTTTAATTGAGAAATATATATTGCTACAGTTTTTACATTTTTTTTCCAATTTTTTTTTTTTTGTATCGACTATTGTGACAAGATTTGCCAGTATTTAACATTCAAATTTTTTTAATCAAGAGTTTTTTTTTTTTTTTTTACGATAGCATATGCTCATGAATAATACAAAGCTTAGAGTTTTTTATTCGTATTGACCTGCTGTGCATTAATTTGCACTAATATTTTTTAAACTGTATCCATAAATTTTCTGTTTGTTTATTTATATATTAGCCTGTCATATGTGTATTTAAATTGTATTTAAATTACGTTCAATAATTAATATTCGAAATATTATTTCTATCCAAAAAGTAAAAATCGAAAAATCAATGTTAAAAAAAAAGCTTCAATTGATTTTCAGTTGAACAATTAAAAATAAATCTTATTATGAATCTAAATTTTTTTAATTAGTTTATTTTGTAAATATTTATTTGATAAATAAATTTTAAATTGTCAAAAGTGATGTATGAGTTTATGTGTTAGATACTGCAGACACTTGCGGGTCAATCGACCAGGTTGACATGAGGTTAAATGAATTTGCGCGTACACGCGATAAAGTAGGATGAGATGTTTTTCATTTGGTTTATATATTGACACAGTGAATAAAGTGTGATAGACAATAACACCCGAGTTGTTGTCGTTGTTGTTGTCTCTCGATATTAAGTGCAAACAGGTGCGCGCATATAGTTGTGACCTGTGTCACACACAAAAATCAGCAAATATTTTACTGAGCGTGAGCATCGTGTTCGATATTATCACAACTTTTATTTATTTATTTTTTTACATGAAATGGTTTTTTATATTTTCATCTTTTCTATCAAAAAGTTTTGTCATTTTATTCGCTTCAAAGTTCAAACTTTATCATTTTTCATCCAATATTTTTATTATTCATGCTTGATTTTTTTTCTTTATCAAATATACGATTGAACAAGCAAATTAAAATTTTTTATTCAATAAAAACTCATTGTTAATTATCAAGAAAATTTAATTCTTCAACTTAACATTTTGTATTATTTTTTATTTAATTTTAATTCTCTTTGTTGTCGTTTTTTTTTTTTTTCCATTGCTTGCAATTTTGCGAGAGCTTCCAATTCGAGTTATGGTAAAAGAAAATATATATAAGAAGTATCTTTGTATAAAAAAAAATATATAAAAAAATTTTACCCTTCGTCGTTCATTAACGCTGGCAAGTCGCTCAGGTTCATAGAGTCTTTTATAATTGCGATTTGTGTGAGTTAATTGTAGGGATTTTACGATGGCTTTTCAAGACACAGACTCAGGGTTATTAAACTTGGCTTTTCTCTTTACATTTCTGAGATTAATTTAACTTTATTAAATAATATAAATTTCATCACTATATCTATAATAATTATATACACTAAGTATTAATGCATAAATATTTTTAATATTTAAAACTGAGTTCATTTATTTTTTCATATTTTTTCTAGACAGTTTTTGTGTGTGTGTGTCAATATATATTTAAATTTTACATCATGCAATATTTACACTTTATTTATATATAAATTTTGAATGAATAATAATTTATTTCTTTATTTATCTATTAGCATTGTTTTTTAATTTTTTTATTTTTCTTCAGGCAATACATGACCTCGTAATATTTTCAGCAAGTTATATTTCGCTTTTTTTTCTTCATAGAATACAGCCTCATATCATCTTTTAGTTATGCTTACAAATTCATGAAAATATATATTTTCCTTTTGCAAAATGTAGATGTATTTGTAAATATTAATTACACATCGAGTAATCGCTCATTTACTCGTTGATTTATACACGTTCCCTTTGATGACTATTTAATCAAACTGGCTTATTATATATTTGTATTACGATTAATAACCAAGCTTAAACTTCAATACAAAATATAAAAATAGATTTAAAAATATTACCAATTAATTATAACTCATTTAAATTATTATTGACTCAAATTTTTTATAATTAATTGATAAATAAATTTTTATCTCAAATGTCATTCAAAATATTTCTATTGATTTTTCATTTCGACAGTATAATTTTTTATTTTTTGGATAATATTTAATTTAAATTGTCTAGCAAATAACGAAAATATTATGATTTTTTAATTTTTTTTTTGTCTCGCCAATATCTAAAGTATAAAAATAATTATATGAAAATTTTTTGCCCAGTTTTTTTGCCAATATATTGAAAGATTTTAATATATTTATATAAATTTTTAATGTATATATGTATATGAGATGAGACGTGCCGCTGACCCGTATTATTTTTTCAATATTCTGCCATATATTGCTCCGAAACTTTTATGTCTATATTTATGAAGTACCTGTCTGTATGAAAACTAAAAATTGCTGATATGAAAACATCAATAAACTCGTGAAATATGTTGCAAAAAGAAAAAAATTGTGTACAATTATAATGAAGTAAATTTTCATTTTATATTATTTTATTGTATATGAAATTTATATATTTGATGTTGAGTGTTTAGTCGCTATGGCTCATTCAAAATTTTCATGTATATATATAAGTACTTTGTTACAACAACAACTTGGTAAAACTTGAATTGAGGGCGGCAAAGACCAGGCAGTACCATCGCCGCAAAAGGGGATCGTCAAGTAACTCAACTCGTTGTACAGCAAAACATGCGAGAGAGGGTATAATAGTGATAGTGTAGTGGTGAGAAAGCTTCATCGTATGCACTAGCTGCAGTATAAACTTTATATTTTCATGTCGATTTCGAGGGTGAGCTTTTTTTGTCAGTTTTAAACTTTTTTTTTTATTTTTAATTTCAAAAAAAATAAAGTTAAAATTCAAATAATTTATACTTGTATTATATTCTATTTTTTTGTATTTTATTTTTTTTTAATTTCACGCTTTAATTATTTATTTTTAATTTAGAAAAAATTTTTTTTTTTATTGTGGAATATATTGCTGTTTATTATTGACGTATTTCAAGTTAGACTGACGAAGTTAATTTCCATAATGCATGAAAATCAATTTTCCTTTTTTTTTTTTTTCATGATTTTTTAAATAGACAATGATATTTTTGCATATTAATATTTATTTAATTATATTTTGATGAATAATATGCCACGTGTAACAGTGGAATATTGTCAACAATGTTTAATGTTGAAACATACTTGAAATATATTTAAATTTAGCAAGAATTTCATGATGAAACATTGGAATTTATACACATTGGAATTCAATGAAACTTAAATATTTAACGACAGTCATGTCTCCCGATATTTTGAATAATTAAAAAATTTTAATTACTGTTTTCATGTTTGTTTAATAAGTATACTTATATGTATACTAAAACTATTTTAAAAGAGTGCATATATAGTTTAAAATATTACTATTATTATGATAAACTATTTTAGTAAATTGTCTGGTACTTTGATCCTTTGCTTTTAGAATAATATGTCACCTGCATAAAGCTTAAGGTTTCGCAAAAAGTGCCACGTATCTTCAAAATTAAGTCACGTAAGAAAAATATGTGAATACGTGACTTTATATTCTTGTGACATGATTGAGACAAAATTTTAATATACTTGAATATTTTTAAATGACAAATTAACATTTTCTCTAATTATTTATCATTTTTTTTTTTATCAAAAAAAAATAATAGTTTAAATAAACTATTCAATTTTTAAAATAAATGATATTTGAACATTTAATTTATAGAAAATTGAGTGAGAAGTTATTTTAAATTTGACAAAACAGAAACAACAGAAAAATAGTTATAAATTTTTATTTATATTTATGGTATATAACTGTTGAATGAAAAATTTTTTCGAGTAGATTAAAAACCATTATTTTGATCGATTAAAATAGTATGGATGTTGAAGATATATATGTAAAACACAGGTGTGTTCAATAAATTCTCTAAAAATCCATTTTATCATTTTTTATTTTTCATAGGCAGTTTTTATTTAAATGCATTCAATTCGCACATGTATATACATCTTTTTTTATTTCTCTATTTTCAATATTTTTTTTTTTAGTATTATTTTAAAAAAAAACGCGATGATGTCTAATTTTTTTGTAACAAATTTGACAAGCATTTGAGCCTCCAGTACATTACCCTCACAATCGTTTTAAAAAATTTCTTTTTATTTTCTTTTAACCAACAAAATGTGCTTGTTTTATTATAATATTTATTTTTGAATATCCGCTTGTCATGTTTGTCAAAATTGACAGACATTTACCCTCTCTTTCTGCCTCATATTTCAAATAAAGAAATTAAAAACCAAAAATTCAAAAACTATTTCTACACAAGTTAAAATTAAATGATTGATTTTTCCACAAAAAAAATTTTACATTTAATTAAATTTTTTTCTCATTAAGAATTTATTTATAAATAAAAAAAGTATTTTTATGTTAGCATTGTTTTACTAAAAAAAAAAAACAAAATACAATAATTGGCTTAATAAAAATTTATTAATTCAAGTAAACATTATTTTTTTTCCTTTTGTATTTTAAAAATGAAAATTCCATGATTATTTATTAAGCATTTATTTCGAGCGTTTATATACGTTTGAACAAATTTAGTATTTGAAATTTCATTAGTGAAAATATATGCTTGACAGCTTTTCAAATATAATAGTAAATAACGGGGTGTTGTATGTTGTGTGGTCTTTTCCATTTAACATTAGTCGATGATTTGACCAAAACCAAACATCAATGAGGGAAGTAATCATACGTAAATAATGTAACTTGAATCAGTATATATGATTTTTGGTATATTTAAATCACGAATATATTTTGTTTGATGGTTTTATGATTACAAATAATACCATACATGATTGACCTACATAAAATGTCACCAAAAAAAAATATGAAAGTGATTCAATATTATGATTATTTTGACACATTTATAAAATATAAATCTACGATGAAATTGCCATCAAAATTACATTTTCAAATGTAATTATTTGATAATTTTTTTCTTCTTAAATTGCACACATCAAAGCTCTGTTTTATACTAATCCAACGTGAAAGGTAAATTTTTTGTTGTACACAAATGTCTGTTAATTTTCATCAACGCCAAAAATTTATCTAATTTTACCACAAATTTTTTGCAGTAATTTGAAAGAAATGTAAATTAAAATTTGCCTTTTTTTTATTATTATTATTTAATTTTATATACCAATGAAAATTATGTTGAGACTTGAGTCAGCGATAAAGTTAAATATAAAGAAAATAAATAATAAATGTGTTAAAAAGTAGTCTACGCTTGGAGCTTTTTGAAATTCAATCTTTTGAACTTATAAATATATATGTATTTAACTTATGTAAGATTTTTGCATGATAGTACATGTAGGTGATCGCTAGACTGGCTTTTCAGATGGCTGAAGAAATTTTTTGGCAACGTTTCTCTCTGTGATCTTTGTGTTTGTTTGTGCATGAAAAAATATATAAATACGTATAATTGTCTTTGTATGTTTCGGTTTCGTAATTTTACTTGTCTTTTTTTTTTTTTTTTTTATATTTTGCTTGGACACTATTTTAAATTTATTATATAGTTTTGATAATGTCCTTGTAATAGTTTGTCTGTTATTCATCTTGCCATCATTTATTTTTCAATTATATTTTAATCTTTCTAATTCAAATGTTATTTTTTTTTTTTGAATTTTCGTATTAATTTTTGTAAATTTTCTCTGTTATTTTTGTGGCAAACTTTTCATTAGTTATCTGATTTTATTTTATTTATATTCATTGTAGAATAATTAATATGTGTTAATTAAATTTTTTTTTTTTAAATTGATAAAACAAGATAAAATAACAGTGAAAATTATATTTTTTATTAATTAAATATAGTCAACTAAACATTATTGAAAAATTAACAACAGGTTGGTTAAAATAGACTTTTATTTGTGGAATAATTAATTTAACGATTGTTTTTTTTTAAATAAAAACAAAAAATCAATATTTAAAATCAGCAATATATATCTATTTGTAAACGTCAAAGTAAATTATTGATTAATCAATTTACCATTTTTAATTTCAACAAAATAAATGTAAAAATATCAGTTGAAAATTTGACGCTTACACTTTTTTTTCCACTGATTATTTCGTTGTATTCATTGTGATTTTACATGAACATAATTTATAATAATCCGATTATCGATTTACAGCTTTTACAAAATCTCATTCACCATATACTGATCCACTCTCTGTCATGTCTGAGCCACGAAAACGTTCGACTTTTCGTTGAAAAAAACTTCCACAAAATGATGGTATCTTGCTCTTTATCCTCCACTTTTTCCTTTATTTTTTTTTTCTTCACTCGTTTTACTGTACTCACTACATACTTTTACATTTCGCTGACTTACTGTATTTTTTATTTTTATTTGATATTGAAGTTTTCGCCTCTTATCGTCATAAATATACTCAGTAAGTCCAAGAACAAAAAATGAAAAAAAAAAGTTTAAAGTTTAGAATTGCATAATGTCGAAAGCCGATCTCCTCCAGCCAACTTAATTTAACTTTTTATTTTTTTTTATATTTATTTTGTACATTTTTTAACAATTTATTTCTATTTAGTCTAAAGTGTTTTCATTCGTTCACATTTATTCATAATATATAAATTAAAACTACTCAAAAAGTCAAAATGTTTCAATACTATAAACTCTCAGCTTTTGGATAAAAATAATTTTTTATTTTATTATTTATATTCAAATATAAACTTGGACAAATTTGCACTGTGTGTTGGTACAATTCATTTTCATAAATTTTCTAATGAAGTGTGTCACAATGTAGCCTCATACATTCACACATATACACACGACAAGTTGAATATGTTGGTGGTACTGCATGAGAATAAAAGAGATAACGAAAAATAAACTAAAGTATGCTGAACGAAAGTGGTGATGGGTTGGTGGTTTACGTCCGTTAACAACAATTAAGCCAAAAACCGGCAAGCTCGTTATCGATATTTCATGGACTTGGGGATAAACTCTGAATCCACGGTATTCAGCATACTGTCTGCTCATATTTCCTCAATATATATCTACATATGAATAATTTAATAATATTTGCACAAACCCATATAACAGACTTTTATTTTTATTTCATTTTTCAAGATATGAGATTTTAAATATTTTAAATATCTTTATCATTATCAAAATTTAGTATGATTGCATATATTTTTCAAATTTTTTCTTTTTTTTTTTTATCAATATAAAAGTAGAAAAAAAAAAAAAAGAAATTAGTTTTAAAATTTTCTAGTTAGGCAAAATCGTTAAATTAACATTTGTATTTTTTTTTTTTTTTTGTTTCTTTTAATTTTGCAATAAATTAGTAGGAAAAAAATTTTATGAGTATGATGTATAGTATAAGTTATAGGATAGTAGGTATATGAGAAAATTAACGAGACAGGACGCGTGGTGATGAGACTAGCCAAGTCACGAACATGTTACTGACTTTGGTGTGCACCGAATAGATACAAGAAGAAGAAGAAGGTTGAAGTAAATGAAATAAGGTTGAAGAAAGTGCGAGCTAGCTTGGATAGTGTAAGATTTCCTTGGGGACTAAAACCGGAAGGTGAATCGTTGTATAAAGAAAGAGGGGAATCTTCAACAAGAGGGTGGTAAAAACATAAAAAATAAAAAAAAAAAAAATATTAGACAGGCTGTGAAGAAAGACGAGTTGTAGACACGAAAATTCAGCTATCTATAGATGAGTCAGTTGAATCGATTTTTTCATATATACAAAAGGTGTGCAAATGGGTAGGTCAACAGTATACATGAATTTGTGTAATGTGTATACAAAACAATATTAAAACACACACAAATAAAAAAATTTCATAAAGCTTGAAACTAAATTTGTGTGTGTGTACAGGGTTGACATGAAAGGGGTGGTTGATTTTATTTTTTTATATTTATTTATACTTTTGCTGCAGCGCTTTTAACGTGACACGAATGAAAAATACTCGGCCTTCTGTATAAACTTAAATACATACATTAGTTTTTTTTTTTTTGTATTAAAATTTTATACACATATAGATGAAATTTTTACATACTATTTTATTACGCAAATTACCAACATCATCACCATTAACACTGTCACCACCTTGATCATTTAGATTTATTAAATTTAAAATGAAAAAAAAATTTTTGTATCATTTTTATATTAGATTTGAACATGTGGATGTTTATGAAAATATATAAAATATTTTTTATATATATATTAAAGTTGGTTCGATGTTTTTTTGGAAGACAGCCAGATTAGATGAATTTATTAAACTTACCTTCACTCGGAAATTTTACACACGTGGTGACCCAGATCATTTTCTTCAATGCCTTTTATGGATAAATAATATTTTACCAAAAAAAGGGTTTTTGAACACTAAAAACCTTGCTGTATATTAATATATTTGTAGAAAAATTTATCAATTTTTATTTGATGCTTTTTTTGCATTTTTTTTTGAGTGAATAAAAAACAATTTATTTACAAAGTATCGTTATTGTACAACATGTGAATTTTTGATAGTTAAAATTTGAACAAAAAATAGAAAAAATACATGGTATAATTTTTGAAGAGGTAGCACATCTGTCGTACAAAGTTATAGTGAGTGAAAAGCATCTAAGAACACGTAGTAAATTGTCGAGTTGAACTTTTAACCACAAACCGAAATACTTGTTGACTCAGTAGTAAAGCTTCTGCACTATAATCCACAAGTGTATATTACAAAAATCCATCAGATGTAGAGCTTGTTGTACAATAAATTGGTACTTTCAAATAAACTTTGTATCAATTGATTGGATTCAACTGTTTGAGCTTGCTGATGAAGAACAGGTGTATACTTATTAGACATCTTTTATAACATAATCATCATGCTGCAATTAGTTCACTATTTTGTTGATCAACACTACAAATTTTATCAACAATCGTTGCTATATTTTTTTGTCAAATACTTGTTAATTTATCAGTAAGCTCTGGACAAATTTACTTGTAAAAATTTAACCTAAAGCACAATAGCCCATCAATTATTTAGCTAGAAAATTTTCTGCTTAATCAGTATGACGCACCATTGTCAAACTTGATTGTTAATTTATATATATTCATGTGGTAATTCGAGTAACACTGCTAGATTAGTAAATTAATACTAAACATGCTTGTACGCATGTTATTTGTATTTCATTATAATTTACTAATGATGTAGCATCAAAGAATGAAATCATCAATTGGCCCTTTAGTTATAATAATAAAAAGTATCGAATGCCAAGTTATATATGTCATGTGAGGGCAATTTGGTCGAGTCAAGTTACCAAAGAACCCTAGTTACTTGACAAGTAATTTCTTGATGTCTGCAAATAGCCTCAAGCTTCATTGAGTGACGAACTGTTAGGTATACACAAACTTTGAAATTGGAGAATACCAAATGAAAATTGTACGTCAGTTTTCTCTCATTGGTTAAATATATTAAACATTATTTTAGTTTCTCTCATGGATATAGCCAACTAAAATATTATTATTCAGATAAAAATTAATTGAAAATCAATATTATATATAATATAATTAATATTTTTAATTTATGGGTTTTTTTTTTAGTTTGTGAATTTGTTTTAAATATTTATGTGTAAATTGGTATCTTTCTCAAACCACAAAATAACAGAAAGTAACAAATTACTATGTATTATTCGGATAAACTTTTGAACAACATTGGATATTTTATTAGTAAAACTATCTATACATATAAAAGTCACTCAACAATTTTCGTAGAACTGTTCAATTGCATTCAGGAAATTGATAAACTTTCTACTAAATTTAATTAAAGCTTTGTCAATTCATGTGTCAGTTATTTTAGAAAGCACTATTATTGACTAAAAGTCAAATATAATTTCTAATATAATATTTACAAAAAAAAAAAAAATATATACTTGTATATTTATTTGTGTGGTTGTCTTGATTTTTAATTAACAATTGTGCATCAGTGAAATTTTAGTAATTTATCCTTAATTAATTATTAATATTGTATTTAAAATTTTAATTATTTTATTATTTTTTTATTATCAATTTAGCCCGTCTTTTTCAGCTCGTTGAATCTTACTATCACTGTTATTGTTTGCCCATTTAATCCCTGCTGCTTTTTTTTTTTCTTTTTTCATCTTGGCTTCTTATCTCGCTGCAGCAACAGGCCTCTATCGACTTTACTACAGGCTGTTTCTATTTTGAGACAACAACCACGCTTTTGACATTAAAAAAAATAAATGATAAATTTATTTTAATTTATTTTAATAATATTAATCAATCTATTAATTTTTATTGATTAAAAATTTAGATGAAAAAAATATTAAAATCACAAGCATGCGTAAAAAAATTGCTGGACAAAAATGAATATATATTTTTTCTATGTTATATATGTATTATTATTTTTTAACTTGCGCAGTAGAAAAACTCAATGGTTGGTCAGACAAATTTTCTATATTTTTATTTAACTCACATATTTTTCACGAAAGATGCTCGGTGCGCACAACGCCCTCGAGACGTCATCGTCTTTCAAACTTTAATGATGTTTTATTCTCACTGGTATACGCATATACTGTATTTTCCTTGCTTTTCTTCTATTTTCACTACACCCCATCTGTTTGTTGTAAATTTCATTCTACTTTGTAATTTTCTTCAGACCCTGCTTCTTCTTCTTCTCATTTTGTTGTTGTACTTTTTCTTTTTTTTTATCATTTATTTTCTTTTTTTTTTTATTTTTTTTGTTTTTGTTAAAGTACCTATAGAGAAATCGGAGCTCGCTTTGTATTTTTACATTCAACTTTTTCGCTTCTAACATCTATCTTGTTACAATTAAAATTGTATATATATTTTTTTAAATTTATTTCTTTTTTTTTTTTTTGCATTGTTTTGAAATACATGTTATTTAAATTGAAGGACTTTTTTTATTTCTCTTAAATTTTAATTTTAGTATAATGTAAAAGATGAGAAAACTGTTGACTATGCCTTCAAGGAGTTTTTGTGTCATTGTAAGAATTAATTTTTTATTTCTTAGTAAGAAAAAAAAATGATGATAATTTTTTATTTTGAGATTTAAAAGCTTGGCTTGGCTTTTTTACTGGCTTCATTTTTATATTGGCAATCGATTTGAATATAGCACAGCAACAGGGTCAACCCCCCCAGCCCAAATAAAGTCTATTTTATTTCTTTTTTAATAATTGAAAATTCATTTAATTTAATAAAATTTCTTCTTCTAAATTCAATCTTTAAAAATTTTTTCTTCATCCAATTTAAACGTGAAATTCATTGAACAAATTTCAGTGACAAAATTATAAATTTAATATGAAAAAAAATAAATAAATCAAAGTGATTTTGTGTCAGCATTTGTTTTACTATTTTATATCAAAAATTCGTCATTCATATATACACAGAGATTATATTTTCCACTGCACTATTCTCATCGTAAAATTCATTCCTAGAGAATATAAAAAAAAAAAAAAAACATAATAAAATAATACTTTACCATCACTCACCAAAAAAAAAACGTAATCCTATAAAACAGAGAAGATGAAATTTTTTCCAATTCATGTTCTCGAATACGATATACATCACCAAAAGTCCAGTTAAAAATTTATTCCTCTTTGAAAAGATAAATTTATAAAGCTCCATATTTGACTTGTTTGCATATAGTACATAAAAAAAAAAATTCGTATATCTATATTAAACACAATAAAAGTCATCGAAAATACTGTAAAAGAAAAATATAAATACAATGTATGATCAAAGAGTAAGATGTTCATACATAATATACAAAATAAATAATCCAAATAATTTTCAATTTTTCTATTTCTTTGATACATAAAAAATCCATAAACAAATTTATTATTTTATTATAAACAAATATACAAATTATAAATGCATTGTGAAAAAGAAATTGTACAGGTTATCATTATCAACATTTACAATTTATTTTTGGTAGTGTAGTTTTGTGTGGATCTATAAGGAGTTGAAAAAAATAAAAATAAAAAAAATTGGTGCAACGTCGCACCACCAACATTAATTAATTCGCTCCATGGTGTTCCTGGCACCTAGGTGTTAGTATTTTTCTTTCTTTTCAATTCTCTTCTCAACACACCTGCGCGCCTTAAAAAGTTTTGTTGTTTTCGTGGTATAGCAGCTGTCAATGCAAAGAGTAAAGCAAAGCAGGATCTAACACTTTGCATTTTTGTATCTCAAACTGGATCGCATTTACCGGCGCCAGTGCGTATTGGGCTGGTTTCGAAGATATTTATTAACAACGCAGTTACTTGTGTGTATGATAAATTTTACATATTCGAATAAGGGTTATTTCGTGATGAAAATATTTTTTTTTTTTTCAAGTTTTTAATTATTTTAATTGGTCTCGTACATCATCCATATAGTATTCATTTTTTAAAATTTTGTGTTTTTAAATAGAATTTTAAAAATGAATGTAAAAATAAATTTGAATGTAAAATTCGAAAACATCTGCTGTAGGTTACATGGTTGAGATAAAATATATACTATGGTTTTGTTTGCATGTGAATTATAATATTAACTTTTAGTTGAACACGCATATGACGTTGCTGAAGAAGTTAAAATGAGAAAAAAAAAATGATATGGTAGTCATGGGCCGATCAAAAGGACATCGCGTGTATCCTGATTGTTCCGCTTTTTTTACTTTTACTCGCGTTTCAATTACAACTATTATTATTATTTTGTTGAAATAATTTTCAACTGTTTTAATTGCCTTTTTTTTAATTATCAATATCATGTAAACATAGATCATTTTTTTTTTTTTGTTTAAAATGTCATGCAATGATATATCATTCACGTGAAAAACCACAGGGCATTTTTAAACTAGATACGAAAAGTGTGAGACTTAGACAAGTCATGAAGACATCTGGGTCATTTAATAGCTTCTATCTCTCTTGTCCAACATACACCTTTTTTTCTTTTTCAAACAAAAAAATTCATCATGAAAATAGTACAAAAAAATACTGTCAAAAAATTGTCATTATTTTAGTAATACTAATAAAGTAGAATTTATTATTTTTCATATTAAATTTACCATTTTAAATATATGCCAAAATAACGATCTTATTTTATAACGAGATGGTCAAATTTCATTCTCAAATATCACCCTATCCTGTCATGTTCCATAGGTGTTGAATGAAAAATTAAAAATAAATTTATTGAAAGATACTATACTGGAAATAAGATAGAAAAAAAAAAAAAAAAAACGTCTTATGAAAATGATATCGAAATTGATCTGTCTTTTCAATTTGCAAATCCTCGTGAGACTTCGTATAGAAATTCACTGATCTAACTGAGATTTTCATTTGTTTTTTTATTTATTTTTTGTACATTATCATCTTTCATTTTTTAAAATTTTTTTTCTACTCCTCATTTTAAGCTTTTTAATATTCGCCAGTGAAAGCTAGCAGAGGACTCGACGACTCGATTTTATGAATACTCTACGAGCATCTGGTATATGCAATTCCACGGTCGTGCTGTGGTTAAGCGAACGAGGCTTGAAAAAAAAAAAAAAGCGGGATAAAAAGTAAAAAAAAAAAAAGAAAGAAAGAAAGTAGATGGAGAAAAAAAAAGTGGAATATAAAAAATGAAAATGCCAACAACCACACACATTTTGTATATGTAAAATATGAAGGGTGAATGAGTGAAAACGAGAGGCTTATTTTCATTTTATTTTTCATGGTAATTTGTGATGGTAATGATTCGTCATACACACATACACAGACACACTTATGTGTTGACATTAAGCTCATTGAATGAAGTTGGTTTATGAAAGAGGAATCATCGCTATTGGACTATCTAATTCATTTTGTAAAAAACTTTTTAAATTTTTTTTATTTTGTTATTTCTCTTTCTACTTTATACTTTCAACATTTCTTATGTCCCTTGAGAATTACCGGTGAATGCCATGATAAAAGGAAAGAGGGGTAGTTGTAAAAAAAGAGGGTGGTTTGAGGTTGTGAAAACGAGTTAGCGACTCAGGCGTGCCACTTGGTCTTCGTCTAGTTCTGTAGAAATTTAAGTCAACGACGTCAACCAAGCGATCAACATGGGTATACTGTGTTTGTATATATATATATATCGAGTAAGAGAAACAGAGGGCTGATGTTGTTCGTGGTGGTTTTCCCCTTGAGAAATTTCATGCTATATAAAGTGTGGTAATGTTTTGAGAAACCGACATTTTATGCTGAATATTGTTCAAAAAAATATGAAAAAAAAAATATATAAAATTTTCTTGATTGTTTTTTGTTATTGTTATGAATTGATATTTCATATTTTTTATTTAAAATTTTTATCTTGCTTTTGTCAATTTTTATTTCATACTTTGATAAATGAAAAAAAAATAAAAAAAGCAGATTATACATCAAGTGAGCTGAAACAGAATTTTGTTTTTTTTTTCCAAAAATAATCTCATAAAATTCAAAATTTTAAATGTTATAAATATTTAAATGATATAATGTAATTATTAATTTATAACAATCTGAATTTATCTCAATTCTAAATTATAATTATGTGTTCCTTGTGGTGTTGATTAAAAAAAAATCCTCATTTCAGTTTTTATTATATTATTTTTTTAAAAAACAACTGTTTGAAAATATAAATTATAATTTTTTCTTTATCTTCATTAATTTATTCTTTTATATATATTAAAGTTAATTTTTTTTTACATATAATTGACTGGACTTTTGTACTTTCTAGAGATTACATTCCAGTATTTTGTTGTCACGCAATACCAATGTTTTGTCTGTCTGAAATCTCACTGATTGTTTGCAAAAGGTAATGGTGCGCGCGTGCAACCTATTCTATTTTCTATTCACATACACATGAGATGTATATTTGTATTTATGGGTAGACATTAGATGTACATATATACATTGTACAAAGTACATATGTTTAAATATATTTAAAAAAAAAAAAGCAACGTGACACAAAACTACTTGTATTCTCTATTTGGTTTGTTTTTTTGTTTTTTGGTTTTTTGTTGTCTCTTATTGTGTTTCTATTCTACAAACGTTATCCCTTATTTAAAGGTGTGCATGTGAGTGTGGTTTGTGTGGTATTACCAGTCAAAAACTGAGTATGAGACAAAATCCTACCCGATCCATTAGGAAACGAGGCTTTTCCCCTAACGAACTTCCCTCGAGTCAGTGCTTTCTCGATCGATGAATCTACCAGTCTGAATTAATCCACTTTTGTTGTGTATGTCCAACCCAATATAATACCACAACTGGATAAACCATGTTCAAGCCTTTGTAGACAAACATTTTCTATAATCATTATTTTATCTATTTTTTTTTTAATTCATTACATTCACAGTTTGTAAAAAAAAATATAAAAAAAATAAAAGCACATGAATATAAAGCTTTTAATAATTTCAAATATTGAATTAAAATTTTGTTTAAATAAAAAATGTCGTTTAAACTTTAATAAAAAAATATTAACACTTGCTAATTTCAAATGTAAAAAAAATTTTAAATACAAAAATGAATTTTATTTTAAATATTTAATTAATATTTTTATTTAAAATGTATGTATTAAAAAAAATTGTTTAAATATTATTTATCAATGTATCGTGATTTTAAGGTGTGTCGATTTACTTTAAAAATATTTTTAATCAATTATATGTATCATGATAAATGAGGTATATATCAGCTTGTTCAATATATTAAATGGAAATTCTTGATAATCGAGTAAAAGAAACCCCACCTATACTTTTAGCCATGACTCATCCTATATATATATTGAGTTGAAAGCTCGTAGCTAATCCTGTTAACGCTTTTGCTTAATTTACCTTACTCCTGTAAATAATTTTATCCAATTATTATCATTATTTATTTATTTATTTTCATTTATTTGATAAAGAAATAACATTATTTATATTAAATTAAAGCTTTTCATGTATACAGTAGTATTTTTTTTTTTTTTCAAGCTTCGTTTTTTTACTTTTTTTTTTCATTGAAATTTATTTTTTTGTTATAGAATTTTTCTGCATATATCGGAATGTAAATTATATCTTTCAAAACAATAATAAGCATCAATTTCTTTTCGTTTTATTTTCTCAAATACATGCAGTATTTTTTTTTCTTTTTTTTTTGTAAAGAAAAACTTGAAAAGTAATAGAAATAATAATATGATCTTGAAAAGCCGACTATTCAATTGATTGGTATATAAGGTCATATATATCTATGCTTGGGTAATTGAATGTATAAGATAGAGAATTTTTTTTTTTTTTTTTGAATTTTCTTATTGTTCTATGGCTATAACGTATTTATAGGATGTTTATTTTTTTTATTTTTTCAAACCTATCCGGCTTGCAAGCTCTCTCGAGAATCACTACTATCATGAACTTTATATTTAATTCTGTATTTTCAATGGTTGACTACATACTTGATTGTTTTTTGTAAAAAATATTTATCTCGATTTTTAAAACAAGTAGAAAAATCAATATTGGTCAGACAAGTCTCCAAATTTTTTTTCTCTTTTTTTTCTTCTGTACTTTAATTTTCCATTTAAATTTTAATAATAAAATTCTTTTTTTTTTTTTCACTGCGATTGTTTCCTTAAATTTATATTTTAATAATTTATATAATATTCAAGTATTAATTTAATTTTTAATTTAAAAATAAAATCAATGAATACTTGAAATATATTTTAAATTTTAATTCAGCTATAAATTATTAAAATAAATTTAAAGAAGAATAAATAATTACTTTAAAAGTAAATTTTGAATAAATAAATATTTCTATATTGTAAAGAAAAAAACGTCTTGTACATGTATAAAATTTCAAAAAGATTTTCACAAACTTGAATTAAATATAGTAAGTAAACTTTTTTTATTACATAGTTACCATTATTTCCATTTTATTACGATTAGACAACGCAAGAATAAGCTTTTCACAATATATAGTATCGTTGTGTATTTAGTTTACCCAAGAATAAGAAGAAGATATATATATTTAAAAAAAAAAAAAAATGATACAAGTCGAGAAAGAGTCCCAGTAGACCTGTCGAGTGTTCCTTGCTAAAGAGGACAAAAGATTTTTTATGAATATAATAAAAATAAAAAGAACAAAGAATTAAGGATAAAAATTATATGAAAAAAAAATTATGTATAACTTTCTGCCATTATTGTCGTTCTCTAGACGCAAAAATGCGTTGTCGGTTAAATACATATTTTGTTTTGAACGCTCTACTTATCCACTTCTTTTTTTTTGTTAATTTTTTTTTTTTTCCACTTTTTTTCCCCAGGGTAAAGCATTGCAAATGATTCGCGTTTGACAGTTGAGTTAACCGTCAGTAAGTTTTTTTATTTTTTTTCATTTTTTCCTTTTTTTTTTACACTGACTTAAGTCGAAAAGTTCTGATCTGATTTCATGCTTTTCTACACCACTTACAAGCGATTTGGAGCTTTTTTTTTTTTTCTTTTTTATCAGGACACAAAGAGTCCAAGGGGAATGTTTAAAAAAAAGATGGTAAAAGTTGTTTTTTTTAAACAAGACGTTTTTTTTTTTTTCAAAACTTTTAGTTATACCTACAATCATGGAAATATAATAAAAATTTTGAAAAACAAACAAACGTAAATAAGCTTTATGAATTATATAAAAAAAAAAAATTTCTTTGAGACAAATTACAAGTGTTTTTTGTGATATTATTTCAATATTATATTTTTCATTTTTTTATTTTTATATTTATTTTACGATAGAAGATATAATATTTGCAGAAAAAATGAAATTGATATGCGAATATACTTGATTTAATCAAGAAAAGTGGAAAAGGCAATGCAAACTTGGTGAAATTTTATTTTTATTTAAAAAAAAAGTTGATATTTTTCAGTAAAATATGATTGAGTAGAAAGTTGCCATCTGTTTTTATTTTTCTTCAATGATTGATTCTTTATTTTTATAAAAATAAAATAAATATAAAACTTTTTTTTTCATCTCTTTTTTCTTCCATTTATTTGGATACTAATTATCAACAAAAAAATATAAAAAAAATAGCTGTTTAAATAAAGTATACAAGATCCATATAACTTAAAAACTTAAATTGTTGTAATTTTATTTTTTTACTTTGAAAAAGTTAGTGGAAGAAGAGCAAGTGCAGCGACGCGTGAAATCAAAATGCCGGTCAAAAGATATCATTAATGATAAAAAAAAGAAATAAATAAAGAAAAAAAAAGAAAAAAAAAAATATATGAGAGAGAGCGAAAGAGAAGGAAGCAAATGTCTTGGGTGCAAATTACTCGTAAAATTAAAACGACTGTAGATAAATGTACATTTTCTGGTTATAGTTTTCAGTGCCTTGTAACGGGAAGGGTTGAACATAAAGAGGGTTGAGAAAATGTTAGTTGTATAGTAAGAATTTGACCCTCTCTTGAGTCTTGGCAAAGCGATAATATCGTTACGCCTATATCGACTTGGTTTTTTTGCACTTGTTATGTATATTTTTCGCATCGTGACTATGCCCCGTTCACTGTCGTCTCTCTAACGATATGGTAACGACTCTTTGGTTACTTTTTTTTCTCCCCTTTTCTTCTTCTTTTTTTTTTTTTATATATATTCTATTATTATTTTATTATTTTTTGTTTCTCCTCGTTTACTTGAAGATAGTAATCAATGTGGAATTATTTGGCACAAAAAAAAAACAATAATTTATTTATTTTTTCTTTCCCATTATTGATGATGTATTTTAATTATTCAAATTTTTTTTTTTATATCTTTATTATTGTCATTTAAAGAAACGTAAAATTTAGCATTTTTTAAATGTCAAAATATAGATTTGTATATTTTTTTGAAAAATGTTATTGAAATATTTAATTTTCGTTTTAAAAAAATGTCAAATTAATATTTTTTTAAAAAATGTTCAATTGTCATTTTAATTTTCATTTATTATTTAAACAAAATTAATATTAAAATATTAATTTAAAATTTAGGTCAAATGTTAATTTAGCATTAAATTTTTAACATTTTTTCTTTCTGTATTTTTCATGTACATGTATAAATTGTAACTATTTTCTTTTTGTTTTCTTCTTGTTCTTGTTGACTTGACTCTGTGAAAAATAGTCAACTGCTAATGAGTAATAACAAGAAAATATTCGTGACTTAGTGGATGGTTAAATGGAAAATGTATGGTTAAAGAAAGTAGAGAAGCAACCGCAATGCAGACAAGGGCGTTGTCACGGGTGACCCTTATGGTGTTAACAGCCCTTTGCTGTTTTGCCGTTGGCATTGTTTTCAAGTGTAAATGTTGACTGTGCCTTCATGGCACGCTCTAAAATTTTCTTTTAATTGTTTTTATTTTTTTCTTTTGAATTTTAATTATTTTCTATTTTTTTTTACTCATGTATTATTTTTAATTTCAGGTTGATCTAAAGCCACTCAGGGAGTCTATCATTGCCATACCATCTCCAAAAATATCTGAAAAACGAAAAGCTGAAGAGGCTGAAGCTAGCAAAGATCTAAAAAAGGTATTTAATTATTTTCTTCTTTCAAAAAATCTACCATTTAATTATAAAAGACAAACAAAAGTCAAAAAAAAAAAAAACAACAAATTAATAATAGCTAATTTTTCTTTGACAATTATTCAAAATTAAATAATACAAATTATTAATTTTTACCAGTTACAATTAAATTTCAAACAATAAAATTTATATTTGAAAACTTTTTTTTAAATATTATTGCTCTTTAGCAAAGTTTTCAAATAAAATAATTAAATTTTCAATGACGTCATTGTTATGACGTAATACATCTTTGAGTTAAATTTAAAAATAAAATTAAAAAAAAATCTAATTTGACGGAAATGAAAATAAAAGAACATGCTGCCAGTCAAATTGTATTTTTTTTTTTTTTTAATATTTACATATTAAACAGCCTTCATGACGTATCAAATTTTCAATGGAAAAAAATATAAAAATAATTTTTTAAAATAGAAAAATCAAGATAAATATTCGAAAAATAAATTGATGACTTAAAAAAAAAATGAATATAAACTGTTGAAAATTTACGACAAAGATAAGTAATTTTCTTCTATATATTTGTCTTTCCCTCGTTTATTTAAGTCTCGTCGATATTTGACAGATGAAACTCTGTGTCATTAGTATATCTCCCGAGGCAAAGGTAGCAAGACATTAACCCAATATATATACGTCTGCCCATGTCTCTCCCATTACTACTGTAGCATCATACATATTTTTTTTTTTTATTTTTCTCATTTACTTTATTTTTTTTTCGTATTTATATTTCTCTCTTCTAGTCTTTGTGGTTTCTTCCATTATATAACCATCCATTCTCAACATTACATAAATATGTGTCTCTTTATTCGTTAGAAAAAAAAAAAAAAAGTAACATAATCTAAAAAGTATCTTTCCATCAAATCACATGAGGTAAACTTGAACATTTTGACATTAAAATACACATTTTTTTTACTGTCAATATTTTATGCTTACTTGTTTTTTTTTTTGTTCCTTTATTTATCTTCATAAATGCAAATTTAAAAGGTTTTTTTTTTTTTCATTTATTTTATTTCATTTAGATACATTGGTATTAATCTTTTTAATTAATCTCAACTTTATTTACTTTGTCAGCTGTGTATGTATAATATACACACAGCAATAACGATACAAACTGTTGGATTTAACAATTATAATAATTGACCAAGTTTTGTACATGGACTTTTGCGCCATGGACAGACATTTCAACAGTCAGTAAACTATATAAAATCAAGGCAAACAAGAAACTATATATAATATTATCTCTTGTTCATGCAGACTTGAATTTAGGGTATATTTATATATGTACATATAAAGTCTGTGTGTGTATTACTATACGATAATTTTGCCAGATATACTTTTAGTCTTGGTGCTTTTGATTTTGCTTGTATCTTCAATTTAAAATCACATATTTGTGTCTGTCTCAACTCTCAAGTTAATGTGACATCCATATATGTCGGAAACTATCGGTGTCGTAATAGCAACAGGCGTTGACAGACATCTATGCACAATATATTTATCTTTTTTTTTTTTTATGTGTTTATGTGGTTTTGTTATGATATTCACTACCACTTTTATATTTATACACATGAGGGATATTTGTAAAACCAGTGCTTTTTATATCATATTGTCATAAACTATCTCGACAATAGATGTTACTGTTTCAATTCTATTGAACAAGAAAATAAATGCAATATGCGAAAATAGGATATGAGATTTATGTTGTTTTTTCTACTTTTTTATTCTGTCGACATGTTTTAAAATATCACGAGGATAATTATAAATTTAAATAGAAAATTTATAAATTAATTTTTTTTACTTTATGATGTATAAATTATTGTTAGAATATATTATAGTAAAAATTTTCAAATAGCGTTAACGGATATACATAAAGCAAGGCTTAACCTCATTTTATTTTATCCCTGCTGCATTATCATGTTTTTTTTTTTTTTTTGGGATCCTGTTTGCTTTGAGCCTTGTCGACAGGTCAACGTCAAGGGTCTTTAGTAAGTTGAAAATGATAATAATAATAATAATTCAAAAGATCAAAAAATATTTTTATATATATCATGAAGACTTGAATTTTAGTTTAGGCGTTCCTGTCAGTTTTTTTCTTTCTTTTTTGTAAAGGTTAAATTTGAAATAGTGAAAGGAATAGAAAAAGAGAGTTGGTTTTCTAGACGATACATAAAATTTTCTAAAATTTTATGTTTTTTTTTTATTCTGATTTTCACAAGCAGTGATGCTTTGCAATAAAAAAAAATAAAAAGCTCTAGAGTAAAGAAAAGCTCTTTCATTGAAAAAAAATATATATATATATGTATATTTATTTACCACTCATGGGGTCCCGCGAATTTTCGCGCAGGTTTTATTTGGCATATGTATAATATATACTGGAACTTTTGGCTGTATCGACCTACATCCCCTCTATTTTCCTCCCACCTATCGTATTATTATGTTTTCTATATATCTATCTTTATTTATCTCTAACTATATATGTTTATATTTATTTCTCTTTTCAATTTTGCCCCTGGGATTTTCCGTCTCATCGCCATGCCACTGATATCCTTCCTTCCTATTTTTTTACTATTATTTTTATCTCCTTCCTCCTTTTTTTACCTTTCATTCTATGCACATTGGAAAGTCCTCTTTCTGTGTGGTTTTCATATACGTTTTTCTTTTCTTTTATGTATATTTTATATTTGTAAAATATTTATATGTAGGTGCAGAGTCAATAATCTGTCCTAGTGATTCTGTCGGACGTGTCATTTAAATTTTTTTTCTCTTTCTAATACTCTTTTAATAAGGATGTATATAGTATGAAAATAAAACCATTTAATAGCAATATTATATTATGCATGTTACGTGTTAAAGTGTATAAATTGTACGATTGTATTGTTTTGCAATTATTTATACATGTATAAACATGGTTAAAGGCTTATTTTCGAAAAAGGATTTCTATGGATATTTTATTATGTCGATCATAGCATAATTATGCCTGTGTGTATATAATACTTTTAATAATACTCAAATAGGATATTTTGCATTTAATTTTAAATATTATTAATCATTTTGTGGAAAACAATATACCTGGTTTGTACAGATTCATTTGTATCAGATATATTACGAACCGTGATGGCAAAAAAATAAAAAATTTATATAAATTTTTTTCTACGTTTTTAAATAGATTTTTTCGTTTGATTTTTCTTGAATAGAATTGATTAAAGTGTCTACTTTTTTCGTGTAATAAATTTTGATTATTTATCTCGGAAAAAAACAACAAAAAATTATTATTGGAAAAAAAACAAAACAACCTATCTGTAAATGAAGTCATTTTTTTGTTTTTTTTAAATTTTTTTAATTGTTAATTTTGAAAATCAATTTTCAAAATTTATTTCATAGATAAGTCGACATTTTGACTGACTCGTTGCGAAAAAAAAAATGGGAAATTTCTATTTGTAAATGTAGGATAAGGAGGAAATTTTGAATATGTGATTTTTTTTTTTTTTTTTTCACTATCCGACCGCTGTATTTACCTGCACCTGATACATTGAATTAATTCAACGACTTAAAAAAAAATATTTCCAAAATACAAAGAGTACTAAAAACATAAAAAATATTCAAATTTAAATTTAAATAATATATTATTATTAATTAATAAACATTTATCGAAACACTCTCCAACATTCAAATTAATTTTTTATTATTACAATTTTTCTATTACATTTACTAAAATAAATTCAAACTAATTAAATATATGAATAAAAATAAATATAAACTTTCACTTATAAAATAATGACAATGTAGAAAAAAAAAAAAAATAGTTTAATTAGCAGTTTTGTAAATATTAATTAATAACATAAAAAATTAACACGCGTGTACATTATTATGAAAACAATTTGTAAAATGATATAGCCTATTTAAATAATGTAATATGAATCTCTTTCATCATTGATTAAATTTGTTATCAGAGAATGTCGTTAATTGTCATTGCAATAATGATGAAAATGTTGAATGTTGACCTCAGTTGTGAATTTCAAAATACATGTGAATATAATATTATTTTTATGTAATAATATATGTGTTGAAATTTTGGTTAATGAAGAGAATGTGGATGAGACAAATGATTAAAGTGTATGTAGTATATAAAGGGAGTATATATATGTGGGTTTATTATCATAATATGTCCTCCCATTTCACATTGTGTAATGACTGGGGTACGATAGCTCCGAAAATGAACGTGCCATGAAGTTAAACGTGAAACGTCATCGTCACGTGCAATCTTCAGCTGAGCGTGTAAAACACAATTATTAATATAATAATATACACAGCATGCGTATAAATCGTGTCTCTATATATAAATGCTGTTAAATTGAAAAAAAAAAAGTACCTATAATTATTATTTTTTTAATTGATTCAATTTGTCTTGATTTATTTTTCATTTTTTTTTTTACTTAATTTTAAATGTTTAAATGTTAAATGAATTTGTTAATTTATTTTTCATCGAAGCCATGTGAAAAATTGTTTATTTATTTTTTTTTTTTTTGGTAAATTGAATGTCAAATTGTCAACTTAGTTTACACCAATAACCTTTGGAAAATCATACCTGTCGAATTTTGATTGAACTAAACTTTATACTGACTAAATTTGATTTTTTTTTTTTGGATTTTTTTCAGGCAAAATTGGAAACAAAGGCACTAAAAGCAAAAAGGCCCGGATTTACAGATGAACGATACAACGAGACTAGTTATTACGTGGAAAATGGTGAGTTTTATTTTATTTTTATTTTATTGTTTTGACATTATATATAGTTTATTTTTTATTTGTGATTCAATGTTTGTACCTTTTTTTTTATTTATTTTTCTCACACGTTAAATGAATTTTTTTCTTTAATTTTCTATTTTATTTGCTCTTTAAATATTGTTGAACAAGTGTTTGTAAAGTATTTTTACTAAGAAAATATCAAATAATAATTAGCTTTTATTAACGACAAGTATTCTTGATAATTTTTTAAAATAAATTTGTATATGTATATTCTTTAGTAATAATTAAATGTAATAATTAAAACAGTATATAAAATATTTTATTTATAAAATATAATAACAGTAGCAATAAAAGATAAACTTAATGGTAAACAAAAATTTTAACTGATCATATTTAGTTTACATGTGAGACTCAAAAACACTATTCATACACAGTGTATATATTTATATGTATACACTATGTACACAACACTTGTCCCAATAACTATTTGCTTTATGAAAACAAAAGTCTCTATGTATTTTCCCGAAAGCTTGCAAGCTGAAATGGCCAAGTGTACATTGCCTTTTGCGTTCCAACGAGCTTTTACATCAAACAAATTCCGATTAGTTTAAATCTTCTTAGAACAATAGATACATGTTTTTTTTTATTACAAGATTTTATCATTTGAATATCTAATTACTATTTTAATCTAAATTTAGAAAATATATTTTACATCTATTTTATTAACAAACCAACCAGGTCATTCAAGATTGTAAATTATTCAAAAAATGGATCCAAAAATATAAAACTGTTATTTATAAAATTTAGTATAAATTTTTAATTAAATATAACAATTCCAAAAAAATAAAATATCAAATCAATTTTATTTTTAATATTATTTGGACAGTTTATTGGAATTTTTTTTTTTTTTTTCTATTTTTCTCATTACTATGACGTTGATTAAATTTAAAATGAAATATTTGTGGTTAAATATAAATTAAATTAAATCAGCTTAATTCTAATAATCCATATCACCAATAAATTTTTAACGAAAGATAATATAAATGAAATATTTTCAATCAAAATAATAAAATTAATTAAAATACTTTATTTAAAAATCAGTCAATAATTTTTTTCAATTTTATTTTCAAATAATAATAATAATAGTAGTTGCAAATTTATCTATGAAAATTCAGAGATAAATATATTCTTTCATCGAGCTTCTTATGCGTCCGATCAAGCATTTTTTTTTATTTATTTTTCTTCAATTCACTCGGAGAATATATCGACATTCAATATCCGTTCTATATTTAAATAATAAAGGCCTTTTTCCCATACAAAGCTTCACAAATATACAAAACTATCTCGAAACAAAGAACTATTAATATTATACCTGAGAATATGAATCTACTATACAAAAAAATAAAAATCCTTTTTACCATGTTTTATGAAAATAGCACAACTGAATCGGACCTTATCTGAATTTTTTTTTGTAAATTATATGCAATATTTTTTGAATTTATTTCTCTTTGCATGTATATATTTCAAATAATGTTAATATTCAATATACGATAGTCGTATAAAAGCCCGTTAAAAGTCTATTTGGTTCAAAAAAAAAAAATAGTTCAAAAGCATCCTTCTCCGTATACTTACAGATGATTTAAAAAAAAAAAAAAAATGAAAGCAATTTAACGCCCATGCTTCAGAGCATTTTAGGATATACGTGATCCAAATCTAAATCTAATCTGACCAGATCTGGCCTTCTACTGTCACTCTACTTACACCAAGTTTCAACCACTAGAATTCAATATATATATATACTTTAGTAAGCGAATCAGCAAACTACAAATCTTTTAAAATTTATTTTTTTGTTTTATATTTTTTTTTTTTTCTTTTTTACTATTGAGTTTAAAAAATCCCGGGGCAGTAATTCGGACATTTCTAGAGGGGTTGTCGGGTAGTCAAGTTTAAATCATGAGTCTACACGATGTTGATATCCATCTCTCTTGATTCTCTTCGTCTCACCACCTCTTTTTTTTTCTATTTTATTTCTTTCAAGGATTTTTTCTATCACTGTGTGTATGTATTCGTATATACTTTTCGTTATTCAATTCAACGAATTTTCTTGGTTTTTTAACGCTATAAATTTTTTGAAAAATAAATTTGACTCTATCTCAATGTATTATAATTATAAAAGCTACAAAATTATTTTATTTTTTAATTTATTTTCATGTATTTATTGTAGAAATTATATCAGCTAAAAAGCTCTTGTGTTTTTTTATAAATTTATGAAATTTTAAACTGTCATAAAATGAAAATTTTAAGATTTTTATTAAATTTATTAAAGTTTGTTTTTGTTTTGTTTTATTTTTTAATGAGATGAAAATTAGTTGGAAGCAAGTATATTTAATCAACTAAAATTTGAGTAATCTTATTTTTTTGACTGATTCAACTTTCAAGGTACTTATAGACCTAAAAAGAGGGATTTAATGTAAAGCTATAAACAATTCTGAATGAAATATCCATCGTTTCAAATATTCTGAAGACAATAAATTTATAATGTTGATACTTCTGTTGATGGAAATTAATATTTCATAGTAATAATAAAATACTCTTTATATTTTCTATTATTATATCTATCATATAAGGAGATTTTAAAATTATTTTTTATTCAGAAATGTACAATATGTTTTACAGAAAATTGAACATTGTTTTATAAAATTTTTTTAGTTTTTTTTTTTGAATGATAAATCAAAGTGAATTATTGACCAAGCATATTCAAAACAACAATTTATTTTTTTTATCTTTTAAAAAGATTATAGATTTGTTTGAAAAATAAAAAATAAAAAAAATTTCATTTGTAAATGTACATAGTAGAAAATACATAAATTGTATATTTAAGAACCAATAACAATTTCAATTTTACAAAACAACAAATCAATTGATCTATCTCTATGATATATATTTTCATTAATCTATTTACCTTTGTAAACGTCAGTCTTTTTGAAAAAATAATAGTAGAGACTAGAGATGAAAAAAGAATTTTACTTTTTTACTTAAATTTTTAACGAGCTAAAATGAATGGACAGTTGGAGTTTGTGGTCTTTGTACAATATACTTTTAAAAAAAAAACTTTGTAAATATCTTTTGGGAATAAACTTTTACAAAAAATATTTTCAAACAATTATCATTTTAAATAATATCAACATTTTTTTGCTATTATATTGTCAACATTAAATATTCACTTAATTTTTAAAAAACTTATAATAATCTGTATGAATATAGCAAAAAAAAAAAATTATGACATAATTTATCAAAAAAGTTAACTTAAAATATTTTTTAAAAAGTTCATATTTAAATGAAAAATTAATAGACAAGTATGGATATTTTTTTTCTTTGTTTTTATGGAGTTTATTTAAATGTATTCTGTATGGAAAAAAAATGTACTTTTTTTATTTCTTTATAAAATCTCTACAGATTTACGTTAAAACCGGTAATTTTTGTACCTCAGGCTATATCTAGTCGACAACTGTATGCAACTATAGAAGACACTTTGGTATAGGTTGAGAATGCCTTGACTAGTAAAAGCCCCGAAGCAAATAAATGAAAATTTCTCAACTTTTGCATTTATTTTCTATGCCGAATATTCAACGGTGAAAGCATCTGGCAATCAAATCGTCTCGCGATATACTACTACGAAAAAAAAAAAACAAGTTAAAAAAAAGGATTTTTCTCACAGTATATATATGCATTAACAAAAATAGAAAAAATAAAATATAAATACTGCAAACAACGAGTCAAAAATGTCACAATATACTACATTTACCTTTCGTATTATTTTTTTATCGTATTTTACTTTTTTTTTTTTTTTTTTTCAATATAAAATGATACATATGTATATATTTCAAATTGAAATCGTGAAACTTTATACATCTGGATAAAAATTAACAGCAATGAAAGTTCAACAAACGCATATGTTACAATTATTTGATTTATTTATTTTTTTTTTTTTATGTGAATAAAAATAAACAAAAAGTATATTTAAATCAATGTCATTTTAATGTATCAAATATTTTTTTATTAAAAAAAAAATATATTTAAAAGTATTTTAATTATAAAAAAAATATAAATTATATTTAAATAATTTATTGGTAATTTTAAAAATCATGTTTGATAAAGCTGATGAATAAATTTTTGTGTATAATTTAATAATAAAAAAATAGTGAAAAATATTTTTATAATTTAACAAAAATTTATTCTTTATTAATTTTATAATTTTGTAATTGACAATTATTAGTTTCAAGTTTTAATTTATATTATTTATTCAAGTTTTATTTCAAAAATTTTATGTAAACAAATTTATACATTAATAGTGCATTTACGTTTCGATGAACTTTTTCAGGTATTTTCACACAATATAACGACGTTAAATAATAAGTCAAATATTCAGTCCTGTCATTTCACCAACACGTATGAATTTCATAGTCAACATTCGAAGAGGTTCAACCCAAAAACTCTCTATATATTTTATTTTATACATTTGTATACAAAATATTCTATGCCATCTAGTTTTTTATCTCTTTCTCCAACTTTTCTATTGTTTTCTTTATTTTTTTTTTAAACATATATATGCAAATACACCTGTCTTACTACTCGTAATTTGATGAAAAAAAAATAAATAAATTATACCATTATAATCACCAGCTTTTCATAAATTTTTGAATAATAATAATAAACCAAAAAAAAGTTTAAATTTGAAATTATATACGACATTTTAAAATATAAAAAATGATAAATTTAAAGAATTTTTTTTTCTTCCATTTACAATAATAATATAATTGTCGTGAATAAAAAAAATATATAAAATGAATAAAAAATATTTAAATATTAATGAGTATAGTGTAAAAAAATAGTGGTGTATATTAAATAAAACTATTGAGGTATATAAAGTTGTTAAAGTTGATGTAACAAATTCATGGCCGGTATGAAAACTAAATAGTTGAAATGGAATTTTAAGTTTAATCGAAGTCATAAAATATAAACGTAAGAAATAGATGTATATATATTTTCTAGTATTTTCTTGGTTTTATATATACACATTGTAGCATTGTATAATTTGAAAAATCGATACTTAGTATTATTAAAATATACAGGGTTGAATACATTTACCATTAATCTTGTCTGACTTAATACTCTGCTTTACTACTGTGAACGTCCTTCAACGTGTCAGACAACTTTCGTATTAATCCTTCTTTTTAAACTGAATAATAATAATTTAAAATTCACAACAAATATGTGACACAGTTTTCACGAATTGTTAATAACTTTATTATCATTTTTTAATAATAATTTCATCGTCAAAAAAATATACTATTTTTTTTCATAAATTCAACGTGTCACTGGTTTTTTTTTTTCTTTTTTTGTAAAATTAATTTAATATCAAGTAGAGAGTAAATATATTTTTTTTTTTCCTCTAATCAAACTCACTTTGTATATTAGTAAAATTGTTTTATTTTAATTTTTCATCAAGTTTTTATAGCCAGGAAAAATGAGGAAAAATGAAACTGAAAATTAAAAGGATTTTTAATATTTTTTTTTTTCGACTTATCTTTGAGAGTTTGAAATTCATTTAAATGAGATTGTTGAATGTTAATAGTACTTGCATGTGGGAATTGAAAACCTGGACAATCCTTGTGTAAAAAAAAAAAAAATATAATTAATATTAAATAAATGAAGTATTTATTTCGTTAAGTCGAATCAAATATAAAATCAATTATCAATTTTCCATTGGAGAAATTTTATAAGGATAATAAATTTTCCACTATCGTCTGGTTGTGATGGTTTAAAATTGTTACAAGTTTCTGATAAAATACATTTAAACAAGTAGAAAAAATAATAAAAATAAATAAACCAAATATAACATTAAATATATTAAATAAAACAATAATCTACTTTGCACTTTGCTTGATACTATTTTTAATATAAACAAAATAAAACTAAAATAAATACAATAAAAGTAAATAAAACCAAATAATTTTTCTTCATATAAATAAATTATATAAAAACTATTTATTTAATTCATTTTTTTGTTATTACAAAAATAATGTTTGATCAAAAAACAAAAATAAAAAAACTCAATTAAAAATTTAGTCCATCGTCTGTACAGGATTTCACATTACCGGATTATTAACCCCTATTTTTGTACCAATCATTTTTTGATTATTTTTTTTTTTTTCGTTGTGTTTATATCTGTCCACCCATCAATCTCTTGTTCTCCTAAATTTTCCACGAATATAGTCTACAACGGAAATGATCTCTTTGAAATAACAAAAAAAAAAAAAAAGAAAAACAATTTTTTTTTATGATGAAAATTCGAATAAGATAATTATTGACAGTTTGAAATGTTCATTCTATTTTTCTTTTGTGATTTTCTATTGTTTTCTTTTTTTTTTTTTATTTCATTTTTTTCTATTTTACTCAATCAGTCGAGTTCAATTGGATCGATCTGAGCACAATCACGCATTCAGTTGAGCAACATGAACAGTTGAACAAACTTCAAATCAAATTTGACCAAAGAAAATACACTGTTGTTATTATTATACATGAAAAATCTATTTCATTAAATGACTTGTTATTTATTCGTGCAAAAGCAAGTATTCTTTTCTATTTTTTTTTTCTAATTTTATAACAATTTTAAAAGCGTACAGAGTTCAAAGGGTTACAGCCAAAGTAAAATGATTACCATAGTAAAATATATACCTACTTGTATAAATATATATATATAATCAGAGGTTGCTAGGTAGGTAAAAAAAAAAAAAAAAATTAAGAAAAAGAAATTTGTGTATTATTACGTCAGACGCAACTCGGTAGCAGGAATTCCTTTCGCGTCTCTTGTAAAGTCCGGAAGCCTCAGGGGAATTATGCAAGTCACCGTGGTTGGTGTTAAAAAAGCAAAAAATAAAATAAAACTAAAATGAGGGCAGATGAAATGAAAAGGAAGAATAAAAGCAGGTGTGGAGATATTTTCTAGCCTTGTTTTTCCTTTACCTCTTTGCCATGTTTCATCCAGGTCTCAAGAACGCGCGTTAAAGTTTCTTGAAGCTCTCAAAAATCTTCCAGCACTTTGCTCGTTTTCTTTCTCTTGTCTCTTTTTTTTTTTCCTTTGGTTTATTTGTGTTACAAACACATATTTGTGTACTAACATATAACACAAAAAAAAAGGACAGAGAGAGAGAGAAAGTGCAATGTGCAACGAGAGAGTATTTTTATGAAGATATATACACATTCGCACACAAACGAGTAGCATTGTTTTCTGAAACCACGAAAGAGCCGTTGAGTTGTTGAAAAGTCTCTTCACTTTTCAAGTCCAGTCTGTCATGTGTATACATACTTATCATGATATTTTTTTTTTTTTATACTATTTTCTATATCATAAGTAAGCATCTAATCTTCTTGGCACGTTTTTATTATTATTTTTTTTTTTTTTCATCATCATCATCACCTATGTGTAACATCAATTTGAATCATTGTATTTTTGTTTTTTTTTTTTTCTTTGAACTTTGATTTTTAATCTCCATTGACATAGTCAAATGATGCAGGATTGAGGTTACGAGTTTCTAATGATTTTTCAAGTTTAACCTGAAGCTTATTGAAGATTAAATTTGAGATTTATTGTTGAAGATGAAATGATTTTGTTGCAGGTCTTCGTAAGGTTTATCCGTACTATTTTACATTTACAACGTTTACCAAAGGCAGATGGGTTGGTGAAAAAATACTGGAAGTATTTGCACGTGAATTTCGTGCTCATCCAGCTGAGGAATATGAAAGATGCATTCGTGCTGGTACACTTACAGTCAATTATCAAACTGTTGATGTTGACTACAGATTGCGTCACAATGATCTACTAGCAAATATTGTGCACAGGTAAGATTTACCAAATACTATAATTAATTAAATTAATTACTATTATCTCCAATTCAAAATAAAATAGTTACTTAGTTTGTTTATTTTAATTATTAACAAATGAATTTTAATATTCTTCAGCTTTTTGAAAGCTCGTTTATATATTTTTTTAAATTTTAACAATATTTTTTTTTAATGAACAAACTTTATTTTTAAATACCTATCTACATTAAATTGTTCGTAAATTATTTTGTCAATAAAACGACAGTAAAGTCAACCATTACATTTTTACTATCGAAAATAAAATAAATAGATCTATCTAAAATTAAATTTAAAGAAAAAATGAAATATGAAAAATTCTATCAAATACAATAAATAATATATGATGAAAACTGTCACCAAAGAAAAAATAAAAAAACACGAATATTATGAAATATTTTCCAAGAGAAAAAAGAGTGAGAAAAAAAAAAAAAAAAAATGATATGGAAATTCCTCTGTTGGATGCTTTTCTACTTTATCCTTTTTGAAAACGAGTGGCGTGGCTTAACCCAGTCAGAAAGTGCATATATCCTTGAAAATGATAAAGCAAAAGGAAAAAAAAACAAAAAAAAAAATGTGAAACAAGCACTGGCCTTTAACACTAGAATTGGACAATTATATAAAATTTATATCTATCCTAAAACAAACGTGTGGATATTAAATTTTCATTATTATTTTTTCTAAAAGTTGATGATTAAAAAATAATAATAATAATGTTAATCAATGAGGGTTGGTAAAAGCTCGTCTGTATTTTTTTTTTTGCTAAAAATATTATTTTTTTTCCTCACAATGTTTTCAACAGATTATATTTTACTGTTTTACTTTGATACAAAGTGAAAATGTTGATTATATAATCCAAAGATGTGTACAGCATCAGAGAAAAAAAATATAAATTAATACAACAAGAACAATATCAATATAAATGTACTTGTTATTTTCAAAGTGTTTGTTGGTTTTTTTTTTTTGTTATTTTTTTTCATTTCTAACGGTTTGTTTTATTTTTTGAATTTATTTTTAAACTGTTGATTCTTGTTGGATGCAGTTGAGACATTTATCCTGTCCAAATAAATCATGTCAAAAGTTTTATAGTTTTTACAACAATCTTGGCAATGAGTTCAATTGAAAATCAGAAATATATATTTGTACACCGACACTTGTGATGAATTCTTTTACAAATAAGACATTTACAAAATAATCGAATTCTGGCCAACTTGTCAATTTGTTGAATTTATAGACTTGGAAGACTCTGAACCAAAATAAACAAAAAACACGTCTGACTGTGTAATAAAGTAGCTAAAGTTTGTTAAAAAAAAAAAAATTTATCTCTAAAATCATTCATGACAATTATTACAATACTCTTCTAAAAAAATTTTATTACTTTTTTATTTATTCAAATTTTTATCATCCTACAATACAAGTAAAACTAGTCGAAAAAAAGCATTTTTTTTATCCCAAATATTTGTTGTTATGATAAAAAAAAAAATCCCCAAGTTCTTTTGTATGTTGTTAATATTTTTTTATGAAAAATAAAAATGTAAAGTAAGTAAAAAATATGGTAAAGACAAATTAGCTTGAAGAAGAGAAAAAAAAAAGTCAGTAGCCAATTTTACTGGATAAAAAAATAAAAAATAAGGGTAGCAAGTGAAATTCAACACTCAGTGACTTTTTTATTTATTTTTTTTATTATTATTATCATCGTCATCATCTTCTTTTCACCGCTTAAAATATTCTTCTTACTCCAGTAACACACCGCAGTCTCTTAAAAAGCTCCAATTAAGCTCACCTGCCTCGCTAAAAATAAGTAAAAGAAAAAAAAACTTTTTATTCACTATATGCTGCGCGAGTGACATTTATATGACCGTAATATTTATCTGTATATATTTTTAAATACATCTATTAAATTTTTATATTGATGCTTTGTTTACAAGTACCACAAAATCACATTAAATTTAACGAAATAAACGTTTCAAAAAATTTTAATTAATACTCTATCAATAGTCCAATTAATTTGAGTATTATTTTTCAAAAATAACTACCTTTTTTTTATATTTTATCTCTTAATTGAATTTTTTTTTCATCACACATACAACATGAATTTTTTTCTACTTACATTTATTTATTTTTTTGTTAAAATTATAATTACTCTGATGCCAGACAAAAAAGGTTATTTATATATTTTTTAAACAAATCCATCAATCTTTTATTCAAACTGATTACATATCACATTTGATGATAAGCAATGAAGAGAACATAAACTATTAAAAATACAACTGAAAGAATAACCACAACGTTGATGATTATGCACATTTTTCATAAAGGCACATAAAGGCACGCAACTTGATCGTAACTTTTTTTTTTTTTCTTTCATCGATCGTCTTTTTTTAAATGTTATAATTGTATAACCGGAAATGTGACTTATATATATATAAATTTAAATTTATAAATTTATATTACCAATTGGATTTCATATAGAATATTTAATAATTCATTTGGACATGAGAATGGCAATTTATAATTAACGATAAGTCATTTCAAATTCTATATATATTTTAACTCAATGAAACTCAAATTTGTTAATTTAAAAATTAATATTTAATATTCACTTTTAGCCAATTTATAATTATGGTCAAATATTAACACTGATATCGAAAAATTCCATTGATTTTACTTCCATTTCTACTGTTTCTTTTTTTATTTTTTTAATTGAATAATATTTTACGATTTTACGAGCAATCAATGATTTGATTTTTTAAAAAAAACCACTAAAGCTTTTTTTTTTATCTAAAGGATTGCATAGTTTTAAATTAATTTTTATTTGACAAAAAAAAAATGATAAGTTGGTATAAAATTCATTGTACATTGATGTTTAAAATGATCAAAAAAAATTAGCATAATTATTAGTGATATGCCAATAAACGCATTACAAGGTAATTCAAATATTGTAATGGTATGTATGCATTTGGAGTTTGCTATAAATGTCATCTATAAATGTCATCCTCAAATTTAACTCTCCATTATCCACCATAACAAACACAGAGTATAAATATAGTTAAAGCTTACTGGTAATAATAAAATATGAAAATTCATTGGTTTAATATTTGCTCGACAATGATTTTATGTTTTAAATATGACAAAAAGGACTATCATTTAACCAATGAATATCAAAATTAATTGAATTCGATTATGTTCGAAAGCACAGTAATTTTTTAATTATTTAAATACCAAAAATTTTATTTTTCATGGATACAAAAAGGGCAGAAAATTGTTACAAAATTAAATTTATATATTCGATTAAATAAAACTTAATTTATCATACTTCAAAAAAATATATAAAAAATATTACGTCACTCTAATTATAAACGAAAAAAAAAAAAAGTTAAACTTTTGATATACGATAAAGTCTAATGATAAGAGAACCCGTAAAAATAAAAAAGCCTTCAACTTGAGATTAGAAGAATCCAAATTAGTTATATAAATTCTGTTGGTTTTTTTTTTTAAATGTATATAAATTTAGGAAAAATAGTATACTTAAATATAAAATTATTTTGAAGATTTATAAAATTTTACTAGATGTTTAATCGTAAAAATTTTTAATGAGTGGCAATGTGCAGCTTGCATAAAAAATATACTGCATCTTGTTGTAATATTTGAATATATTATTTTCAATTTTAGACTGTATTTTTATGTCTTTTTAAAAAGTCTTCAAAGAAATAAACTATTGAACACAAAAGATCTTTCTCAAGTGTTATTTGTCGTTTAATTTAATTAATTTCTTCATTGGTTTATGTATTGATGCATGAATAAATTGAGTACCATGAAAAGTTTCTAGTCTCAATCATCTTGAATGATAGAAACTGAAGGCAATTGTGTGAACAAGTTGAAGATGCAATGTTGAAAGCGGTCAATACCAGCCAAAGGTTAAAAATTCTCTCGCACGTTTGATCAATCAGTTGATTAATCATCATCATCATCATATTTGATTATATTATTTTTCTATTTTTATGTTTAACATGGGGTCATCTACTTACATCATCAATTTATTATTATTTGGAGAAAGAATTTATATTTTCATATTTATTTTGTATTTAAATAATTTTAATTGATTATATATTTGTATAATAGTTTATTTTTTTGTTTTTATTTTTTTATATTAATTTTGCAAGTTTTTTTTATTTTAAACAAATTGAAATTTTATTTTTTATGCAAATAGTTTTAAGACTATTATTTATTTGTCAGAAAAATTAATTAATAAACGATAAAAATAACGTGGATAATTTGTTGTCTTATAAAGTCAAGTAATTAAATTTATTTCAACTTGAATATTACAAAATTACTTAACTTTTTAAATCTTCAAGTAATAGTTGAAATATTCAAATGATTTATTTTCTAAAAACAAGCATTCACAGTCAATTTTAATGTAAAAATAAACACTGACAAAAATTTTAGTTTATTCAAATTTATTTTTCCAGTTCTGGTATTTTGTACTAGAAATATATATTTTATAAATACTCAAATTAAGCAAATAAATTTAATTTTGATATTTAATTAAATTTAAAATATTATATACAATTAGTCAAATAAATATAAAAAATTAAATTAAATAATTTTGCTTTTATACTTTGCATTGATTCAAAAAAAAATAATTAAAAATTTATATTTTAAATTTAAAATACTAAAACTAGATAAATCAATATATCATTTTTAATTTTGAATACTTGAATCTGACAGCTATAGATAAATATAAAATAACAATTTTACCGCAGTTTCTCAATAATAAATGACCTCAGTGATAAAATTTAGATTATAAAAGCCAATAAAACAACAAAAAAATACCTGATGCATGCTCAGGGACACGATTGAAAAAACAGCCTCAATATATACCACTAACTTTTAAGCAATTTTTTATTTCTCTAATTTTTCCCAGCCAACTTGATCATAAAAAACAAAATTTTTACTGTCGACAATAAAACGAAAAAACTTGTGGGCACAAAAAAAAAACCAAGTGGACACACACACATTTGTTCTTCTGAGTTTAAATTTTAAAATTTTTATACTCCTTTGTATCTGTTTTTATTATCTTCTCAACCGAAAAGATTTACAATGTTTTGTCATATACATAAAGGGTGAGAAAAATAAATAAATAATAACAATAATATAAATTTGTGTGTTGGTATACAAAAGTATAAATAAAGTAAAATAAACACAAAAATAAAATAAATAATGAGTAACGATCAACGAGAGGTAGTATTTAATACTTTTTGTTATTCAAGCAGTTGAGTTTTTTTTCAATTTTATTTATTTCTTTATCGCAGTATATAAAAAAAATAAAAACAAAAAATGTATGCCAGCAGTCAACAGAATAAGTACCAATAGTTTTTTCTTATTTTGTACAAAACCGTAAAGGTTTTTATAGCACAACCAAGCATATATAGTCCGTAAAAGCCTGGTGTCCAAGATGAAGAAATTCACTTGGTTCTTTTATATTTTCCATTCTCACCCTCCAACATTCTGAATATTAAATTCCAATGAACAAATTATTTCCAACTATTTTATTTATTATTATTTTTCATTTATAATCAATTTCAATTTATTAAAAATAAAAGAAAAAAAATCATCTTCAATTATTAATATTTATATAATCAATAATACTAAAAATAAAATTATCATATTTATTTTCACAGTTAAATATAAATAATTCATATATAAAATAATTGGAATAAATATTAATAAATTAATTTTAACAATATAATAATTATGTTTTTTTTTTTTGTTATATAAATTGTATATATAAAAATATTAATTAATTTTTTTGAAGAAGAATATGATTTTAATTATATTGTATTCATTAAATGAGATATTATTTTTTGTTGAGGTCAATAACTTGTGAATAGTCTATTGGGTATTGATAAATAAAAAAATAATAAATAAAATTATCTAGTAAAAGGATAAGGATAAAGAGGAAGAGAATGTATTTTAGATGATGAAAAAGAGTGTACATAATACTATTGGGACTAGGATGGTCGATGAGGTTTACCATGGTACTCAATTGTGAGACGATTGAGTTGGTTTGAGGAAGAATAGATAAAGGGATAAATTACGATAACCCAATTAGCAAGATAATAGTGAAGATGGGTATATGTATAATGTTATAAGGTGTCTATCGTGATAATTTTCTATCGAGAGCTTTTTCAACAAATACATTATATACACTAAATAAAAAGCAAATTTAAAAAATATATAAAAAATAAAATTGAATAAAGGCTACTGGCTAGAATATATATATACCTATTTTTTTATCTTTTTTATTTGGTTTTTGTGAATAAAAGCTATCGAAAATTGTCGATTCCTTGCTCGCCTCTATATGTGCTCTATATATTGTGTTGAGTTTTCTACGTCTAATACCGCATGAAGACTGGTATCATGACGATAAACGAGAACGAGAACAGAGTGGTGAAAAGAGCTATTCAACCAAACCCTCTACCTCAATATGGTTCATTTGCGACCAGTATATACTTTTCTCGGAAAATTTTTTTTTCATCTTTTTTCGATTTCTTTTTTTTAATCCACAAAAAAAAAATTGAAAAAAAGGTTTTTCCTATATTCCTCTTGACTCTCTCTTTTAGGGAGGGAATAAATTCCCTACTCGTGATTTTTTTCCAACTACCACAAGTATTTTTGACTTTGTTTTATTTTTCTTTTACCAACTGAATTTTAAATATTTTTTTTTTTTTTGGTACTGCTGATGATGAGGTGTATAGGTGGTAATTAACGACGAGATTGCAGGTTGAGAAGAAAAAAAATAAATACCAGTGAATCGAATGAAAATGTGATAAAAAAAAATTAATTTAAAAAAAAAATTGACGAGAAAATTGGATAGATGAAAATTAGCTGAGATCAGACATTGAAAATATCCAAACAAACATTTATTCAAACAATCAATTTTAATTGAAATCAAATAAATATTTTTACACAAAAAAAAAACATACTAATTATCAGTTAAATTAATATAAATTAAATATACTTCAATGAAATTTATTTCTCTTTATCATTACAAAATTTTTTAAATATTTTTTTAATTTATATTTTTTTTTCTCTTTGATGTACAAATGAATTTCTCAAGAAATACTTTCAAAAAAATATCTCTCCTTTTATAAATTGATTAAAAATATAATATTCATTATATTATTAAAAATAAAAAATCAATTTAAACGAACAAATAATACTGTGATAAATAATTAAATAAAATTCATTGAATCGCACAAAATTGCAAATGAATATCATTGCGAGAATTTAGAGTGCTCACTTCAAAAATCCATTAAAACCAATTCACGGATGAAAATTGAAAATATATTCAGTATGATAAATAATATTATTATTAATAACAATAATAATATTTCCATCTATAAATATTTTGTGGATTAAAATAGGAAAAAAATTAAATGAAAAACATGATGACAAAAAAAAAAAAAAAAAGTACATAAAAACCACCAATTTGTATATGTGAAAACGAGACTTTTACGATGATATAAATTTGTAAAAAGCGTTTTGCACAGATCGAGGGTGTGTCAGTATATGAATAGTGACAGAATGATTTATGGAAGTTAAACCTGTTCGTCTTTCGGCCATCTGTAATAATCACAAAATATTCTGATGATATCAGTGAATCCAAAAGCTCCATCTGCACCAATAAAAAATCAGAAAATTTATTCACATTAGTTTTTTAACTTGATCGCGTGCATTTAACTAACAAACCAACTACATTATCTATACAAATGAAAAAATTTAAAAAAAAAATATAAAGTATTTTACATTCTCATCAAGCTTGGTGTGTAAATTTCATATACAATATATGTGTGTGTTGGATAAAATGCAAACACGTGTCAAGAAACCACGTTAAATTCGTTGTAATAGCATTGTCGACATACATACAAGCTTTGGTATCAGTTTGTTAATCCGATGAGCTGAAGCTTCTATAATCTTGAGTTACAATTCAGGAATTATCAACGTTAATTAAACGGATATGAAGTTGAATATTTTAAATTGTAAAAAAAAGTTTTTATCACTGAAAAATTATTATATTTAATTTTTTTTCATAAGCTTGTGAAATATATATTTAAAATACAAAGTGATATTATTTTTAATATGGCTTATGTATATGTGAAATAAAATAATAAATTTATAAAAAAATATTTAATATTTAATATGAGAATTTAATTATACTGATCAATCAATTGCGGTATTATCGAGGGATTTACAAAATTGATTTAACAATAGTGATTTGATATTTTGAGTAAATTTAACGGTTAATTGTCCCTTTATCTCTGTGTCTCTTTGGGGAAACATAAATAAGCTTCAAATAGACATATATATTATCATGTTATGCGTCTCATAAGCTTGTACATGCAGTCCATATATTGTGTGTTTAATCAAAATATGTCATGACAATTGAATTTTACATCTTCAATATGATTTGTGCCCTTTGTTTAAAATTCATGTCAATATTTTATATTGTTTGATAAATAAAATTAGACTTTTTTTTATTTAGTTTATTTAATAATTAATAAATCAATTAAAAATTTAAATTATTTTATTTGTTTATCAATAGATAATTTAAATAAAATATATTTTTTTTTTTTTCTATTTGTATTTTTTAATATTTAAATTGTAAATCAATAAATCAATTTTGATTCTTATTACACTTTTTTTATGATCTATTTTTTTTTATTTTAATTTAAAGTTTTATGGGTTTAATTGAAATTCCAGTATGTGGAATTTCGAAAAGAAAAATGGGAAATAAAAAAAATTGTAGATTAGTACAGAGGATAGTAAAAATAATATTTAAAAAAAAACAACACAACTGAAATATATATTAAAAAAAAGACAAAAAGAAAAATAAAAAACCCTGCGGTAGTGATGATTATTATTATTTTTTTTTTTTAATTTTAATTTTAACTATACCACCAAAGTAAATGACTCTTGTTGAGTATGTATTATTTTTATGAAAATTTTTTTTTACATCTCTTGTCCATCATTTTTGTACCCGCAGGTTTGCGATATTTAAATTATTTCTTTATCTTTTATATACTTTGCATTAAAAAATAAAATAAACTTTTGATTTGTTTTTTTTTATTTGTAGATCAATGGCAAATATAATTAGTTGAAAAATAATAAACTACGGTAGATTATATTACATCTTATCTTTTTTTTTTTATGTCATTGACATTAGCATATATTATAAGTATTAATTTAAACAGTTAAATACACAATGTCAACGATGCACATGCAACCTCCAAGTTTAGTAAATTTTACTATTAAATTGTTGAGGTATAAAGTTTTGGCTTTTAAAAACTTTACATTGGTTAGAAACTTGAATCATTTACAATTCAAGAGAAAATAGCTTAGACACTCTCAACAAAGATTATCATGCTAAATAATGAATATTTAATTTTTATTTATTCATTATTTAAAAATCAAGTAAAAAAATTTTCAAGTTAATTTACAAGCTATGATTTTAAACACTAATAAATAATTATTACTACAAAAAAATTTCTTAGTAATAATTTTATTTATAAATTTTAAAAAATTTCGAAATTATTTTCTATGCAAAAATCGAAATTTAAATTAATATCATATTTTAATCCTAAGTATTTTAACAATAATAATTATCTATTAAATGAGGGATTTATTATTAATCACAATGTTCATCAGTAGAAACCCACAAAAATTATATTTTACTTCTTCAAAATATCCTTTATTTAATGAATATTTTATAAATACTTTGCAACAAATATTTACTGTAAAAAAAAAAATATTGAAAATAAAAAGACCTGCAGTGAAAAATTATGAAGTTGAAATTTTTTAAAAGTTTAAACAATTTTTTTTTACAATAAATATTCATTGCACAGTATTTCTGAAATATTCAATAATTAAAAAACATTTTAAAGAGATAAAATATATTTTTTTGTAAATTTCTACTGATGCATTTTTTTATAACAATAATAACAAAAAACATCTGAGGTGTCGCGCGGTTTGTCAAGAGCTCGTATATGTTACCGATTTATTAAATTAAGGATTTATTATTAATCACAATGTTCATTGAATTGCTCTAATACTTCATTAATATAAAAATGATTTTTCAGATCATCCATGTGATTTATTATTTTTATTTATGTTTTTAAATTGTGTATAAATAAATTATACAGATGTATACTTGATAAATAATTGAAAAACACTTGAGTATATAATTTTGTTTCTTTTTTTTTTTTTAAATTCAATTTTAAACTGAAAAAAAAGCTCAAAAAAAAAGTAATAATAATATTTGATTGAATTTTGTATGTGTGAAAATGATTGTGTTTATTGAGCAAGTGTAAACGAAGAAAGCCAAATTAAACTGGTTTCGATTGGTGTGTTGCAGACACGAGGTGCCAGTCACCTCGGAGCCGATCACGGTGATACACATGGACGAGGATGTCGTCGTTGTCAACAAGCCCGCCTCCATCCCTGTAAGTGGTGTACTGCCATGACTGTACTGCCAAATATCATACTTTATTTAGCATTAATTTTTGCATGAAATAAATATAAATTAATAATTTTATTATAGCCAAATGAAACGTAGTATAATAACATTTTTTTAAAAAATATATTCACGTTTATATTTATGCTTCTTTCAATTTTTTTCTATTCATTCTTCATCATCTTGCCTATCTATTTAAAATCTCTATTTTTTATTTTTTATTTTTCTTACTTATTTAACTTGATTATGTGTATGTATATTTATTTTTTTTTAAAACTTCTTAGACTTTATTTTTTTGCAATTCAATCAACTCCATTTGTGTATGCTATTTTTTTTTTTTTTTTTTCTATAAATTTATGCTATTTGTTTTTTCCTTTTTTAAATTTTTCTTGGATATTTATTTTCACGCTAAATCAATCCTCATCTTGAGCATGTATCATCACTGATTTACATCATCATGTACGATTCATTGGTAATCAAATAACAAATATATTTCATCAAAAATATAATTTTTTTATTTGTTTATAATTTTTTTTTTTTTATTAATATCGCGATGGAAATTTTATTTCTAGTAGTTTATACAGCAACTGGTGAGTTTGCTTACAATTTATTTTTTGAATAAAAAATTTTTTTTTCGTCTATTTTATGTAGTGTATTGTAAAGAATAATACACATGACATTTTTCAATATTTTTATTTTATTTTTTTATTTTTTATATTTACATTGAATGATGAAAATAGTTTTATATTTTTTTTTTCGAATTATAGTCTTCAAGTAAGGTAGTATTATTTAACAAACAAAAATATAATTTTTTTTTTTTTTTTAATAGAGATTTTAAAAGTAGGGTAGAGAAAAAAAAATAGCATGTATTTCTTGAAGTTTAGCTTTTATATTGAGGATAATAAAAATATTTAAAAACATGGAGGGTTTTTAGTTTAAATAAAGAATGACAACGATAATTCTATAGAAAGAAGAAATCGCATTTCACAAGGGAATTTTTTATTTATTTATTTTATTTTATTTTTAACGGTAGATGAGAGTGTGGCTTACCAGAAGAACACTGTGTATAAACTTCTTTTTCTATTTTATTTTTTTAATATTTAATTTAATTTTTTTTTTATATATATTGCTGGAATTGCTAATTAAGATAAACGAGCCCGTAGCAGTGTATATGTGCACTACGGCAAAATCATTGTGAGAGTCGGTATACGACTGTGATATCTGCGTCGAAATATTTCCATATTCATGTTGAAAGAATGGAAAATATAAATTTTTAAATTTAACATGTACAAATCTGAGTGTGTACTGTGGGTTATATGCGAATCATGAAAAAATGAATGAAAATAACAGCAATGAGGGAACAATGTGACCTCACAAAGTACAAATAAAAATAAATAAATAAATGGAAAAAAATTAAGTGAACATTTTTTTTATTTTAGTGACAAAATAATTTTTTTTTTTATATATTAAAATAGAGTCGTGGTTTAATAGTTTATAGACGAGTTATTTTTTATATTAATATTAAAAGGGTTTTTTATTTTAAACGGATTTTATTTTTAATATTTAAATCAAGTCAAAGGTTAAAAATTCTCTTGCACGTTTGATCAATCGGTTGATTAATCATCATCATCATCATCATCATCATCATATTTGATTATATTATTTTTCTATTTTTATGTTTAACATGGGGTCATCTATTTACATCATCAATATATTATTATTTGGAGAAAGAATTTATACTTTTATATTTATTTTGTATAAATAATTTTTATTGATTATATTTGTAATAGTTTATTTTTTTGTTTTTATTTTTTTATATTAACTTTGCAAGTTTTTTTTATTTTAAACAAATTGAAATTTTATTTTTTATGCAAATAGTTTTAAGACTATTATTTATTTGTCAGAAAAATTAATTAATAAACGATAAAAATAACGTGGATAATTTGTTGTCTTATAAAGTCAAGTAATTAAATTTATTTCAACTTGAATATTACAAAATTACTTAACTTTTTAAATCTTCAAGTAATAGTTGAAATATTCAAATGATTTATTTTCTAAAAACAAGCATTCACAGTCAATTTTAATGTAAAAATAAACACTGACAAAAATTTTAGTTTATTCAAATTTATTTTTCCAGTTCTGGTATTTTGTACTCGAAATATATATTTTATAAATACTCAAATTAAGCAAATAAATTTAATTTTGATATTTAATTAAATTTAAAATATTATATACAATTAGTCAAATAAATATAAAAAAATTAAATTAAATAATTTTGCTTTTATATTTTGCATTGATTCAAAAAAAAATAATTAAAAATTTATATTTTAAATTTAAAATACTAAAACTAGATAAATCAATATATCATTTTCAATTTTGAGAAAATACTTGATTTTCCTGGATAAATATAAAACAAGAAAATCCGTAAATCATAATTTTACATCTAAAAATCTACAGTTTTATAACCATTTAAATTTTACATCAAACAAAACCATAAATTAATCAAAATTAAATATCCATATAATAACTATTTAAAATCCAAATTAAAACAGATTGATTATACAATTATTTATATTTATTTTTAGAATAAAAAAACAATAGCTCTATGCATAATTATATGTATCGCAAGAATCAGTTAATGGATCTTTAATTCATTTGAAAAATGACTAAATGAGACACAGGGGATATGTAAATATTCTACTTGAGACTATATAAAATAATTATTATTAGAGTAGCATCTGTACGGGTGTGGCGATCGCGTGCATTGCGTAATCGATCCATTTTCATATATATTTTTGTATGCGTGTTTAACATTCCCATGACGGTGATACATTATTTTATATACATATACGTGGTAAAAACAAAAGACTTATTATTCGTCAATATATATACACACCTTAGCTTACAATAGCCCCATGAATATACATTTTTTTTTTTCATGCTATATATTCGCATAAACGGACTGAAAAAAATTCCCTTCAAAATGAAAAACACGAAGAATGAGAAATGTCGAAGTTAAAACGATAACGAAATAAAAAGCTAAATAAAAAAATTTTAGTTATCCAATATGATGGTGTTAGGCAACAAAAAAATTAAACAAATATTTCTATAAAACAAATGGAAAAAAAAAAAAAAAGTCTGTACTCTGAAAGTAATTGCATCGCGGGGAAAAACAAACTGACCGTGGCCCATGCATCGAAAAATTGCAATCATCTATTACGCAATCTATCTCGCAACCACTATTATTATTATTAAAATAGTTATGGTATTAAATATTAATAGTAATTTTATTTATTTACTTGACGCGTCAATTTTATTTATTTTTCTGTATTTTTTTTTGTTATCTTAATGAGATTTAAATGTTTTGCTTACAAAGTAAATTTTAACATAAATAAAATTGTGTCAAAAAATTATTAATATATATAATAATAAATTTATACAACTGTGAAAAGATGAAAATAGAAAAATTCATTATTAAACATGACCCACGAAAATTGCCATTATTTCATTTTTCATATATTTTATTTTCTTATGTGACATGTTTATTGCTTGTCCATTTAAAAAAATACTGTAGTTTAAAGCCAATATTTACAAACCACACGTGAAAACGTGCGTATATGATAAGGCAAAGAACTCAGTTATAAAAAAAATGAAAAAATAAAAAAAATATATTTTTTGGCTTGTATCCAATTGTACGATTCATGAACTATTTACCTTTTTTATATTTATATTCTCTTTTTTACTCTATGTACAAAATTCAATATGTTACATATTAATTTAGGCAACAAAAAAAAAAAAAAAAACTAAAATACATATTAATGAGATAAAAAAAATATTTGACAAGAAAAAAATTTAGTAAAAAAATATAGTTATAAGCGAGACGAGAAGCTTTTTTTTTTGTATTAGCTAAAAATCATGCGTGAAATCAGCTGAAAAACTAAAACGAGCCAAGTTTTTATTTATTTAATTTTTTAAGCTGTATTTTATTTTGTGATTATTTATAATAATATTCACCTGGATTGAAAAAAAATTAAAGCAAAATGTTTATTTATTTTTAAATAACAGGTTTGACTATTATTCAATGTGGCAATCATGAAATTTTATGGCTTCCTTTTAAATATACATTGACTTGCTATTTTATTAATCGATGACTGTATAAAACAACAGATGCATCTAAACGATTTACGACGTTCCTTCTTCCTGTTTGCACACACACACATGCACTATGTTTATTCTATTTTTTTCACTATCAATACAATAATTATTGCCTCAAACTGATCCACTAACTTCTATCAAGTCATGCAACAATGTTGTGTTTGCATAAACCTTCATACAAATTTAAAAAAAAAAACATGATTTATTAGTTTTCTCTTGTCTTTTATCTATCTCTTGATTTTTTTCTATTACTAAAAAAATAATTAATTAGCATTTTGTTACTTTTTCTTTATTATCACTAAACAAACAGACAATCTATTTATTTTTACTTTGACAACTTTTTTTTTAAACACAAATTTCAGACAGATTTATTGATTTAATATTTAATTTTTTTAATTATATTTATCGACTTAATTAACAGTTCTTTTAACGTGATTTAATATTAAAAAATTAGCTTAATTAGTTGATTACAATTTAGTCTCGTGATATTGACAATGAAATTTTATTTTGTTTTTTTTTTAATACATTAAATAATATCGACAATTGAACGTATAAATACTTTTTAAAAAATACATTTAATTTTAAATTACATGTACATTTTATAAATGAGAAAAAAATTAATGACATTTATTTAATGACTGATTACAGGTACATCCTTGCGGTCGTTATCGTCACAATACTGTGGTTTTTATACTGGCTAAAGAGTATAATTTAAAAAATTTACGAACAATTCATAGATTGGATAGGTTGACTAGTGGAATTTTGCTATTTGGAAGAACACCAAAAAAAGCCAGACAAATGGAGCATCAAATTAGAAATCGTCAGGTACTAAAACTAAATTAAAACAATAAAAAATGAAACAACATGTTGACGCATAAATATATTCAAGTGTTTAATAAAATTGTATTTTATTTTTATTTATTTTTTATTTCAGGTCCATAAACAATATGTATGTCGTGTTGAAGGTGAATTTCCAGATGAAGAAATAATATGTTCAGAATCAATCGAAGTTGTATCATATAAAATTGGAGTGTGTAAAGTATCTGAAAAAGGTAAAGATTGTTTAACTCGTTTTAAACGTTTAAGTTACAATGGAAAGTCATCAGTTGTACTATGTAAACCTCAAACTGGTAGAATGCATCAAATACGTGTACATTTACAATATCTTGGTTATCCAGTTATAAATGATCCACTTTATAATCATACTGTATTTGGTCCAGAAAAAGGAAAAGGTGGTAATATTGGTAAATCAGATGAAGAACTTGTTAAAGATTTAATTGGTATTCATAATGCTGAAAATTGGCTTGGTATGGATGGTGATTCAGAAATGAGTTTATTTAAACCAAAACTTGATATTGAAGATAGAGAATCAAATGCAAGTACTGATAAAGATGCTGGTTCACCATCATCAACACCAGGTATTATTGAAGATGAACAATCATCACAATCATCACAATCACAATCTCAACAACAACAAGTATCATCAGCACTTAAAGTAACTGTTGGTACACAAACTGGTAGTGAACCACTAGATTCAAATTTTACAAATGACAAAGTAACTATTGATAAACATTGTTATGAATGTAAAGTTAAATATCGTGATCCAAAACCATCTGATCTTGTTATGTATCTTCATGCTTGGAGATACAGTGGACCTGGATGGGAATATGAAACACCTTTACCTGTTTGGGCAGCATCTGATTGGGCTGATGCTAATGATGATCGATAGTCATCAAATACATCATTGATCTATAAAAAAATTAATTTTTTTTTTTTTTTCATTTTTTAACAATAGAAAAGTAATTTAAAGGAAAAAAAAATCATAAAAAAATAAATAAAAAAAAGGAAAAAAAAAAAGAAAACAAATAAACATGTACCTCCGTATCCTTTTTTGATATCCTACCCCGTGCCTTCCAACTGTTTGCAGTAGTTTCATTGATATTCGGATTGATCCAATCAAATAACTTGAGACATTTGCAAATTTTTGAATAACATATTTGTGAAAAATTATAAAAAATTGTAAAAACGCAGGCGCGGTGCTCTGTGAATGCAACAGATCAAGCCCTTGAATAATTAAAATCAGCCACGTTTATTGAACGTATTATATATAAATATACATTTATACATAGTTGCTTTCGGTTATTACAATTATTGTATAGCCAATCATGTGTCTAAGCGTTGTTATTATTATATTTTTATCAACTTATTTCTTCTTGTTCTATTTTTTAAATCACATTTAATCAGCCACTCGTTGACAGCTTGCAAGTTGCTTCATATTAATTATTACTATTGTTTTAACCTGGATATATATATTTTTTTTTCTCATAAAACTGCAATGAACATTATATCAAAATAAATGTTTTTATATATTTTTTTTTTGTCGAACAAATGTATTGTAAATTTTGTTCGCTTGTGATACTAATTATACCGGGTCAATTGATATATCAATGACATTACAAAATTATTAAAAATTAAATTCAATAATAATTAGCGCTTAATGGTGCTTTAATAAAAAAGAGAAATATAAATGTTAAAAAAACATTATCATCTTTGCGCAGTTTCATAATTATATTAATTAAAACAAAAAAAAAGATATCAAAAATATTTTATTGCGATAGATAATTATACAAAACACAATTTCCTTTTGATTTTGCATTGTGCATTGCTGATATATATAAAATTATTTTAAATGAAATGAAATTAAAAAAAGGATTGTTTATGTAGTTAATTTTTTTTATACGTCAATGATAATGTCATGTGTGTTCAAGTAAATTGTTCACACAGCAGGAATCTTGTTAAATGAAAAAAATAAAAATCCAAGAATATAGAAACGTCTATTTTTATAGGCCGATTATTGATATATAAATGAAAAAGAAATAATAATAGTAATTGAATGATGTGTGTGACATATGAATTATTTGATTTAAAAAAAAAATAAATATATAATTTTCTGAGTAAGCGTGTGCCAACAAGGAGAGCATTGCGCATGAATTATTTAAAAATTAATATGAAATCATATCGTTTATAAACAAGTGATAATAAATTTTCGCTATGTGTCAGGATGATGATAATGAAAATCATGAATTTGTTATAATACAATCACGAATATCATAATAAATTGGCTTTGTGATCAAGCACGCATGCAGGGATTTTAAAAAAATTATATTAAGAAAATTTAAAAATCTAGCTAAATGAAGTTAGGATTAAATATTAAAATTAAAAAACAATTTGGTGAAAGCCAAAACGGACCTATCATAAAAGACAGTTTGTGCGCTTACTAACAAAGAAAAAAAAATAAAAAATAATCATTAACTATGTAACTTTTAATCACCTAAGTAAAAATAAAATAAAAAAAATTAATTAATTAATTAAAACCTATGTTTGTGGGGTATAAAAAATTAAATTTTTAAACAAAAAATGCGAGGGTATATGCGAAAAAGACAAGTCCCGATTACTAGTGGCAACAAAAAAAAAAAAAAAAAAAAATATGGAAAAAACGCTTTTGTATATATTATTATAAATATATTGTATACGCACATTGTAATGACATGGTAAACGTTAAAAAAAAAAAATTCATAAATGGATAGTGAGCGTTTGTCAATAAAAAAAAAACAAAAAAAAATTATAAATAAAATTTCTCTTGAATAAGAAATGATTAAAATGCTAATTATCATCGTTCAATAATTTGCCACTTGTTACGTACATATTTTTCCTTTATGTAAAATTCTCTTCTTTTTTTTTTTTTTCTTTGTTCTTTATCAAGGTACCTGAGGCTTGAAGTACGAACGTGAGGTTCAATGGAAGATCAACGGTGATAAATCGAGAACAAGAGGCCCGTTAACCCAGAAAAAAAAACCAATCTTTGCATTAATTTTTCAGGGCTTGTAATATTTTCATGTTGAACGTAAAAGAAAAAAAAAAAAAAAATCAAGAGAGATAATCAAAGAAATGTTCTTTTATTTTTTATTTATCAGGTAGATTTTTTGCTGGTTATAGATTTTTTTCAAGTGGACAACTAATTGCTTGAATAATTTGAATTGAAAATTAGATAATAATTCTCATATTGAGCTAAATTTTTCAATGATAAAAAACACATACGCAACAGGACAAGTCGCATCTTTATTTCCTTTTTTTCTTTTCGATTTTCAAGCATAAATATAACGCAATTATATAAGTCAACGTTCCACAACACCAACTTTAAAACTTTTAGTTTCTAATATGTTATAATTTAAGTTTAAAAACGTGAACAGTGAAGCATGGAATTGGATACACTCTGCAAAATTTTATAAGAAAAATAAATAACTAAAACATTCGATTTCAAACTTTTAGTATATTCACAATGTTTTTTCAATTTTATTATTTTTTATTCCAATACAATTCGATTAAATTTTATCAACTTGACAATGTCTGAGTGAAGAATACGTGTTTGAAAATGAAAAAAAAAAAAAAAAAAAAAAGTCTATCAATCAGCCACACTATTTACACATAAAAACAAATAACAATTTGTTTGGACTGAGATAATTTAAAAAAGAATTTATTATAAATTAAATAGTATCTTTTTTGTTTGTTTATTAAATTTTACTTTGATATTATAATCAAGTAAAAAAAACTATTAATTTGTTGCTCGTTGTTGCTTGAAGTTAATTATTCTTTCTTCAATAGCTGGTCTAAAGTGTCTAATGAGACCTTGAACTGGCCAAGCAGCACCATCAGCCAATGCACAGATTGTGTGAAGTTCAATTTGTTTTGTTAATTCCCAAAGCATATCAATTTCGTGCACCTCAGCATTACCCTCGACAAATCTAATTAAAAATTACATATCAAATATAAAATATCGACCTTTCATTCGTTAATAATTATAAGGAGAAAAAAAAAACATACCGGCTCATTATTTTGTACATCCAGGATATACCTTCTCTGCATGGAGTGCACTGACCACACGATTCATGTTTATAAAAACTGATGAGACGTTGAATTGCCTTGATGACATCAGTTTGCTTGTTCATCACAATCAATGCAGCAGTACCAAATGAACTTTGTACTCTAACAAGATCATCAAAATCCAGAAGAACAGTATCACATACGCTGTTAAAAATTAAATATGTTATTAATATTTATTATCAGTCTCCTTTTCAAACTAATAATAAACAATTTAATTATTAAAATAAATCAAGGTAATATGTATTTTTAAAAAGAGTAGTTATAGAATATATAATAACCTCTTTGGAATAATGGGAGTTGATGATCCACCGGGAATAACACCAAGTAAATTATCCCATCCTCCAATAACACCACCTGCATGTCTCTCAATAAGCTCCTTCATTGGTATTGACATTTCTTCCTCAACTGTGCAGGGATTATTTACGTGACCAGAAATATTAAAGAGCTTTGTACCATGATTACGAGGACGACCAAATGAAGCAAACCATGTACCACCACGACGACATATTGTCTATTGTTTTTAGAAATAAAATATTATTAATTAATTGATTTATTAAAAAATAAATATACCTATATGATGTTCAATTGATTAATTAACTTACTGGTGCAACAGCAACTGTTTCAACATTTGTTACAGTTGTTGGACATCCAAAAAGACCAACATCAGCTGGAAAAGGTGGCTTCAATCTTGGTTTACCTTGTTTACCCTCAATTGATTCAATCAATGCTGTTTCTTCACCACATATATATGCACCAGCTCCACGTTGTACAAATATATCAAAATCATAACCAGAACCACATGCATTTTTACCAATTAAACCAGCTTGATATGCTTCAGCAATAGCAACTTGCATATTTGATGCTTCATTATAAAATTCACCACGTATATAAATATATGCAGCACATGCACCCATAGCTCTACCAGCAATTAAACAACCTTCAACAAGTTTATGTGGATCATGACGCATTATTTCACGATCTTTACATGTACCTGGTTCACCTTCATCAGCATTAACAACTAAATATTTTGGTCTACCATCTGATGGTTTATTCATAAATGACCATTTCATTCCTGATGGAAAACCAGCACCACCTCTACCTCTTAAACCAGATACTTTAACTTCATTTATAATCCATTCTACTCCTTTATCAAGTATCTCTTTTGTCTTGTACCAATCACCACGTTTTAATGAACCTTTCAAACGCCAATCATGTCGTCCATATAAATTTGTAAAAATTCTATCTTGATCATTAAGTGGACTTCCATATTTCTGCAATTATTATTAGAAATTCAATTAACAAATTTACATTCAAGAAAATAATTATTTTAAACAATAATATAACACTTGTTTTTTAATTGTTTATAATTTTTAATTTCATCAATTTAATATTTATTTAATGAATTATCTAATTTGATATTTACAGGTGATTCACTGACGTCAATTGAATTGGTAATTATATTATTGCGACGTATTGCACAATTTGTAGTAACAAAATTGTAGGGTAATTGTTTGAAAGTACATATTATTGATTGTTATTGATTAATAAATAAATTAAATAATTAAAATACCTTTCCCTCTGGAGCTGCATCAGCAAATGTCCTTGCATTTTGTGTTGTCGTCAGTACACCTCCTAGACGATCTGCAAATATATTTTTAATGTTGTTATTTATAAAATTACATAAGTCACAAATTACGTTGTAGGAAATAACAATAAGCTTTCACAATTATCACTTTATCAATGAGTTTAAATTTGAGTTGGTTTTTTTGGTTTGTTGTTATCACTTTTTATTGTTGAAAAGATTGCAAATTATTGGATAAACTTACTTAATTGTCGACTGGAGATTAGAGCACAACGACTTATGGCACTCGCCATTTTTATAAACTGACAATAATTTATTTATTAATTTGTGATTGTATGTGTCAATCCATATATTACCAAAACATTTATGTAGGGACTCTAGACAGTTTACCAACTTGATAAAAAAAAAAATGTAATTACTAAAAAAAACAAACAACAATGTAATAGCACCTGAATATTTGAATCAATTTATAAGTTATAAATTATAATTCAATTTAATTTTATCTACGTAAATATTTATTTCTTCGATTTTGCTAATTTGTTTACGGTGATATTTTTAGATTTTATTGGAATCATTTTTATTTAGCTGGAAAATAGAAAAATAATAAAACACTGTTATAAATATTTCTCTGCATCCTTTCATTTTTCCCGGAATGGGTAAATTACGGAGAAAAAGCTCGGAAAAATATTTCTATCAAAAAAAGACAGAATAAAATAAATTAAGGAGTTAGGAAAAGTCAAGAAAACAAAAAGGATGAAATTTTAATTCTCCATTTAAGCCAATACTTTGAATAAGAATATTTTATATTGTTAAATTGACATTACGAAAAAATTGCAGAAAAAAAAAAATAATATTCTGTTGAATATACAAAATTCCTCAGTAGTGTACATTGCAATTGGGGATTTTGATGGGTATTTAATAATGCTGGCTTAATTAAAACTAAATTTAAAAAACTGAATAAATTAAATAACTATGAGATTTTTTTTTTTTCTGTAGTTATTTAATTTATTCGATTTTTTTAATTTAGTTTTTATGGTACGATTGAACTTTGTATATAAATAAAAAAACTAATTTACACTATTCATAACTTGTTAGTTGTTATAATATAAATCGCTAAAATTAAACTCAAGTTATGAGCCGATTCCGATAACTAAAAATCTTAGTGTTGCTTAGTGTCAGAAGATCGTTTTTAAAAAAACGTAAAAATGTTGCAGCTGATAATGAATTTTATGAAATGAGTAAGTTATTTTTTATATCGATTATAATTTATAAAACCTTCATCGTTACCTTAATCAACCAAGGCCTATATTTAAACTATTAAATTTGCTTTCTCAATTGATTTAAATTTTAATTGAAATAAAAATTTATTACATAAATTAATTTTACTCTGATAGAAATATTTCTCCGTCTTTTCTCCGTTGTTAACTTATCTCGTAGAAAAAGCGGAGACAATTTTTTTTCATATTCAAAGCAAAGAAATTCTCCGGAGAGCACCAGAGAATTTTTCTCTCTTCATAATCCAAAATCCACTAGAATTTTAGTGACATCTAGTAACCAAAGTTGCGTCAAAAACTTGGTCAGTGGACACTACCCTTAAACTCACGAGAAAAACATGAAACGTGGAACTTGTATCATATGTTTATGTTAATGCTCGACAATGAATTAACAATAAACATTTGCCAAATAACAAATTGATTAACAAATTGAATTAACTGTGCAAAGTAATAATAGTTTCTAATTCCTACTATAAATTATTAATATTTTAGTAAATAAAAAGTGTTTATAAAATGTCATCAAGAATAAATAAAAGTGGTCTTGTAGCAAGGGTTAATTTTCCCCTCTACACAATTCAGATGTTGACTAGCAGGCACATCCTGGTTGGTGGTGGTGGTGGTGAATCAAAAACAGGAGTTGCTAATGGTTTTGTAAGAATAATTTCAAAATAAATAAACATTTCTTTTTTTATTTATCTTAATCATCTAGATCTACCTATTTAAAATTTATGTCTATTTATTGATTGTTTATTAATTATGCACAGGAAATATTTGAAGTATCACATAATGGATGGAATTTCATTGCTGAAGAAGTAACAAGACACGAGACTGGTCCAAATGTTGTTATGAATTGTGCAACATATAATGATAATAAAAAAACATGGCTTGCAGCTGGACAAGAAAGTCACTGTCAACTTTACAGTGTCACATCACGTATTGTGACTCTTGAGAATGGTGAAGTTCCTAAAGCTACAAATGCCACCACAACGCCAAAAGAAAATTTACGACAAAGAAAAAAAAATGACAAGAATGATGAGACAAATAATTTATCAGCTAATAAAAATGATAAACATAAAAGACTACAGTTAATTCTTGAACCATCAACAAGTATTAAAACTGATTTTAGTGATGATGAATCACGTCAAAGAATTGTTAGAATAAGTCCAAATGGTAAATACATGGCAACTGGTGGAGTTGATGGTATTGTACGTTTATGGAAATTTCCTGAGTTAACATTAATTCATTGTTTCAAATTACATGATAAAGAAATTGATGATATTGATTTTAATGTTAGCAGTAAATTTATATCAACAATTGCTAAAGATGGTAAAGCATTTATTTGTGATATAGCTAAATGTAATAAATATAAAGAATTAACATGGACAACACCAAGCTCATCAAAATATATGTATAAAAGATTACGTTTTAGAATATCAAATGATAAAAAATTAAATGAACAAATATTTATATTATCAAATGCAACATTATCGAAAAATCCAAGTTATTTACAACTTTGGGATATTGAACAAGGTATTATTATTAAATCAACATCATTTAAAGAAACATTATCAGCATTAGCAGTATCTGATGATGGTAAATTTGTTGCTGTTGGAACAATGTTTTCTGGTTCTGTTGATATATTTATAGCATTTAGTTTACAAAGGGTACTTCATGTATCAAATGCACATAGTATGTTTATAACTGGTTTAGAATTTCTTCATACAAAAAATCATGAATTAAATGATAATAGCCATTCAATAAGTGCAGTTACAAGTAATTGTGAAGCTGCTGTTGTCAGTATATCAGTTGATAATAGAATTTGTATACACAGCATTCCCCACAGACGTAAGTTCAATCAAAAATATATATTATAAACAAATTAGATGATAAATTTTTAATAATTTTGTTGATTTATTTTACAGATTCATTGCCATTTTGGTTGGTCATTGTTTTTATAGTGCTAAGTATTTGTGGTGCATTTATATTTTGCAGCTATGTTGGCATATGACCCGGGTCAATTGAAAATACTTTAGTTAATAGCCAATTAACTGGCTCGGAATTTTTTTTTCTTGTGTAAAAATTCATTAAAATCAGCACGAAAATATAAAAAAACAAACAAATTGTAAGTAGATTATTATCAAGACAATGTGCATTAAATGTTTTTTGTTTTTTTTTGAGGCTTCTACGTAAATAATTATCTGTTGATTGTGTTAGCGTAATCAATTTTATATTTTAAATAATTGTGTATAGTTAATTGGAGTTGTACCAGCACATGTGTTTATTATTTAAGTATAGGTATATATTATATATAAATACTTGAATTGTTTGGTTGTTTATAAGTTCTATTTATGAATGTGATTGTGGCACAAATAGAAAAATATAATGGTGAAATAATTTTCATATTTATTATTATAATTTTTAATCAATTGACATGATGCATCAAATGTTAGTTCAATAATTATACTGTAAATTTTGTTGAAAATGAAATTATTTTTATTTTACCTTAAAGGTAATTTAAATTGTATCAGCGGTATTGATTAAAACTGCGTGTGAAGATTATTTAATGTTAATAAAAATCACACAAAAAATTAATTTATGTATAAAATAAAAAAGTTAATACAAAGAATTAAAAAAAAAACATAGTTGTTTGTGTATTTTTTAAGTTTTGATTAATATAAATTTAATATTTATTATATTTTAACATAGCCACCTTGATTATTGTATCACCAGCATGGAGACAAGCTCTTGCAGCAGCAGCACCACCTAAATCAATTGATAAAAATTTTGTAAATAAATTAAAATTAACATCTTTGATTGATTGTACATAAACAGGATTATCACCAGATACTTTTCATATCATATCCAGAATATCCAGCATCATCAAGTCAAACGTGGTGAATAATAATCGTCCTCGAGTCTTTTTTGCCCTTTTTGCACGTGGCAACCAGTGGAACCAGTGGAACCAGGGGCAACTTTGCTATTGTTTGTCAGTACCACGTGGAATTGCATTCCGTCATTCGAATCTTTAATTACGTTTAGTAATAACCAACAGAGAACTTTTTTAATATAAAATATCAAATCAAAACTTGATCATAGTGAATACTACATTTTAATTTTATCAAAAATGAATGAGCTCAAAATATTACGTAAATCAGGATTTGAAAAAATCTTTGAAAGAAATTATGATGGTTTAGCACCTTTCTTTGAAAATAAAAAGGTTAGCCTAAAATAACTGCAGCTGGAAACGCATGCTTGTAGATTAAATATTAAATCATTGTTATTAAATATAAATATTGATTATTCTGTTTAGATATATTATCCTAATGATGATCTAGAGGTTGACGAAATTCCTATAAAGAAACATAAGGGTACAAATCAAATTTCAACACGTGCATTTGATGAAGGGAATGATAAGGTTAGTCTAAAATATAATTGCAATCAAAACGTGCTCGTAGATTAAGGTAAATTAAGGGCCGGTTTTTTCGTCCAACATTACAGTTAACTGAGGTTTAAACTCATTTAAATTTTAAACTCTAGTTAAACTAATGGATTTAGTTACCGACTGCGTTTTTATATGGCTATAGAATTAAAAATATCAGTCGATAAGTAGATAAAGTTAGTTTATGATCTGTAATGGTGGACGAAAAAACCGGCCCTAAATTATTGTTATTATAAATACAAATATATTATTTATTATTTTTAGATATACCATCAGCATTATAATTATTCCCATGCAAAAAATATAATAATTGACTGTGTTAATGATGATTGCCTGGCTGAAATATTCACGTATTTGCCAGCATGTGAAAGACCAAAGCTTGCACTGGGTATGATATAATTACAATATCAATTTTATTTGTTGTAAAAATTATTTATTAATGGTAATTAATATATTTGTATTTACTTTATTTTTTAGTATGCAAAAGATGGCAAAAAGCTCTTGATTATGCTGGGTTCAAAGTAAAAAAAGTTGAATTAATTTATTGGCAATTTGAGGAGAATCCGCGTGGTTTAAAAAAATATCCAACAATTCATCGAGAATTATGTTTTTTAAAATCACTGCTTGATAAATGTGGTCGTTATTTAACAAAACTAGACTTGACTGCTTATTGTCATTGTAACATAGTGCCAGTTATTAATAATTCTTGTCCAAACCTCGTAAATCTCCGCTTGAGATTTACCTACATAGACGATGTAATATTATTCAATGCATTTACACGTCTATCTAAACTAGAAGTATTAACAATTATATTTCAAAATATAAATAATAAATTGATACCTGTTACTTTAATTAATTCATTGAGAAACATTGCTAATACATTGACTCATCTGAGTCTGTTGAATTTTATGCATGATCCCGACTCTGACCCATTCTATGAGTTGCCAACAGAAATTGATTGTGTAAGTTAAATTTTATATCTATCAAAAAAAATCATAAAATATTTTTTTCATTTTTTACATACTTATCTATAATTGTAGGTGATTCCTGAGCTAAAGGCCCTGGAAAAATTTGAAGTTGCTGGTATACGGCTCCCCGAAATGAGTTGTTATAATAGTAATACTTTATTTTATGTTCAAAAAAGTATTTATCAATTAAATGATTGTAAGAAATTGAATTTGTCGAATCACCAAGTTACAGATAATGCTTTGTATGTTATTGCCAATGTCATGGAGCAATTAAAAATACTATGTATATCCTGTGAATTGGTAACCGATGATGGTATAGTAGCAATTTCAAAGATGAATAATTTACAAATTCTTAATTGTTTCGGCCATAACAGCGTCACTGATTCTTCAGTTAAATTGCTCAAAAACCTGATAAAGCTATGGTTACCATCTAGCAATAAAATTACTGATGATTCAATCATCAAAGTTCTTGAAAATTCACCAAAGATGGAAGAGCTCTATGTTGAGGGGACAGGTGTAACTGTTGAATTTATTAAAAAAGCAGCAGATATATCAAAAAATCGAGAACGAGTTTTACATGTCGCCGTTACATTTATACCTCATATAAAACAATATGAATCACGGTATTTTACTATTCATATATGTCAAAAAAAAAAGAATAAAAAAAGAACAAGTGCCCAGGCAGATAGAATGCTGGAAACGAGAGTGTAAGAAGGCAAGTACAAATCTGTGACCTTTCTGATTAGACACTTGTATAAAAATATATTATTTAAATTTCGAAATATAACATGAAAGAAAGTTAATCAAATAATAACTCCATGGTTTTGTAAATTTATAACAATTTATTCAATTAAAAAAATTAACCTAACAATAATATTGTACACTTGTATTTTTAAAAAAATGTAAATAAATAATGATAAAAAAAAAAATTAAACAATGGTTCTTGACAAGTATTAATAATTCATTTTTGTACTGACATAAACTATTTTTTTTTTTTTTTCATGTACATACTGATGATAGAAAATATACAAAAAATTTTGTCAATAAATTGAAATTAACATCTTTGATTGATCGTACATAAACAGGATCATCACCAGATACTTTCATAGTTTCATACCATATCGATCAATCGCTACTGAGCATATGCGTGATCATAATGCGCAAAAAAAAAATCAAACGTGGAAAATAATAATTGTTCTCGAGTCTTTTTGCAAATTAGAACCAGTCGCAACTTTGCTATTGTTTGTCAATACCACGTGGAACTGTATAACGTCATTCGAATCTTTATTTACGTTTAGTGACGTTTGGTAAAAAAACAGAGAGCTTTTTTAATATAATAATATATAGATATATACCGTATATTAAAATAAAAAATAAATTCAAAACTTGAACATAGTGAATACTACATTTTAATTTTATCAAATATGAATGAGTTTAAAATATTACGTAAATCAGAATTTAAAAAAATTTTTAAAAGAAATTATGATGGTTCAGCAACTTCCTTTAAACGGAAAATGGTTTGTCTAAAATAACTTCAGCTAGAAACGCATGCTTGTAGATTAAATATTAAATCATTATTATCAAATATAAATATTGATTATTCTTTTTAGATATTATATCCTAATGATGATCTAGAGATTGACGAAATTCCTATAAAAAAACATAAAGCTACAAATCAAATTTCAACATGTTCATTTGATGAAGAGAATGATGAGGTTAGTCTAAAATATAACTGCAGGCAAAACATGCTCGTAGATTAAATATTTCATTATTGTTATTATAAATATAAATATATTATTTATTATTTTTAGATAGACAATCAGCATAATGATCATTCTTATGCAAAAAATATAATAATTGACTGTGTTAATGATGATTGTCTTGCTGAAATATTCACGTATTTGTCAGCATGTGAAAGACCAAAGCTTGCACTGGGTATGATATAATTACAATATCAATTTTATTTGTTGTAAAAATTATTTATTAATGGTAATTAATATATTTGTATTTACTTAATTTTTTAGTATGCAAAAGATGGAAAAAAGCTCTTGATTATGTTGGGTTTAAAGTAAAAAAAGTTGAATTAATTTATTGGCAATTTGAGGAGAATCCTCGCGGTTTAAAAAAATATCCAACAATTCATCGAGAATTATGTTTTTTAAAATCACTGCTAGATAAATGTGGTCGTTATTTAACAAAGCTAGACTTGACAGCTTATAATCATTGTAACATACTGCCAGTTATTAATAATTATTGTCCAAACCTCGTAAATCTTCGCTTGAAATTCACCTACATGGACGATGATATATTATTCGATGCATTTACACGTCTATCTAAACTAAAAGTATTAACAATTATATTTAAAAATCTTGAAAATTTCTTGATACCTGTTACTTTAATTAATTCATTGAGAAACGTTGCTAATACATTGACTCATCTGAGTCTGTTAAATTGTATGCATCCCTATTCCAGCATGTGCTACTATGAGTTTCCGACAGAAATTGATTGTGTAAGTTAAGTTTTATATCTATTACAAAAACAAAATTAAAAATATTCTTTTCATTCTTTACATATTTATCTATAATTGTAGGTGATTTCTGAACTAAAGGCCCTGGAAAAGGTTGAAATTGCTGGTATACGTGGTTTATCCGGAATGAACTATTGTACTGGCCGTAGTACTTTATTTTACGTTCCTTATTCGTATTGCTATCGTGATACCAATCAAACAAGTATTTATAAATTAAACAATTGTACGACATTAAATTTGTTGGATCACCAAGTTACAGATAATGCTTTGTATATTATTGCCAATGTCATGGTGGACTTAAAAAGCCTATGTATATCCTGTCAATTGGTAACCGATGATGGTATAAGAGCAATATCAAAAATAAAAAAGTTACAAACTCTTAAATTGTTCGGCCGTAATAACGTCACTGATTCTTCAATCAAATTTCTTAAAAATTTGACAAAGTTAAAGTTACCATGCAGTGCTAAAATTACTGATGATTCAGTCACAAAAGTTCTTGAAAATTCACCAGATATGGAAGACCTCTATGCTGAGTACACAAGTGTCACTGTTGAATTTATTAAAAAAGCAGCAGGTATATCAAAAAATCGAAAACAACGCTTACGTATAGGCGTTACATTTATACCTGATATAAAACAATATGAGTCGCAGTATTTTACTATTAAAATAAGTCAAAAAAAAGAACAAGTACCCAGGAAGTAACTGGACACTTGTATAAAAATATACCATTTAGATTTCGAAATATAGAATTAAATTGAGTTAATTAAATATAAAGCAATCATAGATTTAAAAAAAAAAAAAGCAAATCAATTACTGCATAAATTCATGGTTTTATGTAAATTTATAACATTTTATTCAATTAAAACAATTAACATAACAATAATATTGTACACTTGTATTCTTAAAAAAATGTAAATAAATAATGATAAAAAAAAAAAAAAATTAAACCCTGGTTTTTGACAAGTATTAATAATTGATTTTCGTATCGACATGAGATATTGCTTTTTTTTTTATGTATGCACATGAAAAATATGGCGTTTCATAATGTTTTGGTATAAATGAAACTCCCAAGATCAGATGTTGTTTTCGATTTCTTGATATTTCTGCTGCTTTTTTGACGAATTCAGTAGTCACATTTTTGCCCAAAACACAGAGCACGTCCATCTTTGGTGAATTTTCAAGAACTTTAATGATTGAATCATCAGTAATTTTATTGCTAGATGGTAACCATAGCATTATCAGGTTTTTGAGTAATTTAACTGAAGAATCAGTGACGTTGTTATAACCGAAAAAATTAAGATTTTGTAAATTTTTCATCTTTGAAAGTGCTATTACACCATCATCAGTTACCCAGTCACTATTTACATGTAATAATTCCAAGTGCTTGAAAGTATTGGCAATAGTATACAATGTATTATCTTTAATTCGGCATCCATAAAGTTTCAATAACTTGATATTTATGAACGGATCTGATACAGAAAGAGTTGTGCTAAGGTATTCAGTATGGTTAAAATAATAAATTTTATTATTTTCCAGATAATTTCGTAAATTAGGAAAAATTCCTACACCAGCAAGTTCCAAATTTTTCAGGGCCTTTAAGTCACGAACCACCTGCAAAATAAATTATATACATATTATATAAATGTTCACATTTAAAAAAAAAGAATACTTTTAATTTTTTTTTTGTATTAAATATCAAGTTATATAACTTACATCATCGATTACTTTTGTAAAATCAGGGATGCCTTCTATTTTTTTAGCCCAATTCAACAGACTTAGATCAGACAATGTGTGAGCAACGTTTCTCAATGAATTGATTAGAGCAACAGTAGGGAACAATAGAAAAGTGTTCATATGTTGAAATATAATTGTTAATGATTTTAGTTTAGATAGACGTGTAAATGAATTGGCTAATATTACTTCGTCGATATAGGTGAATCTCAAGCGAAGTTTTACAAGGTTTGGACAAGAATTATTAATAACTGGCACGATGTTACAATGATGATAAGCTGTCAAGTCTAAGGTTGTTAAATAAGGACCACATTTATCAAGCAGTGACTTCAAAAAACTTAATTTTTCATCAGCTGTTGGATATTTTTTCAAACAATTTAGATACTTATCATATCGCCAATAAATTAATTCAAGTGTTTTGACATCATACCAAGCATAATCAAGAGCTTTTTTCCATCTTTTGCATACTAAAAAATAAAGTAAATACATATAAATTAATTACCATTACTAAATAATTTTTAAATTAAATAAAATTGATATTGTAATTATATCATACCCAGTGCAAGCTTTGGTCTTTCACATGCTGGCAAATACGTGAATATTTCAGCCAGGCAATCATCATTAACACAGTCAATTATTATATTTTTGACATAGGAATGATCATCATGCTGGTGGTATATCTAAAAAAAATAAATAATATATTTATATTTGTATAAATACTCGATTTGTATAAATTTCGATGATTCTTACCACATTTACCTGTCGTGTGACGTTGTCAATGTGGCGTTTTCGTGTAAAGTAAATTAATCAAATATAAAATCACTTTGCCACTTCACAAATCAATAGTTATAGTTAATATTAAATTTTAATTGTTTTAATTTTAAAATACTGATTAAAATAAAACAATAAAATAATAATACAAAAAGTAAAGGTAGAAAAAATCCACGTGTTTCATATTTATAATAACAATAATGCAATATTTAATCTACAAACGTGTTTTGTCTGCAGTTATATTTCAGACTAACCTTACCATTTTTTTTATTAAATGAACGTGTTGAAATTTGATTTGTACCTTTAATTTTTTTTGCTGAGATTATTTTTAACTCTAATAATTTATGCTTTCTAGTGGACTCATCCATATTTGGAGAAAATAAAATGTGGTTTACTATTATTATCACTGTAACCAAGTTTTAATTTAATATATTTTAATCTCAATATATTGTAATAAAAAAAATTAAGATTTTTTAAGCTCTATGTCCTCTATGTTCTTAACCAAAAATAATCAAAAACCAGCATGGTCAGATCGTCACATTCACTTGATCTTCTCCAATGTTCTGAACTCACCGGAACTCACTGATCATCTGTGATACATGTAATAAAATAATGAGTCGTCAATTTTTTTTGACACGTTTTCATCGTGCAGGTGCGCAGAAGTTGCGAAATCAAATGAAAATTTTAAATTGTAAGTGTGTGTAACAACCCACACTTACAAGCCATCTAGAAATGCATGTGATTTTTCAAGAGAGCTTTCGATAGCTAGCAGAGGCCCAAAATCCGGCCAATTTTTCATCATTGTTTCCTATGTTTGTAGTGTCAGCACTGCTACATTATATAATTTTGCATATTTAAATGGGTTTTTTTCATAACCAGTTTTTGATTTATTAAGTTGTATTCTTGTGGGCTTAATAAATAATAACATTATGAATTTTTTTTTTTTTATAATATTTGGCTAAAAAAAACTATCAAATTAAACTTTGTTTTTTTTTTTTATTTGACTATTAATGGATTTGTTTACAAATTTGTAAATACTCTAGTGAAAATAATCTGGAATAATAACTAAAATTGATCAAATAAAAAAAAAAGTCATAATCATTTCTCCACAGATTGAAACATTGCTTTGTTTTATCACTTTCAAAGCAGCAATTAAATATACAACAAGTGTAAAACTTCCATAATTTAAAAGAACAAATTTTTTGTGTAATAATTGTGTAAAACTTTTGTGTAAACCCATTAAAAAAAACATATTAACATTTATAATATAACATATTATAAATCTTTCAAAAAAACATGTCTTCTCAAATATATTTTCAAACCTACGATATTAATGTGAAAAATCAAGATTCAATTTAATAAGAATGAAAGTTTTCTTTTATTCATTATTTCACTCTATTGTTATTACTAATTGATGTATACACCAGTAGCTTTTCTATCTTTCAACGAAATCCATTTCATTCAAATTTTATCGAAGAAAATTTGTTTAAAAATGGATTTCGTTGCAAGATGGGAAAAATACTGGTGTATACATCACAGTTATATATAAGGATTACACAATTACAAAGCAGCATTAAGTAACTATGTGCGAGTCAATCAACAAAATATTACTTGGGAAAAAAAAGAATCGACATCAACGAAAATAATTCTGAAATTATACGTCTGACAGGTAAATATTTATTAAAATTTTAGTTTTTTCAACCGTTTTGCTGAACCGAGTGCACAGACTCAACAACAATTGCCAACCAAAGAATGATCCATTGAGTTTATCTCCATGCACATTTATTCCAGGAAGTGAGCAAATCAAACCCCAACTAGACTTATCCTCATAGAATTATTTTAATAAAATTATTAAATTATCCATAGACAATAGGCTACTTTTTTTTGACGATTTCTCTGGTGGAAATATTTCTCCGCCTTTTCCACCTTTCTCCGTCTTTTGTCCAACTTTTCCCACCATTAGATTTGGACGATAATTATATGTTTCCAATTATAATTGTGAATTTTTTGAAATTGTTAATTTCCATTCGATAAATATTTTTAAATGAATATTCTCCAGGCATAGGATTTTTTTTTATCATGGCTAAATTCCATTCGATAAATTTTTACATGAATAAGGTTGTTTTTTATTTCTCTAGAATATATTGGCTTTTTTTTTTTAGAGGATTAGTCTTGTTCTAGTCGGATAAAAAAAAAAAAAAAATTCATAAAATAATAACACAAATTTACCCTTTTTTTATCATTGATATTTAAATATCTTCAAATACATGATTTTATTGTCTTATTATTTAATTTTTTTTTTATTTTCTTAAAAATACAATGAAACAAATATTTGTTTAACTTTTTTTTTCTTTTTCTTTCAATCTCTCATTTCTTTTTTTTTCGGGTGGATATTTACAAGTGGAAGTTAATTATGATTTAATAATCACAAATTTTAGATAATAATAAAATTATTTTTTAGCTGAAAATCCATCTCCAGTTGGATCAAGAAGCCATGGATAATTATTTGGGCATTCCATACAAGTAAAAAGACGAAGTGTTTCACCTGGAAGTTCTCGTGTTGTCAATGGACAAGCATTTGGTAAAGAACAGTATGGTTGTCCTTTTTCATCACATGTTTCTTTCCAATCTTGGAAATCACGAAGTGCTGATAGCTCTGTTGGTGTTTGCATCCATTTAATGACCTATAAAACATTTAAAAAACATATTAAATCAAAATTCATCTTGAGTGATGAAAAAAATTGCACAATTTATTCTTTAAACTTTTTAAAAAATATTTAAAGCTACAGGAGAAAGTAAATGTCGTAATCCTCGTTTTTTTTCATGCAAGTATATATCAAGTTACGAAAAAAGTATCAAGTTATTTAACTCTCACTCTGAATGATTAAATTTCACATAAATTAATATGATATTTTAAAAAAAATAAAAGTAAATACACACCTGAACCATAGTGACAAAATAAACATCATTTCTTGCCAACATTTCTTCAATAAATTTAATAAGTTCATCTCTATATTCTTTTTTACTTTTCAACCATGATGCATGAAAATGAAGACCAAGTGGTGCTCTGTTACTATTAAAATGACGATTAAAATTATGTCTCAATAATCTACCAAATTGTTCACCACTTTGTACATTTGAACATGAATCAACCATATGACAACCAGGTAATGATTCATCAAATGTTGGATCATCACGACGATCAAGTTCATTCATAACAATTTCCCATACTGGATGTGATCTTGATGGACAATTACCACTATTACCATTACATTTATGTGGCATTCTAAAATAAAGTGTATATGGCCAAATAGGTACACGTCCAAGTGATGCTGTTATTGATGCATCATATACAAAAAATTGATCAGACATCATTTCAAATTGTTTATTACCACCAACACGTAAATATGGTGCTCTCATACCAATTATTGAACCATCAGTTATATTTGCAAAACGTTCAATAATTAATCTAGCACCAGCCATTTCAGCTAACCAATCATCATATGTACCACCACTCCAATATTGTGGATCATCTTTATGTGTCAATGAAAATACTGATATTTCATGTCCTTTTCTATGTAAATCTTGTACTGCTGAATAATTTGTATATTTATGAGACACAAAAAATGTACCACGTATTTGACAACCATTTGGATTTAAACGATGTCCATTAAATATATCTTCATATAAATCAATATTATCAATATTAATTGCACCATTAAATGTTATTGTTATCATTTGTGGTACTTGTGTTGGTTCAATATTACCAGGTATTCTTGTACCATCAGCTGAACAATAACAATCTGGCAAAACACACTGTGTTGGATCACAATCTGGTGCACGATTTGGATCAGTTTCAACAGCTGAAAAAATTATTTATTTATTAAATGCCCTTCGCTTTATTTATTTAAATTTAAATTTTATTTTATTTAACGACAACTTACTGCAGGCATTTTCATCTGATTCATCTTTACAGTTAGCTTTTCCATTGCAAAATAATTCTTTATCAATACACTCGCCATCACCGCATGATAGTTTTCCTGGATCACATATTGGCTCATCTGTCTTCAATATTGGAAGGACTTTACGTGGTTCTGTAAATATTTTTTGAAGGTTTTTTTTTGTTAATACATTTATTGTTTAATTATATAGTTGACCAGTTGCATTGACCAAGGCCCAAATCCATACGCTTTTCTTTCCCTTTTTTTTTTTTCTTGGTATTGCTCTTATTTATTTTTACAATACGTAGTAATATTTACAAGTGCGTGCAATTTGTGTTCTGTTATTGTCTGTCTATTATTCGTTTGAATTTACTTATTTTTCAACGAGTTGTGACGCGTTTATTTGGGTTTATTTTATCGGCTCATAGCGACGCACGTAAATAATAGTAAAAAAAAAAACGCAACTGAAGTATTGCCTTTTTAAATTGCGTTTTATTATTTTGTTATCATTATAATTTTTTTATTCTATTAATTAACATTTATATAGAGTGATAGCACAAGAAATTAAAGACACCCAGTAAAAATTAAAAAATAGTTTTTAAACATCTCTTGTATTGTTTTTTAATGTTTAAATTTTTTTTTTTTTTTTTAACGTTTTAAATATGGAAAAAACATTAATGATAAATGAATTTTTATTTACTTGTAATTTTATCTATAACAAATTATTTGAAGTAAAATATATTGCACGAATTAGATGATAATTGCAAAATGTTGTTTTAAAGATATTTGTGTACCGTGTAAGAAATTAAATGACTAAGTTATCAACTTTTTAGTTAAAAAATCTTTACACAATAAAGTATGAATTTTTTTAAAATGCTGCAATAGTAATCAGTAAATTAAAAGCAATTTAAACATTTTTTTTTTTGAAGTTAATACAATCATGCAGCAAACTATTACAATTCTCTTTCCGATCATTGAAGTAGATAAATTATTTAAAAAAAAAAAAGAAACAACAATAATAAAAATCCGTTAAAAAGAAAATGAAATTAGAGAAAAAAAATAATATATTTATGTACAAAATAAATTGAATAGAAAAAAAAAAAAGAGATGTAATGAAAAAATAATAAATTTTAAAAATGGAAAGCTTATAAAGAGTGAAATTGAGGACGGTGTGAAAGGCATCATCAATAATCAAAGTGAGAATAAGTTAGTTATTAGAAAGCGAAAAAACACATGTAGCATAAAAAAAAAAAAATTAGTGACAAAAAAAAATAAATAAATAATTCTACACAAAAAAATTGAGCACAGTTATAAATTTAAAAAACCAAAATTTATAAATACAGCAATTAATTGAAAAAAAAACCTTTTTATTTATTTTTTTTAAATTTAAATAATTAAATGTTTATTCATTTAATGAAAAATATTTTATATAAATTTTTAAATGTGCTTAATTTTTTTTTTTAGCATGCATGATAAATAAACGTGCGTCGAATTTTGCGTGCTACGGCTCGATTCTACGACCATGCCAGGGAGTCGTTGCAATTCTCTTTTAAATTAATGAAAAAAAAAAAAAAAAAAAATCAAAAATTAATTAAGAGAATTGAAACGATTATCTGGCAAATATTCCCATTTGTTTTTTTTTGTATTTTGCGTCACTTACTCTCGAGCTTGTCACAGTTGGTAACTTTGCCTTTCCAGTCGCAGGTTTGTTTTTCCAAGTCAAAGGACAATCCACTTGGACAGGTTATTTGCTTCAGGCCAGATCTTGTACACCTAAAGGGTCAAAGTAACGCAGGGACTTGAGTCTTGACAATGTTTTATAAATATTATTAATCTTACTCTCAAGACGATCACAATTCTTGACGTGAGTTTTCCAATCACATGTTTGACGCTCAATATCAAATGCCAATCCAGTTGGACATTTTACATTTGCCAAACGTGTTACTCCAATTTCATTTGCTTTGTCACACCTAAATTATAATAATATTTCTTTTCTGTTTTTTACTTTAAACTTTTACTTTAAACTTTTACTTTAATCAAAAATTTTTTAATTTATAAAAAGCCATTTAAATTTACTATTTAAAAAAAAAATATTTCAATCTTTATAAAGAAAATAAATTATTATTTTTTTGTTCCTCAATCAAACTGGTTTTTAAATAAATAAAATGTATTATTTTATTTTATTTTTTTTCATATTGTGGTGTGCTTTCTAACAAGGTGTTACATACTATACACTTTTCTTAATCCTACGTTTATTGAATTTTTATTATTCAACTGAAAATTTACTTAACAATTTATTTCATATAACTATTTTTAATAATATTAATTTATTTTTATAATTATATTTGTTATATAAATTTTACATTAGACTTGTTTATTATTATTATTATTTTTTATTTTACCTTACAACGTCACGACAATCTCCGTCTGTACTTAGACGGAAATATTCATCACCGGGTCTATCACGACAAAGTTCTTCTGCAGTTGCATCGACTCCATCTGGACTATCATCATCTTGTCCATTAACTCTCACTATAAATTCAAGTTAATAATTAACACTCGTATTTTTCTATCAAACAAATAATTATTTTCTTAAAAAATATATTATTATTCTAGATGTTTAATTATTTTTACAAGTCAAATCACGATATTGAATATTTTTTTTTTATTTTTTTGCAAGACACGATTGTTGGGTCATCGAACCCACTTTTTCAAGTAGAAAGTCTTGTAAATGTCAGAGCAATATATTTACGAAAGTGAAAAACTAAAAAAAAAAATTATAAAATTGTTTATTACAATGGTAATTGTATATTTTTTAAATTTTTAAAACAGTATTGTATTCGAAATAAATTTCAATGTAATGTTTAAAGAAAAATTTTTTATTCGAAAATTTCGATTGGAAAAAATATTTCGAAATTTGAAAAAGATAACTTGAAATTTATGGAATTTTTAAAAATGAAACTAAACGATTTTGATGGTATTAATTAGTAAAAAAAAATTAATTTGAATTCTATGAGACTTACCGGCAAGTAGAGTAAGACATCCTAGTAGAAATATTAACTTTGGCGACATGATTGTCGTCGGCGGGACAGAAAACGTCTGAACAAGCCGCGCCCTCTCGCCCCTCTATATGAGGCCCGAGATTCTATCCCTTCTTCAGGCCCCGCAATACTTTCACCTTCCGTATGGTGCTGCCACACAGCATCACAACTGGACCCATTAAATTAACAGACCGTTTATTTTCTTTTTTTTTTTCTATCGATATAATTTGGGCATCAATAAAATTTAAATATATTCAAATGAAAAAAAATTAACTCAAGAAAGTTCAAACGACATTTGAGTGTAACACTTTTTTCAAAAAAATTTACATATTACAATTAATTTTTTTGTTTTTTTAAATTAAACAAATTTACTTTACACTTTTTTGATTTTTTTATCATTTTTTTTTCTTTTTGATCTATTTTCGTGTTTAAATTTAAATTTTTTCATCTATTTTTAAAAATTATCATTCTAACTGTGATCAGACACTGAAAATAATATTCTCCAATGATTATTTTATAATTTATCAAAACCATCAAAACGATAAAACAAAATTAAAATAAAAAAAAAACAAACGGGATAAATTTTCAAACTCCTGTGGTTTGATCAATCATCATATTGGTAAAGGCCCAATTTTCATAGTTCAATTTAAACGGTACTCTGTGTGTCAAAACTTTTCATAAATTAAAATAATAATAATATCATTAGTTACTTTTAAAACTTGGGTGTATTATTTGGTGTTTAAATAACCCGAATAAATGATTTATTAAAAACCAGTTTGTTATTAATATAGTACTTAAAAAACCATATATTATCTGATTAAAAATAAACAAAAATTAAAAATTAAAAATAAAGACAATTATTATTTTATATTATCATATAGTTTTTTAATTTCTTTCAAGAGTTTTAGTCCATTTAAAATATCAAAATTTTGTTTTGAGAATAAAATTGATACGTATCGTTTAATTGAAGTAAAAAAAGAAAGAAAAATATTTTATGAATCTTCAGTATATGATGATTTTTTTAAGATAAAATTGCTAATGAATGTGTATATTTTTTTTTCGTTTTTGTAATGTAATATACTTGCAGAAAATAATGAAATTAGTTTTAAGATAAAATAATTTAGACTAAACCGGTCTTTGGAATATGTTGTTTTGTTGAAAGGATTTTTTGATCGCCAAATTCCACAAGTAAGAGATTGAGTGGATTACACTCGAATTTAAGATTTAAAAAAAAAAGTTATTATTGAAATTTGTCGTTAAAGAAAAACGAAAGCAATGATCTCGCTTGGGGTCGAAGGCTGGCTGACATTAAAATGTCAGTTGCTAACCGGCTTTTTTTTTATTTATTTATTTTTTTTAATGCTTCGACAATCTGGCGCCGACTTCAGAGAGATAGCACACTGACCTACACTTTTTGTGTTTTTATATATATATTTTTTTATTATTTAAAAATTATTTACAATTGATTTTTATCATCTTTCTCAAATGTCAGATAAATGATCTTATGTTTAATTCAAGTTGTTACAAAGAAATTTTGTTCGAAAGAAGACGAAAAAAAAAATACAAGATTTCATGAAAGATAATAATAATTTTAAATTATTAATAATATTAAGTATTAGTATTTAAAAAAATTAATTAAATTTTGATATTTTCAAAAACTTGTTTTTTATGTAAATGTAAACTTCAAAATTTCATATATCAAATTAAAAAATTCAGTGAGAAAAATATTAATATTTTTTCTCTTTTTCAGCTTAATTTTGATGAATAAAAAAAAAGTTTACTCAAAGTAATTGGAAATATTTATTTAAAAACTTTCGTTATATAAAAATAAAAAAATTTTTAAAATTAGAAAACATTAATATTCTTCCAATTAAACCTTATTTTTTCTGTATATTTTGTAAATTTATTCCGTGAAAATCAACTGAATGAAAAATTTTCTATAAAAACATCTTTATATTTCAAAAAATTCCATAGAAAAATCATGCAAAACTAAAATCTACACGCAAAAAAGGGTGCGCCATTATTCTCGAGTAAAAAAAAAAAAAGAGTTAAACTTGTTTTTGTTGGTATTTTAAAAATAGAAATTTCAGGATATACAAACATGAATCTAAAAAAAAAAAAGGGAAAAATAAAAAAGATAATAATAAAATAATGTTGATGTCAGAAGAAGCAGACGCAGGACATTCAGAGGACACAGTGGCCGATGAACCCCGGGACCAATATGTACCTTAAGTATACGGTCAAGGTGACATTAGTTTGACTATACAAAAAAAATATATAAACACATTTATATATTAAAAAAATATCGTCAAATTAATTATTAATTCTTCATACATATCTTGTTCCGCGACGTGCATGGCTATTGGCTTTCAACGACAGTCAACAAACTACAATTGACCTGATTCATTCGAGTCATTAACCTGTCCTTAAAAATTCATTTAAATATTCAATAAAAAATTATAAATAAATTAATTACATAATAATAAAAAAAAGGTAAAATAAAAAAAAAAACAACAAAATTTAATATTCGCATTTCGCCTTCGAAAAAAAAAAAAAAAACAAAAAAAGATTGGATAAATATTATGTGAAATAAATTATTTATGTACGTATAAAAATTATTTCCACAATCGAAAATAGCTAAGGATTATCCAGAATAAATGACAGTCGTTTTGTAAATGTTATAAGTTTATTTAAAGCTTGATTATATAGTGGAGAATATTCTCCATGCAATGACTCAAGTAGGCGAACATAATTATGCACAACTCGTATTTCGAAATGGCGCTCCTTTACCACCTGATTATAATTTTTTTTTTTTTTCAACATTAATGTACCGTGAATAAAACACTTCGACAGTGAACTTCCATCTTAATTTTATTTTTCACAACAATGAATAATAGAAAAAAAAAAAATCATTATTTTTTAATTCTTATTTTTATTATTTATTGAAAGCTTTGTATATTTTTCTAAATTATTATTCGAAATTTTTTATGAGAAATATATTAATGTAAAGTTTAAATTGTTGTTATTTTGGTATGCATTATTTTTTAAATAACAAATAAGTTATAAAAAAAAAATAAATAAATGATGTATTGTCTGACCATGAGGTACTATTTCTACTTGGAGTTTGTCATTTCTATTTTCTATTTGGCTGGGATGATTCAAAAAAAGCTATTTTATTTTCAATGTTTTATGATAAATTATTTTTTTATTTTTCATTGGCTCTTTGTAAGTTGACTGTTTATTGGAATATCAAGGTATATTAATCGCGTGTACCGGAAAAATTAAAAAGAAAAAAAAATAGTAAATTGAGATAAAAAATATCAATGGTTGTTGAGAAATTGTGAAACTTGTTGTGGATATATTTGCAAATAACAAGTAGGGGTAGGAAGTTTAATCGATATTTATCGGTGGTTTACCTTCGAGTAAATCAAAATAAAAAATAATATAGCCTTCTATATTAATCAATCAACAAAGGATATTAATTTATTTTTAAATTAATTATCATATATAAATTTACATTGAGCTTGTAAAAAAAAAAAAATGTTTTTTATTACTTGTTGATAATTTTTAAATAGATAATTGATAAAATACTATTTAACAGTTAATTATTTATCAGTAATTATTATTATCAAGTCAATTATCAATAAATAAAATTGAAAAAATATAAAAATTAAATAAAAAGAAAGCTCAAGATTAAAAAAAAATATATAAAAAATTGGCAAAATTGAAATAAATTTAAAAGCCAGTGAGATCGATAAAGCTATTAATCATTTTCATATTGAATTTAATGAAAAAGTAATGAAAATAAATATAATGATGTTCAAGTAAAATAAAAAATCAGGATCGTTGTAAGAAGAAAAGAAAAAAAAGTGAAATGAATAAAAAATATTACAAAAAAGGGAATGCTCTAAGGTGTGTTTGAGACATGAATGTATTTTAAAATGAATATGATTATTGATTATTGATCTGTGTAAATGTTAAGAGTAAAAAAAAAACATCAAATCATATATTAATTGACATTTGACATATTGATTATTGAACTTCAAAAAAAAAAGATAAAATTAACGAAAGAAAAAATTGTAAAAAGATATAGAAAATTAAAATTTTTCATACATTTGTTTAGTGACAAATAATTTATCTTAAAATTTTTAAGTTAATAACAACATATTGCCTTTCTAAATCGACCTCAAATAAACGCGTATCACACTGTGCTTGGAATATATCGTCGCATCACAGAAACCGATTTTCGATTAACTCTTGCATTCGAAAGTCTTTTTTATTTTAATCAGTGAATATTATATATTTATTGAAATAAATAAAAACACACAATAATTTAAACTAAATAAACATTTAAAAAAATATTTCTTTCAAATAATTAAAAACAATATAAAATAATTATATTTTGCAAGAAAATTATATTCAAAATAAATAAATAAATAAATTTTTCCTTTCTCCATAATTTCGTACAAGTCATAGTCATTCAATATCTAAAACAACTTTTAGATGTGTCATTTGAGAAGTACTTATATGCTTGCTGAGTCATACATGCCAGTTTGAAATAATGATTGAACTTTTTTTATTTATTTTTATATATTCAACAACATTGATAATACATTTTTATTTTTTATTTTTTTTACAAATTATTTGTCCCTCGTATTGATTAATTATTATTTTTATTATTTATTTATATAGTAGTGTTTTAATTATTATTGTAAAATTATAAATACAATTTATTTTTTTATTTTTTTATGTGAATTTTGTGTGACCTTGTGGCTTGTTGTCACTTTCACATGATTGCAGCTGGCAGGGTCATCAGAGTCATCAACAAAATCAACCCTTTAAAATCGATAAACAAAATTTTCTCATAATTTTTATATTTTCTTCATTCAATTATCTAAATAAATATTTAAAAATAAAATTTATTTAATTGTTAATTTTATGAAAATTAATTTATTTTAAAAAATAAAAAAAAAAGTAGTTTAAAAAATTATAATTTTTTTTTTTTTTATTATTATTATTATATCAATAAACTGTCTATAATTTTCTTTCATAAAATGAAAAAATTTTATATTACATGATGTCTTATATCACATGTGAAAAATAATAATAAGTAATAAAAAAAATTGAAGGAAAAAAAAAAGAGTAAACAAATGAATAAATAAAAAAAAATTTATGATATTTTTTATTGTGGGGAGGAGAAAAAGAAAAAAAAAAAAAGAAAAGTAGTGTTAAAAAAGTAGTAAGTTCGTGCTAAAGTCTGATACACAGAATAATTTAAGAAAAAAATTTTGTTAAATTTGCCTGAGGCTTGAACTTTCACTGTCAAACGTTACACCACGTAACACCATGAGCCGAGGACGGAGAGTAGAACGACTGGTTCAACCAGACTTGGTGGTGATACAAAGGAATTGAATATATATAAAAATTAAAAAACTTATATATACATACTTAACAAAAAAGTACATGTTGAAAAAAATCATCTTTCGATCAAAGCCACTCCTTTTTACTTAATACAAAAAAATAAATAAATAATTAAAATCATGATAATTGTTTATGAAGCTTTATCTGATGAATATATCTTTCTTTGATATTTAAAAACAATAAAAATTTATTTGTACATTGTTTCATCCGGAAGAATATATTTTTTTTTCAGATTAATAAGACACCATTTAATTTTCCTAGTCTTTTTTTTTTAAATAGAAAAATTGAAAATATTAGAATTTACTTTCCTTGGGCAAGGAATGTTTTGTTGTGGGCGTCTTCATCAAGGTGTGGTATAAATTAAAAAAAAAGTAATAATAATACCGGTTCATTGAAAATATTATTGGTAAAAAGAAGAAAAAATTTATTTGACTTGTTTTCACATGTTATTTTGTAATTTATTTTTCTTGAAATAATCGTTTTTAAAGACTTTGTTTGGGGAAAAAGTCAGTTTTTTTAAATTTTTTTATTTCATTCTTTGTGATCAAGGTATTATTCATAAACCGGAATGCAACCAACAACAACAAAATTTTTTTTTAAAAAATATAGAAAATATGATAAAAATTTATATTTAATACTAAATATAATAAATGGATTTATAAAAACAATTTGTATAAAAATAAATGAAAAAAAATATAAGAGAAATTTTAATAATTATATGAAAAAATTAATAGATAAAGGTTGGAAAGCCATGTTGAAATATACATGATAAAAACAGCATTATATGATTTGTTGTGTCATGAAAAAAAGTAATAAGTTAAACTAAAAAAAAGTTGTTTCAATCAACAAAGTATATATAATTTTTCTATGAATGCGTGTCTAGTATGTCACTGATATTTTTATAAAATTTCCTTATCAATTATAAATTGTAATAAATAATTATTATGTACAGAAAATAATCCAGAGAAGGTATTCCGAGCTTTTGCAAAAAGAGCATTTTTAAAACAACAAAAATTTTTACCTTATCACATTGAGTGCAGGATAAATCTGAACAACAAGAAATTTCGCTTGTTTTCCCTGACACTGTTGCTCGATGCTGGAATAAGGTCAAATAATTTATCATTTTTTATCAATCTCAATGAGAAAAATAACAAAAAAAAATAGTACATAGGAAGATAAAGAACAATATTAATAAATAAAATTATCTATAAATATAATTGAATCATTTTTTTAATCATACATTCAATATAGAAAAATCGAAAACAAAAAAAAAATTGAATACGTGCTTTGTATATCAGTTTGGAATACGAGGCCAGGATATATTATATTATATCGTTTGAGTTAAAAGTTTCAGGAAATAAAGTTGTTACATAGAAGAATATAAATAAAAATTAAAAATAATATTTATAATAAATAAATAAATAAATAAATAAATAAATAAATAAATAAATGAAAATAAAATTATCACTGGATCCACGACATTTACCTACTGACCCAATTTCCGTTTCGATTTTCCAAGCAATCATATTTCTCCCATGAAAATATTCACAAAAAAATTAATCTAAATTTTAAATAAATGGTAATTTGATTAATTTGTTTACACTAAATTTAAATATCAATTCATTATTTTTATTTCATTCTCAATTCATTCATTTATAAAAAATTTTCCTGGCTTTTATTTGTTCAAAGTTGATTGAAATCTCACACTTGTACAGACATACAGTCAATCTGTTGTAATAAAAGTTAAAAAATATATTTCTAAAATTATCATTCAAATTTTAAAATCTACTTTCATCAATTTTCTATGACTGTGTCATTGATCAATAGCTATATCTCTTGATGTGTATCAATAATTTATTTAAAAGGTCACACTCTAGAAGCAAACATTAACTGACAAATAATATATGTTAGTATATTTCTGTGTCGAGGGAAAGTACACACATAATGAAAGTTAATTGATACACACAAATTGATATAAATTAAAAAAAAAAAAAAAGGTTTATTAAATCATGTAATAACAAAGAAATGTTTTTTATTTTTATCAATAAATTAATTTTTAAAATAAACAAGTTAAAGATTGAAAAAAAAAATTTCAAAAATTGTTTTTAAATTAATTTAAAAACTTGTTTAACCAATTGATTAGAAAAATAAAAAAATCTACTCATCGATTGCAATGGCCAATTGACCAGCGAAAAATAAAACATGAAAATACACAAGATAGAGTAATTTTTCTTAATTGGATTAACAAGACCATGATAAAATGCGTAATGACCTTGTTTAATTTATATTTTTTATAGTGATAAATAAAGCATAAAACAGTGAGTATTTTAAATGGTAACAACCACAAACTCGATGTTGGCCTTGCTAAGAATAATCTGACGAATTCATGAAATATACACACACAAGATCCGCGTGCGCTTTCACCACTTTCGCTTGTCTTATAATTTTTTTTTTTTTTTCTCAAAATAATCTCTTACAAAGTTTACAATTAATATTTAAAAAAAATAATTTATATTCCTTTTTTTTTTTTTTTCAAATTAGAATACCAATGACCTTCGATTTAAATAAAAAAAAATAAATACTTTTTATGTTTTTTTTTTCTTTAACATTTATAAAATTAATTCAACTCTTTCTTCATGATAATTTTAAACATAACTCAAAAAGTGTGCATAGTACATGACTGCAATTTATCTATATGTTGAACCCAATAAAATATGGAGAAATACAGACGACGTTTAAATAGCCATACCTGTAAATTTATTTATTTAAAAAAATTTTTTTTTATTATTTTGCAATCATCAAGTAAAAGCATGAATAATTATTATTAAAATACCAATCTATTGAAATGAAAATATATGTTTTTCATAATCCATTGTCTAAATAATCAAGTGAAGGTAGATTTGTGGGTTTTAATGATCAAGCATATTTTTAATTCTACACATAATAAATATTTTTACATAAATAAATGAAAATAATTTATCAAAAAATATAAAAATTAAGGATATTGCATTTTTATAATATTAATTGAGGATATATTAATATTGTAAATTAATATTTTTTGAATTTACAATGTGAGAGTAGTGAAAAATAATGAAAACGATGAAAGCATCACGTGTTTTAACAAGAGAGACATCGGAATGTCAGTTGGCATTTGACGAGACTATCGAGGCTTTCAACATTTTTTTTTTTATTATTACTGTTGTTGTTATTTATTTACACAAACTATATGGTTATTGCCTTTTTTTTCCTTATTTATTTTCATCATATTAATGGAGATAAATTTATCTTATTTATAATATTAATGATATAAAGAAAATCTAAGCAAGCTTGTGGTTAAGTGAGTCAGAGCGTTCGATAGCAATACCTGCAATCTTGAGTTCGAATCTTGCATCTTGATGTTTATTAGATATAATATCTATATTTTTAGTTCTCCTCAAGAACAAATGATTGTTAAGGTTTATTATTACTGATATTAAATCCAGGGACCAGGCGTGTGGAACAAATATCTCCTGGCAAAGAACAAAGTTCCTGGTTTCCTGGTTCTATGCTCGGAAATATTTGTCCCAGACCTCAGGATATCTTTTTGCAATTCCATTTAAAAATAAATTTTTATTTTCTGTTTAATTTTTTAAATGATAAATTATTACCTTTATAATTTCTTTTTGAAAAAATTCTTTTAATAAAAAAGCTTATTCTATTAAAATAAAAAATAATAATTATTATTTAATTTGGGGGAGAAGAGGGAGGATAGCAGACAAAACGAATTATTTTTTTTATTAAAAATTTGTAAAATTTTATTTACTTATTTGTTTTGTCGTTAAAAAATGTTGAAAATATATTTCTGAAATTACATTACATACACAATAGAAACACGATGAAAGATTAAAAAAAAAAAAATGTAAATGACATGTAATATTATAATGAAATGATAATTATTTTCTCCAATATGACCTTTATTTAGAAGCAGCCCTCCTTCACCTCTTTTATTTATTTTTTTTATCATTTCTGTCATCATGTGGCCTTGATCTTAATCCATTTTGTTGAGAGGACAACTACCCTCTGTTATGTACATAAAAGTAGATATGAAATTTTTTTTTTTTTATTCACTTATTAATGACCTTCAAGGCTTCAAATCAGACGTATATATATTTATAAACAATTAAAATTTACCGGTTATACGAAGGTTAATAAAAATAGTGTAAAAAAAATAAAATAGTTATTAAATTAAAAATAAATAAAAACATAAAATTATATTTTTCAATTTTTTATTTAAGAATTCAATATTTATTTAATTATAATCATGAAACATATAAGATATCACTTTGTTCCAAAATATACATACATTTTTTTTTTTTTTTTTTTTTTATTTAATATATATATATAAGCTTTTTATTTTTGCGAGCAACTTGGTAGATCCTTGAAAAAAATATATGAGGATTATGGTCTTAAGCTCGCTGGAAGTTTTTGAGGATCGTTTGAAAGCAAAAGAAAAAAAAAATTTGAAATAAAAAAATTCAACAGATTAAAAAAAAAGGGAGAGAAAGAGAGAGAGAGAGAGACAAGAAATTAGCGAAAAATAAAATCAAGAAAAGGATTAAGAAACAAAAAATTATATGATTTTTACAATTTTTTGTTTTTTTTTTTTTTCTTTGCTTTCAAATACATGTGGAAATTTTTTTTTCCAAAATTTACAACTTGCTGTTGTTGTTAAATCGAGGCATGATTTTATTTGATTTTATTTTTTATTTTTGGTAGACCATTGATTAAGAAATTAGGTCATTTTATTGTTTTAAATTATTTAATTAAATTTTATTCATTTTTGATGTTTTGTATCTAGTAAAAACCATCACCAGTAGGATCAGCCAACCATGGATAATAATTTGGACACCTAACACAAGTCTGAAGATTTAATGTTTCACCTGGTACATCCTTTGATGTTAATTTACAATTATGTGGTACCCAGCATGCTGGTGGTCCATCAACAACACATTTTTCTCTCCATTGTTCAAAATTTTTAGCTTCAGTAACAGTACGTGGATTTTGTATCCACTGTATAACTTGTGTCATTGTTACAAAATAAACATCATTATGATTTGCTAATACTTCATCAATCCAATATAAAAATGCATCAAGAAATTCTGGATTATTTTTTAACCATGCTGCATGGAAATAAAGACCAAGTGGTGCACGATTTGTATCATAATGACGATTGAAATTATGATTCAAAAAATTATAAAATTGATCACCAGTTAATATATTACTACATGAATCAACCATAGCACAACCTTGTGAATATTCATCATTTTCTGGATCTTCTCTTCTATCAAGTTCATTCATAACCATTTCCCAAACTGCATGAGATCTTAATTATACAAAAAATTAAATATATCATTAACAAATTATTAATAATAAAATTAATTTTTAAATGCCAAATATTTACCTTGTTGGACAATGTTGAAGATTACCATGACAACGATGTGGCATTTTAAAATACATTGTATAAGGCCATAGAGGTGGATTACTAAGAGCAGCTGTTATTGTTGAATCATAAAGAAATGCTTGTTCTTCCATCATGGTAAATTGATTATTTCCACCTACTCTTAAATATGGTGAACGTACACCAACAACACTGTTGTCTGTTAAATTTGCATATTTTTCAGCAATTATTCTCATACCAGCCATTTCTTTTGCCCAATCATCAACTGAAGCATCAGACCAAAATTGTTCACTGTCATTGTGTCTAAAAAAAAACATTAATAAATTAAAATTAACATGTAAATTATTTACAAATACAAAAGGAATTTATCCTTTTTTTTTTTTTTATATTTTCGAATAATAAAAATAAATATACTTACGATATTGAGTGTACAGCAATTTCATGACCTTTACGATGCATCTCTTGAACGGCTGAGTAGTTTGTATACTTGTGAGAGACAAAGAAGGTTGCCTTGATGTCACAGCCATTTGGATTTCTACGTTTACCATTAAACATTTCTTTGTAAAGACCAATATTGTTATTATTAATAGCATCATCAAATGTTATTGTTATCATTTGTGGTACGTCTTTTAATGGTAAATCACCGGGTATTGTTGTACCATCTTCTGAACAAAAACAATCTGGTAATACACATACAGCTGGATCACATGGTGGTGCTCTATTTGGATCATTGTCCATATCTAATTATAAACAAATAAAAATACAAATTTGAAATTGGTAAAATTGAAGATAGTATTTTTTTTTTTGTTTTGCCTTTTTTGTTATTTAAAACTTACCACATGAATTTTCATCAGAACCATCTTCACAATCTCTTTCACCATTACAAAAAAGACCACGTTCAACACAAGCTGAATTACCACATGCTAATGAACCATCTGGGCATAATGGTTCTTCAGTAAATAATAATGGTTTAACTTTACGTTCTTTATTTTTAGTTTTACAATTTTTAACTGAATCTTTCCAATCACATGTTTGTTTATCAATATCAAAATAAAGACCAGCTGGACATCTTATTGCTTGAAGACCAGAACTTGTACATTGTATAACATCACGACAATTATCACCTTCACCGGCAACTAGCCGGAACCATTCACCAGCGTCCTTGTCCTTGCAAATTTCACTTTCAAAGCTTTCAGCTTTTTTATCATCCTGACCCTCTGTAATTTTTTTTTATTTTTCTTTTTTTAATTTTATTCTTATTTAAGTGTATTATATTTAATTTTATTTCTTTCTTTTTTTTATACATGTATGTAATTTTTATAAAATATATTTGTTAATGTAAATGAAATAAAAAATTAATTAATAATATGTGATATATGCATGTTAATTTATACGGGGAAAGTTCTCCCACTTGAATATTATTTTAAAGCAAGAATGACGTCAGAAGAAACAGGAAAAGAGACCCGGCCCTGGATGGGCTTTCACGTTCTAATCTCTTATGCAACTTTCGTCCCGGTTATTTGCGGCCATCGAAAAATAATACTTTACGGTTCGATAAAATAAAAAATAATTTGATATTTCAATAATTTCCTTAATCATAAAAAAAAAAAAATTATTTATTAAATTCCATTTAACCATAATGTTAAATTGAAACTTTTTTTTTTCTTTTTAAATGTCATCTTATATATATTTTTTTTTTTTAAATAGAAAGTAAAAGTATTATTTTTTATACAACTTTATATTAAATTTTTAATAATTTAATTAACATATTTGTTATTCCGAGAAATTAAGAATAAATTAAATTTCAAACCGCAATAATTTCATTTAAAGTTTAAAAGCCTTTCTCTGTGTTTCTTTTTTTTTTTTTTCATTTAATTTTTAAATACTGATATAATTCAATAAATCTTTCGACTTTTACCGAAAATAAATTAATTTTATTCTCCAAAAAATAAGCTACAAATATATTAATTTAAAAGAAATTTATTTTAAATTTTTATTGATTAAATAGCTAGGATGAAAATAAAAAAAAATTAATGATAAATTGTACTTACGAGAAATTGCAACTGCCCCAAGCAGCAATATCACCAATGAGGATTTCATTATCCTCATGTTAATTTCTCCTCGTCTTAAAATTTCACAAATTCGCTATTTTATATCTTTTTTAATTTACCAATTTAAATTTGACCTTTTAATTCAACAATAAATTTAAATAATAAATAAAAAAAAAACAAGTTAGGCTTACACCACTTTCGCGAATTTCAACATGCACAAAATTGTATAATTAATTATAAATTATGTACAATATTAATAATAATAAATAAATATTATATAAAAAAAAATTTTCAATTGTCCTGTGAAAATTAAAATGACACTATGTGGGGGTTGGGGCGGACCTTGGACCGTAGGTACCGCATACAGACTGGCTGAGGCGCGCCATTCACTGGGCCTTATATTGCCACCACTACAAACGCTCTAAAATTTCCCCCCTTTAATACGGGCCCCAACAGTAACACTACTAGTTTCATTATACACATACAATACCCTCTGAAACATTATCAATATTTTCCCCTCATAAATTCATTTCTTCTTTTTTTATTTAACATTTTTCCATTTTCAAATTTAATTCATAAATTTTCTTGTATATTAAAATTGTTTTTTCTTTCATACTTTCAATGTACACATTATAATTTTTTTATTTTTTAAATGCCTCAGGCAATTAACGAGGTATTACCAGCATAAAAAAAAAAATACATAAACACGAAATAATAATTCCTTTCAATTATATCACATCGAAATGATTTTTAAAAATTTGATAAATGTCATTGATATTATTAGCTTTTTTTTTTTTTTATTTTTTCTATTGCTGTCATCATAAAAATGACAGTTTTATACGGTTTTAATTTATTCATTAAACTGTATATTTATTTCATCATGAGGAACCATGAATTTTGTAAGTCATATTTTTCAAAAAGTCAAAACGACTATTTTCAAAGGTCAGCTTTGCAATCAGAGTAAATATAATCAGTGAATTTATATTTTATAATATATCATTCGTTATTAATTTTGCAAATTAAATATATACCCAAGTTGTAATAATAATAATTATATTTTACGATTTTTTTGTAATTTAAAAAATTATAAAAAATATAGATTGTTGATTAATCGGTTTATTTATAGACACCTTTATATAGAACTTTCTTTCTTCATGATCTTTCGACCCATATCAAGGCAACAATGAACGGATACAAAAAATGAAAATAAATTTTAAAAAAAGTATTTATTATTGTCTGTTTAAATGTATTTTTAGATAACACAAGATTATGAGATCGTGACGAATTTTACGATGCAATAATTATCGCTGTAATTAAAAAAAAAAATAACAATGAAATACAACAATTAATGGGTTAAAAGATGCAAAATTATTAGCAATTTTATTTACGCTTTCCAACTTGCAATAAAAGTTGAAATTTCTTCAAAAAAAAAATAAAAGTAGCTTTGGATTTTTGTTTGTTTAAAAAGATTCGTTAAAATTAATTTTTTTCAAATTATTAATGAACAAAAAAATTTATAAAATGATCAAGTATTTGATGGAAATGAAAAATTGATTAAAAATTGATCCGATTGTGCAATCAGTTACAAATTTATGATTTAATAAAAAAAAAAAAAATTGTAAGTCATTATCTCAGAATTTTTGTTTAATATTTTTTTTCAATATTAATTATTCAATTTATAATTTATTTATTGAGATAATAATTTAAAATATATATTGAAAAATCGGGTCAGACGTGGAGGAATTTGTGATGGTACAAACGACATGACTGCTCTCGAATAAACATGATCATGTGGATGATTCCCTGAGGCAACATCCTCCTCATTTTGTCTCGCCTCTTCACACTACTTTTGCTGCTTATATTGCGTGTCTTATATATAAATTTAAGCCCCAAGCTATATGTATACCCAAAACAGAATTGAGAATCAAGATAGATTTTACTTTCCACTTTCGTCGTCTGTATCATTAAAATTTCACGCCTTGCGTTTTCATACATTCAAAAGAAATTTCAAAAATAAATAAAATATATAAACAAATATTGATATATTTAATTTAATTATGCATTTAAATAATTAGCAGTATTATTGTGCCTCATTGTTGATAATTAATTATAAATTTGGTAAAAAAAAAAAAATATTCGTTTGAATTTTATGCTAGATTTTAGTAAATTTTTAGGATAATCATTTTTTTTTTTTTTGGATATGTTCTTCACCTGTTTGCAGTATTTTAGTATTACTGAAAATTTTGTTAATTATTTGTTAATAATATTGGAAAATTTTATGAATTTTTAAATGACCATTTGACTGACATCTGGCGGATGATCTATACTTGTAATCGATCGGTTAAAAATCAGTAGAGTCTTGGATCTTTTTTACCGATAAAATTTATTTGTTTTTGAATTTAAAAAACACACATTTGAAATATTTTTTGCGTCATAAATTAAATCAAATATATTTAGTAAAACTGATGATAAAAAATTAGAAGAATTTTATTTTGAAATGTAAATGTTTATGAAAAAAATTAATGTGTTAATTTTTAAATGATAGTGAACGAAAAATTCATGATTATATGTATGATAAGAAACTAAATGATAAACTTAATAAACATATGAAGGGAAAAATATAGATAAGAGAATGGATTGAACTATAAATAGCTGATTCAACATAAATTTGGTAGTTACTTTATATTATTTCAACAGTGTGATTGTCATATATGACATGAGATAAAAGAAAATTTTAATTATGAGCATTTTAATGACTTCTGGTCGAACGATATTTTTATTTCTCCTGAGTTTTCATTTTTTTGGGACAAGCAACATTCCTGGTAAATTGTCATAATTTATTTTTTCATTTATTTATTTATTTATTTATTTATAAATTTATTTAGCTATTTATTTGTTTATTTATTTATTTATTTATCTATTTATCTATTTGTTTATTTTATTTCTTTACTTAGTTTATTTTATATAGTTTGTTATCAATTTATTGTTCATTTTTTTATTCATTTTTGATGATTCATTGATAAATATGATTGGTAAGGTGTAAATGGAAATTCACCAAAAAAAATATATGGTGGAGAAGCTGTTGAATTCAACAAACATCCACAAGGAGTATCAGTACAATTTCAAAATCAACATATTTGTGGTGGTGTTATTATTTCCGACAGACACATTTTAACTTCAGCAAGTTGTGTTTTAAATGAACCTAATGTCATATATGGAAATTTAAAAATATTAACTGGAACAAAAGATTTGTTATTTGATAATGGAGATACATTTGCGAAATATTATGAAGTCGCTTACGTTATATTTCATCTTAATTATGATCCATATAAAACATGGAAAAATGATATAGGTAATTATATCTATTTGATAACATATATATTTTACTATTTTAATTCTATTATTTATTTATTTACCAGCACTTCTTAAAACAACATCAAGTATAAATTTTACAATTAGATGCAATTATGCATTGATGCCAACTATAGGCCTGACTGCAAATTTATTTGTATTAGGCTGGGGTATCAATCCATTTACGCAAATCATGACAAGATATCTTCAAATGCTTCATGTTCGTTCAATGAATCATTTTTCTTGTAATCAAAAATATTTTTACTTGGGGTATCTTAACAAACAACAGCACTGTTTGATTTTATCTGAGACAACACAAATAACACAGGTATCGTTTTTAATTATATGTGAAAAATAATAATACATTTATCAAGATTATCAAGAAGATATGAAGAATAAAATCATTTTTGTTTACTTATCAGGGAAATGCTGGAAGTCCTGTTATGACAGGACGAAGAGTTGTCGGTATTATTTCATCTCTTCCTTGGAACTCAAATGATCCAGTTGTTTATACTCGTGTTCATGGATATATCAGCTGGATTGAAGAAATGAAACTTGCAATATAATATTTGATTGAGAGAAAAATCATTCAGTCAAGGTTCAGATAATGATTTAACTTCAGAAAAAACATTTCGACAAATTTAATAATTATAATAACTATTATAATTATAATTATTTAATAAAATAATTTTTCTGTGGACTTTTAACATTTTTATTGATAATAAAAACTTGACAAGAAACCTTGAAGTAATTTTTTTTTATTTATTACGAGAATGTTGATAATAAAATTTTTAAAACATGAGCAATACATATTTTTTTCATTAGTAATACCTTCATCATATCACTATTACAAATATAAGATATATTGAGAAATAAAAAAATTATAAATCAACAAAATATTAGAAAAAAAAAGAAGAACAAGTTTTTAAATTTTATGGAATAAAATTACATAATGAAAAATTTAAAATAATATATTTTAAATGTTTACATATATAAATGTGCTATATGAGAAAATGAGTAATATGGATTTTTTTTTGAACGATTTTTAATACCTTCATAATATGACAATTATATGTAGGTATATATTATCTGAAAAAAAAAAATTATAAATTTACAAACAATTATCAGAAGACTAATTTTTTAATTCTATGAAATAAATTGTTTCAAATATTTACATATAAATGTTGAAAAAAATAATAATAATAATCTTCTTTTTAAAATGAAGATAGCGAACGAAATATTTATGATTTTGCGATAAGAAATTAAATACATTTGAATAGATAAGTAAAAAAAATTAAAAACATAAAGAGCTGATTCAACACAAATTTGGTAGTTACTTGATAATATCTCAACCGAGTAATTGTCATATAATATTACACAAAAAAAAATGATAATTATGGGCATTTTTAAAACTCGTGAACGAACAATATTTTTATTTCTCATAAGCATTTGTTACTTTGGGTCGAACAATATTTTTATTTCTGGTAAATTATCATAATATATTATTTGTTTATTAATTATTAAAATAAGCATTAATTTGTTCATTCATTTATTTTTATATTCATGTTTATCGATTCATTAGTAAATATTATTCGCAGGTGTAACTGGAAATTTAGCAAAAAAAGTATATGGTGGATATGATGTTGAAATTGACAAACATCCACAAATTGTATCCATACAATTTCGAAATCAACATATTTGTGGTGGTGCTATTATTTCCAATAGACACGTTTTAACTTCGGCAAGTTGTGTTTTAGCTGATCTTCATGTAGTATATGGAAATATAAAAATATTAAGTGGAACAAACGATCTAATGTATGATTATGAAAGTATATTTGCAAAGTTTTATGAAGTAGCATATGTTATATTTCATCATGATTATAATCCACGAAATGCCTGGAGAAATGATATTGGTAACTCAATTATTCAATAACATATTCATTTGACTTTTTTAATTGTTTTTTATTTATTTATCAGCAATTCTTAAGATAGCATCTAATATATTATTTAACACAATGTCTTCCTCTGCATCGTTGTCAACAAGAAGCTCGAGTACGGGATTAATTGTATTGGGCTGGAGTATTAATCCATTCACAAAAATCATGACAAGATATCTTCAAATTCTCAATGTTCACACAATGGATCATTATTCTTGTAATAGAAAATATTTTCACTTTGGTTATCTTCACAAACATCAGCATTGCTTGGTATTACCTGAAACAGCACAAATAACACAGGTATTTTATAATTATATACATATAAAAAATATTAATCAATGTATAATTTTTAAAAATAATCATTCATCCATCAAGATACATGAAGAACTGATCACGTAATTTTTTTTTTTTAATGTAAGGGTGATGGTGGAAGCTCTGTTGTGAGAGGACGAACAGTTGTTGGAATTATTTCATCTGTATCGTGGAATTCACATGATCCAACTGTTTACACTCGTGTTTTTGGGTATCACAGCTGGATTGAAGAAATGAAACTTGAAATATAATATTTGATTATGAAAAAAAATAGGGTTTTCACAAAAATTGCGAAAATGTTGATAATAAAATTTTTGGAACAGGAGCAATACGTGTTTCTTTTTTAACGTAACATCTTCGTAATACCACTATTATTTATGAAAAAATTTATAAAAAATAAAGAACATACACACAAATAAGACACGTTTTTAAATTTTATGAAATAAACTGTTTTAAATATTTACATATTAATGTCGAAAAAAATAATGTGCTTGTTTTTAAAATGAAGATAGCAAACGAAATATTTATGATTTTGCGATAAGAAATTAAATAGATTCGAATAGATGAGTAAATAAAATTCAAAATATAAATAGCTGATTCCACGCGAATTTAGTAGTTACTTGATAACATTTCAACCGAGTGATTAGATAAGAAAAAAAAATAATAATTATGGGAATTTTTAAAACTCGTGAACGAACAATATTTTTATTTCTCATCAGCATTTGTTACTTTGGGTTGAGCAATATTTTTATTTCTGGTAAATTAACATTAATATATTATTTATTTATTCATTTATTTATGTATCATCAAAATAAGCATCAATTTGTTCACTTATAGTTATTTTTACATCAATCTTTATCGACTTATTAATAAATATTATTCGTAGGTGTAAATGGAAGTTTAGCAAAAAAAGTGTATGGTGGAAAGGTTGTAGAAATTCACAAATATACACAAGTTGTATCAGTACAATTTCGAAATCAACATATTTGTGGAGGTGTTATTATTTCCAATAGACACGTTTTAACTTCGGCAAGTTGTGTTTTGAATGAACTTAATGTGGTATATGGAAATTTAAAAATATTGACTGGAACAAAAGATTTGTTATTTGATAATGGAGATACATTTGCGAAATATTATGAAGTCGCATATGTTATATTTCATCGTGATTATAAGCCACGAGATGCTTGGAAAAATGATATTGGTAAAGTAGATATTTAATAACGGATTCATTTGATTTTTTTAATTGTTTTTTATTTATTTATCAGCAATTCTCAGGACAACATCCAATATAATCTTCAACAGGATGTCTTCGCCTGCTTCTCTGGCAACAAGAAGTTTGGGTACAAGATTAATTGTATTGGGCTGGAGTATTAATCCAGTCACGAAAATCATGACAAGATATCTTCAATTTATCAATGTCCAAACACTGGGCCATTATTCTTGTAATGAAAAATATTTTCACCTGGATTATCTTCACAAGTATCAGCATTGCTTGATATTACCTAAAACAGCACAAATAACACAGGTATTTTATAATTAATAATCAATATAGAATTTCAAAAAAATCATTAATTTATCAAGATACATGAAGATTTTAATCACGTAATTTTATGTAAGGGCAACGGTGGAAGCCCTGTTATTACAGGACAAAAAGTTGTTGGAATTATCTCATCTCAATCTTGGAATCTGCATGATCCAGTCATTTATACTCGTGTTTATGGGTATCAAAAGTGGATTGAAATAATTATACTTGAAACATAATCTTCAATGTGGTGAAAAAAAATATTTGATGAAAATAGTATTTTACAAAATACGAGAATGTTGATAATAAAATTTTGAGAAAATAAGCAATATGGTTTTTTTTAAACGTAATACCTTCGTTATGTCATGATTATATATATTATTTAAATTGAAAAAAATTATAAATTTACGAAATACTAGGAAAAATAAGAATATTGCTCACAAATAAGACACGTTTTTGAACGTTATGAAATAAATTGTTTCAAATATTTACATTAAAAATATGCTAGTTTTTAAAATGAAGATAGCATACGAAATATTTATGATTATATGATAAGAAATTAAATAGTTTTGAATGGATGGGTAAATAAAATTGAAAATATAAAGAGCTGATTCAATACGAATTTAGTAGTTACTTGATTACATTTCAACCGAGTAATTGTCATTGTTAGACAAAAAAAAATAATAATTATGGGCATTTTCGAGACTTGTGAACGAACAATATTTTTATTTCTCGTCAGCATTTGTTACTTTGGGTTGAACAAAATTTTCATTTCTGGTAAATTAACATTATATTATTCATTTTTCAATCATTAAAATAAGCATTAATTTGTTTATTTATTTATTTTTATATTCATGTTTATCGATTTATTAATAAATATTATTCGTAGGTGTGAATGGAAATTTAGCAAAAAAAGTACATAGTGCAATTGCTGTTGAAATTCACAAACATCCACAAGTTGTATCTGTACAATTACAAAATCAACACATTTGTGGTGGTGTTATTATTTCGGATAGACATGTTTTAACTTCAGCAAGTTGTGTTTTAGCTGATCTTCATGTGGTATATGGAAATATAAAAATATTAAGTGGAACAAACGATCTGTTGTTTGATTTTGAAAGTATATTTGCAAAATTTTATGAAGTAGCATATGTTATATTTCATCACAATTATAATCCACGAGATGCCTGGAAAAACGATATTGGTAAAATAGCTATTTAACAACATATTCATTTGACTTTTTTAATTATTTTATATTTATCAATTTAGCAATTCTGAAGACAGCATCAAAGATAATCTTCAACATGATGTCTTCTCCTGCTTTACTGGCAACAAAAAGCTTGTCTACGGGGCTCAGTGTGTTGGGTTGGAGTATTAATCCACTTACAAAAATCATGACAAGATATCTTCAATTTATCAATGTTCACACAATGAACCATTATTCTTGTAATAAAAAATATTTTCACTTTGATTATCTTCACAAACATCAGCATTGTTTGATATTACCTGAAAAAATATATATAACACAGGTATTTTATAATTATATAAATATAAACAATACTAATCAATATATAGTTTGGAAAAAGTATCATTTATTTATCATATATTCTACCGTATATTTTAGGGTGATGGTGGAGGCCCTGTTTTTAGAGGAAAAAAGGTTGTTGGAATTATTTCATCTGTATCTTGGAATTTGCATGATCCAACTGTTTATACTCGTGTTTATGGGTATCAAAGCTGGATTAAAGAAATGAAACTTGAAATATAATATTCGATCGAGGGAAAAAAAAACAATAATCTCCAGTGTAGTAAAAAAAAGAAAAATAATTAATGAAAAATACGATTTTACAAAAATTACGAGAATATTGATAATAAATTTTTGAGAAAATGAGCAATATGTTTTTTTTTTTTAACGTAATACCTTTATAATATCACTGATATATATTATCTAAAATAAAGAAAATTATACATTACAAAATAATAGAAAAAATAAGAAAAAGACCCACAAAAAATACACGTTTTTAAATTTTATGAAATAAATTGTTTCAAATATTTACATATAAATGTTGAAAAAAAAATGTGCTTGTTTTTAAAATGAAGATAGCAAACGAAATATTTATGATTTTTGCGATAAGAAACTAAATAGATTCAAATATATGAGTAAATAAAATTAAAAATATAAAGAGCTGATTCAACACGAATTTAGTAGTTGCTTGATAATATTTCAACCGAGTGATTGTCATATAATATTAGATAAAAAAAATAATAATTATGGACATTTTTAAAACTCGTGAACGAACAATATTTTTATTTCTCATCAGCATTTGTTACTTTGGGTCAAACAATATTTTCATTCATGGTAAATTAACATTAATATATCATTTATTTATTAATCATTAAAATATAAGCTTTATTATATTTATGTTTATCGAATTCTTAATAAATATTATTCGTATAGGTGTGAATGGAAATTTAGCGAAAAAATTATATGGCGGATATGATGTTGAAATTGACAAACATCCACAAATTGTATCCATACAATTTCGAGAGAATCATATTTGTGGTGGTGCTATTATTTCCAATAGACACGTTTTAACTTCGGCAAGTTGTGTTTTAGCTGATCTTCATGTAGTATATGGGAATATAAAAATATTAAGTGGAACAAACGATTTATTGTTTGATTTTGAAAGTATATTTGCAAAGTTTTATGAAGTAGCATACGTTATATTTCATCACGATTATAAGCCGCGAGATGCCTGGAAAAACGATATTGGTAAAGTATCTATATTTAATACGTTTTTATTTGACTTTCTTAATTGTTTTTTATTTATTTATCAGCAATACTTAAGACAGCATCAAAGATAATCTTCAACATGATGTCTATCCCTGCATCGTTGCCAACAACAAGCACGGGTTCCGGATTAATTGTAATGGGCTGGAGTATTAATCCATTTACGCAAATCATGACAAGATATCTTCAAATTCTCAATGCTCGTACAATGAACCATTTTTTTTGTAATAAAAAATATTTTCACTTTGATTATCTTCACAAACATCAGCATTGTTTGATATTACCTGAAAAAACACATATAACACAGGTATTTTATAATTATATAATCACAATATTAATCGATATATATAAAATTTGGAAAAACTATCATTTATTTATCATATATTCCAGGGTGATGGTGGAAGCCCTGTTTTAAGAGGAAAAACACTTGTTGGAATTATTTCATCTGTATCTTGGAATTTGCATGATCCAACTGTTTATACACGTGTTTATGGATATCAAAACTGGATTGAAGAAATTACACTTGAGACATAATTTTAGGTGTATAGTTGAAAAAAGAAAAATATTCAATAAAAAAAATACGATTTTACAAAAATTACGAGAATATTGATAATAAATGTTTGAGAAAATAAGCAATATGAATTTTTTTTTTTTTCACGTAGTACCTTTATATAATATCACTTATACATATATAGTCTAAAATAGAAAAAACGATACATTTACAAAATAATAAAAAAAATAAGACCTACAAAAAAGACACGTTTTTAAATTTTATGAAATAAATTGTTTCAAATATTTACATAAAAATGTTGAAAAAAATAATGTGCTTGTTTTTAAAATGAAGATAGCAAACGAAATATTTATGATTTTGCGATAAGAAATTAAATAGATTCGAATAGATGAGTAAATAAAATTAAAAATATAAAGAGCTGATTCAACACGAATTTAGTAGTTGCTTGATAATATTTCAACCGAGTGATTGTCATATAATATTAGATAAAAAAAAAAATAATAATTATGGGCATTTTTAAAACTCGTGAACGAACAATATTTTTATTTCTCATCAGCATTTGTTACTTTGGGTCAAACAATATTTTTATTTCTGGTAAATTATCATTAATATAATATTCATTTTTTAATCATTAAAATAAGCATTAATTTGTTTATTCATTTATTTTTATGTTCATGTTTGTCGATTCATTAATAAATATTATTCGTAGGTGTAAATGGAAATTTAGCAAAAAAAATATATGGTGGAAAAGATGTTGGAAAGTACAGGTTTACACAAATTGTATCAGTACAATTTCAAAATCAACATATTTGCGGGGGTGTTATTATTTCCGATCGACATATTTTAACTTCAGCAAGTTGTGTTTTGAATGAGCCTAATGTCATATATGGAAATTTAAAAATATTAACCGGAACAAAAGATTTGTTATTCAGTAATAAAGATGTATTTGCGAAATTTTATGAAGTCGCTTATGTTATATTTCATCATGATTATAAGCCACGAGATGCATGGAAAAATGATATTGGTAACGTAATTATTTAATAAAATATTCATTTTACTCTTTTAATTATTTTTATCAGCAATTATTTTCATCAGCAATTCTTAAGACAACATCAAATATAATCTTCAACATGATGTCCAGTAGTGCTGTCCTGACGACAGAAATCTTGTCTACGAAATTTCGGGTATTGGGCTGGGGTATTGATCCACTTACCCAAATCATGACAAGATATCTTCAAATTCTCAATGTTCGTACAATGAACCATTATTTATGTAATGCACAATATTTTCATATGGATTATCTTCACGAGACTCAGCATTGCTTGAGATTACCTGAAACAGGAAAAATAACACAGGTACTTTATAATTACATACAATGAATTTATCTTTTAACAATAAACATCATCAAAGTTTAATCATGTAATTGCTTAATTCATCAGGGGAATGCTGGAAGTCCTGTTATGCTAGGACGTAAAATTGTTGGAATTATTTCATCTCTATCTTGGGATTTGAATGATCCAGTTGTTTATACTCGTGTTTATTTATATAGAAGCTGGATTGATGGAATTTTACTTGAAGCCTAATATTTAACCGTAAAAAAAAAAAAAAATCATTCCATAAATACAATTTTAAAAAAATATTAACAAATATTAAAATTTAAAAAAAAAATGCAGTTTTTAGTATTTAATCTTTGGCAATATTAAAAAAAAAGTTATAACAATTCAAATATTATTATTATTTTTTATCTTTTTATAGAAACACTGTATTAAATTTTTCATGTTGAAAATAATAAAAATTAAAAAAAAATATGCGACAATTGTATTGCGTGATATATTTAGAATTATTTAAATATTCATACATTAATTTTTATTCAAATATTTAGAGAACCTGATAACAAATTATTATCCAAAACTTGATAATAAACCTTGAAGTCAATTTTGTTAGTTTCAGAATGTTGGCTATGCTATATTTTTAAAACCCGAGCAATCTATATATTTTTTTTATCAACGTAATACCTTCGTCACAGCTTCAACGTTATAACCCGCTTAATGTTTATCTGAAGTAGTTTCATGTGACCAATTGCCTATGTGATATATTGATTTATATATTACGTCATTAAAATTCACTATTTTTAAAACGCCTTTTTTCACAATTAATTATTGACTCGACTTATTGTTAAATTCAATATTCATAAATTGTAATCTCGTTGAAGAAAATTCTTAATCTTTTCAAAATTTCTTCTCGAAATTTGGCTGGAAAAATAATTTTCTAACAGAAAAAGTATTTAAACCAGGATAACTACAATAAGTCCAACTTGATTACCTGATTCAAGTTGAAAGAAATTTTCATCTTGCTCAAAAAAAAAAATTGAAATTATTATCAAAAATTTATACATGAATATCGCGCAGATAGTATGGAGACTTTAAAAATATATCTTTTTGAATAAAAAAAACGCCAATCGATCCGTAATACAATTAAGTATATAATACAGCTTGTCAAATGATAAATTTTTAGTTCAATCGATCTTGCTTAGCATACGGGATGTCCCAATGAAACCACTCAATTTTTATCACGTTACAGACTTTGATATCCGGGTCACATACTCACATTATACTCACATTCTCATGACATTCTGACAAAGATGTATACCCAACAATTTTCCTACAAAATATATGTAATTTATCGGATATAAATAATAATTATACCACACTATATAAACGTCATTAACTTGATGCAAATAATTATATATCATGTTTAATCGAGCTTTGTGTATTATGCATGTTATTTTAATTGACATGTTCAATTAACGTATTCACTTGGTTCTCTTCAAATTGATTAATTATTTCTACAAACATTATTAATTAATAGTATAATGGTATTCTAAAAGTTTACGTAATTTATTTTTATTTCAAAAAAAAAAAAAAAGAAACAAGTAGTACAAGTCAATGTAACATGAAACTTTGAAAAAATATAAAAATAATTTTAATATACAAGTACCATATGTATCCTCATATACTTGTACATTTATTTTAAAATAATATATCAATTTTATTTTTCAAAGGGTCATCCAGTGTCAGGGTCATGAAAATTTTTAGTGAGCTTGCATAAATAAAATTCAGAGTTAGCAAATATATGCTCATGAGACGAATCGATTTTACAGATAATCTTTGTTATTTGATGGGACGTATGGGATGTATATATAAAAGTGGATATTAAAAATAATATGAAAATAAATGCAAGTTAGTCCATGAGCACTTACCAGCAAGTGCAAGCGTATGGACAAGGTAGACATATAAAAAGAGCAAAAGCTTCAACAACGACCTTGACCTATGTGGTTGTTCACGCGCCGGCGTAACGTCCCTACTTTTTACGTTTTGCACAGTAACTTTATTACTTTTTTTATTTTTTATTATTTAAATATATATATATATATTTCAATGGAGTATGCGATAGACACTTGCTCGTGAGCTTTCATCCCGCGTGTTACCAACAAACAAACCCCGTTACTTTCCCCAATTTCTATTACTTATTAGAAAAGTTGAGAGAAACTTTTTAACAAATAATAAATTTCTAACTGTTGCATTTTTATTCAAAATATATTATTAATATAATTTGTTTTTTATTTATTAATAAATTAGTATTTTATTGTGATTTAAAGTGTTTTTTTTTTGAAAATTTAAAATGCTTTTGTGGATTAATTTGAAGCAATTTATATGATGAATTTTGCAGAAAAAATATGCAGGTAAGTTGATGAATATATTTTAAATTCAATTATTTCTATTTTTATTTATTAATTTTAGAAATTTAATTTTTATATTAAAATAATTTACAACTGTAATTTAATATAGCAATAAAATTTATAATAAAAAATAATTCAGGAAGCAATTTATCAATGAATATTTTTTGATAAAACTTTGATGTTTTTTTATTTTTAAATTTATGATTTTTTATTATTATAAAATTAATATAATAAAATTTTATGAGCTGGAAATTCATTTATACTATATTGGCACATCTCAGTAAAAAAAAATGTTGAAAAAAAATTTAATTATATGAAGCAAATTCTATATCGTAAAAGAATATTTTGCATATTTTTTTTTTTTAATTAAATAATTTTTTTATCGCAATACACAAAATGAAATAAATTTTTTAAATATTAAATTTTATTTTTTTCATTGAGTCAAATGAAAAGTGTCACTTGTTAATTTACTGTTAAATTTTAAAAAGCCGATTTTCAATGATTCTCAAGTTTATACTCACACAATGTTAATATGGTAATTTAATACTCTAAAGACTTCAAATTGCTCATTAAAAAGTTTTTTTTCTCTCTCTTTTATCAATACGAACTTGAAGCCATAAACGAATTCATATTTGCCAGCTTATTTACCTTCCTCTCTTTCAGCCAGACAAACAAATTACCTCAAAGTTTAAAAAGAACAAATAAATCAAATTAAAAAACAAAAAATCATTTCAAATTATTTTCTTTTATTCAAATTTTCATTTTAGTTTTAAAATTTAATTTATAATATTATTTCGTTATAAAAATTGACCAAATAAATTAAATTCATGTAATATTTTGTTACAAAATATACAAGTTTTTTTTTTTCCAAGATTTGATGACAATCATTATGGTAGAAAAAAAAAAAAGAAAATTATAAAACTATATATAAATTAAATCGCGTGACTCATCGAGGGTCACATATACAAAAAAAATAATTATCGTAATCGATCTACAAAAAACAGCCTAAATTTTTGAGTTCAAGGTTTTTCCATTTTTAATGATTTAATCTTCAAACAAACTGACATTTTATTAATATGTGATTTCACCAAAAAAATACACTATAATTGGACAGTATTTCATTTTTTTTTTTCAAGTATAAATTTGTAAAATCAATTTAAAAATGAAATAAAAAAAAAATATATTTCGATGTTTGTAAATGTAATTGAAATGATTTATGTATTTATTTAAATTTTTATATAGATATAGAAAATAAAATTTCCAGTAGCTTTTGTTAAAATGAAAATTTAATTTTTTACAAAGATAAACACTTGTTGCTCTGTTGAGCTTCAAAGATACAGTGTATTCAATGTTTGTGTATATACAAGCTCATGTATTGATGTTTGTTATAAGCTCCAGGATTTTTTTTATCACAAATTTATCCTTTTGATATGCCAATTTAAAATTGAAATACAGTGAAATTGGAAAGCTTGTCTAATGGTCTATTTATATGCACACGAGTTTCTCATTTAATCAGGTCAAGGATCAGGTCAATATCCAAATAATAATTTTTTCCCATTAACTTATTTTTATATTAAATATATGTATTTTTTAGCTGAATAAATTACCAGCATTGAAAAAAATAATGAAAAAAGAATAATAATTAAATATTATCATGTCTGAAAAAATAAATATGGAAATTATTATTTTCAATTTTCAAGAGTACACGCAAATTTAATTCTTTAGAAAATAAATAAGGGTTGTTTTTTTTTTCTCTTTCGTCTGACATTGAATACTCGTGTTACATGATCAAGTAACATTCAGGGTGAATTTTAATTTGACATAATGCTTGTGGCATTTTTAAAAGTCTATTTGAAATAAAAAATCAATCAATGTTTTTTTTTTTTTTGTATAAAGATTTTTAACATTTGAAATATTACTTTTTGATATTTTTTCAAATTCATGGTCTATTGAATTGAATGTTATTTTTTTTCGAAGATTAATGATGATGAATCATAATACAATCTTTCTTGTTTTTAATTAAATTCTACAATCATTAATAGTATTTTGATTTTATAATATTTTTACAATAAAATTATCAAAGAATTCTTTGGAGAAGATTTGTCAAGGTCAACTGGAAAATTGCCAAATTTTAAAATGCGCACATTCTTGGCATTGATTGTTTAAACTTTGAAAAAATAAATTGTTATTTCAAAGAAATACATTAGAAAATAGAAAATAAAGTTAAGTTTAAAGACAATCGATTGAGCAAGTTCAATGTCATTTACCAAGTTTAAATAAGCAAAATTTACAATTTTATTATATTACATTATTATTGATGAAATAAAAATTAAATTATTAAATTAAAAAAATTAAAAAATGAGTAATAACATTGACAATTTCATTAATTTAATTTTGTTGTTTTGAAAAATAAATTTACTATAATTTATAATAAATTTATTTATTAAATACCAGATACTTGATTAAGCTAATTAATTAATTTTTCAATAATTTAGAAACCATTGAGAGAGCTGAGCCGGCTATGCCTGGGTAATCACAACAATTCAATTGTTGCTACGACGGATGTCGTTCGTAATGAGCCACCAAGTGGACTGCCTTTGCTTCAAGTATGGCCAAGTGATTCACCCAGAGAACCTGTTGATGGTGAAACATTTATATTTCCTGATAATCATGACAGTATTAATGACAGTGGAATTGAATCAATCCAGGTTAACAAATTGACCTAATTATTTTTAAAAACTATACAAACATAATGATGAATAAATTAATAATACAGGCATCACCATCACCTTGTGGAGTAGCTTGTACAAGTGCAGCAACAAGTCCACAACAATCACGTCGTCCAAGTCTTCTTCATCCAGATCATGCACGTTTAAATTTACATCATTTACATCATCACAGTGGTAACTCTTCAAAACATCCACCATCACCAGATAGATATTCAATTGATGAAGATGCACCACCAGCACCACCAAGTCCATCAAGTTCAACAACAAGTAGCTTGAGATCAATGCCAAGTTCAGCAATTGCTTCTGTACATTCAACTCATGATAGAAGAAGAAGTAGCAGGTATTTTTTTTAAATTTACATAGTTGAAAATTAAAAACAAAAAATCATTTGATTATTTAATGATTTGTTGTTATTGTTTTGTATTTAAGATACAGTATGTTTGATGCACTGGATTTAGAGTATGCTTTATTGCGAGCAGCAGCAAGAGGCTCAGTTGGTCCATATTCATTTTCTGAATCATTACACAAACTAACATTTACTCAAAGTCTTGCATTTCCAGCATTAGCACGTGGTCTTGCATCAAAACAAAGTTTACCAACTAGACGTCCACAAAGACCAACTGAAGATGGTTTAAATGCATTTGCTAAAGTTGTAACAGCATTGGTATTGATGCTTGTTAGTGTACTTGTATTTGGTGTTGTTTATAAATTTGTGAGAACGTGAGGTTTACTGCTGGTACCTGAACGTTCTCATATGTCCAATCAGGATTTTAGAAAAATTGATTCAAGTACCAGCACAACATTTCAAATAAATCCATAATCAATAAAAGACTATTATAAAAATTTTAAATCAATTAACAAAGCTTCATGAAATTTTATTAGATGCATCTTTCATCTAAGTATTTATTTCCATATTTAGCATAAAATAACTTCCATAAAAAAATTTAATTAAACAATATTAGCCATTTTATTTGTGAATGAAATAAAAATATATATAAAATTTTTTTTCATGGATTTTAATAGGTTATTAAATTGACAATTTTAAAAAATAAATTGTCAATAAATTTAAGGATAATATATAGAATAAAAATAAAATTGATGTTCCAACTTAAACGTTCGATAGAAAATTAAAAAAATAATTTATATTAATCTCAATTGCTCTAGGAAAGTAACAGTATTTTTTTGAATAAATAATTTATAATTTTTAAAATGACTCGTTTCATTTTACTGTTTTTCAAATAAAAAATTTATAAATATTATAAATTTTAAATTAACAGCAAGTATTTTTTTATTATATATCAAAAATGATGATATTGAAAATGTTAATTTAACGCTCGAAATGATAATAATTCTTTGAAGACAATCACTATACATATACCCTTTGAAATTTATCTTTTTTTAACTCTCAATAAAATTTAATTTTTTTTTTCCATCATGTTGGTGACCTTTAATCAACTGGGGATATAAAAATATACTGTTAAAAAAAAAAAAGGTGCTCTTTTTATAATTTTTTTTTCATCCAATTTTATTGAAGTTTTCTTGAAAGTTCTATATATTTATAATGATAATAGTTTTATCTCATTTAAAAAAAAAAATCGCTCAAGCTCGTTTACTTTTGTGTTTAAAAAAAAAATGGAAATTAATTTTATAATAATTTAATTTTCCGATAAATATTACTCTACAAGATCTTCCTGAAATAATATATCATATTTTGTATTTATTCTAAGTAATTTGTGTAAAATAAATTTATTTGTCATGTAAATAACATGGTCCTATATGAAAATGTAAATTGTTGTGAATTTGAGGATTTGAAAATTAATTTGCTATTCTGTTTGAGCTTTCCAACTTGCAGCTGTATGTAACAGAAATAAATAAATAAAATAAAATTATAAATAAAAATAATTAAAAATACTATCGTATTTAATTGTTGATAAAAATATTGAAGTAATTATAAAATCAACAGATTAAAAATAATAAAATTATTCATTCAAATTTGACAATGAGATTTTGTTTTTATATAAGAAAAAAAAAAATAAGTAATTTTCCTGTATTGATTATTTGTTTCGTGTCATTCACAAGAATTATTCCACGAGTTTTTTATGACGTAATTGAGACGTATTGTTTTTCTTTTGCTTCCGTCAAGATGATGTCAGGTATTTATGTTTTTTTTTTTCTGAACGTAATACTTCCGTCACAATGTTTATCTAAAAAAAATATACATGATAAACTACCTGTGTGATATATCGATTTGTTCATTACGTCAACATTAACTATTTTTAAAAATACATTTTTTAATATAAAAATTGATTTGTTTTTAAATATGAAACTAGAAGCTGATATTATAGAATTTTTTATAATATCATTTTTTTTTCCCACTATCTTCATTCATCTTATAACCTTTTCCTGTAATTATTTTCATATAATTGGCTCTTTATCTAACTCAAAAAAAATTATTTCATAAAAAATTGCCAGTAAAGCTAAGTGTATATCTAAACCTATCTCAATCTACCCCTTACCGATCACGTAGAAAATTGCAAAAAAAATCCCACATTATCTTTATTCATCCCTTAACTACCTCCCGTAATTATTTTTATATAGTCGGCTCTTTATCTAACTTGAAAAAAATTATTTCCTAAAAAATTCCCAATAAAAAGGATTTTGTATCCAACCTACCCCAACCTACCCCTGACCGATCTCGTAGAAAATTATGAAAAAAATCCAACATTATCTTTATTCATTTTTCAACTACCTCCTGTAATTATTTTTATATAATCGGCCTTTTATCTAACTTAAAAAAAATTATTTCTCTAAAAATGCCAGTAGTTTTGATTTACTAATGCAACAAAAAAGAAAAATTGTCCTTTAGCAACGGGTAAACAACATTAATAGAAAAATTAATTAATTAAACAAAGACTGTAACTCAAAAAATGTACTGGAAAAATATAATTATAAAATTATAAATAAATAAAAAGACAATTATTTTATTGTGTTTAATTTTTTAACATCATTTATTCGTTTTAAACGAAAAAATCGACAATGTCAATTGAATATTTTTGATCATTTCAAGGATATCATTCTTTTTTTTTTTTTTCAAATAAAATTTAAGAAAGATACAATGTGTTCCCTCGCAAAATCAGTTTTTTTTTTTTTCATTTTTTTCACACCTATATTATCTACAATGATATTTTTTTTTTTTTCTTGTGTCTATGTATACAACCAGCTTTTTTTTTCCTCATTTTTAAATACAATTAATTTAATTTTTTAATTTTTTCTAAGTTTCAAATTTAATTCGTCATTTATCATCTGTTCGATCCATTGAATTTATTTACACGTTTTATAATTTTTTTATTTATTGCTAATTCACAAAAAAAATTCACGCACAAGATTTTTTTTTTTTTAATTATATTTATCATTTTTTTAAAATATATTCATTCTCATTCTCATTCTGCCAATTTACATATTTTTTTTCTCACTAAAAGTAAAAGAAAAAAAAAAAAAAAAAAATATGCAACTTTGGCTTTTCGTCAATTTATTTATAATTTAACTTTTTTTTTTTTTTATAATATCGATGTTTATTATTTATTATCAATTATTATTCCATGACCTCTTGCGAGTCTCTCGTATATTTTCAATTAAAAATAATATGATATACTAAATAAAATTTTGTGCGAATTGAATATTTAAAAAAATATAACTAGGATTAAAAATAATTATAAAACATTTAACCGTAAATTATATATTAATAAAACATTTTTCATTTGAGTTTGAGACTCGCGTTTATTAGGCCGTGGATGATTAAGAAATATTTTATTTTTAATTACAATATCATTTTTCTTTTTATTAATATGTTTTTTTTTTTTTTTTCAATTGTTTATAATTATTTCGTGACAAAGAAAAACATTAACATCAAGACAATTTACGTGAAAACTCGGTGGTTCTATGTAGAAAAATAAAACACCACCGAGATAAATCACATCTTTGAACAACAATATATATTATTTATAATTTTTTTATCTCAGAATTTTTATTGTATTCTCATACATGTCACACATATAATTTTGACTTTTTATTTTTATTTATTTCAAATAGTTCAAAGAGTTTACTTTTTCTTTATGTATTTCTCTTTGATATTTGTACAAATATGAATTTTTCAAAGCTCGAGTAGTTCATATCAATGATTTGTCAGACGTACATGCGCAGAAGTTTACTAGGAAATTTCTATTACACAAATACATGCTTGATATTTTTTTTTTGGTTCATACATACCCAACTACATTCTCAACAAGCTGCAGTATTACATGAACTCATTTTTTTTTTTTTTTTATTTAGTTTTTCATTATCGGGATTATCTTACGCCATGTCAGTTTAAATGTGAAAACGTTCGGCTCAATATTTTAATTGGTATTTCGTCAAAACACTTTGATTATAAATTTTTTAATTATCTAAAAATCATCCATTTATATTATACAAGTAATACATTGATTTTTTACTACTATACTTATTTTTTTTTTTTTTTTCTTTTAAGTCAAACTATATCATGGACAGAGTTATCACAAACGTGAAGAACGTTTTCGATTTGATTAAATTTTTTTTTTTCATTTGTTTTTTATTATTAATATTTAAAGAAAAATTTGAATAATTATTTTTTTTTTATTATTCATTTGTCGAATATGATAGTGATGATAAATTATTATTTATAAAAAATTAATGGAAATTAAAATATTTGAAAATTATTAATTTTTTTTATAAATTTTGATTAACTATGAGAATAATATTGAAGTTTTTTTATTTATCTATATTTTGATATTTAAAAATTAAAATAAAATTGATTGTTCTAGTTTTATCATTGAATACTTGAAATATTTATTCTAAATATTTTTAAAAATTTTATAATTAAATAAATAAAATGAAAAACGTGAAAAAAAATTTAAAGAGAAAATTTTTTATGATAAATTTTAGTATTTAAAATTTAGCTAATTTAGCTAAATTTAATTATCAATTTTAAATACCAGAATTTTTCTGTAATAAAATCATTTTTATAATACATCTGAAATGAAAATTAACTTAGAAAAAAAATACAGTCAATAAAAATTAAATAACAATTAAAAATTAATATAATTTTCAAAATTCAAGTCTTAATTATCCAGAATATATATTTCTAATTATTTAAAATAATTATAAAGCTATACTAAAATTTAAAATTTGGTCATAAATCTTCAACAGTTTACAATTTTTTTTTTTGACTGTAAAATCAACAACAAATACGTTCTTCTCGTTCAATATTAAATTCGATAATTTAACTGTTCAAAATTAGAGTTAATTTTTTTCTTTCCATATACTTTAAACATCATCAGTTAATTATTTCAAAACAGCATCATTAATTCCCACAAATTTTCTCCAAGCAAATTCTTCATAAAATTTAAAAAAACAAAATAATAATTTAATCTATATAAATCCTCTATTTCCATAGTAAAATTAATTCGTCATTTTCGTTGATTAAATTATTTTTCGTTACACTATTCATTGTCTCTAATTAAAAACAAAAAAAAGCTGATTCATTAGCATTATCATTATAAATTTTTGTCATTTAATTATCACTTTAATTATCATTCAATTCTTGTCAAATTATAATTCAAAATTTCGTTGATATTAATTATAAATATATGTCAAAAACAATATATAATTTAACGATCAGAAAAAGAAGTTAAATTATTATAATTAAAAATTTGTTTGATGATTTTACAATGAGGCAATAATTACTTATCGGCAATAATCTATCCTTCAAATCATGACAGTACAATAACAACAATTCAATCCAATCACAGCTGCTAATGAATCCCCTTACAAATCATTTTTACAACAAAAAAAAATGTCAACTTTAAAATGAAATTATTAAAATTCTACATGTTTAATGAAAATATAAATGATTAATTACTGATAGATGATTGGATGCGCTGGTACAACTGGAAGATCACTGTCCAGTCTTAAATAAACTCCATTTTTAGATGTTAAATAGTGGGTTAACAGTTGACCTTTACCCTTGACAAATACCATTCCTCTTTGTTCAAAACCATAACTAAAAGGTTCAAGGATTTTTCTTGTTTCGTCCGTGACCTAAAAATGTCAATGTTTATATATATATTTTTTTTAAAATATAAAATATGTTTGTAGATAATTTATGATCTAATTTAACTGACCTGTATGTGTCCAACTTTTCCTGTACTTTCCATTCTTGATGCAACATTAACAGTATTTCCCCAAATATCATAATGTGGTTTTCTAGCACCAATAACACCAGCAGTTACTGGACCATGATTTATTCCCATTTTTAATACAAAATGATTAAAACTTTGTTCATTTATAAGTGATAATGCTTTTTTTAATTCAAGTGCAAATTCAACAAGCATTGATAAATGATTCCATCTTGGTCCATCTTCTGAATCTTCATTTTCAGTTATTCCTGATGCTGCCATGTAAGTTGAACCAATTGTTTTTATTTTTATAATACATGCAAATCTTGGTTGATCCAGTATCTATCAAAAAAAATTAAACAACATATTAATTTAATGATTTATAAATAAAAAAAAATCATTTAGCAATTAACTTACTGCATCGAAATCTGAGATAACTTCATTCAAAAATCTGAGACATTCTAATCCTTGATTATTAATACTTTCTTCACTATAAAAATCAGCAAAATTTGGCATACTTGCAAATAATACACCAACTTCTGAATAACTTTGACTGTAAAGATCATCATGATGACGCATTGTTGATAAAAAATATGCAGCAACATGAGGTGGTAAAATATTATAAATCAATGCACCATTTCGTCTTTTCATATCAGCTGCTCTTTCACGTTGTGCAACAACTTCACGACCACATAAATAAAGTATTCTTCTTGCTTTTTCTGCCTAAAATAAATATAAATTAATCAAAAAATTAATTGATAATTATTTTAAAACAACAAAAGCCAATCAAACAATTATAATTGAATAAAAAAAGAAAAAGAAAAAAAATGATTTATATATTTTTTTTGTCTTTTTGCTAATGACATTATAATTTCAATTGTCTTTATTTAGAGCGTGAAAATTGTATTTGTGTTTACCAATTTATTTTTCAAATTAATTGACATCGATTATTTCTTTACTACCCATTCTCATCGTTTAACTAATTCAATCTCACGCGCATTCTCATGTTATCACAGATACAATTTCACTCAAAATATATACACATTTATTTATATCGATTATGTTTGATGGTTTGGAACAACAAGGGGATACTTTGATTGTTCCAAATTGAAAGATTGCTTAATTGCTTCATTCACATGTAAAAATAAATATATCATTTGTATAAAAAAATAAAACGATTGTCACGATTTGATCGTAAATTAAATACTAAATCGACAATTGTTATTATTTTATTGCTACAGTATTTATTTATTTATTTATTTATTTATTTATTTATTTATTTATTTATTTAAAAACTTACATATCTGGCAACAGCAACGAGTGTCGTTGCAACAGTCATCAATACTGCTGACAATGAATACTTGAGAGGAAATGGTACTGGATCAGCTGAATATGAAGAAGCATCTTCACGATCTAACCCACCACCAAGCATCGAAATATTGATGAAACATTGTGCACCAGCAAGCATAAACATCATGACTGATTTACCAAGATAACTAACATAAGCTGGCATTGAAATAACAATCAATGCCAGGACACCAACATAAGAATAATACGATGGAAATGGACATTTTGTTGATTTTATTGATGCATTTGTTGGTGGTACTTGTTCATCAATTATTGCACAATTACCCTGAAATAATATTAACATAATAAAGCAAAAGAAATTCTTTATTTTTCATGTTTAATTGGGAATTTCAAGTACCATATCAAGAAGAAGAAATATACTGAGTGAAAATATCATTAATAGTGCAAGTGTTCGACGAAGCCATCTTGCTCTAACTGCACTTCCTAGACATGTTGCACCAGCAAGTACAATTGCAAATAATGATACAACACCAGCACCTCCCCATGTAAAAAGACCCCAAGGTTGTATCCTCCATATTGGTACAGCACAAATAAGAACTAATGGTCCACCTTAATAATAAATAAATATATTATAAATTAAGTTAATAAAATAAATATTATTTAAAATTATTTACCAAGCAATGAAAGTGGTGAAAATGCTTCACCAGAACTGTGAAATGCTGTCTCAACATTTGGATCTTTAAATTGAAGTGTTAACCATGATGCATGATCCTTCAGTTTTGATCGACCATCTTTTTAAAAAATAAATACAAAATATAATTAATTATAATAAAAAAAAAAAAGAGGAAATTCATCATAATTGATTGATCTCCAAAGAGGGAAAAAAAGTAAATTAATTATATTAAATTGACGTGGAGAAATTGGATTTTAATAATGATAAAATTTCAAACCTCTGTTGTCAAGTTCTTTACGTAATCGTTCACGAAAATCTTTTGAATCTTCACGATTATTTATGCTTTCTGAATGATCAATTATTCCTTGTGATGTTTCAGCATCACTCAGTGATGTAACACTTCTATTTATACTTGGTTTAAATGGTTTAAGTGCTCTAACAATAAAATAAGTTACAAGACCAGCTTTTGCAAGTGCTTCTTCACGATTTTCTCCGTATGCTGGTTCAACTTCAAATTCATCATTGAGAAAACTCAGTGTTGTATTTGAAATATGAACACGTCTTTAAATAAAAATTAAAAAATAAATTAATATTCATACAGATAAAATATATTTAATAATTTGATTTAAAATTATACCCAGCTTTTCCACTGCTTTCCATTTTATTTGCAAGCTCAACATCTTTACTGTAAACATCAAATTGCCATTGTCTTTGACCAAGCACACCAGCTAATACTGCACCAGTATGAATACCAACTCTCATATCAACTGGACTATTTGTTTTTGCTTGAACATATTTTATTGCTTTCACCATTGATAAACCCATGTGAACTGATAATATTGCATGATCACGTCTTTCTACTGGTGCTCCACTTATGCAGTAATAACAATCACCCAGAATTTTTATTCTCAATTGTTCGTACCTGTATAAATTATCATTTTTAAATAATTTTCATTATTAAATGTTAATAAAATTTATTGATGTTTATTTATTCAATGGAAAAAAAAGCTCTATATTAAGCTTAAAATGGTTTTTTTCTTATTTCATTTTGTCATAGTTTTAATTGGTAAAAAAATTTGAGAATTTAAAATCATTTTTCAGTAGTACAAGTCAAGCATGTCAGACCTAATTTCATTTAACTTTTTTAAAACAATTTTTAGATAAAGAAAAATTTAATAATCTAAAAGCTGGTATTTAAATTCTTGGAAAATGGAACATGATATTTTAATTGTTGATGGAATGTTCGATTGAGTATATTTGAAATTCTCTACATATATACATGACCATTGATTCGAATAAATTCCACCCTAGTTGATGGACAAAGCATATCTTTCATCTATCAAAACCTTTGTCATCAAAACTACTCAAATATATCTTTAAATTCTCTAATAATTCACATACAACTTGATTGTAATATTCCTTCAGCTCTAAATAATACAACTGTCCGGAAAAAAGTATTTAAATATGATTTCAACAAAAGAATATTTCAAAGAAAAAAAATAGACTCATTCTATTAATTTCAAATGAAAAATAAAAGTCAAATTAAACCTAAATAGACTGTCAAATACAAGAATTAAAAAAGAAAACTATAATCAAAATAATTGTATTTACTTGAAAGAAAAAAAAAACCACAAACAATTTATCAGCTGTTTTTATTGCCTTGTCAAGAAATTTCACGTGCTGGAATGGAATAAACCTACACGAGGTGGTAAATCGATAGAAAAAAAAAAAAAAAGAATAAAGAAAAAAAAAAAAGGGAGTGTGATGTATTTGGGGTCAAATGAAATTGGAAAATAAAATGTAGTTTGTCTGTATGATACGGGTATTTACCATTCACTGAGTCGATCAAAACGAGCAAAAAGTTCATTGAGAATTTTGACGAGTTCACTGGCGCTGTAAGTTGATGATATAGCAGTAAAACCAACAATATCAGCATAAAGTATTGATACATTTTCATGACGTGACATATAAATTTTTTTAAATTGTGTATCAAGTGATGCACCAAGATCTTGTCTCATTTTAACAGCAACATGTTCTGGTAATACACTTAATAACAAACGTTCTTGTTCAGCACTTTGTTCTTCAATAACAAGTTGTGCTTGTAAACATTGACGTGTTTCTAAAAATGCACGACGTTGTTGAAATTCAGCTAATGAATAACTTGATGTACCCAATATTGCTGAACCCATTGACAATGAAACTGTAACTATCTGTAAATTATTTATTCAATAAATAAAATTAATATTTATTGAAAATTTATTTTATATAAAGCTATATTGTATTTATTGATTTTCAACATTCAACAAACTTTATATATACATAAAAAATAGACAAAAATAAAATAGATATGATTTTCAATTGCCTGAAATATATTGAAAGCTCTAAAAATATATTTTAAAGCTTGAAAATTTAATAAGCTTTTATTAAAATTAATTATTGTTTTAACACTTTGTAGTATTAATTTCAAAATTAAAGTATTAATTATTTAATAAAATTTTAGATGGTATAATCAATATGATATTTTAATATTATTATTCAAACTTTATTAATTATATCTGTCGAAATATTATTATTGTTAACGATCATTATCATGGTCTAATGAGCAACGTCATTTTGCTCTAAAGGTTTTGTTATGCTCAAGGGATATATGGTCAACTGTGCTTAATTAATAATCTTTCTAAATACAAAAGGATCTTTGACAAATAATTATTTCAATAGTTTATCCCTTTATCATAGTTTAATAATTATTATAACTTTGAGAGCTCAAATGTGCGGTTATTTATTCACGTATTTTGATGCTTTATTTTATTGAAACTACCGCATTAATTATACTTGGTAATTTACGTGCATGTTGAAAGCATCACTAAATTTTATGTCGTATGTACTAAAAAACTATGAAATTTTTTTTTTATTACAGTTGATATTTATACTGATGAATTTAATTAGTTATTTGTTTTTTTATTGATAAAATTAAAATGAGTTGAGTTAAAAATCTTAGAAGCTTGGAATTTACTGTCGGATAAATGAAAAATATTTTAGTTCATTTTTTATTGATTAAAGGACAATAAAAAGAAAAAAAAAAATAATAAAAATTTGTTGAAATATATTACTCTTTGTTTTGACAATGAATTTTTTTTCGTTTATTTATAAAAAATATAATGTCTATTATTGGTGAACAATAGTTTGATAAATATCATCAAAACTCTTATCTACTCTATCAATAGTGTCTAACTATTTGAACCTTGAACTCATTTAAAAAAAAAAATACTACTTTGTATTCAACTTGACATTGTTTGTCCTCAATTTCATAAAAAAGCCAGTGCCATGGAAAAAACTGAGGATATTAAATTTTATAGCTTATATATGCAAAAGAAGATCAAAAGTTCAAAGAAAAAAAAAAAAGACTGATTAAAATAAAAAAGCTACAAATATTATATAAAAAATTTGACAATAATTAAAATAATTCTCTTTATAAAAAAAACAATAATTAAATGTAACATACCAAGACGTCAATTGGTGTTTGAAAAGGATTTTTACCAAGGCCAACAACAGCAACAACATATGTAGTAACAGTACCAAGTGCAAGTAAAGCACAATGTAATAATCTAAGTGGTAATGTTGCAAATAATAAATAAATTAATAATAATAACCATCCAAGACTGTCTCTTTGTGTGACATCTGGTTTTAAAAATAATTGTACAAGTAATTGTGCTGTTGATAAATGCCATGCTAGATGTGGTAATGCTGACCATAATGTATTTCTAGCAGTTGTACCACGTTCAGCAATTGCTAGTAAACCAAGATTAAGTCCCATAAATATAGCACATACACCACGTGCTTGTAATTCTGGTTCTGGTGATATTATTGTATAAATATCATAAAAAATTGCTGATAAAAGAAAACAATGTAAACCACCACGACGTTGTTGTAATGATGATGCACGATAAACTCTTTCCAATTTTTCACATGAAAAATTTGATTTAAATAAACTTGAGGGTCTACCTGATTTTAGGTATGACTCCTCATTTGGCAATATATGTTTATGTGATGGCATTTTTATTATTTTAATTATTATCTTTCTTTTTATAATTTATTTTTTACATACTTTCGTATATGACCTTGATATTTATACATCTCTCTCATATCTACATCATCAAATTATTTCAAGGTAAACATTTTTTCTTTTCACACCATTCATTTGAATTATACAGAAAATTATTAATTTTGTTTATCAACATTATTATTTTCATTTTCTAATAATTACCAAATATATTTATCATTTTTTTTTTTTTTCTATTTAATTAATAATAATATTATCAATTAAATTTATATCGTTGATTTTTTTTTTTTTTTTTCATTACTATATTTTGCAATATTAATTTTTTTACACTATATCACTTGAACACAAATTTGTTTTTTACATAAACAAAGATAATAATAAAAACAAAAAAAAAAATAGAATAAACAAAATGTACTATATTAATTAATTAATTGTTGAAATTTAATTTTTTTTTTTTTAAATTTTATTGTTGTTAATGTTGGTGTAAAGATATAGTCATGTTGTTACCGTCTATGTACGATCATAAGGGTCACTTTGAACAGTGTCTTAAATGCACCGCCCGCGCGTGCGGGGGACTGCCCGGGTTACTACCAGTTTTATCCTTAGTTTCTTGATTGTGGGGTATTTTTGCTCACGGGCAAACTCCCGACTATCACCGGTGCTATCCGATTTTGTTAACAATTTCTATTCGTTCAGTCTTGCGCTATACTGTATAAAACCCACCCTGGGTCGATATCAAAACCATCATCCCCCGCGTACACACACACACACAAATACCATTCAACCAAGAGGTTATGTTGAGTTTATTTAAGTGTGTACATGTGAGTGAGTGAGTGAGTGAGTGAGTGAGTGAAAAAGTTTTTTACAATCCCTTTTTTTTACCTTCAGTGTCCTCGGTACTTTCCCCTTGTAAAAACTAAGACTTTTTTATAAATTTTTTTATTCTTTGTCACACTTTACCTTTCTCAGAGACATTTTTTTTTTTTTTTTCACTTGAATTTCCTTGTTTTTCTTTTTGTCTTTTTTAATTCATCTATTTTTGTGTTTATTTTTCTTAATTATTTTTTTTCTTTCTTTATTCTGGTTTTTATATCACTCATTTTTTTTTCTACTTTTAAAAAGTTTCCACTTGTACATATCACAAGGAAATATTATCTCTGCGATTGTTATGATGACACACATATACATCGATAGACAACTTGACCTTAAGATATTTTTTTTTATTCTTTTCCTGGTTATTAATAAAAAAATAATAATATTTAATTATTATTTTGAAATTTACACGTGTTTGATTATTTAAATTGTTGGAAATTGAACAAAAAAAATTTCATCGGTTTCAGGAAAACATAATAGAAGTAATTAATTATCTAAAAAAAAGCTCAACGACAGCTGTACACTTGTAGTTGTTATTTTTTTATAAATTTTTTAAATAGTAATAATAATGAATATAAAATTAAATTTTTTATATAAATTTATTCCATAAATTAAAACAATAATAATTAATAATTTTTGACATTATTTCCGTGGAAAAAAAAGCACAAAAAAAATATAAAATTCAAGCTTTTTATTTCTTTGAAAAGAGAGATTAGTAGAGATTAGTTAACGTTTGAAAAAAAATAAAATATTAATCAGTCTAAAACCAGCTACTCAAAAGGCTTTTGTTTACAACAAAATATAATGAAGAAATAAATACAAAGCCTGTCTTTTTTTTTTTAATCAAATAATTGATAATACTCAATTGTAAAATTGAAAGCATATACTCGTTGAAAATTAATAATTACTAGCTCGTTAATCGTGAAAATATAATTAGCGTAAATATAGCCATACATTTTTAATTTCCGGCTAAAATTTTCTTCGATAAATAGAATAATTGAAGCTAAATATTGGATCGATGATCAACGAACTGGAATGCCAGCACAATGTCAAAGGCCAAAGATAGACCCTTGATTGAAACATCACAGAATAAAATTTTTTTTTCATCTAACGGTTAAAAAAAAAACATCTAAAAATAAAATACAAGCTTTTTTTTTTGAGTTGATGTAAAAAAAGGTATTTATTTTATATTGTTTAATCAATATTTTACTAAAAAAAAAAAAGCTATAAAAATATATTGATAGAGAATAATTAAAATTATTGTGCAAGTGCCATTTTCAACATCTCTTCTTGTACAATATATCCAACTTGATACATTTCTTTGACAATTTTTGGCTTTTGACTCAACGAGTCAATCCATTTATAGTACGGTAATTCTTCATTAATTCCACCATATTTTTTCGGTAAATATTCCGGAGAAATATGAGCGTGTAAACTTGACATATCATCACCATGAAAATACACACGATCTTGCATTTTTTTATTCAACAATGGTTTGAACATTGAATATATTATATCAAATATCCAGGATTGATGAATAATATGAATTGCATGAGTTTTCATTGGAAATGATGTTACCATTAATGCCATTACCATACTGGCAATCTAAAATAAAAATAAATTAAATGAATAAGTATTTAAAAAATTATAAAATATTATTTAATTCATGTAAAATTTAAATGACAATATTTATTTACCTGTGGTGTGATTGACCATGCATGTGCCATTGTTATATTTTGAAGGTCAAATAAAACAATACCACCAAGTATTTGTGCTCGTGGTTCTAAAACACCAAGCTCCAAAATAATAACAGTTGCTTTAAATATTTCTTCAAGGCTATATTTTTTAGGATCCCAATTTCCAATACGATAAATCATCATTCTTCGTCCACATTGAGTTCTATATGCTGGTACTGTTACCACATCATCATCACCAATATGACGCATTTTAAGTGGATCAACATTTTCATGTATTGATGGATTTTGTTCCTTAAAATCGCAGTATCTTACAACCTATATATTAATTTAAAATAATTATATAAATTAATTTAATTTTAATTTCAAGTATTTTAAATAATAGCAAATAATTAAAATTATTTTCATATATTGTTCTGGAGAAATAATTTTTCGATTGGGTTTAATTTAACACTTGGATTATTTTTATAAATTCAACTCGGTAAAATATTCTGTAAACTTGATATCCTTGTGACAGTCTAATCAATGGAATCAGCCTACAATGACGCACGAAAATATAAAAAAATAAATATCAACTTTGTGTATATAAATCTATTTTTTTTATTTTTTAAATACATATATAATTTATGACTAATTTGAAAAATTGACTCTCCTTGCCACTCTTACATAATTAAGGTTTTTTTTTTTCATCAACACGCATGTAAAAATTAAAATCCAATCATCGTAATCAAGCTGGCTACATACAAATATCAACAATACTATTATTTTGTAATAAATCAGATACTTGTTATCATGATGATGTGATAACTCACCAATCGATGGGCACGATGTACATTGAAACTTCGAGCACGTAGAAATCTAATGAGAAAAGCATCGTCCATTCGATGTGGGTCACACTCACCTCTTTCTGTTAAATTCAAATGCCTCAAATTAAAAAACCATATATATTTTAAAAAATAAAATTCATTAATTATTTATATTTGAGAAAAAAAAATTTGTAAATAATTACTTTGCATGTTTGGATATAAATTATAAAAGTTTAACTAATTTTTTAAATAATTATGTATAATTATACTCTAAATGTATTTTTTTTTTTTTGATAATGTTAATAAAATTTATGAATTTATTTGTATCGTATTGATGACCAATTGATTGATAAAAAAAATATAAATAATTTTTAAATTAATTCATGACCCGCCTATTAATTTCTCATTGCAATTATTGATTTCTTTGGATGATCTTTTTTTATTTCCTTCCTCTTTGAGTTATTAAAAATGATTGAAGTTTTTACAGACGTCTATACATCATGTGTCTTTTCTTTTCTCGCTCTCTCTCGAAAAAAAAATATATATATATTTATCTGTGAACGTAAATAATTGTACATAGGGTTATCATATGTGGTGAATGTCAAATCAGGACATTTTGCCTAGCCATCCACTCTTGTGTTCCAGTCCAGTTAAAAAAATCTCATCGGAACCATTAAAAACGACCGAATGCACATCAAATTGTCATAGATATTATTATTATTTTATGAGCTTTTGATGTGTATTTGGTCATTTTTTGTGGTTCCTATGAGATCTTTTCAACTAGGAAAACCAAATTCAAACATAATGCTGAATGATGGTATAGTAAACGAAGGTAAATACGTTTGATTGAATTACAGAAAAAGTATCACACTTGAAAAACTTAACATTAACTGAGATAACGAGTAAAGTTACCATTTGCGAAAAACATATATTTTACAATTCTAATATCGAACGAATTATTCATTACCTCGGATTGAGAATAATCATACTTATAACAATCAACAATAGCTGAGATTATGTTACAGATAGGGTTACCATATGCGAAGACCATATTTTTAAAATACAATTTTATAGAGTAACACAAAAAAACCGTACGCGAAATCCTACTTGGACACGTACTGATTTTGAAACGAATGTCCTCATCAGTCCTGATAATATCCTTTTCATATCAAATGTCCGGATTTGGCAAAATTTTTTTTTTCCAATTAATCTGATATTCCTGGTGGAAATATTTCTCCGTGATTATATTCTCAATTTCTTCTCAGTAACTCCAAATTTTCTCCGAAATCGCTGACGAGAAAAAATTTTTCGGCCTTTTCTCCGAAAGACTTGGGTGAAGAAACGTTCGGAAAAATTTCTTCGAATCAAGAATATTTTTCTCCACTTTTCTCCACGTTAGTCTTTTCAGAGAAAGGGCGGAAAAAGTTCAGAAAAATTGATTCCTCATTTCTCTGCATGAGGAAAATATGCATCATTTCAAATTTATAAATGAATAAATAGGCATTTTTTCAGTTTAATTTTGTGTTAAAGCTTGTTTTTTTTTTTAAATAAAATTTTTTTGCTAAGCAAAATTTCCTGATTTGAGATTTGACACATATGGTAACCCGATTGAAAGACATTTTCTATGAAAATAATCTTGATTGACACGAAAACTTTTACAGTGATCCTTTTTTTTTTGGTTAACGACGTTTTAACTTAAGTAATTTAATTTTTTGTTTAGAATTTCTGGACTCTTTTTTCCCTGGTGAAAATAATCTGGCAGATTCTGTCAGATTATTCTGCCAAATTCTGCCAGATTATTTTCGGCAGGGTGTTTACAGATTATAGTAAACAAATCCATCAATAGTCAAATATAGAAAAAAAAAAAAAATTCAATTTGATAGTTTTTTTTTTAGCCAAATCTTATTAAAAAAAAATTTAAGTAAATTATTATTTTTTTTTGATAATGTCAATAAAATTTATGAGTTTATTCGTTTCGTATTTATTAATGACCAATTGATTGTTAAAAAAAATATAAATAATTTTTAAATTAATTCATGACCCGCCTATTAATTTCTCATTGCAATTAGTCATAAATGTCATGGTGTTTGCTATTTTACAAAGTCATATATGATTTTATAATTATTACCGTATATCATGTCACGGAGGTCTTGGAGTGTCTGACACTTGACCTCATCCGATTCGCCGAGTTCTTGTTTGGCATACTCCATGACTTCTGGAGGTGGTGGCTCTTCAAGATCCAAGTCACATTCTTCCTCTTCATTATCACTAATATCATCATTTAATTTTGTTAATTTTTCTTTAGATTCATACATTGTATCACCCAAATTATTATCTGATTTTTCATCACGACCTCTCAATAACATTGACTCCAACATTTTTTCTAAATCACCATTGTCTTGTTCAATTTTTTTTTTTCCTTCAATTTTTTCATTGTCCAAATTAATTGTCCTAAAATTTTTTAAACTTAATAATTTATTCTTTTTAAAATTTAATTATCATATTACAATTTTAATTACCCGTCGTTATTTCCATTGTAATTCTCCTTCACTTGCAAAATTTCAGTATCAATTTTCGACATTAAAAATGATTATTATTATTGTTTTTGACAAGTCAACTGTGTGGTTATATTAAAACTGAATTTTAATGTCTATCGTGTTTTTATAAATAATAATAAAAATTGCAAAGTAAATTTCCCCCACTTGATTATTCAAAGATAAGTGTACGTTCAAAGGTGCAGTAATTGTTGATTATAATTATAATTTGTTCATATTTTTCTGTTGTAATAATCAATATACTTTAACTGCATAATTTATTAGTTATTTTATTTTCCTGTATTTCTTCCTTTTTATGAGATCCACTTGAACAAAAAAAAAAAATATTATTTATGAGTAAAGAAAAAGAAACAGCATCATGTACATGATAGTAAAAATTAGCTGAGAAAAAAATTTATATAATTTTTTTAAATACATTTTCAACAAGTAAATTTTATTACTGTCAATAAAAAATTTATTCACATCAAGTCTTTATTTACAATTTCCCTTGTTTATCATTTTTTTTTCCGTTTGAAATACCTATAAATATGTTAATTGAATTTTTAGATTATGTTCATTAAAATAATGCAATAAATTGCGTTTGATATATTGGGATATAATTTGTGTTTGAGATAAAATTTTTTATATAAAAAAAAAATATTTAGAAGCTCTTGTTAATAGTTTTTTATAATTTTATTTTTTTATTATCGAAAGGTTTGAAAGTTTATATACAAATTTAAAATCCATCTACAGCAAAACTGCTATTTAATTTTTTTAAATATATCTATGATGCAATTCACTTTGATACTTAAACTAACCACAGAAAAAAAAACATAATATATAAAAAATAAATAAGTGTCTCGTAGAGTGACGTCTGAGAATACGTGATTGACCTACTGATGCAATTTTTTTTGCGTACCAGTTGAAACTTGGTTGCACGCGACTTGAAAATTGCAAAATAGTGAATGAGTCAAGTGAAAGAAAAAAATAATCATACTGTTTTATACCACAGAATAACTATGTTGTAAAAAATAATTTTATTATATTTTGACTTGAAAACAATACTTTAACATTAAAACAAAATTTACTGATAATAAATTATTTACACATGACAAACAGATTCGCATATAGTAAATAAAATTCTACAATATATCACGAGTATTATTTATTTTTTTTCATGTGTTAATTTTCAACAAACAAAGGACAATTAATATTACTTGAAATGAAAAAATACCAACAAGTATATTTCACAATAAACTCTGATGACGCAACTAAATAAAAAACACACAAAAAATATTTTTATTGCACATGATAATTGATAATTATTATCACCAAGATAACCAAATATTTACGCTAAAAAAATTAATAAATAAATAACAAACCGTTGATAAGCTGAGTCAAAAATAAATATCACAATTTTTTTTTTTTTCTACTTTCACTTGATTGTTTAATTTTATTTTGTTTTTTTAAAAAAAAAAATTACTTTATCAATTGATTATAAAAAAAAAAATGAATAAATATTTAATTTAAAAATTACAGAACACAGTGAGCATGTTAACTTGTTGACTCGTTGATTGGTTATGCAATGAGACTGACTTGGTGTCTGTCCAGCTCCAATGGTGAAAGAAAAACCTCTTACTCTTGTGAATTGTGATACGCTCGTCATGGGCAACTACACACCTTTTGAAGTCTCTTTAAAAATCTAACACAATTTATACATCGTTAATATTTTTGTGCCCACATATCATTGTTAATAGTATAGCTAAATAAAAAATATCAAAGTTATGATAATTAAACTTGATGGTACAGTTACTTTTATCTTGCTCTTCTAATCAACAGATAAATTTAAATAAACACTTTTTTTTTTTTACCATTGCAAATACTATTTTTTGTATTGTTAACGAGAAATTTCTACAATGTATTTTATTTTTAAGAGACTATTTTACAGGTGTGGCTATATTAGCTAGTTCATATATTTTTATTTCACCAAGTTCCCATAAACTTTCACACACAAAACATGGGCTATAATTAAATTTTTTAAATTTCCTACACAATAAAATAGATGATAAAATAAAGACAAAAAGCTCAATTTATTTAATAATAAAAAAAAATGTTTTTTTAATAATTTTAGATACAACTTTGTTGTTATACTTTTTAGATACATTCAGGTCGAATCGTAAAATATTTGACTGAAGTTTTGAGACTTTGGAGTGTTGTAAAAAAATAAAAAATAAATAAAATGAATGAGGAAAGAATTTTGCAGTCAAACTGGTTTCTTAGAGATTGTTTTAAATAACAATCAATGCATTGTGCATTTTTAATTGGAATTTTTATTTATCTATTTTTTTACAGCCTCATTATTGTGTTTATTATTATTTTTTTTTTTTTCTATATGCATTTTTTATCAATTCAAAATTTGATTAAATTTACAGATGTAATTATTAATACGTGATCGTGGTCAGGGTCACCCTGTTGAATCCTCGGTCTGTTGATTTCACTGTGTTTGAATATACACACACATAAACCCATACTTGAGTAAATATTTTTTTTAAAAATACCGGAAAAGAACTTCCCGCCAACTGTCTAGCAACTAAAATAAAAAAATTATTAAAAAAAAAATATTTGCATGTTTCAGAGGACAAAGATATGAACAAGAAAAGGAAAGAAAAAAAAATTCAAGTACAAGTTTGTAAATATACACCGTAAAGAGAAAAATAAGAAAAAAAAAAAATTTAAAAATGTTATACTTGATTTAGTAATAGCATTTTCTTATATACTGTAATAAATTTATTTTTTTTAAATTTTATATGGCATAAATGAAAAGCCGGTAATTTTTTTTTTGTTGTGAGATGATAGATAGGAGAAAATATATTTAAGATGTAAAATTACGTGATGATTCATGTTTGATAAATTACACGCAAGTAGAAGTCAACGGTAAAGACCCTTTATATATATATTTACAATTTAATATGAGTCTTTAAGAAAGTCATGCTTCCAACTTTGTAACTGATATATTTGTTTCAACTTTATTCTACTTTCTATGAAATTACCTGGAGTTGATTATACAATCATGCACAGTAAAAAATAAAAATAATATCTGTGTCAATATATAAAATTATATACAAATATTAATAAATTTGTAATTTGCAATTTTAAAATTATTATAAACTATTTTTTATCCATCAAAGATTGCAATAAATCTGCGGCAATTCAAAATATTTCTTGTCGAAATTTCATAAAACAATTATCAAAATTTATCATGGAAATAAATCGACAATTTCTTTGGCTTGATGGAAGGAAAAATTGTCAATTAATTGTTGATAATTTTTAAAATTTATCTCGCACTTTGTCCGTTACAAAATAAAAAAATAATAAATTTTTAAAAAACTGTAGAGATTGGTATGTATACATACCGCAACAAAATCGATTATACAATTATCTCTGGTTAATCCATGCATGATTAAAGTTCAACTATTGTTCGGAAAATTTTATCAATATTTTATTATTTTTACTTCTAAGCCAATGTCCATAGAAATTTTACAAAACGTGTAAAATAAACCACAATTTCAGGATTGAATAATTGAATAATTGAATATTCTATTTTAATATTTTCAATTAAACCATACTCGTGCTAGATAATTAATTATTATATGACAATTAAAGTTGAAAAATAATAATTGTTTAATTTTATGAATATATTCGTGAATGAATTAAATTTTTGGTTACAAATTACAATCAAAAATTGCTGCAATATATTATTATACGAATTGCATTTGCAAATTTTGCAACCGTTAATTTAGAGTTTGAAAACTGTCATCTAGTTATGCTAACTTGACTTTTGAGTACAGGAAAACCTGTTTAAAACCCAGTCAAATGAATTTCATCGTATACACAGCTGCCAAAGTAAAATTTTCCTACTAAAATTTTCCTTCCTTGGCTGATCTTTTTTTTATTTCCTTCCTCATTGAGTTATTAAAAATGATTAAAGCTTTTACAGACGTATATACATCATGTGTGTCTTCTTTTCTCACTCTCTCTCGAAAAAAAAAATATATATAGGTATTCATCTGTGAACGTGAATAATTGTACATAGGGTTATCATATGTGTTAAATGTCAAATCAGGACATTTTGCCTAGCTGCCCACTCTCGTGTTCCAGCTCAGTTAAAAAAATCTCATAGGAACCATTAAAAACGACCAAAATCACATCGAATTCTCATAGATATTATTATTATTTTATGAGCTTTTGATGTGTATTTGGTTATTTTTTGTGGTTCCTATGAGATCTTTTTAACTGGGAGAACCAAATTTAAAGAATGTTTTTGGTGAACTGCGACGTAATATATTCGTTACATTTATTTAAATTTCTTCGTCGCAAAAAAAAATTCCATTTTAACATCGAATGTATAACTGGTCACATCATACTAAGAATGATCATATTTATAGCAATCAACAATAGCTGAGATTATGTATAGAGTTACCATATGCGAAAACCATATTTTTAAAAAGCAATTATATGGAGTAATACAAAAAAACCATACGCGAAATCCTATCAGGACATGTCCTGATTTAGAAACGAATGTCCTGATCAGTCCTGATAATATCCTTTTCATATCAAATGTCCTGATTTGGCAAGATTTTTTTTTTCCAATTAATCTAATATCCCTGGTGGAAATATTTCTCCGTGATTATGTTCTGAATTTCTCCTCAGTAACTCCAAATTTTCTCCGAAATCGCTGACGATAAGAAAAAATTTTTCGGCCGTTTCTCCGAAAGACATGGGTGAAGAAATGTTCGGAAGATTTCTCGGAGTCAAGAATATTTTTCTCCACTTTTCTCCACGTTAGTCTTTTCAGAGAAAGTGCGGAAAAAGTTCAGAAAAATTGACTCCTCATTTCTCTGCATGACGGAAATATGCATCATTTCAAATTTATAAATGTTAAAACTTGTTTTTTCTTTTTGAATAAAATTTAATTATGGGGACGGGGAGGGTGGGTGGTAGACAAAATGTCCTGATTTGAGATTCGGCACATATGGTAACCCGACCGAATGGCATTTGTTATTTAGATAATTTTGGCACTGAAAATTTTTTCATCATGCTCATCATGCTCTCTTGTTAAGTTATTGTCTTTTTTAAATTATTATTAGGTCTAAATTATTGCCCTGGTGAAAATAATCTGGCAGATTCTGTCAGATTATTCTGCCAAATTCTGCCAGATTATTTTTACCAGGGTGTTTACAGATTAGTAAACAAATCCATCAATAGTCAAAAAAAAAAAACGAAGTTTAATTTGATAATTTTTTTTTTAGCCAAATATTATAAAAAAAAAAATTCATAGTAAATTATTTTTAATTTACCGAAAAATTTACATTTTTTTTTTTTCACATTTATTATTTTATGCTCTAACATAAATTACCGTGCTTTATATAATTTTTTTTGTCGTTATTATATACTACTATGTCCATGACTTTTGAATTGATAAAAGAAAAAAATTTATCACAAAAAAAATAAGCGGAAAACAAAGAATATTACGTATATCTTGAAGGTCTGTATGTTAAAAAATTATCAAATGATATCGAATCACAAATTTCTATGACGGAAAAAACTCACTGTCCTTTATGCACTCATAAAAAAAAAAAAAATTTAATAAACCAAACACGCATACATCAACAAAATTATAATTTTCATATTTTTTTATTTTTTTATAATAAGCCATAAAAAAAATAATCCTTAAAGTCCGAGGTGAACCACTTTTTTTTTTTTATATCATTTAATCATTCGAAGAAAAAAAAAAACCACTAGTTATCAATAAAATTATAATCAACAAAGTAAACCAAACGTATAATTTATTTATTTATTTTTTTCTTCAATCCAGGATAATTTAATAATTAAAAAAAAAAAATTTACAAAGGATAAAATTATTATTCATCTTCTTTTTATGTTTATAATAATTTTTTGAATAATATTTATAATTATTGTTATTAGTTGTAATTAATAGGTAATTATAGCTTATAATTATTATAAAAAATATTTTTTTTTATACGTTAGATCAACAATCAATAACACGTGACACGAATAATATTTTTTTTTTGAATTTATTCAAAACACGAATGTCTTATTTAAATTTTTAACACAAATTATGATTTTATATTGCACATTTATAAAAAAAAAAAACTAACTTATAAATGTTAGAAAATTATTTATTTTTCCATCTATTTATTGCTGTGTTTATTTATTTTTATGTAGTATTTTTTTTTAACTTGAAAAAAATTCATTTAGATTCCAAGACAAATTGTCGTTTTTTTTATTTTTTTTATCTGATAATTTACTTGAGCACATAACTATTGTTAGACGTCACTAGACAATGTGTGGATTTTTTTAATCAACCAGTAGATGTTGTAAAAAAAAAAAAAGGAATTAATTAAAATATAAAAAGAGGGGAACAGAAAGTCAGATTGAGGGTCAGAGCTCAAACAAACTAGTAGCCCCTTCTTGGCTTTTATAAAAGAGGCATCAACTTACACCTTGCACGTTTTGTAAGCAATTTCACTTTCATAATCGATCTCAGTGTGTGAGTGTATCAAAGTTGCATATATTTTTAAATTAGCTTATTACCTTATCTTCAAAAACAACTAGTGCATTTACTTTTTTTTTTTTATCTTTCAGAATAACACGTGAAAAGTATTCGAAATAATTTTTTTTATTTTTACATTTTTCTAACGTTTATTTAAATATTTTTTTCATACATTTGAATTCAATTTGTTCGTTAGGAAGGACACTATCAGCTGGTGAGTTAATTTTTTAATAAATTTCAATTATTTTATATTTAAAAAATAATATTGTATTATTTGAAATTTATAAAACACAAATTTTTGTTGCTCAATGAACCTTTCAGGTTTTGACTGCTTCAAGGCCAGTTATCAAGCATTTTTTTTTTATTGCTTTGCATCGGTCAAGGTGACCACTTTACTTTCGAAATAATTTTATATCATGCATTGTTATACGTACAAAAATAAACCTAAAAAAATCAAATTAAAATAATTCCATTTTTCATTGAATTTATCAATCATTTGAAAAAATTATTTTTTATATTTTTAACTCTCTCTTCTACGGTTCTAAATACTACTTTAATTATTGAAATAAATTAATAAAAATTAGCTTCTCATGGCCTCGAAATAATGCAAAGAAAAATTGCTAATTAAAAATTTTTATCATTAATTTTTTTTGTCATTTTGTTTTAGAGGTAAATGTGGGATAATTTTTTTATTTGATAATTTATATACTTGTGGATGTCAATCAGGATAAATGGCATGTTTTTGATAATTTTGATTCTCTGACAATGCACAAGACACTTGTTTTTTTTTTTTACATGTGCGTGTGGTCAAGCATGACAGGAGGATAATATCAGGATATAAATGATTGTTAAATTATTAGTCGTATGTCAAGATTTAAAACATAGAGGTTTACTTGAATATTATTTCTTATTTCTTGTTTTTTTTTTTCATTGAAATTTGTTACTTAATTTATTTCAAAGAGAGGGAAAAATAACAGGGGAATTTATTTATTACATTTATTTCTTTTTTTTGTCAATGATTTTTGATTCTTTGGATACTGAAGGGGGATTACATAGGTATATAAGATCAAGACACACTGATAGCATCAGTATTTTATTATTGTTTTGATCACTGAAAATATCTATTTTTAATTTTTTTTTTTAGTTTGATAAACAATAATTTTCATTTGGTTCTTGTTTTTTTTTTATATTTAAAATTAATTTGTGAATTTTATTTTATATTATTTATTAAAATGGAACTTATCAAAGAGAGTGAGTAATATATTTTTTTAGTAAATTAATTGAGAGATAATTGAAAATGGAAAAAAAAAAAAAAACTAGTCGAAAATTTCACTTTAAAAAATCTGAAAAAAATCATACAAAAACTATTTTTATCTTTGAAATGAGTGTCATTCTAAAATTTGTTTATTCTAAAATTAAAAAATAATTAAAAAATAAATTTATACTTCGAACTTTGTAATTTTATTGGTTTTTTTATGAAGAACTTTGGACAGAGATAAAAAAAAAAGTTAATAGACATCAGTTTTATCGGATTTCACTAAATATTAAATTAATTTATTTTTTTTTAGAAAAAAAAAAATGAAGTTTAAACTCTTTAAAAGCTCCTTAGTTTTATTATTTTCATATAAAATATAAATTTTATATGTTTAAACTTTATGCAAAAATAAAAATTCTCTGATTAATCAAACAGAATATTCTAAACGAAAATTCTTAAGTATTTTTATTTTCTAAAAAAAATATAAATAAATAAATCAAAAAAATATAATCATCATATTATTTTGATGTCTTTATATCAAATATTAATTATTTTTTTATTATGTATTCATAGTGTTACTTAATGACCCAGTCAATAATCAAACATCTTCAATCGAAATTCGAAACACCTTCGTAAAATAAAAAATAAGTTATGCAAAGAATTACTTGCACTTTATTCAAGGTTCAAATAAATATATATATATATTTTTTTATTTTTTTCATTTATTTATACTTTGAATAACAAATTATTGTAATTATAATTCTATTTTTCCATTAATAAAGATGTCAATACTAGGTCATTATTTTCAAAGAGAAAAAACGACATTTTTTTTTTCCTACATCCTCATTATTTTTATTTTCATTTTCAATATAATTTATTGAAAGATAAATTGAATCCTTTGATATCCGGATAACAAATTAAAGTTACATAATTTCCTAGTTATCTGCAAAATAATTAGAACATATCGCAAAGCAGATTTAATATATAATTTGCTGTCCACATAACGATCCATTTCATCACGTGTAAATTTTCAAAAGATTCTCTCTCAATTTTTCGAATAATTATTAAATACTCAATAGCTCAATAAATATAATTACTTTTTTTCATTAACAAATAATAACAATTAATTAAACAATTAACACTATCAAAATTTTATAATACCATATGACTTCCATTGGCTGTAGAATTTTAATACAACAAATAAAAATAAAAAATTTCTGATGACTATAAGCCAATAGCTAGTTTCCCAATAGTAATTTTATCAATTATTTATTTTTTTAATAAATAAAATATGCAATATCAATAACTAATTACAGATCATAAAAAATTTTATCCTTGAATATTTCTATTTTTTATTCACTTATTCATTAATTTTTTTATAACCAGACATCTTTAGTTTTTACGTTACATCATCAAAGCAAGTTTCACAATAGAAATAATAATAATATTGTTTCGATAAACAACATCGAAATGATTTGACCTGAATAGATTAATATAGCAAAATAACATTTGGTTATTTAAAAAATAAGTTATACAAGATATTTTTTTAATTTATATATTTTTAAATGTTTTGAGCCTTCCTTCAAACTTTGATAAGATAAATTTTTAAATAAAAAATTTATTCGTCTGGCAAAAATCATTATAGTTTTATTCGAAGCTGGCCACAGTCGTAATTTAAAAATTCATTAACTCGAAAACTTGATGGTAAGAAATTTAGTTGATAAAAAAAATTAATATTTTTTTTATTATTATAATAATAGGCTTGTTTATAATTATTTCATTACTATTTGTAATTTTTTTTGTTTTAATTTGTAACTAATTCATTGTTATGAAATAAAAATTAAAAAAAAATTATGTAGTTAATAATTTTAGATAAAATTAATTGTTTAGTTTGAAAATTTGTTTGGTATATTGTGTTAAATTCAAAGTTCCATCAAAGAATCATCAATTTTCAATGACGCAAGACATATTACAAGTATATGTAATTATCGACCTTGACTCTAACTTGTTTGAGGACAAAAAAAAAATTTCTTTCGTCATTCATTATGTCCACCTTGATTTTAAAATACTGCATTTTTAAAAATTTTTTTTATTACATCAGTTTGTACATATTTTTCTTTAACTTAACTTAAAAAATTACAAAAATAAAACAAATATTTTCCAAGCCCATTGACAATAATAAAAGTCTTAAAAATTTTTTCTTCTTTCTAAATTTACATAGCTTGATAAATTCATAAAACTAATTAAAAAAAAAAAAAAAAATACAAACAAATTAAAAAATTGTAAAATTAAATAAATTTATATTCAAGTTTTTTTTTGTTGAATTTGTAAAAGATAAATATAGACACACAAAAAGTGACCTTGAAAATGTTGTTTTCTAAATTTCGATGATCAAATAAATTGCCAACGGAAAAGCTTCTCTTTAAATATCCCCAGTGTGATAAAAAAAATAAAAAAAATATTGAAATCAACAAAAATTAAATTTCACTTTGCATTATTATGTTAATTAAATATTTGTTAAAATAATAATAATAATTATCATCAATAATAATTTGTATAGAGTGTCTATAGTGTGGTAAAAAAAAATAGAAAAAAATAATTAAAATTAAATTTGTTTTTGAGCATTGAATCAACATAAAGTAATTTAATTATAAATTGATTATCGTCAGGCGTTAATCAGTTGGTATATGAAAATATTGAATGTCGTATCAACAAACGACACATCAGTATTTAATGTTTAAGTATTGTAAAATGAGTCAACATTTTTAACTTCTATCTATGTCTTCCGTTGTGGACTGATTACTATTTTCTGAATCATTTAAAAATATCACAGTGTTTTTCATAACATCATTTAAGTAATTTTAAAAGTGTTTAATGTGTTATTATATTATTTACAGAAACAATGTTGACGGATATGGAACAAATGCCGTCAGTAAAACTTGGAGATTATACTCTTCAGTTTGAACTTGGTACACCTAGCCCGGAAATGTTAAAAGTTGCCAAGGATGAGCTCAGAGAAACACCGGAAATTCAAAGAAAAGCTATTGATGAATTGCGAGAATTACTTTCAAGTAAGTAATTTATAATAATTTTAATTTTTATATATTTTTCATTTAAAAAAATTAATGTTAATCACATTATTCAAAGCTGATAAATACGCCCACATCATCATCAAAAATTTATCATGTTAAATTGAATTTAATTGTAAAAAAAATATTAAAAATTTTATTAAATTTTACAGAAGAAACTAATTTAAAATGTCCATTGGATAATGAATCATGGCTTATTCGTTTTTTGCGACCATGTAAATATTATCCAGAATCAGCAGTTAAACTTGTAAAAGAATATTATTCATTTAAAGTTAAACATGAAAATGTTTATGCTAATTTAAAACCAAGTAATGAAAAAAATATATTTGAACAAAATATATTAACTGTATTACCAAATCGTGATCAACATGGTAGACGTATATTAATTCTTGAACTTGGTAAAAAATGGAAACATAATAAAGTTAGTCTTGATGAAGTTTTCAAAGGTGCTGTATTGTATCTTGAAGCAGCAATGTTAGAGCCAATAACACAAATTGCTGGTGCTGTTGTTATATTAGATATGGATGGTTTGAGTCTTCAACAAACATGGCAATTTACACCACCATTTGCTAAGAGACTTGTTGATTGGCTTCAAGATGCTGTACCACTTAGAATTAAAAATATTCACATCATCAATCAGCCATATATTTTCAATATGGTATTTGCTCTATTTAAACCATTTCTTCGACAAAAATTAAAGGACAGAGTAAGTAAAATTATAGATTTTTATTATCTATATTTTGTATTTAACATATCAATATTAAATAATTATTTATTTACAGATTATCTTTCATGGAACTGATCGTAAATCATTACAAAAATATATGTCATTAAATTCATTGCCACAATGTTATGGTGGTACTCTTCAACTATCCAGAATAAGTGGCTCTCAATGGTATGAACTTTTAATGATGTGCGATAAAGAGTATGAAGGTGAGATTATTTTTAAAAAAGTTTATACTTGTATTCTCATTGATATTCTTATTATAAATATTGTGTCTTTTTTTAGCAATCAACTCTTATGGCATTATCAAGAAAAAATAGATAATATCTTCAAGCAAATTTACTCTTTTTTTTTTCCTTTTCATATGCAAGGTTTATAATATTTTTAAAACAAAAAAAAAAGAATCTTTATTGTTGCCTTGTAAGATAAATAAATCAAAATTTATGAAATAATTTATCTTTAATTAAAATAAATAGATAAAGTGAAAATTTATAGTCAATTTTTAACGTCAAAAAATTAACGAGCTTTTTAATATTTTTAGTTAAATCTGTTATAAATTTATGTTTATTGAAAATTAAAATTTTATTGGTATTAAAATATTATTTATCGATTACTGTTATTTTGTGAAAGTGAGCGTATCTGTGTTTTCATTGAATACTAAAAAAATTACATGTATTAATTATAAATTACTTTTATCAATTAATTTCATTTCATAATATAATTATCATTAAAATTATACAAAAATTTTATTTATGTATCATCTATGAATTCCTTAAATTATTATTAATAATTTTTAAAATTATTTCAAATATTTTCCAACTGTTTATTTTAATATTTCGAATATAAAACAATTTTTATTTCGACGCTATATTTTTTTTTTAATCGAAAACAAAGTATAAATTTAAAATATATACAAGTCTAATTATTTATGTGTTAATTATAATGTATATGTTAATTGAAAAAACAATTTTTTTTATGGAATATATTTTGCGTTTTAAAAGACAAATACTTTTCGCTTAATTTTATCTACATAATAGTAATTTTTTATGCAACTAAGTAATAAAAAAAATTGACGTAAAAACAAAAATCAAGTTATTGAAAAATTGATAAAACAAACAATACTGATTTTTTTTTTAATACATCATAATTAAGAAAAAAAAAAAATACTTGATACTTGTTTTGTTAAACATTAACACCTTGAATGAATTATTAATTTTTTTTTGTATATCCAAGTTTGCTTGATTCTGAAATCACAATAAAAAAACAATTAATAATTATTTCGAAAGTATTTAAAAAATGACAAGAAAAAAAATAAATCTACCTTCAAATTCTTCATGAAATTGATTAAGATAATTCCAAAGTGGTTCTCCAACTTGTTCCAATGGTAAATCCAAGTCTCCTCCATATTTTTGAGGAAGTGCTTGAGCACCAATGTATGATTTTAAACCAGCTTTATCAGTACCATGAAAAATAACTCGTTTACGTAATTTTTCCTAATGAAAAAAACAGCAATAATTAAAAATCTAACTGATAAATATTTAAAAATAAATGTATAAATATATTTTAATAAACTTACATGAATAAATGGTTTAAATATAGCAAAAACCATGTTGAAAATGTAAGGTTGATTGATGATATGAACACCTTTGAGACGAGCTGGTAAACATTTTTGAACCCATTCAAGTACTGCACCAGCAAAACTTGGTGTAAAATATGTAACATGACTCAAACTGAGACCATCCATGTCAAGGATAACACGAATTCCACATACCTAAATAATTAAATATTTAAAAAATATGTTTTTCTATTTTTTTGATAATTAAATTGGTGGTTAATTATTATTTTATACCTGAGTTGTTGGTTCAACTATGGCAGCATCTAATAAAAGCATAAGACCACGAAATATTTGATCAAGGCTAACTTCTTTAGGTTTCCAAATTTTACCACCTCGAACAAGAACAACTCTACAACCATCTTTTGAACGTAATGGAAATGACATAAGTACCCCAGATGAAAATGTTACATGCTCATTTACTGGCAGTAAATTTTCACAATAACGAGGATGATTTATTCGAAAACGATAGAAACGTTTCATCTGTGTAAACAAAAATTCAAAAACAAATTAAATAAATTTATCATCATTATAAAATTATGAATTTAAATTTATTATTTACCAAATCAAATGCTGGCTTGGCATGCCACTTGCAAGGACGTAGAAATTTTGCAAAAAAATAATCATCATCTGGAACATTTAAATCAGGCTCATCTGAAAAAAATTTTAAACAGTAAATTAATTAAAATTCTTATAAAATATTTATATCTAAATTTAAAAAAAAATATATTTTTAAATTGACAAGTACTTGATTACTACCTCTTTTCGTTTCGATAAATTTTATAGTTAAAAAAAAATAAAATTAAACTATTGTTATGTCAAAAAATATAATAATATATTTTTATACTTTATAGCTGAAACATCATCATAAAATTATCATTTTTTTTTTTTTGTCGTTGTGATAATTTTATACACCATATTAAATGAAACTTGACTCATCAAATTTTTTTGTATTTAAATGTGTATAAATGTTTTTTAAATGAACAATTTTCTATCTATTATTTAAACTATTTTTGTTTTCATTTGAATAATAAATTTAAATTGATTATTTTATTTTTTTTTTCATACAGTATAAATAATTTTTTTTGCTTCGATAAATATTAATTTAATATATAAAAAATCTTCATTAATAATGTGACGTTGTTGTAGAAAAAAATTTGTATTTAAATGACATATTTTTTTAATATATAATCAAAGATCAATTACGATAGAAAAAATTGTTATTGAAAGCTATTTTTATTTTCAATCAAAGATTATCTTTTTTTTCTAACAGACACGTAGTGTTTAGAAAAAAAAAAAAAGGCTGATCTCAAGGATAAAATTTAGATAGTTTCTTATCTACTAATGAAACTGGTTTTTATTATTTTTTTTTTTTTAAATAATAGATCTTTTCATATTGAAAATTATATTAAGTTAAAGAAAAATTTACCTTTTAAATAAGTTCTCATCTCAGCTAGTGCTTGATCAATAATCTCAACAGTTTCTCGTAGTTCATTTTTTGCTTTTTCTTCAATTTCAGGTGATACAGGCTGAGGCTCAAATTTATAAACACTTGATTTAATAATCAACGGTGGTACTTTTTCAACATTTTTCAATGTTACTTCGTAGCTTCCACATGATATTGGATTTCTCGAATTCATTTTAAATCTATATATCAAACATAATAAATCAAATTACATAAAATTTTTGTTTAATGCTATTAACTACACTTTAAACTCGCAACTTACCGTGAGAAAGTTTTATTATTTTTTATTTTTATTTATCTTCAAAGTATAATCTCATGAACACAAAACTTTCAAACTTTATAAAAGTGGCTTTTTTAAAAAGTCAAGTTTTTAACTTGACAATTTATCAAGTAGTTGATATTTTAGATTTTTTTTTTTTTTTCAATTATTATTTTCAGATCTGTAAATCAATAAAAATGCAAGTATATAATATAAGTTGTATAAAAAAAACTATGAGAAAAGCAAAACAATAAATAAAAAGAAAAAAAAAAACAAAGTTTAAACGAACCTATATGTGTTAACACATGGTAAAACTTTCTAAAGTTTTAGAGTGCAATGACTGTTGGTCACGGAATGCTGGAAATGAGGAGAGATATATAATAGTTGACTGGACAACACTGACTGCCAACAACTGTAGGTCTGTAGAGCCAGTTAACATAATCATCGTTTCACCAGAATTTTCTCCTTCTACCAATAATCATTTAGTTAACTCTCCTACTCTTCTCACTCTCATTAATTCTATTACAAATAAAATACATATGAATATCATAAATATTATATATATTGTACAGGAAAAAATAAAAAATAATTTGTTTATTTTATAGATACCTATATACCTAACATAACTAATAAAATTTTCAAATAAAATATAACTTTCTTTAAATAATTTTTAAGCTTTATTCTTTGTAACATTATTACATCACATCCAGGTAAATAAATATGTCATGTTTTTTTCGAAATAAATAGACAATAAATTCATTTCGAAAAATAATTATTTTTCATGATTAATTATGAGTTGAGATGTAAGGATTAAATTAATTTTTATTCATCAATTAAATCTGGTACTTTTTAATGTTTATTAAATTATTTTTCAATATATATATATTATATACATATTTAATCACAAATATATATTTTAAATATCAACAAAAGTATAATTTTAAAAATTTAAAAATTTTATAAATTGAACAATTTATTAAAAAAATATTTATAAAAAAAATAAGATTTTTTTAGTTTTAATATTTTTGTTAAATTCTTTTTTATAGTTTATATAATTTTTTTAGATTATTATTGCTTTTTTTTTTGATATCCAGCATGTATGAAATTTGGAATTATTTTCGGTGTTATTTTTAATATGAAGCCAATTTTATTCACAGCCTATTTTCGAATTCCAAATGTATTCCATTCTAAAAAAAAAAAATTGAAATAAATATTAATAAAGAAGCTTTGAATTCTTCGTAATGTATACAAATTTCTACAATTATTTTGAGTGATATTATTAATTACTCGAATAAAAAGTGATTCAAGTTGATTGATATTTTTTAAATTTTAAAGATAAAAATTGAATTACCTTCAATACGATCGTTGCATTTTAAAATTGTTGGAAACCAATCAGCTGCAGTGTAATCAATTTCAGGAAGTTGTCCACCATAATTTTTTGGTAAATGACTTGGTGCCATATGAGCATGAAGAGAGCTCATTTTAGATCCATGGAAAAACATACGTTTTCTCAATTTTTCACGGGTGAAAGGTTTGAACATTCTCCAGACAATATCAAAGAGAAATGGTTGTTTAACAAAATGCACCTGTAATTTAAATAAAAATATAAATCAGCAACTATTTAATTTTTTTTGTCAATGATTTTTAATTTATATTCAAGTATACCTCTTTTAATCTAAGTGGCATTGCATCTTGTATAAATGTCAAGAGCCGCATGCTAAAAGATGGACTGAGGGCCATCACTTGCTTCATGGAAAGTCCATCGAAATCCATAATTACAACAACACCTCGTACCTAAAATTACAATCAATAAAATTAATAATTAATTAATCGAAATAGTCTTTTTTTTTAAATCGAAAAAAATTTGTAAAATATTTTTTTTTCATCATTTTAATCTACTAAAATTCAATCGAAAAAAATAAGATTAACTTATGCAACTTATCGATATGTCATTCTTATCAAAATGCTTCTCATAAACAACAAAAAAAAATTACATAAAATCAGATTTATTATCATCATTATAATCAAAGAAAAATAATTTAAAATTTGATTTAACTGAACGTTATTTTTTAAGCTTATCAATATAATTAAAAATAAAAGGATAATATTATCAATAAATTACATAATGATAATAATAATTTGGTACTTGATGAATATTTGATATGAAAAATCTATAAAGTTAGACTAAATAATTGCAACTATATTGAACTTTGCAGTGAGTGCATGAGTATGCCCACCCACTGTAAATGATAGCATATTATTTTGTTATCAGTGATGTGCAAAGTTCACTTGTTTTGTTCATCTCAAATATAAAACAAAAGAATATAATTTTTATGTATCTAATTATCATGCATTAACAGTAAATTATTTTTTAATTTTACCTGTGTTTCCAATTCCATAAGTGCTGCTTGATGAACAAGATAAAATATTCTAAACATTTGATCTGAACTAACTTTACTTGGATCCCAAGATTTTCCAGCATTAACAATAAGTACACGACGTTTTTTATGATCACGATCTTTCAATACATTAACAACATTATTTTCAAATATTGCTGTTTTTTCATCAATTGGCATTAAATTATCAAGCAATGCTGCATTTTTAACTTTGAAATCTGCAATACGCTGCATAAGAGCAAATGCACTTTCAGGATAATATTTACATGGACGTAAAAATATCTTGAGAAATTCATCATCTGTTCTGAAGTACAAAGTTGAACATTCTGAAAAAAAATTTAAATAAAAAATAAGCAATTGTTCAATCTATTATAAACATTTTTTTTTTCACATTAAATTTTATCATGATAATAGTTTTTTAATTCAACAAAAAACAATAATGATCTTTGACCTATTTGTCAGTTTATAAATGTGTAATCTCAATTGTTTTGTTATCTCAAATTTATCATAATTTTTTTTAAAAAAGTTGGTGAATTATTATTATTTTTTTTCGTCATCGAAATTATATTTTTTTGTAATCATAAAGAGTTCAGTATGCTTCATGTAAATTATTCCATTAATATTTTAATCTGTTAATTTTACGTAAGATTATTTGCGTGTGACCTTTAAACTGATAACCTGCTGCTATGATAAATTTGAAGACCCTTTAATTTTTTTTTGTCAATTTAAAATGATTTTCGAAAATATATAAATAAATAATGAGATTATTTTATTCTTGTTTTCAACATGACATTATTTATTTAAATTGACATGCATCATATTATTTTCATTAATTTAATAAATAAAATTGATATCATTATGTTGCAAATTATAAAGATTAAAGTATAATTTTTCTTTTTTTTTTTTTCATCATTTGTTTTAAAAATAGAAAAAATATATAAAAAAAATAAGTTTTTAAATTATTTGTCAATTAATTATTAATTTTTAATGTTATAATTATAAATTATAATAAATTTTAATGAAAAAAAAATCTAAATTAATGGATAAACAAATTTACAAATAAATTATTTTATAAATATTTTTAATTTTAATTTTTAAAGAGTTTAGAAAATCAAATTTTTTAGTCAAAAAAAAGTGTTAATTTTTATGATTTAATTATTTAATTAATGAAAATAATATAAATAAATTTTTATAAAATTTAACATGTTATTTAATTAATTCAATATTTAAAAAAATAAAAATAAAAACTTACCCTCAAGAAGTTTTCTAAGTGCTTCAATTCCATTTTTAACATTTTCAGGTGTTTCCCGAAGTTCCTTTTCAGCTAATTCTTTAGTTTCTTCATCAAGTGGTGCATCATTAAGTTCAAAAGACATAATTAATACTCAAAAAAAGTATAAAGTAAATAAAAAAGAAACAAAAAAAAAAAACAAAAAACAAAATCAATTGTTTATTGTTGAAAGGTATTAACGACCCTTGCAGTTAGACGTTCGCGAGATATCTGGTGTGAGTTGATCTTTTGGGGAAGCTCTTGTTAAGAAACCATCTCCATCCAATCTTTGACCACTTCAAAGTCCAATCGGATCTCAGGGATTTATATATGGCAATGGGGGAATATATATTTTTTTTGTATTATACATATATATAAAACAATAATCGTCATAAAAATGATATTGATAATAAAATAATCAAAAACTTTAGCATTTAAGTTATTATCAAACGTTGCTCTTGTAACCACCAACTTGAACTGTATTTTTTTTTTTTTCTTTTTTCGTTTTACTTTATTGAAACATTTATCTGATGAGGTATGTGTCATCAAAAAAAAAATTCATTTCTCAATTTTATCATTTATTTTTCAATGAAATATATTTTAATTTTTTTTATCAATTAAACACTCGTTTTTTTTTTTCAAATATATATAAATATTTTTTGAAATAATAACACTTTATATGTTTTTATTTAAAATAAAATTTACAAACACTTGTGTTTTTTTTTTAAACTAATTATACGTAAAACAGCTTTTCTTTTTTTTAATAAAAATCAGGCAAAATTATTTCTATTAATTTATATTTTTTTAACAATAAATAAACAATACGTATGTTTTTTTTTTAACAAGTGTTTCTGTTATAAATTTATTTATCATACTGAACAATTTGCTTGATACTTTATTTATTTTTCCTCGCATTGACAATTAAACAAAGAATTTATTTCGAATTTCCTGTGATTGAGTCAACTTTGTTTTATTTGGTAAATAAATATATAAATAATTGTGGTTTTTTATATTTGGTCACGTTCAAAAAATAAATTATATATCTTATCTTTTAAAAATTGATAATGAACAATCATTTCAATCTGTTTTTTTAATTTAATTAATTGTTATTAAATTTAATTGTAAAATAATATTTTCAATTTTTTAATAGTCATAAGCAGTTAATTAAAATATGATTTCATCTTTGCAATTATTTTCTTTACACATCAACGTATTTAAAATAAAAAATCCAAGTATTCTTACAACAAAAAAAAATTAATTTGCAAATTAAGATCAATGTGCAAGTATTTAAACAAAAAATAATAATAGAAATATCATCACATTACTATGAAATAAAATTGCAGAGCCACGTGAAAAGAAAAAAAATAACTTGTATAACAATCACCTAAATTTTTAAATGACTATTAATCTAATGAAATTATTTTTTATCAGATAAAAATGATATCAACATTTTAATAAACATCTTATCATGATTACTCACACTCAAGTGTTATTTTGTTAATTTTTATTTTCATAATAATAATAAAACTCTTACCTCTTTAGATATTTTTTTTTACAACCAAAACAAACAAAAGACTTCCGCAATGTTCAATATGCAATCACACACAAATGCAATATTGCAATTACGTTAATGAAATGAACAAAACCCTGGAAAAAAAAAAACATCACCTGTAATAAAAAATGAAAGAAAAAATTATATTTTATTGTTTTTTATAAATTAAAAATGACATATACCTATCTGTAGTAATTTGAAAAATTAATTTTCTTTATTTGCAATGTAAATATTTATTTATTGCAAATTGCAAAATGTAAAAAACAATTGTATCCTCTCCAAATGGCATCATGACATTTTATTATTATTCTAGATTTCTAGCAAATCATTCTAACCTAACTTTTCCATCATAGTAAAAAAAAATTATATCAAAATAAAAAACACACAAGCACAATTGTCCAGTAAAATTATATTAAAGTGTATTTATTAAATGATTAATTGCATTTAATTAATTAATAAAATTGTGCTTGATAATTAACTTGATACAATAAAAATATTTAATTATCTGAGTAAGTTGTAAATTCCAACAATCAACATGGACATTGTTGATTGTAAATTAATAAATATTTTGCTTATTATAAATTTAATAATAATTATTATTGCAGGCAAGATGATTATTTAATAATGTTAATTAATAACAATCAAAAATTGAAATAAATAAATTTATTATTCCAATGTTAATACTGCTGTTTAAAAAAAATTAATAATGTCAATACTTTGGAAATTAAATAGCTGTAAAAATTTAAAAAATTTAATAATAAAATTGGACTTAAATAAAACATGTAAATTACATACTTGGAAATTTATAAATAATACAAATAAAAGAGCACCAAAATTAAAGCCATTATTAACATCAATAATACGTAATCAATCAAGTAAAATAAAAAATATAAAAATAGTAACAAATAAAACAGAAATAAAAAGATTACTATCATTAGCTAAACCAGAAAAATGGAATTTAACTGGAGCAATAATATTTTTAATAATATCATCAGCTGTTACAATGGCTGTACCATTTTCAATAGGTAAATTAATTGACATAATTTATACTGAAAATAAAGAAAAATCAAGAGAAAATTTAAAAAATCTTGGTATAGCATTACTTGGTATATTTGTCATTGGTGCATTATGTAATTTTGGAAGAATATATTGTATGTCAACATCTGGACATAGAATAACACAATCATTAAGAAAAAAAGCATATACAGCAATTCTTAATCAAGAAACAGCAATGTTTGATAAAGTCAGTACTGGAGAAATTGTTGGAAGATTAACTGGTAATTTCTTTAAATCAAATCTTTTCTATATTTTCTTAATTAATTGATTAATTATATTATTTTTTAATTCAGGTGATGCACAACTTGTTAGCTCAGCAGTAACAACAAGTATTTCAGATGGTCTTAGAAGTGGAATAATGACAATTGGTGGTGTATCAATGATGCTATATGCATCACCAGAATTAGCTGTTGTTGGTTTATCAATTGTACCACCAATAACAATAATTGCTGTATATTATGGACGTTTTATTAAAAAAATATCAAAAGATGTACAAAATGGTTTAGCACAATTAAATACAACTGCTGAAGAAAAAATATCAAATATAAGAACAGTTAAAGCATTTGCACAAGAAATTAATGAAATTAAAAATTATGAAACAAAACTTAATCAACTATTAACAATTTGTTATAAAGAAAGTTTATATCGTGGTATATTTTTTGGTTTAACTGGTTTTTGTGGTAATGCAATGATATTAAGTGTGTTATATTATGGTGGTGTTATGATATCTGATTCAACAATAACTGTTGGTAGTTTAAGTGCATTTTTATTATATGCTGCATATACTGGAATTTCAATAACTGGTATATCAAATTTTTATGCTGATATGAGTAAAGCACTTGGTGCTAGTACAAGACTATTTGAATTTATTGATCGTCAGCCAAAAATTCCAATAAATGGTGGTAAAATATTGGATCATAAATTAACTGGAAAAGTGTCATTTAATAATATTTATTATTCATATCCATCAAGAGATAATTGTTCAATATTAAAAAATTTTTCATTACAATTAAATTCATCATCAGTTAATGCTATTGTTGGTCAATCAGGATCAGGAAAATCAACAATTGCATTGTTACTTTTACGTTTGTATGATCCAAATTCTGGTTGTATTAAACTTGATGATTATGATTTAAAAGAACTTGATCCAGCATGGGTTAAATCACAAATTGGATTTGTATCACAAGAGCCTGTGTTGTTTAATGGTACAATAAGAGAAAATATTAGTTATGGTATAAATGATGCAACTGAAAGTCAAATAATTGATGCTGCTAAATTATCAAATGTTTTGGAATTTACTGAACGTATGACTAATGGTCTTGATACAGTTGTTGGTGAACGAGGTATTACACTTAGTGGTGGACAACGACAAAGAGTTGCAATTGCACGAGCACTTATAAAGGTAAAAATAAAATTAAATAAATTTGTTTTGATGATAAATTAATTGTATTGTTTATTGGTAATTTTAGAATCCAAAAATATTAATCCTGGATGAAGCAACAAGTGCTCTTGATGCAGAGAGTGAAAGCTATGTGCAAGATGCATTGGAACGAGCAACACAAGGACGAACTGTTTTAACAATTGCTCATCGTTTAAGTACAATTAAAAATTCAGATAAAATTGCTGTTCTTGATCAGGGACAAGTTGTTGAAACTGGAAATTACAATGAATTAATGCAACTTGATAATGGAATATTTAAAAAATTAGTCAAACATCAAACTTTCAGTTAAAATTTTTATGTCATATTTAAAATTAAGCATTAATATGTTATCAAAAATTATCCAAGATTTTATTATTTTTATTTTGAGGTAATTAGTGGAAAATAAATTAATATGTTTTATTTTTTCTGCATATATTTTGCTAAAAAATAATATATACAGCTGTCTTAAATTATTGATCTTTAGATCTACAGAATTGTTTTTTTTTTTTTTTTAATTTCACTCATTCAACATAGTTAAAACCTAGAACTAGTATGTTCATTTTCCCGTAAATTATTTTATTTTTTACTGTTTAAATTTTTTACTAACAAATTACGAACGAGAAAAATTTTTTACAATGAAAATTAGACGATTGAACAATTGAACATTTCAGTCATAAATTATTATAATTATATTATTGTTTTTTTTTTTTTTAATTACACACACAAAGTTTTTAATTTTGTTGTTAATAATTTTGAGTTTTTTTTTTTTTGTTTCAGTACATTTATTTATAAATTCTGGTTTTTTTAAATTATCTTTATTTTGAACAGGCAGTGTTATTTATTTTTATTTCATAGTTTATTTAAAAGAAAAAAAAACCATCCTCCGTTATTTATTATCAAATTTTTTTTTAGCTGCAAAAAAAATTTAATCTCTTTTTCCTTAATTTGATCTAGTTTTTAAATTAAAAAAAAAAAAAAAAAAAAACTGAGTGTTTTATAGCCAAATGATAACGGAGTAAATAAAAAAAGAAAATTAATTTTTTTTTTAAAAAAAAAAGGTATTATTTAATACAATTTAATATATGCTAAAATAAAATTCAAGACGAAAAAAAAAAATATTTTGTAATTTAAAAAAAAAATGATGGATTATTTAAATGATTAATTTTTAAGTGATTAAAATTTAAAAATATATTAACTCCTTGTTTGATAGGAAGATTCTTCTTCCATTGGTTCATCATTTTGACATACAGACATTGATTCATCATTGTCAATTTCCATTGATTCTGTTGGTTGATTTTTTTCTACAATCTCAATATTTGTTGTGACTGATGTATCATCAATTGATGCATCTTGTTTATTTGATTCAGAGATTGTACTTTCATCAACAGTCTCAACAACAGCCGCAGTATATTCACCACCACTCGATGAAGATGTTTCATCTTTTGGTTCTTCAACAATTGGTATTGGTTCTGGTACAGTACTATTTGTTACTTTAGCATCATCATCCATGGCTTCTTGGATAACAATATTTTTTTCTTCTTTAATTTGATTATCTTCTTCTTTTTTATCTATTTCTTCACTAACTGGTTCTTCAATTATTGGTGGCTTTGATACATCAGTTGCTTGTTTTTCAACTTCATTATTTTTCAGCTCATTATCAACTGTTTCAGATGTTTCACAAGTAGTTGTTACTTCTAGACTACTTTCAACTACTGTTGTTTCTTCTACACATTTTACTATTGTTGTTTCTTCTGTTTTTAATTCTTCATCTTTATCATTAGTAATAATTTCATCTTTATCATCATCAGACTTAATTATTTCTTGCTCAATTTTATTTTCATGATGTGTTGTTATTACTGAACAACTTACTTTTGTTATGCCTTCATTTTCATCAGCTACATTTGAAGATAATTCATTCAATTGATTTTTCACAGTCTCTTCAGTAACTACTAATGCTCCATCATCAACAACTTTGTTAATTAAATTATCATCAACAATTGCTTCAGTAATATCTGTTTTTTCATCTTCATTAATAACAGCAGCAACATTTTCATTATCTACATTATCAGTAAAATCTTTTGAATGAAATGTTGTTTGAAGTTTTTCATTATCATTTGTATCATTATCAGTTATTGGTTGTGAATTTGTATCTTCATTAATAATTGATTCTGTAACATCACCAACAATTTCAGTAACTTGATTAATATTTTCTGTTATATTATCAACTTCACTAGTTGTACAAACAATTGAATCAGTAATAATTGATGGTAATGAAGAATCCGTTAGCACAGTTGATGTTGTTAATATTTCTTGGCTTGTTGATATTAAAATATCATCATTAATTTTATCTTGAATAACAGTTTGACAAACATCATTTGATTCATTTATTATTTTTGTTTGAATAATTGTTTCAGTTATATTAACATCTTGTTCTTGTTCAGTTGATAATGATGTAATATCACTACTTGATTCAATTGTCGTTGTTGTTGTGGTTGTTGTGGCTGTTGATGTTGTTGTTGTTGTTGATGATGTTGTGCATTCTTTTTCCCATGCTTCCATTTCAATTTCATGTGATTGTTGTTGTTGATTTATTGATATATCTTCATCAATTGAACCATTAAGTAAACTATCACCATTTTCACTTCTTCTACCTGGTTCTCTTGTTGATACAACTAGTATATTTTTTTCAATTGCTCTCATAAATTTATCAACACGATTATATTCTTTTCTTGGTGATGTTAATAATTCACATAAACGTTGTATTGTAAATGGTGCATTTGCAAATGATTCAAGTAAATCCAATAAATTACATTTCATTATATCATAATTGAAGTGTTCAATATTTGGACTTGATGCTAAATCAAGTGTTGGACAACTTTCATAAAAATCAGTCATGACGCGAACAAGTTTTTCACGAAATAATGGCTTAACTAATGGCCATTGATATACTGAATCACCTGTTTTAGCAACAAAATTTATATATTCATCCAACTCACGTGGAATTTCTGTTGGTCGCATTTTTTGAAATTCTTCTAATGCTTGAAGTACCTCTTCTGGATTTTCCATTTTGTTTGTTGTTTATTTTAATCTTAATTTATATTATATATATTAACCCAAAAAAAATAACACTAGCTTGTTTACAATTTACAATTTTTTTTTTTTTACAAACGAAAAATTCAATTATTGGTTATGTTGTTATTGTTAAATGTTTTTTTATTTTTATATTTATTTATCTATTTGTTTATTATTATTATTAATAGAATGTTAACGTCAATTTTTTTTTTAGATAATAATAATATATAGTAATAATCGTGGCTGTAAAATTTTCACCGGGGAGCACACACAATGACACACAACAACCAAACCAACACACAAATCTCAGGTCTCACATACAAGGTCATCTCTCCCTCCATTTGCAATATTGGGGGGGTGTTCAATTTCCCCCAGATATCACTATAAAGTTTGGTTTTTTCTAGTGATAAAGGTACGTTTATATTGTAATTTTTATATCTTTTTTTTTTTTGAGTAAGGGGGCCGACAGTGCCGACTGTCGTATTGGCAACTAGTGAATTCACCAACCAGAGGCAACTTTCCTTTTTGTTTATCAATACCACGTGGATTCGAATCTTTCATTGTTTATTATGACGTTTGGTAAACAACAGTAAACAACAGAGAGCTTGTTGTTAAAGATCTTATGATCTGTTTTAATATAATAATATATAAATAAAATAAAATATTAAATCAAAACTTGATCATAGCGAATACTATTTTAATTTTATCAAATATGGCTGAGCTCAAAATATTAAGTAAATCAGAATTTAAAAAAATCTTTGAAAGAAATTATGATGGTTCAGCACCTTCCTTAGAAAAAAAAATGGTTTGTCTAAAATAACTTTAGCTAGAAACGCATGCTTGTAGATTAAATATTAAATCATTGTTATTAAATATAAATATTGATTATTCTTTTTAGATGTATTATCCTAATGATGATCTAGAGGTTGAAGAAATCCCTGTAAAAAAACATAAGGCTACAAATCAAATTTCAACAAGTTTATTTAATGAAGAGAATGAAAAGGTATAACTGCAGTCAAAACATGCTCGTAGATTAAATATTTCATTATTGTTATTATAAATATAAATATATTATTTATTATTTTTAGATAGACAATCAGCATAATGATCATTCTTATGCCAAAAATATAATAATTGACTGTGTTAATGATGATTGCCTTGCTGAAATATTCACGTATTTGTCAGCATGTGAAAGACCAAAACTTGCATTGGGTATGATATAATTACAATATCAATTTTATTTGTTGTAAAAATTATTTATTAATGGTAATTAATATATATGTATTTACTTAATTTTTTAGTATGCAAAAGATGGAAAAAAGCTCTTGATTATGTTGGGTTTAAAGTCAAAAAAGTTGAATTAATTTATTGGCAATTTGAGGAGAATCCTCGCGGTTTAGAGAAATATCCAACAACTCGTCGAAAATTAAGTTTTTTAATATCACTGTTAGATAAATGTGGTCGTTATTTAACAAAGCTAGACTTGACAGCTTATAATCATTGTAACATACTGCCAGTTATTAATAATTCTTGTCCAAACCTCGTAAATCTTCGCTTGAAATTCACCTACATGGACGATGATATATTATTCGATGCATTTACACGTCTATCTAAGCTAAAAGTATTAACAATTATATTTAAAAATCTTGAAAATTTCTTGATACCTGTTACTTTAATTAATTCATTGAGAAACGTTGCTAATACATTGACTCACCTGAGTCTGTTAAATTGTATGCATCCCTACTCTGGCAGATGCTTCTATAAGTTTCCGACAGAAATTGATGGTGTAAGTTAAATTTTATATCTATTACAAAAAAATTAAAAAATATTCTTTTCATCCTTGACATACTTATCTATAATTGTAGGTGATTTCTGAGCTAAAGGCCCTGGAAAAATTTGAAGTTGCTGGGATAGTCTGGTTTTTCAACCTGATTCATAATCACTATTGTGACGATCTTTACTATAGTAATCACATTTTAAAAGGAATTAATAAATTGAACGATTGTACGGAATTAAATCTTTCGACTCACCAAATTACAGATAACGGTTTGTATATTATTGCCAATGTCATGGTGCAATTAAAAATACTATGTATATCCTGTGAATTGGTAAGTGATGATGGTGTAGTTGCAATTTCAAAAATAAATAATTTACAAACTCTTGAATTGATCGGCAGTAATAACGTCACTGATTCTTCAATAAAATTGCTAAAAAATTTGACAAAGTTAAAGTTACCATGCAGTGCTAAAATTACTGATGATTCAGTCACGAAAGTTCTTGAAAATTCACCAGATATGGAAGATCTCTATGCTGAGTACACAAGTGTCACTGTTGAATTTATCAAAAAAGCAGCAGATATATCAAAAAATCGAGAACGAGTTTTACATGTAGGCGTTACATTTATACCTGATACAAAACAATATGAATCGCAGTATTTTACTGTTCATATAAGTTAAAAAAAATAACAAAAAAGAATGAGTGTCCAGGCTGATAGTGTGCTCACAAAAAGTGTAAAAGGGCAAGCACAAATCTTGTGAGTGGGCTCTTTGATTAGACGCTTGTATAAAAATATATTTATATTATTGTATATTTACATAAATTTTTTAGTACATGTAATTACAAGAAATTTATTTGGGAAGACGATTTAATAATTCGTTGTTGATAATCTTCCAAATGAAAAATATAATAATTATTAAATAAAAAGATGTAATATAAGTACTTTTTAATAATAATATAAACTAAAAGATAATATAATTAATCATAAAAAACTTATAGAAATAATATTTTGATTACACGCGAATAAAAAAAATACATATATTAGAAAATAATAACAAACCCAGGTTGATGAACCACAGGAATGTGTACAATAACAGGCAAGAAAAACAAATTTAGTATTAAAAAATAAATGAGATAATTATTTTCCAGATTAGAATCAATATTACGTTACTTTTCATTTATAATTTTTTTTTTTCTTCGTTTAAATTTATGAAAAACTTACAAAACAAAAAACAAAAAAAAACAAAAATTACTACTTTTTTTGTATAAATAGTAAGTCACATAATTATTTTATTCCTCCTTTTATTTATTCATTTTTTTTTTAATAAATAAAACGATTTTAATCATTGTAAATAGATCTATATTTTTTTTCAATTAAATTTTAAAAAAATTAATATTATTTTCATTGATTCTAATATCCTGGTGATCATTTAATCAATATTATAATTTTTTTTTTTTCTCATTTATTCAATTATCCATTCATATTTTCATTCGTGCATATTTTTTTTTGATAGTATACTATCATCATAATCAACTACCTTTTTTTTCAATATTTAACAGTTTTATTTGTAATAAAAAATTTCGATTTCGTTTCATTTATTTGACTAGATTATTCATAATTTTATTTAGTCTGTTTTTGTTGCTACTTTTCTTGATGTAGTATTTGTAGTATTTATTTGAGAATTATTATCAATTTCACCTTCAACCACACGATTTTTAGCTTGTTGTCGTAATTGTGCTCTTTTTAAATTTGTCATTAATTGACTTGATTGATACAACCAACTTGCCTGTTTAAATAATCCAATTATTAGTCTAATAATATTTCGAAATTAAATTAAAAACAAATTATTCTACTTACCACCATTATCATACAGTTCATTAATATTGGTACAGAAAATACAATCGAAATAAATAATCCCTTTGAATCAAAATATTGTTGTTTTGAAAATGCTCTACAACAAATTGTAATATTATTATTAAAAACAAATCATTAACTATAATTGTTAACATCGAAAAAAAAATAGAAATACTCACGACCAATTACTAGCAGCAATTTCATTTATATTTTCAGAAAAATAAACTAACAGTACTGTAATAAAAAAAATAACGTGTTAATTATTATAGTTAATTAATTGATTGTTTAAAAAATACTCACATAAAACAAGGAATAATAATATCTGGAAGTTTGCATGATTTCTTGTCATAAATGCAGTCATTGTGATTGCAACATGAAAAGCTAACAAAAGTGCAAGCCATGGATCCCTCCAGTCAATCTAAATAAATAAAAAATTAATAATTTTAAACTTGATTGTTATAGATAAAAATAATATAATCATTTTTATCATTGTGACGTTGATAAAGAGATAAGATAAACCAACGAAAGAAATTTTAACTTGCATATGACCAAATAATTACAAAAAAAATAAAACAGTAAACGACAAATATCATTAATTATATTTAAAAAAAATAAACAAATTTTAAATTCAAATTGTCATTATTTAGATAACAATTATCTATGACTAATAAAAAAATAAAAATAGAATAAAAATAACATGACAACAATATGTCATGTTATTTTATCAACAACAACATTTAAAACGTCATAAAAATATTAAAAATTTAAATAACATTATAAAATGAATTCAATATTTATAATAAATATTATTTTTAATAATGTTCAATTATTAATAGAACAAAATTCAATTGTTAAAGAACAATATGTTTATTTACAAATTTAATAAAATTCAATCATTCTAGATGAAAACATAACCTTAAAAAAATTTGCAAATATTTTTTAATTTATATATTTTTAAACAACCAATTATTGTTAATTAAATTATATAATAATTATAAACTTACTGTTAATATAAATGGCCAAACACCATCGATTAAATCGGTGCTTTCCAAATTATTTGTCGACATGTTATTTTCAACAATAATAAATTATTTGCATAGACAACTATCATACAGTGTTTTTTACTCATAAATGAAACAAAAAAAAATATATTTTCGGCATAAATTAAGACACGAGAATACACATGTAAATAATTTACATAAATATTTTATTTACACACATGCAATTTTATAAAAAAATATAAATCAAGTTAATTTTTTTTTATTATTTTAGTGGCTTCTTTACACTGTTGATTGTTGGAACTAAAAAATTTTATACCGACATGTTTTGATGATGACACGTTGTCTGTCTCTTGCTCACTCTTGCTAATAATAATTTTTTTACATCAGACAATTTTTAATTTTATGCAGGAAATTATTTATTTATTCTCTCATTGATATTTAAAAAATATATATTTTTTTTTAATTCACGAAATTCATGTTATTCAATGACATTATTAATATTTTATTTTACTCAATTACATTTGCAAAAATTTCATTTTGATGTTATAATTTATTATAAAAAAATATATGTATAATTAACTTGATAATATTCATCAACACTATTTTAATAATGAATAATTTTATTTATCAAAAATTGAGGATTAAAATCTAATCTAGCTACAATCAATTTGGCAATTAAAATATTTATAAATTATGAATGAGCACCTGTAATTAAAATTAATCTTGTTGATAAAAATAGATGGATTAAAAAATAATTCCTTGATTTACAAAATAACTTGTCAATAAACTCAAGATAAAAATATAATTGTTCCAAAAAATTGTGTTTATTTTATTTCACAAATTTTGATTTATTTTAAACAAACAAAAATAAGCCATTTTATGAATTTTAATATTTGCAATTGAAGATAGACCTTGTAAAAGATACAACAAATTTAATTGTAGTCTTTTTTTATTTTTAAATTAATAAAGACTACTGAAATTTAAATGTATCTAATGATTTTTAATAATATCAATAATATTATTCAAAAACAGTCGACAATATTCGATTGAAAATTGATAAATTTGATGATTAAGAGAAAAGATAATTATGACGAAGCTTAGATCAATCCTCCGTGTCTAGATCGTCATCTAGATCATCTAGATCATCAGTAAAGAGGTTTTCATTAATTGCCAATGCAGCTGCACCTTCACCAATGACAGCCACTGTAATAAAAACAATAATTAAATGATTAATCAAATAAACAAAATAATAAAATTTAAATTGATGATGAATCTTACCAGATGCTTCTCCATTAGTTTGTGATACTGGTTTTTTTAAACGATCAGTACTGGCAATTGTAATGTTATTTGAATCTAATTCACTTGCTTCCATAGCAAGTCTATCCATATCAAGTTCTCTGTACTCAACATCATCAGCATCTTCATCATCCAATAAATATGTATCAAATGCTTCATCACCATCTTCAATATCACCAGCAGCAAGTTCAGGATTAAATGAAAACATTTCACGTCCAGATATACCAACTTGTCTACCAGCTTTAAAATCATTACGTTTTTTTTCTTCATCTTTTGTTGCTTTATCTTTTTTCTCTGATAATTTACGTTTTTTCCATGATAAAAATGTTTCAAGTGTTATTCTCGTTTGATTTGGTCCCAAATTTGCTCTCTCCCTTTCAATAAGATCTTCCAATGATATTTCATCTTTTTTATCTTCTTTTTTTTGATCTTTTTTCAAGACAAAACCAGGTGGTAATGCATGACGATAAATACATTTTGTACCAGATGGACATTCCCAAAACCATCCATACTTTGATTTCTCAACAGCTTCCAAAAAATGCCTACATATTATATCAGTACCAGGTCTACCAGCATTATCACCACTAACACCATGTTTTTTTTCAACAACTTCTTTTAATTTTGCTTCATCCCAAGTATCCATTGTATCACCTTCCTTGTCATCATCATCTCTCATGTCACAATAAAGTGAACGTTTTTCTGCTTTTCTTTCAATTGTTAAATCATGAGAAAATTTACATTTATCACCTTTTGTACATTGTCCCTGCTTGAAGAATGCACATACAACAGATTTTGGATCAGTACCTAATTAAAATAACAATAACAATTATTATTTATATTTATGTTTTGATAATTATATGTCAAAACAAACAAAAAAATTTTATGATAGTAATAACCTTTTGGAATTGTTTGTGATTGTACTGGTTTAAATAGTAATGCTAATTCTTTTTTTTCTTGTAATTTTTTTTCTTTTTCCAATTTCTTGGCAGCTGGATCCATTGACTTGCCATTTGGTCCACCAGATTTTACCTGTTTTTCTACTTGCTGAATAAATTTTTGTTGTTTTCCACCTTTTTTATTTTTAAGACCAAAAGTTTTATCCTAAAAATAATATATTTATAATTATTATTATGCTTTGTTTAATAAATATTAATGTTATGTGTCAATAAAAAATGGATGAAACATGTGCTTGAGCATTGATCTCCAATAATGATAAACATACTTTGACATACCTCGATAACTTTTTCTTTTTTTTTAGTTTCAGTTTTTTTACTGGGTCCAGGTGCTTTTTTAGGTGGCATGTTTATTATTTATTTATTATTTAAAGTGGCTAATTTTTAATGTAATTAAAAATACTTTAATAACCTCTTTTTTTTTTATGGCTGTGTCGAGAAACCAACACAATCAACACAATGTATTATGGAACACAAGAGTGGAACAGAATGCTCATGCGCTGTGACTCAATTTATTTTTTTTAATTAATAATTATAGTAATTGTTTATAAATGATAATAATTTTTTTGTAATAAGGGTATTTTTATTACTATCGAAAAATGAGTTTATTTAAATTTTTTGATGTAGTATTTATTAATTATTTTTTATTTCGAAATTTTTTTTTTTTTTACTCTCACCAATAGGCAGCGCAGTTGTTGTTGGTGACGTCATTGTTCAACCGTTGAATTTTATTTACAAAAACAAATGAATAACTTCAATTTTTTTGCACGCGATTTTACGGTCGTTTATTATCGGTTTTAATTAATTAAAAATAGTTAATTGTTGTTCGGTTTATTGATAAACTTGTTGTTGATACATTGTGTAATAAATTGATATAAAAGTTTGTACGTTTCGCGAATAAAATGGGCATTGTCGATATTGAAGCTAAAACAAAAAAAAAAAAGGCTAAATGATGTGCCAAAAATTGGAGCAATGGTATGTAAATATTATTTTAATTTTCGTGAAGATATAATTAGGATCTTTTTATTGTCAATAATACATATATTTCAAGTTTAAAAATATTTATAGTATATAATATGATGTTTATTTAATTTTAATTTAATTTAATTTTAAATTTTAATTTCTGATAAATTATAGGAACCAGGTCTGGGCAAAATGTCGAAGGTCTTGACTTGATTAATCCAACGTCTTGTTAAAACATCTGCTTGACAAAAATAACGAGTATTTGATATACAAAAGCTGGCCAACAAATAATTGGATTGAAATGAATAAAGTTTAACGTAATTAGCATGGAGCCAAAGTTGTTGTCCAACAGAAAAAAAAACCAAGAAAATGCTGATGATGTTGGAGGTGTCACAAGGTATGTTGGCTTTAGTTTTCATTTACCAGATGGTTTAGCAAGTATAGTCAAATTGATTCTAAATCATTCGATAATTTTAATATGACATTTGTTGAATTTGGATAATATTAGTTAGTATATTAGTACAATCCAATAGAACCACTTGGACACTTGAACCAGCAACTAGGTAAAGTAATAATATCGTTGAGAGTTTGTTTAATGATTTAACTGACTTTAATTTTAATTGATTCAGTTGACAAATAATATGTTTTATTAGCAATGAAAACGTGACAACAAAGCTATGCAAAGACAAGTAAAAAATTAACGATCAATAACAATTAAACAACTTGAAGACAATTGTTTGACTTGAGGAATATAATAACTGACAATTCAATTGACCTGAACCAGCTTAGAAAAAATTATCTTGCTTAGTTTATACTCATGGACTTGGTCATTAATAGATATTAAATCGTGATTGAGACAATCTACATGATCCTTTGCTTCAATGATGGATCCTTGATAATATAAAAATTACTCTTTAATTACACTCAACGTCCTGGTCAATTGAAACATCAAAGTAGTAGATTAAAGTAAAATTTAACATGATTAATTTGTTTTTCAATTTTTTTTGTTACAAAATCTAATAATAGCAAATGATGCTAGTAGTGTTGTTGATTGTCATGATCTTCCTGGTGTACCACTTGATTATTTTAGTTAATTAGTTGAATCAAATTATCAAATAGACTCTTTTATATTTTAAAATGCTGATGGTTTTGTAATCATTAAATATTTATTATATCAAATGCAAGTATGCAAAAGAAAATTTTAAATTGTGATCATCAGTGGGTGTTGGTAAGCATCTGTTAGCTTTCAATACCTCCAGAACTCAGTGCCACTAACGGAAAATGATAAAGAATGTTCCTCGAACCTGGTGCATTATCATCAATTGATTTAGGATTTTGTTGAACAATTAATTGTTTATGTTTTGTTGAACAAATATTAAAATTATTTTATTAAACTCATAACTAATATAATTCGGTTTTTTCTATTACAGATGTTGTTGAACGTGTTGTGAAAAAAAATAGTCAACAATATTCAACCTGCTGATGATGATGATGATAATGATATCATCATGAATCACCTAAAGATCATTGAAACACCTGCCTGGGAAGGACCTCCGCAACAAAGGTAGGATTTTATTCAACTATTGCATTGATCTATTTATCGTTTTGAAACTTGCATACGTTCTTGTTGCTTCAAATAATTACTAATGATATTTTTCGAAACATCGTGATAGTCCTTGAATCTTAAATATATTTTTAATCCAGTTTAATGATTATTCAACTTACCTTGATTTTATTTCACTCCGATCTGATGATAGAACAGTTAAATTGAATTTTTTTTTCCAATCAAAAATCTATATACAAAAAAAAAAAACCAAATATTTTATTATTTTTTATTTATTATTAATAATTATTCAGCAAAACTTTTGGGACTGTGCTATTTCGCATAGTCAAATTTTTTCCTTATCATAAAAAAATTTTAATCGTCATACATTTAAAAAAAACAAAAAAATAATAATTAAACTCAATTTGTCATTTAAATAATGTTAAATTTTACATTTTTAAAATTTTAATAATAATTAGTTATTCCAATGATTTAATACCAGATCAATACGTAATTTATATTTTTTAATTTTTTTTTTATTGTGCTATTTATCATTACTGGATGTTTTTTTTTTTCTTAATTTTTTAATTATAAATTTATTTATTTTATTTATTAGCCAATTATCGTGGGCACTTATATATTTTTTTAATTTTAATTTCATTCATTAACAAATAATTTAAATGTGTAATATATTATTATTGCAACTTTTTAATTTTACAAAACGAAAAAAAAAAGAATTTCTTGAAAAAACAAAAAAGTAACAACAAATTTTTTCATTATTTATTATCTCATTTATTAATGATAATAAATTTTTTCAAGTTTTAATTATTATCGATAACTCGTATTTAATTAATTATTATTTTTTTGTATTTATAAATTTATGTTATATCAGTCCGAGAGGTGGCAACAATAGCCAATGAAAAATATTAGAAAATTATCGATGTATCGAATTAAAATTTAAAACTGACAATATATAATATTAAATACAAAAAAAATGATTTATTATTATTAAAAAACACGTGATATTAACGAGAAAAAATTCTAATTAGATAAAAAAAAAAAAAATGAAAGAAAAAAAATATTGAATGAAAATTAAATTGTGAATTGTGCATCATAGAAAATTTATAGAACAAGAATAATTTCGAATACTCACAGTCCCATTTTAACACACACACATACACACACACGCAAACAAGTTGATATTGTTTTTTATAAAAAACACCCTGCATTCAGAAAAAACATGATTGAATTTAACAACATCAGATTAAAACTGACAGAGATTAATTCAAAATTAAATAATTTTTTTTTTATATAATATATAATTTTTTTGTTTCATTTTCTTTTCGTTTCCCAAAGATATTATTTACGTATTTTTTTTTTAAGCACAGGTGAGATTATTTTTAAAAATTTTATTTTTCAATAGCACACATTTTTGAAGGTGAAATTTTATTAGTATAAAGGGTCTCAAAAAATTGTTGCAAACTACTTGCAAAAAAAAAAGAAAAAAAATAATATTTTATCTGTCAGCATTCATGGATTTTTAAAAATTTTTTTTCAACTTTTTCACTTGATTTAACAATAAAATATGTTTACATAATTATGTAGACATATTTAATAAATTAATAAATAATAACTAATAGTTGCTATTGAATTTTTGTGGATATTTTTTTGTTAGTTTTTTGAAATATATTTGTTCTGAAAGGTATATATAGATTTTTGTTTTTTTTTTATTTATTATTTTTTTAAAATTTTCTGTCACCTTGTAGTTTTCATTTTTTATTTAACAATTTTTATTAATATTTTTCATTTTTTTATTTTCTATAAATATGAGATAATTGGGTCAAGGAAATTCGGGATATTTTTTTTTTTTCTTTCACAAATTCAAGCACAGTTACGATTAACTCACGATGGTCCAACAAAACTGTAAATATATATTAAAATTTTTTAATTACCTCTTTTATATATTTTTTTTAATATTTATTATTTTTGAATTCCTCTTCACGAATTTGATTTGTAATTAAATATCACAAATTTTTTTTTTTTAATTAACATAGTACAATAAATATATATATTTTTTTTCTGTCATCTGTTAAAATCAGTTGACAAAATAGAACACATAAAACTGGTGTTTCTAGTTGATTATATTATCGCAACAGTTTTTTAAAAATTTTATTTCATTAATATAAATACAGTGATAAATATAGACAAACAAAAAAAAAAGACAAAAAATAATATATATATATATTTTTATAAACAAAACAAATAAAATTTCAAGGTGGGACCATCGCAAGAATTCGAAACTTACGCATGTCTAAGTGTTTATTATTATAACTATTATTATTTTTTTATTTGTTCATTTTTTTTTTTATTATTTCTTTTCCGGTTAATTTAATGAATACCATAAGCCTTAATTCTAGAGTCAACGTTTATTTTTAAACGCATAGATTTCGTTGGGCAAGGGTGGACGTTACTGATCAATAATGAATTTAATTTTACCACGATGTTTTATGACAAATAAATCTTATAATTTAAATAATAATAATTTTTTTTTTTTATAAATTAATAATAAAATAATAATGATTATAAATGAATGACACATTGATAGATATAAAAAATATGATTATGAAATACGACCACCGTCACCCAAATTTATATAATTTTTTTTTGTTTATTTATATTATTTAATTTATTTTTTCATTTAAATATAAGTTTTTTTTTTTTTTTTATTTTTTTTCATTTATTATTCGTCAACTTTTTTTTTATTTAATTATATATATATTCATTATAAAATTTAACTCCAAATCCTCCTAGATGCAGTGTGTCTATAATTTTATTCTAATCGAACTGTATATAATATTTTTTTTTTTTAAATTTGAAAAATGATTTTACAACTGTGTCTTTTTTTTTTTTTTTTGTTTTTTCATTTTTTATATTAAATTTTTAAGACCCATTTGTTTATTAATTATTTATTAATTTTTTTTGTGTATGTCTATGTGTTGTGTGTGTGTGTTATCAAGTGGGAGTGTTTATGCTTTTGAATTTATTATTTTAAATATATATTAACTACATCTAGATGAATTTCTATTTGTTAATCAATAGAATATCGTTTTTATTTATTATTTTATTTACTTAAAATTATTATTTTATCATTCACTAAACGTATCAGTTGGCGCACCGTGGCCTTTGCCCTATTATCGTTTATTAATTTTATATTTTTTTTTGTTAATTATTTTCTTTTTATCATTTCTTAAAAACCACTATCTACATATCGCTATCCTTCACCGGTCTGAAAACGCTTTGTTTCATTCACATATTTTTTTTTCTTTATTAATTATATATATATTTTTTTTTTCATAACTTGTTTATTATTAATAAAAATTTTTAAATCATTTGTACGTACTTGAAAAACATTACTTCCAACCTCAACGGGCCAATGCATAGAGCTTTGATTTTTAAATAAATTTCATCATTTTAATATCAAATTTTCTACATGCATTTTTCAAATCATCTTTTAATACATCTTGGCCAGTATTTTTTTTTTTTTTTCAAACAAGTAATATGCGTCGAAAATCGAAATTAATGTCTCGGTTGGAAAAAATTAAAAAAATTAAATTAACAAAATAATAATAAAAACAATTTATTATTTCATTATTTTTTTTTTTTGTACCTATACTTGACGACTCCACACACCACACTTACAATAAAAATTCTCTAATTAATAACGATTCTATCATCACAATTCATAAATATGCTATATATATATTTTTTTTTTCATTTTTTTCTTAAGCTTTTTATAGCCTCGATAATCTATACAATCTTGAAAAAAAAAAGACAAAATAAAACAAAGATAAATTTCCAAAAAAGCTTCAATATAATTTTAACCAATTTTCTTTTTTATCTTTCCACTATTTTCTTCTTTTCTTTATCCCAATAAAAAAACAATTCTTGATTAGAAAAAAAAAAACCAAACAAATTGACAACAAAACAAACAACATCGACACATTTTTTTTTACTACATCGTCGTGGCCACAATGGGGAAGTAATATTTACGTATTTGAGAAGCACGTCAACAATGTGCTTTAACCGAAACGTTAATCAATTTTTAATTCATCTCAATTAATTCTAACTACATGTGTGAGTGTGTGTGTTTTTTGTGTCGTTCAAGGCAGTCCTCAGACAATGACAAAAAAAAAATCCCATAATATATAATAATAATAATTAATTAATAATAATAATGTATATAAGAACAGTACAACATTAATAATAATATTAATAATAAAAATAAAATTAATAATAATAATCCAAAACGGTGAACGTTTTTTTTTCGAATTGAATTTTTTGAATAAAAAAAAAAAAATTCCAAACAACGATTCCAAGTTTAATTCATAAATTGCACATAGTGCTTCAGCCTCAACATTATAACGATTTATTTTTTCACATTTTGTTTTATTGTTTATTGTTTTTATTAAAAAACAATACGCCAAAATTTATTATACAACAATTATTCAATCAATCGAATTTTTTGTTTTATTCCTTTGTTGATATTACACATTTTTCCAATCGTTATTTTAATTCATTCATTAATTGTTTATTATTTTTAATAATTTTAATATATATTTAACTATTTAACATTGTCTCAGGATAGCCATGACGATATTTTCAACCATTATTAGTGAATAATATATAGTATTTATGTATGTATAGTAACAACCGATAGTTCACCTATTTTTATAACTATATTTTTAATACATACATATATATACTATTTTAATAATTATATATATGTATGTATTATGTTTACATGTATTTTTAAATTATATAATATATTTATTTTTTTTTATACTTTATGTTGCATTTTTATGTATACTTTTATATGTAACAATGTTATGTTTATGTAAGGCCCAATATGTTCAATACGAAGGAAATAATCTGTAAAAATAATACGTTGAATTATTAGATAAATTAATTAACAATGTAATTGATTTATTTAAATATTTAAATGGTTAATTACCTTGACAAAGCAAGGACCCCAATATTACTCTACATCGTTTGTTAGTATTGTTGATGGGTTACCCTGCACAACATCGATTATTCAGCTGTCTACACTGAATAGCTCTTTGTGAAGTGCTGGAAATTCAAGATGTGGTTGTGATCTTTTGAATTTAGCAAGTGCATCCATATGTAAAAGTGATATTTCACGTAGTTGTGGTAATTTTGCTAATAAAGCATCACAAACAGTAACATCACCTTTTATTGGTAATATATGATTACGATCAAGTTCTGATCTTAAGGCTCTTATTACTGCTTGTGATAACCTTGTTATTTCTGATTGTCCTCTTAGTCCAGGTCGATCTGTATATAAATAACAACAAATTAGTATAAATAATATTCATGTTATTGATGATTTTATATTGAAAAAAAATCGAAATTTTACCTGGACTTAAAAGAACAGCTGCACTATAAAGAGCAAGTTCAGTTTCTGTGAGTTTAAGCTCAGCTACACTTCTTGCAATTTCAAATACACAAGATACAAGTTTCATTTCAGCTGTGTCTGATGTGAAAAAGGCATTTTGTGGTAACATTGTGTCACCATAAAGAACACAGTTTTGTTGAAGATCAAGGTACCTACTCATACGTAGCACAGCCAACTCAAAAGAACCTAAATTAAATTAGTAATAACAATTATTATTATATAATTAATTAATTAGCTTAATATATACTTTAGTTATAATAATACTTACCAGCTTTGAGAAGAACAATCTGATCATCTTGTGATAGTTTCATAAAACCTGGTACCATTTTTGCAAATTCAATAATTTGTTGTATAACTGTCGTTAATTTTTGTGCACATTCAAGCCATAATTGTTCATGTGCCATATTTTTGTAATATATCAATTTAGTTAAATCTTGAGGTTTACGAAATGATTCTTGAATAATATCAGCTGATACAAGGCACGTTCTCGCATGAGCATCTGCTATCGTTTTTGACAGCAGCTCGCTGATTTGTGCCGGATCTATATTGTCAAAATAAAAGTAATTAATACAATAATTTATTATTAAAAATAAATATAATAAATATATTTAAATTAAATTTAAAGGAATAAAAGATTTATAATCATAGTAGAAATTGTTTTCAAGGGCCCTTATCTATCATGTTAATTTTCATACATATAGGGGTATGATGAAAATAGTGTCGCTTCCTAACTTGGTGCCCCATTAGTGTTCATTTTTCAATCATACCCCTATTGTATTATTTATCTTCATAACAATTTCTACTATTTTAAATGACAATAAAATATATATGCGTATAATTTAATTTGCAATAATAAAATTCACACATGACGTTGAAACATGAATCTATAAATCATGCATTTTCTTTTTTTTTTTTAACGACAAGAATTTTAAAACAAAATTTGAGGCCCATATACATGCTGTATACAAATATAGAAAAATTAAAGACAGAAGATAAACAACATTGACTGAGATTAATTCAAAGAAATATAATAATTATTGAAGAAAAAAAATTGAGTGATAACAGAAGAAAAAAAAAAAAAGAAACCCTTCCAAAAGAGAACAAACAAAATAAGCAAATCAAAATCATGCATAAGTGCAGAAAGGGGGCTAGACACAAAACATTATAGTCTCACATCTTGCATGGGACATACTGGGTAGATTGGGAACTTCATCATCTTCTGGTGTATTATTGACCCTTTGTTGTTGGCCACTGATGAATGTCGTTGAATCAACCATCGTGTATGAGCCATGACCTAGACTTGCAAGATCTACAGATGCTTCTTGTTTAACAGCAACAATTCCACCACCACTTAATGTACCACTATTTGTTGTACCACCATTACCACCACAGTTGTTCCCATTTCCATTGCTACCCCCATTATTGTTACTAACATTATTGCCAGCACCACTTACACCCTCAACCCCATCACCACCACCACCACCACTACCACCTGAGTTACCACCTCCACTACCCGTACCGCTTCCGGTTGTCGATGCGGAAAGTGGTTTTCCTATTTTTTTTTTTTTACCAATGGACATTACATAAGTTGCTATTTTTATTTTTTTATTTTTTCGTTAAAAAAAAAAACTCAAATTTCTACATAAAGCTCATGAAATACTTGAAAGAAAATCATATATTAACAGTTATAAATTATTAATATTATTAGATATGGATTGACATATAATTAAATGAAAAAAAAAAAAAAAACCACAGTGTTTTTAAGAAATTATTAATAGTATTTTTGAATTTTTAAAAATGAGCTTTACATAAAAACTTTAGTTAGTAAAGGTTTATTTATTTATTTATTTTGTTGAAATAATTGATTATTAATTTAATTTTAAAATGAAATTTACCTGTATTAACAACACTGGGTATTACACCAGTTGCTGTGACTGAGGGTGTATCAGGTGTTAATGGATCAACTTGTGTTTGGGTCGGTCTTGGATCATATGCCGTCGTACTGTCAACATAATCAGCACTCAATTCATAATTCGTCATTGCCTGATGATTGTAGTAGCCAGATCCACCTGTTCCTTGTCCTGGTGATGCATATTCACTTCCACCATATGTGTAGCTGCTCAGTAGTCAATTAGTCCATGATATTTGATGAAAAATAAACAAAAAATACAACATGAAATATCGAAATGTCTATGTTAAAAAATAAATCAAAAATATATAAATATATTTTTTTTTTTTGAAATTTTATTTTACTAAAATTTCGGATTTATCTTGATGGCTTGGTTGATGATCTTTGATGATGATGATGATGATGATTTAATGTTGTTTCAATATGAAACTACAGATTTACAAATATATTTTTTTTAAATTTACATTATTAATAATTTCTTTTTTTGCAATTAAATAAAATATCTTAACAAAGAAAAATACTGACCCGCCGTTGTATGAATGATGTTGATCTGAACTACTTGGTGTTTGATGTTCAAATACACTGCTATCCGGTGCAGTTTCAGATGCCGCTCTCATTTGCGCTCTGTGAAATCTCACCTCATCTTCAACTTTTTCTCTTTGTTTTTTTGACATACGTCCAAATTTAACAGCTGCAAAATATAATAAAACATAATTATATAAAATAAATATAATAATTTTTTAAATTATAAACTTTTACAAATAATAAGTTATTTTTAATGAATTTAACAATCCGGTATATTAATTTTCACATATAGCAACAAATAAAAAAAAAACAATTATAAAAAAATAAAATGATACAAAGAAGTTGCAACATAAATGCGTCTTGCAATGAGAAATAAGAACAAAGACACTTTGAAATAATAATAATAATAAAATATCGATAATACTGTATGTTCATTTCAATGCATTATTATGTCGAAAAAAAAAATCATTAGATTCATATAAAATCTAATTAAAAAATTTGTTTTTCTTCTGTTCATTTAAATTTTTTGTTTGATTTTTATTCTACTTTCATTTTTGAAGCGAAAAAAAGCAGCTTGTAGATGAAAAATAATAATAGTAAAAAAAATAGAAGATCATTATTCGGAACAAAACATCGGAGATTAAAATGAATTCGATAGAATTTTGTAGCACCAACGTCATTGTTACGTCGTACAATTGTGTGGCCCTAACACGCCCATAGGCATTACAGTGAAAAAATCAATGACATGATCAGACGTATACATATGTAGCCATAAAAAAAAAAAAAACAAATATACTTTAATAAAACAAAATACAATTGATTTTTTTTCTTTTTTAAAATTTGATTATTCCATTGTCAAAAAATTGACTTGAATTATTTAATTAAAAAACAAAAATTCAAAGCTTTCAGATTTTTTTATAAAAAAAAAAAAAAAATATACATAAAAAGATCATTAAAAATTGTTAAAAATATAAATATTTTTTTTTTTTTTAATTTATAATGATTTTTTTTTGAGCTTGATATTTTTCAAGTATTTGAATAAAATTTTTTAAAATAAATATGCATACTACATGTGGCTGCATAATGACAATAAGTAGGGATAATTGGCTATTATGCACATGCGCTTTAAGAGAACGCGGAAGCATTGACTATGACGTCATATGATGATGAGTGTTTAGATGAATTTAAGAAGAGAAGGGAACTTTAAATACGTCACAAGCTCAAGCAGTGACTATTGCCCCTTCTTTTCTGTTTCGAACAAGAATCAAATATAGTGTACAAAAATAAAATGCGCGCGCATTAAAATTTTTTTTTTTCGTAATAAAAAAGCTTTGGGGTGTTGTGAACGATAGTCATAGAAAAGAGAAAAGATGTGACTTTAGCCACGTGACGTCACTTTTGCAAGACAGCTGAAAAGCATGCTATGGATTGTCATGAAAAAAAAAAATAATAATAAGGGGGAATGTGACACTGTGTATATAAAAGTACATGGGTGTGTGTTCTCCGTGAAAATATGAAAGCTTGCACATGTATACAAATAACCACACATTGAAAAAGCAAGAAATGAGGAAGACACGAGAAAACCAAAGGGTGATCGACCGATGAGACGGAGAAATAAAAAGAAAATAAGTGAAAAAGAAACAAGTTAAAAGAAAAGAAGAGAAAATGAGAAGTAATAGAGAGGAGAAGGAGGAGGAGAGAGAGGAGAGAAGAGAAGGCATCTGCTGGAGGCCCATAAAAAAGAAAGAGAAACAATCAGGAAGAACTTACTATATATATAATGCATTTTCTGGTTGCTATATATAGGTGCGGTTCATTTATACATCTATTTTATACTACTGTAAATATTTATGTGTGTATTATATAGATAAATGTGCATATAAATTTGAGCAAAATATAAATATAGATGCATCAATATTAGATAACAAATATTACATACATAAATGGCCTTCAATGTATATATATATTTATAAATTTTTCATGGTTTTTACATGATAATAAACTTTGAACAAGTAAAAATACTTGTCTTCAGTATTTGAGTATTAAATAAAAATTAGTTAAATAATTTCTTTTTATTTTTAAGTATAGATGGATTGCGTAATTATATAAGAACAAAGTTCAAAGTTATGCTGCATAATAGTATTATTATAAATTATAATCTACAATTGGTTTTTTTTTATTTGGATTAATGTAATATAAAAAAAAATGGCTCATGAGGGGATCGAACCCGCGACCTTCGCGTTATTAGCACGACGCTCTAACCAACTGAGCTAATGGGCCATGCCCTCGCCTACAATATTTTCACTATAAAATGTCAGGCTAGCTAACGCCATATGTTCTGCACTGAAAAATATTTTTTTGTAGAAATATAAGTCATTTATTGAGCTGGTTAAAGCATCCTGTATCCTAAAATTGAAACATCCAAGTAATTTAATCACTGTAATGATTTTGTGAATGTTTTTTTTGTGAATTTTGATGATATGAAAATAACAGTGCACCAACATGTGCAATAAACATAGCTAGGTTAATAAAATTGTGGATATTTTAAGATAAATAAATATAGTTACTCAGACTGCTTCTATAATTATGTTGTTAAAATTTTTTACAATGACAAAATTGGGTGGTTTCGTGTTGTATCAACAAAAATAGAACTAGCTGATTTATTACGAGTTGAATAAATATTATCTATATAATATTATACATATATCTTCTATCAACCTAATATCCCATGAAAATGAAAATATCAAATTTATTATAGAAAATTTATTTTTGAAAAATTTAATGACACCTTGTGGATTCATCATCCCCCTTCATTTTACTAAGCTTAATTTCAATTATTTTGAAATTATTTTGAACTGTTTCAATATGCTCATGATTTGCACAGTAGCCAGTAGTTTTATTGTCTTTAAAAGGGTAATTTTTTTTACTTGATTAATATGATTTTTAAGATAATTTAATTTTGAAATTTTGGTACTATGAATTTTTACTTTAAATATAAACTTGGTGATTTTTTTTTCATCATCTGTACAGAATGCACTGATGCTATATTGAAATAAATTTTTCAAGTTTTATTAATATTCGTGACGTATTTGGAACAGTTTTTTAATATTATTTTCATTATCTGGTATTTGTTGGGAATTTTCTATTCAGCTGCCATTTACGCGACGATCATTCCCGTTAAAAAGAACACGAACACTCATAACAGTTGGAATCTCTATTGTCTTTTCTTGTGCCTCCCTTGAAACGTGCAAATGTCATCGTTTCACCTTTCGTCGTGTTAAAATGGAAAAGGGACAGACATGTAATGTTTAATGACTGTGACACGCGATTTTCGAAAATGAAAAAAAAAAAACTATTACATACTAAATGACAATTTAACACGCATATTCTCTCTTGCAAATTATAATCAAGAATTTTTGAACAATCTTAGAAGCCTTCCTCGCGACAAGGAGTGTATGACATGTAAAAATTTGAATGAGATTTTCCTAGATCATCAGCTGATGATGGCTCTGATATTTGTTGAGACAAAATCATTGACTGATCATTGACGACATCAACAGCATACCTTTCGAACAGCTCAGAAAAATTCTGAGCTGTTCGAAAACCATGGAAAATTTATCTTTTTTTTTTCTAAATAAATATAGCACCCTTATGATAAATCTCCTTTGTTCAAAATTTATATAAAACACACTATTTTTTTATTCTACATTTTCATAATACTTGTGTGAAAATTATTTACTTAATGCGTACTTGTTACGCAATATATTCATTAGCTACTCATGTATAAATAGTCTCAGTAAAAAATATACAATTCAAGAAGACAATTGAATTTTTATATTTTTATTATATTTTCTTCATGAGAATACTCAATCTGCCAGTTGAGTTATGTGTACTTATTCAAATCCAAGTATCTAATTAAAAAAAAAATATCATCTAATTTTTCGTTAACAATTATTCAACAAAATGCATTACTTTATTTCAAAATAAAAAAAAACTATAGTGATTTTAAAAATAAACTCATTCTTTATTTAAAAAAAAGACAACATGATATTTTATTTGAACCAGGAAGTAGAAAGCATCAAACCATAAGCCAAGTTCTTTGTGTCTGAAATATGAATCTTAATTTAAGATAAGTCTTAATCTGTAAATTAATCTACAATGTGTTTTTTATGCTTACATAACACAAAAAAAAAAAAAAAAGTAAAATTATTGTAGCAGACTGCGTGTAAGCCTATTGTATTATTTTTTTTTTTGACATTCAATGAATGATGATGAAAAAAAAAAAAAACAAATGGATTTTATAAAAATAAAATTTCGATTAATTTTCCATTTACTTAGTCGATCGATATGATTTGTGCGCATACGCAAGAAGTTGTGTGTATATTTGTCGTGTGAACTAGTGACTCGATAAAACGACATGTTTAACAAAATGGTATAAGAGGGAACGAAGAAGACGTTGATAAGGGGTCGTACACCCCGGTTAAAACAACGCGTAATGTACACGCCTCTCTCTATATATATTTTCATATATTTATATATTTGTATATTTATATAATTTCTTTTTTTTTCTTTCTTTATGCCAATGACTTTTCAACTTTCATTCTATTTTTATTTTTAGCTTATTTTTTTCAAATTCATATACTGATCAATCTTTAATAATTTATTATTTTTATGAGTATTTTTAATTTTTTTTTTTACTTATGATTTTATATATGATTATTGTTTATCGTATATATTTATGAAGAATAAAATTCTCTCTTTAATTCTCAACGGGTCAATGACTCTGATATATTTTTTATTTTTTTTTTTTCTACCAATCTTTGTACAAAACAATATATTGATTATTATTTTATCTATTTTATTTTTAATTATATATGAAGGTATGAAGAGTTTAAAAAAACAACAAGAAAGTCTTTTTTCTATGTTTAAATATTTAAAACTAATTAATTTGTGATTAAAAATGAAAAATTTCGAAATCTCATTAAGAAGTTCAATCAAGTCTCATGTAATTTAATTTGTGTGCATGTTAAAATATTTTCAAGTTAAATATCATGGATTTGTTAAATCACTTGTGAAAAAATAAAAAATTTTTAAAAATATGTAGACAGGAAGAATGCTCAATAAATGACGATATTTTTGGTTTAACGAGCTTTTAGTTGTCAGGGGAGTGTATTTAGTAGCACTGTTATACAAACTAAATACAAATAGTCAATATCATTATTTTTATTATTTTTTATTATAATAATAATACTGTGTTTATTATTATTATAATTTTTTTTATAACATTTTTTAAATGTATTTTTAGATTGGGAAAAAAAAAGAAATGAAAAAATAAAAATATATTTAAATTTGGAAAGTGTTAAAAAGTGAAAAGAGCAGCAGGAAGCTGGAAGGTATTTGTATGTTGAAATGAAGAGAGATTGTTGACTCTTAAATTTGCAAACCCACATGTATATTTAAAAATTGAATTTGAGATAGGACATGATATAGAGACGTTATTTGAATTTAAAAAATATTTCGTGTGTAAAAAAAAAAATAAAAAAAACAAACCAGAAGTGTTATAATAAAAAATAATAAATATAAAATTTTTTTTTTTTCAACAATAATTATTGTATTATCAAGTTTTATATATTTTAAAAAATTATATTATTGATGGAATTATTTAAACGAGCATATGAGCTAAAAAATTGTCATAAAGTTTTTCTTTTTTTCTAGTTAATTTTTAATTGTTTGAAATTTTAATGAGAAAGAGAATATATATTTAAATAAAAAAAATAATTATATGTTATATTTTTTAAATCAATTTTTAAATTAAAAATAGTTAGGTTGAGGAATTAATGTATGCTCAAACTTTTCCAATAATATTTAATTTAATGTATAAAAATAAATAAAACTCACCATCTCGGGACATGCCGAGTCGTAGGCACTTTTGAAGCCGGCAATATTGACACCGATTTCTATTGACACGATCAACAACACAATTTTTATTTCTCGGACATTGATAGTTGACAACAGATGATTGTGATCTTCTAAAAAATCCTTTACAACCCTCGCATGTTATAACACCATAGTGAACACCACTGCTTTTATCGCCGCAAACCTTGCACGGAATTATCTCGATCTGGGCTGTAAAAAAAAACCAATAATAAATTTTAATTAATTAATCATTACAATTATTTACATATTCAGTAAATGCAAATACATTTTTTTTCATAATTTCATAATTATTTGTTTAAAAAAAACCAACAATAACTTGATGTTAAAAAATTTATATACCCAAATTTAATATATCGTCAACTAGAAAATAAATATTAATGTTTCAATTTGAAAATAAGACAAAATTTAATTAATTAATCATTTTTTATATTTAAATCAATATGAAAATTTATATTTTTATTGTACATGTCATTGGCGGCATGTTTAATTATCTGTAATAATTAAAAAAACGTGGACAAAGTGGAAATATCGAAACTCCAATTGTAGCTTGATTTTTTTCATTTTTTTTTCTTTTCAATTTTTTCTACCTCGTATAGAATTGGCTTGGACCCGTCGATCATCTTGAATATTATTTCCATGACTATTTTCTGACTGTTGTAAAGACGATCTCGTTCTCGCCTCCGGCGGTTGCGGGCTCGTGCTGTCAGCACCCCAGGTTGGCGCCGATAAATTTCCCTCCATTTGCACTGCTTTTTATCACGATGTCGTTGCATTCGCGCACGAGTCTTCTTCGACAGTTTTAACAAAGACTTTTCCAGCATAACACAATGCCAATATATTCCGCTTTCATCACAAAGAAAATATATATATATCTATGAAGAATATTATTCTACTTTGCAAATAAGAGAAAGAGATTTTAAATTACCGAGTTAAAAAAGAGAAAGAAAAAAAAAAAAAAAAAAAATGAGATATCAAAGTATAAATTATTATTGACTCATTTTTTTTTTTCTTTTTAATCATTTGCTTTTTTTTGCAGTCACATTAAAGTTAAATAAAATATATATGAGGATAAAATATGTGGAAAAAAAAAAAATTTATAAAATAAAGAAATCGAGTGGTATCATCATAATTCTAGCGCGGTCTGTGTCGGTTGCACCATATAGTCAAACATTACATAACCAAGAACGATGAACCCAGAGAGACAAGACACGGGCAAACGTACTTTTTCTTCTTCCTCGACTTTAAAAACCTTATCATGTATCGCGTTACTCTTCGGTCATGCAGCTAAGCTGCAAAGAAAGACTCTCTAATATATTTTTTATATTTTTTTTTTTTTGTTTCCGAACTAAACCACTCTACATTAGTATAATATTTTTTTATCTAATCAAAATTAAATGATATTTCAAGATTAAACTCAACTTTTTATATTACAGTTATTTAATACACATAATATTCATATGAAAAAAAAATAAATATATTTTTTATTTTTTATTTAATGTGACTTGCTTGCTCTACATAATAAACAATCAAATAATAAAAAAGCTTTTTTTTTTTGATAAATTTATAACTCGCCCGTTTAAATAAAAATGAAAAAAAAAAAATATAAATTAAGCAACTAACTAGAAGATAATATATAATTATTAAAATAAAATCACTAAACTTTCTTTTACAGTTACTATATCACAATTGGAATATTTTTTTAATCGAAAAAATTACAAAATAAATAACTAAACAAAAAAAAAATATACTTAGAAAAAAAAAAAAAAAAAAAATTAGTATTAGTTATAACAATTCACATGTTTTTGACATTCACTAACACATTGGTTTTTTTTTTAATCTTTTTCGTCACTTTAGTCACAAATGAAAAAAAATTGTTGGAATCAAAAAAATTTTTTCGATGTCATCCAAAAGAACTTGGTAAAAACTGGTCGAGCGCAATACTTTTACGCTCTTCCCTCGCTCTCTTTTCACCCCCGCACATACACATTTGTCATCACATTACACACATACAAATATACACTGGTAAATCCACAAAACGCCTTCAATACTTAAATATTATTATTATTATTTATTATTCCTTTTTTTTTGTCCGCTAGTGAACACATTAACGGACGGATTCCCTTCCTGTATGTCTCTTTATTGCGCAAAGCCTTTCCTTTTTTTTTTTTTTATCTTAGCACCTCCCTGTAACACTATTTTTTTTTTTACTTTTTCTATTATTTTCTTTATCAAGTCTTGCTCAGTAAACCGGCTGGAAATATGTATATATCGAAAACTCTACGGCAAATAACGTATCGAATAAGTTCGAGCACGTAACGATATGAAGAAGACATTGTAAAAAAATTTTACCAACACATATGTATGCGAATTTAGTCGAATTGCGCAAATAAATGACTGGGATTAGATTTGATGCGAAATAAAAAAAATTACAAAATATTATATATGAGAACAAATAACGAGTAATGCATGAAATTAAAAAAGCAAGATATTAACAATGACGTAGAAAAAAAAATAAAAAAAAAATATACAAACAAAAGTTACTGATAATAATAGTATGATAAGTAATGATAATGGTGAAAAGTTAAATAAGAAAATAAAATATATATAAAAAATGCCGGAACACTTGTGACGTGTAGAAAAAAAAAAATTTTTCGAAATAAATTAATTTTTTTTTTCTTTAATAACTGTGGTATTAAAAATTCACCAATAATTTTCATCACTTAAATTGAATGATTAATCATTAACAATTTTAAATATAATAAATTTTTTTTTTTTTTTTTTTTTATTATAATATTTAACACAATAAATATTTAATGCAGTAATCATAGACGATACTAAACGCGATCCTCGACCAAGCCTTTTGGTCACGCGAGACTATTGCTGTCTCCAGCTATATAAATATATATTTTTTCTTTTTATAAACTCGTCAAAAATTATATTATTATGAAAAAAAAAAAATGTATAAATTTCATCGTAAAGGTAGAATTTTAACACTTTAATTAATTTTCATCGAATTTTAAGGGTATAAATTGGTGTTGAATTGTTTTATTTTTTTGGTATCGATAATTTGATGATACAAATATTGAGATGTTTTTTTTTTGGAGCCAGCGTGGTATAAGCAAAGCATCTCACAATATGTCAGGAATCCCCACCACAACACCGTCGAAGCTGTGGCAGGTCACTGAACTGTGTTCCACCGCCGACTATTGCCGAGTACCGTGGCTACTACCCCTCTTTACCCCCCTCGTATCATCGAATCATTTGATTACCCCACTACACCCTCAAACACAACTAAATATATATATATTTTTCATTTCTATCCCTCTTTAAAACACATCTTTATTATTGTTATTATTATTTAGTGTCGCGCCGTCGCAAATCTCAGCTACTCTCTCTTTTCTCTCCTCTCTACTCTCGCGATGATAACCGATTTAAAACGTATACTAACGATCTTCAATACCCGCGCTTTCTGATTTCATTTAAATAAACACTTGGCTGTTCCTTTTTTTTTTTTTTATCTAAATCCCACTTACAAGTACTTGATAATTATATTTATTTAAAAATTTCACACAATTTTAATTACACTCAAAAATTAAATACTCATTAACTTTTTAAACAAAAAAAAATATATTTAATTTGAAAAAATAAATAAATAATAATTCAAGATAAAATTATTAATAATATTTGATAAAAAATTATATTTTTTACTGTAAATTCAGCAGTTTTAGTTTAAATAAATTTAGACAAGTAATTTACCGATCATAGAAAACTTTACTATCTACTAGATCGATAATAATAATAACAATAATAATAGTAATAATAAATTGTATTGATAGAATAAACAATGATTTTTTTTTTGTTTGTTTTTGAATAAATTAAAATTGATGATATTTATCAGATAGAAAGTATTTTTGTTGTTATTTAAATTGTTATTTCTCTATTAACAATTAAAATTAAAACAAATATCAATTTATACAGTTTGTTGTTTATTATGTAATTGAAATATCCGGCTATATTTTGTGTATATAAATTTTTAAGTTGTTCCAAAACAATTTATTTATATTGGGCATTTAATATTGTCTAAAGTTTGGTAGATATTTTGACTTTGTATCGCTAATAATATTAGCCAGTAGAACAAGTAAATAATTGTTCATACATCAGTAGAAGTAGTAGTTAGTTGAGCACAAAATTTACCGCTACGTGGCGCTTCGGTATGGAAAATCATGAAGTAATGATGATTTTTTTTTTTTTAGAGTTGATAAATGCAGTATGAATATTCCAAGTGAAAATAACAAATTATAAATTCATCTCCTTTAACTGAGTTCTTCTTTAATGTGAAAACATATATATACATATTTATTTCCGTATTTTTTTTTTTCGTTTATTGCTTGGGCATACTTGTGTAATATGGGTGTGAAATTGAAATTTAAACGAATAACACTGTGAAACCTTATAAGGATGACGAGGGGAAAGCTGTGATGACGGATGTATTTGGGCACATTAAAATTATACTTATATGTTTTTAAGAATACAATAGCAATTCTTAATATAACATATATCGTTGATAATTAATCATTTATAAATTAATAAAATTTATCAATTTTATAGTTAAAAATAAAATTTCTTTTTTTAAACTTTTTACTGATATCATTGTTTCATACTTTGTTTCAAATTAATAAAAAAATCATTATGTATTTTTAACCATAAATTATTTGACTATGTATTAATTTAAAATTGATATTTTTTATTTATTATTATTTATTCAAACTGTCAATTGTTATCAGAGCTTTTTTTTCTATTTTTAAATTATAAAAAAAAAATTTGTATAATTTTTTTTTATTATTCAAAAATAAAAACAATAATTTACAATTAATTTTATAAATAATACTAAAAAATTATAGAGCTTTAATTCCGCAAGCTCTGAAGCTTCAAAAAAAAGCTCTCAAAAAATATAAACAATAATATAAAATTAAGTGTAGTTCAATATAATTTATACCTAATTTTTTTATTTTTCGTAAAGATTTAAATAATTCGTGGAGCACTAAGTAATCAAGGCAAGAAAAAAAAAATTAATTTTAAAAATTTGGCAATTAAAATAGGGATAAAATAACATAAATAAATAATGTATACATATTGGCGGGTAGATAGTATACAAGATGTAAACAGACAACACAGTAGTGTGGCGGCAGCATGACTCGCGAAATGATATGTAGGTCAGACTTGAGGTGTAGTGAGTCTTCGATCCAAGTAGGTAAGTCAATCGATAACGAGATTGTCGGCATTTTCACTGGGTTTACGGTTGCTTTGGATCAATGTACATATACTTATATATATGGTAAAAACATGACGTATATATAAATAAAGACAAAACAAAAAGAGCTAGACAAAATTAAAATACCATCATAGAAGAAAAAAAATTCTTAGGTATTTTGAAATTGTCTTATAATGTGCAAGCTCGCAATAATTTGACATATTATTTTTTTTATTTTTTATCCTCTTTTTAATTACTTATAGATATAATGATAATACTATATTCTATATTCATTCATTGTAACCAGAGATAATAAAAAATTCATACTTTAAAATTTCATTTAGTCTAAATGAATGCTGTCTTTTTTTAGATTACAAAAACATCATTGTCATTCATTTAGTTATCATTGTCTGATATTTATTTTTCAATTGATTATATAAGTTTGTATTTATAAATTTTTAATATATATGAAATAATTAAATATTAAAATTTTAATGGCTTAAAAAGGTATTGTCGTTTATTCATAGACATATATATTATTGAAATAAATATGTATAATTATATATTCGCGAATCGATTAAAAGAAAAATTAATAGAATTTAATTACTGAGCTTTAAAGCTTTTGTATATAGAATAATTAATTTTAATAATTTATATTTGTATATATTTTATAATTTAATGATATTTCAATTTACAATTGAATTTTATTTGGCCGATTTTTTGAGATCGGCCAAGAGCCAAGATCATTTTCATGGTATTTTTGGACGCAAATAGACCATCCAAATGATCTCGATACGGATCGTAGTGTTGTGCTTGTCCTTGATATACACGATAAGCAAATTAGATGCGAAAAAATAAATACATTAGTACTTGTGATTGACCTTGACAACAATTTATTTTTTTGTCTTTATTTTTTCAACATTTTTCTCAAAATTTTGACCAAATTTAATGCAGTTTTTGAAGTATAACATACAGCTATTTAGTTTGAGAATAATTTATAGAAGTTTATCGATTGAATTTTAATTTTTTTTATGTTAAATATAATTTATATTCTACTGTCCTCTCAAATATCCTTGGACGCATAAAATAAGTCGGCCGGTCTCGGATTAAATCTTTTGTTTTTCATTCGATATTGAAGCATGGTATAATTTTCTATCAATGGCAAAGTTTTCCGGAAGTAAAAAAACGGAATTAAATTTTTTTTTTTTTGTCTGTCTGTTTGTGAAAAGAGACAAAGAGGTAGTATTTTTTTCTAGTGCGTAGACAAGAATGTACCTTTTTTTTTTTTGACAAGTATTGTACAAAAAGAGAGAAGAAGTTTTGTCTCCGTTGTTGTACAGTTGTTGTCCAGTAGTCTCTTAACAGTTATGTTGTCAGTCGATGAGTAGATAGGAAAATATATATACAACGAAGACAATTTGCAAGAGAGAGAAAAAGAGCGAAAAAAAAAAAAAAATTGTAAGGTTAGTAACTCCGACGGTGAACGACCGGGCTACTGCAGCGCATGCGCTGAAAAAAAGCTGACCCAGATGCACAACGTGATTGATACTCGGACGTTTCCGTGATAAATCGGACATAACATCGGATCGGCGTGCACCTCACGGCTGACCCACATCTGATTGCACCACTCGCAATCGGCAAGTCAACAGAGGATGTCTCGGTTTTTTTTGGTCTTTTTTTTTTTTTATATTTGTACCTCTTTTTTACCTATAATAATTTATTATCTTGTCTAAAATTTTTTTTTTTTTCTAACACGCGACAGTATTGACAAATAATTATAATGGTCTTGTTTTTTTATTTTTTTTATTTTTACCTTCGGGAATTATAGATTCTTATCAATCGGAGAAATATAGAGAAAAGCTCAATTTTTTTTTTTTTTTTTTTCAAGTTGGTAGATTTGATATTTTGGAAAAATTAATATTGGAGAAATAATTAGACATAAAAATCACTTGTTGATGTAATTTCCTGGCAAAAAAAAAAAATGCATTGGTATAAAAAAATTGGATGCAATATTTTCTATCCTTGTCTTTTTTAAATTCTGAAGAGTATAATTTTTTTACTGTGCTTTTCCTGTTTAGCACACAACGAAAAATGATTGAGATCTAAAAATTTTTTCTATAATTATTCATTGGTATTTTTTTTTTGTTTTAAAAATTTTTATAATTTACATGAAAATTATAATAATTCATCAATGTACAATTAATTTTCCAAAGTATCAGTAATTTTCTTGTATAATATTTTAAATATATAAAAAAGCTTGAAAAAAAATTTATTTCCATTTGAAAAAATGGACAAATTAGTGATGAGAGTTTTAAAATGAGCATGACAATAATTATTTTTGTAGTATTGTTTTTGTGTACTCTATATAAATATAGATAGCAGATACAAATAAACCGGGTGACGACAATTTTAAAAGGTATATATGATAATAGAAGCAACGATGCGTAAAACTGTAAAATATTTTCTACAATTGTCGAGAATTCTCATCTATTATATAATTTCAGTGAAATTACTTTTTTAAATATTACAAAATAAAAAATAAAATTTATTCTAGTACAATTGAGAATTATTATGCCGTCATTTGTAATAATAACTTGATTAAAATAATGAAATTCCTCAAAATAAATCTTATAAGTTATATTCAACAATTTAAATTTAAAAAATAAAAAAATTTCTATTCTATATATTTTTTAAAAATAATTATAAAACATATTCAACATTTAATAACTCACAAAACAAAAAAATTTCATTTTTATTTTCCAAAAACTTTTCTCATTTTAAATGTTCATGTATTTTTTTTTTTAAAAAGAAAATGAAAGCTAAATATAAAGAAAAACAAAAATAGACACAATAAAAATACACAAAACGAAAAAAAAAAAAATAATAATAAATATAAGAAAAGACAATCAGTGCAGCTTCTAAATCTAGAGCTTGTCATGAATGCACATATAAATTTGGCCAAAATTTTCATGAAAAAAATAAAAAGAAAATACACTCTTAATACATAAAAAAAAAATTAAACAAAAAAATAATTTTAATAAACCATCGAAGACATTTTTCTTAATAAATAAAAAAAAAAATAATAATAATAACAAAAATAATAACAAAAAAAAAATGTTAAAATAAATATTCAGAAGTGAAATTAACTGGCCAAAAAAATTTGATGATTCATTTTCTTTTTAATAAACGAAATATGAGACATTACATACTGACTAATTTTTTTTTAGAATTGACTTTCACATTTGAGTATTTTTTTTTATATATAGGTACACGTTGCGTAAAAAAAAAAAATTTTTAATTTTTGACGAACGTGACCTTACAATTGTATTGATTGCAAAAAAAAAAAAAAATTTAACCACGTGCTGGTCATTGTGTTTGATCTGATATATAAAATATAAATTTTAGTAAAAATTATTTTTTAAAATTTTATTTAAATTGAAATTAGAAAGGTTTCTTTGTTTTTATTTCGATGATGATTTCATTGAGTCTTTGACAATTATTATAATAAAAACATGCATTTTTATTTTTTATTTTCGCTGAGTTACGCAGAGCTGTCAGTGTTTAATATTAACGATTCTTTTATACAACTGTATTGAACACAAGTACACGTATGCAATACACATAAAATTCCATGTAAATAGACAAAAAAAAAAGCTCATTTTATATAAAGACACGTTACTCGGTCAACGTGAGCTTTTTTTTTCTGCATACAAATATCATCATTAACGTTAAACATAAGGGTATGACATCGACATGTAAATAAAAATATGAAATTGACGTTTATAATAATTGAAATTATTTTACAAATGACTTTAATGATTTCCAGAAATTTTATATATATTTTTTTTTCATTTATAATTCAAACTGTTATTAAATCAATTAATTTTATTTTTTTAAATAATTTTTTACCTCTTACTTTTCAATTACAATTTAATTAGATTTATTTTTTTTTTTTTTCACAAATTGTTTAGTAGTATTGTAGCCCTTATTTTTTCTAACTCGAATTTTTTTCAATAGCTCTCGTACTTTCAAAAAAAAATATATATACATGCTCCAAAAAAAAAAAAAAAAAATTGGCACTAATGCCAAGTAAAAAAAGCTCAATGATAATATTAAAAAAACCAACACTATGCTTTTTTTTTTTCTGCAAATATGCTTTGTTTATAAATAAAAGTAAAAAAATTAAATTAAGCCTATCTAATGGCTTAGATAATATAAAACATTAAAATAATATCAGCAAAGAAAAAAAAAAAAGTTTAAAAATAGCAATATAATCTTAATGTTTGTCGTAATAATTATCTCAAGGTTATTTTTGTTATTAATTTTATAATAATTAATCTTCGACAAATTTTTGTTGTATTATTTCGCGTTAAATAATACTTTAGTTAAAATTTACAGCTATATATCCTGCGATCCGATAAACAACCAATTACATTTATTTTACAATGCCCTTATTGCGTTACAGCTTGTAACGGAGGCTGGTTATACTTCTATTCCGGAAATTTTAACCGTTATATTCTGCGTTTAAAAAAAAAAATATATATATAATTTTTATTACTGTTGTTATTGTGAAACATTACAAGTTTATATTATTTTTTTATTTTCTATTAAAATGCCATATTATTTATTATTTTTTTAAATTTAAAATTCTATTATTTTAAAAAATATTTTCAATTAAAGAATAATAATTTTCTTCAATTCCAAAAACACCTTAAAAATCGTAAAAAACTGTACAAAATTGTGAAGTTAAAAAAATTATTATCAACCCGTTGAAAATCCATGTAAAATATTTGAATTTAAAATCCACTTTTTCAATTATAAATTAACAAATAAATAATAATTATTATAATTTAATTAAAATAATAAATGTACTCTATTGATACGACTCTTTGAAAATTCTTTTAAAAATTTTTTTCATATTAAAAACGATAGATTACATAAAAAATTTAAAATATACCGTTAATCCTTTTGAAATATTTTAATAGAAATTTTTTTTAATATCAATTTTATATTTTGTATAACTGTTATTTTTTTTGGTCTTTTCGACAGTTGATATTTAACACGTTAAATGCATTTTGAATATAAGTATAGGTGCAATATATATTAACACTTATTTATTTATATATATTATATGAGATGATTTAACGGTGGGGACAATACTCTGTCCCTGTTTAATTTAATTTTTTTATTTATAATTCTTTCTCACTCTTTGGTAGCCAAGGCGAATGTGTGCATTGATGTTATGCACAGTGCATATGCACCACGCAAAAGTGTGGGTGACTATATAGTAATATATACGTAACTGTGTTGGCGCGAGCATGTAACTGGGTCGCGGGTTCGACAACATCAGCCAAGGCTGCTATGCCAGTGGCTCTCAATGGCTTTAATATATACACACAGCTAACTCACTACTAAACATCTCATTTTCTATAAAACTTCTTCATAAATCAAGAAAAAAAAATATGGAAAAACAATTTTTTCTTCTATTTTATTTTTAATCAATAATAATATTTTTTTTTTTGATTTTTTAAATTAATGAATGATTTAAAAATAAAAAAAATTATTATTAGAGTTAATTAGCAAAATTTTTAATAAATATTATTTATTTATTATTAATATTTATACCTTTACACCGGTATTATTAATTAAATCCACATGACACTCATGGACTTGGAGCTATTGCACAATTTCTCTGTCTCTTTGATTATGTGTAGGGGGGGCCCCCATCATTCAAAAAATAATATAAATAAAATAAAAATAAACAAATTATTAATATTTAAAAATACAATTGTAAATTTATATTATTTATAAATAAATTAAAATTGTTTATTAAATTTTTATAAACAAATAAAAAAAAAATTTATTTTATAAATTTCTTGATTTTTTTTTCTTTTTAATTATAACTTTTATAAATTTTTCAAGAGTTTATTATTGTAATTTATTAGATAAAAAGTTGTTTTTTTTTTTTTTATAACAAATGTATGGGTTGAGTTGTATTGGCTATAGAATAAAACGACGTTGCCGGATTGTAAAATTATTGTTGGGGCTCAATGTGCTATGTATATTTAATATTTTTATATATATGTATTGATGATAGGGACCCTTCTTATGCACTCTTGTCGTGTACACATAAAAACTCTTTGAAATATATAGATAAATAGATGCTGACAATTTTTTTTTCTATTATCATAACATGCACCTACAGTGGTTCTCCAAAAAAAAAAATTTCAATCTACAAAATATTTAGTATAATTACATTTTTTTCATTTGAGATATTTTTTTTATTATGTTTATTTTTTATTGCTCATAAATGTCTATGATAATATTATGTATATATTATATTAAATAAACAGTTATACAATAAAATATGACTGACTTTCTAAAGATATCTCTGATATTTCATCTTGCAATGACATATTGTACGAGTGGATCATAAGATCACTGTGAAATTTCTTTATTTTAATAAATTTTAATATTAAACAATACTTTTTTTTTACTTTCAACATATGTGTATTATTATTATTTTGATAAATAATCAATGATTATTGTTGTTGATTTACATTATGTTGTTTTTAAATATAATATCTTGATTTTGTTCTACCAGTTTATAAATTGTTTCTCACTTTTTTTATTGGTATTGACTTGAATGTTGATTTGCAATATCGTTGTGTATAATTGTTATAAACATAATAATGTCAATGATATCTATATAAATTATAAATAAATAAAAAAAAATTCTACTTTAGCGAATGACTGGTTTTTAAATTTGCAATATATTCGATTTTTATTTTTTGTTTTTTTTATGTAATTCAATTATTTATAGTTAATAATTAAAAAAAAGACAATTGTTTATTGAATTAATCATTAATAATAGTTAAAAAAATGTTTGTATCAATTAAATTGATAATAATTTTACTAGTTTTATGGTTTTTTTAAATTATAAACTAATTTTTCGATTTTTTTTTTTGTTTCAGGTAAGAGAAAAAAAAATGTTCATCAAACTTGCATGTAAAAATCAAGGTAATGCAATTTATATTTATTCAAAAATTATTAATATTTTTAAAAACCAATATATTTCATTAAATAGCTTTAAAAAAATTACATAAAAATTATCTAATATTTTCATCATAATATCCTTCCGTTTTGCGTATTATTTAAATCCTGTAACGTAACGTCACCTTAACCAATCAAAAATACAAAACAAAAAAAAAAAAAAACAGAAAGCCAAAAAAAAAAAAAAAAAAAAGAAACTTGCAGATATATAAATATTTGATTTTCACTTTTCAAGGGCTGACCTGACGCAAGAATAATTCGATTTGTATTTCGCCTGAATAGAAAAATAAAAAAAACAAAAAAATAATATATAAAATACAAAAGAAAAAAAAAAAGAGTATAAACAAAAAAAGAAAAAAAAAAAAAAATTCTGGAAAACACTTTAGCGTTTAAAAATGCCGTGCATGCACCTCATCGCAATAAGGCATCGTTGCTATCATGAGCACCGCAAGCGATTGCGTAATACCCCCTTTACCCTTCTCTATAAACTGCCCCTCTCCCTGGTCACCCTCTCTCTCTCTCTAGCCAAGTAATGTTGACTTATTTTTTTTTGTTTCCTGTCTTTATCTATCTCACTGAATTTACAAACTGTTAATGTCTGTGTGCCTTGCGCTATACGTAACTTTCTTTTTTTCCTTTTTTTTTTATTTTTTTTTCTCTATATATCTATACAGTCATGTTGTTCTTTGCAACACACTCTGCTCGTTTTGTGTGTATCTATAAAACAACTCAACACATTGACAGAATTAAATGTAACTTTCGCCTGGACTTGCATGGACAACAACCATGTATAATAAACCAAAAAGTATTATTAAAAAATATTTTTTATTTAACCAAAAACTCGATGAATATCTTGATGAGGTGGTTTTTTAAATTTTTTTTTTCCAATGTTATGCGTGTGTAATGTTAAAAGAAATATGTATGGGTATGCTGTTCACGACGAGCTGCATCACGACCTTAGAAAAAGGCCACATGGTGAATCAGAGATTACCTATTATGGAATTAATTTTTTTTTTTTTTTTTTATACTGTTAATGACCGGAGAAGTTTGATTCGATTAATCTCTCTTTCAATGAAACACATAAAAAGGTTGAAACACAGTTAGCCATATATATTTCCAAAAAAAAAAAACAACGGTTACACAATTTATTCAGAAAGAGTGACCGATGACTGGCACATACACAGGTACGCGTGAAAATTCGAGATTAGAAACTGTTATATATTGGAGCTTTTGGAGCGTTTAATGATTTTAAGCTATTATTAACATAAGAGGATGTACAAAATAAAGAAAAAGATAAATAAGATTTACATTGAATTAATTTTAAAATTCCAGGTGAAAGATGTGTTACATGTTTTTCATTTAAAATTGGATGTTAAATTAATTAGAAAATACATCTTTAAATATTTCTTTCATTTTTACATAAACAAATAGAAAATCATGATAGTTTAAAAATAAAATAACAAATTGGTAATTAGATACAATGTTTATACATGTAGAAATTATTATCTTGTTGTTTTTTTGTTTTTAAATATTAAATATTTCAAAGTTTAAAAATTTTTTTAAAGCAAGTTTATGCGGTTTACTATCAACGACTGTTGTGGTAATACTTTTGCATAGTAACACACAGTATATATTTCCAAGAATATGTATATTAATAACTGTGACTAATTTTACAATGATACAATGAATTTTTAATACACCATAGTTATTTAATAATATAGTAATTATCGATTAGACGAAAAAAGAAATTATTTAATTTTTAAAATTTATAAAGCTTATTTTTTGTTATTTAATTTATCTATTTATATTTAACAATTTATTGTGTATATAATTTATAATTATTTACTTTTTTTTTTTTTAATCTACAATGATATCGAATGAGATACAAATCAGGCAGGCAGGCTCAGTTCGTCTACAGTTTCCGTCTGACTATATAGACTCAGTTACTACTATTGATCCGTTACCAGCTTGCTTCCTCCGGCTCTCTCTCTCTCTCTCATTCTTTTTTTTTTTTTTCATGTAATAATATATTTCATAATATTTATACTTAAATGTGTATACATATCATATTATTTTTTATATTTTTATACGCAACATTAGTAAATGATTTAAAAAACAAAATAAAAAATTGAAAAAAAAAAAATTTGAAATTAGTTATATAGAAAAATAAATTTTACAATGATGAAATTTAAAATTTTGGTACTTGAAAATCATCATGTTTTAATTGTTATGTTTATAAAAGCATGATTATATTGATGTTGTGCTAATTTAGTTGCAAAATTCGATCGACACTAACCAACACGACGCAAATACTTTTAAATGACACTTTTAAATTAGCAATAGTTGTAATGAGCCAAGACATTTGTCTCAATACCAAATGGCCTACATCAATTAAATTCTTAATACTTTAAACTAAAAAAGCAATTATTTGATAATGAATTAAATAAATCATCAATTAATTTTCATATAAATTTTTAAATTTAAAAACAATTAATAATCATTATAAAAATTACAAAATTTATTTATTTTTAAACACTTGATAAAATATTTGCACATTAAATCAATAAAATAATTATTCAAGTATTTATTTTCCATAAATAATTCAGTATATAATTTAATAATAATTTTTTTATTCAAAATATAATTTTTATGTTTGTTTTTAAGTTGAAAATTTTTATTTAAAAATATATTGGTATATCTCTCTTTAAAGGGTGAATTTAACACATATAAAATATTTGTATGTATACATAAATTCATCCCTCACATACCTATATATAATTATGAAGACGAATATATATGTATAATTTAGACTTGTTTACTCGTATATCCATGTGTGTATGTAAATTAAATATGCTAGTTATATGATCACTATGTATGCTTCTGCAATTCTAAAAACCAGCCACCCACTAGTAAATATCATATATGTGTATACTTGTTCTTCTTCTCTAAGTCGTTCTGGCATCGATCTTTACACCCTTCTCCAACTCGTCTTATACTAAAAATACTACTACTATTGCTAAGGCATCGTCATCGTCAACGACATCATCATCACCATACAAAATTTTCAAAAAAAATTCTACATAATTTCCCACATGATGCAGATTATTTCATTGTAAATTTTTCAATTAAAAAAATCAACATATACAAGTAATTACATATCAAAAAAAAAATAAAATATAAATACTTTTTCAAACGAAGGATTTTTTACGAAATATTTTAAACAATTTGATCAAGAGTTTTTTAAAAAAATAAATTGAATATAGTGACAGCTGGTATGATATTTATTGATATTTTTTTTTCATGTTTGAATTATGTCAGGTTTATGATGCAGCATAGACGAATGTTGTTATGTTGTTGTTCTTGTTATGTATTACACACAGGAACCATGAACGATCGATACTCCAAACAACACATACATTCATATTTTTTTTTTTTTTTTACATACACATATATTTTTCATATTATTTTTTTTATATTCTTCAATAAAATATTGACTGGAAATAATATTTTCAACACGATATATATTTCCAATATGGCTTTAACAATTCCAATCATAATAACCAGCATTAATTTACACAAAAAAAAATAAAAAAATAATGTTATTTTTTTTTTTACTTAGTACAGTATAGTGGTCATAGTAGTATATAGTAAGTATAGTCATCATGAGTAGGCATAACGTCAGAAAGGGGAGTAGAGGCATTAGGGGATGAAAAAAAAAATAATCATGTATACACAGAGGGCGCAGTAGATCAGTGTTGTAATGGGTCAGCCTTAAAGCTTTCGAGATTCCAATTGGCCAGTAGGACAGAATGATTTTTTGTTATTTGTTTTGAATTTTTTGTAAGTCTAGTTTTAATAGCTGAATTTTGATGAGATGATTCACACAATTATCCACGTAAAGTGCATTAATATATCAAGTTGAATGATGACAATGATAAAGACGACGACACGAAAGCTTCAAAGCTGTGCATGGCCGTCTATCGATCGTTTATATATGAGAAGAGAAAACCACGATTTTATGCTTCGGTTTTTTCGTCTTTCACTGACGCCTATTTCTTCTTTTATTTTTTTTTTTTTCTTTTTTTTTTTTTTTATATAGATATTGCAAGCACCACTGCTTTTTCTATCACGTTTCCGGTCTTTTTAGGCCTTTTGGAATATATATCTTTTTCAGTACTTTTTTTGACTCGGAAAAAGAAAAAAATTATTTTCGTCATCTTGCATTTTTTTTCTTTACAAATGCAGAATTTCTGGCAAGCCTTTTTACTATTATCATATATATATAACAAGTATATTCTTTTTAATCAATAAAAATGCGACGAAAGTTTGCAGTAACTTTGTGCTTTTATATTTTTATAAATTATTTATAAATTAGCACAGCTTTGAAATGAAAGAAAAAAGTTTTATGAAAGTATATTTTATTTTTTTGTTGGTTTTATTATAATTATTGAGAAAGAATTTTTTTTTTATGTAATATATAGGTATTTTTATCAATGCTATGGATATAAAACTTTTGCCAAAATATCATCAGCAAATATGGCTGACTATTACATGGATATATCACTTTCTTTTTTATTATTTTTTTCGGCTTGGAATATTTATTATGTTTTGATATCACGTGCAATTTTATATTCACTTTCTTGTTTGATAAGTTTTTTTTTTTTAAATCAAAAAATTATTAACAAATGACTAAATATTTTAATCATCATTTCCGGTGGAAATATCGATTCATCAAGATGGAATTAAACATCAGCGAATGATGAATGAATTGATTAAAAAATTTATCAAAGCTATGAAATAATTATTTCATTAAAATTAGACATAATTTAATTTTAAAAATACAATACAATATCCGAAAAGTGAATAATGAAAAATTGAATTTTAAAAAATAACATCAACGTGTGAGTCATTAAAATACAATGACTAATTAATCAGTTTTTAAATTATTTAATTTTAAAATTTATTCAAGACGAAAAAAAAATTATTTATACAATTAATTAATAATATTTATTTATTTTTTTGGATAATTTTTATGATAATATTTTGGACCATTTTTTGTTAGAATATTTTCTCTTGAAAAATAATTATTAACTAGATGAAAACTTTAAAAAAAAATATTTAATTGAATGTTTTTCGGCTTGCGGATATGAATTTATTGTCTTTTTATATCTTTTAAAAATTATTTTCAATAATATGTTATCAAAAATTTAAAAATGCTTATCGCAAAACGCCTGAGGTTAATTTAAAACACATTAGAAAAACCCCAACTCGTTGGTCATCGATAATAACAGAATATGACAAACGAAAAATTCCGGAAAAAAAAATATATATATATATAAAAGTCGTTATCACCGAGAAAAAAAATAATCAATAAAGAAATGATTGAGTTTTCGGAATCTATGTCTATTCTCGATCCCGGGTCAATACATATGTTCGATGTATTTTTTTTTCTTTCTTTTTTTATTCTTGAGAATCGAGATAACAAAAGCTAAATTTATTTCTTATCACTTTCATGATATTGCTTCTCGATCAAACTACTTTCTCCGTTTTATAAAATTTTTTTATTTTTTCTTTAATCTTCTAGATATATGTCTTAATATAATTTTTTTTATTTTTTTTTTTAAACAAGTGTACAAAAAATAATTTTGTATACAATTTAAAAAAAAAAAAACTTCAATTTAAGCAATACAGTTAAACTGTCATTTTCAGAATGATATTTATCTTTAATTTATTTTTGATAATTTATTTTTTATATCAGTGAAAGCTATATACCAAACAGTTACAAGTTCATTGATCTTTTTATATAGAAAAAAATTTTCAAGCTTTAAAACTGGTTATAAAGTTATGAAATTTATTTATTAAAATAAAAAAATTAATCAATTTTTAAAAATAAAAAAAAACCAAACTTCATTATATTATTCAAACTTTAAATAATTTTTTTTTTATTATTAAATAATAATTATTTATGCGCTTTATAATCGATAGTTTATTGACATTTTATAACGAATTGAGTACACGATGTACTAATGATTATTCAGTGTTTCCCATTTACTCTAATTTAATTTAATAATTCTATTTTATTTTTACATATATTCCATGCATTTATACTGTTTCTTTTTTAACAAAAAAAAAAAAAAAAAATCAACCAAATATACACAAGCTCAAGTAAATTTATTAAAATATCTAATTTTTTTCCCGACAAAAATCTATATGCTTTTAAATAAATTTATCAACTTGTATAGTCAAAGTTATTTTTATTTAAGTAATAAAAAAAGAGACTTGAAAAAATAATACAAATGATCCAGTTAAAAAATTGTTATCAATTGGAAATATATTTTTAAATTCACCAAAATACGTAGAAAATAGAAATTTATTATCAATAGTAACTATATGAATTTAAAATGTTCATATCTTCTGAGATAATATAGATAATGTTCGTATTTCAAATTGAAGCCTAAATATATAACAATATATTTCCATTGTTAATAAATTTTATCAACAAAATGTTTTTGCATTTTAAAATCAAAATATTAAGAAAATAAAACAAATCGTATGCAATTTTCTAGACATTTAAGCAAAATCAATTAAAATTTATTAGAAATAATTCAAAATATTTTTGCATAATTAAATTAATATATCAAAGCTTTTAAATAATTGATAAAATATCAATTAGTTATAATTGTTTATAATAATAAGTATCTTATGTTCTAATAAAAATAGACATGAAATTGCTTTTAACAGCAAAATTTAATAATACAAATGTTTATTCAAGTTATTTATAATAACAATTTAAATACTGTCAAAAATATCGTGAAATGTTATAAAATAAAATAGTTATTTAAATTATCGTTATTATTCACAAAGTATTACAAATGATTTAGTTCAGTTAAAAGTAAATTGAAATTTATTTAATATAAATTTATTCAAATCATCATTGATATCAATATACATTATAATCAAAATCTAATTTATCATATATCACTACGTATTAAATATATGATATCTACGTCATAAATAAAAATGTAATGAATTTGAATAATAGATTACATTTCCGATGATCAATTTTCATAGAACGAATCGTACTGTCTGTGTATGAAAAAATATGTTTACCTTTGATACTTCCAGACGATGTATGTGGTGTCTGGGGTGTATGCGATGTAAGTGGTAAGGGTGAACCAGATGAAGACGCGGAGTGTTCCAACTTGGAACTCACCGCGCTCCACATCTCAAACATGTTGAACGCCGTGATGATTGTACTTTATTTTATCGTTTTAAATTTTAAATTTTGTGCTCAAGCACATTAACGATACTCCAGTATTAACTGAATACTAATACGGAAATAAAAATAACAAAAAATAAAAATAATAAGACAACTGTCACTAGACTCTCTGTCACATATCACAAAACGGGACGATCCAGCGCCACCGCTTAACCAATGATAAGTCAAATAATATTTAATAATAATAATATCAATAAAATAATCACACACTCTCTCAGTTCACTGCTTTTTAGATATATCTTGTTTTTTTTTATTTTTTATTTCTCCTATTTTTAAATTTGTTATTTATTCATTTTTTTTTATTTTTTTTTATTACTCTTTTCTTAATCTCGTTCTTGAGAGAAAAACTCTTTTAAATATCATCATGATTGATGATTTTTTTTTTATTCTTTTAATTTACCTATAAATAAAAATAATAATTAAAATTTTTCATATAAATTTTTTAAATTAATCAATTGTTTTTATTTTCTCTTTCCGCAAATTTTATTTTTCGTGGGTTTTTTTTTATTTTTTCAATTTTTGATACGTTAAAAATTTAATTTTCTAAAAGTTGTGGATGTATGGGACATTGGAATTTTTAAATAGGCCAAGCTGATCAATGAATTGTGAAAAAAAAAATGAAAAAAAGAATGAAGGATCTCTTGTTTTTATGAATTTTCATTTTATACATCAATAGACTCTTTTACATGTATAATTTTCCCGACTATTTTTTTCATTATTTCGCTAATTTATATTTTCATCATTATTTTTAATTTTAATCATCATAATTTATATACCACAAATGAATGATAAAAGTAGTTCATCAACCCTCCGGCAATACGCATATAAATAAACTGCATTTTCATAAAATTTTTTTCCTTTTTTTTTTTCGACAAATTTTTATTCAACTATCATTTTAAAATTTCCAAGTATATATATCATCAAAAAGCTCAATGTGTCATTGTCATATTTAAATAAAAATTAAAACAATACACAAAAATGATTTAAAAAAATTTTATAAAAGACATAAAAAATAAAATAAACTATCAGATTTCTATGTATAAAAGTAAATTAATGCAAAAATAGATAAATAAAATTAAAATAAATAAATATAAAATTAGAAATAAAATACTTAAAAAATACTAAAAAAAAAAAAAAAAATCCATGAATAGATTGAGTACGCATGTTGAAATGCAATGGTGTGAGAATATAAGGGGAAAATAATCAAGAGGAGGTCATATAGACATGCATTAGAATGCATGGATGCATTACAGTCAACTGTGGGAGGATGAACATAAATTCTATGACAACATAAATTGCATGTATTTTTTTATTTTTCATATATATCGTTTATAAATTTAAAGAAAAGAAGAAAATATTATTAATTAAAATTTTCCTTACATTGAAATAATTTAATTTTCATTTGAAAATTATTTAAACAAAATATATGAAATAGTAAAAAATAAAAGCTTTCTAGTTGTATAAATTTACTGCAATGGATTTACATTGATCCTCTTTAAAATATTGCTATGGCATTGTTAAAGAAAGAGGCAAATATGGAGAGCTTGTTGAGGAGAAATACACCGCACACTTTTAACATTTGTATTGAGCTAAAATTTTAGTTGAGCCTACTTACACACAACTACTACAAAGTTGATTTTGTTTTTTAAAAAATACATATACATTGATATCTTTAGAGAGTGAAAAAACTTATGAAAAAAAAAAAGAGCTTTTCAAGTTTTCAAATATTCCTTTTTTTGTATATAAAAATTCAAATACATATATATAAGTGCAATTTTTTTAGAAGCCAGTTCTAAATTGCACACAATGGCTATGATAAAACGACACAATAACTATTTTACATGGCAACTACTAACAACTGCATGAACATATATACAGTTTTTTTTTTTTTTTATTTATTTTTTACAAACGATATACATGAAAGCTATCGTTTGTATATACTATTTTTATTTTTTTTTAAACTGGCATAGTGATATACATTTGCCTGAGCTTTATTTGAGCTTTCATCAACTCACGAATGACAGAAAAAGCTGTTTTATATAAAGAAGAAAAAAAGTCTACAATCGACAGTAATATAAAAAAAATTTTAACCAAAGGAATATTTTAAAATATACACAAAAAAAACATGAACAATATATAATTTAATTTAGTATCATCATTGAGCAGATGATGTAATGACTAAATTTTGGCAAAAATCCAAAAGAAAGTATTATGATGATTTAGTCAACACACACAGGTTGAATGCAGTGTATATAATTTCTTATCGGTTCAACACAATTTAAATATAAACATGCAAATATACATGTATAAAAATTGCATGGGGTTATATATAGTACAATGCAACAACGTGTACGAAAGAAATAAATAAATAAAAAAGAAGAAGAAGAAGAAAAAAAAAAGGCTAGACGAAAGAGAATAGCAAGACAAAAAGGAGACGAAAAGATAAATAGAGCAGGAACAAATGGCAAAGTCGGTCGTGGCATGCTTCACATTGCGGAAAGTGAAACTAAAACGCGCGCATCATGAAAACCAGGACGAGTTGATGGTGGTCGAGACGAAAAGGGTGGTATTATATACCACTATATACATATATACATATTAACTGTCTAGTAACAAGGTCCGGCATGCTCCTGTTTCCTTTTTTTTTTTTTTATCATCTCTTTTTTTTCTCCAGCGAAACCACGTGCTTTTCTCTCCCATGTTTACCATGATTTTTTTTTTATTTTTTAAATATTTCTTTTTATCATTTAAATTGATGTCTAATTTATTTATCAGTTTTTAAAATATATATTATAATTAAAAGCTTTAAAATTAATTAAATAAATTAAATATAAAAAATTTTTAAAATTTAAAAAATAGAAAAAAAGCTCTTTTTTGATGATTTTTTTTTTTTTTTTTTCGGAGCTGTTTAAAGCCCAGATTTATATATTTATATATATATTTTTTAATTTTAAAAATAATTTCTCATTTTGTGTTTTTCTTGACTTTAGAAAAAAAAAAAAAAAATTTAAAAAAGAAATAATGTTTTAGCCACGGAAGCGCGTTGCATCGTTCGTGCATCACGGACTCGTATGAATTATTTTTGCTGTGGGGGCATCGTTTCTTATTTAGGTCGTGTACACGTTAGTCGCGCTTACAGTGGACTTGTTGTAGACGACCACCGACGCCACGGAAGTAACCGACTTTGTGACGCTTCTGCACTCTGGCTCTAGCCGGCTCTAGCCAAGTATATATACCAACAAAACTTTTATATATCTATTTTTCTCTACCATTGGTGCTTTTCACAATATATACCATCATAGATTTTTTTTTTTTTTTTTTTTTTTCCAACCCTCTACTTCAACTACCCTTATAACACGATCGATGACTCAAAAATTATATACACTTATAGAAATAAAAAAAAATATATAATAAAATATTATAATTTAAGGGTCGTCTAATGATAAGTCTTGTCAAGTAAATTTATATTATCAATATTGATTATTTTTAATTTTCATTGATGATAAAAAAAATTATTTTTTAAATAAATAACAGTAGTGTCATTGCAAAAATAATATATTGATATTTGAAAATTGAAATAGATAATTTTTACTGTCAAAAATAAGAAAATAATTATTGTCATTAAGCTCGAGTTGAATATTATTAATTACATTTGATAATTGATTAATTTTTTTGATGCAAAATTGCAAGAAAATAATAAATATAATTTAGATTTCGATAAAAGAATTACATGAATTTTCGAACTGCTAAAAAACACGAAATTTATTTTATTTATTTGTCGTTTTACTGGATTTTTATTGGGATTTATTTTGTCATTGTTTTTATTAATCATCAGGAGTATTAATAGTTGACTAATAATAATGAAGTTAAATGAATTCTGCATATGCATGAGAGTCAGTACAATTACCTCTCGTGTGTTTATGTGTATTAGTTACTTGTAAGTTTATTTAATATTATCAACACATTTAAAGGCATAAAATAAATATATATATATGTATATCGAACCAAAATGAATTGTCGTATTACCTAACAGTATTCATAACTAGGCGACACAAATACGACTAGGGAGAAAGGCGGGAAGAGAAAAAAATAAAAATAAATGATAATACAGGAAAATAGAGTAATAATTATCTGTCAGTGTTGTTGTTGTTGTTGTTGTCTTGCAACTGTATCAAGTTCAAAAATAAAATTTGAAAAAAAAATATCAATTAAATATATATTTTTAAATATTTAAATTTATGTTTTTCGAAAACCCAGCGGAAAGAGAATAAAAACAAATTAATTTAAAAAAAAAAAAAAAGTTAAAGAAAACACCCACCAATTAGTGTTAAATAATTTATTTTTTTTTGTTGTCAAAATTTTTTTGTTTTTAAATCTTGTCATTTAAAAAAATCACAAATGAAATTTCACATTTTTTTTTTTTCTTTTAAATCACAGATATCAAGCAACTTTTATTTCACAATAATCACTCAGTTATTCACTGCACTATTAAATTCTCATTATTTCCAACAACATTAAAAAGAAAAAAAAAAATGAAAAAAAATATATATTTATATTTATACAGATATAGTAAATAAAAACACCTAAATTTTGTAATAATTAACACCTTTTAGATAATTTTCTAATATCGATAAACAAAATCCACAATTAGCGTAAATTTTATTTTTTCTTTTAATCAAATTACACACTAGTATTAAATCCTTTTTAATAATTTTTTCATATACAAGACTCCATAAGTAGAACAAACCAAAAAGCAAAAGAAAAAAAAAAAAAAAAAAAATTACAACACTAATTAATAATTATTTCTTCTTTTAAATCCGCGATACAGGTACTCTCAAGTAACGTGCGTGATCCGTTGTAAATTTTCTATCCGTTTTATAATTTTTTTTTTCAACTTCTAGTCTGCACATTCACTGATCTCTTCTCTTAGCAATGATTTATTTATTTTTCACTTTTATACAGCGCCCGCAGCGCACTCTGCCCCGATTATATTCAAAAACAAATAATTTAAATTCAAAAGAAAAAAAAATTTTCTTAACTAAATTTATTCTTTGGATAAGTCAAAATTAATTTGATAATTATTGATAAAACTTGAACAATTATTTTTCCTTCAATTTTAACAATTAAATTTTTCTATACTAATTAATAATAATAACAACAATAATATTAATTAATGAAAATCGCGAATGCCGGTTGCGAGTTATTAACATGAGACAGTCCCGTTGGCTGATGGTAAAAGTTGGTTTGTTACGCGACCGTGGCTCTGGGTTGACTGGTGTGCCGCGCAAGATCAGTCAATAGCCCCACCAACAATTTTCCCCTTGGTGTGTTTAGGGTAGGGAGGTGCTGAGCAACTCTGCGGGATAGAAAGGGACAGAATGAAAACTTCCTCGTATCACTAGTACAAAGAGTGCAAGAGAGAAATCAAATTATATCAAAAAAAAAAAATCATAAAAAGAGGTTTCTTCATATACTGGAGGGTAGCCAAAGAGGAAATATATAAGAAAACTGAAAAATAAAAAAATAAAATAAATGAAGAATATGGAAAATTTTACATTGGGGTAGGTCTTCAACCCCCCTGACTGCACCCTTCTTCATTTTATTGGCCTTGCGCTCAATAAAATTGTAAATACATAGAAAAAATTGTTGCAAAATTTTTTTATAGATATTTTTTCTTTTATTTAAAACTTTGAATGTCTTGTATATATATTTATTTTTTTTTTACATGATGTATTATTTATCATACATGATTGTTTGTTAAACAAAAAAAAAAAAGGGTAAAATTTCTTGAATTTTTCGTTACAATAGATGAGAGTGTATATAAAGACTTCAAGTTGTGAAATTGTAAGAATAAGTAACTGCAGGGGGATGCGAAAGTCGTAAGGAAACATCTACCTGCTGAGAAATAAATAAAAAAAAAAGGGCCTTCTGTCAATGGTTGATTTGTGCTGTCCACAATGAATGCTACCGTCGGTGGTGGTATGAGAGGAACATGCGCGCATTTGCTAGAAAGAAAAATAAAAAAACTTGAAGGAAAGCAAGAAGACTAAATTGAAGACTTGAAAATTGAATTGAGTAAAAATTTGATATGTAAGACCCAATTGGATAATATACCTAGCGGTAAAAATGACGGTCAATGTATTGAATATCATGCAACTGGTAAAAATTTTTTACTTTTATATTTGTTTGCGATTGAAGAGATCAAATTTATTAATGCTGCAATACATTCATATATCGTGGGAGTTTAAAAAATTCTATATAACATCAAGTGCGGAAGTACCACCTTTTTTTTTTTTTTGAATAAGTTTTTTTTTACTTGCAATTTTCATTTGAATATAAAAAATTTTTTCATTGTAATTTTATAACATCTGTTGATACCGTTTTCCAAAAGACAAAATAGAAAAAAAATTAAAATACTTTTTTTTATATTTTAGATAAATTATTCGGTATGTTTTTTCTAATCAATTATTTAGATATAAAAATAAAATACATTAAACATGTGTGTGTGTGTAATTTAAAAAACATAGAATATATTTTCAATTTTTTTTTTTTTTTTGTGATAAAAGTTTATAAAAGTTATACGTGACTGTTGACATGCGATATAGCTGCGGTTGTTCGTAGGAGAATTAGTAAACGGTGTTTTATATATATTTTTTTTTTTTTTATATTTTATATAGTGAATACCATTGTGGTATTATTTTTTGACAGATTACAGTTATCGAAAGACGACAGGGCCCCTTTCCAATGTGTACAGTCAATGACCCACCTTTTTTTGCATGACGAGTGTGATTCAAAATATAATTATTCAAAGGACAATATTTTACTGGTTATATGGGAATTTAGTATGACAATAAAAACTTGCGTGTACCGTTCGTAAATTAGTATATATGTCCTCAAAAAAAATTGGCAATAGTATGATAAAATTTAAAGTTTTTATCGAAAATATTTTATCGTTATAATTTTACGTTAATTTTTTTTTAAATATCATTTTATTTGGGTAGATATTCACTGAGCAATTTAGTGATGATCAGCTGACTCATTATAATTTACAATAATTTTATTATAAAACTTTAACTTTAATTTTCGAAATCGAAATTTGAAATTTCTATTTAATTTTCGAAACTGTTTATTAATTTTTAAACACAATTAAACACAATTATTTAGCATCAAAAATTTTTCTAAATATAATTTCTTTGAATTTTCTTGTCTTGTGTTTATCTGCAAATATAAAAACAAATTTGGAATTTTTTTTTTTTATGCTTACACCGCCTGTGAAATGTGACAAGTCAGCGCGCGATGTCACATACCAAATCGCAGTTTGCGGAAAACAAAAAAAAATAAATAAAATTTCAAAAATTTCTCCTACATTCACTAATAGACATTTTCGATTGATTTTTTTTTCATTAAAACTATCAAGATACCGACTTAATTATGTCATAAAATTTAATAACTAATCTACATTTTTTGTCCTTTAATTTCATCAACGAAAAATGAGCTAAACTATTTTTTATTTCGTATAGATTATATAAATGTTACATAAACTTTGACATCTATCATCACCCATAAAAAATATATATTAATTTTTCAAATCATATGAACTTGAATAGCCGATAAGTTAACAATTTTTAAGTATAAATCAAAGTGACAAATACGTGTGAGCAGTCCGTGTTTCAGAACAATGTGTGTTAATATGTTTTCAAAAAATTTTCGGGTGTCCCGCGAGGTCATTAAACTGTCGTTTGGACGTGCTTGTACAGTTATACGTATATTTATATGTATGTACACATTACTATCAGACCGGACGAGAAAAAATAAATATAAAAAAATAAAATAAAAAACAGCCAAAGCGGTTCCTGACCTCCGGTGTTTGACTCATCGCTTCTAAAATCAGTGACTCCAAATTGTCTATATATACTCAGGTATCAAAATATTAAAAAAAAAACATATAAAAATTATATATATTTGTTATTTTTAAGTGTGATGATAAAACATATTTATATCCAATAAAAATACATAATAAAATAGACAGAAAAATATACAAGTTCAAAAATCTATTAACAATATTTCAAGGTCAATGCCAACCGTTTATAAAATATATTTTTCTAGTGTTCTTTTAATTTACAAAAATATATATTATTTTCTATTTTAACATGTTCATTTTGTCTAAAAACCTCGAAACACAATTTTGTATATAGTTTACATGACTTTGTGGAAATTTTAAAGAATAGAAAATTTTGTATCTACACCATAATACAAATTCGAAACCCCTCTGGTGACACTTTGTGTAGAAAAAAAAAGACACAAGTAGCTAAGTTACAAGGTCAAGACCTAAACGGTATCCTCTCTACATGTTTAAAAAAAAAAGAAAAAAGGAAAAGTAATTCCTAGAAAGATAGAAATTTTTTTATCTACATATTTTTCGTTTTTTTTTTTTTTTATAATTTCAAAGTGTACAATATTTTTCAATTAAATATCTTTGAAAATAGATGAAAAAAAAAACCAAGATATTACACAAGATAAGCTAGAGAAAAAAAAAAAAATATTAAAGTTCGTTTACCCTGAGGATATATAGAAAGGATTCACTTGGAAAAGAAAAAAAAAAAATGTCAGTATGAAGTTTCAATATAGAGATCAATGTTATTTCGAATCATTGCTTCTCAGAAAAATAAAAAAAAAGGTAAAGAAATTCCGTGACATTAACGAAAGAAATGTTATTTGAAAAAGATAGATATTGTTTATATATAAAAATAAATAAAAAGTGTATAAAAGAGTGAGTAATCAGTGTGTTTTAAGTGATAACTTGATAAGTTATTTGTAAGTGACACTACAACTCAAGCAAGCAAAAAAAAGAAAATGAATTCTATATTTTTAAAAATAAAAATTGAGTGATTCTTGTATGTACGCATGAACAAGAGGTACATATATATATTTTTTAAAATATGTTTATTGTATATGCGTATATTAAATACTGCATATAACAAATAATATACGATATATGGTCGTTCACCCGTTGCTCACTCGGCAAAGATGGATGTAAATCGACCGCGTGCCTGGAGTCACCCAAACGTGTGCCACACGATGAAGAGGTCAATGCACCGATAAAATTATCCGATTGTCCGTTCGATCGTTGAAGAAACAGTAGCAAGAATTTACACGAAAAATAATAAATAAAAAAATAAATTATATATATAAAAAATTGTGAATGGTTAATTTTATTATAAAAATAAATTGACTAAGAAATATTTTACAACTATTTCATTACATGAGTACTTGACAATCAGAGTAGAAATAACAAATAATAAATATGTATATAGAAAACAAATTATTAAGTTTAAAGTTCAATATTTACTGTTTTGAATTGAAAAAAAAAAAAATGTTAAAAATTTATATATGTGCATAAATATTTAACTATGCAAATGCTTTTGACACATCAGATGAATGCATGACATCTTGTATGTATATTGCATATTAAAATTTTCTATTTTTTTTTATCGAGATGTAATGAAAATAATTATAATAGTTTATAAGGTGTTGTTGTTGTTGCTGTTGTTTTTTTCGGGGTCAAATTATGTGAGTAAATAATTTTTAGAAACGCACTTGTTATAGAAATAATTATATTTCGTTTTTTTTTTTTTTTTTCTGCATGGCAGGAGGTATGAAGTTGGGTGTGGGATAAATTCTGGTGACAAGATGAAACTGAGGGTAACACAACAGGAGCAAATGTATATGTGCCAACAATTTGTATATTTTGAAGGTATCCAACCTTTCTTGTTGGTATTTCAAATTCAAGTCAGAAGGGAAATTAAAATCAATGATGTATTCGAGTTTTATTGTTGGTATTTTTAGAGGCTAATTTTATCAATTTATTATTGCACAATTAAATCGGTATTATAACTTATTAAACGCGAAAAAAAAATCAAATAAAAAAGTTCATTTATAAAAGCAGGAACTAATTTTGAATTATTTTCTTTTTCTTTGTCGCGATGATGGTTTACATATTGGAGCAGTCATTACGCTCATAGCTCGATCCTACCCATACAGATAAACATTTTTCACTAATTTTTTTTGCAATGGGTTAATTGAAATGTCAACTTTTTTTTGTGATTAATTTCAACAATTAACCTTGAAGAATAACAACAAAAAAATCAACAATGAAAATTAAAAAAAATCACATCTTTTCGTAAATAATTTTTCTATTTTTTCTATCAAGTTCAATTATCATAATTAATTATATATATAATTAATAAAAAAAAAAAAAATTCTATTCTCAGATTTAGATAGTTTTCTTTTTTTTTTTTTCAAATTTATCGTTAATTTTAAACTTGGGTTTTTTTTTTTATTTTCAACAATGGTATACAAAGTTTACCCAAGTGTGTTCTATATTTTCCAAGACTCGAAAAAAGTTGAAAAAATTCACATTTATTTTAAAAAAATAAAGAAAAAAAACTCCACAAGAGTTTTTCTAAATAGAAAAAAATATATCTCAACAACTTCTATTGTTTCCTATATAGAGCCATACAGATCGTCGCTGTCAGCGGTCAACAAATGCTTTTTTTTTTTTCTCCGTCCCAACATGATCAAGTATAGAAGCAGCAAAATATTTTTTTTTTCTTTTCATATACCTATCTGAACCTACAGAATCATTGACACTTTCATCAAGAAATTCACATGTTATTTTTTCACTCACATCAAGCAGTCCGTTACTCAACCTAAAGAACTAATATTTTTTTTTTTTTGAAAAACAAAACAACGCTTTTATCAATTTTTCTTATTTAAAATAAAAATAATTGTGTTGATTTTTTGTTCAACAATTTTTTTGACAATTACTTTATTTTCTTTAGTAAATTTAAACAATAAATTTTTTTTTTGTATTCATCAAGCTTTACACAGATATTGTGCTAAAACATTCAACAGCAGAAATAGAGTCGTGTTTTAAATTTTAAAAATAATAATAAAACATTGTAAAACCAGAGAGCTACATGACAAATTGTTTCGTATGGTAACGGAGAAATTACTATACCGTTACTGACGCAAAAATGTTTTATCCTTTTTTTTTGTTATTTTCATTATTTTTTTCTGTTTTTATTTTGCCAGGTCAGGTGTTGTGGCTATATACAGTCTCGTATATTTTTTTAAAAAAATCCCTCAACGAAAAAAAAATATAAATACAGATATAAAAAATTTATTTTTCGTTACATAAAAAAATATATATATTTGTTTAGTATTTTTTGCTTTCTGTCCAGTACATGGACAGACGAAATTTGAGTACTTTAAGAGTACTTGTTGATATATATGTGCTTGAAAAAAATCATACATACAAGTTTGGCAAAGGAGAAATCGGAATTAACGAGAAGCAGCTGTCGTGATTTCACCGGATACTAAAGCAAGCTTTGTATAAATAAAAAATGAAAAAATATATTTAAAATAAACTAACAATAAATATTTTAAAAAGCTTTATTAAAAAGCTCAATGTTTTTTCAATTTTCATATTGACAAATTATTTGTATTTTCATTTATTGAAATTGTATTTGCCAAAAAATCAAAATGAAATTACTAAAAAAAATAGAAAAGCCTTTGAATAAATTTATAAAAAATATTATTAATCCCATGATAATTTTTGCAGAATATAATTTGTCAAAAATGCGAAAAAAAAGTATATTTAGTTTTAGTATATATACACACAGCTGGATATACGCCAAACTCATCGAAAAAAAAAGGAAAAAAAAAATGAAATCAAAGTGTCCGCATTGGGTTGGCCTACTCGCGAATCTGCCCTTTAAATTTGTCATTTTTTTTATTAAAATATTTATCTTAAATCTGCATGTTAAACTCTAAAAGTATATTATATATTTTGTAAAAATATATTAAATAAAATAATAGTTGAAAATTTTTAATTTTAGCTGAGACAAAATTTAAGTAAATCATATGTATTATTCGTGAATCGAGACAGTGGCTTTATATTACAACTATCATAATCGTTTGTCATAACCCACTTTGGTATTATTATACACGTATATATATGTTATAATATTTATTATATATGAAAACCTACTGTCGAGCTTTCAGACGTTGAAGCCATTCGACGAATTGACATAAAAAGAAAGAAAAACCTAATAACGAAAATAACATCCAACGATCAATAATATGTTGTAAAAATAAAATTTTATGCTATGAATTAATTCAAGCTAATATATTTCATTAATTTCATTAATTATTTTCAATTTAAATCTAATATTATATCAACGAAAAAAAAAAAAAAAAATACAGCGCCAAGTGAAATTTGCTCAAAACTTTATCAAATTTTTATTTAATTTTTCGTTTGACTAATTTGTATTCGATGATGATGATAAAAACAGGTAAATATATCTTCAAATTATAATACAGCGTATAAGAGATCAAAGCTTAACATAAAAAAAAAAAATATGTAAATGAAGAAAGTAAAATGTCGCGACAAAGCGCCAATGAAGATTTTCGCAATCAGCCTTCTTCAGCAGGTGAATATACTAGACATATTTTATGTTGCACATAAACGCGTGAATATATTTTTTTTTCATTTTTATTTTTTTTTTTCATACGCATATATACATTTGTAGTCGTTGAAATAAATTTTTCTATTATATGCATACACAGGTGTGTACACAATCTCTTTCAATATATCTCTCATACAATTTATATACATGTGCTTCATAGTGTAATGAAAAGTCAAATATATACATATACAGCTTGCATTGAATAATAACGCAATAACAATATATACACTGATACAAAAGAAATAAAAGACTTGTGATGTCATGCTAAAGTCAGTGCTTCCTCTATTAGGAAAGTCTATATTTATCAGAAGAAGACAAAAGTCCTTGAAAGATGCAAGTTGTTTTTTTTTCTTTGATATATTATTTCATCACAAAAAATAAATTTAAAAAATAGTAAATGAATTTTAGAAAATAAACAAACCAATTGAATAGACGTAGTTGGAAAGTTTTTACTTGTAAATAGTGCAACAATTTTAAAATATATTTTTTTATTTCTTTTCTTTATGTACAATTGTTTGTGGTTTTTTTATTTTGAATAAAATTTTTTTTATTTCTTTTATCTCTTACGTTATAAATGACGCAAGTGTGTGAGGATATAAGTTTACGAAGAAAGATTTTGGCCCCGCTGGCGGAGAAAGCAGCATCTCACTTTTTGAGTTCTATATCTTTTTTAGTTTTTTTTTTTGGTAATTTTATCTCGATGTCAGTTGACAGATGGACAAAATTTAGTTTGAAGAAAATAAATAGTTTTGTGTGTAGCGATGTCACTGAATTTTTTTGAATAATTTATTGTAATATTTGAGAGATATGTATGAGATGATAAAATTATTATATATTACGGAGAAAAAGTTTACCGTTGTGGAAGCGCTCATGATGATTTTTTTTTCTGTTTAAAAAATATGTTTTACCTGTAAAATATAGGTGCTAAAAACTGTCGATAGACTAATTTTTATTATCTCATTTCGATTGTGCTCTTCTCTAATTAAATTGCTTCAAAAAAGATACGAAATATTTTGTTTTACAGCCGAACAATTGCACCAATAAAAACAACATTTGGCGTTTATTTAGAGCGTAGAAAAATTGATATAAAAAAATTGCAACCTTTTGCAATTATAACGAAATGAAAATTGATACTTAGGCCTTTTTGTTACTAAGACTTACCAACATACAAGTACCATCCACCCAAAAAAATAACAGCTTAAATTTGGTTCCTTTTATCAAGATCAGGATGTAAAAATTAAACTCACCTGAAAGCAAAAAAAAAAATAAAAACACATTAATGAATCAGCAAAAAATTTATTCATATATTAAATTTCATATATGATTCAAGTTGAAGTAAAAAAAAAACAAAAATTAATTTCGAAAATCACAGAGACTATACATATATATTTTTGTTTATTTATTTATTTTTTTAGTGGCTTGCACTTTCATTGCCACAGCAATACGAGCCTTTTATAGCTTTAACAATCTCTCGGTGAGTTTTGGTGAACATACCTGCCAAAAAGGGCCAAAAAAAATCGTTGAAAAATTTTTATATAAATTAAAACATAGAATGAAATTCTTGTTATGATTAAAGTATCATTGAATTAATTTTTACACATATGTATATAAATTTAAAAATAAAAACAAACAAACAACAAGTAGAAACATGATTGTTATAAAAAAAATCAAATTTATATATACTAAAAATAATATAAAAAAAAAATAAAGAAGCGAATGTAAAAAAATAAAAAAAGGACCGCATTACGGGATTCAGTTGATAAAAATAATAATCTACGCTCGTCCTTACTTCCAAATACGTATATAACTTGACGACGGGGTACTTTCAATCCTGACCCACATTCACACAGTATTTTTATTTTTTTTATTTTTTAATACATTGCTGTCTTACTCAAACTCTTAAAACTTACTGATCGTACATCTCAGAATCACTCTTACTTCGCCCCTTCACCGATCCCAAAAATAACGAAAAAAAAAACAACATAATAAACCATAAAATTAAATGATATCAATTCAACAATAATTACCAGAAAAAAAATTGAAAAAATAAATGTAAACAATTAAGTAATTTTAATTTCTTTAAATTAATAATATTTAGGGTTGTTTAAATATTTTTTTTTGGGTATAAATATTTGTATTACATTAGCATTTTTATGATGATTTTTTAGACTTACAAAAGTCTTTGATGTATAAAATTTTTCTACAAGTTATAGAAAAAAAAATAAAGCAGTGGGGAAAAATGATGTAATGTGAATTGTCTCTCGCAATACTACGTTAACTTGGTTTTTATATATCTATACAAAATTATCTGCACAACATGTGTGCAAAGTGTTTGCAGGTAAATACTAAAAAACAACAACGGTGGAGCGATAAGTGCGGGTGATTTCGATTTGTTATAATATCCGACAGGAAGTATTGTAAAAAAATAAAAAAAACTACATTAAAATTGTTAAGAAATATTTATAAACGATTGACATTATAAAAGTTAAAGAACAACTCGTTCAATCATATATTTATAATTTTTTTTTTTATTTCTATTATTGACGTATGAGCAGTGTTTGATGAATATTTTAAGAAAGGCTTGGTCAGGGTGGTTATTCATAAAAAATTTCCCACGATTGAGAGCCATAGTTTTTATGGACAAGTTTTACAACAGGAACTGCTCGATATCATTAATCTTTAAATATTGAATCATCAAATTTATAATCAAATTAAAATGTCATTATATTTAAAAATTTAATATTTTTTATTTTTTTTTTTTCGTTATAATTTATGGATGCTAATTTAGAAAATTGTTGTTAATTAATTTAAATAGGAAACAAAGCTTTTTAGATGATTGTAATTTTAGTAATTCATTATAATTTTTATATAATTACAATGGTAATATTTTTATTCTTTTTTTATTAATATTTTTATTTTTTTTTCGAAATATTTTCTTGTCTCTCCTTGTCTCTCCCTGTCTCTCCTTGTCAACCGTAAATTAAATTTTATAAATTTCACAAAATTATGGACATTTAAAATGATTCGTATTGGTAAATCATAAAATTGTTGATTAATTTTTACATTAATTATTTAATTTTGTTGTTAAATAATTTTTTGAAAATGTCGGTAATATCATTATTTGCAAATACCGACAATTTAATATGAAATTGTCGGTATGACCAAAGTTTGATGATAAGACAGATTAAGTTGTTTATTATTTTTCCAACTTTAACAAATACTAGTGCCATCTAGTGATGATATTTTGTAAAAATCGTCCTTGCCAAGGCTGTAGGCCGTCGAACTATTGGCCTACTGTGGTATGCCACGCAACATCACAAGTTTGCCAGCACATTTCATTTAAAAAAAAAGACAAATTACATTTGACAGAAAATAAAATCAACAAAATTGACAAACAGCCAATTATTTGTCAAATAATTTGTTGATAATTTCTGTACTTTTGCAGGGAAAATATATTTTAAAAAATTTTAAATAGCCACCTTAAATTACATGTGATTTTATATCAAATATAAATTACATTTTTAAATATAAAAAAAGAAATTTTTCAGCTAATAAAAACCATAATCATTTCATCATTCATATTTATAGTGTTATATTTTTCCAGCACTTGATTTTTTTTGTTGATAATGAATTTAAGTCTCTTTTGAAAAATGTGAATAATGAATGCAAATTAAATCTTTACACAGTCGTAAAAATTTTTTATATATTGTCGTGAAAATATTCATTGTTTGTTTGTTTTGTTCTCAGTGAAATTTAGCACATAACTTAAGAAAAATCATACAAAGACAAAATGAGTATTAAAATAAAAATTTTTAAAGTTTTTCGAATCAATAACGTGTCGAGTGGGTCATAAAATAAAAACGTATATTATTTAAAAAATATTCTAAAATGATTAACTGCGTTTAAATGTATAATGTTCATATGAAAATTTAAAAATTAACAATGTTCTCTATGAATAAATAACAAATGATTCAAACATTAAAAATTTTATCATGTGTATAAGTTACACATGTAAAACACTGTTTTGAAAAGCACCGTTGCTTTTCTTTTATAGAATATTTGTTCAAAACGTGTGTTTGCCTGAATAGCGTATTTACTAAAGAAAGAAAGAAAAAAAAAATTTTTAAAAAACTCTTTGACCTTTCTTAGCCGGAAGAAAATGCGCCTTAAAAATATATTTTCATTTAAAATTAAAACGTGTGTTATTTTACATATGACGAGTGTTGACATCTGTGCCAAAAAATACAACTAAAAAAAATTTTGCAAATTAAAATATCAAGTGATATAAGCGTAGCTCAAGTCAGACATGTGAAGTAATAATTTTTTTTTCTTTCAAATTAAATTACATAAAGACAATACGCATGACATTAAACATGCGAACATATTTATATTCAAAAAAACATGTGTAATAAACACAATGAAAAATGAATTAAATTAAATTAAAAAAAAAAATTACATTAACGGAAAATAAAAAATTAAAATTTAGTTCATTTCTGGCTGAGAATACCGTAAATCCCAAGAGCCAAACAAGCCTCATCGTTCACCGTTCCGGCAATTAAAACGGCTCATCTTCAGCACCCCGAGGTGTTTTATAAATATAAATCCAAGTTTAAAAAATAAAATAAAAAATAAAAACAAGTGTGAGAGCATAACGCACAAGTAAAATAAAAGTACCAGCTCAAAAATTTCCAACAACAAACAACAACAAAATAAATGCATTAATAACTAATAATTAATAAAAAAAATATCTAACAAAAAAATAAATAAAATCAAATTTAGTTAATTAAAAATAAATATAATAAAATAACATAATAATAAATATATTTGAAAAAATATAAAATAGTATTTATATCGTGAGCATGAATGTGTGTGATGTGAGCGTGTTTTGATTGCGTCGTTTGGTGGTCGTGGATGGTGAGACACCACGTGGGTAATCCCAGTATATATGAGATAACGGTGTCCGGTAACCACGTCAGAGTGTTCGATGTTAGCGGTACTCTGTAGTTGGCCCGTTACTTGACCGAGAGATCCGCTAAAGAAGTGCGTTTATATATATTTTCCCTTCGCGCTCTTTCGCTAACCCCCTTCATTCTTTTTTACAAAACTATTCTATATATTTTTATATATTTATTATTATTTTTTTGCCTCTCTTCGTTCTTGCCATTCCAACGGTCTAAACCTTGTTCTTTGACCCGACTGCATCGTGCGCATCGTGATACTCGATTACGTGCACACACATGATCAAACGAATTTTTTTTTTTATTTTTTTTCTTTCAAAAATATATACATGCTATTTAGTTGTAACTGAATTAAAATAATATACAGCGTTTAACTTGAAATTAAAATTCTTTGAACAACAAAAAAAAAAGTTTTTTGTTTGTTTTTCTTTTGTTTATGCGACACTGTACCTGTTCCTGTGATTGGCGGTGATGCAACTTGTGAACTGCTTATATCCGGTGGTTGTTGAGTTGCTATGTTTGACGTTGAATTTTGTTGTTGTTGTTGTTGTTGAGTTGTAACAACTGGTGCTACTGTTGCTTGTGATGCTGATCCTATAACTGTTGTTGCCGGTGATGTTTGTTGTTGTGGACTACTTTCCGCAATAATAACTGCCGGTATTTCCGCGCTTTCAGCCATCTTGCTTTATTTTTATTTTTAATATTTACAGATGATTATTTTTAGCAATCAAATTTGCTCACTGATTATCGTGTTTTTTTTTTATTAATTAATTACATTTGTATCAATCGTTGAATATCTTCAATTTGTTGACGTTTTCGTCTCTTGTTATTTAAATTTTTGACCACTTTAAATCAATTATTATAATTTTTTTAAAATTCAATTATAATAGAGTTACTTTTAATATTATTTTAAAGCTTTTTTTAAACTTTATAATTAGCTATTTATTTTAATTATTTATATATAAATTAACTATAAAATTTTTTTCTATTTCAATTTAATTTATTATATATATAGTTTTGAATTTTCATTAATTAATTTTATTATGATGCCTTTACGTTTAATCTACAACGCTTGGCATATCGTTAATGTATATTGATTTTATTTGCGTCAAATGCTCGATTTTTATATGCGCACAATGACTCAAACGATCTTATTAAAAGACCGCCGGCCAGTCTATACAGTTCTCGTGTCATCTCGATTAACTGAGATTAATTTTTCATTAAAAAAAAAAGTAAAAACAAAATCTACAAATAAATACAAATAAAATAATTAATTTATCATTTGCAAATAAATATATATATATATTTTTATTTTCATTCAAATTATGATTTTTCCCCGAGTCATTTTTTAGCCAGTAGGATTCATCATAGGTCGTTATGCCAGTGAAGGAATAATAAAAGATCAGGGTTACAGAAATATATGGGTAGTCGACCTTCTATGGTGGGAGTTTTGCGCACGCCTTTAATATACACAAAGAAAAGGATAGATAAAACTAAACATAACCATGAAAAAGAGAAAGAAAAATTGAATAAAAATAATGCAACACCAAAGTGTGCATGAAAGTCATTAGGTCAGTGGGACTTATTTGCTGTATATTTCTAGGGTCATGAACCAAAATTATTATTTACAAATGTAAAAAAAATTTTAACCCTTGGAATATAAGCTTGGTTTTTTTTTTTTTGCTTTTTACCAAATGATAAGCAATATACCTTGAGAAACTCATGAACTCAACTTTGTTCGATGGGTTACCGTTAGTTTTTCTCTTCAACCCGCATTAAGCCCCTTCAAGCCCCTTGATCTGCGTCGCCGCCCTTCTATCTCTTTTATTTTTCCACTTTAATTTCCCAGCATGTTATTATTCATTTCATTTAATCACAAATTTATATTTATATTCACAATTTTATTATTTTTAAATGGACTTTTTTTTTTTGCTCTAACATGAAATTTATTTATTAAAAAATTTTGTTAAAATATTATTACACTAAAATTGATGGTTGTAAAGAAAAAAAAAATATTGACACTTAAATTACAATAATGTACACTTGCAAATAAACATATAAAAATTATGAAATAATAATAAAAAAAAGTTGATATTATTGATTTCAGGGAATTTCACGAGAACCGAGGTCAAAACTTTATTCGATTTTTTTTTCTATTTAATTTTTCCAACAAAATGACTCGGGGGAAAACAAAGAAAATATTTCAATTTTATAATCAATTATTATGGCTCATTAATTCACCACTAAAAATCATAAAAATATATATATATTATTATTTATATTTTTATATAATAATTTCCATTTATAATTATTTTCCATATAATTTTTTTGACGTTTACAATTGCATGTGTCTTAATGCCTCGTGACCAATAATATTGTCTTTCACCTCACTCGTTTGCTCAAGGTTGATCGACGTTTTTTTTTTTTTCTATTTAATTTTTTTATTTACAAAATGAAACAAAATAAATAAATGAAATAAAATTTATTACCAGTAACTACTTAGATATTTAATTTACAAAAAAACACTTTTGAGCTTTTGAGCTTTTTCATAAATTCACAGATAACTTTGAGAATTATGTTTGACTTGAGTAAATAATAAATTAAAATAAAAACAACAATGTGTATACGACATCGAAACTTGCCACAATGGCCTCTCGTAAAAGTCACTGGGTGTTCCGCCCGTATTTTATAAACCATATATTTTTATAAAATAAATATCATACTAAATAAACTCATTCACAATAACACTGTTTTTAAAAATAATCAATAATATAATTACGTATAATGATAATGAAATTAATAAATAATTTTACACAAATTAATACACTGCAAGCGGAACTGACGTTTTGTCATATCAAGAGCTTGCACTTGCGGGTTGTAAGTAGCCAAGGTTATGTTTACAGGGTAAAACGCTAGATGGCAGCTTGAATGAATCAGGGAGCTAAACAACCAGGCAAACAACCCCTAAAATAAATATATTTATTATTTTATTATTAGACAGTATATATAATAAAATATTATCCTAAAATTTTATTGAATCTTTTTTTATTTTTTTGAAAAGAAAAATTTACAATTAATTGTTGAATTTATCAAAAAAAAAAATAGAGAACAATGAGGAGGTAGACAAAGACGAGTCGATAAACAAAGGGAAGGGCAAGTAAATTAAGTCACAAAATTGCTAAACAGAAAGTGAGAGTACACGAGTACAACATAGTTGTTAAATTAAAAATTCTTGAAAATATTTATTCGTATGCTTAAAAGCTTAAAAATTTATTATTATTTTATAAATTTACATGTACAATTATTTACTGTACATGTACTGTTAAATTACCTCTATATATTCATGAAATTATAATTTAAATATTGAAAAAAAAAGAAGAAAAATACATGATGAATGATAATTATTTTATTTGTAAAACATCATTGATTTATTATTTAAATATAATGAAAGAAAAAATATTATAAATAAAATGTCGGGCAAGCGCATTTTTTAACTTTTATTTTATGTATTTTATTTTTTTTTTTTTTATGGATGCATTGACGTAGTGAAGTTGCATATCGCAAAATCGTTAGTGTAAAGCGTTCTTTTGGAGAATTAAATAGAGTCTGCGCAAAGTTGAATTTTGTAGCAACGAGGAGGGTGTATCACCCCTTCGATCCGCAAGAAGAAAAATATACAGACATAGTGGAGCCTAGTTTTGTGTGTATATATATGTTTATCACAGATTCACAAACCCTTGCAACAAAAAGCTCGCAGTGTTCACGAGTGCGGCCACGAGGAGGCGACGTATTTAAAAATCGCAATGACAGCAATTTGCGCATGCCTTGAAAAAACATCATTAAATTGATTAAACAATTTTTTTTTTTTTAAAGAAAAACTAAAATACTATTTTATTTAATTCATTAATATTTTGTCAGTTGTATAATTAAATTTTTATAAACAATCTTAGCAAAGAAAAAAAGAAAAAAAAAACTGTATTTCAAGTTTCTCAGCGCCAACGGCTAGAACTTGAAACAACTTCCAGAAAAACAGTTGGATTTAAAAAAAAATAATATCAATAGTTGAGTTAATGAATTATTGTTAATTTAAAAAAAAATTTATTAATAAATGTTAATTTTTAAATACTCCATCAAATAAAATACGTCACTGATTTTACATTGATTGATTGACATAAAATGAATCTCTTACAAAACACATACGCACTTGAATTCTTCAAGTTCATTCTTTATATGTTCATGAAAAGAAAAAAAAATATAATAATGACTCATTAATGACAATAAAAATTAAAAAGAAAAAAAACCCGCATGAGTTATTTCGACGAATAGAAAGAAAGTTACTTCAGTCAAACGAACATAACGGTTTAAACTTTTTCTCTCTCTCAATCTATGAAATAAAAAATAAACATTCTCAGATCTTTATCTATTTTTTTAAAGCAACGATTATTTAACTTTCTCTAGAAACGGTAAATTTCATGATACTGTCAACTGTTGAGATAATAAAATAATAATAATAAAAAAAAAAAAGAAAAAAAAATTACATAATATTATTTACTTGATTTACAAATTTTACATTAAAATGATAAATGAATTGAAGCTAATTAAATGAAAAATAAAATAAAATAATAACAATGTTTTAATAAATATAATTATATAAAAAAATTAAAAATTATCCGTTATATATATAATTTATCAATTGAAATGAAAAAAAGAGAAAAAAAAAAAATTTAATTTTACAATTTTTTTGTATATTTAAACTTTATTATTATTTATTATATTATTTTTGCTTGTTTTATCTCATTATACTTGTGGAAACAGTAAATTCATCGACTCTTCAACTGGTCACATGAATTCCGCATAATTTTATCGATACGATATACAACGACACTCTTGTCTTTGACGGTGTATATACAACATCTAAAACGGTAAATTTAACTGTAAATATAAAACTTCACTGAGAATGAGAATGAGAAAATAACAAGAAATTTATAATGTATATATACACTCTAATATATAATATATATATTAGATATATATACATAAATAAAAAAAATATTTATAACATTTATACAATAGTCAATAGACCCACGCATGTTACACAAAAAAAAATATACATAAATGTTTTATGTAATTTTTTACTTAACACTACAATTCCTCCTAAAAAAAAAACCTTTCAAACAAGAAAAAAAAAATTAATAATAATAGATTACACTGTCTAATATAAAAAACAATAAATAAAAATTAACAATAAATTATTTTTTTTTGTTTATTTATATTAAAAGTATGTATATTATAAAAATTTATAAAAAAAAAAAAATGAATATTTTTTTTGAATTTTGGGGTAGAAAAAAACAATATAAAAATGAAAAAATTAATTTAAAAGTATATTATTATTGTTGTTTTTATTATAATGAAGTTTTTGAATTAAAAAAAAGTATATTCAAAATTAAAGGGAAGTATGTAGGATGTGCATGTCGAGGTGATCACGTAATGTAGGCTCGTCGGCGAATGTACCGTAATAAAGACGATGGTTACGTCACGACTTGGCTGTTGCTGTGAATGTATATATAATAATAATAAAAAAATACGACAGTTATACTGAGAATGAAAATAAGTGGGAGATAAGGGACTAGTTAATTTACCTACATATTAGATAATTCATGGTAAATAATATGAAAGACTAACAAATATATGTAATTAAAATTTTTAAGTCATAATATGATATTGTCAACGCGTTAGATTAAATTTTTTTCATGTGAATTAGTAAATAGTATAATGAAAATTATAAAAACATGTGAAATTTATAAACAATGATAATTGTTGTCTAAAAAAATTGCGTTAGCTTCGTGGTAAATTTTTTTAAAGAGCAATTGCTCTATATATAAAAAAAAAATCAAGATTTTTCGAAAACGTTAATAAATTTTGTTGATGAATTTTTTAAAAATTTATTAACAATTATTTATTATTATTATTATTGAGTATTTAATGATTATTTGTTATTGCTAATATTTGTTCTTTGAACATAGATTTGTTTGAAAAAAAAAAAGGACTGTTTACTCGCGGCGAAATTTGATAGAAATATATTTTTTTTTCTTAGTAATGAGGCGTTTTTTCTATGTAGTTTTTTGACATGAGTGTTTGAATAGTGGATATTGAGTTGCCAAGATATTCTCTGTAAATTGACATATAAAATTATTTGTTTAGTAAAAAAATTTTGATGGTAAAAAATTTATTTGATATAATTTCTATCGAGTCATTTGTAGAAATTTAAAAATCGAAATTCAATGAGATTTCGATGAGGCGAGGTGATTAATTTTAAAATACGTAAAAAGTTTCCGCATTTACTAAGTGTAAATATGTAAAACACTTTTTTCTTTTAATCTTCCTCATAGTTTCTCTGTTTATAAAACTTTTTCTTTTCCTGTTTGAAAATGGAATACAAATTTCATCGATATTATATCACGACATAATTAATCTTCATGCTCAAGGTCAAAGCATTGAATTTTAAATTCATAAAAAAAAAAAAAAAAAAAAATTCAAATCTATATTTTACCTGACTCATCAATAGCCCATAAAGTTTCGTAATATAAAATCAAGATAGACTTCAACTCTTTATCGATATAATTTTACAGTTTAAATTAAAAAAAAAAAAAAAAAGTAAATTTGTCTGTATCAAAACAGACCATAGCATTCCATTCATTTTCATTAGAAAAAAAATTTTCATTTTCAATTTTTCTTAAATATATTCAAGTATAACTGTACATAAAATAATTCCTTAATACATAATTTCGATTATAAAAATATCCAAGACAAAATTACATCACATCATTATAAATAAATAAAAAATTTATCAAGTTTATTTTTATCAATATATCCACCTATACACTTATATATAAAATCTAAAAATAATAAAGATAGAACATACATGTGAGAAGGGTCAAAAATCCATAAAAAAAAATAGTTAAAATTTTTTTTTTTAAAAGGGAAGCATTCCCCTCATCAGGTATATAAAAAACCACGTGTGGTACCAAGAGTTGGAAGGTCATTGTCCTGCCAAGCCTCTTTTGACTTTGACTTGGTCTCTCTGTGTATTTCATCATAATGACGTTAAAAATTCTTTTTAAAATATCAAATTTCAAAATATCATCAGCAATATTTATTTTCATATAAAAAAATAATAATTAAATTGATTTTTTTAAATATGCATATTTTATAAATATGATATTAACTTGATGCATAAGCATTAATAAAATCATTAGCTATGGAAATACGATATAATAAATATTCTAAAAAAAAAATAAACATGTCTATGTAATATGCAATTTTTTAATTTCGATGGCTCGTTGAACTCACGCGTATTATTTTGTCTTATCTGTACAATATACATACATTACGTTGGTCACGTTTCAAGGACCGTGACTTTGAACTCTCAGCTCTTTGATGACTACAACTTTTTATAATAACTCTCAATTTGTATTTATATTTTATTTTTTTTTTTTTCTTTCTCTCTTTGGCCATGGCGCGTTACGATAGCCGCGATAACGCCCCTTGTAAAAAATAAAAAAAAATAAGTAACGTAACACGCGCAAGGACACTCTTTGTACAAATCTCAATACTTGCTTATAAACTTGACGAGTTTACTATATATAGTCACTTATAGTAGCGGTTAATGCTCTTGAAATTCAATGCTACTTAACACACGGAAGACTGCATTAACACGCGATTATTATTTTACAAAACAATAAAAATTTTTAAATAATAAAATTCTTATTTTTAAATATATAATTTATTATTTTATTCTTAATTTAATAATTTTTTTTTTTGTTAATTTATATTTACCTATATATTAAGTACAGTAATTTCAATATGTTGTATTTTTGTTATATAAAAAGATTCTTGATGTTCGTTCAGGCAAATGAAAATTTTTTTTTTTTGGTTTTTTTTTTGGGAGGGCCAAATGAGCAAGGAGAAGGCTGTATTTTTCTGACAAGCACCTGCGGTCGACGACCCACGACGATGCTATATCGAATACACCTTTTCTCTCTCTTTTTTTCTCTTTTTTTTTTTTTTTATTCTACCAGTGACGGCCATTCTGGAACACAACGTAACGACAATGACGAATGCATAGGAATGTCACCTTCTAGGTTGTTTTTTATTACATTTTTCTGTATCATAAAACTGTCTAAAATTTGTAATCTTTTGAGAGAAATAATATATACAAGAGATATTTGAATATTTATCGTGATAATCTTGAATAATATTCGAAAAAATTTTATGAAATATTTGAATAATTGTGGTAAAATTTTTTGATTAAATTTGAAACACTAGACCTGTTGACTTGGTGAAAATGTAAATAAATATATTCGAGTTCAATGACTGAAAAAAGATCAAGCTTTATGATTTATTTTTATTTTCATTGTGTCCTTTTGTCGTCAATTTTATCATCGGGTCACTAAACCCAAACAATTCAGTGTCAAAGAAATTTTTCCCTTTGATCTATCGATCTATTTTTTTTTTGGATAAAATTATTACAAACTTATCAAACGCATAATTTTTTATCCACTACTAAAACATCTTCAATTTAAAATAATAAAAAATAAATTTAAATATTATCAATTGTTTGTCATCAACAAAAATATATATAAAAAAAATAATAAAACATAACATATGTTACGTAAAGAAAAAAAAAATTTTTACTTCGATATAGAAAAATGCAATAAAATAAAGAATCAAAAAATAAATTTTAAAACGCCCTTTGTAATGAAAAATTTATAGCCATCGTAAAGCTAAAGAATATCGAAATTTGAAACTCAAAAGAAGGATGGTAACTTGTTCTTTTGAAGAAAAAAAATAAATAAAAAAAAAGGAAGATGAAGAAGAAGAGGAAGATAAATAAAATGGAAAAAAAAAAAAAAAAGAGATAGTACAAGAAGAGACATATAGAAAGACTTTCCGCATTGATTCTTCATATATTTTTTATATGATTCAATATTAACGGTAGTACGACCTTTTGTCAGGTAATTTTTTCTCCTTCCGGGCAACGTGATCGAAATTTTAACCTCAATAATTATCAAATAAACCCACACACATGTACTTGAAATATAAACACAAAAAGTCCATCAAGATTTACGCAAAGATCAGCCAACAATAGTATCTATATTTTATTATTTTTATTTCTACACGTTATCACAGTATATTTATCACAAAGAAAAATAGATAAAAAAAAAAATGATAGTAAAAATTATTAAGTAAAAAAGACAGATATACAGTAGGCCATGGTTCATATTGCCTCAAGACGTGAATCAGTCATCGTCCGTTAACGCTGCGTGTCGATAAGGCCCTATTATCGAACAAAGAAATAAAAAATTAAAAATTCCCTCGGGATATACTCGGGCTAGGTCCATCCAGGAAGAAACTTTAGAACAATCTTGGTAAAAAAATAAAAACAATAAATCATAAAAATATTATCTATCTTTTTAAATAATCTTGAATGAATATTTTTTAAATATTTATAAATAAAATATTAATAATAAATAAATAATATTTTTTTAAAAATAATAATTAAATTTTTAAATTTATATTTTAATGAAATAAAAAATGATATTTAATACTGGTTTGTTAAGTTTGTTAATGTACAAAAGACACTTGTAATATTGGGCCTGATTTTTACCTTCAGGCAATCGAGGATTTATCTTATATGCCTCAGTGGTAACAGAAGGTATATACGTGTTGGAATTTATACACAAGTAGTTGTGTACCAATGTACTCTCTTATGTATTTAATGGTTATATTTTTTATTCTTTTAAAACTTTTGTCAAGAACACTGATATGCGACTAAGAGAAAAAGTATTTTTTTTCTACTTTTATTTAACTTTATTTACTGTTAGTTTGTATTATTTTATTTTCTAATTTTTTAAGTTTAAAAATCATGTTAAAACACATGTATTATTGTACAATTTAACACGTATTTTTTATTTTAAAATATACACATACATAAGAATGAGGGGTCGTTGGCTCCTTGGGCTTTTGTCCGTGTCCGAATCGGGAAAAAAGAGGCCCCAAACTCACGGCCCAACAAAAATCAACTTACCAAATTAAATGACGACTACATAGTCATGTATTATACCACATTTATTTTCTTTTTATTTTCATTTTTTAACTTCTAATTAGTTACATAAATTAATTCAAAAAAGAATACTTGTTTAATTTGTTTTTTCTTTTTTTCAAAATTAATTGTATAAATAAATTAATAATTTTATTAAAATATGGAAAAATTATTTTTTAACTTATGGCTTTATTATTATTTATTTTTTTTAGTTATATATATATGTTTTTTTTTTGTCTAGTGATTATAGCTTACTGCAAGTTTGAGATAAAAATGAGATGCATGTAGGCGATGTGTGTGTATATGAGTAAAAAATTTTTATCATAAAAAATGAATATATATATAAAAAATAAGTATGCATGTGTTAAAAAAAAAAAATATGAAAACGTGGGTTTGATCTTTGTGCACATGAATCAGATGAACAGGAAGAGATAAAGTGCGTATCGAAGTCATCGACCTGCGATCTTCAAACGACAGATCATGTTTTTTTATGTATATATACGACAATGTATGTATATGTATATAATCTATATATTATTTTTAGATATATACTCAATCTATTAATGCATCGATGTAATTAAACGATGAATTTATTATGTTGTTATTCCATATATTATTAATTTTATATAATGTTAATTTTTTTCTACAAAATACAATGTTCCTACAAGCACATAATTACACTTGTCATATGAAAAAATTTAAAATATAATTGACTGTTTTTAATATTCAAGTTAATGAAAAATCAATAAGATAATTTTCAAAAATAAAATGTCATTTGTCAAGTTAGATACACGCATGTGTTTTAAAATACAAAAATAATGATATTTTTAGAATTTTCATTTGAAAGCTCATCGTGACATAAATGTCAAAATATTAATAAAAAAAAGTCAAAAATAAGGGAAATAGCTTGCTTTAAGTCAGACGAAAGATAATTAAAAAAAAAATTTTAATTTAATTGTTAATTGATTGCTCCGTATTGATTTGAAAATACTTTAATGACTTGACATGTCGGAGCTTAAAAAAAAGCTCATTTTAACAATTAAAATTATTTTTGATTAATTAATTACTCGTAATTACAAGTCATTATTAAATTATAAATATTAATGGATAAAACATGTGTGATGTTCACTAACGGAAAATTTCTACCCCGTTCGTTTTTTGATGCTCGAGTGAACTTGGAAGAACGGTAAATAAAAAATTATAAAAATTGCGAAAAAAAAAAAATTATAATTAGTCCATAAATTGAGGGATTTATTTTGATTTTAAATTAACTTTGGTTTAATTAATTAACACGCGTTAATTTTACTCCATGGAATAATAAGTAAATATATTTTATTTCAATGTATAGAAATTGTTTTATCAATTTTTTATCTTACCTCTTATAGTGCTGGGCATTTTGTCAGTAATAGCATATCCTGGTATCCAAAATAATAAGCACCAATCTTTTCATTTATCGATCAATAAAAATGAAAATAAAACAAATATTAAAACTATTTTACACTGCACTTTTCAGTAATATTATTAATTATCTTTTTCACTTTAAAAAAAAAAAATAAATACTTTTATAATCAAGTACTATTGTTTACAGTTGATAAAAAATCAAAATTATTTATCATATTTTAAAGAATAAATAATACACTTGTTTGTTCATTCAAGAATAAAATAAAACTATAAAAATTTTCAAAAAAATACAAAATTATACCAATTATATCGATTTTTTTTTGATAATTATTTTCCAATTTAATGTAAAAACCGAGTGTCAGGTACAGGTCGACGACATCTGTATTGAATCGATGCTCGCCACGCTGTCTCGACTATTTTTTCGTGACATTGACAACCAACACAAATAAAATCAACAATATCCCGATAATATTACTATTATTTTTCAAAAAATAATATCTATATCCAAGCAACGTTTGAAAAAACAATCGAAATCACAATCAAAACACAAAAAATCGAAAAATTTCTTTCAATTTTTTTCACATAAATACTTGTTCACTATTTAGAGTCACTATAAATATTTCAGTTTTCAAAAAAAAAAATCCCGAAATAATATAAACCGAAAAATAATATATAAACCGGGTTTGATGTTTTTTTTTTTTTTTTGTTCACGCTCGATGTAAATCGGAAAATTCGGTGCGAGGTTTTTTGAATGTCCGATGGTGGTGGTCGGTGAGTGACTCTACCAACAACAGGGTATACCAAGATCCACAGGTGCTCGTAGCCACGGTAAATTTCCCTCACCCTTTATTCCATGAGTTCTTAGTCGTCTTCATAGTTTTTTTTTTTTTTTATTTTTTATATATCCACCTCCTCTTTTCTCGTGCATCACGATCACCGCTATACTACCCACCATCATTATCCCACTCTTTTGACTCCTCGTGTCGTTGAGCTAAAGCCATGGTTATTTTAAAACCCCTCTCTTTTTTTACCATACAAATATCTTCTATATATATATTGTTGAAATACAAATATATCCTACCTTTGTCGAGTTTATATATTTAGAAAAAAACACCTACTCAGCTGAAATCATTCAAGAAAATGAATCAAATTTTTCAGTGATGTTTACGTCATTGTTTTTTCATTTTATTTTTTTGTAATGATTAAATAATTATTATTTAATTATTTTTGAATATCATAGTACTGTAAAAATTATATTTTTCAATTATTTATTTCTATCAGGATTATCTTTCATCAGTCAGTTAAATTTTTTTTTAAAACACTTTGGTCTTTGAACATTTGAACAGTCAATTTGAATTTTTTTTTTTTTTACTAAAATATATAGGTATATGCGTGTAATCAATGCCATTGACCTCGAAATTTGTATGAAAAAAAGCTTAAAAAATTTTTTAAAAAAAGGAGAAAAAAAAAAAAAGGCAATTTTTTCATGGTTCAAGGATCTCAAGGTTAGGGGAGGCCGAGAAACGATGAGAGAACGTGTTTTAAGTTTTTATTGATTTATTTAATCTTCTTTCGTTTTATTAGTCGCCAGGAAGAGAGAAACGTGAGAGGTCGGGAAGTATATTTCTCCTTTTTTTTCTTTACTCAAAGTGATGTAAGGAAAAGAGTGCGACAAACAAAAAAAAAAGTAAAATAAAGAGAAAGAAAGTATTAAAAAAAAAAAAAAAACCTGCACCTTAACGACCAATACTCGCAAATTTGAAGATTGTTGAACTCTGTTAAATATACAATGAGTGTACGTGCTCGATGATTCTTTACTAAACTTCCACAACCTGACTCAAGGACTAGGCTTTTCAAAAGAATTAATCTCTCTTTCGTCTTTGAAAAAAAAAAAAAAAAAATTTTTTTTTCTCTTCATAACTCTTCATAACTTGTCTACTCTCTAAATATTCTAATAAATATTATTTAATTATAAATTAAAATAAAATTTAAATAACTAGAACAAAAAAAATTTCTACTCTTTTTTATTTTAAATTTTTTCAATACATAAAAAACAAAGTATAAAAAAAAAAAAAAAAATGTATAAATGGTATTAGAATATCATTGTGTTATCGATGCACAACAGGAAGATAATATCATGGAATAAAAAAAAAAATATTTAATGAAGCCGAAAAAAGGCATCAGGGATGACAAGAGAAGAAGGAAAAAAAAAAAATATATAAGGTATACGACCGCAGGGTCCCTGGCAACTCACGGCCGAACGTGAATATTCCGATGGTCGTTGAACCTGGCCGGTCTTTGGCGCCAAACCATACTCTTAAAAAATTTATATATATATATTTGGAACCTTCCGTATATACCAAATATACTATAGTTTATGTTACCCACGAATTACCTGTATATAATTATATCTTTATAAACCAGTTGATTATATTTTTTTTATCCTTGACTCAAACTTACATACAAATAATTTTAAACATGCCAAAATACTGTTTATTATTATTTTTTTTTTTTTTGATTATAAATATATATTAATTTGAGATACAAATAAGATAAATATATCTCAATAAATTTATTTACATTGGTAAATTATTTCTTCATTATATTGTGCATGAATTTTCAAATTAAATTAGTATAAATTTAAAAATAAGAAAGGTAATTTTAAAATATAGATTAAAATGTTTTTTATTGAGTAAATAAATTTATGATTTTTTGATATTTATTAAGAACAAACAATAAATCAAAATAATCGAAATTTGAAAAATTTTTATCAATTATTTTTGGAATGAAAATTTAATCAGTGATAATGAAAATGAGTGATCAATGTTTTCGTTTATCGTCCGGAGAAATATTTCATGTAGGGCTGAAATATATTAGGGTCATTAATTAACCTGCGAAAAATTCATAAATGTTTATTTCATAACCTAAATAAATTTATTTTTGTTTAATCATTAATATTTGTTAATGTATTGTCAATGTTATTTGAGTTTATCATAAATTTTTCTAACGTAAAATTCTATTGCTGTTAATGGAAAAAAATTTTGATAACCTCCGGAGAAATAATGGAGGAGAAAAAAAGAACATTAATTAAAATGAAGAAGTGAATGTGTGATATTGAAAGGCATATAAGAAAAGGTGCGTTGGCTAGCCCCTAAGAAGTCATGAACCTTTTATTCAGGCACGTCTTAGTTCGTATCTTTAGTTGAACGAACTGTGGACCGTGGTGCTCTTTCGTTGGTCGACGTAAAACATATGCGGTTCTTCGGACAACGGTAAAATTTAACCGGTATTAGTGTAAAGAACAAATCGGAAGAAGAAAAATATAAATCGATGTAACACTGCCACCTAGCGGTAAAAAACCCCCTCCAATAAACCGGTTAACTTTGATTGGATTGGATCTTGTGTCTTTGGCTGAAAAAAAAATTTTTTTTTTCATTTATTTTTTTTTTTTCAAGGATTTCCATATCCCTTATTTATTTATAAAATCTTTCTTATGAATTTCATTATTTCTTTAGCTCAATTTTTATTTCCCATCGAAAGGAAAAATAAATACAATTTCTTTTGTCGCTGTAATTTTGAATTTAAATATATTTTTCAATCTATTATCATGATAACAATTTTAAATAATCACTTTTTTAAATTGCACAAAAACAACTGTGCTTTTTTTTATACTTCAAACATAATTTTTAATTATTTGTATTATAAATAATTTTATTGTGCCTATTATCCTATTGCCTAGTTAAACTCAATAGCTAAATTATAAATGAAAATTTTCTACTAACGCTAACGGCAATAATTCATAAAATGATTGGCAAAAAAAAAAAAACGTTATTATCATTTTTAAATGCTACAATTATAACGACTTAAAGTTTAAATAATTTTACGTGAAATATAATTTAATTAATAATTTAAAAAACAGTTAGTAATAATAAAAAAAATATAAAAAGCTGTAAGTATATATTATTTTTTGATTGCGTAAAAATAATTTCATGTAAATAGTTTTTTTCAAAAATAAAAACACAATAGAATATTTAGATATAAACAATAGACAGCCAAAATATGTTAAACCTATGTATAAATTTGAAGCAAACTATAGCCAACCCTGGATGATGAAGTCCACAATTGTTGGAGCCTGGAGGTCAAATACTCAAAGGTCGAAAGAATCATTTGTGGCATGTCATGTGTCAAATCTTTCATTTGAATCTTTAGATCCGCTAGATTCTCCTTTGAATAAAAATCCTCAAAGCATTGAAAATAAACATATACTGAATTTATCATCGATGAGATTAAAGAGACGATACTTTTGAGTAAGGCTTGCAGCGATCAACGGTAAATTTTCATAATAACGTACAAGATGTTATGTGCAAATATAGGTGTAACCAGCTGGTAAAAGTTTATTATATTTCCAAATCATTATGCCACTCCAAACACGTTATTTTACAAAAATATATTTTACTCACGCACGCGTGAATAAATTATTTTTTAAATTGAAAAAACCATTTGTAAATCTAAGCGTCGTTGAAGTTGATTTAAAAAAAAAAAATCATCAAGCTTGGAAATTCGCTTGGTTGGCCATCTATCGTCTTGGTTTGTATGATTTATTTTTTGCGGATGATATGCTTCCATCTGCAAGATGAATTGCAAACACGTAAATGCTTATCCTCACTTTGTGAATATTTTTTAATACCTTCAGTTGGATAAAATATTTCAAATATATATAATTTTATAGATGTAAAAAAAAATATTTATAGTAGAAATAAAAAAAATTTAATCATTAAAATGAGCAGGGATTATTTTAGACATTGCAATTTGACTATTTTATCATCAGATGATGAAAAAGTTAACAAACTTTATTGGAGCTTTTTCAGATAAAAAGCTCAATAGAAAAAATAATATACTTTTTCAATTTTTATTTTATGTTTATTTTATGTGTCTCATGTTGTCTACCAGTTTCCCAACAAAATTCTAAAACTATAATTCAAGCCAACAAATATTTACAGGCTTAGAAAATTCCCTACAAGTTTAAAATTAATTTATAAGCTCAAAAAGCTTACATACAAGTTACAAGTTTATAGTAAATATTTCAAGCCCAAAAAAAATTTATAAATTTGATTCCGGGTTGTAATTTTTATTACACCATTAGAATTTTATTTAATGTATTTTATTTTGTTGCTGTATTATTGGTTCTTTACTGCCAAGCTCATCCAATTTTTCTCTAAACAAATAGATAAATAAAATTAAAAAATATCTCTGGCTTTTCCGGAAGCTATAATTATACAAACAAGATTGCATTTGTCTCAAATAAAAAAAACAGCCAAGTGTTCATGGGAGTATATTTACCATGAATTGTATGTCAACACTTTTGATAGTATACATAGAACAATAAAAAAAGCATGATGATGATGATGGACAAATTGATTTGTGTTAAGCATTATTGGTACAGAGCTTGGGAAGACAATAAATTATTGAGACACATAGATTACAGTCATGTTGAAATTGAATCTTGCGGGATTTAAAAGCATCACCAAATTATTTTTGATACTATTTTACAAGAATAAGGATACGCTTGCGCAAAATATAAAAGCTCGTATCCTTCTTCCAAAGGCTATATAAATACCGACACTTGTTGAACAATTGTCATACCTTCACAACACCGTAGGTATCGTTCACATCCATCAACCGTCCAACAATTTTCAACGTCCGATCGGTTCGATCAAATTTGTTGATCAATCAAGGTTAGTAAAATCAAAATATATTTATAAAAATCAAATTTTATTTTATATCTTTTATTTAAAAATACAAATATACATTACAAGTGATTTTTTAAATATAATTTTTAACATAAAAAAAGATCTATCAAGTAGAAAAATATCACGCATACTTTTCATTCTGAAAGCCGTCAAAGGGAAATGAGAAAAGTCGGATGTAGACAGACCGGACGTTTGAGCTTTTAATAATATCGACTGTCTTTTGCGTTTGAGTACCGATTGAATCTCATAGATAGGTAAAAAATATTTAAAAAAAAACGTGTGAAAATTTTTTTCTTGGTATGGAAAAGTGTATTTTAAATTTAAAAAAAAAAATTAATTTAAACAGCTTGTCAGTTACTCTTACGAAAATAACTTTTAAAATTTTATCAATGGAGAATAAAGTTAGCTAGTTTGTGGAATTAAATATATTACAAATTATTTTGTCTAGTGGTTTATTGAGATTTACACCCAAGACCCAACTATGTAGGTGTAATTAATTGTGGCTTTTCCAAGTTGCTAATTATCACGTAAGTCAGTCGAGTGAATTTCCATGTTTGTCAAATTTAATTAACAAACTAATAGTATACATAATGCATTGTTATTTAATTCATAAAAATTTCAAAGTAATTAAAAACTTAATTTAGTGATTTAAAAATTATTTGCATTTCCTTGAATAATCAAAAATCTGATCAATGAAAAATCTGTTAAATTAAATCGCATATATTTATTAAGCTTATTTAAACTTTTGGGTCTTCCTCGTAATTCTTTGGTAAAATTTTTTTTTTTTTGTTTAAAAAAAAAGCCCTTGGCAGCGAGAAAAAAAAATAAATAAAAAATCAATAACAGTGACACATATGACCGTCAATAAATTATGACGTTTGATCCCTATCACACTTTGATCTCTTTGAAAATATAAAAAAATTAGTCTCACAATATTTTTGAAGTCTCAAAAGTTTTTAATAAATTTATCTAAATAAAAAAAATATAGCTGAAAAAGAGAGGTAAATAATATTTCCTTCAAATTAATTTTAAATTGTTATCAAAAAATTCAAGTAATAAATTAAAAAATAATATTTTTTTCGTTGAAATTTTATAGGTAAATTAGAGATGCAGTAATATCCTGAATTTTTTTTATATTAAATTAGTTGAAAAATAGATTTTTATGTAATAGAAAAGTTGGATTTTGATGACCGCAGTTGAATAATCCATCTTATGTTTGTTAAAATAGATAAAAATAAATTGGGTATTTGAAATTTATAGAATACGCATGGGATAGGATAAACAAAAATTTATAAAAAAAAATAAAAAATTAGGTCGTTGTTTGGCTTGTGACAGTAGTCTAATAAGCTTGTAACAAGTATGATGAGGATGGATCAATGCATGAAACCATAGAAATTAAATTTCTACTCTGCAACGCGCCAACGTCAATTTTTTTTTTCTATTTCTCTAACATTTATAAAAGTATTTTCGATGCATCCATTCACTTGTACGCAGCTGTCATTACGATATCGCTATTTTTAATTTGATATTTGCTGTTCATTGTCACGATCTTGGCCTTCAATAGGATTCTAAAATTTTAATTTATACATTGTTCAGTCAAATTAATTTCGAACGCGGTATAAACCGCGACAAGAATATTAACACATGCGTGTAAAACGGTTTCATCGAAATTTCGAAATTTGGGTACTGTGATATTATTTGTGCTAGGTAAATATTTATCAAACAAACAATTTAAAAACGACAAATAAAATGTTTAATTAAATTTAAATTATTTTTTTATTTAATTATTTAAATTAATTTTTTTTTTATTCAGTTTTTTAATTACTACTTTGAAAGATATTTTATTTTGCTTCAATTGTCTTACTATACTATTTCGTTTGGAAGTATAAAATTATTTTAAATTTACACAGTTGTAAAATATATTTTTTTATATTCTGATAAATCTTTATTTTTGTGTTGCAGTTAACATGAATCTCGAAGAGTACCGGAAACATGGTAAGTTGTTTTTTCAAAATTGCCATAAAAAACCAATGTGTAAAATTTTCTACATTGACAAAAAATAGATAAACTTTTATATCCTAAAAAAAAAACAATTGTATATAAAATTCAATTTAAATTGTAAAAACAGGTATAGCAAATTGTCAATTCAATAATACAGTCATAAATAAGAATTCGAAACAATTTCGAATTGGCTTAAGAGAATTTTATGACAGGATAAACAGTTGTAGTTTTATACTCGCCTTTTATTTAAAACAATATCTGTCAATTTACTCGGTCAATTCAAATAATAATAAACAAAAAAAAAAGCAAATAAAATTCTTATTTGTTTTTCCTCCGACTAAATGTTACTCCATAAAAATGTGATGAGAATTTCATTGATTTTTTTGGATAAACACCAATCAGATGAAAACAATGATTTAAAATAAATTATTTTGTTTCAACAAGTGTACATAGTGTTTTGTAATTTAAAAAATAATTTAAAGATGTTATTTATTTATCAGTTAATGATTATTTTAATTGTATTAATTGTTTAGGAAAAGAAATGGTGGATTATATTGCGGATTATCTTGAAACAATACGTACAAGACGTGTTTATCCATCGGTATCACCTGGTTATTTGAGAACAATGCTACCAATCGCAGCTCCAGTTGATGGTGAACCATGGGAAAATATATTTAATGATATTGAAAAATGCATAATGCCTGGTGTTACACACTGGCAAAGTCCTCATATGCATGCATATTTTCCTGCATTAAATTCACCAGCTAGTTTATTAGCTGACATGTTGGCTGATGCTATTAATTGTCTTGGATTTACTTGGGTAAATAAATTTTTAGCTATAAAAATAATTTGATTAAATGATTGAATGATTAATTAATTTTTTTGTTTGTAAAGGCATCAAGCCCAGCATGTACAGAATTAGAAACAATTGTTATGAATTGGTTGGGTAAAATGATTGGTTTACCAGATGATTTTTTACATCGTCCAAATGGTTTTGGTGGTGGTGTCATTCAAACAACAGCTAGTGAAGCAACTCTTGTTTGTTTATTAGCTGCTAGAACAAGAGCTATTAGAGACATACAAGAAAATGAACCTGATCAATCACAAGTTGAAATTAATTCACGACTAGTTGCTTATTGTTCAGATCAGGTAAATTAAAATTTAACAGCTTTATTTTCATTTATAATATTTTGATCAATTGAAATTTATTAAAGGCACATTCAAGTGTTGAAAAAGCAGGACTTATTGGTCTAGTTCAGATGAGATATGTTGAATCTGATGAAAATTTAAGCATGAGAGGAAATAAGCTACATGAGGCTTTGCTTCGTGATAGAGAAGCTGGACTTACTCCTTTTTTTGTAAGTAAATTTATAATAAATAAATAAATATATTTTTTAAATTTAATTTATTTCAAGAATCTGGTATTTATTTATAACAATAAAATAGTTTTAAAAATAGAATATAAATAACATGACAAGTAAATAAAATTATTTCAAATTTGCAGTCAAGTAATTGGCGATAAAAAAAAACATTGTGGATTTTTTTTTAGATAGAAAATCTTCTTACTGATATTGCTCATTAGTTTTATTTTATAAATCTTTTTTAAATTGAAATTATTATTTTACAAAGAAGTTTTACTTACGACTGTCATCAATCATAGATCCTTTTTTTTTTTTTAATTATTTTTATTTATAATTCTTTTACAATCTAAAGCTTTTTTTAAGAAAATTAACATTTTCAGGTTTGTGCGACACTTGGAACAACTGGTGCTTGTTCATTTGACAACCTTGAAGAAATTGGTCCAATTTGTGAGTTTAATTTCTCAATAATTTACAAACAAAAATATTAAAATAATATCTCAAAGGATAAATATCATTATTGATTATTTGAAAAAATATTTTAAAATTTATATTTCATTTAAAAAAGAAACCCTGCAATGTGTAAGAAACCGTGGTTATCATGACCTTCTACTTGATTATTTTTTTAAAGCTTAATTGAGCTTTTTACCAAGCTTTTTATTGAACAATAAATTGCTAGTAATAATAATTTATTGTTCAATAAAATCCCCTGCCAGAAATATTCAAACTCCCATCAACTTACTCACTTTTTTTTATATAAAATTTTACATTTAAATTAATGCTTATATTAATAATGATATTTAAATATTTTTCAGGTGAACGTAATGGTTTGTGGTTACATATTGATGCAGCATACGCTGGTAGTGCTTTTGTATGTCCTGAATTTCAAGGCTGGCTTCGTGGTATTGAGTGTGCTGATTCAATTGCATTTAATCCAAGCAAATGGTTGATGGTACATTTCGATTGTACAGCAATGTGGTAAGAACTTTTTGATAATGATATAACATCCGTCTTTTATTTTATTTTTTTTTTTATTTTGTTATTATTTTCGATCTTTTGATTTTTTTTTATTATAACGGAGATTGAGACCGCAAATGCCGAATTGAACGGATGCGGAAGGTACCGTTATTCTCCTTCTTTACTTTTAATTTATTATTTCTTTTTATTCTTGATAAATTCAAGGCATTATGTAACATTTTTTTTTTTTTAACCGGATATTAAATTTTTGCTTCATTTTATAGGGTAAAAAGTAGCCAGGCACTTCACAGAACTTTTAATGTTGATCCCCTTTATCTAAAGCATGAAAATTCAGGTAATATATTTTTTTTCTATAAATAAAATACAAAATTTCAATGTAAATTTATCATACGCAGGTCTTGCTATTGATTATATGGTGAGTTTTAATTTATTTCTATAATTTCGCAATTAAAAATCATTTAAAAATTTGTGCTAATATATTTTTCGTTATTAACAATGAGATAGTAAAGTAATTTTTAAAATTTTTTATTCAAGCATTGGCAAATTCCACTGTCGAAAAGATTTCGGGCTCTCAAATTGTGGTTCGTCATTAGAAATTATGGAGTAACTGGCTTGCAGAAACATATACGTGAAGTAAAGCAATTATTAATTTTTGATATTATCTAAAATTATTGTAAATAAATAAATGTATATTTTTCGTTGTCAGGGTGTTCGATTAGCTCAAAAATTTGAAGCTTTAGTACTTGGTGATTCGAGATTCGAAATTCCAGCAGCTCGACATCTTGGTATGGTGGTATTTCGTCTTCGTGGTGATAATTCATTGACGGAAAAATTGCTAAAAAAAATGAACACACGAGGAAGAGTTCACTGTGTTCCAGCAGCATTACATGAAAAATATGTCATTAGATTTACCGTTACATCAACCAAGTAATGAATTTCTCTCAGTGTATAAATTAAAATTTCTAAATTGTTTATTAAAATTCATGTAATAATAATTGACAGCACAACAAATGATGATATTCTTCGTGATTGGGCAGAAATTAAAAGTACAGCATCTGAAATACTTTATGCAACAAGTGGTGGTTCACCAGTTAGAGCAAAAGTATCATTAGCTGAAACACGTCAAAAAAATGAAAATTTTGGCTCAAGTTTATTACTAGCTAATTCACCAATGTCACCAAAAATTGTCAACGGAAGTTTTGCTGCAATTTATGATACAGCTGATGTATTCAACGACTGTATGAAAACATTTGGTCAATTACGTTTACATCCAAGTGATAGTCCAGGTTAGTTAAATTATTCAACACAAAATTTGGATTAATTATAAAATTAATGTTATATTTCAGCTATGAGACGACGTATACGAGGAATTTTAATGTCTGGAAAACAATTTTCACTTGATTCACGAATGGATTTAGTTCAAGTTTGTATTATAAATTTAAAATTTATCATATTTTTTTGTATTTATTATGATAATTTTAATCAGGGCTATGCATCTTGTGGTCGTCCTTTATCTGAGCCAGGAAATAATTTACCATTAATGAAAGAAGATGACGATGGAAGTAGTAAAAATCAATCAAATATCAGCATTGATAAAACCTGTTCAACAATTGGTAAGAAAGTTTCAATACGTGCCACTGAAATCTCCGAGTAATGATGTTGAAATTATTCCAACAACCTTGGACATCCACATATCCTAGATATTTATTTTCTTTTTTTTTTTTCTATCGTATTTACAACGTAATTATATATAGTTATATATGCTAAATAAAATTCAAAATAAAATATAGATGTTGATTTAAATTAATATAAAAAAAACACCTGTTAAAGTTGATAAGTAGTGTCAAAAGTAGACAAATGTTTAATTTAATTATAAAAATAATTGACAAATAATTCAGGCAAACTTTGTAATGATATGGAATTGTCAAGTTCAGACTCAGATAAATCAATTAATAAGAAATCATTGATCAACAAGGATTGCATTACAATTAATGATGGGCTAAATGGAATGAATAATAATCGTGGATATTTTATGGACAATGGAATGCCAAAAAGTGAAACAATTGGTGGAATAAGTAACATTTCAAATATTCACATTACAACAATGTCATATACAGATAAAAAAAATTCAAAAAAACAATGAAAAAAAGCAATAGAAATTTAAAAAAAAACCAAAAAAATTTATTTGGAAATTAATTAATATAATTGTAAAAAAAAAAAAAAATTTAATCATAGAAAAAATCAATAAAAAAATTAAACAAATCCAAAAAATTAAATGTTTTTTAATGTAGCTTGTTAATGAGGATTAAATTAAGTGTAAATTTGTATTTTTTTTTTAATTATTTATTATTTTTCTTGTTGATTTTTAAATGTTATTTTTCAATTTATTTTGTACATAATATTTTTTCAATTTGAGACATAGCTATAACAACAATTATGATATGACATGACAGGGCACAGAAATGTTTTTATTTTTTATTTTTTATCTTCCTCTGTTGGAAAACTATTATTTATATTCTTATTATTTTTATATACTTTCTTAAATTACTAATGATATTGTTTTCCATGATAATGTACTTCAATACTCCCCACACGACCATGAGCATTTTTTTTTTTTTCATTTAGATAAACACAATGAAAAACTGTGATATTTCATTTTAAAGATGATTACAAATTCAATCAACATTCCAACTAAAAAAATTATAATATTTTTTTTGTTTCTTTAATCTAGATCTCAATTAACAGTCTTCATTGATCATAACAACTTTAAAACAATTTATTTCGATTTTCGCTTGATTATGATTACTAATTTTTACGCTCTCAATTTATTTATCTGTACAATTAATTTATTATATATATTTTTAATTATCATAACTAAATAATTAAAGCTCGTAATAATAATAACTGTTATTGTTAACAGAAATATTGTAGAAATAATTATTTTTAATTAATTTTAATTTATCTAACATTGTTTTTCTTTTTAAAACAAGAGCAATATGTCTAGAAATTTTTAATGATTTACAATTTTTCACAAAGATATTTTTTCTTTTACAATTTCGTTTTACAAGAGCATTTTTTTCGTCAAATTTAAACGGCAGTTTCTATCGAGCAGGACAATATATACGGTGTAAACCGTTGATAAAAAAAAAAATACATATTTAAATAATTTTTATGATCAATTTTGCACAATTAATTATTATTTTTTAAATGAAGCAGCAAGTACATTAACTGCTTTGACATGTAATAATTATAATGCAGTCTAAAAATTAATAAAAGTGCTGCTTCCAACATACGCGACACTCAATTTTTGGATGCAACACATATTATATACGGTATACATTGAGATCAACAAAATAATAATAAAAATTAAATAATTAAATAATAAACATTTTATAACAATATTTAAATAGAATATTAAAAAAATTAATCGTTAATTTTTTTTATGGATATATAAAACTTATAACCCAATTAAATGTATCACGATTTTTTTTTTTTTTTATAATTTTATTTTCTTTTAATTAATCAATGATTACTTGTAACCTCACACATGGCACGTGGATTTAATTCGACTGCGAGGCCAAACATTTAATAAAAATAACAAAATTTATATATTTATGAATTTATCATTTTAAAAAAAATCACGCGTTCATATTAAGGCACTTAAATCACGCGCGAAAAAAAAATTTAAATACTTAAATTAATTACTTACTTAATAAAAATAAGAAAAACAATTTTTTTTTTTTTTTTTTTAAACAATTATAAATACTGACCAATATAAAAAATAAAATTTTATAATTTTTATATAATTAAATTAAATACAACAGCCATTTTCTTTTTTTTTTTAAAAAAAAATTACTGCCTGATAAATTTATCGAAATTATTTTTAACTTAAATATTAATTTTAACCAACAATAGTAATCAATTTAAAAAATTAATAATAATATTAAATATAAAATAAAATAATAATTATATTTTTTTAAAATAACTGAATGGCCTCGCAGACGCGAGTGCGAAAATGAACAAATGACGCAACACGAGCCGCATGGCTTGCCAAAAAAACCTCGCGATTTCTATTGTATTTTAGAAACGCCAAGTTCATTTGGCAAAAGGCTTTTTTTAATATAGCCTTTCTGTGAGGACATGCGCGTTCAACTCTAGACTTATGTTTTTTCACATTATTTTTGTTTATTTTTGTTTATATTTTTTTATAATTATTATAATAATTTTCTTGTCATTTTTTTGTGTTATTGAATTAAATGAAAAACTAGTCATGAGTTGAAGGCACATTTAGTGCTTTTTTTTTTTTTTTTTGTCCTGTTTGATACCATCAATATTTCATTGGGTTGGAAAGTGGATTATTACCACTCGTTCAAAAAGAAATAAAATTACTTGTTATTTAATATTAACCGTGATAAAATTTAAAAAATTTAATTAACAATTTTGGATATTATAATTTTATATACTTGTGTAATTTAAAAATTTTATTAATTGGATTTTTAGTTTTTTAATTTTAGTTGTAATTGAAAATATTTGAGAGATATAATGTGTATTTTTTTTAATTAATTTTTTCATGGGTTTATTTTTGAACGAGCAGCTTTAGACTTTGGAAGATCTCTAATATTTGAAATAACAAACCATATCAAAATAAAAAAATTATATTTAAATGATAATAATAATAGCATGCGTTGCATGCAAAGTGTCGGTGCTTAATTTAAAATCCAAAGTCAAAAAAAAAATAAAGAAAAAAGTAAAAACCAAAAAGGAACGTTAAAAAATATTTTTCATTTTTTTTCAAATTAAAATTCTATCAAATTTTATAGCTCATGAACTTTCACAAATTTGCGTTTCACTTGGTGTGTCGAAGTTCAGCTTAAATAAATTTTTTTTCCACAAATAAAAATTAATTACAAAAATAAAAATTACAATGTGATTATTTTTTTTTAAAGAAAAAAAAAACCTTGAAGAAATAAATAATATAGTTTTTCAAAAAAAAATTTACAGGTTTAAGGAAGCATGATTAAATCACGCAATAGGATAGATAATTTTCTAAAATAAAAATAATAAGCACACAAAAAAAAAATTAAAATAAATGAAAATAAATAAGCGACTAAGAATAAACCCCAAAATCGAAACAAAAAAAAATTAGAAAAAACACTTTTCACTTCTAATGATTTCATTCTACTCACATAACAATTTTTTTATCTAATTAATTGACTATCTACATTAATTAAAAATTATGAATACAACCAATTGAAAGCATCAATCAATTAATTATAATTAAATTGGCCAAATTTTGTCATTTTTTTTTTCGATAAAAAAATAAATAACTACTAATAAATACACTATTTAAATTTTCAATAAATAAATAATTAAAATTTTTCTAATAAAAAAATTTTACAATAAATTGAGTGCTTTCCATTGGTAATTTACGTGAAAAGACAACTATTAAACTATTGTTTAGTGGGCATGCCAATTAACACGCCGTGTAAAATACGCGTCTAAAGCGTTTCTAGTGTAATTAATTTTGTCCTCTCGTTTATAATATTTTATGGATTGGAAATATAACATTGATGGTAGATAATGAGAGAGCCTTTTTTTTAAATTAATAATATTAAAAATAAATTATCAAAGTGAACACACATTGTTTTTATTTAAATTGCACCATTTTAATTATTTTTAAAAAATTGTTTTTTTTTTTTCATTTTTAAATTACTTTTCTAATAATTTATTAATTTTTTTATGTAAAATATGAATTATATTTATATATATTTATTTATTTGTATTCCAATTTAAAAAATTTAATATTGTCAAGCCTTATTAATCCCATCAATAATTGATCCCACCATAAATAAAATTATTTTAAAATTATTTTGAAAATATATAAAAAAATGTGTTTTACATGATAATAATATTATAATTATATATATAAATATTTACATGAAAAAAAAAATAATAATAATAAAAAATATATAAAAAATAATGTGTGTTGACTTTAGATTGATATTCTACCATCAATTATTGGGAAATTTATTAAGTAAGGAGAAAAAGAAAGACAAATATTAGATTAGTGATATTATGGTGATAATCACAGCGAGCTACAAAGCAAGCTTGGGCTTTTTATAATCGAGCTGAGAATAAAAGTTGTTGATAGGATTATAAGGAGGGTTATTATTGAACACGAGGATGAGGACACACTATTGCACATATCTTCCTCACAGAAGCACATGTGACCAGTGCCGGTACTTTCCATCATGCACACGTGGTCCACCATGAACAAGTTTATTTGTAGTTGTGATGTGCAAGTTCTTCGTACACTTTCATATGCTGAAATTAATAATTTATATTAAACAGGTTAATTAATACTTTAATTAACTAATTATTTAATAAAAAAATCAAATGAAAAAGTTTTCTTCCATGAGCTTGTGATTTATATTTCGATTTGATTCAGTTAAAATATCGATCAATTTATTTGATAAATTTTAACAATATTATCCTTGAAAAATAACAAAAAAATATTAACAATTAAAATAAACAAAAAAACAATTAGTTGATTAATTTTAATTAATATTTTTCAAGGTTTATTATTGAAAAATTTATTAAATGAATAAAGTTGATATTTAAGCTGATCTAGAAAAACAAAAAAAGCTACGAAAAAGTTTATTTGTAAAGTCAATTTGATGAGCTTGTTTATAAAAATTTAATATCTTGAATAATAAATTTTATGAGTATAGTAAATTTAACTTACGTGATTTAGCATTGCGGACCATTTTGACGCAGCAACCATTACACGTCATAAGAGGTGGTTGATCTCGTGGCAATGCGGTATAATTGAATGGATCCTTGCACCTTAGATCCGTCCATGAATCACACTCGTAGCAGTACACCGATCGCGCTAATTTTTTTTTTTTTTGTTGTTTATTCCATTTTTTTCAACATAAAATATCTTTAATATTTTTTCATTGATAAATAAAATTTTTAAATAATAAATACACTCAAAGAAAATTATGCAATTTATAAAATTTTTATTGAAAATTTTATTGGACAAGTCATTGATGAATTGCTTTTTTTTTTTTACTCTCAGTGTATTTATGTGATCAATTAATTTGAAAAAATTAAAAATTTATAAAATACAGTTATTGGAATGATAACATAAATATTTATTAAAATTAAAAATAAATATTTATTAAAAAATTGAAAATACATTTTTAATGACTCACTCTGACATTCTGCATGGCAAATGTTGACAACTCCTAGTAAAATTGCAACTGAAAAAAAATTCACAATATCTTTGCTTTAGAAATTATTTTTATAAAAATATTCCTAATCTACTACTTATATCATTTTTATTATTCTCTTGTTGATACTTAATTTTATTTCCTTTTTTTTTTTATCTTTTAATTTTATTGTACTTTTGACTTTTATAAACTCACCATTATTCATCATAACCCTTGATTATAAAATTTTTATATTTTTTTTTTTTTTATCTATCTACAAATTATGATAACTAATATTTATCTGTCTTATTTAAATTTAACATGTATATTTATTAAAATGCAAAATTGTTTTGATGAAAAATTTAAACTACAAAAGTTATTTTTTGATTTATTTTTCTTTTTTCATCTGAGGGGTAAAAAAAAATAAGCAAAATATGACACACCTGCTGTAATGTAATTTATCCTCATCTTATTTTTTTTTTAAATTATTATTTTATTTTTTTTTTAAATATGTATCCTTGAACTCGCTGGGTTTGGATTATGTTCAGGCCACGCTCATAGAAACGTGCATCGATAAACTGCAAATATGTCACATGGACTCGACCAGAAACGGTTGTGATAATTTATCAACCTGAAACATTATCTACTGCTTCATTGAATAACCATGTTAAATCATCAACAGCAATTATTTATAAAAATATATTAATTATTTATAAAAATACTCAAACATTAACAAAAACAAAAAAAAAAAACAAAAAAACAAGCTGCTAATTTAAATGATCTAATCTATAAAATTAAATTAAAAAAAAAAATTTACACATTAATATAAATGTAATATTCAATTACCTTAATTATGATATTTAAATAAATTTTTTAAATATTATTAATCCAAATTCCCAACTCGATTGTGTTTGCTCGTGAAAAAAAAATAAATTTCATCAAATTCAGGGATATTTTGTTATTTCTTTTGTATAAAATTTTTTGATAATCATTTTTATTTTAATATTATTATTATCATCAATATTATCCATTCGTTAAAAAGCAATTTATGCTTTTTTTTATAATTTCATTTATTTAATTTTAATGGTCAAGAATAATTTAAAATGAAATCATCTACTCGTTCTCCCATAGTGTTTTTTTTTGTAATTTGTGTTTTTTTTTTTTTATAATTATTACATATATATTTTTTAATCCAATAAATAATAATTTAATTTATTCAATATTATTAATGTCAATGCAGTTTTTCACCTTCACACAAATTCACTAATTAACAAATTAAATAATCGATTGTATATTCAAGGCCAAAATTAAAAAAATTAAAATCCAAAATGTTTATACAATTTTTTTCTTTCAAATTATTTACTGTCTATTAAATTTTTTATCAATCCGGCACTCAATGTGTCTCTAAACAATTAAATAATTTATTGTTATTATTGTTGATAAAAAAAAATAAAAAATTATATACAAAATAAATGAGATAATTGAGGGAGAGACCAAAAAAGAGTGCCAGAATTTGACAAAAATTGCAAGAAAAAAAATCAACAAAAAATCTAAATAAGTGATAATGATGCAAAATTATTGCAATGTTTTCTAAAATAATATTTGGCACAATAAACAGTATGGCGTAAATAGAAAAAATTTTTTTTTTATTTAGCCCAACAATTTACACTAGGCCTCGATAGACCGATGTCAAGTTCGTATACTGCACTGGTCAACTAGCTACGCGAATAAAAAAAAAATCACCTATGCTCTATTAGAGGCGCTAGGTGTATATATTTTTTGTCGAAATTTTGCACAATATAATTATTGCGATTGCGCAGAATATATATATATTTTTTTTTTTATTTTAAATCTATTTCCCAGACCACCACTGTCTCCAAGATCAATAAATGTTAGCTGCAGCAGCGTCATCATATAGTATTTATGAACACGCGCGCAAGCGTCACTTGAAAAAATACAAAAAAAATATATTATTATTATTTTTATTGCAAATATTATGTTGATAATGAATGATAGTTAATTATTATTTAAAATATGATTAATTTTTTTTTAATTTTCACTTGTATTTTCAGCCAATAATTGAAGACTTGATTAATTTTTTTCCAAAATTTTAATTAAATAATTTAAGTAAATTTTAAATATTTAAAAAAATCATAAATAAATAAATTAATTAATATGAAAATTTTAAATATTTATAAATCATTTAAACAATTTACAAAATAAAAAATAAATAATTGATTTAACAAAAGATTTACATTTGAAAAAAAAACAAAGAAAAATGTGTCTGTTTGAATGTTTTTTTTAATCATAAAATAGTGGCATTGAAAATTTTAAATAATATATATTACAATAGGTATTTTTTTTTATCACCGTGAATAAAGTTTGGTATATAGCAAACAGTTATACAAACGTATTAATAACAATATTGTTGTTCAGTTGTGTAATACATTTCAAGATGAGAATAACTATTAAAAACTGGAGTCAAGATAAATTTAACAAAAATATGATACGTTTTATTATTTTTACAATGATGTTATCATTTGTAATTGCTCGTCGTACTGATAATCGGAAACGTGAGTTTACTCAATCAATAAATAAATCAATCAAATGAAAATATATTTTTCTTTTTATTTTTTAAATTAATTTATCATTGTCTATTTATTGTCAGCCAAGAAATCTTTATTATTTTCCATCAATTTCATAAAAAAAAAATAAAGGTAAATATAAATAATTTGAAAAAAAAAAATACCAACTAAATGAACTATTTATAAACACATACACACACACACACATATATTCATAACAAAGTGATAAATTTAAATGAAATCGACGTTTAATAAAAAATTGATTTTTTTGCACATTAAAAACATAATGCATGTCCATATTGAACAATAAAATTAATTATATTTTTTATAATTGAAATAAATAATAATATGATGATAATAATAATTATTATTTATAATAATAATAAAAATTAAAATAATTTATGAAATAATAATATTACTGGCTTTTTAATTATTAATTTTTTTCTCAATACATCATTGAGTCAACAAGTTAACTCTGTAAGTAAAAAATTTACTAACGTATTTTAAATAATATAGATTTATAATTTGTTTATTAATAGTATTAATAATTACTAAGTGAACAGAGAAAAAAAAACAAATAAATAAATTAAAAGATTAATCAACGATGATATGGTCGTTGTGTGGTTGGTTTTGGATCCTGATATTTTTAAATTCAGCTGGTACTCATGGTTCACTTAAAAATGAACAACTTACTAGTACAAGAAGTATCAAGTATCTTGGTAATATAGTAATATGTATAGTATTTATTAAATTGCAGTGTTTAAAATTTTGTATTTTTAAATGTATAAATATTTTATTAGATGGTGAATATTATGATGATATAATAAATGCAAGTAATCGTCATTTTTTTGGTGGTAATTCTGGTAAAAATCATCCAAGTCATACACTAATACGTGAAATATATTCTGATATTAAAAAAATAATGCGAACAATACCAGGTGTAGCAACAAATGTATCAGAAACTGGTCATGAAGTTGGTGAATTAAAACGTTTATTTTATGGTGTACTTGAAGATATACGTTTTTTAAAAGAACAAGTACGTGTTATACGACATCAAACATCACATATATGGCAAAATGTTAGTGATGCTAGAAGACATCTTAATCATATGTCTTCAAGTGTTACTGGTATTGCAAAATATACAAATTCATCAATTGAAAATTTAACTGAAGGATATAAAAAAGTAAGAGCTGTTGTTAATGGTGTTAATTCAACAATTGAAAATTTAACTAAAGGATATAGAAAAGTAAGAGCTGATGTTAGTGGTGTTAATTCATCAATTGAAAATTTAACTGAAAGTTATGAAAAAGTAAGAGCTGATTTTAGTGGTGTTAATGCAAATTATGGTAATATATCTGATGATGTTAGAGTACTTAAAAGAAATAATCATATGGTTGAAGCATTATTACCAGTTGTTAATACATTTGTAAGTGATACATATGTTAAACTTGATAAAATTTTATCTGATCAAGAATCAATATATTCAACAATGGTTAATAATGAAAATGCAATACGTAATGATATAAGTAGATTAGAAAGAAAAATTGATGGTGGATTTACTGGATTTGGAGCAGAAGTTGAAAATAATAATAAAAATTTATTAAATCGATTGGAATATATTATATCTCAAGTTATTGATTTTCGTGGTTACATTGAAAAAGTGTGTCATCAACATTTTCCTGGTAGGATCAAACAAATTTCTCATGTTAATAAAATAAGTAAAAATGATACAAGACTAACACCTCTAGTTAATTATATTAAAGAAACATATAATTATTTACAATTACGTAATAAAACACCAATAATTGGATCTGGTGGTATTGGTGGTGCTGGACAAATTACGGGAATTCCTGGAATAATTGATAATTATTTGGGAACTTTCGGTGGTGTTGGTGGTTTTGCACTTTATCCAGAATCAGCTGTTAATTTAACATCATTATTACGTACAATTGCTAAAGAACCAATTTTTGCAGATATACTTCCTTCAACAATGACAAATTTATCAACAACAACAACAACAACAACTGGATCGAGTCTTTTAAATTATATTCCAAGTTTCAATGATGTTGTTTCTGGTCTAGATTCATTGGGAATAATAACAACAACAACTCAAGCATCACTTATAGATCTTATTGACGGACTTGACTTTGATCAATTACTATCTGATTTTACACCAACTGATATAAGTTCAACAACAACAACAACAACTACCGAAATTCCCGGTGCATTTCCAATTATTCCTGGTTTTCCCCCTGGACAGTATCAATATCCACTGGGTACAGTGAGACCAGCAATAAATTTATCACCAATTCCTGTTTTTCCAGGGCCACAATCACCAACTGCACAACCATCGGTACCATCAAACTACTATCAAACAACACCATCAAGTTATTATCCAACAGCATCACCAAACTACAATTCACCAATGCCATCAAGTTATTATCCATCAACACCACCACCACCAAATTATTATTCAACAGCATCACCAAACTACAATTCTCCAATGCCATCAAATTATTATCCACCACCACCACCAAATTATTATTCAACAGCATCACCAAACTATAATTCACCAATGCCATCAAGTTATTATCCATCAATGCCACCAAACTACAATTCACCAACACCACCAAGTTATTACACACCACCACCAAATCCAACAACAACAACAAAATATCCAGGAAGTATACAACTATTTACTTTTCCACCTGGATTAAGGCCACCAAATTATCCTTCATCAATGCCACCAAATTATCCTTCATCAATGCCACCAAATTATCCTCCATCAATGCCACCAAATTATCCATCAGCAATGTATCCAGCACAACCAAATCAATATTATACAACAACACAACAACCAATGACTTTACCACCTGGTAAACCACCAGCATATCCAATTGGTACATATCCAGCATATCCAGGTGCTGATATTCCATCAATATCAAATATACCAGGTGGACAAGGTTATCCAAATCCAATTCCAACTCAACCAACAACATCAAGACCATTTGTACCGCCATTACCAACATCAACTCCTTATCCACCAACACTTATTGAGCCAGTTATACCACTTGGTACTGGATCACTTATGGGAAGATGTGCATGTTTATGTCCATGTAATTGTGGATGTCCTGCTATACCAGTTGCACCTGATCCACCAACTACACTAACTCCAGTACACAGTTGGTGGTCTTCATATGATGGTTTTCCAACAAGAATTAGTAAAGATACATGTCAATGTTTATGTGCATGTCCATGTCCAAGAAATTCAACAATTATTCCACCATCATCATCATCATCATCACCACTTGGTTCTATATCTCTTCAAAATTCACAATATACATCTAGACGATCAACAACTTTATCATTGTACGAGGAAGCTATGACAACTGACAGATGGCCACCTGAACCAGATTCACCATCAAGACCTTTATTACCAAGACCAAATTATAATAATAACAATAATAATAATGATAAACCATGTTGTCAAGATATTACAAATGACATACGTGGTGTTAAAGAAGACATAAGAATGATGACAATAACAATGAGAGATGAAATTGCTATTGTTAAACAAAGTATGATGAGTCAAATTGATATTAAATTTGAAGAATTAAAATACATACTTGCTGATATACATCATACTCATTTAGATTATCATAATGAAAATAAAGCTGATGCTGAAGAAATTAAAGAACTTATTAAATTTGAATTTGAACAATCAAATAATGCATTAAATACATTTGGTCAACATATGCAACATCTTACAGCAAATAATATGATTTGTAAGTTTAATATTTTTGTTTTTTGAAATTGAATTTTTAATTAATAATTTTATATTTATTATTTACAGCACCACAACAATCACGACATCATTTAATTAAACCTAGAGTTAATCGTCCAGCATGGTTTAATGATGTTAAAAAACCACTTCATTCAAATTGGAATATTACAACTAAAACAATGCCAGCTATGCCAGGCAACAGTACCAATTTACAGACAATAAAAACATAAATAATTTATCAAATTTAGATATGATTTCAATTTACAAATACACTAATACAAACACACATGTTGATGATTTCTTGGCTGACAATTGTTTCTTCTTACGACATAATATATTAATTTTAATTATTTAATTATTAAATTTAGTTGATAAAATTTACAGATGCTGCCAATGGCATGCACGTTTCTCCTTTGGTCAATGATATTATTTCACCAGGTGAAAAATTATCATCAATAACTGATTTACCATTTCATAAAATACTGCAAAAACAAATTAATTCTGAAATAAAAAATACACTTAAAAAACGTAAGTAATTATCAATTATTTTTATGTTAAATCATTTATTAATTTTTTTGTTTGTTTTTTGTTTAAATAAAAAGGCAAAACAAAGACGAAAAAAAAACAACAATATCGTACAAAAAAATTTGGAAATGGACTTATTTCAACAAGAACAAAAAAATTATTAAATCCAATTATTCCAGGACTTGATGATTATATAGAAAAATTATTAATGAAACAAAAATTAACAATAAATAAATCATTATTACGAAAAAAAAATAAAAAAAATAAATATAAACGACCAATATTTAATACAAATTATTTAGATTTTTTACCATATATACCACCAGAAATACTTGAAGCAGATAAAAATAAAAAACCATTCAGTTATTCATACAGTGATGGACAAGGATCAAATTGGAATGTCAATGTTAATCGTAGAAATATTGCTAAGAAAAAAAAAAAACAATATACTAATAATATATTAAATAATGAATTTAAAAAATTAATATTTCTTTTAAATGATATGTATCATTAATTTTATTTAATTAATGTTTATTAATTAATTCATATATATTAATAAAATTCAAAAAAAAAAAAATATATTTAATTATTTTTTTTTTTTTCATTGTTTATATGTTTTCCATGTTTTTTTTAATTTAATTGATTTTTTATGATTTTTTTTAAATTTTTTATTTTGATATTTTGATTTTTTTTTATAATCAATTGATCTTTTAATTCTGTCATTATATTTATCATTATCATTGTAATCTTGTTGTCCAATTTGTGCAAAATTTGGAAAATCACTTCGAATTATTATCAAGTCATCATTGCGTATTGTGTCATGATTAATGTCATAGTAATTTTGATAATTTTTCATTCCAATTGGTGTTCCCATTTCTGCATAAATATTTTGATTATTTTTTTGAATTGTATATGGATTATTGTCATCTTGATTTTTAGCTTGATGATTATTTAATATTGTATCATTTACAAAATTAAATGCTTCATCAGGATTTTGTAAAATTCTTTCGAGTCCTTTTAAATCATCAACTTCAATATTTATTGGTATTACTGAAGGATACGAATCGTATTCATCTCTAGATGTGGTACTTTCAATTTTATCAATTTTATCAATTTTTTCATTTTTTTCAAGCTCAAATTTATTTATTTCTTTTGGATTACGAATTTTTGAATCATCTTGATTGGCTTCTTTGCATACTGAAGTTACTGGTGGTAAATTAATCATTGGCTCAGTTGTATTGTTGACAAACCAATTTGTGTATTGCTGATTTTTTTCTTCATAAATTGGTTTGTCAATTGGATCTATTGATGGATATTTCTCCGTAAAAATAACATCAGACCAATCGGAATTTTGAATTTTTTGAGACTGTTGATTGTTGTCTTCATGAATTGTTGGTTTTTTAAATTTTTTACGATATTTTTCTGACAATTGTTGACGTGTTCCTGAATTATTCTTCAGCTCACTTGATGATTTACGATAACCAGTATTTTTTGATGAAGAATATATGACATTTCGTGAATTAACAACAACATTTTTACGATGATTTATAGAAATTCCTTTACGTTGATTGTTTACCTTAGTTGACTTTGAATTTTTTTTATCTTGCATCATTCTTCGAATTAATGGAATTGCTTTTTTTTTTTCTTCTTTTGACATTTCTGGTAATGCACTTTTTAATGTTATTAAACCATGCTCAAATTTATTAACATGACTTTGTTTTTTTATTTTTTCAAGTTGACGTCTAAAATCAGCAGTCAATTGATTAACATTTATATTTGTATCTGGACTTTCTGGAATAACAACGGAAATTATATTTCCAACGTCCATCGATGTCTGTGTCATTGCTGGACCACTGCCTGTATTTTATTTTTAATTTAATAATAATTAAAACAATAATTAAATTTAATAATAGTAATGCCAAAATTTATAACTTACAATGTACTTTTGATATTATCCAGTACAGGATTAAAAATTTAAAACTTAAAATTACTTTCATTGTTAATTGTTTCATGGATTTTTCAAGAATGTTGATAAAAAAATTTTTTACCTCACAATAATTTTTATGAACATTATAAAATTTAATCATTTGCTAATCAATCAAGTTTATTTTCAAAACAATTTTATACAAATTTAATTACCAATAATAATTTTTTAATTATGTAAATTATTTCTACGATAAAAAAAAATTTTTTACTAATAATTTTCAGAGTATTTCTTTTTGATTGTTTCTATCAAATAAATTCCACTAAATTTTCTGCAAATAAATATACAAAAATCATATATTTTTTCCAATAAACAATGAATTTATTTATCATTAAAAATTAAAGAAAATTGAAGCTGCAAATAATCTAGATCCATGTCTCTCCCAAAATTTAAAATTACCATTTTAAATTTCAACAATAAAAGAGGTGTTTAATTGTTGCTCTATTTTTGCTGATACATGAATGATAATAAAATTTAGATACGTCCCTGGTATAAAGCTCCAAGCGAGTGCATAAAATGTTGAAAATTAATCTGTCACTGTCGTGAATGACCAAGCGTGGTGGTAACAGAATGTTGACCGGTTCTTGGAGCAAAAAAAAAAAATAATATATTTATATAAATTGGAGGGGAATTCTATTATTTAACTTGGGTGAAAGTTTTTGAATGATTCCAGTATTTTTTATTACAAATATTACAATAAAGCTGTGTAAAAATTGTGCAAATTGTGTACAAATTTAGTAGAAATGTTAAACAATTTTTCTACGGTGTTTGTGCATTAATGACACATCATATAGCTTATATTAAAATATACAATTTCTATAGACATAAAAAAATTTCGCTGGTTTCTACGCCTTTGGTTAATCGAAATTGCGCAAACTCCACGTATAATTTGAGTGTAAAAAAAATAAAGATAGCAAGCCAACGTGCATGAGGATAAATTTTTAAAAAAAAATATAAAAAAATAAATAAATCAGACTGCTGTTGAATTTAGTCGAGCCTTCTAAAACATCAAAGAGGTAGGGATATTAAAAGCCAGAAGAGAAGCCTCGTGATATCATTTTTATTTCGCTAAGTTTGGCTTCATATGCATTTTAATATATTGTGCGGTATACAACATAAACTTAATTTATATTTATTCCATCAAAATTATGTTTAACACATAAATTATAAATACCAACTTGCTCCAAGCTTAATTTTTTTTTTAAATTTAAGTATGTATCTTTAAAATTTACTTTTAATTATTTGTTAATAATATTAAACAGTGTAAATAATTAATTAAATTTATTTTTATCAATGCATTTATAAAAGAGACGTTTTCAAGTAGTAGTTTTTTTTTTTTTTCTACAATGTGTGTAAAGACAGGTCGATGCACATTGATCGTGTGATATCAGGTTAACGGAAAAATTTTTTTTTAATTATCAAAATGTGTAAAAGCAAGTATTTATTATTATTATTATTTTAATTCAATTGATAAAGTTTATAAAAATCAAGATAATAATTATGTGTGTGAAAGCTAAAATAAAAATAAAAACCTTTTTAATTCAAAAGAATAATATTTATACTGATATGAATAAATTGATTATTAATAAAATATCATATGCAGACTTTGAACATTTAAAATTGACACACAGTTAATAATGCAGACTCATTGATGTCATGAATTAATATAAAAACGTAAACACACTCAATAATTTATTTATTGTAAAATAGTGCGTTATTGTGCATACTGTATGTATTAATTAAATATTTTTATTATAAAATATATAAAATTTTCAGTGTCATCAAGTTCATAATGATAATATAAAAATTTTGATAAATATGAAAAACAATTAAAATTAATTATATAATTATTTTACTGTCAATATTATTATCTGTCAATGTCCGGAAATGTCATGTTGACTATTTTAATTTTTTCATTAAAAAATATATTATTTTTTCTATTGCAAATATAAGTATAAAACATGTATATGCACTTGTTATAAAACCTGTATTAATTTATCGCTTTTAACTGCTCAATATTAAAGTTGGACTTTAGACTCGAATCATTAGTATGCGTTCTACTTTACTCGTGTAAATATCATTTTAAAATATATGAAAAAAAATATATTTATAAAAACTAAAATATACTTGAAATTATTATAAATTTAAATATTATTAATTTTAAAAATACAAAAATTAAATACAATATAATTTTGTTAATATTAATTTAAATATTGTTAGTTGTTTGGTGTTTTTTTTTTCAACTAAAATTGTGATTAAAAATAATTAATTTGATGCAATTTTTAAATTTCAGATTAATAGTTAATAAAATAATACACAAATGTATCGAAATATGATAACTCTTGTACGTGGAGTACAACGTGTGGGAACAGTATTTAAACATAGCTCAAATATAATAAGAATATCATCATTTAATAAAATTTCAACTGCTTCAAAGGCACAAATAATTGATGGTAATAATGGTGAAAGAATTTATACATCACCATATGGAGACATTGATTTACCATCATTAACAGTACAAGATTATGTTTGGAAAAATATGAACAAGTGGCCAGAACGTATAGCTGTGGTATGTACCAAAAATTGCAATTAAAATTGAATTATTATTGTTAATAATACCTTGTTAATTTATTTTATAGGAATGTGGTATTACTGGAAGAAAATATACATATGCACAAGCACGTGATAAAGCAAATTGCATTGCAAAAAGTTTGAAGAACATGGGACTTCAAGATGGTGATGTTGTTGCAATAATTTTACCAAATTTACCAGAGAGTCCAATATCATTTCTTGGTATATTAGAAGCTGGTCTTGTTGTTACAACAGTCAATCCAATGTACACAATTGGTAAATTATTATTACTATTAATTAATATGTTAATTTACTTTTATTGTTTATCAATATTATCATATTCATTTAAATATTTTCAATACAACAATAAATTCTACTTGAACTTTGATCTGACATTTTTTTTTATTTTTTAAAATCTTATCTAACAAATTCAATGATTCATTGAGAATTAAAATTGAGGTGGGCTCGTCAGTAAAATGACCTTCGAACAACGCCCATCACTATACTCATCTCTCTAGACGTTGTAAATTTATCTGATATTTTTATTTTAATCGAAAAACAGACTTTGGACTTGTGCACTTGAATAAATTGATATTAATTATGTTACATAATAATAATAATATATTATTAATTATATTTTATAAAATTATATAGATGAAATATCAAGACAATTGAAATTTTCAAAAGCAAAAGCACTTATTACATGTGGTACAATTGCTCCAAATGCTGTTGCTGCTGGACGAGCTGTGTTACCACCAAATGCACCGATAATTGTTGTACAAGATACAAAAAATTCAAGTGTACCTGATGGAACAATTTCTTTCAAGGTAAATTGATATTAATAAATTTCTTTTTTGTAATGTAAATTAATAAGATTTATATAATATGAAAATTATAAATAAAAAATTAACAGGATCTCATCGAAAAAGGTTCTAGCTTGCCACCAATTAAAGAAGTATTTCGTTCACCAGATGAACTTGCAATATTACCATTTTCATCTGGAACAACTGGTATGCCAAAAGGTGTGCAGCTAACACATCGTAATCTTGTTTCAACAATTGTTATGACTGACAATAGTTCAACACTCATGAACACTGGTAATTTAAATTTAAAAAAAAAATACATTTTATTAAATTCTAGAAAAAATATAAATGGTTTTGTTTTGTTAAAATGATTTACAGGATATCAAGATATAATTATAGCATCAATTGGATTTTTTCATATTTATGGAGCAGTTGGACTTATGCTACCAAGACTTTCTGATGGAGCAAAATTAGTAACACTACCATTTTTTACACCTGACTCATTTGTCAATGCTCTAGCAAATAATGAGGTAGATTGAAAAATTTGTAGAAATATTTTTTTCAATTGTTTTTAATGTTTATTTAAATATGCAATTAATTTTACAGTGTACTTTGATGTATTGTGTACCATCAATGATATTATTTTTTGGAGCATCACCACTAGTAAAAGCTGAATATTTTAAATCTGTGCGATCAGTATTTAGTGGTGCAGCACCACTTGCTGAAACTGATGTACTTAGAATGTATGAAAAATTTGGTATAACAAGTAAAGATCTACAAATTGCACAAGGTATATTTTTAATTAAATAAAATATAAATATCTTATAATTGAAAATTAATAAATAAATAATTATTTTAGGCTATGGATTAACTGAATGTTCATGTGTTGCATTTTTGGAATTATCAAATCGTAAATTTTCTAGTATTGGTCGTCCAATAATTAAGTGTGAAGTGAGATTAGTTGATCCAAAATCAGGTAATGACATTGCAAATACAGGTGAAACTGGTGAAATTTGGCTGAGAGGACCAAATATTATGAAAGGATATTTAGATAATGAAGAAGAAACAAAAAAAACACTTCAAAATGGATGGTTAAAAACTGGTGATATTGCATACTTTGATGATGATCTTGATTTTTATATAACAGATAGATTAAAAGAACTCATTAAAGTCAAAGGATTTCAAGTAATTAAATTATATAATTAATGTCTTTTAAATTTATAATGAAAAATTCATATAATTATTGTGGAATTTTTAGGTACCACCTGCTGAATTGGAAGCAGTATTGAGAACACATCCAGATATTGCTGATGCTGCTGTTATTGGTGTTCCTGATGCAAGATGTGGTGAGGTACCACGAGCATTTGTTGTTTTAAAAGATAAACATAGTGCCACTGAAGAAAATATACAGAATTATATGAAAGGAAAAGTATCAGAATTTAAAGAACTCAAAGGTGGTGTAAGATTTATCAATCAAATTCCAAGAAATGCTACTGGTAAAATATTAAGAATAAGTTTAAAAGATCATAATTAATATCAGGGTAATTTAATTCTCTTTTTTTTTTTTTTCTTATTTTATAAACAATTGAGCAAAAAAAAAAAAATTATAATATAAGATAAAGTAACTTTTTCATTAGAATAAAATTAAGCCAATTTTATAAAAACACTTGTGCCTTTTAAAATCATTTAATATCTAGAAATTCTCTAGCTATTTTGTTATCAATATATTGTAAATCGAAAAAAAAAAAAAAAAATACTTTTATTTGATGTTAAATATTGTATAATAATTTGTAAAGAAAAAGAAATTATTCACAAACAAAAAATAATATATATTAAATGTTCTAAATTATATTAATTGTTTAATTTTGAATTGAAAATTTTTTTTATTGACAAATAGAAACAAAAAACTAAAATTAATACGATTAAAATATTTTCATTTGTTTATTTTTTTACCAAACGTGAAACAATAATAAATTAATTAAAAAAATTTAACAAATCATCTAATTTATTGCCTCAACTTTTATTTATAATAATCAATTAATTTATTTTATTTTTTTCAAATAGGAAGACAATAAAAATCAACAATAATTTATAAAAATTGTGGTTTTTTAAATTTTATAAAGATTATTTTTTTATTTAAACATCAACATGATAAAATAACATCTTAAAAATTTATCAATTAATTTTTTAGCTATATTATTTTTGATTATTAAATATTGCTTGTAATAAAATATAGAAATTTATATTTTAAAACAGCATATTTTATATTTTTATATAACAATATTAATAATATTTTAACTATTATAAAATGTAATTCTTTCTTGTGCTTTTACTCGTTGTATATATTTTATAAAATTTCATTAAAATGTATACAAAAGAGTGTATAATAATAACATTGTATATAAACTACGTAATTGACATGTGGTAGATATTATCATCAAAATTGATATCAGCCTGCTGATCAATAAACATATTTATTTTTCTATCAAAAAATACGTTACGGTATTTTTGAGGTACCTGAGTTTAACGTAAATTTTCAACTCTAATTTATCTACTCAAAGAACAAAACAAAAAAACAAAATAAATCTTATTGCTATTATAAAAAATTCTCTTCAAGTAGATAAAATAGTCAAATGATTGATGCAAAGAAACAATAAAAATTGACAAGCAATTGTTGACTTATTTTTAAAAAAGAAATAATAAAATTGAGTTTGTAATTAGTGCAGTATAAATAATTGCATCATTGATCATTAAAATGACTACTTTACTTTACATGAATCGATAAACAATAATTAAAAAATATAAAATAAACGTTTTGAATAATAATAGATGTTTCTAAACAATATTTCTAACTAAGCCAATATTTGAGATTCTATCTCTGGCATAAAACAAATAAAAACAAATAAAATAAACAATAAAAAATTAACATTAATAAAATTTTCAGTTTGAAACTGAAATTAAAAATAACTTAAATTATTGACAAAAAGAAAAAAAATAATATTACTTTTTTAATGTAGTCTGTTGTCTTCAAGATCAACAATAATGGATAATATATATTGTCGATTAATATTATCAACTGGAAGTTGAATGATCAATACATAAATTTTCTTTTCAACGTGACGATGGTTTTAAAAGTAACTTGTATCGTTCACTTGATGAATCTACAATAAAAATAAAAGAAAAAAAATATAATTAAAAAATTCTAAAAGAAAAATAAAAATTAAATTAAAACAACTTACCCTTAATTGTTTCAATTAAAAACATACTTTCATCTTTCATATTTGCAACAACATCATTAGAAACAAGAACATGAATTGCTTGTGGGCCTTGTAGTAAAATGGAATGTAAACGATCATTTGGTAAATTAAATGTAGCAAGTAATTTTGTAGCAAGTGCACCACTTGTTAAATTATCAAGATAAATAACACGCCATATTAAAACTCCATTTGTATTTTCAATAGCAAAATAAAGACGTAATTTTGGTGTTGGTGCTTTTGAATGTAATGCATTAAATAATCTTATACCATCAGCAATACCACATATTTGTATTAAATCATCACGTGATAAACGTAATATATCAGCAGCCGAAAAATTTGTAAATGTTGTTTCAAATGCTTGAAAACGACTAGCACGTAACCATGCAACAGTTTGTACAGCATTTGCATCAGCTGATAATTCAACTGATGTATTATTATTTACTTCATTACATGATATTTGATCTGGTAATATTGATACTGGTGATACTAAATTTTGTATTGATCTTGATACATTTGTTTCTTCATTTGATGATTGATCCAAATTATTAACCAGTTGATGTTCTGGTGTTGCTATTGATAATGCAACTGGTACCACTGTTAATGGTGAAGATGTATCTCCACTATTTGATAAATTTTGTGATGTACTGAAACAATAATTATCTATTAATAAATTTAATAACAAATAAATATGATAATGCTGAAAAATTATGTTTTAATTTAAAATTATCTTACACATTTTTTTTTCCATGTCTCAATATTCTTGCAACAAAATTACCAGAATTAAATCTATTATTTTTTCCAAGTCTTTTAACATTATTTTCATTACGTCTTAATATATTAAGACTAAAAAAAAATTTACGACTAGATTCATGAATTATTTGGCCTGGTTTTTCATTAAATAATCTATGTAAATATCTAGCTATTACTTTGATACCTACTGATCCATATTCATCAATTGTTATCTCGTAAACCAATAGCATTGGTGGTCTATTATTTTCGTTAAGTAACCACTTTGACATGTCTCGGGACATTTCAATTTAATTTTATTAATTTTTTTTTTATTTTAACAACGAATAACAGTAATTATTTGTAATTTTAAATTGAATTATTTTTCATTGTTGTTGTTGATATTTTTTTTTTGTACTTAATTTTGTGTTTTTTTTTATTTAATTTTTAATTTTTTTGTTTATCCTAATTTGTGTGTGTGTGTGTTATTTAATCGAATGATAATAATTTAAAAAAACATCGGTCTACCGATGATCAAGGTTCTCGTCAGCTTATGAAACGTGCCTGGTCTGGATGTAAATCCTCACGACAGCCCAAAATTTTTACAAATACAATTGTTGATTTTGGTGTAAATTTAACTATTGACAACTCCATCGAAACGTTGATAATTTTAATAATATTATTTACAATAAATTTATGACTGTTGTTAAACATACAGTATTTTTTTTTTTCTTTTGTTAATTTATTGCTTAATGAAGCAATAAAAAACATTCCCAGAATTCCAGTTTATTGTTATATTTTTTTTTTTCAAAAAATATTAAACGTTAAAAAATATATAATTTTTCTATAATCAATGTTTTACTAGCAACCAAGTAAAAAAATTAAAAAAAAAAGAAAATTTAATTATAGAATTTACGACGTGTTTTGTTGTTTTTCAGTTTTTTTTTTCTATTCTTTAAGAGATAACAATTTTACTGATAATAAACTTCAAGCAAACATTTAAATAAAATTTAAAAAATAATTGAATATTTAATGAAAGATAATTAAACCCAACACTAACGGTAAATCATGACTGCAATTCTATTAAAATCAACTTATCATCAAGTAATTAATAATAAATATGAAATATAACTTTAAAAAATTCACAAAATAGAACAAATTTTAACTAGATAACAGAGTGAAAAAAAAAAAAATGAGTTAACGTTCACTGTTAGTTGCTTGTTGCCTTGTTTCTATACTGACTGTTCACCCGAGTGGAGGTACTCGAGGCCTTTCCTTCACAGTATATAATTTAAACAAATTTATCTTTGTCTTTCTTGTTTGATTATTCACTCACCGAACAAGATAAAAGAGGATAAAAAAAAATATAATAATAATTTCTAAAATAAAAAGCCGATTGAGCCAGTTTTTTTGATGATATTAAGCTAGTCTATTCTGGCTTTAGTTTTAAAATCAATTAGTCAAAATGATTTGATTAAAAACTATCAAGTTTTATTTGATTGTATTTAATGTATATTTTTGGTGTTTGTTCGTTAATTTCGATATGAATAACTGGTGTGTGTTCATATGATAACCGCACAAGGTGGCACAGCGCTGTTGTTTCATTTATAACACTGCTGGTTTATGCTGGTTCAAGCTAGTTTAAGTTTGATTTGACTTGATTATATGTTGTTTTATAATATAGGATAGAAGCCTCGAGTTTGACGAATCACGTGCAACTGTATAAACGATGTTAAATTAACGCAAACACTCACGTCTCACACATACACCTATGTAATTCGTTTTATTTCTCTTCTTCTTTTTACGAACCACCAATGCCAACAACACTTGGTTTGTTATCAGTTATATTTTTTTAAAACTCGTTTTATGATTAAGTCAGTTTTTCACAGTATCTATATGATACTAGTGATAGTTAATATGACATAAATTTGTAACTTTGTTGTTGATTTACTTGGCCTCTTTTTTTCTTTAAATGACTTTACGTGTTTTACCCAATTTATACAAATTATTATCATCACAATATCCTCGTTTAATACTGCTGAAGTATTGTGACAAACTAAACTTGCTATTTATGAACAATTGAACTTCAACTATGTGTTAAATAAATTGAAAATAATATTTACTTCATAAAAAATTAACTTCAATTTTTGTGACCTAATTGTTTTAATTAAAATGTACTTTCCATTTTAATGCTCATTTTGTTTTTCAACATAATCATTAAAATATTATTACTTGTTATTCTAGTGTTAAATATTTATATATTTAAATTTTTTAATTATTATATTAGAGAGTTAAAAAATATTATTTATATTACTTACATTGAATCATTTGTTATATAAGAACTGCCTTCATTTTGAAATGATGAATTTATTGGTGACAATGCTTCAAATGATATCTGTTAACAAAAAATATAATTAACATTTGAAAATTTAAATTATTTTATTTATAAATATTTTGATAATATAAATATTTACATCTGATAAAACTGTGCACTCATAACTTGGCTGATATTTTTCTTGTTCATGTGGTGGACGTCTCATAATTTTATCACGATCTTGTTTATGTTTACGATCAGCACCTTTTAATTTAAATACTTTAATTTGACATGATGCTGCATGTAAACGTGGTCCACCTGGTAATTTTGTTTCAACTTGAATTCTGAATGGTACTCCTTTTTCTCCACCATGTTTTTTTGGTGTAAATTCAGTACTTATACAATTAACCTGATGAAAAACAAATTAAACATTAAATTACATATATTTTAATAATAAAATTATATATAAAATTTACCTTAATATAAATTCCAACTTCTTTTGTTGGATCCCACATAAATTCTATGCTATTTTTAGCTGATGAAGATTGTGAAACATCAATCATTCCATAACTCAATGGAACATCAATTTCAAGTAAACGTTCACCAGGACGTCCACGTTGCCAAGCTAACATTTGTTCACGTTCAGTATACTGTAGACGTCTTTCATGAAAACAAATACGTATATTTGACTGCAAAAATTAAACAGTTATTAATATTTAAAAAAGCTATTAATTTTATTATTAATTAATTAAACTTTACCTTTAATATTTTACCACGATATGCTGATAAATCACCAAGTTTTTTTAATTTAATTTCATATGATTGTCCCTGATTGAGATATGTCAAAGTTTCTTCATTTACTTTGGTAGCAATGCTGGTAGCAGCAGCCAAAACATATTGAAATCTGTATTGAAATTCAAAACGAAACACAAAATAATTTATGAAACAATTACAGTCAAGTGTTTCTGTTTGTTTAAATTAAGCAAATTAAGTTTAAATATATTACCGACTATCTTCGTTAAATTCATTGCCTTGTTGTGATGAAGATACATGATTTCCTGATGATGATGTTGGTGGATAATCATCATTGTTAGAATACAAAAGTTGATGAAGGCTTGTTGTTGATGATTGTCCTGTTTCTTCATTGACATTGCGTGGACTATTGTTACTATTGCTGACATTGTTAATGGCATTGTTATTTGTCGTTGTAGATGATGTTGTTGGTTGTGTTGTTGTCGTTGTTGTAATACCCATACTTGTTGTATTATTATTGTTGTTATTATCATTACTATCAGGCTCAACTGAATGACCAATATTATTATCTTGATGAGTACCATTGATATTTATTTGTGTTACATCATTTATACTGAAACAATATTTTAATAAATTATTATAAACTCATGAAAATTTAGTACATAATAGAAATAATACTTTTACAATTAAATAAAAAATTATTTGATCTATAAAATAACATGATGATATTAATTTTAGATAAAAAAAAATATGAAGTTTATGGATGACATGCATTTTTAGTTAGATATACATTCAACTTTTTTTTTTCCATTTCAAATATTTTATTATCAGCCGAATTATTTATAAATAATTATATTTTTTTAATCAACAAAACATAGACACTCACTTGTTATTGTTAATATGATTTTCTGGTGAAGGGGCTTCCTGTTTGAAGACGGTGAGCGAAGGCAATGCCAACAAGGCTTCACTGAAATTTAACCCCATTCTTCAGAATTATAAATAATTTATTATAAAAAATAAAAATAATATTAATAATTATAAACTACTATTAATATTATTTCTATTTTTAAATTATATTTTACCTCGGCTTGACAAATAACATTTGTAGTAAAAAAAGAAAAAGAAAAAAAAAAAAAAAAAGTTGTGTGTAAATATTTATGTAATTTAATTGTTGATATATGTTGTTGTTATAAAATATATATATCAATGTTAAAATAAATCCCTTCCCTGATGAGGTGTTAGTGTAGATTGTCGGGTGAATTTTACTCCTCCTACAAAATGAGTGATATCAAGCAAATGGGTTAGTTTATAACCGACGATAACTGGATATTCAAGTACCAAGTTAAACTCTACCCCACAAACGATATCATAATAAAATATATATTTATATTACACACATATACTATTAATTTATGTGCTCATAACTAATTCACATTATTCATTAAAATTATCGACACTAATCAATCAGTCATTCATTACAATGTCACACACTGAGATTAAAATACCAGATATCATTTAACATATTTTTTTTTTTCATGATGTTGATGATACAATGATAAATTCAATTATTTTTATTTGTATAAATAAATAAATTTATTGTTTACCTCATATTGTAAGATGCAACAGCATTTGCTAAATCATTTGCAGCAAGAGCAGATAATGGATCATCAAAATCAGCAACAAGATGTTCAGCAAGTTCTTCAACTTGTCTTGATGACCAACCTTGTGCAGCACTATTACTTCCTACAAATATAATCATATTAAAAATTAATTATTTCTTATAATAAACAATTGTTTTTATATTATTTTGGATAATTTATAAATGAGCAATTTTATATGTGTGATTTTTAAACTCATAAATTTTATCCGGAAATTAACAATTGACCCATCATTGTGGTATATAACTAAAAAACCTTTGAGATAAGTCTCTCCTTGTTTTTTTTTTTTTTTACGTTATGGCCTTGGTCAAATCAGTGATAATGCAATAGAATAAAATTAAATGATTGTCATTTGAAATGGAAAAAATAAAAAAAAATAATAAAATGTAAATTACCGTCTCTTCTTGAATGTTTTCTATCTAATTCAGTAATAGATTGATGTGATCCAGTAGCACGTCGTTTGAGGCCATTGGATGATTGTTGATAACCTGATTGATTATCAGATGTTGGTGAATTATCACGTGATGATATTTCATTGTTTAAATGTTGTGAATTTTTAAGTGATTCACGTTTATCATGCCACAATATTGCACCATCTGAAACGTGATAACCCATTGGTATCTGTAATAATAAAAATAAATAGTCATTATTATTTATTATGCCTAGTTATTATTCTTGTGTTATAGGAGAATAACATACTTGTTGAGGTGCATTAACATCACGTACATCATAACGTACTGGTGGTGATAGACGTTGATATGATGGTGATGATGAATGACCAAGCCACATTGTTCCATTCATTGATTCTGTACTAGCTTCCATCATTACTTGTAACTCCATTTATGAATGTTTACTTATTATTTATTTATATTATTATTAAATTATAGATATATTATTTTATTATTGTTTGTTTTTTCTTTGATATTTTAATTATTGATTTTTTAAATTTTAAGTTAATTATACTTTTACGTATAATTAAGTTGAGAGGCATAGGAAAAAAAATAATTTAAATCATATCAGCAGAATTCAAAGTCCATTATCAACAAGTCATGTACCCACATAATATTGCTTTTTATATATATTTTTTTTTTTCACTGTTTTATTTATTTTTTTTCTTGTCTCAATTTAAATCCATTTTTTTTTTTTTTGTTTTTTTTTTTTTTATTATTTAATTAAAAATTTATTTATTCTTTTTTATCAATAAATTTAAAATAATATTTTTTGCATAAATTTTTCTCTTTGGTTTTTAATGTAAATTGTACTTTTATAAATTTTTTTTTTTAATAATTTCATTTTATATTGAGTACTTACATATTAAAAAAAAAACATTTTTGTTTTTTTTTTTTTTCTCTTTCTTTTTGCCAACAATATAAATAATATTTTGGGATTTTTTAAAAATGATTTATTTATTAATTTTAATGATTAAATATATGAAAAAAAAAATGAAGCAATCAATAGGTGATTGTTTTTTTTTTTTCTTTATATTTTAAAATCACCCTTAAAACATTACGAAAAAACTGTTATACAATTTTTTAATGCCAGTTGTTTCACGCTGTCGATGTGTTTCTAATAAAGCACAACCCCTGGACTTTAATGACATAAAACGTGAAAAAACAATAAAAGCGTCTTTGAAAACCATTGCAATACCTCGGCTGAAAATCATCTTGACTTTAATATTTATTTCAATGCAATCAATCAAATTTTTTATAAATATTTTCACTTATCAAATAAAACTTCTTTTTTTTTTCCTCTTATAAAATTCAATTTGTACTCAACACAGACTGTTTCTCAATTGAGCAATTTAAAGCACAATCAAGACAATTTTTATTACAAAATTTCGTTGATATTTTTTAGAAAAATATAAATGTTTTTTTTTTTTTGACACAAAATACACAATTAATAAATCCAACTGTTACTGTTATTTAAAATATTTTCAAGTGTTTATTTTAATCACTTTTTATGAATATATAATTGTGTAATGAGTATTAGCTTGTCGTCAAGATTTTTTTATTTATTTAAAATTTTTTTATCATTAACAACAACTTGTTTGTTGATATATTTTTTTTTTTTTATTTTAATTATCTTTGTTTTGTTTTTGATTAACTCTCTTTCTTCTCTTTTCTATCACAAACGTTTTTTTTTCTTTCTTCTCCAATCTCTCTTCTTTTAACAATCCTTTTTTCTTTTCTTTTTTTTTGCCTAAAATCTATGATGCACAAATTGTTTTAAATTTTATTGGCGACAAGGGCCTTGACATGTCGTATAGTCACCACATTTTTAACATCCTTCGCTCCATTGCGACTAATTTGATGATACTTTTTTTCATTAAAAAAAACTAAATATATATTTAAATTGTATTTTTTAAAATATATAAAACTTTAGCTATTAACAAAAAAAATTTAATAATTGTTAATCAACAATAATGTGTTGAAAAAAATGAAAAAAAAAAATATTTAAAATCCAGTTGAATATTCACAATGCACATCAACAAGAGAGAGGATGCTGTTAGTGATGATGCTACTGAGGAAGTGTTCAATGATGCCTCTCAAATAGCAAGAGCCAGTAGAACTGTGCCATTCGATTACCGGAAGACTCTAATATCCTCGAGTTCTTCGTCAAGCACTCTATCTGATGATGGCAAACTTATAAAACTCAAAAACTCAAATTAACATTTAACTCACAATAAAACACCTGTCACCAAAAAAAATATAAAATAATTAACTTGTTTAAATAATTATCATTATTTAATTATACTTTTTTATAATCCTCATTTAGCTTTTCACGTTATATTATTAATTTTATTTAAAAAACTAATGAAAGTTATGAGTTTAAATAAAACTTGACTTGTTGATGTATCGATAAGTTGGTTTATAAAATATAACTGTTCACAGTAGAGTTATCAAGACAAGTAATGTAACAATGCAATATAACGACAGAGACTTGATAGCTTTGAATTCGTTTAAATTATGACAGAGATGATGAAAAGCACGTTGTAATAGCGCAGAATTTGTGTCTCAAAAGTCACAGAGAGATCAAACGTCTGACCAATAAGATATCGTTCTCGTCTCGGCATCAATTGGTACCACTCATAATTCAACGTCTGAATATTTCATACATGTATCATAATCATTTTGTTTGATCAAAGGTATATCTTTTTGTCGACAATATATTTTACCAAACAATTTACTCTCATCAACAATAAAATTTCTGAAAAATAAAAATATAAATAATAATTAATTTATCAAACGACCTCTGTATATTATAATTGATAAAATTTATTATAAACATCAAACATTTTGATAATGAATAATTTAAAAAAAAACAATTTTTATTATTGTTTTTTCATGTTAAATAGTTTAAGACAAATAATTATGACAAGTTAATTTAACAATATAAATTTTTTTTGTTGAATATTTTTAATTTGTGGAATAAAACTTTATATATAAGCTGGTGTTACTGAGACAATTGATGTCAATCGTTTAGGTCGACTACATACGCCATTCGTTATTAATTTTTTATTTTTTTTTTTTCTATCAATAAAAATTCAAATATAAAAAAAATTCGCGTATATGCAACTGATATATGCCAAGCTGCAATGTCATGTCTATAATGTTAATTGGCTTTTAAAAAAAAAAATTAAAGCAGGAAGTTGTTTGTCGAAGGGAACAGGGTGAGGGTTCTTTTTTAAACTATTTATACGAGTTTATGGTTTTTTTTTTTATTTATTTATTCAACAAACATTAAAAAATGTATTAGAATTAAATAATGTTTCCTGTTGCTTGATCAACAATGAGCATGTATTTTTGAATTTTGATTTAAATAAATAAAAATGATTTACAATTGAAAAGACACGTTTTAAAGTACTCGACATTAAAATTAATCAACAGTTATTTTAGATGACATTGACGATGTATACCAATGATGAATTACAAACGTTTGAATATCATTTACTTGATAATTTGAGTGTAATAAAAATTGTCTATATAAAATCTTGTTTAAGTAAAATTATATTCAATGGATTTTAAGCGTTGATAAAATTTTTCCATACACGATAACGATGATTTAAACCAGGCAATGTATGTAAATATGCTTTTGTTTGTAAAACACCAAGTGTCTCATTTGTGTTGTTATAAAATATCATTGATACTCGTGAATGTAGTAGAGCCATTGCACAAAGTGGACATGGTTCATTTTGTAAAAATATCCAATAATTTGTACATAAATATGCTACATCTTTTGGATCATCATTAGTATCATCTTTTGGGCAATAAAAATTCAAACTATCTGTTAAATTAAGTCGATCTTTGAGACATCCTGGATAACACAATGGAAGTTTAAATTGTAATTTTCTTTTTCTTGATGTTGAATCTAAAGGTGATGATTCTTCATGAAGTTTCCATGCACCACCTCCTTGAATTTTAGCAACTAAATCAATTGCCAACATAGCAGCATGCCACATTGGATGTTTGTCTGTTTGTGATGTTGTAACAGCAAGTAATTTCATTGAATCATCATTTGGATCAACAATAACAGCACTACCATGACATTGTAAATTTTTAACTGATGTTACATCAACAATATCAGAACAAATTTTCATACATTTATTAATTATTTCAAGTTGATTATCATTGAAAAATTTATTACTCATTATTGATTCAATACAAGGATCAGGATGAAAATTAATTGGCCAAATTTTTGATGATATTTGTGCTTGTAATTTTGTTTTTGGTGATAATGCAGGAACAGATATTATTTTAATATTATCATTGAAAATATTTAAATTAAAATTTTCATCAATTAGAAAACTTTTTAATTTTTCAATTGAATCAAATGATTGCTCGATATTATTGTGTTTATTATTTTTAACAAATGCAAGTAATAAACGTCCTTCAGAGCAACGTTTTAAATGTCCAAATCCTGGTAGTATATTTGTTATTTTTTTTATTGCAATTGATGTATTTTTTTTGTCATTAATTATTCCAATAAATGCATCACATTCTGGTATATTATTTGTAAATTCATCACCTAAAATTGGTATTGGATGATTTATATTTATTCTTTCAATTGTTGGATCCATTGATGATGATTTTTTTTTAATATTTGATGACATTTTTTCACTCCGTTATCTGAAAAGATGGTATCTTCATTCTTCCCAATTTCATCCGAATACATTTTATAAATTTAAAACAAAAAAAAAACCATAAACATAGCAAAAGGAAATATGATTTTAAAAGGGTGAATTGAAATTTATTTATCTAGCTAAATATTAAAGAAAAAATTGAAGAAAATGAACGAATAAAAAGAGTTTTTTTATTGGAAAATTAAAAAAAAATTTATATAAATTTAGCTGCAGGAGGAATGATTTATCATAACTATCAAGTTAGGCCATGGTCAAATCAGTTGACAGAGTTATAGACAGTTACGTGATCATCTTATTTCAGAGAATTAATATAAATGAATTTTAAAAATATTTAAAAATTATAATTTCGATTAAATTAAATAATATTATTTCTATAAACAATTTATTTATAAAGCTTTTAATATAAAAAAAGAATTTATAAAGAAAATAAAATAATTATTTAATTTAATTGAAAATATCTAATTAATTTTGTTTTTGTTGATAAATTGGCAATAATTCACAGACATTTAATCAATGACTAATACTCAAAAATTTAATTGATCAATAGAAAAATAATTAAGATCACAAACTGCTATAATTTACACGATATTTATTTTGTTTGATTGAGTCTTGTTTTTTATTATTTCAATTTTTTTTTTCTCTACGTAATTGACAAGTGTATTTATCATTCGAAATACACGTGATTGAAGAAGCACGCATTTATATCTAAATAACAATTACCATCATCCAGCTAAACAATTAACACAAAATTAATATTTTATCCAGCAAAATAAACATTGAAATAATTTTTTAAATATTTACAATATACTCCCATTTCGAATTGTATTTAGAAAAATAAATGATCTATTATTTAATTAGCTGACCTTGACCTGAATATCTTGACAATCTTTCCATCTAAAAAGCTCAAGGAAAAATGATAGTTTGTTATTTTTTAAACAGCTTGATGGATCTACAAAAAATTTTTAAAAAATGTGAGATATTAAATTGAATGTTATTTAATCAAATTAGTCGCATTTATTCCCGCCTTCATTTTTTATTTAATTTTTAAAATCTATTATTACCAGACATGCCTGAGTGGTAATCAACAGGTTATCCAGGGCTTGTTTACTTTTGTATATTTGATATTTTAATGATAAAAAAGTTAAAAAATAAAAATGTCTTGTTGCTATCCAATTGTGGTTATGTATGTTTCAACATCTTGCCTTGTGTCAAATTAAATAATTTAATATAAATATATATTACTTACTTGTTTTATTTTTTTTAACATCAATTGTCCAATATTAATGGCTGTTTTTTTTTTTTTCCAAGATGGAATAACACGCGTTTCCAAAAACACAGATTTTTTATAGAAAAAAATTATGTGAACAACTGGTTTTAAACTTTGTGTTGAGTACATTAACCTAGTCAATCTGGGGGGGAATATATAATTGTAATTTATGTAGACGTATGTAAATGAGAAAAATTTATAAAAAAAAAAAAACGTGTACACACTTAAAGTTGATGATAATGGCGCCTGATCAAACGTAAAGTTGTGTTAAGAATTAAGCTGGTATCATACTTTTTTATCTGTACATATTGAAAATTAATCAGTTTATGTTTGTGTATGTTTTTTTTTGTGTGTTGATAAACATATGTCTTCTTGGAATTTTTGTGACGTAATTGACGTATCAACAGTCGGTACAAGCCGATAAATATTCAACTGAGAAATTTAAAAAAAACCCTCTTTAATTTTCTCAATAATTAATTGTTTATTTAACATATTTTAATTTAAAATAAATTATTATTCAAGATTTTGGTGTTGATATTTTGTTAATATAAATTATGGAGCAAATTGAGGTATCCAAGAGTGTACTCTTCGATGACGTCCAAAGTTACATTTTGGTGACATGAGTGCTAAAATAGCAAGACCAGCACCAAGTAAAGATACACCACAAAGTACACCAGCAGTTATATCATGTAATGGTGAACCTGAACGTGGTGATTTAATAGCTATTAATAAAAGACCAGCACAACTTAAAGTTGCTAAACCAGCTAAGCTAAAACCAGTCCATGTTTTTCGTAGACTTCTACTGGCACCAGCAAGTGCACAACATATTCCACATCCAGCAGCACTATCAAAGTAATATCTACAAACAAAAAAACAAATATCAACATCACTGAAATTGATGATAAATATTTTTTAATGTATTTATAATTTATTGATGATTGATTTACCTTCTCCCCTGGGTCCAAGAAAGATAAAATGCTAAACCACATGTTAAAATTCCAACAAGTACAAGAATTAATGGTGCACTTTTTCTATCACCTTTGTCTAAACCACTGGCAAATGTTGTATTAGCTTCACTATTTGGTGGTGATAATGGTGGTACCTAAAATATTATAAATTTTAAATTAACAATGAATGAATATTATTCAAAAGATAATTTAATAATGCAAAACTTACAACAGCTGTTCTTGCAATAAATGCATTTTCCACACTGTCAAATGGTCTTTTTTGTGTTGATTCATTACGAGATGGAAGAACCTGATACTTGGTTGATCCAATAACCATTGGCAAGGATTCTGATGTTGATTCAACATATGCATATCTTGGTGGTAATTCATTATACTTTGATGTAAATTCAATTGGTGATGCTGCTAATGATACAGTACCATCTTGATGACGTGATGTATATCTTGAACGACCACAATTACTTGCTGGACATAGCTCTTGTTGTTCATTCAATGGAAGACATCTTCTTGCTGGTGGTATTTCTTTATTTGGTGTTGATGTTTGAGGTACTCTACCAGGTGAAAATGCACGTTGTGGTGTACCAGATGGAGTACCACGACGACTTGTACCAGCTACAATAACACGTCCTAGAATAAAAAAACAATTAATAAATTAAAAGGCAATACATTAATTATTAATATAATATATTTATGTATAATAAATACCAGTTGGTGATGCAGTTGTACTTGCTGGTGGAGTTGCATATTGTAAACCTCTTTGTGGTGTTCTACGTCCTGGTGATAAATTTCTTTCTTCTGATTTTGATCTTGGTTTTCTTGGTGTTGTTAATATTTCATGTAATTTTTGTGTTGCAATATTATTTCTTGATCCAATATTTTCACGTAATTCAATTTGTTCACGTAAATTACGATCAGGTAAAATTGGTGGTTCTTCATCCTGCATTGGCAGTCGTGCGTAACGACCTAAAAAAAGTACAAATATTTCATATAGAAAACTGCTTATTATATGCATAAAATTATAGACAGTGTGGTTTTTTTTTTTTTTTCGTCGAAACTTATTTAAAAATACAAAAAAAAAAAAAATGAAAAAAGTTTACCTCGAGGGGAGGAGTAGTTGGTATTTATCCAAGACGAAGAATCACCATCTGTAATAGCTTCATCAGCAGGAACCAACGCATAACGTACAACATTATTATCATCTTGTCTTAATTTATGTATTTTTTGTGGATTATTAATATCATTATCAACACGATTAACTGGTACTGATAACATTGTTTGCATTCGTTGACCATGATAACTAGCTTGTCTATGAAATTGTAAATTTTGACGATGATTAACTGTTTCAATTCTTGTTAATGATGCTCTTCTTTGTAATTGAATTGGTTGTTGTAATGGTACTGGTTCATCATCATCATCAATAAATTCATATCTTGATCTATTATCTCTTTCATAATTTATTCTTCTATCACGATTTTGTGTTTCAATATTATTTATATTTTTAACATGTCCATCATCAACATAACAATATCTATCTGGTGTTTTTGCATATCTAACTCTTGTATCAAGTTCAATACAATTATTTAATTCTTGACGTGTTTGAAATGTTGGATTTGTATGAGCATAATGTGTTTGATAATTAGCTGTTTCTGTTTGTTGATTTTGTATTTGTATAATTGCTCCATTATTTATTGTACTTGGTGGTGTTGGTGGTGGAGGTGGTGGTAATTCATCAGTTTGAAATTGTTGGGGTGGTGGTGGTGGTAAATCATCAATATGATCATTATGTGTATATTCTGATTGTTGGCAAAATGATGGATTTGTATAACAATGAATTGGAATTGGTTGGCTTGATTGAGACATTTTAATTATATCCTTCTTTTTCCTTTTTTTTTAACTAAAAATAATTTTCAATTTTAACAATAATATCTATATCTGTTTTTATAACACATCACTGATAATTTTATTCAATTTTTTTTCTTTAAAAAACCACTGCTTTTCACTAATGCACTTTTGTTTTTTATTTTAAAAAATTTCTTTCACTACTTTTACTAAACTTGGAGTAACTAATTTAAATTTTCTACAATTTGCTTTGTTTTTATATGATAATTGTTTAATAATTTATAATAAAATTTTAGATGTATACTGTATGATTGTTAAAATAAAACTGATGGTATGTTGTATAAAAATAAAACGACCGTTTGTATTAAATTCAGTGGTGAAGGATAAAGAAAGAAAGAGAACGAGTCAGAGACAAACAGGGCAGCTGCACATCGGTAAAACGAGAATGACGGTTTCCGTAGTAAGTTACAGAGGGGTTGATACGGGCCCGGTGGCGTTTTATTATTTTTTTTTTTTTTTTACATTTATTTTGCTGTTGTCAAGTATATATATGCCCTACCACTTTGTGCATTTGCTACCACCACCATCACCACTAGCCAATGGTATTTAAAAACATCCAGGCCCTGAATCTATCAACGCATCAACAAGCACATTGCAACATGATCATATTGTCTAAAAAGTCAACCAAGTCATTCTAAAAATTTAAAACAATATGACAATTTAACTCTGAATAAAAAGCTGATGATGAATAAAATTTTTCTATGAAATTTCGACAAATTTAAATAGATTTTCTTTGACGAAACATGATGACGATATGTACATAATTATACTCAATGAATGTGTTTGAAAATTTTTCTAGCAGATGTGACGACCGTTACGATTTTAAGGAGCGCGTGCCCCTGTTCATCATACAGCTGCTATTATTTTTTTTTTCTTTCTCTTTTTATCTCTAATATACAAAATACTTATACATTTACAAAAAAATAATAATTTTTATTACGAAAAGAAAATTTATATTTTATTTTTTTTTTAATTTACAATAATTGTACTTATTAAAAAGGCATTTGATTGAAATTACGCACTTTTTATATAACTTTTTAAATAGAGTTTAATTATTATAATAAAATAATAATTTTTTAAATTTTTTTTAATTAATTATCATGTATTTTCTAATTAACAGCTAATTTTTTTAAACTAATTTTCTATTTATATTTGTTTCAATATTTATCAGTCATGTAGCTTAAAAAATAAAAATTTCAAATTATTATTATTTTTTTTTATTTATTAATTAAAATATATATATTTTTATTTTTAATTATTTTTTTTAGTTATCCACAGAATAACTACATTTAAACAGACAAAATATTTATACTAATTTTTTTTTTTTTTTCTATTTGTATTGTCGTTGGTCCATTGTTCAACTATAGATTTAAAGGAAAAAAAAATAATTATATTTTTTTATTTATTTGTTTGTAATTTGAACCTGAAGGTTAACAAATTGGATAAATATTTTGTTTGAAGCATCAGCTACAATGGAATTTATATTGAATAAAATTGTAAATATATATTTTAAATATTGCCTCAAAATATTGCATCGTAATTGGATCCAAATTCAATCAATTTGGTGCACATATAATCCTCAGTTGAATTTCTATTTATCCTTTTTCACTCTCACACACACCACACGTAAATTTGAGCAGACTACTTTTATTTTTATAACGTCATACTTACTGCTACACACATTTTAAAAACGATATTACAATAATATATTTTTGTTTGGCACAATTTTTAAAACTCTTGCCCTAAATTTTTATAATTTACCACAACAGGGTTTATTTAAAAATACTTTAAATTTGTAAATTAATATCTCGAGTTATCACTCATAACTTTGTCATCATTTTGATTGTATATATATATATATATTTTTTTTTTTTCAATTATATTTTAAACATTTATTGGACAAACTCCCTTTTCTGATTTTAATTTTTGCTCTAAATTTTTCCAATCTGCTTCAAGATCAACACTGCTATTTGAACAACACTGATGTTCTTCTTCATTTTGTTTTATTAAATTATCATCTAGTGCTTCACTACTTGATTGAGATGATTTCTTTTCATAGACATTGTCTTTTGATTTAAAGTCTCGATTTGATATATCTTTGAATGAATAATTTGATAAATTTTCTCGACTTTCGTTAATATTTTTGGCTGGACAGTAACCATAACAATTACCTTGTTGTATTAAATCATACTGAGCATCTGGTGCTAAAAATTCTTCTGGCAATGACATTGCTTCATTGCTATTCATGTAATTTTGTTCACATGTTGATTCAATTGATACATCATTATGACAAGTTGAGTTTTGTTGAGGTGGAAGTGGTAAAGGTAAACGAGATCTTTTTGTATGATATATTTTGTCTATTGGAGAAGATGTGTAACTACTTTGTTCCATATTTTCTTCTTGATGTTCTTTAATTGAAACTGTAATTATATTTTTATCAATAAAAATTATATTTATCAATTCTGTTTAATCATAATAAAATTCATTTCTTAATCTTACCTTCTTCATCATTATCATGATCAATTTTATTAGTACTATTATCAAGTCCATTACAACAAGAATTATTATCGAAATAAATTTTATCAATTTCCAATTGATTTGCAGCTTGTAAAAATTTATTATCTTGTTGAAATGCATCATTTTCTACACCTTTTAATGTTTTTTTTTGTCTTCTTAATTTATTAATTGTATTTCCATTATTAATACCAGCTTCTAATTTTGCATTATTCAACAGTTCCTCAGAATTTTCATAATTTTCTGAATATCCAAAATTTTGTGTAACTGTTCGTATATTATTACCTGTTAATTAAAAAGAAGATTTAATTAAAACAAATTGCCAGATAAAAAAGAATAGATGCAAAATAAAAATTAAATAATTAATATACCTTCATTGGTAGATTCAAAATTATCAGCATGATTTTTAATAGCAGCAAGTCTAGATGACGTTGGTAATGTTTGTGTTAATGATGAAGCACCACGTGTTGTTGACATCATAACAACAACTGATGAAGCAGATGATGAATCCATTGATGAACAATTTTTATGCTCATTAATTTGTGGTTGTCTTGCAGGACTGTTGGGATCACTGTAGGGAGGTGGTGGTCCCCACAATGGTACACGTGTTTCAAGTACACTATATGATGCTGTATTTGGTGTATAAGATGTGCTTTGAGAATGAGTATTAAGAACAGAATAAGGACCACTTTGATGATGATGATGTGAATCCATAAAACCATAAGGTGTTTGAACATTTATTGTGCTTCCATGGGATGGATCATTATCATCAACATTAGCGTGTCTCATAGATTGTGCATTAAAACCATAATTTGAATCGGGAGTTGGTGCTGGACCTCGCGAACGTGACCAAGGTAGACGCCATCTTCTATCAAGAAGGCGTAATATTATTTGTTAGTTTTTATTTTAATCTAAGCCATTGGATATTATTAATTTATTAAATATAATTAATTTTTTTTTTTGTAAATAGAAAAAGTAAAGTATTTATTGAAAATAAAATTATAGTTGTTAATTAAAATTAAAAATATTAGTTGTGCAGTTTTTTTTTATAAGCATTACCTAGATGGGGCAATATCGGGATTTGGTGTATATAAATTTCCTGGTGTTTGAGCCCACCAGGGATTTAAATTCCCACAGTCATTGCAGCAACCACATGAGCCAACTGATGCATTACCAACTGGTGCACCAGTTCCTTGTCCATACAAAGATCTGCATCTAATAATTTATCAATTTATTATTAGCTAAATTATATTTATAAAATAATAAAAAAAACAATTATATTAATTTATCATTACCTTAATTCTAATTGTTCCCAGTACATTTTTTTCTTTTCATGACTTAACAATTGGTACACAAGCATACATGAAAATATACATGCTAAAATACCAGCAACTGAAATACCAAAAAGTGCACGAAGACAAGCATAAAGAGCACCATGAACAGCTTCACAATGTGGAATACCTTCAAACAAAACACCAGTGTCACTATTACCTCGTCCTTGTAAAGCACCATAACAAGTACAAGATCTGTAATACAAACACAATGTGTTAATTATATTTTTCTTTTATTAATATTAATTTTGATATAATTACCTTGCTCTTGCTGTGTAAACACATTCACGTAAACTTTGTAGCTTTGACATGTGAATGACAGTTGTTGTCACAGTAACAAGAACACAAATTAAAGCACAAACAACACCAACTGATCCACATATTTTCATCTACAATAATAAACAAATTGAATAAGTTAAAAATCAGGTAATTCAAGTTGATGATAAATTAATGTTTCAAGTAAAAAAAATTTAGTACTAACCAAAATACCATATCTAAGTTTTCTTCTTGCTAATAAAATTGTAAATAGACCCATCATTATCAACTGTAATAAAGGATTAAGAATTAATATTTTGATATTTAAAATTGATAAAATATTAAAATATAAATAATATATTTACCATAAAACCTGGAATATAAGATGGTACTGTTTCGAAATGCATTAGACTTGCTGTATGAGCTGAAAGTACAGCATGAACAGCTAGAAATAAACTTCCAACTGCTGCACTAAGACCTCCACAAAGACAACAAAGTACTACATATTTTTTGCAACATCCACCTTCACCATTATCAGCACCTGTAAGCACAAATAAATAAAAATAACAAACATTGAATAATATATTATTTAAACTTATTTTTTTTTTCATAATGTATATAGTTTTTTTTTGACAACAAACAGAACCACAACGGATTGAATAAGGATACCACCTGCTATTTCGTTGTTAAATTCAAAAGCATTGTATTTGAATTTTTTTATACCTGTTCGTTTGAAAATCTATAGATGCATTTTCCCAAACATTTCAAGTAAAAAAAAAGCCAAAAAAAAAAATCTTTATATATATTTTTATATAAAAGAAGAATAAAATAAAAAATTGATGAGCTACATGATGAAAGCCTCTTTTTCTATAGAAATATTTCTATTTATAAATATCAAAAAAAAAAAAAAAAATAGTTCTTTTTGATATTTTAAGGATATAAATAAATAATGAAAAATCATAGATGTATAAAAGTATTTATGATGAGAAAAAAAATATATACAAACGTACCACAAGGATGCCGATATAAATTTCTATGAGGATGATGTCTCATATGTGGAAAGTGAGATTGTAAATATGGTGTCATGGCAATGGGATAGCCCATTGTATGATCAATTGTAACATCTGGGTTAAATTGACAACGAACAATTTGTAAAACAGGATAATTATCCATATTTAATTTTTATATTGTTGTTGTTTTATTATTCAAGAATATGGCTATTGATATTGTTGATTAAATTGATAAATAACATCAACATTTAACATAAACATTTAACTGAATTTAAATTTTACTAGCACGTGTTGATAATGACTAATTACATTGTTATTTTTTTAATAACAATAAGGCACTTGTTTAACAAATTGTTGTTATTTTATTTTTGTTTTGAGATTAAATGCGACAGATTCACAGATGTTTGTGATGTCACCATGGTTGTTAATTGATTGTTTTTATTATGGTTTGCGCGCGCCATAAGATTTTACGACTGATCGATAATTCAGTCTTGCATTTGTTATTGCATTTGCTCATATAAATTTCAGTCAAAAAATATAAAATATATATAGACTTATTTAAAATATTATATACAAATTTATATTGTAATTATATTAAAAATATTTCATTGTAATTTTAGTGAAATATCTTTTGATAAATAAATGCAACTTGTAAATTCAAATGGTAGAATTGGATAATATACTTGAACACATGTGAGTCTATTTTTAGAACACAATCGCATGTGTTATAGTTATGGTTTTTTGGGTTTTTTTTTTTTTTGGACCTGCCTTTTCCTGTGTAAGATATAGAAAGATTAAAAATGATCCCTGCTCCACCCCCTCAACGCCCTAAAACCGCTTGGCTTTTATTGCAAGTTTCTTAGAAAATTGTTGTCAATTAAATGAACCACATTCGAGTGATCAATTTTAAATTTTAAATTTCTAAGAATCAACAAGATTTATCTAAATTTAAAAAAATAATTTTTACTTATTTCAACTATTTTTTACTTTTAAAAATTAAGTTATTAAAAAAGAAAAAAAAATTAAATACTAAAGTCTAATTAAATGATCATCATAGAAATTGTTTTATAAGAAAAAAATAAAAAAATAAATAAAAACTTACAACGATCATAGGCTGTAGTTTCATATTGTCTATTGGGTCTTGTTGGTGGTCTTGGTGGTAACGCAGGAGGCTGACGAATTCTTGATGAAGATGTTATAACATTACTACCATCATCATTTCCATGTTGTCTTTTTTCTAAATTATCAAATTGTCCATGTTCAATATAACTGCTATAATGATTTGTTTGACGAACAGCTTGTTGTCGTTGAATATCATTATCATTTTGTAATGATTGTTGTTGTTGTTGTTGATGATGTTGTTGATGCTGCAATTGCAACTGTTGTTGAGTATGTTCCATATGACACGTACATTTTTTTTTAGCTGGTGCATTCATCTGTAAAAGTTAAAAATACCAAATTAAAATTATATACAACACATGATGATTGCTCAATTAAATATGTTACCTGAATTGATTCAAGACCAATAAGAAGTGGACTATTATTTTCATTTTCACGTATTGTACGTTGTGGATGATTTAATGTATATGATTGAACAAAATTATTATTATGTCTTGGATGATTTCTACGTTGTTCAGTCATACAACGTTCATGATGTTTATTACTTGCTGATGATAATGATGATTCACATGATACACCAGAACTAATACGTTGATGTTCATTTGTTATATTTTGAATTTGTAATGGACCAATGACATTTGAAGATGATGGTGATATTCTTGAACTTATTATTGTTTCAGTAACAGATGTTGGCTGTGATGACATTTGACCATAAATATCATCATCAAAAACAGAATATCTATCTTGATAATTTGATGGTGTAAATGAATTTTTATTATCTTCAATTGTATTATGTATATCAGAATTACATACATCAGAATAACATGATGTTGTTGGTCCAATTTCATGATAACCATGACAATAATTTACTTGATGCATATTTAATCCTGTTGAATGTTGATGCTGTTGATGTTGTTGATGATTTTCAATTCTATTATCTTGATAAATATTATCACTATTATTATTTTTATTATTTAAATGTTTATGACGATGTGAAGAATGTTGTCTATGTCGATGTGATTGTTGTCTAGATGTTGTTGTAAATATTTCATTATTATCTGAACTTGATGCTGGACTCAATGATCTTCCTTCAATATGACGTTCTTTATTTCTACGATATTTTTGTTGATTATCAATTTTAGACTGACAACGATTACGATTTTCACTGTGCATTGTTGTTGTTGTTGTTGTTGATGCTGTTGTTTCATCTTCATTTATATTATTGTGATGCTGCTGCTGATGATGCACGTAGATTGAATCAGCAGGTAATAGAGTTGTTTGGCAGAGACCATTGTCAGGATTATTTTGCATCTGTTGCATTTGCAAACAACGAGAATTATTTTGAGGATCCATTGAATTAATAAATCAATTTAAATATTATTTTTTAGTTTATTAGCATTTTCAAATAAATATTTTTTATTTTTTATATTAAAATCCTATGGCACAGTAAAAAACACAGCTGATTTTAGTAATACAAATATTTATTTCCTGTGTAGATTAAAAAATATCTACACATTCATTTATCGATATTGATTTTATTATTTTTTATCACTGTATTTTATGTAGATAAAATTTACGTTCACATTAATTTTGTTTTAATAATAAAAATATATAAAAACACAACACTAATTAAACATCGACACAAGTATTGTCATAATAAATCTGTAAATATTTATAAATATATTTTTTTTTATACAACAAAAAAGAACTTCTTTACTAGTCACGTTACTGAATGCGTCTGGGCCATACTAATAGCAAGCCGGATAAAGAAAAAAAAAAAATCGGTTATGGGGGGAAGACGCGCCATGTAAAGAAAGATATATAAAAAGATTGTAAAATAGAAAAAAGGCACTGGATAAAAAGAGATAGAGAAGAAAAAAGACAACAAAAGTTAGCGAGATGAGAGGAAAAAGATGGGAGAGACAAGGGCAGGTTGTAAACGAGTACCTTGGTTGATGCCTTGATGGTTGTTGGCAAATGCTTGGAATGTGATACTCAACACACACAGAATGATACTCAAGTTTTCTCTTTTTTGCCCTTATGTATATTAACGCATACAAAGTCCCTTTTGTGGGGCCTCTTTTTCCCCTTCTCTCATATATTTTTTTCCGTCTTTCTTTTTCTTCTTTTTTATAGAAAAAAAAACGCTTCCTGACCCAAACTATATGATATATAAATGAAAGAGATTTAGGCTGATTCAAGCAGAAAAAAAAAAATATAGGATAGATATGGTTCTTACATCAGAATTGAATCAGAAAAAGATCAAAGTATTATGCTGGATTTCACGGTAATATTTGTCGATTCGAGTTCGTTCATGTCTTATGCTTCGTTCGCTTTTTTAATTCTCCGTTTTTTTTTCTCATGGTCATTTCTCTTCTTTTCTCTACTTTTCTCTTGGTTTTTTTTTTTTTTTTGATGTTCCTGATCTTTCTCGACTTGGAGACACGATTTTTATTTATTGAATCTGATTAATGCTTGTGTTGATAATAACAATGAAAATATTTTTGAATGGGAAATACGGGTTTGTAATAAAATATGAAGAATTGTATTATGTAAGGTGAGAAGATGTAGTAACACGTAATTTTCCATGTGATTTAAGTGATAAAAGATTTCAAAGTGATAATAAATTAGCGACAAATTTTAAAATATACATAAAACCTGCAGGTAGTTTGCCTGTTGATTTCGATTTTGAAGCCTGTTAATTGTCTTTAAAATCTAATTATTATTTTTACTATCTAGAAAAATTGAAAACACTGGAAAAGCAAGAAAAATCACAGGGAAATGAAAAACAACTGTTGATTCGTTTAATTGATTTCTATAATTATTTTATTTATTCACTGATGTTTAAAAAGATGCGTTAATTCTTTTAGAATTTATTTTGTGAATAATAATATAATCCTGGTTGTTTTTATTTTGTTTTTAGAGAATAATCATATTGTTTTATAAATATTAGTAAATTATACTTACCTATTATTTTTTTCTTTTTACAATAAGGGATCAAATGCACCTATATATTTAATTATTTATTCAATAAGCTGACTAGCTGAGGATAAAAAGAAAAATGAAATTTATTTATCTGCAATGTTTATATAGAAAAATATTTAAATAAAAAATAAAAAAATCAAATTGATGATATTTAAATTTTTTGAATAATTATTAATATTATTAAATTATTAATAGTTTAAATAATTATAATTTTATGAATATATGTTATTAATTTATTTATATATTTATTATTAAACAATTAAACCTAAAATTATGATTTCAGCTTTGAGTATCATATATAATTTATGAGTAATAAGTTACCACTGATAACATATACTCAAAGCTGAAATCATGATTTTAGGTTCAATTGCCAGCAACCAAATAATGCGAAAAAAAATAAAAAATAGACTACTATGCGAGCATATATGAATAAATATGTCAATTAAAATTATACTAAATAACCAGCATAACTTATATAGTAAGTTTCAACAAATCGAACATTATAATAATATGATAATATGATATTAACACATAATATGATAACTAATTTAAAACTAAAATAATTTTAATTTCGATTTTTTTACAGATCATTGAAACCAGTTATTGTTGAAGTTGTTCACCAACAATAAGATAATCCAGATTGTTAATAATAATAGAGAAAAAAATTTTATAAAAAAAAACTTTTTTTCTTTAGCTACATCTCTGGTTCTCCGATTTTCTCCGCTTTTTTCTCGACTTTTTTTCAACTAAGAATTTCTCCGTGCTTTCTCCGACTTTTTTCTCTCCACATTTTTTAAATTTCTGTACCTAAAAAAAATGGAAAAACACACATAACTCGTCATTTTTATGGAAATGGTAAATATTAATTAATTAATTATTAATTATAAAAATCATAACATTATTTGAAAATTTTAGAGTTTGTCAATTTACGAAAAATTTCTCTCCGTGTACTGACAGAAAATATTTGTAGTTGATATTCTTATTGCTTAGGTGGAAATGATATAAAAAAAAATTGAAACGTTAAAACAAATAAAATAAATAATTATTCTTCACTTTCACCAACTATTATAATTAACTTAATTCATAGAAGTGTTTATTAATCACTGAAATTAACAAAGATACTAAGGGTCGGTTTTTTCGTCCACAATTACAGATAACTAAAGATTAAACTCGTTTTATGGTGGACGAAAAAACCGGCCCTTATAGTACCTTTGTTAATTTCAGCCCTAATAATAATATTTTTTTAAATATTTTTTATTATTTAAATAGTAAGAAATATAAAAAAAAATATGACATGATATCAAAAATCCGAAAACATCTACCGGTACTATAGTAGCATAGTAAAACGTAATATTTTTTTCTCTCAGTGAATAATTATATTTTTATAAATATATGTTATTATAGTTTATTCGTATATTTATTTTTCAAAAATTGAAATCAAACAATTAAACCTAAAATTATGACTTTAGCTTTGAGTATATAATTTATGAGTGATAACATACTAAGAGCTGAAATCATGATTTTAGGTTTAATTGTCATCAATATAGTATCATGATGACACAAAATATATGATTTCAATCATATATTTATATATGAGTAAATTAAATCTGGAGAAAAAATTTATGTTTTACTGAAAAACCAACATCATATCTAACAAATATGAACCAGTTGAAGATGCTTTAATCTACAAACCTCTTTGCCATTAAATTTATGAGCAATGTATAATACATAAATAATACATAAATAATAACTATATAATTTAAAATCAAAATAATTTTAATTTAAATTTTTTTGGGTTTTTTACAGATCATTGTGACTAGTTATTGTTGAAGTTGTTCAACAACGACAACAAGATAATCCAAATTGTTAATAATAATAGAGAAAATAATTTCATAAAAAGAAAATTTATTTTCTTCAGCTAAATCTCTGGTTCTCCGATTTTCTCCACCTTTTTCTCGACTTTTTTTGACTTATGAAATTCTCCGTGCTTTTCTTCAACTCTTTTTCTCCGATTTTTAAAATTTCTCTTCCCAAATAATTACAAAACATACTAAATTCGTCGTTTTTACAATTGTACAGAAATGGTAAATATTAATTATAATTATTTATTGTAAAAATCATATAATATAATTTGAAAATTTTAGAGTTTGTAAATTTTACCGACAGAAAATATTTGTAGTTGATATTCCTATTGCTTGGCAGCGCAGCTATTGTTTTCCATTTTTGACTATGACTTCTCAGTTAAATAGTATATTCTCAGTTGTAAAATAAAAATTTTTTTTCACGTGATTGACATATAGCTGCGCGAGTGCTTATTTTACAACAATTCAAGTGTTTTAATTAAATTAATTAATTGTTTTTTTGTCACGTTTTGTTTTGTTTATTTATTGTTGATCTACTGTGTGATAAATTATTGTAAAACATTGCTATTTTCTCTCAAAAATTGGATATTGTCTGTCGGACAACAACAACAACAATCAAAATGGCGGCAAGTACGTAAATATTATTATCATTTAGTTTGTTTTTGTTATTCAAATAACTCAAAATCAAGTAAACAATAGTAAAATAATAAATAAATGACCGAAAAAAATTGAAATAAACAAAATTATTTGAGGTCAGAGTACGTTGTCGTTAAAAGACAAATAAATAAATTCCACCAATTAAAAAAATGAGTAAAATTTACAAAATAAAGACTCAATTTATAATATTTATTATTTTTAATGTTTTTAGATACAAAAAAGTGTGAAAATATAGCTGAGCAAGTGACAAAGGCTCTTGGTACTCTATCAAACAAAAAGTGGAGGTAAACAAATTCATATTTATAATTAAATTCATTTGATTATTCAACAATTTGTTATAATATTTTTGTAATATAATTTACAGGTATTATTGGATGCTTCAAAGATAATTAAGACTGATTATTAAATTGATATTTGCTAAATTAATATGTGCTGATAATTTTTGAAACAACTACTGCTAAAATCAAGATGAAAAGAACAAAAATATATTCACTATTATTATTGAAATAACAATCAAACTCGTATTGAAATAGAGTAAGTATTTATAATTTTTTTAAAATTGAATAAAAATTATTCAAAGATGGTTGGTTATTTACTTGTTAATTTCATTTAATTTACATATTTTTTTTATTACAGTTGTCATCAATAAATCTATGATTAAAGTATTAATAAATGTAGTTGAAAAAAATTTTTGTGATGTGCTGACAAAGGTGAAAATATGAAAGAAATGTTTTAAAAATAAATTGGCTGTTTTTATCAAGTTTAACAGAAGAAAATGAGTGATGTCATTGATGATGATTTTGATTGTGATAAAAGGTACGTTGGTTTTGGTGATTCTTCAAATAATTGTTGAGGAATTGATGAAACAATTTGGTAATTTTAATATAAAACCTGATCAATCAGTCAGAGTATTTTATATTAAATGTATTGCACTAAAAAATAAGATGGATATTTAATTTGAAATTATACCAGAGCCAATTGTGAATGTAAAATTAATACACGCAATAAGCAATAAATACAAATTGATAATATATTTGTTATACATAAAAATAATATAAATATCATCTTGAAATTAATCAAGTTTTAAATAAAATAACTTTTTGTATAAAAATAAAATGAAATAATCTATATACTTTAGCTCTGGAGTGTTGAGAACCAGATGCCACTTGTACAAAATATTTCATCAAGCCAGTGTGTGTCTGAATTCGATCCTCTGCTTTCAACAATCTCATCCAGCGATTGGTTATACAGTTAGCATGTTAACTATTATTTTTTTTTGTTTATTTAAATTTTGATTAATATTACTTAAATAATATTAAAAACAAGCAGAATAAAATTGGCTCTGGTAATTAATTCAAAAAACTTGAAAAACTCATATACACTTTAATAATTTTCATCATTTTATTTTATGTTTTATAAAGTGACAGTGGTTTAGTGAAGTGGTGCAGTATTTTTGTGAAGATCATCATCTGTTTGCTGATTCAAAAACATAAACAAGCATGATCCTGGACAAGCTGAGTAAGATCATCTGAACATGTTGCCTCATAGATCAGCTCAGTAAGGTAAGAGGCCTTCTGGTCACTCATTTAACCAACCCCTTCGTGTACAATCGCCTCAACAATCTCGTAACTTCAAAGAATTTATGATAATATTCTTCGAGGCTACTTGATAATCCCTATTATATTTTCAATGTATTTGTTTTTGGATTATTTAGCTCACCTTGATCATTTTTTTTTTTATTTATAAATTGTCAAACTAAATGATTAACAGAATAATGAATTGATCAGGGTGTGCGACCTTGTCTATCTCAAACAGAGTAGATGGGGGTGATTAGGATGTGTTTCAGGTGCTTCTAAAATTTTCAGTTTTTTTTCTAAACATTTATAAAATTATTTCCAAGAAACTTCAAACTTGATTATTATTTTAATAATTTTTCTAAAAATTTATCAAACAAACCTGCAGCTTCAAGTAATTTTTTTTCTAACAGAAAAAACAATTAGTTATAATAAATTTAAAAAAAAAATGAAACTCGTAAATATTTTTTAATTTATTTTTAAACAATTCAATAAAAAAAAAAAATTGTTATATCACAATGCAGTCATGCAAGTCACGTCGAAAATACAATTTTTTATTTTTTTTTATGCCACATTTTTTTATGATTTAATATGTATTTAAATACATTTTTTTATTTTCTGTTATATTTCTATTTCTATAGCTTATTATTATTTTTGTTTTTTCAATTTTCGGACCATTAGTTTATCGGTGGTTACAATAGTAATTCGTCAAGTGGAAATAAATTTAGTATCAATAACCAGGCAGCTGACGCCAAAAAATATATATCCCAGTACAAATTTACCTTACATATTATTTGACATTGATTCGTTCTGCAAACTAAAAAGCACTTATAAAAAAAAAATTAATTACACAGCTTATAATTTTCATAACAGTATAAAATTATTAACGCAAAAAAAATAAATAAATATCTTTAGTGTGGTTTGTATATATATTTTTGTTAATAATTCATCATCCACAAGTAAAAAAAAAAAAACTATATATAATTGAATTGGATTGAATTTGTTGGAAAATCATTACATGCCCGCGTCCATTGGCCTGTCACGCCAAGAATCTTTTGGTTGACTTGACATACAAACAATTTATCATCGACAGACGGTGGGAAGTTGTTTGAAAAATCCCATGGTACATGACGCAACGTGTACAAACATACATATACATTGACCTATACAAAATGTTTCCCGTGAGATATGTATACATTGCAAATGGAAAATCGAAAAGGGGAATGATTTCGCGGGGCTGATATTAATTTGTCCCAGACTTTTTTTTTATTTTCCTTCTTTATTTTCATGTTTGTGGATAAATTTTCGTCTCTTGTTTCAACCATACATAAATTTATATATATATATATTTTCCTTTTTATTATTTTATTTTTCTGCTCGATGAGACACAAGCACATAACACTCGACCTTGTGTTTGTATATGTCGAAGAGTCAAAAGCATCCAAAAACAGGCAAAAGTAAAATAGTGATAGTCTCGTTCGGCTTCTCGTATCTTCTGTATATCTTTTTAAATAATAAATACGATGGGCTTCTCTGGGTATATCCCGAGAGTATCATTAAACAAGGGTAAGAGTCCGTGGCGACTGCATCACCCTTACTGGACCTTTACCTTATATATACCATCTCTTAAAAACTAAAAATGAATGACCCCTGCAGTGGTGAAGCTCAAAACTTGACATCAAATTTAATACACTTGACTTTATATCAATTTTTTTATTTTATTTTTAGTTAATTAATTTATGGTTTTAATGGATGAAATATATATTTATTGTCAGGAATGCGCACGCGAGTCAAACAAGTAAAAAAGACCCTTTTTTTTTTTTCATTTACTGTCTTTATTCCAAGTTTATTATTATTATTTTTTTTTCTCCACTTCCCCTATCACTTTTCACGGCTTTTCAACGTTGGTTACCCTCGGGGCATCTTGGATATACACAACTATAAATTTTTCTATATATACAGATATTTATTTCAAAGTTTCGTTTATCTCTTGGCCATATTATAACTTATAAGTAGAAAAAAAAAATATATGAAAATAAAAGTTTTCGTATAGCTCGTTTATTGAAAGGCAATGCTAACGATGGATTCGAAGACTTTGACAGGAAGTCAGTGATAATAGATTGTCATTGTGTATATTTTTAAAAAAAAATAATAATTTTTTTTATTTTTATACGTCCTTTCAATATATTTTTTTTTTTTTCATTATTCTTTTTATCTATTCATATTTATTTATTTTACTTTTTGAATAAAGAATGACAAAAGAATACTTTTCTAGATTTTTGATGAATAAAAAATTGGCGACAAACCAAGCAAAGAAAAAAAAAAAGTGAAACAAAAATATTCACCGTGACACTCTTTTTGAAAAATAATAAAAGCACATATACAGAAAAAATTAATTAGTGATCAAAATATGTGATATATATAAGTTTGGTTTTTTTTAAAAAAAATTTACAAAGTATTCATTTCTGTTTTTAAAAAAAATTTCAAGTTTTATATGCACATCACATTCATAAAATTAACAACAAAAGATTATTGGAAAAATTCAAGTCATTAATTTTCATATATGCTTTTATTTGTTTATTTTTTTTTTTTCATTATTTTATGCAGTTCATTATACTTTAGCTATAGAAATCAATTTCCATTGAAAATTCGTATATTGTATAATTATTTTTTGCTTTTACTCAAGTGTATATTATATAATTTTTAATTTGTTTAAATACCAAATTTTAAATAACAAATAATTTTGAAAATCAATGAGAAAAAAAAAAAAAACAAAAAAAATGAATATGTGTTCTAGATTTGTTGGAAAAAAAAAAAATAATAATCAAATGTACCGGAAAATTGAGGGGTTGTAATGGAGAAAAACGAAAATGAAAAAAAAAAAATATTTAGTAGGATGCTAGACATCAATATTAATTAAGCAGGATGGCAGTCGGTTGGTGGAGAATAGTGGCAAGATAACTGGCTATTTAGCGGTTGCATATCGGTTAATTTTGGGGGATGGTTATTTCCTATATGTATGTAGAATATATAGAATATATAGAATACATATATACACAACAAAATATGCTATATATGTTTATGTATTTAATCGTAGAGTTGTTGTATCATCGAAGGATGTATCGGTTGTTGTCCACTGTACCAAATACTCTTGTCTGTTATCGACATATTGAGAATGTCTGACTGCAATTTACTTTTTTTTTTTTTTAATTTTTTATTTTCATTTTATACTACTCTTCGTCTATGCAATTTTTTTTTTTTTTAACTATATAGTTATATTTTCATTGATCTCATTTTGAAACGTGCATATGATGTGTCCGCATGTTCTGATTTTTTTTTTCTTTTAAATTTTTATTATCTAATAATATCAAGATTAAATTTTCGATAACAAACATATATTTGCTCTATATATTTTTGTTTTTTTTTTTAACAAACTTATTTATCAATAATTTTTTAAATGAAATAAATTTTTTTCTTATTTTTTAATTATTTAATTTGAAAATTAAAAAAAGAAAAAAAAATGTAAATATTTTTAGTTTTTTGTCAATTACATTATTAATATTAATTATTATTATTATTATTTTTTATAGTATTTACTTACTTGGAATTTGAACAAATTGATTATTCAAATTTTTATTGAATTTTTTTAATTTTTAATATATTTATTGTAAAACTTGGTGATAAAGAAAATGAAAAAATTATTTTCTTATTTTATGGATATTGTAAAATGAATATATGTAATGATAGAAAGTTAAAGTTTGAAGATATATATATTGTTGTATATTATACATATACCTTTATATATGTTGTTTGTTGAAAGTGCAATTTGAAAGAGCGACAATATTTCGAGAAGCGTTCCAAAATATTCCCTACTCGCATTTGCCTATAGGGAGTATACTCGCTTTCACGTTTTAACCTCCATTAGTGACCTCAACAACCCCTTTACCATATTTTTCACTTGCTTCGTTGTACTCTGCTTATATTATACTGAAAATATAATTTTTCCTTTTTATTTTTTTTTTCCTTTTTTTATATACCTGATAGATACGTAAAAAGCTCTCGTTTCAAAGATAAGTGAAAACGTCAGGAAAGAAATTTTTTTTTTTTTTGTTTTACATGTAAAAAAAAAAACATTTTACTAAAAAAAAAATTAAAAACGAATTCCTATACAATAATTATCAGCTGTTTTTTTTAAATTAATTAAAATTTGATTTTTAATTAACATGAAAATTGGGGTTTTTTTTTCAATATTAAATAATGCTTTTTTACATAGAGAAATTTTTTTTTCATAATAATTTGAAGTTGTCTTTAATTGTCTAATTATTTTTGAAAATTTTTGAAAATAATTAGACAAATAAATACAAAATTGAATTTTAAAATATCTATACTGATTTATTTTTATTGGACAAATTTTTCTTTTAAAAAATCATGAGAATAAGTTTCGATTTATTCATATAGCATTAAAGCTTTTTTCGAGACAAAAGCTCATCATAATTGTGCCGATTGAAATAACTTGTTTTAATTATCAAATTATAATCATAAATAAATATTTTTAATTTAAATTTTATATTTTTACATTATCCAAAAATCATTTAAATCATTTACCAATTATTTTTCTTTCTTTTTTTCTGGATCAAACTGAGTATAAATTGTTTTGACTCAAATAATTTTTGCAGTCTACTATTTTATAAATGTGTATGTGTGTGTAGTGCAAATGTTTAGAAAAAAGTAAATCATAATACCGCAGTATGACAATATGATATATTTATATTTGTAGATATTTTTTATTCGTACAAAGTAACCAAGTCTAGAAGAGAAAAAATATATAAAAAAATAATAGTGGCCCCTACAGTTACGAGTTATTGTATCTATATATATATTTTTTTTTTCGAGTGATACGTGTACCGGGGGATCACCATAAGATAGGATATTTTCGTGACTCTATTTTTTTTTTTTTTTCTTACTTTCCAGACATCAGTATCACCTTTTTTTATCACCTTGGGAATTCTTGGATCATCCATACCATGGTCCAGACTCTTTCAGTCACCAATATCATTTACAATCCTAATATATGTTTTTTATTTTTACATAAATATTATTGTTTTAAAAAATATATAAATAACAATAATAAAATATATATTTTTTATTTTTTTATATTAATAATTATAGTCTAGAGATTTTTCTAATTGAAATATATTTTTTCTTTTGCGTTAAATATATTTAATGTCATTTATTTTGTATTTATTATTGACAATGTGTTAATACGTATATTGAACAATAAAAATTAGAAAAAAAAATACATCACTTGATTGACATTAATTTGATTTTCAATTAAATTCAAACTGATGTAATTATCCAATCGATTTTTGATTCTCAACCAAATGACAAAGACAAAAGTATTTTTTAAATATTTTTCATTTAATTTTAATTATCATTTATTTATTTATTTTGATGATGATAATCAATGAAAGTAGATTGCATTTATTTTTATCTATGTCAAATTGAAAATACACATATACAGATGGGAAATAAATTTTTTGACAAAATAGAAATCCTGCAGTGATAAAATCATTTACGAGATGTTGTGGCCCAAGAGATCTCAAGGATTTTCTTGGCTGAATGTCTTTATGGTTTTTCTTTTCAAAATCCACACACAAAATTGATGAAAATAATAAAAAAATATTCTTTTTTTTTTTTTTTTTCGTGTCTGTACACCGTATATCAATGTGTATTTTTTTTTTTGTGTCATGATCTGTTGCTCGTGATGACAATAACAATTTTTTGATATTTTTTTTTTTTCTACAAAAATGACACTTTTTTAGATAATTTTTTTATTTTTTTATATTAAATCTATTGTATATTTATTCATTTTATTTTTCATAAGAAAAAATAATATATATCCTTCAAGTTTGAAGCTCTGAAAACAAATAAAATAAAAATGAAAAAAGTGCAGAAAAAAAATAGAAAAAATTCTCAATCGTAATTTTGTTTACTCATCTTTTTTAAAAAAAAAAAAAAATACAATTTAAAATTGATTTCTGGTATAAGAATAAACTGAAATCATCAAAGTATTTATAAATTTTATTTTTTTTTATTTTTGTGGTATCTTTTTCAGTTACGGAATGGAACCACTGACTGAACGTTTATGAGGTACTCGGAGTAAGTTTTTCTCGTGCAACGCTGCATGAATATATAATAAAAAGAAGCACGAGGGTGAAAAAAAAAAAAAGAGCCTAGTCTATGTCTAAAAAATGAAATAAAAAAAAAGCATACAAACCAACACTTTGAAGGTATATTATATACATACGTTAGTCAACGAGGAAAGAAAAAAAAAAAAAATACAAGTGCGCGAAAAAAAAGAGCGGGACGGATTACTGTGTATTGGATATAGAAAAAAAAAAAAAAAAATTTAGGGGATGTTGGAACGAGGGTTCTTTGGTATAAATTCCACAAGGTTGTCCTGTCTTGAATCTCCAGGGTACAACCATGGTTTGATACCAAGCCACAGTATAAGGGTTGATAGATATGGTCAAAATAAGTGCTTATCGTATTTCTCAATTCTAGACATTTTACATGAACTTCAAAATAAGAAAAAAATATTTACTATATTTATATAAACACATTCAAATATATACATAGACATTTTTTAGATTTTTTTGTTGTAAATTATGTTATTTTTATATAAATAATTTAAACAAAAAAAAATATATATATATGAAAATAATAATGTAACTTGAAAAACTAAAAAGTTTATTGAAAAAGTTGGGCTACTGAAAATATATATGCGATAATAGTATACATTTATAAATTATTCTTGAGACTGGGTTCACCGTTATTTGGTTGAGATCTCTTTTTTTTTTCTTCTTTTTTTTTTTCCAATTGAGACTAAAAGCTGAAAATGCTAACTTTAAAAAACTATTACAGTTACCATTTTAACGTTTTACTTCTTTTTTTTTTTTTGGCTCTTTTATATGAGTCAAAAAAAAAAAAAAATACAGGCACACAGATAAAGTACTCCCTTGTGAATGTGATGTACCCTTGGATGATACAGTTTGAAACATCATTGGATCATTTGGCATAAAAATTATATTTGAAAAAATAAAAAAAAACAAAAATATTATTTATTCATATCATCGGTATTTAAATTTTTAATATTTATATATTTTTTATTGTTTAATAAAATTTATAAAATATATTTTCAACTAAATTTTGGCTTTAGTATTTTTTTTTTTCAATAAAAATTTTCATTATGATTGTTAAGGAAGGAATAAACTAGCTAGGATAATTTGAAATTTATTTATAGTTTAACAAAAGCAAGATGATAAGGTGTGAATATATTTATATATATTTATTCTTGATATTAACTTACAATTAATTAACAAGCTAACCTACTTTATGTTGTTACTTAAATACACTTGTGTTTGTGCGTGAGATAAAAAGTTAAAAAATTATAATAATAAACATAGTTGAATTTAAACCAACACACTGTTTAACAAAAGTAAATCAATGTGAATTTGATTAAGTGGTATTATAATCAAGTTTATTTATTTTGGCATGTGCTGGGAAACTCATAAGTCACAAGTCATTTCATCTAATAATTTCATTTGCTATATGCTATAATTGAATAATTTATGTTTACTTCTAATCACAGTCTGCAAATTTAATATTTTCATTATTATTATTTTTATTTATATATAGAGCTTTAATATTTTTATTTTCATTCATTTCTACAATTGTCGAATAGCCAACAATTGATCATTGTTTATATTGAAAAGTCAAGTTTGTTTTTAATTGAAAATTTTTAAAATAAAAAAATTCATTATTATTGAGCAATTATAAAATGGCCTTTTATATATTTTATGGATTAAAAAATAGCAGTAATAATATAGTACATTTTTATTATAATTATACAGCTTAATTAGAATTTTTTTTTAATATATAGAAAATGTTCGATAAACGATAAAACTGTACAAACCATTTTTTACTGAACGGGGATTTTATTTATTTTTTTTTTCGAATACTTTTGTGAAAATAATATTTTCGATAATAAAAACAATCAACTTTAATTCATTGATGTAAAAAATTAATATTTATTTATATATTTTTAAATAATATTAAATTTTTAAATTTAAAATTTTAATTTATATTTTTGACAAATCATTATTTTTATGTTTTTTTTTTTTGCGGTATTTTTTCAATAGAAAGTCAAAAATTTCTATCGAAAATTTTCAATCCATTTGAATTGAAATTTTTATTTTTATAACTTACAAAAGGTAAATATTTTAGAAAATGAATTTTTTTTTTCGTTCAAATATGAGTAACTTATTTTCTTTTTAAAAATGTTTTTTTCAAATTTTTTTTGTCAATTTTAAACCACACAAACAAACCACTTTTTCTGCTATTCTTCTCTGTTTTATTACTATTATTATTTTTTTATTTTACATTTAGTCTTTTTTTTTTTTATTTTTATTCTGGTCCATCGGAACGTGAACAGAGGAGCAGGCTAATTTGTCGCGTTTACATAAAATCTTTATAGTACTCGCCTTTCATTTTCATTTTTTTTTTTCACATTCCCATCCCTTGTTATTTGGTCGTTGTTTTTTAATTCTCCCTATATTTTTGGCTTCTCGTTTTTAATAACTAAATGGTTCTTACGCCGTACATTATGCTCGTCTCGATTCATCGGCACCATTTCCTAAACTAAACCGGAAAAACATTTGTACAGCCAAAAAAAAAAAAAATTATACACTTTTTTTCCAAATTTCAACTTTATTTTAAAATAATTTTTTCTCTGCAGTTACAACAAAATTTTTTCTTCATAATAACAATAAACTATACGCTTTTATTATATAGAAAGAATGGAAAAAAAAAAAATATGCTAAAAGTTGATTTTGTTTTATTTTTTTGTGCTTTGTATTGTGTATGAAATTTTGTATATGAAAAACAGGCCAACATAAGAGTTATCGACCTTATGGTCTCTTGGCTTTTTTACGTATTTCATTCGAAAAAGAACTTAAACTCTTGATGTGAGCAGAATCAAGTGGAATTCTCTCAAAGATTTGTACACACTATATGTCTACAGTGTAAAAAAATTTTAAAAATTTCTCACTTTTTATGGTACTATTATTTTCATTATTATTTGCTTGTTCTTTACTGTTAAATTATGTCAAAAAAAAAGTTGAAATTTATTTCTAAATAACGTTAAAATCATGTAGTATTTTAAATTATTTAAAAATATAGAAATTAACAATCGCAAAGTCATGAAAATATCATAAATATTATTTGTACAAAGCAAAGAATAAATTAAATATTTTTTATATATATAAAAAATATTTTGAATATATGGCAATTACGATTCAATGTACTTTGTTGACTATATTTCATCAGTTTTATGATCGGATATTTTTTAATTTTCCCAGCGTACATAGTAGAATGAAAGGGGGTAAGTGCTTTAGGGGTGATATAATAAAGTAGAGGGCACAGTAATAATGATTATAGGTAAAGGATATAAAGTAAAACTTTGTGCAAAATTTATAAATACACTTGGTAAAAATTGAAATAAGAGAAAATGTATATATAAAGTTTTATTATTTGTGTGAATGAAAGAGAGAAAGATGTAAAATAACAGAAACATATGGTTGAAATTATGGGAATACAAATTTTACCTCAATAAATTTTAATAGTTAATTTATGATTTTTGTCGTACCTTATTATAAAAACGTTTTGTTTATTTGTTTTTTATTTTTCCTTGTTTTTTTATTTTTTTTTCATCGATTTAAATATTTTTTTCTTAAGTGTTTTTAATTTTCATAAATGATCATTTAAATTGGAGTAAATATATTTAAAAAATAAGATTAATTAGTGCATTTTTTAATTGTTGTAAAATTACTTTTTATTGATGAAAAGAAAAATTATTATTACGATGAGTAAATGTAGTTTTTTTTTTTATCATAAATCTGAATTTTTTTTTTTGTTATGTTCTTTCTAATTATATCAGAAATATTCTTCCGGCACAATTCATGTCGACAAGATGACAGAAATTTTTTTTACAGAAAGTACTATTACCATTTTCACTGAAACAATATATTCTTTTATCTAAAAAAAAAAAAAGAAAAAAAACCCCTGGTCGTGATTGATTATGCTGTTAATATTTTTGGCTGGCAGGTCTAATTTTAATTTTTGTTTTTTGATATAGATCTAACATTTCAAAAGACAAAATAAATCAATTTTTTGTTTTTTTTTTTCATTTAGTGATGACATTTCTTTTCAAAAGAATAAAAATCTAAAATCGAGTTGTCCCCATGGGCGACGACTCAAGTAAAAATTAAATTCTCGAGTGCAATCAGTATTATTTTTTCATTTCAAATTTTTTTTTCTCATTTATGTTTTGTAAAAATAAATATAAAATAATTACGAGTCATTATTTTGGTTTTTTCATAATACATTCTTTTTTTGTAAATGTATTTATTAACAATTTGAAATATAATTATTTTGTATATTATATAAGATTACTTTACAAAAAAAAAAAATTGTCATAATGCATTGAGCAAATGCATACATGATTCGCGATTCATCAAGGGATCAAAATTGCATGCTGGATCCGTTGACAAATCTCAATCAGTACTCACACAGATACATAGAAAAAAAAATCTGTCTGTTGAGAATACATTCCCTCAAATGTGTGGTATGTTGTAAGAGTATATTGGAGGACGAGACGAAAAAAATATAAAAAAAAAAAAAAGGCCAAAGAGGACAAGGATGGTGGCAACAGCTCACCAGAAATGAGATGCAGATTGCCAGAGGCCACTTCAAGCTCTGAAGGGGGTGAATTTTTAATAATACACTAGCATTCTCTCTCCTGCACTTATTTCTTTATGTTTTTTTTTTTTTTTTAACTCTCTCTTTTTCACATCAGCTCTGGCTTTTTTTTTTTTCATTATTTATTTTTATTTTATTTTTTTTTTCTAGTCTGGCAAAAAATATATGCATTGTGCAACTTGCAACGTAACTATTACGGTGTGTATACGAGAAAATGATATTGTCTTGTCGTGTGTCGGCATGAAACGTATATAAAAAAAAAAAAACAAAAATTTATAAATTTGTTGTTATTATTTTGTGGGATAGGGAAGAAAAATAATTGCGGTTTCTAATGAGTCTTGTTTAAAATTTTTGCAATTGAAAAATAGTTATGAAAATTTAATTTATTATAGAAAGAAAAATATACCTTCGTCCCATTTCATGCTGAAGCATTTTTACTCGTTCAGTCATTGGTTGAAGAAATAAAAAGTAGAAATTTAAATTAAATCATTAAACTTTGGAGATAATTATATTTAAGTGTTGTCTGAATACTAGAAGTATAATTTCATGAAATTTTTGTTTAGAAATATTTTTTCTTTAACAAATATGATCTGCAGAAAAAAATCCCAGGTTTTGTCTGCAGGTCATGGAAAATATAAAATCGAAAAAAAATGAAAAGTAGTTGAAATTAAATTATAAAACTTTTAGGATAACATTATTGAGGTGTTGTTTAAATACTAGAATTATAATTTCATGAAATTTTAGCTTAGAAATCTTTTTTTTTTTAAATGAGATGAATTTTCGAAATTATGGAATTTCTTCTATTCATCCGCGAAAAATATAAAAATGAAAAAAAAATAAAAATACTTGAAATTTATTTCTGAAACTTTTAGGATAATAATATTAAGATGTTGTCTAAATATTTAAAACGTTTGGGACCTTTATATTTAGACATTTAGGTTTTGTCTAAATACATAGATTAGAAGCATAGTTATTCGAGCCAATAAAAAACTATAAGTTTAGTAAAAAAAATTAAAATAAATCAATGTAATGAAAATAAATGTACCCTCATTCAAGAGATTTATAAAGGTGCTGAAAAGATTTGTAATATATAGATATAAAGTAAAAGATCAATTCCCAGATCTTAGTGCAAAAAAAAAAATAAATAAAAAAATAATATATATTTGATAAATTGAGACTGTTAAAAGCGTCCACAATGCCAGAAAATCTTTAAAAAAAAAAATTTATAAAAGACATTATCCAGTTTTGAATCAGCCTGGTGGAGATAGTATAAGATCTATATATATGATCAATTTAAAAATGAGAACACATCACATGTGAGTTCAACAATTGAAATTATCTGCAGCATAAAATCAATTTTCTTTTCAATCAAACTCTTGCAGTTTTGTAGGACAAATTTATCTTCAAAAAAACTTGAAAAAACCTTTCAATTTATTTATCATTAAATAATGCTTCGATCATGATGAAATTTTTTTTGATAATAGTTCAAACCTGTCTCAATTTGTCTGACAAATTTTAAAAAATATCTACCTATTTATTTTTGTAGGAGAAATTTTCACAAGTCAGTAAATAATTGTTAAAATTTTTTTTACTTAAAATTTTCAGTCTTCAGGTTGTCTCTCTTCTCAGAGTCCATGAAGAGTGACAATTTCTACTAATATAAATACAATTTTACCTTATCAATCAACAATATCACTCGTCAATAAATTTTTATATAATTTTATTTCAGTCACCTACTGTTCGAATTTAATAAAATTGATTCCACGTAACCAAAGAAACATGACATAATCAATAGACAATAACCCATATATATTTATTCAACAACAAAATATAAAATACACGTAATATATATTAAATAATAAAATTAGGTTAAAATATATTTCAATGTTTACATACACATAAATACCATTCATACAATATTGAGATGTTGATACGTATTTTATAATGAAAAAGAAGAAAAAAAAAATAAATAATATAACTTGATATAACTTTCAATAAACTATTGTTGTAAATTATATTTTACATTAAATGTTTAAGCGTGGCATACATTTTGTAGAAAAAAAAACAAAATATATGTCTTTTGACAGTGGTAAGGATACTGTGGAAACATGAAAACGCAGAAATGCAACGTCCGGTGATAATGTCCATCAACAGTGACGAGTAACAAGCATTCAACAATGCCCCATTGTTACTAACTTATTCTATTACCAGATAACTCGGTTGGTTAGTTGTTTTGCGACTACCTTCAATACTCTATTTTCCGTTATTATTTCCACTTTACTTTGTTACACAAACACCTGATTAAATATATACAACATGTAATATTGTGTAATTTAAAATTATATTACCATGTAATATAATTTTTAACATACTTTTAAAAAAGTATAAAAAAAATTTACTACATGTAAATGTAATTTATATTTTTGATATATAATTACTTAATTATTTTTTTTTGATGATGTTGATAGTACATGTCTTCTCCTTTGTATTTTATATCTGTTTGGTCTTTATGTACATTCGAGTCGTTGATAATATTCCAAGACATTGTAAGAGCATTACAAGAATGCTCTACTGTCTTCAAAGATTTCGATAGACTTCCTTTCATTATTATCAAGATCAAAGATTGACAATATTCATGATGAATAAAATGTAAAATATTATATTGATTGCCTCCTTTTTCTATGCAATAGAAATTGTACACAAAATTTTCTGTTATGATAATTGTTCAGTGATGAAAAACAAGGACTATTTTTTGTATTAAAATTTTGTATAAATTTTATTTTTCAATGATAATATATTTACAAGAAAAATTGTTATATCATAAACATATGTAATTGTATGTATATTTTTTAAATCCATTTAAAATGAGGAATAAATTGTGTATAACTATGGCTATTGACAAGAGCGATAAGTGGTAGCTGTTTAATATTAATAAGCTCTACAATTTTTTCTTTTTTTTTTTTTTTTTTTGCTTTTGGCAGGCACGTAGATGCATATCATTTACTGCATTATACGTAAGAAAACGTAGTACTTGACTCTTGAAAACGACACATTTTTGCACGACACAATAGGGGATAAAAGGAAAAAAAAAAAAATGAAAAATTAAATATTACCTCCTTCACTATAAAAAGAAAAAAAAAAATGTCTGTTCAGCATCTTTTTGCATCCCTGCTTATCTCGATTACCCTTTAATCTATCTTACGCACTTAGATATATTATTAAAATTGAAAACGATGAAAAGTAAAAACAAGTATTTATCATATTAAAGATAAATTTTTTAATAATAATAATAATATATTATTTAATGTAAGAAAATTGATTAAAAAAAAAAATTTTTTAAGGGTGAGAAAGAAAGGCTTAAAAACTAATATATCAAAGCTGACTCGTCCATTAAGTCCAAATTTTTAAGTATAATTTGAGCCTAAGTGACAAGCACTTTGAAAATTTCAACCCAGTTTGGATTAAAATGTCTACTTGTCATGTAATTTTTTTTTTTAAATTATTTATTAATTTATTTATTTTTGTATAAAATCAATATTCAATAATACAGACATTTCACAAATTTTATAATTTTTTTTATTTATTTTTTACATAGAATAAATAAATGAAAATATATGGCGCTGAAATTAGCGTCCAAGTTAGCGTCTAGAAATTTAAAGCACAGGGAACATAGGGGTTTTCTTGGGCCCAGCCCTTAACTTTTATAATCAATTATTATTAAAATAGAGCTATCCTCGTAATTTTTTTTTTATTCAATTTTCTAGGATCTAAGCTAATTTAGGAAAAAAAATGGGAATTTTTGAAATGGTCAAAAGGGGGTAGGGGGTGGATTTTAACTATTTTAAATTTTTTTGTCTATGATGGGGTTGAGCCATCCTCGTAATTTTTTTTTTTGTTAAATTGTTTAGGATGTAAGCTAGTTTAGGAAAAAAAGCTACAATTTTTGAAATGGTCAAAAGGGGGTTGGGGGCGGATTTTAATTGTTTTTATTTTTTTTAACTATGATGGAGTTGAGCCATCCTCGTAATTTTTATTTCATTAAATTGTTTAGAATGTAAGCTAATTTAGAAAAAAAAATTATAATTTTTGAAATGGTCAAAAGGGGGTAGGAAATGGATTTTAACTATTTTTATTTTTTTTGTTTATGATGGGGTTGAGCCACTCTCGTAATTTTTTTTTCCTAAACTAGCTTAGATCTTAGACAATTTAATAAAAAAAAAATACGAGGATGGCTCAACCCCATCATAGACAAAAAAAATAAAAACAGTTAAAAACCACCCCCTACCCCCTTTTGACCATTTCAAAAATTATAATTTTTTTTTCTCAATTAGCTTAGATCCTAGACAATTTAATGAAAAAAAAATTTCGAGGATAGCTCAACTCTATCATAGTTAAAAAAATTTAAAAAACAGAAGTCGTCGTAGAATCGTATAAATCCACCCTCTACCCCCCTTTTGACCACTTCAAAAATTATAATTTTTTTTCCTCAATTAGCTTAGGTCATAGACAATTCAATAAACAAAAAATTATGTGGATAGCTCAACTCTATCATAGTTAAAAAAATTATTTAGCCAACAACCCCTGAATTTGTTCTCTTTAAATACGATGTCACTTATTCCAGAGGGTTGTTTTTTTATATCTGTGACTTCTTTGGGGTATATTAATATTTAATTTATAATTTCTCATAAATTTTATTAAATTTTATATCATTTTTAATTATTTATTCAAGTTGGGGCCTTGGAACCCGAATCATCCCTGGATCAGGAAATTTGAGACGCTAATTTCAGCACCATGAAAATATTTGAGTGAATTTTTTATTTATATTTTTTTATTAATGAATAATAAAAGTATATCAAATAGAAAAAATAATAAAATAAAATATTTAAAGTTCAACATTGCAGTATATAAAAAATGAGGGAAAAAAAAATAAATATTTTTGTGCATTAGATAGGTAAAAGCTTTACCAAGAAATGGAATAGATGTACAGCACGTAGAATCAAGGTATACGTGGAATACTTGGTATCGTCTGGGTGTAAAAAAATAAAAATAGATATGTCTTCAGAAACTTCATGGCAATACACAACTCTTGCATCTAAAACTCAAAATACTTTTAGGAATATTACCGTATCATTGATGCTCATTTTTATTTTGCTGTTAAATAATTAAATTTGATTTTTTAAAAAATTTACTCACCTTTTTAATCATTATTAAATATATTTTTTTAATATTAAAAATATCAAGCATGAAATATTAATAAATTGGAGAAATTTTAATTTAATTTTCATTGTTTATTAATAGTTTAAAAAATAAATAAAACTAGTAGTAAAAAATTGCAATAGTCAGACAAAAAAAAAGGGTTTAAATTTTAAATTATTTTAGAATGTTTTTCTAGAAATATTTACTAGTAGTAAAAAATTAAAATAGTCAGACAAAATAAATTTTTTCTTCTTTCAAATATTTTATTTATATATTAAATTTTTGAAATTTTCAATATAAAAAATCTACACGTGGGCCATGTGCACGTTTGTGTTTAAATTCACCTGTACAATCCACCTGTTCAATTGGGCGGTCGCTTAATGTAACAAGCTCCACCTACATCCCACCTAGTGATGCTTGCTATCCAACGATATTTCGCGAGTTTCCTATTTCTTATTGGTCCATCGTTTTGAATCTGAAACTCGATAGATTATTTTATTCGTTTGCACACCTTTTTTACAATATGAAAAAAAATATTTATATATAAATTCATTGCATATTATAGACTAAAATTACATCGATATATATTAATTATAAAATAAAAAAAAAATTTACACAGTGTGGTTATTATTTTAAATAACACGATTAAAATATGTATAGTAAAAATAAAAAACAAAAAAAAAAATACATTCACCAGATAAACTCTGAAATACATGCGCCAATTTTTTTTATTTTTTGACTGCGCAATATCTGTAAAAAATTCCAGTGTTTATATACACCTTGCTACCAAAAGTTTGGAAGAAAAAAATAGTTGAAAAAATAAGAAATAAAAATAGAAAAAATAGTAGAAAAAAAAATATGTTCCAATCGAGAGATGGTGTAGCTTTTTTCAATGCCTCCTTCAATTTTATATATATATAAAAACAAGTGGGCGGTCTCATTTTATGACTCTTTACCTGGTCCACCTTTTCTGTCCTCCCAAAATACATATGTTTTTTTAAACTTGATGTTCTATTTTGTCTACGTACTATATTTTTTTTTTTTAAATCGAATGCATTATAGCAGTCATTGACGAAAAAACAACCCTCTTTTTTTTTTTTTTTTCTCGCGTTATTTTGGTCGAGCTAGTATCTATTTTTCAATGTTATATAAAATTTATTACCGACAGTTCATAGAGTATACCAATGTATATTGATTAATTCAAAAAAAAAAAAAATTAATGAGTAACTATTAATAGATAAAAATTAAAGATGAATATACAGACTCTTGTCACGCAATAAACCCTCTATAAACTAAAATTAAATATTATAAAAAATAAATCAAATTTATATATTTCTGATCTTTTCAATTATTTGTAACTTAATTTATATATACCCATTGATTATAAAAAAAAATATTTAATTTTTGTGGGTGTGTTGTAATAATGTTGAACAATAGTTTTCTTTTTTTTTAAATATATATTTTTTTTCCATCTGCAAGTCGCGTTGAACTTTCTCACTATGAGACTCTTCAATGGCATTTATATATGAGTAAAACACGAACGAGGTTTACTAAGCCAACAAAGCTGATGCAGGAACAAACTAGCACCTGGTGCGCCAACCTCAAGGGACGCCGATTGTTATTCGTTCCACGCTTATTCTTGCCGTATACATATTAACAATATATATATAGATAAGCGCACAACAACCAGCATGTCATACTAAGCTTTTTATTTTTCCTAGACGTATTTTCTTTTACGAATTTTTTCTTAAAACTTTTATTATTATCAACTACCCCCTTTTGTTTTTTATTTATTATTTCTTATCTACCTCTTTCTTATGTTTTATACTGCAATGTTTATCCACCAAAACCATCGGCATCACCACCACTGCCATCAAATAAAATTCAACAAAAATTTATTCAATTTAAAAATTAAATTATTTAAATAATCTAGTTATTGTTAAGCTAACTGGAAAACTTTAAATGACAAAATTATTGATGAAAATTTAGAGTGAATTTTTTGCACTATTGTCTAATCAATTTTAAGTGCAGGTTTATGTTTTTTTTTTTTATATAACAATACGAGAATAATATATGAAATAAAAGGAAAAAAAAAATATAAATATTCTTTTGGGTTTTATTGTTTATGCAGGTGGTATATGTAGCTAAAAATTGAATAAAAAAAGAGCCTCTTGAGACAAGGCCACAGCTCTTAGAGTCATATATAAAATCATGTAAATTGAAAAAAATATTCTTAGGCATTATGATTTATAATATATATGTTTTCATTAAATTTAGACACTCATATTGTGTGTTAAAAAAGTTTTTTTTTTTTTTCCTCTTCATGATTCACTGTGTAACTTGATATTTTGTTTATTTAGTTTTTTTTATTTTATTTTTCCAAGTCAAGCAAGACATAGATACGACGAAAAAAAAAAAAAAAAAAATTACTGGATTTACGGAAATTCAATAAAAAGCATGAGCCTGTTGTCCCGATCGTAAAACAAAGCAAACAAATTTCGAATTTCTATTATGTAACCAACGTTTGATTTTTGTTTTGACACAAACACATGAAACATAATTTTTTTTTTTTTTTTATTTTACCATAAAAACCATAGGTAATATTTGAAAAAAATAAAAAGCAAGCTTTCGATCTATACTTTGAATTTGTCTATTGAAAAAGAAAAAAATTCTGTACAAAAATATTTTAAATTATCTTTTACATATTTGTTTTTATTAAAAAAATTTTTATTTATTTTATTTGTCTATTAAATTTGTTTTTTCAATGTTATATTTCAATTTAATTATAAAAATTGAATTAAATTTAGAAAGATAAATATTTTATTTAATTTTGTGAATAAAAAAACGAGAAAAATGTCGTGTGGGTGACGAGGGTGAGCTAGGGGGAACTAGGAGGAACTAGGGGTAGTTTAATATTATGATGAATTTTAATAATCACATCGTCTTTTGATTAGTTTGATCCTGTAACACTTGAAAGTACCACCTAAGAAATATATTAGCTTCAACAATATATTATTATTATTCTCTTGAGAAATCTTTACTAACATATAATAGGCAAGAAACTTTGATCACTCATTAATATTAAAAACCAACCTTATCTATTTTATGTTATGAAGCAAAATTTAAATTTTCACATGTGTATACTTAGATGTTAATTTATATTTAAATGTATTTGTTATTCTACATTATGTACTAATTATTAAATAACATAAATTATTAAATTCATTTCACCCCAATACAAAATAACTCAAGCTCTCACTTGAACATAAAATAATAAAAATATACGAACCTCTAGAAAATTAGCACAACACAATGAACAGAAACTAATATAGTTAGAACTAAAATTTTTTGCTTTTTTTGTGCTATTTTTATGTAGAACTTGCGACTTTTGTGCTTTTATATATTTTTTTTTATGCAATGTTTTGCCACCTTAATATTAAATCAACACAACTTTTTTAATAATTAACTTATCCCAATAAATTCTTGACGAAAATTATGTGCTTTTTATGTGTTTTCATTCTACGTTTAAATTAATTTTTTATTCCAATTATTTTTTATTTAAATAATTTTTTTTTCTAACAGTGTTGTGCTAGCTTAATATTAAGTCAACACAACTTCTTTAATAATTAACTTATCCTATTGAACTCTTGATCGAAATTATGTGCTTTTTATGTGTTTTTATTCTACCTTTAAATTAATTTTTTAATTTCAATTGCTTTTTATTTAAATAACTTTTTTTTTTTTTCTAATAAAAAAAAAATTCCTCAACAAAAAGTATTGAAATAAAAAAATTAACTCAAACGTAGAATAAAAACACATAAAAAGCACATAATTTTCATCGAGAGTTCATTGGAATAAGTTAATTATTGAAGAAGTTGTGTTAACTTAATATTAAGCTAGCACAACACTGTTAGAAAAAAAATTATTTAAATAAAAAATAATTGGAATAAAAAATTAATTCAAACGTAGAATGAAAACACATAAAATGCACATAATTTTGATCGAGAGTTCATTGGAATAAGTTAATTATTAAAGAAGTTGTGTTAACTTAATATTAAGGTGGCAAAACATTGCATAAAAAAAAATATATAAAAGCACAAAAGTCGCAAGTTTCACACAAAAATAGCACAAAAAAAGCATAAAATTTTAGTTCTAACTATATTAACTCGTGCCTATTGTGTTGTGCTAATTTTCTAGAGGTAAAATACGAATCAATTTTTGATCTCAATTATTTTAAAAATTCAGTCAACTGTTAAATCATAACACTCAAACAATATAAAATTTTCAAATGATGATAAATCAAACTTAAAATTTCATTCAACTATTTATAAAATAAATATATATTTATTGTTGATAACAGTTGTATAAAATAAAAGCAAAAATAAAAAAAAGTTTCTCTTGCACTTTTCATAAAATATCATATTGTACGAGATCACTTAAAGTAAAAAGGATACAGTGACATTTGAGATATATATCTGTAAATTTATGTGAGTGTGAATTGTTTGATACTATTGAGAGAGTGTTTGTAGAATGATAACGAGTACGTTATTATCAGCAAGAGTGAATATGAAACGACCCTTTATATTCAACGTTGCATGTCAATAATCGATCTGTGTTTCACTCATATACACCATGCACACATTTAAAATTGAAATTAATAATATGTTGAGAATTTGCATATGATGTTACATGTGCTGTGAATTGATTCAAGTATAATAAAAATGAAGGTTGAAAATACATCTCAATTCTTCAGGGATAAGAAAGTTGGGTCGAAGAGATCCAAGACTAGATAATACATCAGCGTATAGAATTCTTTTATTTTTTTTTTTTTACTTTTTTTATATTTTTTTATTTAGAAAAAGGATACAGACGAAAACAACATGTCTTGTCGATTTTATGAGAGTGATAAAATGGCTGAAATTGCCGCAGGAGCTCAATTTTTCAACAAGAATTTATGGGAAATATCGCGTATGATGGCCTTCCAGCGTGAAACTATTTTCTTGAATTTTTTTTTTAAATTTATTTCTAATGTTTATTAGATTGCACTTATATACATTTAACAAATAACATTGTAAATTTTTATTCACATGTTTATAAAAAATCCTGAGGCTTTCTACTTGTCTGCAAAACATGCTTTATATTTTTTTTTTTTTTTAAATACTTTGATAACTTTCTTCAAAAATTTTCCATTCAAATTCTATAAATTTTTTTTCAAGTTTACATTAAGCTTGATAAATTTTTTATTACTGGATAGTAATGAGCTTTCATTTGTCTTTTTTTATTTTTTTTAATTTCTCATCAATTAACTGAGGATGTGCATTAGCAGCTCAAGAGATGCATATGCATAATAGTGCAATAGCAACACAGTAATTTGTCTTTCTTCAGATACATGTATTGTGTATATATATAGGCAACATTTGGGCGTATCTGTTTCGTGGTAAATGTCATAGTCAGGTTATACTTAACGTCACTGTCCATGTCGCAAATACTGTCGCAAAATACTAGTATTGTATTTGCATTATTTGATATATATAAATGATCCACTTTATGACCATAGTCATGAGCATGTTACTATCATAATCATCAAATCGTCATTATCATCTAAAAACTTATATGTAATTAAAGAATTTTTAATTATTTTTAATCAAAATTTAATTTTTATAGAGCTTTTATTAGTCAACTCCACGAAAATATATTTTTTGTGTGCTAAAAATTATTATTGTTTCACTTTTTAATGATTTTTTATTGGTAAAATAATTATACAATATGAAAACATGCTAAACAATTGATGAAATTTTAATAATTAATTTTCCAAATTACCAAGATTTTTGAAAACCTTGCGGGATGTTTAAGATTTCTCAAATTTTTGTAATTAATAGCTTTGATATTGATCGGCAGCTCTTTGCTCATTCTATGTTTCTAATAAAAAAAAAAAATACAAACACACATTTTTGAATAGATAATAATTCTTAAAGAGAAAAAAAAAAAAAGTAAAAATTAAAATACATGAAACTCCTATTGAAAAGATAAAAGAAAAAAGTAAAAAAAAAAAAAAAAAACAATATGAAAGTAAAAGTCCAATGTCACAGAACAAAGATAAAAAATAGAAAAGAAAATAAAAAAAAAATTCAAGAGAAGTATATTCATTGAATGTCACCTTTGGAAATCTCAGAAAGTCAATGTGTGCTTTGTATTTTAACGATCTGGCAAATGTACCATTGGGTATTGTTTTGTGAATATTTGTTGATACTTGCAATTCATCTATATGAAAATACTAATACAAATGTTCTCTAATAGACATAGAATATGGTAAAAGAAAAACGAGATACATAGTTGAATGAAAAAATAAATAGAAAAAAAAAAAAGTAAAAAAATGAATGTGAATTGTGAAATGAGATAGGGTGCAATAGTAGAGGAATGAAGACCGACTTTTTAATATCCAGGGATGATCTGCGGTAGTCATATATAGCTACCGCTGCGTCAGCCATTGTCATTGTTATCCCCCCATTTTGTACAATGACAATTTTTCTGGTTTTATTCTTCGTTCAAGGTACTACTACTCTTTTTCTACATTTCCGTTTTATATATATATACCCCATCTACTTTTTGTATTACTAACTCTACTCCATTTCATCCTTCTTCTTTACTAAACGCGTATATCCAACTTTTGATGGTTTGTTTCTGATTTATTTTTTTTTCTATTCTCCATTATAATATATATAGATAGAAATTTATATACAAAACAAGACATACAACAGACAAGTGGAAGCGATTTTTATTCCATTATAATATACAATACAAAACTCATTGGTGTTTTTTCTTTTTTTTTTTTTTTACTCTTTCTCTTTCTCCTCCTGCTTTTTTTTTTTGGTATTGTATGTTGTATAGAAGCATTTTTATTTTTACTTGAAAGTATTTAAGTACATGACAATAGTGAATCATTGATAAAAAAAATTATCTGGTCTAAAAAAATAATTTAAAAATGTAATTTGTTGGCTGACTAAAGGGTTACTTGTACTACTTGATAAATTGAGTTAATTTTTATGAAAAAAAAATATCAAAATTGCTGAAACAATTAACAGTCATTAAATTTTTATTAATAGTCATTGTTGTTTTATTTTTTTGTATAAAAATAATGACACCATTGTTGTGCACAACAATAGTTATATCATCGAAAAAAAAAAAAGGAAAAGAGAATTTATTTTTATAATTTTTTTTAAACGCAACTATGAGAATTATTGATACAACAATATGTATTGTTGTTGCAACAATGCATGTTGTTGAAATAGCAATAGGTCTACGTTGTTGAAACAACAATGTATTTATGGTTTAGTCAAAGATGTGTCAAGGGGAGATATTCAGTATATATAATATGTATCATCATATGTATGAATGGCTACCCACTGTATCAGTAGCACGAACCACCAACCCTCTTGGGAGTGTGGTAATAGATTTATTGGACATCAGCTACATATTGTATACACATAAATATAAATATATATATATTAAGTATACCTATGAAATATTGTTCATCTATCAAACAACTTGAGTATCATTTTCTTTTTTTTTTCTTTTTTTCATAAAAATTGAATAATCGTCTTCAAACACTATAATAAATTAATAATAATAATTGGTGTAATAAAATATTATTATTTTCTTTATTTTTCATTAACTAACTACAAGTGGGGATAAAAAAATTACATTTATTATTCAATTATTCGATTGATGAAAAAAAAAAATTAACATGCGAAAATTTAAAATGAAAATGAGCATCAATTGCACTTGTTTTGTGTATTTATTTTAGCAAGTAAAAGTGGAGATGCATATATATATATCAAGTAGTCCTGTACAAACATGAGTTGGCATTTTTTTATTTTTATTTTTGAGTAAAAAAAAAATTGCATATCATAGTGCAATGTTGAGCAGACGAGATGCATCAAGGCATTTGAAAGAGGAACATAAATGAGGTGAATAGAAATAGGGGACGAAGACTTGAAATAAAAAAAAAAAAGGCTAAAAAATATTGAGATAGAAAAAGAGAAAAAGAGAGAGAGAGAGCAATGAAATATCCCTATATGCAGTAGTGGATGTATTCAGTCAGTGTTTCGTTGAAAAAGGGATGGTTTTGATTAGCTCCTGTAGACAATACCCAGTCTTTTCTCTCTCAATAGATAGCACTGTGATTCTCTAGAAAACAAATGAATGTGTATATATATCTATATGTATTCGTTTGCCTTATTTATTTTCTTTCTCTTTTTAATACAAGTAGGTGAAATCACCGCAGCACAGCAGCCACTTTAGAGTATCTAACCACGCTGTTTTGTGTCTACAAAACAATAGACTCACAACCAATGTATTAGTGCAATATATATGGTATATAAATATATATGTATATTGTTTGAAGCTATAGGTGGTAAGAAGCTATCATGAGAGAGTTTTAAAAAGTCATCTTTGCAGATGTATTGGTAGAACTACTCTACTTTTCAAAGTTAAGAATATTCAGCTTTGTATTTAGATTTTCAAGTCTTGAATATTTTACTAGATATATGACGAGTCGTTCTCGCAGCCTATTTGAAGGTATATATGTGCAGAATTAAATTATCTCTTTGAAATGAATGTAAAAAAAAATTACGTAGATAAAATATAGATAAAATTTTTATACTACATTTAATGTTTGATTAATTAGGTGCTTTCTTTTCCCATAAAACATGAAATTGCCAAAAAAAAAAAAATGGAAATAATTGAAATTAAATTATAAAACTTTTAGGATAATTATATTTAGGTGTTGTCTAAATACTAGAAGTATAATTTCATGAAATTTTTGTTTAGAAATATTTTTTTTAACAAATATGATCTGTAGAAAAAAGTCCCAGGTTTTGTCTGCAGGTCACGGAAAATATAAAATCGAAAAAAAATAAAAAGTAGTTGAAATTAAATTATAAAACTTTTAGGATAACATTATTGAGATGTTGTTTAAATACTAGAATTATAATTTCATGAAATTTTAGCTTAGAAATATTTTTTTTTTAAATGCGATGAATTTTCGAAGCTATGGAATTTCTTCTATTCATCTACAAAAAATATAAAAATTAAAAAAAAATAAAAAAACTTGAAATTTATTTCTAAAACTTTTAGGATAATTATATCAAGATGTTGTCTAAATACTAGAATTAGAATTTCATGAAATTTTCATTTAGAAATATTTTTTTAACAAGCATTCTTTAAATAGATGAATTTTAATTTTTTAATTTTATAAATTTTTATTGATGACTTATAAATGGCTTCAATAATAACATTTAAAATTCATCTAAATATAATTAATTATAATAAAAAATATATTTAAATAAATATTGATAAAAGTTTTAAAATATAACTTTAAAAATTTGTGGGTAAATAATAATAAAAAAAAGGTACAAAGCTATCGTGCGCGTTTATTAAATGAATTTGAAAAATTCAACGAGTTAAACTTTTTTCGTATATAAAAATTTTTATGTGCATAGGTTATTTAGATATTCAAGTATAAAGACCCTTGAAACAATTAGTTGGTCAGTTTATCAAGGATCATATGGTCGATTACATTTTTAAAAGCTATGTCAATACAAAGTTATAATTTAAAAACTTTAATTTGTTTGTTTGTCTAACTTATTTGTTTGTTATTTTTATTTCTATTTAAAAATCTTGAAATTCATTGATAAAAAAGTGGTCAAATTTGTTGAAAATAATAAATACTTTAATAATTATAATTTGTATCATTCCAAGTCATTTGTAAATGAATTTGTGTTTGTAAATTCAAATGAAAATTACAACACGATGCTGTCAAGAAAAAATTCAATCACTTTAATTTACCCCTAACTTGACAATTTTAAAATGAGAAATGAAATTTATTCGTCTAAGTAGAAAGTTTAACACAACTTTACAAAGCAACAGTCCAGCTTCCAGATAATTTGCACTTAATTTTCTTGATGGACATGCGTACATGCTATATAGACAGTTAAAAAATAAAAATTTACCAAAAAATCTCCTCATTTGATTATACAAACTGAAGCATTTAAAAATTAATTTTTTTATTTAAAAAAAAAACTAAAAAATACATTTATAATTTCATAAAAAATCTTAATTTTTAATCTAATCCCCTTAAAGTATTTATAATAATTAAAAAAAAATAAAACACCTATTTTAATTAACAAAATTTTTAAATTAATAAAAAAAAAAACAAATTATAAACTCAAAAATTCACTTTAATTAAAATTATTAAAATTAATTACAGCTTTTTTAAAAAGCTCATGTAAAAATTTTATTAATTTATTTTTTTATAAATTTTTAATTAATATAAAATCCTGTATACAAAAAATTTATTAAAAAAAAAAAAACTATATAATTGATTGATTGAAAAGGAAAGAATATAAAAAAGATAAAAAAATGAATATATTGAAGGTTTGATGCCATACAAATATTTTTTTTTTTTTTTTTATATTCATTTATTTTTATGTTTTTCTTTGTTAATTATTTTTAAATTCTCACTGCCGCAATGAATATATACATGTATATATAAATCGAAACAAAAAGTAAAATAAAAAAAACGTAGCTTCATCGTATGAAAATCAAATGGGTGTGATGGATATTGGATTGGTTCATACAAGCGTACATAGTTATGAAGTTATGATGCACACAGCTAATAACTACCATAACTATAAAATATGTATATTGAATATGTTGGTATGTATATCCAACATACAGATTATGGATACAAGTGTGATGCAGCAAAAGAGAAAAATAAATAATAAAAAAAAAAAAGACTGAATTAACCCACTGGGGGGAATGCGATTCTACGGAGGAATTTTTTAATTAGCGCGAAGCTTAATGAAAAATAAAGAAACCATTAAAATAAAAGTAAAAAAAAAAAATATGTCTGATGGAAATTATTATATATAAACCTGTCAACATTTTAAGTATATTTGCAAAAAAAAAGAAACAAAAAAATCAACGCATTCTCTGGTGGTTATTAAAAAAAAAAAATTTTTTTTTTTTTTTTAAATTTAATAATAATTATGATATTAATTTTTAACATTAATTTTTGGTTGTAAAATGGAATTATATTATTTATTTTTTGTATTTAAAGAATTTACAAAATATTAGTTTTTATTTTTGTTGAAAAAAATTTAATTTAAAATAAATTTAATCAATTTTATAATTTTTTATTAAAAAATTTCGGACTTGCTTAGTCATATGATTGGAGTTAAATTGCATATAGATTTGATTTTTTAATTTTTTTTTTTGCATACAGAAATGCATTATGGGATACTGTAAGACAGGATTTGTCTGTAAACTTGCTGATATGACAAACCAGTGTGTCGAGAATCATTGATATCCGCATAAAAGCGTACATAAGCACTTGCGCTCGGGCGCATGCTTTCTGATGGCTTCATCAAATACGCTACAGGAAGTCCATAATAGTTAACGTGAATATCGATATGCAAGCGACAAGCTGATGTATAAAAACAAAAAAAAATACATATCAAAAATTTATAACATTTTTTAATCAACAAATTAAATAGAATCCACATTTTTTCTTCTTTTTTTCTTTGTAAAATATTAATTTAACATTTAGCTAAATTAATAATTCAATATTTAAATAAAAAAATTAATAAAAATAATATTTAATTATTTACAAATATCAAATCATCAATTTAATTAAACAATAAAATTATTATCTCAATGATATTTTGTTAGTTAATCGTCATTAAGCCTCTGAATTTTTTTTCTATTTTTTTTCTATTTGACATTTGTGTGTAAATTTACGATTGTTTCTATAAATCATCAACGATTTATCATTAATTTTTTTATTTCAATTTTAATCGCAACATTTTGTGTCACCAATTTTGATAGTCTCGATGCAACATCATGAGTGTGTTGTACATAAAAAAGTATATTGAAAAAAAAAAAAAAAATTAAACCCCATGGATGAAAATAAAAGTTGTATAGGCATAAAAAAAAAAATGAAAAAATAGTGGGAGAATATGAAAATTAAACGAGAACAAGTAAAAGAGGGGAAACAAAAAAAAAAAAAATGAGACCATTGCGCAAACGATCAATGCCACTATGGTGAGTTTCTAGCGCGTCTTCTCCCCAAGCTAAAATAATTCTCGAGTGATTTCTACGCAATCGCTCTTGTATATCTATCTTTTTTGCTTGGTTTTGGTCTTTATATATTATCCCTTCTACAAAATATCATAGGCCTTTGCACTGTGCTCAATGCCTATTCTCTACTACATCAACACCATGAACCAATATGTCGCTATGACGACAGCATCCCTCCATTTTCAACATAATAATATGTATATATACTCTTTGTCCACCTGACGCGGGTAAATGCATACAAAAGCACACCACATTTTTTTCATATAAATATATATTTTATATGCATTATCTTGATCGAAAAATAAATTATTCAAATTACATATTATTTGCACTTTTTTAATTTTTCAAAAATTTATTTAAATTTTATTTTTATAATTTTTTGGGGTTGTCATTCAATTAGGCAATAATAAAATTAATTAAAATATTATTTAATTATTATTTTTTAAATATTACAAATCATTGAAAAATTTTGAAAATAAATAAATTTTTATGATGAATATATTTCGAAAAAAAAAGGAGTACATGAAGTAGATTCTTGAAGTGAAAAAAAAATTACAATGAGGTAAGCAAAAAAAAAAAAAAAATTTTAAATAAAAAAAAAAAGAGACTGGTATAGTGGATCTATGCAGCATCCCCGCCAACATTATCATCCCCCTTATGTACAGAGTGTACTTGAACGGTGGCTATGTCAAAAAGTGGCGGGGAATAAAATTGTAGGAGAAATTTGTAACATGACAAGTGGGGGTCCCTATATATTACGAGAGCAAGGGGGGAGTGTTCAGTTTGTTCAAGAGCAAGCCTGGTGTAACGTTCGTTTGATAAAAAAAAAATTATATTCTATCGTTGAGTAATAATTATTATTTTTCATAATGTTATAAATTTTTTATATATTAATTTAATATTATATGCAGTATATTTATTATTTTTTTATATACTGTATATTTGAAATTTTTTTTGCCTCGAAATATTGAGTAAATATTTTAGAAATGAATAAAAATATTTGCTTGGTTTTTTTTTTTAAATTTTCGTTTGAATTGAATTTTGAATGGTCAATTTTTATTTAATAATTGATATAAGGAAAAAATTATAAATGGATTTTTTAAGTATGGTGGTAAAAATTTTCAAAATTTGTGTGCAAAAATTAATAATTATGAAGATTTAAAATTATATTTGAAAAAAAAATTAAAAACAAATATACATGTAAGTAATAATAAAATTATAATTAATATTTTTGTGATTGATTGATAAATTTTTTAGTGTAGAGAGTAAATAAATCTAGTTTTTTTTTCTTTATGTAATTAGAGTTTTCGATATATTATTTTTAAAATGAACTGTTGAACTTTTTAATCGAAAAAATCTTGTTGATTAGAAGCTTTTTTTTTTTTTGGGTAGATTGTATATCCTGTCTTCCGGAATTTGCTCAAACTTTTAATTAAAAAAATTCGAAATACAAAATTAAAAAAACCAATCAGTTTGTTTATTATTAACAATTTTTAATATAAAAAAAATGAAAACTGCAAATGAAAATTTTATATGAACAAAAATCTTTATTTGGTAACTCATTTCTACGATATATTTATGGAGAGTGATTTTTAATTAAAAAAAAAATAATTAAAATGTAAAATTGCAATTGTTGATGTGTATGTGATTTATATTATTAGAGTGTATAATTTTTTTAGACACACGAAGCGGCATCTAGCGCTGTAAAATGAGTATATAAAAAATTTAATTTGTACCAATCGATGTCTCTCCTCTGCTCTCCTCTCTAAAACCACCATTTTTAGCCGGAAGTATTATTATTTTTTTTTTTTTTTAATTTCACTTTAACAACAAAATCACACTGATGATTAGTATAATTAAATTTGTTCAAGCGTTGAAAGAAAAAAGCAAGTAAATTGTTAGTAAACTTTCTCCGTCAAGTTAGCCAATATATCTAAGAAATATTTGTTTCTATTCAATTAACTATACACTAATTTAGCGCTAAAATATATTTTTTAAATTTTATAAAAACACTAATAAAAGCTCATTAAATAAAATTCAAAACTTTTTATTTTATTAATAAAGCTTTATGCAAAAAAAATCTCCAGTAATCTAAAAAATTTCTAAAATTAACATTTAATTTTTATAAATAATTGTACAATTTATTTATATTATTTAATTTATTATTTTATTAAAAATAATTATAATAATAAATTAAAGTAATATTTACTTTGTTTAAAGTGAATTTATCAAGTTAATTTACAACAAATAATTCATTAGATAAATTTACGTTCAAAATGAACATTGAAAATAAGCTTTCTCAACTTACATTCTTAAGAAGGATTTAAATTATCTTGTACATTTAAATTCATGAACAGACTTTCATTACATTGTGTGTATATATATAGAAAATACACATCTGTCCATGAAGACTAATTTACAAGAAAATACAGATCACACGTTGAGAATAGGTCCCCAAATAAAATTCTCTGTTGAGATTTTTTTTAGAATAAAAAACTATTGTTTGATTTCCGTTTGAAAAAAATAATAAAAAAATAAAAAAGACTTGCGTAACAGGATTAATCACGTACGAAGAATAATTGAGAATAAAATTATAAATTTTTTTATTTTTTTTTTATTTAATTTATTTCATGCTACTGTGTATAGTTATTTCCGTTTAAATTTTTTTTTTTTTTTCTATTTAACTAAATGTAACATATTTTCATGTACGACTTTTTAAAACAACTTGAATGTGTTTTTTTATTTTGGAGTACAATTTAATCAACCAGTTTTTAGATGACCCAATTGCAAAATTTTAAAACAACTTTCAATGTAATTTAGTTAATTTGCTAAAAGTTTTACTTTATTTATTTTTTAACTATGAAATTTATTTAATCATTGACAAATGTTTCTCTTATTTTTTTTTTCACATGATAAATTTAAAATAGCTTAATTTTAATGTAAAAAAAAATTCATTAACATTTATTTATTTTAGCTAATTAAATTTTTGACCTCATAAATATTCATAGTACATTGATATCAACCCCTAAAAAAAAAGCTCAGCTTAAAAAACTAAAAATTCATAGAACAAAAAAATCTATAAAAATGACATCTAAAAAATAAAATAATTACATTATTTTTTTTTTTGTCTCTATAATTAAAATAATTGACATGTAAAAAATGAAAAATTTATAAAGCTCAATTAACTAATGCATTTATATCAATTATTTTTTGAGTGTCAATTTAAATAATAAATTTTAAATTGCAATAAAAGACTGAAAAATTTATACTTGATATTAATTTTTTTTTTATAGTTGAATAATTTAATAAATAAAAATTTATACTTGGGCTGTATGTTGAAGAAAAAAAATTTTATATAGAATGCACATTTTAATATAATAATTATATGCATATTTGGTATATAGTCTCACTGTTTTATCTGTCTGTGGTACTCTTAGTTCTTGTTCCCCTATTTCAAGCTCACTCCCTCATCTCTCTTTTCACACGTTGTCATAGCAACGGCTCACTTGCCCCAGCCAGACATGACAACCATCCCAAAAACATTGACCTTAAATCCTTAAAATGTCCTTAAATATCCTACATTATCTAAAAATTCAAATTACTTGTTACAAATAAGTCATTATCACTCGATTATTAATCAACAATTTTATATTTTCTTTTACGTTTTTTCTTCTTCAAGTATTATCAGCAAAAAAAGCTTAAAAAAAATTAAATAATATAACTTTAAATAAAATCTTTTAACACTTTAAGGGGATGATTATACTTAAAAACTGTTTGAATTTTATTTCATACAGTTAGAGAAATTTTTAAGGCCCAAATTTGATGTTGTAAAAAAATTAATTTTAAAAAATTATCAACACTTTTTTATTGTGTACTTGAAAAGATCTATAATGAAATTATAAAAATTATATATTATTAATAAAATGATATTTAATATTGTCTTTGAAATCGTGACTTTTAAAATTTATCTTAATAATAGTATTTATATTTTTATATTATATTAAAATGCATTGCTCTTCAAAAATATTAAAAAAAAAAATTATAAAAGACTTAAAGTTAAATGCAATATACTCGACTCACTTATGTTTAATAAAATTCATCAATTATATCCAATAGAGAAAATGGAATGTACGTTAACTAGTGACGTTATAACACAATTGCTATCTTGCTTGTGTTACTAGGCGTTAATTTTTATATGCTCACAAGTCTATGGACAAAGTAGGAAATATAACGGAGAGATAAAACAAAGTGTCTATTAAAAGTTTATTTATTTTTTTTTTTATACAAATGTATATATATGTTAAGGTGAATGTCTACAGTTGGTGTGGATATTCCATTAGCGGAAATGGCGACACAAAAAAAAATTATAAAAAAAGTTGACTGCAAAAAAAAAAAAAAAATCAAATCAACGTCATCAACCATACCATAATTGACATATCAATACCATAAATTTGTTATAGGCTAACCATTTATTGCATTTAATTTAACTACTTTTTATTTTTTATTTTTAAACATGTATTTATTTGGTTATTTTATATTGCAAATATATTGAAGGTGTTTTTTTCTTTTGTATTTTGTAATTTATACAAAAATAATTTCAAAGGTTAAATATATTTTTAACATGTGATTTTAATTTTACATAAATATATTATAATCTTTACCCTTTGACGTATTTTTTTTGACTTTTTTTTTCCATTTTTTGATCACTATGATCAATTTTTGTTGACTAAATTCGCTAGAGCAAAATATTTTTAATTATTTAAAAGATTAATAATATTTATTCAAGTATTTTAGTATTTTTTTTTTTTTTTTTTCATTTAAATATCATTACGGAACATAGTACGTCATTGTTGTGACGTCATTTTCCACGAGTTAAAAATTTCAAATACGCATGCGTTTTACACAAAGTATACAGCACTGTATAGTATATGTCAATAACTAATAAACACGCGGTTTTCTATGCAAAATTATACAGTAAAAAAATATAAACAAATTGACTATTTTTTTAAATAACAATATGCAAATAATCATAGAGTAATTAAAGAGTTATTTTTAAAAATTATTTCTATAATGTTTAACAATTTTTCATGATTTTAATAACAATGTTAAAATTGATTTTATTCAAAATTTTTATTGTTGACATTGTTGTTAAATTAATCAATTAATTTTGTACTTGTTTATTATTATTGTTGTATTTATTATTGTCGTAGTAAATTTTAAAAGAGAAAAAAAAAAATAAATGATCAGTCTTTTGTTGGTGATTTAATAAATGCTCCGTTTTGTAAATGGATGCATTATACAAAACGACATATTAAAACTTATGTTTGTCGTTGATACGAACTACCAAGACATCCTGAATAAAGTTAGGGTCAAAACGTGTGATTCAAAAAGTATATACGGGAGCATTGAATTTGCATAGGTAATGAAATTCGGGGTCGCGCACGGTCACACAAATACTTTTGCATCAAATTGTATATTATTGAAAAAAAATATCAAATAATATTTTAACAATATTATATCAACAATAATGTACAAGCAAAATTAATAATTTACATTTATATTTTTTGTTTTCAGATTTATTACAACAACATTCATGGAAAATTTAATTTTTTATTTTTTCAGTTTTTCAATAAGTATATCTCATTGAAATTAATGACAAAAATTAAAATTTGAAATTTAATAAGATTAAATAAATGGCTGTTGATAAATCTCGAGATTTTATTTCCTGTGTGTGGCCAGCCCAAAAATAGAACGAAGGGCAATTGAGAAAAAAAAAAAAAAAAAGTTTTAAAAATAAAATTTCTCAATTATTTTGTTGTACAAATAATGATAATTTAAAAAACCAAAAAAATTATAAACATTTACTTGTACAAAAAATTACAAAAACTGATGAACAAAAAAAAAAATTGTAAATTAAATTTGGTACATGGAAATTCACCAATTTTCAATAGAAAAAAAAAATAGAAAAATAAAGAAATAAATAAGATAAAAAAGAAAATGACAAAAAAAATTATTAAAAATAATGATTTTTTGAAAAATAATAATAAACAATAATAAATAATAATAAATATTATTATTATTATTAAATATTATGTATGCTGCGCGAGATTAAACGAGTCATTCTACCCCCACTTATGATCTGGTAGTCGGGCAGCGTCAACACGATGAAAGATATAGCCTGGTCTAGTAGATAGAAACTCGAAGGAGAAATGGCAGTCGCCCTTGGTTCGCATCAAACTATCAAAGTGTCATGCAGTTAGAGTAATAAAATTTTTTTTTTCATATATAAATAATTTATTTTCTATCATCTGGATGACCATCAATTATCAATAATAATCGTAAGCCATTTTATTTATAATAATTATATTTAATAAAATCTTAATTAATTATTTTTTTTAATTTATACTCCAAAAAAGATAAAATAAGAAGAAAACAGATGTCCGGAAAAATATCTAAGGGTGCAAATAAATTTAGAGAGTGATGGCGTCACATCTGAAAAGCGTGTTAAAAAATTTTTAACAACGCCAAGAATATTTTACAAACGCATAAAATCACTGTGCGTTGGATTTTTTTTTTTTTTTAAATTTTAATTAATGAAAAGTGTCTAAATAGTTGCGGACATTGTGGGGATATTTATCAACGGATATGAACAAGTGAGAGTTCAACAAAAATAAGTGGGTTGACATTAAACAAATATATTAATTTATTTTATACATAATTTTCAATTAAGACTAGTTAATATTTTTATTATTATTTTTCATGAAAATTATGGATGCATTGTTTAGTGGGTGTGACAAAATTATCTTTTTTAAATTCAGCACAGTAGTTTTATATTATTTTTTTTAATTTTAATTCTGTGTATTGAAAATATATTTCTTATCAAAATATAAGAGATTACATTCCTATAATATTTACCAGCGCCATCACTGGCATCACCAAAAATAAAAAATAAAAATATGCATTTATTAGATTATGAAGTGGTACGCAGACAGCAAATATTTACGGCACGTGACTGACCTGCATATATTAAAATTATATCACGTATATATTATTTATATTTAATCAAAAAAAGAGCCAAGAAAAAATATATATTTTCCTCTATTTTTTGTATAAATTTACCTCGTGGTCGAAAAAAAAAAAAAGAGAGAAAAGAGGATGATAAAAGTTTGGGTGTAGCTTTAAATTTAACAGAAAGAAAATATTAATTTTTAGATGTAAATTTATCTTAATTATTTATAGCTTTATTAATATTTATTTATTTGGAAAATTATTAATTAAATCTATTGAGTGAGTATTTTTTTTTTTTATCTACTATTGAGCATAAATTTCTACGCGCATGCTCACTTTCGTAACATAACTATTTTTCTATACCGGATTTTGGGGAAATACTAGATTAAATTGATTGGAAATAAAAGCAACTAGACTTAATCAATGTGTTGAAACTTGAAGATAAATTTATATTGTGTAAATAATTTATTTACAATTGTTAACTGCCTTTTTTTTTTTGCATGATAAATTGACAAAATGATTACAATATGAAATTACTGTTACAATTGTCACCAGTTGTGTGTTGAATGATAAAAATTGATATTTCCTGACAAGGAAGTGTTCTTATTTTTATTATAATTAATTCATAAAAAGAAAAAAAAAAATTATAAATATAATTTTTAATATTAACAAATGTTTATTTATTAATTTGATTTATTGTTAATTTTTCTTTCATGTTTCCAATCAACCACCACGAGGAATCAATCATCATTCGAAATTTATTTTCACATATTGGAGCACGTGCCGACAGCCCCTTATCATTCCCTTGTCCGGTGTTTAGTTTTTCAACTGGACGGAGAACTGATAAGGGCCGGAAGGTTACAAATTCATCGATGGAAAAAACAAAAAAATTGTTCTGCTAATTTTATTGATAAACATTGTTGTAAATAAAATATAATCTTCATGCTGATACTTAAATTTATTCATTGTTTAAAATTAAATTAACATTTGTTTTTTTTTTTGTTATAAAAAATGTATTTATTGTTATTTTTTGTTTAAATGTTGAAATATTGTTGACAAGTGTTTAATTCATTGTTGTGTATTTTAAAAATACATATTCAACATGAATTTTATAAATAAAAATGTAAAATTTATGTACAGTATTTTTCTTTTTCAAAATTATTATTATAAATAAAAAGAAATATATTTGTCGGGGGGATGACATGATTAATTTTATTATATGAAATTGACTGTGAAACTAACGGCATCACTCTTTCCATATGATTTAATCAAATCATCAAGTTGTGGATTAATTCATCCAAAACATAAAAATCCATGTCAAAATTTAAAAATATTTTTATCAATTATTTGTTATGATTAAGTTTTTTTTAAATTAAAATTAATGTCAACTTGGTTCAATTGGAATGTTGTCATCATTTGATATTTGACAATTTATATTTTTAGATAATGTTTATTTTTTAATGACAAATAATTTTTGTGATGTTGTTTTTTCACTTATAACTTGTTGAAAATTATTTAAGCTTTGTTGTCGAATTATTTTTGATGAAGATAAGCCAGAATTATTAATTTTTGGTAATAAAATTTGACTTTTAATTTGTGATATTTTTGGTTTTAATTTTCTCTTTGAATTAATTGTTGATTGATTTGTTAAAATTATTTTTTTCGAATTTTCAATTGAAGGATTTATTATTGTTATTGGTGTTGATATTTGTTGTGTTATTATTGGAATTATTTTTGAAGTTTCTGGTTTATTTTCTGTGTAAATAAAAAACAAAAATATTATTTTAAATTAATAAAATAAATAAAATTTTTAAAAATATGAATTTACCTGTTAATGCTTTTGTTACAGGACAATTTTTATGTGCTAATAATAAAGTTTTTAAATTAGCAACTTCAAATCTTAATGCATTAACTTCATTTTGTAGTGATTTATTTACTGAATTAACTTTTTCCATTGATGTTTCAAGTTGTTCAATCCAAGCTTTTCTTTTAGCTCGTGAACGCATTGAACTTGCACGATTTCTTTCAAGAATATCTAATTTTTTTTTAACATCATTTGGCTTATTATTAGTAACATTCAATGATGCTGATATTTCTCTTGAATAATTTTCATTTTCTTCTGTATTTTTATAATAATAATTGTTGCTTTTATCAACAACTTGTAATTGCTGCAACAAAATTTAATTGTTCATTATTAAAAAAAATTAATACATTTTTAAATTTTGGTAATTTTAAATACTGCATACATTACCGTTTTAGTAGATGAATGACTCCATAAAATATCATTTGATTTATCATTTGTATAATTTTCTAATAGACCAGTAGTTTTAAATTTTTGTGGATCATCAAGCTGTTCATCAACAAGCTCTTGATCATTGTCAAATCTATCATTAAAAAAATATAAATTAAATATTTTTCTATAAAAATTAATATTTGTTGGACTTACGAAGATGTTGCTGGTAAATTTTCTTCTTCTTGTATAGCTTCAGTATTTTTTTCTAACATTGTACTCTCTGTAGTTATAATAATACTATTTTTATTTTCTTCTCTAACATTGTTATTATTATATTTTGTTGTCTCGTTAACAGTTACTGATGAAATCATTATTTTTTCATCATCCAAATTTGGAAATACTTGTGGTGTATTAAGCGTATCATCATTAATCTGTAAATGATATTTAATTTACAAAAAAAATATTAATTTAATTGCTTAGCTTATATACAAACATCAGTGACTTCTAGTGATTCTAATTTTCCACATTCAACAGCTTTTCTAAATGTCTCATCAAATGGATTGACATGTTGAAGATCTTGAAATAATCCTACTTCTTCAGAACTTCTCATGAATCTTGTTGGTGTTGGTGTTTGATCTTTTAAGTAAATAATTGATTTTATTATTTAATAAATTAGTATGTTTATTTTATTATTTAATATATTGACATGTTTATTTTAATTAATTTACCAATGAAACTCGGTGGTTTTCCATTTCCAAGATTTAACATCATATTGTGTTTTGTTTTATGAACAACCAAATGATCTTCATTAGTAAAACTCTGCAAGTATAAATTAAATAATACAATAAAAAATTAATTTATCATCCAACAATCATTATTAACTTACCATATTACAGCCCAAAAAATTACAGCCAAATGGTTTTTCTGTATGATTCATGATGATGCTCGATATTCAAAATAAATTAAAATTGTTTTTTACAATAATTTTATAAATATAGGTATATATTTGATTAATAAAAAAAAACAATAACAATATAAAAAAAAAACAACAATGTATGTGTGTTGATTTTGGAGTAAATATTTTAGAGTAAAAAAATTTTACTAATCTTAAAAATAATTAATTAAAATAATCTTAGATAATTAAATGTTTTAATTTATCTCAGATTAGAACAATTATAAAGGCTGACAAATGACAATAATAATATATAAATAAAATTAACAGTGGTTGACAGGCTAACAGCTGATGCAACAACAACAATAACTGCTTAAGGTCGTTATTCACCGTTCAAGTAAAATCACAAACAAAACGTCAACCAGGCTTAAGACTAAAATACCGTGAATCATAAATCATAATCAAATCCATGCTGGTAACGTAGACATGTAACTACGATCACGTTAATACGTTATGTTATTCCATGAGGGTTTATTTTTTTTTTTTTTTTATGTAACCTGATATATCCATTATCCTGTGTTATCCTGAGCAATCCTGCATTATCCAATATTCATATCAATCCATATTAAACTTGATATAATCAAATCAATACATTTATTTAAAAATAAAAAAATCAAAGGATCAATTGAGGTAAATTAAAATTTATAATTTTAATAATTAAGAAAATTTATAAATAATAAACACGTGTTTCAATTGTATATTTTAACATTTTTCATTATGACATATATTCAATATTATTTGATTTTAAATATAATTTTATTGATGTTAATTTTACTGGTAATTACTGGTAAATTATCCATTTTTAATTGATCTACATTTTTGAACATATTTTTTTTTATTTTATTATTTTTGTTGTAATACATTTAAATTTATAATTAGTTTTTTAAATATATATTTTTAGAATTTACTTAAAATGAGTACAAAGAGAACATGTATTGAGAAAGACCAACCAACCTCTGATGATGGTGTCAAGGATCAACAAGCAAAAAGCTCCATGCCTGTTGGATCAGAAAGGATAGATATGGAAAAAGGTATGTATTATCATTAAAATAAAAGTTATTTCTTGTTAATAAAATATCAATATTTATATTATTAATTTAAAAATTTGATATGTTTTATTTAATAGTTTGTGTCAAAGAAAAGGAGGCAAGTGACCTTGATTGGTGTGACATTACAAAATTCAAATGTGAATCATCAATTGGACATTCTTATGGTAACCGTTTGTTGACACAATCAGACTATGAAAAAATATTGTTGAAATATGGTAATTCTATAAAAGAATTGTCTCTCTCAGATGATTGTGATTCAAGTATTATGCCATTTGTTGGTGATCACTGTAAAAATTTAACAAGTCTTGAATGTGAATTTAACGTCAATTCATTAAATAATAATGCTCATCACTTTGTTCAAGCATTTACACAGTTGAATAAATTAAAATGCATTAAAATAAAAGTGACGAATAAATATAAAACAGAAACAATGAATCTACTTGAAATAATAAATAGTCTTCCAGAAGAAATTGTTGAAATTCATATACTTGCTGAATATTGGTTCGGGCCAGTTTTTTGGGTAAGTTGTTATTGTATACCAACTAGTTGTCTATCACCTGCAGTGACAAACAATACTATTAATCAAATAAACACAAATTATATAAATAAATTTCTATTATTTTCAGACTTTTGAAAAATTTAAAAATCTTAAAAAACTAAATTTACCTGGCATTTGTTTAGACAAGCTAGTTCTTCAAGAAATAGCAGAAACAACAACACTTGTTCATCTTAACATTGAATTTTCTTATAAACACATAGGGTTTCCTCTATTCAATAAACTCGTTAATTTGGAATATATTAAAACATGGATTGAAAGTGAAATTGGGGATCGTATAGATAGGAAGAGAGTACTCTCTACAAAAGTACTCAACACTATTTTTGATAAATGCAAAAATCTAAAACATCTTGATATTCCATGTCAGCATTATGATTTTGCTACAATTCCTTTGGATAAATGGAAAAACTTTAAAAATTTGGAATATCTTACTTTACGTTGTGATGAAATTCCGGTTGACTTAGCAGATACAATTGTTAAATATTGCAAGAATTTAAAACACTTGTGGATCACACAAGAGTGCTATTTAATAAGTGCAAAGGTTGTAAAAAAGTTAACAGAGTTAGAAAATCTTGAAAGTTTAGTGATAGATCGTAAACGCTTTGAACTCAGTGAGAAATCAATAATTGCAATTGCAAACAATTGTAAAAAACTTAAACGTTTAGAATTTAGTTATAATGGCTATATAATACCAACAGGTGTTGATGATGACCTTTCTTCTCCATCTGTTTTAAATGAGTTATCAAAATTGCAATATCTTGAGCATCTAAACTTGGAAGGATTAAACAATGTTGACAATAGTACAATTATTGCTATCGCTAATAATTGTAAAAACCTAAAAACTTTAGATATCCAATTTTGCGATGGTATTACTGAAACAGCTCTTGATGCTTTAGAAAAGTTGAAAAATTTGGTTGTAACCAGTTAGCCGACAAAAATCATTGATTGTTGGAAATTTACGTAAGCTGTTTTAATATTTCAGAGCTTCATTATCAGGTCAAAAGAATTAAAAGAATTCCATTTTTGTTATTGCATCGTTTTACACATAAGAACAAATAATTCGTCGATAATAAAATCTTCAAGGTCAATAATTAAATCTCAATGTTAGGTTGTTTAACATTATTACAACCTTTACATTTATCGTATGTTTTCTCTCTTATTTATACGCTTAATATTCTTAATATTCTTCTCTAAAACATACAAAAAAATAAAGTCAAAGACATTGTAAAAGAAAATAATTATTTAACTTGTTTTTCATATTACTTGAGATCATAAAAATTCAAATATCAATGTTAATATTTTTGTAAAACAAAGTTCAATAATAAAAATACTTTCTTTAATAATTTTTTGTATGGAACAATTATTTTTACCCTTAATTGTACCTAGGCAAAATTTTTCACTTACTTCTTCACAATTTCTCATGAATCTTGTTGGTTTTGGCGTTTAATCTTTGAAATAAATATTTATCGAAAAATTCATGAGCTCTAAATAATTGTATTATAATAATTTATATAAAAAAAAAAAACAAAAAAATTAGCACTATAATTTATTGTTGTCTTGTTTTATAAAAAAGCTTAAACTGAAAATATAAAAATAAATTTATGATACAATGAAAAATAGATAAAATTATTATTATTTAAGATTAATTTTAATTTTCAAGAGATTTTTAAGTGTTAAATGTTCAAGTTATAAAAGCTGAAAAATGATAAATAAATAATTACAGGTAATATTATAAACGTGTCTTTTCCACGTCACCCAGGAGGTAAGACATTGACTCGTTTTTTTTTTTTATAAAGTGGTTTCTCCAGTAGACCTATTCCACTTATCGCACGTTTTCTATAGCTGCAGCTACAGAATTATTTCGATCGCATTTTTAAATTTTTCGATTGCGCTCATAGCAGCAAGTATCGACGCACGCGTGTACAAAAAAATAATATATGTACATATAACTATATACCTGCGCTCATAGCTGCAGGTATAGTCTTCATTATTCAATATTAAAATCTTGATAATTATTAAATTCTGAAATTATTAAAATTTTGAAATTATAGAAATCCTGAAACATAAAAATTTAAAATTATATAAAAATCCTGAAACAAAAAAACTTTGAAATTATAAAAATTCTGAAACATAAAAATTTTGAAATTATGAAAATCCTGGAACAAAAAAACTTTGAAATTATAAAAATTCTGAAACATAAAAATTTTGAAATTATGAAAATCCTGGAACAAAAAAACTTTGAAATTATAAAAATTCTGAAACATAAAAATTTTAAAATTATAAAAATCCTGTAACATAAAAATTTGAAATTATAAAAATCCTGAAACAAAAAAGCTTTGAAATTATAAAAATCTTGGAACAAAAAAATTTTGAAATTATAAAAATTCTAGAATTGTAAAAATCCTGAAAGCATAAAAAAACCTAAAATCATAAAAAAAACTGAAACAGAAAAAAAACCTGAAACATACTCAAAAATTTAATTATTATTTTTGGAAAAGTGAATTCAATATCAAATAAAAAAATCTTAAATATTAACATATATCGCGAATGGAAAATAGGGTGATAATTTATCTATTATAAATTTTCACGATAGATAATAATTCCTAATCACCCTCGTCTACTCTGTTTGAGAAAGACCAGGTCGATTCATTTTGACTTTTACACTATGACTATATTTAATTTGGCATTAAAATTGAATATATACAATTATTGTTATAATCAGTCAAAATTAATCTATACATAACATAATAATTTGGAACGACAAGAAGTTTCAAAAAATATAGCAACAATTTTTTGAAACTTCAAGGATATTGAAGCACTTTTCCGGGATAGGTTAAAAATTGCAACTAGTCAATCATGATCTAGAGGAACTTACCTTATGCCAGCAAACAGCCATGAAGAAGTTGTCCAGGTAGTCTCCAATAATCCAAATAAATTCCATCACATCTTCTCAGCAAAACCATGAAGAAATTGTCGAGGTAGTCTCCAATAATCCTAAAACGGCAACTGGTACGGTAGTCTCCAATAATCCAATTAATCCCAAATCAGCAACTGGCACTTTTTACACTTATATACACTCTATCACTTATCGCTTATCTCTTTTATTATATCATTTTAATTTCAATTACAGATTTCTTTTTTTGTAATGAATCACTTGTACTTGCACTTTCACTTTTTTTTTTTTTTATAACCACGAGTCAATCTACACGCGGTCGTTTTAAATATTTCTAACCAAATTTAACGGACGAAAAAATACGATACGATATTCACTCCGCGAAAACTACAACGAACCAATGAAAATCTAAGAAACTATTTTAAACTTGCACTTTTTTTTCAACACCGAGCAACCACGAGGTAATTTCATATATTTCTAACCACGAATTTTTCGGACAGAAAATTTTAGAATGATATTGACCCGACGAAACCGAAGAAGAACTGACTACAAATCGTTTAGGACGCTCTTTATATATCCTAGACAATCCTAGACGTCACTTTTTCTAGGATTTACTGTCTAGTTTCGCCCTCTGCTGATCAGCCATTGGCTAACGCCAAGCAAAATTTTTTGAAACACGTTTCGCGCCAAGTGAAAAAAAAAATTTCACGTGGATGCAATATTGTCATGCTATCGAACCTAAAAAAAAACCACGTGCAAAAAAAATTTCAAATATATTTTTCTGAATTTTAAAGATTTTCAAAAGAAAAAAAAATATCTAGGATGTATATTTTTTTAAAATTAATAAAAATAATTTACTAATTAAGAATTTGGCCGATGAGCTTTTTTTTTTTATTACAAAATTCCACGTGTTATTTTATATTTTTTTTGATAATAAAAAAAACTTTTTGTTGCAAACAATTGTAAAAAACTTAAACGTTTAGAATTTAGATATAATGGCACCATAATACCAGCAGGTGTTGATGATGAACTTTCTTCTCCATCTGTTTTGAATGAGTTATCAAAATTGCAATATCTTGAACATTTAAACTTTGAAGGATTAGAAAGTGTTGACGATAGTACAATTATTGCTATTGCTAATAATTGTAAAAATCTACAAAGTTTAGATATCCAATATTGCGGTGATATTTCTGAAACAGCTCTTGTTCCTTTAACAAAGTTGAAAAATTTACAAATACTAAAGCTAAGCTGTTGTTATGATATTTCAGACAGCTTTATTATCAGGTTAAAAGGCCGATTAAAAGAATTAAGTTGTGGTTGTTGTAAGAAACTTACTGATGCTGGTATCATTCAAGTTATAAAAAATAATCCAGATCTTGAAAAGATTGAAGTCGGCTCTATAGATAATATTACAATTGATATGGTTATTGCTGCTGATGAGGCAACTAAAAATCGTACAAATGGTATTGTTTTACACATAATAACAGATAATTCATCAATCCTAGAGGCTTCTAAGTCAATAATTAAATCTCAATGGTTGTTTGTTTAACATTATTACAACCTTTACATTTATCGTATGTTTTCTCTCTTATTTATACGCTTAATATTCTTAATATTCTTCTCTAAAACATACAAAAAAATAAAGTCAAAGACATTGTAAAAGAAGATAATTATTTAACTTGTTTTCCATATTACTTGAAATCATAAAAATTCAAATGTCAATGTTAATATTTATGTAAAACAAAGTTCAATAATAAAAATACTTTCTTAAATAATTTTTTGTATTGAACAATTATTTTCACACTTAATTGTACATAATTGTACACAAAAAATATTTTTTTCTGGTCTTCTTGAATATTTTAAGAAGAATCATAATACTTTTTGACTAGCAGTTTTTTTGTCAATTTCAAGTGACGGAAAAATAGCCTCGTTAAATGCATACGTATCATTTAAATTTAGCGCGTTATTTCAGAATTTCTACTGACTGATTTTTAAATTTAAAATATTTCTAGATTAAAATCATTTCGACTTATATATCAATAAAATTTATTATTGCAATTTTTTATGTCATTGTTTATTAATTTATAATTGATAAAATATAGTAATAAAATTTGTCAGTTTATTTTATAAAAAAAAAAAATATCTACCAATTATTTAATTTAACTTTAAACAATTATTGATAAAAATTAATAGATAAAAATTATTATTAAATATAGAACCGCAGTATTGTTGTCAAATGAAATATTATAAATTTCACTGAATCATTGGGAGTGTCTTTGAAAAAAGGTCCAATACCCAAGTAAGTCTGATCATGTGGTTTGTATTATAGAAAGTGAGACGAAGAAGAGGAAGCTGAATAATACCTCTTAAAAATACTTGCTCAAGTGACGAAGTTTCTGTTCCTCATCAGTAGACAGTCGTGTTTCAAGAAGTTCCAATCATTTGATCCTGAAATGTTTTTATAAAATTACTTTCACGTTTTATATTCAGTGCATACATTACAACAATTATTATATTAAATTATTTAAACTAGGTAAGTTTAATAAAACTCTATCAATTCATAACAATTATTTTTAAATATTAAATATATTAATTCATTTCGTTATTCATACAAGTGCAAATTTCATGACAAAAAAAACAACAAAATTTTCATTCGAAATAACACCTGAATTTTTTTATTAAACTTAAATTAAATTTTACTATTTTAATAACAAATATAATTTATGATTTAATTTTAAATATAACGGTAATATTAATTCAAGATTAAATAAAAAATTCAAGATCATGGCAATGGTGAAAGTGCCCTTGGTTATCGTCAATGTAAAGATGCCAGCGTGTTTTATTTATTCTTACTTATACTTTCTTTCTTTCCCTTTCAATATTTTTTTTTTTTTCGTTTTCAATTATTTTTTTTTTTCTTTATTCTTTATTCCTTTCACTACGAAAAAAAAAATCTACTAGATAAATTAATATTTTTAAAATATATTTAAATTAAAATAGAAATAAATATTTAATTTAATTAAATAATACATAAATTTTTAGATAATTTATATATTTTTTTAAACTATGATGATGTTTAGGTAGAAAAAAATTTCTACTAAATACCATAAAAGTTGAAAGTTTTAAAGTGAATATAAAAAAAAACTATCAAAATAAAAATAAATAAACTTTCACTGATGATGATTCTATTGAAAGTGACTCATCCTGGCAATTTGTTGTTATTTTTTTTTCTTTTTTTTTTATATCATTGTGTGTGATATTGGACAAAGTTATAAATGTATATTTTTTACATGTGGAGCATTCACTTGTCGGTACAGTGAACGTTTTATTACTTTATACAATAATAAGTATACTGAAAGGTGTCCTACTTATTTTTCAGTGGCCTGCTTTCGTGTCCTACTTATTTATTTGAATATAACAACATTATAACTTGTCACAAGGCTTGATATTAATTCAATCAACAAATGCTGATTATTAAAATTCATCCCTCATAAAAATTAAACTGAAATGATGAAAATATTTTATGATAAAATTAAAACAATTTTATATTGAAAAAAGGATTGTTTAAATTGACAAAAAATATGTGGAATATCAAGAATGATTATCATCTGTAATAAATGAAAAAAAAAAAAAAAAAGGATCAAGAAATTAATGACATAATTATTTTCATTATGAATTTTAAATTTTTGTTGTTGACTGCATTGAATGTTGCTGTTTTTATAACGTCAATATCAACATCTAAAAGTCAACGAAGAAATAGTAAATATTTATCAATTACAAGTAAGCTAATCAATCAATCGATATAAATTAATTTCGTGGATTTTTAATTTTTCTAAATTATTTTTATATTTATTTTTCAGATGGAAATGATGAAAATGACGATAGTAATAATGAAATATTTACAAAACAGTCACGTTTTTTTGACGAAATTGGATGTGAGTAAAAAAATATTTTTTAATTTTTTTTGTAGAATAAATTGTTTATAGTATATTTTTGTAAATTTTATTTTTCACAGCAAGTTAAATATCAATTTTAAAAGTGCATGTTATTGAAATAGAAAATTGTTTTATATATTTTTAAATTGTCAATATAAACGATATAGAATTTTCGGGGTAGTGAACTTTAAATGTTTTTTTTTGTATTTATTTTTGAAAAAATAGATAATATTGCCTACTTGGCACGAAAGAGAAAGGGACTTAAAAAAAAAGAGACACTGTGCATTCTTGACGACGGAAATTTCTTATTTTTTAAAGCGGCAAAAAAATAAGCCATGCGTGCAAATAGGCGACACGCAAACCTGCCTCAATTTATTTTATTTTTTTATTTGCATTGATTCACTCATCCATTTATATATTTATTTTTTAAATAAATATGTATTCAATATATTTTTTTTTTTAAATGTTTATATTGAAAAGTATAAAAAATATATTTCAATTGATTTTTTTATTTTATTTTTAAATTAAATGTAATCGAAAAAATATTGAAATTTAAAATATTGAATAATTTTTATGTTTAAAAATTTCAAATCTAGAAATAGAAAAGTATATATTTTTAAGTTTGACATTTATAAATTTGTCTCGTTAATTTAAATTTCGAAAAATTATAGCTTTTTTTTTTTTTTGAATAAATATTTTATAGAAAAATTTAAGTTTAATATCCGGAGAATGTGTTTAATTGTATTTTTTTTTTTATTTATTTTTAAACTGTGTAACTTTGGGTAACTTTCGAGGTGTAATAATTTTAAGTACTTCCTTATTACGTTAAATTTTTTTAACAGAATCAAAATATTTTTTTTATTTTTTTTTTTAAATTTCTATTATTTATTATTTTTAATAAATTGACAGTATCAGTTGTCATGAAATTTTGATATTATTGACTTGAAAATTTAGTGTCAATTTAATCCGAGTAGCTATTTCGAAAATCTTATGGAAAAAAAATCAAGAAATTTCGAAAATTTCATTTACAAAAATATACAAAATTTTTTATCGAAAAAATTCTAGAAAAAAAATCACACAAGACAAAAAACCTGGCTGATTTTCGTTTATAAAAAAGCCATTTGTTAATAATTTTTTTAGATATTTATTAACACCAATTAACAATCGAAAAATAATTTAAATATTTAAAATCAATAAACAAATAAAAAAAGCACAAAATTTATTGCATATAGAATCGAAATAAATTGGTGTATCTTCTTCTTATTTATTATAATTTTTAATGTGGAGAAGGGATTTCATTAGCTCCTAGATTGTTAAGAGGAAGAAGAAGAAACCAACGGGAAAGCTAAAGCTGGTGAAAGCAAGACACTCACTTGACTGTGCTGGATTATAACAGACGACATTTGTAGCCTGGCAACGTCGTCCACGTGGACAATTTTTTTTTTTTTTTATTTTTTTTTTAATTTTCTTCAATTACAAATATACATGTATTAATTTAATTTAATTTTTTTTTCAAACACAAGTGTTTTAATAACCAAAAAGAAAAAAAAAAAAAAAAAACTAGAAAGTGTACAAAGTTAATTGAAAAAAAAAATATTAATGAATAAAATTACATTGATAATATTTTAAATTATGACTAATAAAAATACTATATAAATAAAGTGCATTGAAAAATAAAAGAAGAAAAAAAATTAAAATGAATCTTTTATATAAAATAAATAAAATAATTTTTATAATATTAATAATATCATTGACAATTGTACAAGGACGTAATACAATAACTGAAAATAATGAAAGTAGATCAAATGAAAATAATAAATATACAGAATGGAATAAAAATAATAGAGAGAAATTTTTAACAATTAAAAAACAAGATAAAAAATTATTAAATGAGGACATAAATAATTCAAAAGATGATATATTTTCATCATGGAAAATAAAAACACCAAATACAAATGACATATTAAATTATATAAATAATAATGAAGAAAAAAAAAAATTAAATATTATTCAATCAAAAATAATTGATGATGATTATACAGAGCATGATGATTTACAGTTATTTGAGGATATTACAAGCACAACAATTAATAATTCAAATAATTTTGAGAAATTTTTAAATGACTTGCATAATGATTTAGGAAAATTTTATAATAATATTAAAAATAATAGACGTGGTAGGCGACGACAATTATCAAGTGAAGAACAAAGTTATTTATTAATTGAAACATTAAAAAAAAAAAATAATAATTATAGTGATATTGAGGGTGTGCGTGGTCATCATGAGACAAATATTCAAACTGGAATAATGGATATGCTTGGAAAAAGTATGTCATTCTTATAATCTTACTTTGTGTATCTTTATTTTTTTTTTTATAATAATGTTAAAAATGCCTTGCTCTTGTTGATAATAGTGACGATAATAATACGTGCAGGATTTTCCGTTTTGCAGCTTGACTTTTTTTTAAAAAAATAAACTGTTATAATTTATTTTTTTTTTTTTACTGTTTTATGTGCAATTTTGTGTGATTATTAAAATAATTATGACATTAACAGTTTTTTGCTACGTTCTAAATTTTTATTTAATTTAATTTTTTTATTTTTATTGTTATCTAGTTTATTTTAATGAAAATAATTATGTATTTTAATTTTTGAATTAAAATATTATTTGGTTTTTTTTTTTTTTTCAGTGATACCACAAACTTGCAAATATAGAGGCGCAAAATTTGAATGTGGATTGAGTATTAGCTGTGTACTTGCTGGTGGAAGAGCAGTTGATCTTTGTTCTGGTGGTCTTATATGGAGTTGTTGTGTTGATGATGATGATATACCAGAAAAAGAAACATCAAAACCAACCGTTTCATTGTTACAAAATGCCAGTGAGTATAATTAATTCAAAATACATTTAAAATATCAATCAAACATAATCAAACGCATCTAATTAACAAAAAAAAATAGTTAAAAAACTTAAAAATTTAATAATATCATTTAAAATTTAATTAAAGCTTTTTTTTTATAATTTATTTACTTTATTCTATAGAAATTTGATCAAAAAAATACATAAATCAAATTATTTTTTCATCTAATACATTTAAAAACCTGTGTATACTTAATTTCATTTTAAAAATTTTAATTTTTAATAAAGATCAAATTCCTATATGTGATTTAATATTAAAAAAAAAATTAATTAATTAAAATTGTAAATATAATAACGTTAATTAAAAATAAAAAGAATACTCCTCTAGAAGAGATAAATTTTAGCATTTTCATTGAATCTGGCCAATCAACGGCCTTTTGTGGATGATGATGTGAGGATTTATGAAAATGGATTAGCATCACAACGACCACATAATCGACCAAATAATTATCAACATCATAATCGTCCACAATATCATAATTATCATACAAATAACAACAACAACAACAATGAAAATAATAATGACAACAATGATAGTAATTATGAGCCAACATACACATCTTGGGAACAGGATAATCATAATGAACTTTTACATGAACGTCCTGGCTATATTAATCGACCAGATATCATCAATTTAAATAATCATAACAATAACAATAATAATATACATCATGAAGAAATTGATACGAGTCATCAAATAACGAATTTTGGAAACACTGAAGATTTTTCATCATACGGTCAGGATTTAATTCAACTGTCATCGATATTTTCAAATATTATTAAGTGCAAAATAAAAAAAAAAAAAAGCAAATTGGTTTGATGGATTCATGCAGATTTTATATTTTTTTTTTATTTTGCTTTTATTTGTCTTTTTGACTTTCTCTGTTCACCCACTTAAACCTATTTGGCATGGGCACTTTTCCCTTCTACTTGTAGAAAAAAAAAATATACATGACTAAATGACGTCGTGACTAAACACATTGTTCAAATGACAATATTGAATTTATGATGATTATTATTATTGTATTTTAAAAACGTTCAACTGACAATTATGGACGCAATGACATTTGAAGATTTAAACATTTGAATTTATTGCCATGATTGGCTGATTTTTATATTAACACACAACGACATGGTTCTTTACGTTTTATGCCTTAGAAATGCCTTGAAAATTAATAACTAGTATTTTTTTTTTTAATTTTTAATTACAACTGGTTGGATGAAAGAAACAACGTTACGTATTTTTTTTTTTTTTACTGAAGATTTTTTGTAATTATGGCACATGATATTATTCTACCATGCCTCACATTTTCTATTAATTATTTTTTAAATTTTCTTGTGTGTTTTGTTTTTTTTTTTTGGATTATTTAGAAAAATTTATTGATTATATTTTTTTATTTCAGGTTGTGGTGAATTGTATACGAGAAGCAATAGAATTGTTGGTGGACATTCTTCTAGTTTCGGCAGTCATCCATGGCAGGTGAGAATATATTTTCTTGATAAAACAATAACATAAGATTATCTATTATGGAAATTTTTATGTATATAATTATTTGAATGGTATTATTTACAGTTTAATAATAAACAATACAAAATAACTGTAAATTTTTATCGTGAATTTTTAATTTAAAATCTTGTTTTTATATTTTTTTTTTTTGCTGAAGAAAATTTATTGATTTGAAATAGAAATAATTATTGAAGAAATTTATTTTTATTTACGGTGTTTAAAATAATTGTTGTGTTTTTTTTTCAGGCTGCAATTATTAAATCTGGATTTTTGTCGAAAAAACTTTCATGTGGTGGAGCTCTTTTGAACAATCGTTGGGTTGTCACAGCAGCTCATTGCGTTGCAACGTAAATATATTAAAAATGTTAAAATAATAAATTGACTTATTGATAATTAATTAATTTTATTTTTAAGATCTCCAAATAATAATTTAAAAGTCCGTCTTGGTGAATGGGATGTTCGAGATGCAGCTGAAAAACACATTCATGAAGAGTACAACATCGAAAGAAAAGAAGTAAATATAAAATACAACTAAAAATGAAAATTAGATTCAAGCTTAAATATAATTGCTAAATTTTAAATTTTAAAGGTACATCCTCAGTATTCTCCAATGGATTTTCGTAACGATGTTGCATTAGTAAAATTATCAAAATCAGTTGCATTTAAACAACACATTGTACCAGTATGTTTACCAGCAAAAACATTAAAATTAACTGGTAAAACAGCAACAGTTGCTGGATGGGGACGTACAAGACATGGTCAAACTTCAGCTCCTACTGTACTTCAAGAAGTTGATGTTGAAGTTATACCAAATGAAAGATGTCAAAGATGGTTTAGAGCTGCTGGAAGAAGAGAAACAATACATGATGTATTTATTTGTGCTGGTTATAAAGAAGGAGGAAGAGATTCTTGTCAAGTAAATTAACATTATTTCAAATTAAATTTTATAAATTATATAATTAATATTAAAATTCAACAGGGTGATTCTGGTGGACCACTTACTATGTCAGTTGAAGGACGACATGTACTAATTGGATTAGTATCTTGGGGTATTGGCTGTGGCAGAGAACATTTACCTGGTGTTTATACAAATATTCAAAAATTTGTTCCTTGGATTGACAAAGTTATGAGCTAAAAAAAAAATTTTATAAAATTTTTTTTTTATATTTAAATTTTGTACCAAAGTTTTCTTTATGTAATTTGTTTTTTTTTTTTTTTAAATCAATACCATCTAAATATTTATATCATGTACAATAAATAGCTTATTTATTATTACTATTATTTTTTTTTATAAATTAAATTAAAAAAGTTATTCAATATAAAGTAAAAAAATTGAAAATTGTTATTGATTTTTTTGTTTATAGTTGTTATATAATTATTGATAAATATTTTGTTATTTGTAAGGATAAGTTTTGAAGCAAGACAATGATATACTTGAGCTTATTTTGAAATAACAAGTCAATTTTATTTGTTTGAATAATTTCAGTGAGATAAGAAATTAAACTTTAGTTTTTTTATGTGCATAGATACGTTATTTTGAAGAGATAGCACGTACTAAGGTATTGATAGTACGGGCCGTCACGAATCAACGATTATAGGAAATTTTATACATGCCAGTCATCATAGGTGAAGTAAGAGGGGGTGGTGCTTTAAGCGTGAGTCACGGGATAAGCATTTTCGTTGTTTCAATATTGCAAAGCTTACAGTATTTCGTGACTTGAACTTTCAATCGGACTGTTATAAAATATTTCTAAAAAATATTTCATTATAAAGACATCTGTAGAAATATTTTCGAAAATATCAATCGAAAAGATTATTATAAATAATTATTTTTTTTGTACTTGTAAACATTTGGAAATGAAAAAATTTCATGAAAAAATTATGGTAAGTTTTTTAAAAAAATAGATATATATTTTGTAATTTTTTTTTTATGATTTATTTGTGAGGGATTTAATAAGAAATAATAAAAATTATTTCAAGTAATTGTTACAGAATAACTGGATGAAAAAAAAATTATATTTATGTATTTTTTTAAATTAAAAAAAATGATTTGAGTTAAATAATTTAATAAAAAAAATATCATCATGTATACACAAGGTACAGTGTTATTAATAATTATGATGAATGAGTTTCTTAAAAAAAAAAAAAAATGTCTCATCATTGACTTGTAATTTATTATTTTAGGGTCTGTAAATTGCTGTTATTTTAGATGTCGAGTATTCTTTGTTACTGACGAGGGGAAAGTCATAGTATTTCCGTTTGATTCTAGATGAAGATTTGATGATTGATATTTTGATAAACCAAATAATTTAAAAGAAGAAAATAATACTTTAAGTTGTTTATTAAATATAATGCGTCTTCAAGAAATATCAAAAAAAATGCTTGCTAAAAGACGAAGAATTTGTGTTGATACACAAACTGAAAATTTATCGACAATTAGAGTTCGTGATGTTGCAATAACAGTAGAAGAACCAAAAGTATTTTTAAAAGATGTATCAATATTAACTGATATTTATGAAGAGTATCATAATATTTTACCATTTGATAAATTTGTACCTCGTGTTAAAGAAATGTCAACAACAACAAAAGATTTACCAAATTTATCTGTAATAAAATTTAAAGATGCTGCAAATATTACTGATGATTTTGATCATGATGATGATTTAAATAATCATGATGATATTTTATATAATTTACAAAATGATATTAAAAATTTTTTTCCATTTGATAATGATAACAGTGTGCAAACAACATCATCAAATACAGATGATTCAATATTCAACAAAAATAATCATCAATGGACAAATGAACAAGCTTCACAATTTAATAAAAATGATATTCAATCAAGAGAAAAATATTTCTATCATGATAATCATGATGGAAGAGATAAATTTAGAAAAAAAGATTGACATACAGCTTATGGATATTACGTTGATAATTCTGATTCATCAAAAATTTTTTACAAAAATATTGATAAACATGATAGTTCTGTATCAATAAATTTGCCGGATATGATGAGCATCACAATAAAATCAGCTGATCCATTGGAATCAAAGATACAAGTGTTTAATAAAAATAATTATGATAAAAAAATTTATAATAATGTCATTAAAACAAATGATTCTGGAGATTTTAATATTTGTAAATTAGTTGAAACAAAAATTGTCGAGTCATTAGCAACAAATGATCAATCAAATTGGTCATCTATTGATCCAAGATTACAATTAAATATTGTTAAAAAAAATAATGATGTTTTGGTTAATAATTTATTGATGGAAACAAATGAATTATTGTCAACAATATCGAAAGTTAATTATAGAAAAGTTTTTCCAAATTTCGACTTTTCTAATGAGCATTTATTTGATGATGATTTTTTGACAATTAGGCAAAGTATTGATCCATCATTAGTGGTTAATAAAAATAATTATAAATCAGAAAATATTGATGAAAAAAATAATAATTTGGGCTCGTATGATTCGTGTTTAAATACAATAAAAAAACTTGAATATTTTATAAGTAAAATTAATAATAATACAGATGAATTTAATGATAAAAAAATAATTTCTAAATCAGTAAATGATAATATACAATCAAATGTGTGCCAATCTCAGGATGACATACAAAATTTAAATTATTTATCGAAAAAAAAAGATGATATTTCTGATGATATTGATACAGATAAATTATTGCTAATTCCTAAATATGATTTTTTAAATCATCAATCATTAAATGATAATTCTGCCAAATATTCAAATAATTTTATTCAATTAACAAATACACCTGTAATTTTAAAAAAAAAATTACAAAATCCTTATAGTCCTCGTAATATATTTTTAAAATTTCTTCATGAAAGACGTAAACTTGTGACTCAAACTTTTGACACTGATAGAAATTAGATAAATTTTGTTTAGTTAATAGAATAAAATGTATGGAATTTTTAATTTTTATTATGATATTTAAATAATGTATAAAAAAAGAAAATAAAAATTAATAATCATCATAAATACTGATAATTTATATTATTTAATTTAAAAAATAAAAAAAAAAAAAAATTTCTATTTTTAATAACAATTTTAATTAACAATTTACAAGATTTATATTTCATCTGATTTTTTTTCTTTTTATTTTCCATAGGTATTTACAACTTATTCAAATAAAATTCATAAATTTTACTGCACATGTGCAAAGTGAACCTCCCACCAATGATCTTAAAATTACAAATACATTGCAACAATTTACACACACACACAGCTCACCTGTTCAATGATCAATGTACAAATTGTGTCTACTCCAAAAAAATAAAACTGCTCATAGAACATAGACACACTATATCTAAATTGCCAAATTGATCCAAGTCAAAAGTACTATTTAAATTTAATTATTTTGTATTGCTAAATATTATAAAATGGGTGTCGATAAAGATAGTGAACAATTGGTTCTGTTATTATTACCAGTTGATGTTGATGAATCAGAAAAGAAACAAATTGTCAGTGAGGTTAATGGCAATGTCTCCAACATGAAAATCATCAGTCATTTTGATTGTAAGTAATCAATTTAATATAATATAAATTATTCATCATGCAATATTATTAATTAATTGTTTGTTGAATAATTATTTATTTGTAATTTTTGTTTTAAAATGATAGAAAAATAAATACAGGAAGTTGTTGTTATTATTGTCATCATTATCTTGCAATTTATTTAGATAAAAAATTGTTGCATGATATTGAGACAGGTTATTTATTTATATACAAAAACTTTAAATAATTTTTTTCTTGTTTAATTACAGCAAATACAGAAAAATCTTCGATAAATATGATTCTTTCATTTGTCGAATACCAGGATGATTCATCAGCCAAGCTTCATGAAATTTTAAAACCAGGTGGTGCAATTATTCTGTACAAAATAATTGACTCATCAATAGAAAATAAAAATATATTTTCTGATGAAACATCAAAACTTCGTTTGGCTGGTTTTCGTATTAAAGAAAATAAAAATATTTCATTGTCATTAAATATGAAAATTCGTGATGTCATGAAGAGTAATAATTCAGATGTTAAATTATACTCAATTGAAGCTGAAAAACCAAACTACGAGGTAAAAAAAAATATAAACTTGTTAATTATTGTTTATCAATTTGCTAAAATAAATTTTGTAATAATATTTTAGATGGGTTCATCAGTGGCACTGTCATTTGCAACAAAACCAAAACCAACAGTTTGGAAATTAGATGATGTTGTTGATGATGATTTAATTGACGATGATGATTTATTAGATGAATCTGATAAAGTTAAACCAACTGAAACATCATTAAGAGGTATGATCTATTAATATTATTTTATACAAAAAAAAATAATTGTCATGTATTTATTAATAATAATTGTTTATTGAATTCAAGTTTGTGGAACAACTGGTAAAAGAAAAGCCTGCAAAGATTGTAGTTGTGGTTTAGCTGAAGAATTAAGTGGTGAAGTTGTAGATGAGGAACCAAAAAAATCATCTTGTGGCAGTGTAAGTTAAAAATATAATCATTTAAATGATCAATCTAATTTTTATATATTAATTTATTGATTATTTTTGTTGACAGTGTTATCTTGGTGATGCATTCCGTTGTGCAAGTTGTCCTTATCTTGGAATGCCAGCATTTAAACCAGGTGAAAAAGTACAACTCTCAGATGTCTAAATAAATATTCCTAAATAATTTTTGTAATCATTCTTTAAACATAAAAAAAAACAAGCAATTGCTATGTTTTTTTTTTGTTAAATGTTATTTTTTAAATAATACAAATAATAAATAAAGATGAAAAGTAATATTTAATTTTTTTTGGATTATTATTTATGTTAAAAAATTAAAATTCAACAGAACAAATATAATTAACAAAAAAAAAAACAAGACAAACAAAAGACAAATTGTTGTAATAAATTTATTTAAACATAACTATTTAATTTAGCAATAATTTTCATTTTTAAAATAATAAACTCAAAAAATTAACTTGAGTTTGATAAAACAAAAAAAAAAACTACATATTTAAAAATCAGTAAATTTTTTGTCAATGATTAATATTTTGTTGTTACTTTTTTTTTTTTTTTTGTTTTCTTTATTATCAATATACTAATAATAAAAATGAGGCACATTTGTAACAATTGAATATTACACGCTCAATCAACAAAAATATCATTACTTAATTTTACAGAACAAAATGATAATATGATTGTTCTTTTTTCTTTTTTATCATTAGTTTACATAATTATTTTTTATTTTTAGTCTTTTTTTTTTAGCTCGACTTAATTTTTAAAAATTATGATCAAAATTTACAATTATTTTTTTTTAAAACCGTAAACTAGTTAATTGTTTGTATTTTTTTTTCGTTTTTTTTTTTCAATAAAATTTTTTTTTTTGTTTTTTTTTACAGTTTCTTTAGTTTTTTAGTTTTTTTTTTTTTTTAAATTTTTTTTTTTTTTATATAAAAACAAATTAACAGGAGTACTTACGTATTTGTTTATTTTTTTTTTTTAATATTTTTATTTTTTTTTTTACACTCGCCTTTATTGTTAGATAATTCAACGTGTTCTCATGTTAGTTGTTTGATTATTACCAATAGTATCACTCCTTCGATAGTACAGTAAATATGGAACACGAGGTGTTGATGGATTGAGAACATCATTTTGTGATACTCCCTTGACTGAGCTATCATCATAACGTACCCATGCTCCATAACTCACATGAAATGCATCAGTAACATAGTGTCCTAAATAAAATATACATGTAAATAACACTTTTCTATTATTAAAATATTTAAATTACTTTTTTTAAATTACCTTTTGTTGCTTCTTTGCCATCATGATAAGTCACTGCAAATAATTTATACTGTTTTTCTTTGACAGTTAATTTTTTAGCCACACTTGATGTCAATATTTCTAAAAGAAGAAAAACAAAATTCATTAAATAAAATTAACAACAACAATAATATTATCAAGTTTAAAAATTAGCTACTTACTACTATCAATTTTTAAATCAATTGCATATGATACATTTTTAAATATTTTTGAGCATCCTTCAAGTTGATAATTAAACCATTTAAGATGTAATATTAATATAACAGGAAGTTCTTCAAGTGTAACTTGTTTCCATGCTTGTATTTGTTGTTTTGTTTTACTACAAATCATTCCTTCAACTTGATCACGTCCAACTAATAATTCAAGTGCACCCTCAACTGATTCAGCTTTTTCAATATCAAGTTGTAGTGTAAAAAATGGCTGTACATTATCAGAATATTGATCACCTTGTCTTGATATTCTTGATCTTAATTGACCACGAAATATATCAGATAATGGTGTACGTCCAATTTCTGTACAACGTGTTATTGAACCTTTATTTTTTGGTCCAATCATTGTCCATTCTTCATCACCACTACCACTACAATTTAAATCATTTGATAATTTAATATTATCATCATTTGTTTGATCATTACTAACTTGTTTCATTAATTCAAGCATTTCATCACTAATACCATTTAATAAACAAGATAAAAATTCTTCAGCATCTTCTTGTCTTCCTTCAATTGAAAATACACTTGAACATGATGTATTTTTTAACATAGTATATACATAAGAAGGCTCAAATGCTGTACCACATTGTATATCACTTGCAGTATCTTTTGTTTTTTTTTGACTTCTTTTTTCTAGTCTTGATAATCTTGAACTTGATGATAATTGTGTAAATTCATTTATAAATTTTATCATATTATCAATAAGTGGTGTTGGTGAATTTTTTAATGGTGTTTTTTGTGATGATAATGATTTAAAAAGATTATAAAATGGTGGACAAGCAAGTAATGCTTGTAGTATACTATTAATATAACAATAATTACTACGATTTGTTAAACCACGTGGAATTAAACTTACTGTTTGTTTATCAATTTCATAATTCAATAAAAATTCACCCATTCTATAAACATTTGGATCATCTAAAGAATTATTGTACAAATCATTTTTCATTGTTTTTTTGCTTTCTCCATTAACTGGAGTTTTTAAAGCTTGTTTTACTGATGAGGCAGATGTGTCTTGAGTTGTAATTTTATTTTGTCGTTTTGATGATGATTCTGTTTTTTGTTGTACAGAATTTTCAATAATTTCAGTTGTTTTAATTGGTACATAACGTGAGCTTTGTTTATCATTATCTGCTGATGAATCAGGTCCTTTTTTTTTTAATGCACTAGCAAAAGATGATATTGGTGCTGGAACTATAACTGGAGGAGTTGTTACTTTTATTACAGGAATTGAAGTTTTAATTGTATCAACAGTTGATTGACTTGGTGTTGATGTTGTTACTGGGATTACAGATGGCACAACTTCTACAGGTGCTACAGGTTTTTTATCATTAACAACAATTGGTGTTGGTGGTGTTGGTGTTGATGGTTGTGGTGTTGTAACACTTGATTGAATTTTTTCTGTTGATTCAATATTTTTAACTTTAACATCTCCTTTAACATCTCCATTAACTTTAACATCTCCAACTTTTTTTGCAGTTTTAATATTATTTTTTTCAACAATTGGAGTTATATTTATAATTTCTTCTTTAATTATTGCTGGTTTATTTTTTTTATCTATAACTTCATCAGCAAATCTAACGACTGGTATTTTTTTTGCTTTTTTAATTTCATCATCAACATTATCATTATTTACAATTGGCAGTTTTTTTTCAACAACTGGAATTTTTTTAGCTACATCACCATTTGTATTGTCACTTTTTAAAACAACATTTTTCTTTGATAAATCATTTGTATTATTATTGGTTGATAATTGACGTAATGATTGATTAACGTCATATTTTTTATCTGTTTTATTTTGAAAATTTTTTGGAATATCAGGATTAAAATAATATTGATTTGAAGACCTTTGATGATGTTTTGTATTACCAGAAGATTGATGTAATGTTTGATGATTTTGATATGGATAATGTTGATGATTATTAGTGTGATGAACTTGTTGTTGATGTTGATTTGTTGTTAAACAAACAGCTGTACCAGTTGGCTGTATATATCTAATATATTGCATGGCAGCTGTTGGCTGACAAAATGTATTATAATGATTTGGTTGTATCATATAATTTTGTGATATATTATCATTAATAATACGTGGATTATAATCACTTTTATGTGAACGATTAATACCACGACGACGATCAGTTGTATTTGTTGATGATGCTGATATCATACCATTTGTTTGTGGTTGATATACTGGAGCAGCATAAGATACATATGAAGGATATGATACATTCGCATCACCACCAGCACTTGTATATTGCCATTCTGGATATTGTACTTGCATATATTGAGCTGGATAAGATACAGTACCAGCAGTTAATGCTCCCATATCTTGCATATCATATATTGGAACATTATCATCTGTAGAAAATTAAATCATTAATAATTTTATGTGATAGAAAAATTAAATATATAATAACAGCAATTTAGTTATATTTACCATATTGTTGCCATTCATTTGATGCATCTGGTATTTCAGTTGTTGTTGTTGTTGTTGTTGCTGTTGTTGTTGTTGTTGTTGGTGTTGTTGTAGTTGCTGTGTTATTTATGATGCAATTGTTGTCATCATTTGTCCATGGTAATTTTACAATTTCTGGTGGTATATCAGATTTTAAAATATCTTTTAATTCTTGCTGGGCATTCTCGTCAAGGCCATCAAGATTTATAAATTTATATTCAAGCTGAAATTATTAAAATACAATTATTAACTTAATTTGTTTTAAATATTTTTCAATCATATGAAAATTCGTATTGTCATCATGGTCATGAGTCTACAAAAAAAAATCTAAATCATGACAATTTTTTATGTAATATTAATTAATACTAACACTTGTTTGTTTTTATATATATTTTTTTTATTTTTATCTATGTAAATGTCTCGTCATGATGTGCTAATTAAACATGATAATTATTTGATAATTTAATTATATCTAATATTGTTAATATAAAAAAAATTCAATGTAAATTCAAAATGATGTTGAGTTAACCTAAAAAATTGTACCATTTTTTTTTTTTTAGTTTATAAAAAAAAGTTTTTTTTTTGTTATGGTTTTTTTCATGATGATGATGTATTGCAAATCATGATGATTAAATAATAATTTTATTTATTTATAAATATTTTTTTATTATAAATAAAAGAAAAAGAAAAAAAAAAAAAACATGTGCAGTTTTAATGAATTTTTAAAGATAAATTTAACATAAAATTGGAGTAAAATAATTGTCTGATAATTGATATAATTTATCAAGGATAATAATTAAAATGTAAACTTACTCTTTTTTTAAAATCCATATTGATGCCCATGCTTGGTTAAGTGACATTAAAAATTATTTAAACAAGTCACCATGAGGATACAATTATAGGTCGGTTGAATGACTAATTCAGTAAGACACCGATTTACCATTAAAAAATTTTTACTTTGATGATTCTTTAACTGAATTTTCATCGAAGATGAATACATTTGTAACTTATTGTTATTTTATTCATAAATCATTGAACTTATAATTGACTCTATTGTTATTATATATTTTCCAGATATAAATTCAACAAACTCTCTCTCTGATTTTTTCTAGCTTTTTTTTTTTTTTTTGGAGTCAATTGTACAATATGCAATAATATGGGCGATTCACAATTCACATTGATTCACATACACACACATATTGACATAAACTTTTGCACACTTTTGCAAGAATGGCTGCTGTTACGTTGATCATACTGGGCATGCGCTAATTCAATCATGATCCAACTGATGGAGCCGGTTTGTTATCATCATCATCTTGGAAAAGTAGGGTTATACAGCATGTTTATCAATTGAATGTTGTTTGTTGATTGTTGATTGTTGACATCAGTTGACAATTGTCATTAGACTCTCTGGACTTACTGAACTACATTTGATAAATCAACAGCATCAACAGTCAGTTCTTCCTGGTTCTTCCTTCAATTACTCCAAAAAGTTTTTGACAGTTTTAGAAACATTATTAGTCATCTTTGTTTATTTTTTTTAAATATATTTATGAGTGAAATAAAATATTTACAATGCCAACAATAGATCATCAAAGTAATGAACGAATGTGTCAAGTCAAAATAAATTATATTAATTATTAATTATCGAAAAGAAAAAAACAAAAATGAGCTTACTAATTTCTACTGGTAATGGAGCATTAATTTGTCATTTAAATTACATAAATAAAATATACAATTCAGTTGAAAATAATAACAATGAAAAATTAAAACTACAATTTAATGATAAATTATTTAAATTAACATCAAAATATTTACGTGATAATCAGGTGAAAAATAACATTGAAGATAAATGTATTAAAAAATGTAGAAAAAGAAAAAAAGCTGATGTATCAATTTCACCAACTGATCATAAAAAAATTCAATTTATTCATGAAAATTTTGATAAAATTATAACAGTAGATGTTAAAAAAAATTTTTTTAATTGTTTTAATGTTAATGATAATAATATTGAAGCAAGAGCTGCATCTGATAATTTTTATTGCAACACATTCAATGAACAGACAGAATTTTATGGATCAAATCCAACAAATTTTTCGGTTATTAAAAAAATTAATGATGTTGATTATGTATTTCCAAATGATTGTAAATTTTATTGTTATGATGTAAGATTAATATCGAAAAAGATTGATTTAATAAATCAATATGATTTTGTATTGATGGATCCACCTTGGTGGAATAAATTTATTCGAAGAAAAAAAGAAACTAAAGCTAGGTCAGGATGTGGTAATTTTTTTTTCCATCAATTGGTTGTTGTATTTTGTTGCATTTTTAATGTCATTTATTTTTACAGCTATGAAATGATGTACAATGATGAACTTGTTGATATACCAATAGCTAAATTATTGACAAAGACTGGTATCGTTGGAATTTGGTGTACTAATGCTAAAAGTCACTTGAATCATATCGTTGATGTTATGCTACCTGCTTGGGGAATGAAAGTTGTTGCTACATGGTACTGGGTTAAAGTGAGTCATCAAAATCATCAACGTGTCTATTATATTTTTGCTAAAACAATTTTATGTTGATAGGTGACACAGTTGGGTGATCCAATTTGTGATTTTAATTATAAAATGGGTAAACAACCTTATGAGCTGTTAATATTTGGAGCAAGAGTTGAAAATAATGATGTTAAAATTCCTGATCAATGGTTGTTGGTCAGTGTTCCAAGCTCTGTTCATTCTCATAAGCCACCTTTAACAGGTACTGCTTATTTTAATTAGCATTTACATAATTCTTTTCAATAAAAAAATATTTAAAAAATAGATTAATCTATATTTTTCATATTTTCATTTTTTTATTAAAAAGAATTATGTTAATGTTGCTTTTTTTCTAATTGCAGAAATTATGGAACCATATCTACCAAAAAATCCAAATTGTTTAGAAATTTTTGCGAGATATTTACTTCCACGATGGACTAGCTGGGGCTTGGAAGTATTAAAATTTCAAAATATGATGTTATACAATTCAATTAAAAATAAAGAAGATACATCGTTATTGATTAATCACAATGCTAATTAATAATTTTAATTTATTACTAAATTTATAATTGTTAACTAAGTATTAAATTAAAAATATAAAATATTTTTATCTATTAATAGCCAGTAGTACATTTGATTTTTATTTAATATAACCCTGGTGGAAATTTTTCTCCGTCTTTTCTCCAAAAGATGGAGAAAATCGAAATAAATTTTAGGTGGAGAATAGTTGGAGAAATGACGGAGAAATATTTCCACCAGGGAATAAATTATTAATAATTAATATTAATTTATTTCTCTTGTAAAAAAACTAATAATAAAATATTATTTTAATGGAATTATTAATGATGACTAATTACATAAATTTATAAAAATACAAAATAAAAAAAAAAACAACTATTTTATCTCTATTATAATGCTCGATGGTCAGATAACCAGTTTGAAATAATAGTGACTTTAATGACGTGTAATGAAATTCCCCGTCAAAATTTAGGTCTGTGTCCTCCGCAAAGAATGAGGGATTTTTTATAATAAATAAAATACTTTCTACATCCCTCATCATAAAAGTATTATACAGATCCAGATATTTTCCGCATTTTCCTGACCAATAAGTTTTTATGGCTTTATTCTTGAAACACTATATTACAGACCAAGGATTATATACAGTGACTCGACTCCGTTCACCGAATTTATACCCATTATAATATTCTTTCAGTTCATTTACTACTTCATTTTCTTTTTCATCAAGGCTACGACACAGCTCATCAATTTGATCTTTGAAAACGGTTGTTAATTCTTTTTGGGTAAAACCACATATGGCATTTACCTGGTCATACAGTGTCATATCAGTTAAATAGTTGGCTGCAATAAAAAAATCTGACAATAAACCAAATCTGGTGACACCTGTTACCAATGTCAATTTAACTCCTAATAAATTTTTCAAATTGTGAAAAAAAATGTACATGACTTACATTTTTTTTGACAATATTATCATCAACTTTGTCTTTATTTTTTGAATCCAATATTGAAACTGAAAAAAAAAAGAAAAAAAATAATAAACATTAATAGTATAAAAAATAATTTCCCTGCGGTGGAAATATTTTTCCGGCATTACTCCGGCTTTCTCCGGCATTATTTCGTTTTTGGCCCATTTCCTGAGAAATTACTCCGGCATAAGATCACTGCCGGAGTAATTTCTCCGCTAATGGGCCAAAAGCGGAGTAATATATGCCGGAGTAATATTTCTACGATATGTATGTGATTTAGAATATTATAATTATATGAGTGTAAAATTTTAATAATATACCTATATATTAAAATTTAAAAATAATTTCGTAAGATTGTTTACAATTTGCGTTGTAAAATGCGCTGCTTTACCTATTAACTATCAAGTACTATCACCTATCAGCAACTATCAGTGCCCTCAAATTGATCGTATAGTTTGTGGTATAATGGCTTATATACGTGGCTCATTGGAGTGTAACTGCCAGGCGCCAGTCATCTAGTCCAGCATTAATACAACAATAATAAATTTATAAATAAATGTGTTAAATTTTAACAACCTAATGTGAAAATAAATATCATTTATCATTCTGATAATTACATATTATCATTTGCTCAGTTACAAAAAAAATAATTGACCATGGTAAGTTTTGTTTTGACATAAAATACATGTCAAATTATTCAATGTAAATAAATAATTTTTTATTAAACAACATAACCTTGTTTAATAATAACAAGTACATTTAATTTTCTTTTTTTTTTTATTAATTAAGTATTTTTTTAATGACTTGCAAAATTGACAATTTATTTATCTGTCATATTATTAAAAAAGAAATTTAAATGTATTTTAAAATGATTATTGTTTGTAATACAATTAATTGATTAATTTTAGCACGAAGGATTGAGATTTCGTCTAAAAAAGCCAAACAAATCCAAGGAAAATATTTATGATTTATCAAAATTACCAAAAGGAAAAAGAAAAATAGATTACATTTATGATACTCAACATCTTGTATTAGTTATATTATTTTTAATATTTGTATCAATACTTGTTATAATATTTGAAAAACAATTACCAGATGCAAGATATATTGACAATGAAGATATTTATTCTGGTCGTTTTATTGCTGAACGTGCAAAAAATCATCTTATTAATTTAACATCAATTGGGCCAAGAGTATCTGGAAGTTATGAAAATGAAATATTGGCTGTGAGATTTTTTAATAATACAATTAATAATATTATTAAAGGATCAAATAAAAATTTTAATATAATAATTGATATTGATAGATACAGTGGTTCATTTCCATTAAAATTTTTAGATGGTATGACAAATGTTTATAGAAATGTACCAAATGTTATTGTTAAAATTGAACCTAAAAAATTAACTAAAACAAGTTTATTATTAAATTGTCATTTTGATACATTTATTGACAGTCCCGGTGCATCTGATGATGGTGCTGGATGTGCTGTTATGCTTGAAATATTAAGAATAATAACACACAGTACAATACCCCTAAAACATAATATAATATTTTTATTTAATGGAGCTGAAGAAAATATATTACAAGCATCACATGGTTTTATAACACAACATAAATGGTCAAATGAAATTAAAGCATTTATTAATATTGAAGCATGTGGTGCTGGTGGACGTGAATTATTATTTCAAGCTGGTCCAGAAAATACATGGATTGTTGAAATTTATTCAAAAACAGTACCATACCCATATGCATCATCATTAGCACAAGAAATATTTCAAAGTGGTATTATTCCTGGTGATACAGATTTTCGAATATTTCGAGATTTTGGAAAAGTATCTGGTGTTGATTTTGCGTGGTCTAAAAATGGCTATGTATATCATACAAAGCTTGATAATGTTAATCAAGTACCACTTGAATCACTTCAAAGAACTGGTGATAATCTTCTTGCTTTATCACAACAAATAATTATTGGTGATTATTTAGGAAATAAAACACTTCAACAAACAAATGAAAGTCCAGTATTTTTTGATTTTATTGGTGCATTTGTTATTTGTTGGCCTCAATATATTGCTAAAATTGTTAATTTAATAAGTTTAATTATACAAATTTATTCAATTTATCTTAATGTCAAGTGTGCTAATAAAGGTAAGCAAATAAATTATATTTATAAATTACATATTAATTAATAATAAATATTATTTATTTTTTATTTAGAAATTAAAAGTTCAACATACATTAAACAAGTTATGTATTGTATTGGTATTATATTAATATCATGGTTGTTATCACTGATAACAGTTACTTGCATTGCTTTGATATTAACTAAACTTGGAAATGTCATGAGTTGGTATGCAAGACCAACTTGGCTATTTTTTTTGTACATTTGTCCAACAATTTCTACATCAATGATATGTTTTTTATTTGCTGGAAGTCGTCAAAAAAAAGTAATGATTTATCTTTTTACCTTTTAGCTTTTTCGATTATCTTGATGATTTAATTTTTATTTTAATTTTTTTTTCAGGTTGTCAAATCATCATGGATATTATATCACATGTATTGTGATGCTTACAGTGTAATGTGTATGGTTGCACTTTTAGCATGTGTTATTATGGAAATTAGATCTGGATTTATTCCTTTACACTGGATTATTTTTCCAGCTGTTGGAAATATTATAAGACATGCTTTTCTCTACAAATGGAAAGGTATAAATTTGATAAATAACAATCAATTGATTTTATATTTAAATAACAATAAATTGATTTTGTAATTTTACTTAGACTGGAAATGGCTGTGTTATCAAATTGGAATTTTAAGTATACCATATATACAGTCATTTTATTTGGCAATTGGTGCTCTTTATCTTTTCATACCAATTATGGGAAGATCAGGTGCCAGTATCAACTCAGAAGTCATTATTGCAAATATGCTGTCAATTTTATTCTGTCTTTTGCTAAGTTTTACGGTAATAAATTTCATCAACAAAATTATTAAAACATTTGATTATTAATTTTTTTATTTATTTACAGATGCCAATGGTGATACTAGTTAAAAATGCAGAACGAATTGTAAGCTTGATAACTGGGCTGTATCTTATTTCAGCAGCTGTTCTTATTCTTACACCACTTGGTTTTCCATACAGTGATGATATTGAATCACCAGCACCACAACGTTTTATGATTGTTGTATGTTATTTTTATTTATAAATTATAATTAATTTTATTTAATAAATTATTTATTTTTTCTAGCATGTTCAAAGACAGTATTATGATTTAAGTGGAACTCTTCAACATTCAGGAACTGGTTTTTGGATTGCTGATTTAGATATGAATAGTCCACATAGTTTAAATGACATTGTACCAGAAATTGATGTTGCTGTATCAACAGCTAAAGATTGTATTGAACATTTATTTTGTGGTTTACCATATTTATTACCTGTTACTTCATTTTTATGGAAAACAAGTTGGATACCTGGACCATCACCATTCATACCAACACCAACAAAATTAGATGTTATATCAAAAACATTTAACAGAGATACTGTTACATTTAATTTTAATGTAACAGGTCCAGATCATATTGGAATAATAATATCTCCATATAAAAAAATTGAATTAAAAAATTGGTCAGTTGTTGATGATAATGTTAGAGTACCAGCTGAAAAATGGAATGACAGAGAAGTATATTTTATTTACTATGCATGTGCAGCTGATTGTATTCCTTATAATTTTTCAATTGATTTAAAAATACCAAATAATTATCGTGGTCCATATTTAACAATTGCATTAGCTGGTCATTTTATGCATGGCAAATATAAACAATCACAAAGATTTAAAAAATTTGTTAATCAATTTCCATCTTGGACAGTTACAACTTCATGGACAGCTTCATACAGTTCATGGGAACTTTAATGATAATTTTAAAATTTTATAGATCAAATGATTAATATATTACAAGCATTTATTTAACAAATTATTAACAAATAAATCATTAATTATTATAGTCATATTAATATAGATTATAAATTATCAAATTAATTTAACGCGAACGTAGTTTGCTTGTGAATATTTTGTAATAAAAAATACAATATATTAACAATATAATGTTCATAATTTGAATAGTATTGTAAGTATGCTGACGAAATTATATAATGAAAAAAAAATATAGAAAATATAGATCAACAAAAGATTCTCATATAGGTTGCTAAAAAAAAAATTTTATATTTAGCTCTGCATTGGCAGCAAAGTGCAGGGTAAAGCTCAAATGGAGTTAAACAATAGCTTCAAGTTATATTTATAGATATAGTACAAAAATCAATTATCAATTTAGTATGTTAACTTGATTTTATTTCGAATTTTTCATTGCTATTATTAATTAAATAAATTATTACGTTCTATTATTGTCATTTTATTTCTATAAGAAATAAAATATTTTTCATTAATTTATTATTAATAAAAGTTAATATCTACTGTGCAATAAAAATGTCATAGACAAATCATACAGTAGGCTGAACTTTTAGAAATAATAGCACAATTATTTAACTCGAAATTAATTAACCAAAATAAAATCTGTGTCAAGAAAAAAAAGAAGTCAGTTTTTGAAAATTATAAAAAGAATAATATATATTGAATATGATTTAATTAAAATTTTATGTTTTTATAAGTAAATTTTAATTTTACTGGCTGTAATTTATTGTAAGTTATAAAACACATTGATTTGAAAAAATAATAATATTGAAATATAAAATGAGCTTGTAATAAATAAATAAAATAAACAAATAAAAATTTGTCTTGATTAATTTGAATCAAAAATTATTTTCACTATAATAATTCAACAATTTACAATAAATATAATTTTATAAAAAGATTGTAAATAATTTACTTTTATTAATTTAAATTTTTTATAAATTTTACCAATCAAGTTGAGGTACTTTGTATGTAAAATTATCACATGTCATAATATTAATTTCAGCTCCATAATATGGCATAACATAATGTGAGCCATCAGCTGGTCCAACAATTTGTGTTGTTATTAGAATTAAATCACAAAATTGTCCAAGAAATAAAAATCCTAATGTGCATAATTTTAATAAACCAATTGCTGGATAACCAAGGTAAAATCTATCAGCTCCAAACATTCCAAGGAATACTGATAAAAGTACTGTTGTCTCAAACGAGTAGCCATTCCTTTTAAAATATATTTTACAAGGAAAAACAAATTAGTAAATTTATAATAACAATTAAAAACAATAATATAAATTAATTAATTTTATTACTCACGTCCATTTGCATGGAATGTCTTTTTTAAAAGTATTATTTTTAGTTTCTGAACATATTAATCCTTCTGCTGCTAAACAAACAACTGTTAAAAAAACAAATAAAAATATTTAATTAAAATATTATTAAAAAATAGAAAAGCAAGTTTAAATAATTTTAATTATATTGTACCTTTTGCTTGATTGTTTTTTGTACATCCTTTTGGTTGTTGAGTTTTTAAATCAATATAATTTTCATCAGGATGTGGACAAATGTATTGTCCCATTCGTAAAGTACTGCAATTAACTTCGTACGAGTGATCAGATGAAGTGACAGTGTCAAAAGAAAATAAATAAATAAATATAAATAATAACAATGAAACTGTCATTTTTATTTGGTTGATTGTCAACAATGGTCAAAATAATATGTCATTATCAGTTGTGTGGGTGTGTAAACACGTGTTTACAGGATGAAACGATTTCGAACAGCTGACTTTTAAGCAACAACAACGTAATTGTGTAAACAGACCTTTAGATTGTTTACAAAAATGCAAAGTCAATAAAAATTTTAATAATTTTTAAATTTTATATTGTTTTATATTTATAAATAATAGTATTAAATTACTAAGCTAAATAATTATTAAATTACTAAGCTCTGTTTACACACTCAAAAAAATATATTTTTCCAAAATATCTAAACGTATCTAATTTAAAAATAGATAATTAACATTATTTATATTATTTTATTTTAGAAAAAAAAAAAAACCAAAAATTTAATTTTAAAATAAAAAAATAACTAGTGCAATTATTATTTCTAATTGTTTCTAATAAAAATTATTTTCTCTAAATTTTAAATTTTACAAAAAAATAAATTTCTAGAAGCCATATAATTAATTTTTATAGTGTTTTTAATTAATTAAAAATTTCACATTTTTAAGTTAAAAAAACTAGACAATTATCTCCAATTATCTGTATCAATAAAAATATATTTTTTTAATTCAAAAATACCATATTTAACTTATTTATTTTTAAAAAATTTTAACTCTTTTTTTAAAAGCCCCAAATAACTGTCTAATAATACGCTACTGTCTGCTACTGTCTTACGAAATTTGAACTGATTCAGCAAATATTATCACTACGATATCAATTTATAACTTTCTTACTAATCAAAATAAAAATAAAAAATAAATTTCAGTCAGTCGGCAGCACGAAACAGACGCGTGCGCATCTATCGTAATTTCTTAAATGTTCCAGCGGCTGATCTGAGTCATGATCAAGTGTAAAATTCGTTGGATTATAATATTTATTATTGTGAATTATATCACAAGTATTAATGCAAGATCATGGGGTAATTATAATCACATATTAACTATTAATATAACATATTTTTATCACTTGTCAGATAACATTATAAGTAATAATTTTTAATTTATCATGAGCCATTGATAAAACGTTACTAGTCACGTACGCCACAAACTCACATGTATTTGATAACAAAACACAAAAAAAAAAATCTATATCTTTATTTTTAATTCATTAATAATATTTATCATAATTTTTTATGAATGATAAGATTATTATTAATTATCTTATCATTTTTTTTTGACAATATTATTATTTATTTTGTCGTATTTTAATTTTTTTTTAACATGACATACTTTTACGTAATGGAGTGACCGCTAAAAACAGCTCAAGAGCACATGCTAAAAAAAAAAAAAAAATTTCCTATTTTATTTTCAAGGTAATTTAAATATTTATTTATCTATTATTGATATCCTGTTTTCAACATTTATTTATTATAAATTATATAGAAAAAAAAAAAAACCTTCGATTGTAGAAAGTCAGTTTTTATAAAAAAATAATAATGTTTTTAATAATAAATATAAACAATTTTATGACTTAATAATTTTATTATTTAAATAATTTATTATTGTTTATAATATTGCAATTAAATAAGGAAAAATTTCAAGCTGATTAGTTGAATAACAAGTCTCTAAATAAATAAAATATATATGTCAACTGAAAAAATTGTGTAACAAGTATTTTCGATTGATAAAATTGTGGTTATTTTTAAATTAAATATATAATTTTAAATTAAACAAATATATAATTTTTAATTTACAGATATTGCTGTTACAGTTGGTAAAGAAATTATATTTTTATCAAATAATGCCAGTATGACTGGACGTGTGATAAATCATGATGCAAATGAATTAACAGCAATAGCATATGATGATGTTACACGTACAATGTATCTTGGTGATAAAAAAAATAATAATACCTCAATATTTTATAAAAATTTAAATACAAAAGACATAAATTGGAATAGATTATTAAAAGCTAAAAATCAAGATAATCATATTGTAGGATTATATTGGGATTATACTAGTAAAAATATAATTTATATGGATTCAATTGAACGATCAATCATGAAAATTGATAGTACAACACTTGAACCAATTGAAATAATTAAATTACCAAATACAAATTTACGTGGATTGGCAATTGATACATGTAGTAGAAAATTTTATTGGTCAAGTAGTGATAAATTAAATCCAAGTATATCAAGTTGTAATTATGATGGTAGTAATATTAAAATGATTATTAAAACAAATCTTTATGATCCATCAGCATTGACAATTGATCAAACTGATGGTAAAATTTATTGGGCTGATGATGAAGAAGGTATACATTATAAAATTGAATCAAGTGATTTAGATGGAAAAAATAGAAAAATTATATTCAGTGGTAGAAATCATCAACCAGTTAGTATATCATTAGATTTTGATTATATTTATTGGACTGATTGGACATACTCAGCAATATGGAGAATTAAAAAAAATACACAAATTGATGATAAACTTATACAATGGAAAACATTTTATGATTTAAATATTGATGATGGTAATCCAATTAGTCTACTTACAAGAGATAATATTCATTCATTAAATTGTCAATTACGTGATGAATTAAATGATAAATCTAATGTGATAAAAAAAATAAATAATACAAATCAAATTGAAGGATTAGTAACAAGTGCTGAAGATAAAAATAATAATGAAAATTCAGGTGTTTGTTTAAATGAAGGAAAATTTATGGAAAATAGTAAAATTTGTTTATGCAAAAATGGGTAAATTTTAATATTAAAAATTTATTAATTATTAAATCTTGAAATTGTTTATTTACATTTATTTTATTTTAGATTTATTGGTGATCATTGTGAAATATCAGTTTGTTGGAATTATTGTTTTCAAGGTGAATGTATTATCACTGGAAAAAATAAGCCACAATGTAATTGTCCACCAATGTTTACTGGTCCAAGATGTCAACAAAATATTTGTACTGGATATTGTTTAAATGATGGTAAATGTAGTGTAAAAAATGGTGAGCCATTTTGTGATTGTACTGATTCAAATGGAACACGTTGTGAAATTAAAATTCATGATAATTGTCAAAATTATTGTGCAAATGATACGAATAATATAAATAATACAAGTGATGCTATCAACACTCCTTGCAGGTAATTAAATTAAACCTAAAAATTAATTTAAAATGTTTATTTAATAAATAATAATATTATTGTATTTGATTTATCAAGGTGTCCAAAGATTAATGACGAGGAAATTTCACATTGTACTTATGAATTTTGGAACAATAATTTAATTACAATATTATCTGTGATTATTGGAGCTTTATCAATATTAATTATCACACTTGGATTATTTATTAATAAATTACGTCAACGTCCACGTATTAAAAAACGTTTTATTGTTAGTAAAAATGGCATAACACCATTGACAACAAGACCAGAGTTACCACGTGATCAGTGTGAAATTATGATTGAAAATTGTTGTAACATGAACATTTGTGAAACTGTAAGTTGTTTTATTTTATAATTAATGTATTTCGTAAATTATAATTTATGTTATTTTATTTACAGCCTTGCTTTGAACCACAAACAAGAAGCGATACAAAAAAAAGTAAAAAAGAAGAAAAACATTCACTTTTAGATTCAATGGATGGTAATAATTCATGCTAGTATAATTGTCAATGAATAATTGACATAAAATATTGTTCATAGCTTATTAGTGGCCTAAATATCTACACAAATATTGCCAACTCAAACATGAACAAGCAAAAAAAAAAAACACAAGTATTATTGTTGAGTTTGTCATTATAAAAAAAGAAATTTCGTAATGCAAAAGTTTATCCATATTTACTCTTTGAATTTTATATTAATTTTTTTTCGACAAACAAAAATTAAAAAATGATTTATAATTCCATTTTTATATAAAATTAAATTTTTCATAATAATTAAATACATAAATTAATTTTTGCACGATTTATATAAATAAATAAAATTTTTGTTTGTCAAGAGAAAATAAATGTAAAAATGTTTCATAAGCTCAAAGAGTAAATTAAAAAAATGTAAATAATTGTCGGTGATACGAATTTTTACACGTATAAATTCCAAAGAATAGAATAACTATTTTATATGGTAATCGACATTAATTCCAATTGGTTTAATTACAATTGCAGCTATTTAGTTTAATTATTATTTTTTAAAATAGTTTTCTCCAGTGAAAACACATTACTGTAGATACAAGATTGTTTATTTTGTTATTTTTATCATCAAAATAATCATGCTATGAGATCGTTTATTATCGTATTATATTTCTCATTGAAATAATTTATTCATCGACTATGACAACGTCATTGAAAAATACAACAACAACGATACTTATAACGTTGCATTATAAATAAATTTCAAGCTACAAAAATATCAGCAGTAATTTAATAAGCTGACTCATTTTTAAAATCATATTACAATATTTTTTTTTTTTATTTAAATCATTTTTATATTAAACAAACAAAAGCCAATAACATAATAAATTATCTCGTAGCATGATTTATCAATCTTGAGTTAAAATTGTTTGCCTTTGTGACATATCATCTGATAAATACAGTAATAGGTAACCAAAGACTTCATATGTTAACAGTTCGTACTTTATAGTAAATCATTTTGTAGATGAAAAAATAAATTTAAAAAACTGCCAGATTGTGTTATAAATAAAATAAAACTTAATGAAATCTAGGCATGAATGTATTTGACTTGATGATCTTTAGACTTTGATTTATTAGAAATTTTTTGTTAGAAAATATTTAGCAACACATAGTCACTTGTTAATTTAAATGTCCAAAATTTCGATTGATACAATCAAACAATCAGATATAAATTAAATATTTTTATTTTAAATATGATTGTATCTTGAAATTGCAACTGATGTATACACGCTGATGTTTGTGCCTAGATGGCAATTAACATTGCTCAATAAATAGCTTGATAGATTTTTTATTATTTATCATAATAAAATTAAAAAATTTAAAATGTATACATGCGTAAAATTATTCTACTTATATTTGCTTTTGAAAAAAAAAAAAAAAATAGATAATTATTGACGTATGCTTTATAAAGTAATACGTACGACTTTTTTTTTTTTTTTTTTTATTTTTCTTCTAGAGAAATCTTAATTTCTGTTGACAATAGGTTTAAATATTTATGAATAATTTTTTTTTTTTTTTCAGTGGAGAGGTTTTAGAATACCTAATGACTTAATTCAAATAAATAATATGAATAAAAGATTTTTTTTTTTCTTTTGATGAACTGTAATAGAAGATTAAAGACAAAAAAAAATTTATATTTGTTTTTTTTTTTTTCTTGGAAAATACCCGTTTTCCACGCACTTGTAATAATGTAATAGTGAATTTATGGCGAAAGGGGTAATTTCCTAATGATAAATTTTAGTTAGTATTTGAAATTTAGTTTATGTGAAATATATTTGTATATATTCAAAATGTTTTTCAAATAAATAAAAATGACTGTCATATTGACTTTTAAATTTTTCTTATGAATAAATTCAATTGAATACACTATAAGTAAATAATTTAAATCTTTTTTTTTTTTTTAATTCAATCATTGCGTCAATTTTTTTATGTAAAAAAATTAGAAAATAATATGAAAACATTAGAAATTCTATTAATTATTTCAATAATTTAATTCAATAATTTAAGTATTTAAACTTTCAAATTATTTAAATTTTTCAACTTTTCTAAAGCATCAAGAGCTGTTTCTGTAATATCATGGCAATATTGGATATTTAAACTTTTTAGGTTTTTACAATTATTAGCGATAGCAATAATTGTACTATCGTCAACATTGTTTAATCCTTCAAAGTTTAGATGTTCAAGATATTGTAATTTTGATAACTCCTTTAAAACAGATGGAGAAGAAAGGTCATCATCAACACCTGTTGGTATTATATAGCCATTATATCTAAATTCTAAACGTTTAAGTTTTTTACAATTGTTTGCAATTATAATTATTGATTTCTCACTGAGTTCAAAGCGTTTACGATCTATCACTAAACTTTCAAGATTTTCCAACTTTGTTAATTTTTTTACAACCTTTGCACTTATGAAATGGTACTCTTGTGTGATCCACAAGTGTTTTAAATTCTTGCAATATTTAACAATTGTATTTGCTAAGCCAACCGGAATTTCATCACAACGTAAAGTTAGATATTCTAAATTTTCAAAGTTTTTCCATTTACGCAAAGGAATTTCAGCAAAATCATAATGCTGACATGGAATATCAAGATGTTTTAGATTTTTGCATTTATCAAAAATAGTGTTGAGTACTTTTGTAGAGAGTACTCTCTCCATATCTATTTGATCCTCAAATTCACTTCTAATCCATGTTTTAATATATTCCAAATTAACGAGTTTATTAAATAGAGGAAACCCTATGTGTTTATAAGATAATTCAATGTTAAGATGAACAAGTGTTGTTATTTCTGCTATTTCTTGAAGAATTAGCTTGTCTAAACAAATGCCAGGTAAATTTAGTTTTTGAAGATTTTTAAATTTTTCAAAAGTCTGAAAATAATAGAAATTTATTCATATAATTTGTGTTTATTTGATTAATAGTATTGTTTGTCACTGCAGGTGATAAACAACTAGTTGGTATTAAATAACAACTCACCCAAAAAACTGGCCCGAACCAATATTCAGCAAGTATATGAATTTCATTAATTTCTTCTGGAAGACTATTTATTATTTCAAATAGATTCATTGTTTTTCGACTGTATTTATCTGTCACTTTTATTTTAATGCATTTTAATTTATTCAACTGTGTAAATGCTTGTACAAAGTGATTAGCATTATTATTTAATGAATCAACGTTAAATTCACATTCAAGACTTGTTAAATTTTTACAATGATCACCAATAAATGGCATAATACTTGAATCACAATTATCTGAGAGAGACAATTCCTTTATAGAATTACCGTATCTCAATAATATTTTTTCATAGTCTGATTGTGTCAACAAATGGTCATCATAAGAACTTTCAATTGATGATTCACATTTAAATTTTGTAATGTCACACCAATCTAGGGCATTTGCCTCTTTCCCTTGGACACAAACTATAAAATAAAACGTATCAAATTTATAAATTAATAATAAAAATATATTGATATTTAAAAAAAAAAAACTTTTATTTTAATGATAATATACCTTCTTCTATTCTTATCTTATCTGGTATTGGCAACAGGATGGTGCTTTTTGCTCTTTTTGCTAGTTGATCCTTGGCACCAACATCAGAGGTTTGTTGGACTTTCTCAATAGATATTCTATTGGTACTCATTTTAAGTAAATTCTAAGAATATATATTTAAAAAACAAATGATAAATTTGAATGTATTACAACTAGAATAATAAAATATTATATAATTATAATAACTTTGATTTACCTCAACTGATCCTTTGATTTTTTTATTTCTAAATAAATGTATTGATCTAATCATATTTAGTTTGATATTAATTGATATGGATATTGGATAATACAGGATATTGTGATTTGTGCAGGATAATGGATATATCAGGTTATGTATGAAAAAAAAAAAAAAAAAAAAAGAAAACCCACATGGAAATGATGGAATAACGTGATCGCAGATTCGTATTTCGTAACTATAGATAAAAATATAAAACTTGCGCGTTAAAGGCGCACCGCCATTACCATATAAACTATACCTATAAACAACAACAATAATATATTTATTTCGAAAAATAAAAAACTATCAAAAATTCAATAACAAATTAATTATCCAATTCTTTGTGTTATTATTATTTTTTTTTTTAAAAATAATATAAACATGTATTTTTGATGAACAATGTTTATAAATGAATAACCTAAATTGTTTTTAATTTGACATCTGTTGTTAGTACACAAAGTGGGATCAATAACAAATTGACTTGTAGGAAAATATATTTATAGTAATCTAGATATGGTATTAATTTACATTAAGGGTTGAGTAAATCACACAGTGTCTTTGAGTCACTTGTTTCGAATACATGATCAATTGATTATTGTCAAACACCGGTTGTTCAACTTCAAGGTACTTCAAGTCTCTTCAAGACACTTCAAGGGACTTCAAGGTACAAAATATAAAATTTCATTAATGATACTTGATGATATTAACAAAATAAATTATTTCAGATGATAAAATTATAATTAATCCAAAAAAATAAATGATACAAAGATGTATCAAATAACTCCAATAAGTTGGATAAACAAAATTTTACTTATTTCAAGTATTGGATGTACAACACTGTGTTTAATCATTGAAAATTATCTTGATTTTATAACATTTTCACTTATTTGGTCATTCATTGTCATCACAACATCAACTTGGCTTTGTTGTTATATTTTAAAATCAACAATTAAACCAACAAACTCAATTTATCTCAAACCATACAAAGAATGGTTAATAAAAAAATTAAATTCCCAAAATATTGATAATTCATGGAAAATAAAAAATAATAAAATTCATAAAAATATATTAACAGCATCCCAGATTGATAAATTTGTTGATTACATAGAAAAAAATTTTATTAAAAATTGGTATGATATGATAACAGATGATGAAACATTTACAAATGAATCAAGAAAAATATTAAAGGAAATAATTCAAAAATTAGTTGATGAAATATCTAAGATAAATGGTACATGTTTAATTAAAAAAATAGCTGATATATTATTGGTACATTTAAAAGAATTTCGTCGTTCATTACGTAGAATTGAAAAAGGTACAGCTAAAAATTTAAATGATGCATATAAATATTCACATACAGGTGTTAAAAATTCATCATCATTAGAATATAGTTTGCATCGTTCAGTAACTCTTGTTGCTCGTGAAATTTTACCACGTGATTTATTGAGCTCATTACCAGGTCAATTTTTAATATCTGTATTGTCCAAACAACTATTGACGATGATGATAGAAATTAGTAAACCAGAAAAAATTATAAATCAAGTATCTAATATTTTAAAACCTTCTGATCAATCAGTTTTAGCTAGTGGAATAATTACCACTGATGTAACAATAGAAAAAACACCAACACCAATAGATTTATCAATTGATTTATCAGCAAAAATTAGCTGTGATGATAAAACTAGTGAATTAAATTCAACAGAGGTTGATCAATCATCTAGTTTTGATGGTGATGTGATTAATTCAACAAATGAGACAAAAACTGGTCTTTGGGCTGATTCAGTTGATGATATTGATGATAAACATTCACCAATTTATGAAGAACCAACTGATTTTGCAACGACAATTGAAAGATTACGAAATTTATTACATGAAAAAGCAACAACAGATACTAGTCCAATACAAAATGAAGAATTAACATATGAATTTTGTGAACGTTCACAATTTTTAAATTTAGCAATTACAAAAACAGAGATTTATACAGCAATTGATGGTTCACAACAAATTTTATATTGTATTCAATTTGATGATATTGAACAAAATGGTGAATGTACATTTGAAAAAACAACAACAATTGTTAAAAAAAATTATTCAGATTTTGTTAAGCTACATTCAAATATATTAGATCAAATAAAAAATAAAACAATACCTGAAATTAATTTACCTGATGGTGGACGTGCTGAAATGGAAATGTATTTACGTACATTATGTATACATTTAGGTGATTCATCATTACAATTACGTCATTTTTTAAAGCCAAGTATATCAGTTGAAAAAAAAGCTGATGTAGTTGGAGCAAGATTTGATGGAATATTAGCAAAAACAGTAACTGGTGTATTTAATACACTTAAAACAGTTGTACCTGTTTTTGAAATGAATGATGAAGATATACCATTGCCAACATTAATACCACTTGCTGATGTTAATTGGAATTTTGTTGAAGATGATCAAGGATCAAAAATCATTGATGAACTTGAACAACTTATGAATGAAAGAACTGATTATTGTTATGAAGCTGTTGAAGCAATTGAAGAAACAAATATATCACAATTATTTACCGAATGGTGGGAGACAAAAAATGATCATCAATATGATGATGAAGTTGATGAAATTAATGAAAATCTTATGATGACTTGTATTGCCATTGATATCATATGTGAAATTCTTGCTGGAAGTGGTAGTACAAGTACATTTAGACAAGAAGCTGTTGTTAGATGGTTTAAATTATTATTTGGTAATTATTGTGAAAAAAATATCAATTTAAAAATTCATAATTTATTTAATACTCTACAAAATAATATTGATAATATATTTTTAAATAATAGTAATAATAATATTGATGAAAAAATTATAAATGAATTATTGGATAAATTATCAAATAATTTAACAATAATATTTGGAAAAAATAATATTATTAAAATGCTACAATTTTTAGTTGATTCAAGTAAAACAGATAAAATTAATTTAGATTTTTTATTACGAATTTTTGATGCTGGAACATCTGAATTTTTAGCTACTTGTAAAAATAAAAATTAATAAACAAAATTAAGAAGTTTTATTTTCTTTATTTTAAATTTATGTAAAATTATTAACTTTGAGTTTAAAAAAATTTTACATTATATTAGAAATTAAGTTTTTTTTTTTTTATATAAAAAATTAAATGAAATTGTTTTAATTTTATAATTTAAATTACATAGATAAATAATGTTGAGATAATTATGTTTTATTTAAATACTAGATTAATTAATCACTCGTGAAAATAATAAATAAATAAATAAAAAATAATTTGTCATTAATGACAAAATATAAATTATGTAAATACAAATTTTAAAGAAAAAAAAAAAATCATGTATCACAGTTAATAATAAAATAAATATTGGATTATAATCCAATTTATTTATTATCATATCAATGATTGATTATTTTTTTAATCATAAAAATTTTTAGTCAGAGACTGAAGGCATTTTAGGTGGTTCAATATCACCAATGTCATTAGTCAATTTAAATTTTTCATTTTCAAATAAATCATAAGTTGGATATGATAAATCAGATGTTGATATAGCTTTTGGAATAAATTCATAATCATCATCATCATCATCAAGTGGTACAATTGGTTTATCTTGACACTTGCTAAACATTGATTCTTGTATTATGTCATCATAACTTGGTCGATCTGTAAATAATAAATAATATAAATCAAAAAATTCCAAATACAAAATAATTATCTTAATTTTACTTACAAAATCTTTGTTCTTCTGTCCAATTTTTTAGCCCAATAAGATACTCTGGTTCTGGATAGCCAAGTTTTGTTGGAGTAATTGGCTTTTTAAATGTAAAATTTATACTTGATGATGTATTTTCATGTGGTGATTTTGAACGTGGTGCTGGACTTACAAATTGTTCACCAATTGGTACCTGATGCTGTATTAATAAATATCAATTTATAAATTAACCAAGTTGTTTGTAAAATAATAAATTAAATCAATTTTTAATTATCGAAATTTAAAATTCTACCTTTGACAATGTTTTCTTTTTTATTGGTGCAATTTGTTGTAATGATTCTTCAGCTTTTTTAAACACTGGTTTTGTTAACTGATTATTTTTACTGGGAACATTGTTGGTATTTGTTGTACAAACATTTGGATCAACTTTACTACGAATAGACAGTCCTTTTTGTTTTTTAACTACAACATTGCTTGCTTGTAATTTACTGTTTGATAAATTTTCATGAATTTTATTACCAATGCTTTTTGTTGAGTCTCGAAATGAATCTAGAAAATATATATTTTTATTTTAATCATTCAACAATGCTTAATAGTTATTGTCATTGTTTTACATTGTTGTTGTTTGACAATATAAAATGTCGATGAACAAATACTAGGTTAATAGAAACTGGCGTAAAAATTTCAACAACAAATTGTTATTAATATTTTAATCAATTGTTTAATAAACAAACTTACCAATTTTTATTTGTTGTTGGTTTTTTGGAGTAACTGATCCAAATAAATTAAATATACTGGACATATTGATTAACTTGTGAATACGAAATTTAATTAACGAAATTTTAATTTACAGTGTCAATAATTGTCGATTAAATTTTATTTATAATTGTTGCTTATTATTAAAATATTAATCATTAAAAATTAAGAGAAATGTTGATAGTAAATATAATTGTTTACTGTTGTTTATGATGATTGATGGACGTATGTTTTCCCACTTTTTTTATTATTATTTCAGCTGATTTCAGCCATTTTTTTTTCTACACATATTTTAGTGGAGTGTGGACACTCACCTTAACGATCATTGGAACTTTTTAAAAATCAATTTAATTAGTAAAAAATTAAATGAAAAAATTGCTAAAGCCAACTATTAAAATAAAAAGATAATTTTTTTAATTGTTGAGTTTGTTATTTTATTTATAAATAAAGAATAATTAATGTTTAATTAATTTTTTTTGTTGCAACTTGCACGTCCTCTGGATGGGATTATTTGTAAACAATATTTACAGTTATTTTATTTGTGTCTTTTGATTGGTTGATATAAAAAATAATCAAGATAGAAATAACCAATGATAATTTTAATTTAAAGAAACTAGTAACACCTTAATCTAGTAACAAAACTAAAGTCTAGAGAGAAAAAATAAAGATCAGCATTAATCTCAAAAAATTTGACAGTTTTAAAAAAACAATTTATTATTATATGTTTATTTATATTTATAAACTTTTGTTATTATTTTTATCTATAAAAATTAAGACTGAAAAAAAAAAAAAATTTTTAATAATGCCAGCAGTTACAGTAGAAGCTCCTCAAAGGAGTGAACAAATGTGGCAAGCATTAAAAATTCACATCACTAATGAACGTCAACGTAAAAGACAAGGTAAAAAAATAAAATAATAATATTATTAAAAAATTAATATTATAAACTTTTTAATTAAAATTTTAAGAACAAGAAGCTGATGCTGAAGAAGAACGTCGACGTAAAGAACGTGAAAGACAACAAAAACAAGATGTTATGACACTTGGTGAAACAAGAGATCAAATATCAAATTTAGAAGCAGAATTATCACAATTAAAAAGTGAAAAACATCAATTATTTTTACAATTAAAAAAAGTTTTAAATGAAGATGATAATAGAAGACGTTTAACTAAAGAATCAAGGTTTACATTAAATTTATTAATTATTAAAATATTATCAAGTTGTCTAAATGCCTCTAAACAATGTTAAAACTAATGAAAAAAAATTATTTAATTATCAGTGTATGCACAGAAGCAATGACAGTAGTTGGTGGTTATTCAGCTAGTGGACCAAGTACTCATTCACAATTATTTTTACCATTACCAACAAGAAGTCCATTGTACAAAGTTCCAACAGTTGCACCAACTCATAATATTTTACCTACAGTAAATGTAAGTTGTCAATAAATTTATAAATAATTAATTACAATTAATAATTGTAATTATATTTAACAGGGTCCAATAAAACGAACACACAGTCCATCACCTCCACCAATTGCTTCACCTTATCATGCTGTGTATGGTTACAAGCCACCGCCTTCAATTCCAAATTATAATCCACCATTATCAAGTAAGTATTCATTTATTTATTATTAAAATTAATTTATTTTTAAATATTAAAACACATGGAGAAATTATTAAATTTACTAACACAACCAGAAGATGAATACAGGGAACTGAGGGGTGACGGTTGTATTTTTCCAGAATCAGAGGAAGCTGCCAGAAGATCTGGCGATTCACGAGCCGTTCTCTGGAATAGTGAGTGATATTAAGATTGTAAAAAACAACTAAATCATTCATTTTTTCATATTAACTAAAAAAAAATATATAAAAGTTGGCTTGCTTTTTACCATTTTGAATAAAATGCATCTGCCATCTCACATTTACCCAAATTTTTACTCAAAGAGAGCTTAATTTAGTTGAAAAAAATTGCCCATTAATGTTAATCATATTTTTTTTTTTATGTATTTTTTTAGAAAACAATCAATATCCACCATCAACATTTTATTCAACACCGAGTAATCAAATGCAATACAGTTATTCGGCTGTTACATCACATTCAAGAGAACAGGATCATGGTAAAGCAATTTATCTTGCAAATAGCCGACCAACAATACCAACACATCAACAAGGTAATATTTTTTTTTTTACTTATTATTAACTATTATTTTATTTAAATTGCTTTAATTATTATTGTTTATATTTTAGCATATGTTACGAGTCACCATCCGTTAGATCATAAAAATGCTTATGTTGAAGATAAATATTATTTACGTCCTGGTAGTCATATTGCTGTTCATGGAGGAGCAATACCTATTCAACAACCTCCACAGGTATTTAATTATTCTATTAAATTAACTATAATTATTTTTTTTTTTTTTTATATAATTATTGATAAAAATTGGCGGAAATTTCTAGCAGCTATTTTTTACTATAAAAAATTGAGAATATAATTTTTTTTCTTTGTAGAAATTGTAATTTTTATAAAATTATTGGCAAATTATTTATTAACATTTTTAGTAGTCGAATATTTTTTCTATAATAATTGGAATTCACATTTTTAGTTAAAAAAAAATTAATAAATTTAATTAGAAATTAATGTAACGACTAATGAATAATCAGATTAATATTCTCTTTTTTTGCTTTAGATTATTTAAATATTTTTTTAGTTGTATTAATAATTTTTGTAAATTTAATTATAGGGTGCTAAAAGTGGTAGTATAACATCTGGTTATCCAGTAAGACCACCACAAGCTCAAACAATGTCTTATCCACCACCACCACTACCATCTGGAGCTTATAATCAAAATCGTGCTGCAATGCCAGGAAGGCTAGTTTATACACAACCCGGAATTCTTATATCGGATATTACAACGAGAAATTTAAAATGACTTAACTAAAAATTATAATAATTCATATTAATTCGTATATTATCATAATGTTATAAAGAAAATTAAAACAAATTAACTAGCATTAAAATATACATAAACCAAATTAAATTGAACGAAAAAAAAATAATATTTTTTATCATTTTATCTCACAAAAATTCATTAAAAAAATTTCTTTTATATTTTTATTTATTTTTTAACAATTCAAAAAATAATTTAGGTTTTTTTTATGTATAAAAAATACTAGCATCCCACAAAAAAAATTTTATTTCAAATAGATATATAAAAATGACAATATTTATTTATGTTGCATAATTTTTTTTTTCCTGCATATTTAATTGTTTAAAAAAAAAAATGGAAATAATGCGTTACTCCACCTGTGTTTCTAAGAAATTTCATGATATACCACATGAGTCATTCAATCATGATATTTCTATAATTTAGTCTTTAAAAAATTTCGAAATAATATTTGATAGAAAAAAATAATAACGAGTTAATTATTGAAAATTAATAGGACGTTAATTTCAAATAATTTTATAATGAAAATAAGTAAATTAGTGGGCAATTGAATATTGAACGATGACTCAAATTTTTTTTTTTATTTAGGGTTGAATAGGGAAAATTTTTATTGATCAATAAGCACATGATGGGGAGCAATGGGGAGGGTTGTACTAGCGCTGTCTGGTGTATGTAGCAACTACATATTCTTCCCTAGTGTTGTGACACCTCACTCGTGTGTGTAAGAAATAAAAAAATAAAAAAAATAACACACCCGTATTTCATTTTACTACCCCTCAATTGATACCATCACTTTTAGTTTCATTACAACTTTAAATGATAATATAATAAATAAAAAATATAATAATTAACAAAATTTATTTAGCAATAATAAAAGTGTTAATAAAAAAATTTAAATTGTTTATTTTTAATAATTTAAAATTACTATAAAACGTTTATTATTGTGATCAAAGTGTTGAGTGAATTACTACAGATTTTATAGAAAAAAAAAAACTACGATAAATGTTGTTTGTGTTAATAATAGCTATTGAAATTTATTGCAATTTTAATTATTTATTCAATGTTCTAAAAGAGGATTAAAAAATATAAATAAATAAATTTATATAATTGTTTTTATTTAAGTTCATTAAATATACATTTGTATAAATTTAATTTCCTGATGCAGACGTTGAGAAAAAAAAATAGTCCATGCAAACGTAAGTTTTTTTTCTATAATATTATTTATGTGATCATTATTATTTTCATATTAAAATTATAAATAAATAGCTTTATTAAATATATATCTAAATAAATATTTCAGAGCTAGATAAATATAATCATTAATCGTTAAATTCATAATTTAATATATTTAATTTATTATAATTTAAAGAAAAAAAAAATGTATCAATCAAAATTGGAGTAATATATACAATATATATATATATATGTATATGTATATTTTTTTTTTTTGTTATCAAATGATTGTGTATGGAGTATTTTTATAAGTGCAACACCCCCAGGGAGATGTCACTGCTGACTGTTATTTTTTCACCCTTATCACGTTCTTATTTCAGCAAGTGCATAACCCATATTATCATCGATGGATAATTTATTTATAAATTAAATAAATTATTTATAAATTAAATAAAATATTTATTTTAACATTATTAACAATTAATTAATTAAATTAATTTTTTTCTAATTTTTCTATTGGTCTTCTTAGTGGTATCGAAATTTCGAAATTTTTTTGTTTCGAAAAATTTTATTTCGAAATAGCTATAGAAATTCTTTGAATAGAAATATTTTTCCATTGCAATTTTAATTATATTTTTATTAATGTTTTTTCAATTTATTTATGCATTAATTTTACATTTTTTCATATGAAATATAATTTAGTTTATTTAAATTAAATTGAAAAAATACAAATAGAAAATTGTGTAAATTTTTTTTTTTTCAAATATGTATACGTTTCACAAATGCAAAATGTGAGCAATATAATAATAAAAAATACAGAGACCCCATATGAATTTTCGAGTACAGAACACCAACTGTTAACACTTGAATAATCGTAGAATGAATTTATGTGTATATTTGAAGTATACAAAGGGGAGTAGTAAAAACTCTTTGTAATCTATTCTTATTTTTTTTGATAGACGAATCAAAATTTAATTCTACCTAAGTATAATTGTATAATGTCATTATGTCATGTATACGATAATTTTGTTATTCAAATTTAAAAACGATCAATTTAAATGATCAATTCTATTTTTTTTCCTCAAACTAATATTAACATTTTCAAATGATTTAAAAAAAAAAAAAACTATTCAATTCATAATGTAAGTTTTATGAATAATTTCAAAGAGTCAAATTGCTAATTATTAATTTTATATTTCAGTAAAAAAAGAGCCAACCCGATTTCTCGGGGAAGGCGTATCATTCAAGGCAAAATTAATCGGTATATTAGAGGTATCAGAAGCACGTGGAGATCGGATGTGTCAAGCAGCCCTGGCTGATTTAAAAATGGCAATAAGAGCAGCTGGAGAACATAAACAACGTATTGCTGTTCAAGTCAGTATTGATGGTCTTCGTTTACGAGATGAAAAAACCGGAGTAAGTTCAATTAATTCACACTAAATTTGGGAAAAAAATGTATCATCATTTTTGTTTATATATTTTTTATGCTTACAGGAATGTTTGTATCATCACCCAGTCCATAAAATTTCATTCATTGCACAGGACATGCATGATTCAAGAGCATTTGGATATATATTTGGTTCACCAGATACAGGACATAGATTTTTTGGTATCAAAACAGATAAAGCAGCAAATCAAGTAAGTAATTTGAAAAAAAAAAACCTTTTTTTCGATAAAAATTACTCTTTAACTGGTAAAATCATAAATAAAAATTTTTTTTTATCATTAATAGGTTGTTATTGCAATGCGTGATTTATTTCAAGTTGTTTTTGAACTTAAAAAAAAAGAAATTGAACTTGCTAAACAGCATATTGATCAAAATTCATTGAAACTTCATCAAAGTGGAATTGCTGTTGAGCCACAGCCTGATACAAAAGTTTGTTAAATTTATATTAATTGAATAATAAATTAAATTGATAATTAATTTATCAGAATAATTGGATTAATGTATGATTTTTTTTATAGGGTGCATCTAGCTCAGAGTCTTGTTCATCTCGTCAGCCACGATTGTCAAGTAGCAATATAGAAAAAACAAAAATAGAACAACCATTAAATCGTAATGGTATAATGGCTGATTTATTAGATTTACAATTTGAATTACATTCATTACAACAAGGTATTCATCAAATGGATAAAATAACTCCAGATAATCCTTGTTCAATATCTGAAGATCCATTTGAACCAGATCCATTTGGTGATTCATTTATAAATATTAATGTTAAAAATATTGTTCAACCAATTTTACCACCACCACCACAAACATCAACAAAACGTGGTCATTTAGAACAACAACAACAACAACAACATATTGCACCAATTTCATCATCTTCAACATCAAGTTCACCAACAGTTGTTGCATGTGAAACTCCACCTCCAGTCAGTACACATTGGCATTCAGGAAATTCAAAGAAACGTTCAAGTGACAGTGATAATTCAAAGATAACAGCTAATTTTTCTAACGATACAGAAATTGAAAGATTTAATGAGCCAATATCTTCATCACAAAGTATACGTTATAGTCCACAAATTCATGTATTTAGAGAACTTGATCCTTTGGGAACAGGACTCAGTAAACCTTATGTTGATAAAAAAGATTTTTTTCAACATTTAAAAAATCCACCAAAAAAAGTACTCAAAGATTTAGGTACAACTAGTTGTGATAAATTTTCAGCTAGTTTTGATGCATCAATTGATTTTCTTGATCCTATTAAAAGTCAAAAAAAATGTATTGATATATTTGAGACTGAAGAATTTGCTAATTTTGATAAATTTAAAGATTCAGATGTCGCTGTATCTTCACAAACTCCATCACCACCACCACCACCTACAAATAATTTATCACAAATTATACAAAATAAACCGTTATCAGTTTGTTTACCACCTGAAGAAAAAACTGTTAGAAATTTTAGAAAAACAGAAAAAGAAATATCTGAACCAGTTACATCATTAATTCATCTAGTTAGTCCAAAAGAACACTTGTCAATACGTGATAAAAATTTGAGTATTGATTCATCATCAAATTTTTGTTGTAATCATTCAGGAGAAAAAGGATTTCCAGTTGATTTTAGAATTTGTAATGAATCACCAGCTTCACCATTACGTTCTTGTTCATCTGATGCAAATTCTCGTCTTTCAAATTCAAGTATTGAACTTGATGTTGTTCCAGAACCACCACCACGTGATTCTGGTGTTGTACTTATTGATCCACCTCCATTACCACCTAAAAAACAAAGTGGTAGAATTAATAATCCTCCACCAAGACCACCTGTTAATGAGAGTCATTTTTATTATGATTTTATTGGCTATCAAGGAATGACACCATCACCAATACGTAAAAATTCTAAAAGTCCAGCTGCTATTGATAAAGATGATATTTTTGAAAATAGCTTTCGTTCTTCATCACCACAATCAAATCTTTTAAGTGCAAATATTAAAACAGGTATGTCATCATCATCGAGATTTGAAGATTCATTTGATAAAATAATACCATCAAAGAGTCCATCATCATCATTTAAAATGTCAAGTACACCTGAAAATAAACGAAATCCATCACTTGATATTACTCTTAGTCAATTGACATCAGCAAATCTTAATGAACTGGCTACGAGCTTGAATATGACTGTCACAGAATTAACAAGTTCAACACTACAACAATTGGCTCAGTGTCTAGCAAGACTTTCAGAAAATAATACACAGAATTCCAATCAACAGAGCCAAGATAAAGAATCCTCGAAAGTATCAACAAATCCGTCTTCTGAATCTGACACTAAGGCGAATTTTAAAACACCAGAATCATCAAATGACAGGATGTATGATAAATATGCTGTGTTTCGAGAACTTTTAGAATTGGAACAGTTGAGAGATACAAAAGCCAAGAGTCCAACTGCTGATGAGCTTTACGAAAAGACTGGTAATGAAAATTTTAAAAAATCTGAAGATGGTGATATTGATTGTCAATTTGTAGTTAGTAATTCATTGTCCAAGTTTAATGAAAAATCTAGATTAACTAATGAAGTAAAAAATGATTCAAAGACTGATATTAATGTTCAAACGTTCAGCGATATAAATATTAATTCAACAATTAATACTGAAACTATAAATACAAAGTCAAGTGTAGTTTCAAATATAGTGAATGTGGAGCAAAATGGAAAAGATAAATTTTCACAGTTTATTTCAGAATCTGGAGTTTATTCAAAAAGTTCAAATGATCGTTATGCAGCTTTGCGTGAAATCAAAGTTGATGACGATGACGTAGAGACTTTTAAACAAGAAAAAATTGATAATGATGTTGATGATGATGCTGATGATAATAATGTGTATGATGAAAATAAAAAAGAAGAAGAAGAAAAAGAGCAAAAAAATGAAGAGAAGAAAAAAATGGAAGAAAATAAAAAAGAAGTGCAATTTAATGAAGATGACGAAAAAATAGAAAAAAAAGATATTGATATTATTGAAGAAATTAAACAAAAAGAAGATGAAGAAGATGCTGATGATGATGATGAAGAAGAGGATGAGGATGAAGAAGCTGATGATAACGATGATGATGATGATGATGATGATGACGACAATGAGGATGATGAAGATGAAGACGATGATGATGATGACGAGGATGAAGAAGATGATGAGGTGGAGGATGATGATGATGATGATGATGAAGAAGACGAAGTAGAAAAAGAAGATGAAGAAAAAAATAATAATAAAAATAATAAAGATAAAATTGAACAAGTTAAGGTAGACCAAGATGAAAAAATAAAATTAAAAAAAGAAAAAATAATAGAAAAACAAGTAAAAATAGAAATAAAACCAAAAAAAGAAGAGTTAAAAATACAAGAAAAAGAAACAATTATACAGTCAAAAAAAGAAATTGAAGAAAAAAAATTAAAAGTAGAAAAAAGAAAAAAAATAAATAAAAAAGTTAAAATAATACTTGATGATAAAAATGATGAAGGTTCAGTTGATCATAATTTAATTAATTTTCTTTCAGAACCACGTTTAATAAAACCAAAAAAATATGAAAAATCTAAAAAAAATCTTGAATTAACATCATTAGATTTTTTAACGGAAAATTCAGATTTTACTGGTACTGTTAGACCATCCAAAATGTTACCAATTTCATCATGTGGTTCAAATGATATTTTACTATTGACTGACAGTAACAATCAAAGACAAATCATATCAGAAGACGATTATAGTTGGGCAAAATTTGAAACAAACGAATCAAATTCCAACAAAAATCTTTATATAAATAAAAATTCATTTAGTGGCACATCTCCATGGTCACCTGATGAAAAAGAAATAATAACTAAACAGCCGCGAAGAGATAGTTTAAATAGACGCCCAAGTTATAGTGAAAATGAATGGCACGATGTTGAAGAAATAAAATTTGACAATCCTGGACTAAAAAATGAGACATTTCCACATAGAAATCCTCGTTTGAATACTAAATGTGAAGACATGAATTATTTTAATGATCCAGATGATCGACATGTATGGGAAAGATCAAAAAGAAAACCTAGAAACATCATTGGAACAAAAGGAGATAATTATCCACAAAAAATGGGTCCATCATCTTGGAACGAGGATAAATATCGTAAACATGAAAATCGTAGAGATCCACCAAGACAAGTACTGTACGTAGATGACGAAGAAAATCCAAGATGGAAACGTAGAAATAGTCTTAAAAAAGCTTGGATAAGAGATAGAGATCCTCACAGAGTTCATGAGCCTCAGTTGTATGATGAAGATGTTAAACGTCGAGTAGCACCATCACGTACAAAAGATGATCGAGAAAGTTTTAGTAGCCAAGAAAGTATGGAATATGATGATGAAGAAAGATGGTACAGACGTGAATATGATCGTCGAAGATGGGAAGAAGACAGAAGATTTTGGAATAGACGTTCTGATGATGATTATTCTGTACCAAGAAAATTTAATATTCATGGTTCTCGAGATGGTAGAGAACGTTCTATGGATATGTCAACTGGTTGGGACGATGAATATGGAGTAAAACGACAAAATAGTTGTTTAAAATATTCAACTGGTAAAAGAAATTGGCCACAGCGACCAAGTAGTTCTACTGATGATCGAAATATTGAAGCTATCTATGGTGAGCCTCGTGTTATGTACAGGGTATCAAGATCTGATTGTAGTGAAGATTCTGAACTTTATCATCATTTTAATAGATCAAGAAATAAAGATTATTATTGGGAAAGTGATCAAGAATTTGATAATAAAATTAATCGTTCGTATAGATCAGAAAGACCTGATGCTGAAGTTGAATATGTACAATGTAATAGAACAAATAGAAATACTTTGTCAGGACCTAAAAGTCAAAGTTCACCATTTGAAGATGATTTTACACAAGTCACTGAGCATCGTTCAATGGATTCATTAGATCGTGAATGTATGCTACAATCTGCTATTCCAACACAACGTTCTATGAGTCCAATTGCCATTGAAGATGATACAAAACAATATACAAAAAAATTTGAACGTGCAAATTGTTTTCAAGATGATTTTCGACAAAGTGTAACTAGTAATGTTTCAGAAAAAAGAATTTTAATATCTGAAACAAAGCCAAATAAAGAAGATACAGTTGGTCATACTGAAAATTTAACGTCTGTTGATAGTTTCGATTCTGATGATGGTAGAGATTTTTTTCCAAATACAATTCCAAGGTTTGATGATGATGATGCTTTTGCATTTAAAGCTGATAGTGCATTAAATTCATCATCAGGTTTGATGAAAGATCAAAGACAAATTACATATGGCAATAACAAAATGAAAGATAATAATATTAAAAAATCTGAATCAGTTAATATATTTGCTAGAAAAAATGATCCATTTGATAATGATGATTTCTTCAATTGAAAAAAATATATAAATTAATTTTAATAGGTCAGAGTACTGGTCATTGGGCTAAATAGATTTTAAATCAATTATGAAAATCAAAGTCAAATTAATTATGACAGTAAGGCTTTGCCGTGTCCAAATAAAATATAAAAATGTAATTAGGTAGCTTAACAAGCACTTGATTTAACAAGCAACGAGTTTACCAGAAAATATTAACAGTATTTATATTTAATATAAATTGACAAACACCAAAATATTTACAATGTGCAGTTGAATTAAAAATGACTTCTTACTTCTAACTCTGGGAATCAAAATATCTCAATTTTCTAAAAATGTATGTAATGTTTTTTTTTTGTTTGATGAATTAGACAAATAACTTAGTCCAAAAAAATAAAATTGCTGCATTGATTTAATGATTGTGAATCATGACTTGATGGCAAATGGCAATATTAAAATTTATACGTAAATCAAATTTACAGGGATTTGTCCACGTAATGCAATGCAGCATAATTAAAATGTTATTTTATATTTGTGATTTTAAAAAAATACAAACAGGATATGGGACCTGTGGTTGTAGTCACCCACTAAGTTGAAAATTTTCAATGACGTATTATTAACTCGTGGATAATCATAGTCATTAAATGAATTTTTTCTTTTAAAGCCAAATTCATAATATCGTTTATGTACAAAAAAAAAAAATGATGAAAAAACAAAAAAAAAATGTTATTGTTTGTGTGATTATTGTTTGACTGTTTTAGATTTATTTAAACAATTTTTTTGTTTCGAAATATTAAAGACAAAAATATTATATAGTGTAAAAAAAATTGATCTACATTTTATTTATTATTAAAATTTAAAATTCACAAATAAATTTAAGGAAAATCCACACATTGAGTGAAATATATACGAGTTTTTTTTGAACACTTAAAACTGGTATTTTTTTTTTTTTTCTCATACATTTTATTTACCTCAACTAACATGATTTTTATGCAAATGTATTTTGCCAAAATTTATTTTTCCTTGAAATTTAAATACTTGACTTTTTATTAATGCAGCTCTATGATTAAAAAAACAAAAGTAAAATATTTTTATGGCAAAATGTATGTGAGTTGAACAGTATTTGATTTTTGTTTTTTGTTAGTGTAATAACAACAAAATTCATTCTACACTGTGTGTATATATAGCACCACTCTTTCTTCAAAATATAAGTACATTGCAATTGTGGGAGAGAGAAAAGGCCAAGCCTATTGTTTTTTCTTCCATGTACGATTAGAACAGGGCGCATAAAAGAGTTTGACGTCAAGTGTACTCGTATGTTTGCAAAGTATTTTCTTTGTTTATTATGATTTTTTTTCTACCTTATTTGTTATTTAGTTTTTTAGCTTTAATATTATATTTAATCTACAGAGTATAAATAATATTACACTAAAAATCTACCAACAAATTTTAATAAAAAAATATACAAATATTTGTACAAAATAATTAGCAAAATTAAATGATAAATCTATCAATATTTTGCAATGTTTTTTTAGCGCCAATTTGGGATAAATTCTTCATCAAAATATTTTACACTCTGGAGGAAAATAAACACAATAAAATACTCTAAATATCTTGCATAGTTGAGTAAATAATTTTGCCATAAAAATATTTTAAAATATCATTATCATAAAATTTAAAAACCAAATATTATATTAGTAAAATAAATGAAAAAAACTATCAAAAAAATTGCATAGAAATTGCAGAGTAAATATGTATTTCGAATAATTCTGTTCATTTGGCTGTCTTTTGTTTACAATATACATGAATCTTTATGGACATTTAAAATTAAATTAAACATTTAGAAATTTATAAAATTTTAAATACAACTTGACGCTGTATATACATATAAGGTTTTGCGCAATTCACTAACAATCATAAGTTAAGCTTTTTCAGACAACAATGAACACCCTTATTCACATTTTATTCATCATCACAGCGTGAATGGATTACTGTGGCTTACGAGTGCAAAATATATAGTGTCTTTGTGTTTTTTTTTCCACCAGTAAATTTAATGTTTCATATATAAATTTATTTAATTTTTCCCTGAACCATTCTATATTATTTAAAATAACTTTCAAATCAATTTAATTAATTCATATAAACAAAAATAATAATTAAAAATTTTATATCTTTATGAATTAATTAATAATTTATTTAATTAAAATATTTTTGAAAAATAAATTTATAGGTAAAATGAAAATATAGGTATATACAACTAAAATCAATGATATTATTTCCAGAGAAATATATTATTTTTCTCGTATTGTTTTATTGTTTTCAATTGGCACTCATTGAACACGTGTATTTATCCAGTACGGTATTGTATCCTACGGCAAACTTTGTCTCCTTTACCCTCTTGATTTTCCCCACTGAATTTAACCAAGTATGTTGGTGCCTCTCTTATAGCTCCGCCCAAAATAGTGGCCTGCCCCAAAACACTTTGAAAATGCACACGCTAGTTCATTGGCCCGCACTGACTTGACATCATCAGCACCAACCCTCTCATTTATCGTCTATATCCAACCAACGGGTGTATGTGGACGGTGCCAAATGTCGGTTTTTTAAGAGCTACAAAACAACAAAAAAAAATACAAAAAAGAGGAAAATAAGTCTGCAGATTTAGAAGTACTTTTGTCTCTCATGGAAATTATGGAGCTTCATTTGGCCTATTCTTCTACTTACCACACTTAAACTTGTCTCAAAGGCATCTTTACTTGAAAACTTGAATTTTTTATTTATTTTTTAGGTTTTTTTTTATTTGAAAAAAATTCTATTGTATGTATCAACGTGTACATAATTGTAGATATTATGATATTTTGTTTGATCTTTTAGTGTCAAGTTGGCTGGATTAGGAGACGATGGAATCGGTATAATTTATGATGATCCTGTAATATTTAGTCACCCTTCGAAGTAAACGTGACTTTGTGGCATTTAGTGATGAAAAATATCATTCATGAAGTCAAACAATATATATATAAAATAAGGGAAATAATATTAGTTTCGTAAATCGCCACAAAGTAGTTGTACAGCTCATACAATAAATTATTGACATTGCAAGTTTCAATCAACTCTATGAATTTATAGAAAAGCCTCTATCATTACATTTATCCTGTATAATTTTTGGAGGATAAACAAATTCATTTAACATATATTCTTTTGATTAATTGTCCAAGGACAAAATACTGCAGAAATTTTTGATTAAAAATATACTCTAATTCCATTATTAACATAATAATATCACGATTCAATAAAGTAGCTTGAAAATTGAAATAAAAATAATAAAATTTAACAAGTAAATTGGGATTGTAAAAATAAATATTATATTGATTTTAATTTTTTATAAAAGTTTCTATTAATATGATATAAAATTAAAGGCTTTAATGGAAATTTTAAAATGTCTGACGAAATTAAAGTTTGTATCACTTAAAAATTATTAAATTAAATTATTCATAGTTAATATTGCCAATAAAATATGGATGTAAATTTATTTTAATATATACGTTTTTATATTTTATAAAATGTTTAGAAGCTTACATAAATATTTATAAAGTATGAAAAAAAAAAAGGTATAGTGTTATGGCAAGAAAGCAAAATGTATATTCATGAAAGCGCAATGTTTTTATGTGCATGCGTAGTGAGAGCTTGTTAATCGTCCAAGAGTGAAAATGACGCTCAAGCTAGCGTCTGAGAATTATTATTAAAATAAAGCTATCGTCGTAATTTTTCTTTCATTAAATTGTCTAGGATCTAAGCTAGTTTAGAAAAAAAAAAAAAAAAATTTTAAATGGTAAAAGAGGGATGGGGGGTGGTTTTTAATTATTTCTAATTTTTTCGTCTATGATTGAGTTGAGCTATCCTCGTAATTTTTTTTTTATTCAATCATCTAGGATCTAAGCTAATCGAGGAAAAAAAATGAGAATTTTTGAAATGGTCAAAAAGGGGTAGGGGGTGGATTTTAACTGTTGTTAATTTTTTTAACTATGATGAAATTGAGCTATCCTCGTAATATTTTTTTTAATCAATTATCTAGCACCTAAGCTAGTTTAGAAAGAAAAATTACGAGGATAGCTCAATTCCATGATAGACAAAAAAATTAAAAACAGTTAAAAACCACCCCCTATCCCTCTTTGACCATTTCAAAAATTCCTATTTTTTTTTCTTAATTAGCTTAGATCTTGAAAAATTTATTTAAAAAAAAATTACGAGGATAGCTCAACTCTATCATATAGTCAAAAAAAATTGAAAACCAGTGGTCGTCGTAGAGTCGTATAAATCCACCCTCTACCCCTCTTTAACCATTTCAAAAATTATAATATTTTTTTCTCAATTAGCTTAGATCATAGACAATTTAATAAAAAAAAAATTACGAGGATAGCTCAACTCTATATAAAATTAAACCCCTACACCCCTTCGACCATTTCAAAAATTATAATTTTTTTTTTTTTATTTTCTTAAACGAAATGTTAATTATTATTTACAAAGTGCATTCAATTATATAATTTTTCATTATTAATTATTTATATTTATAAAGAAATTATAGTGGAATTTTTAGCACCAGATATTTTTTTTTTTATTTCAAATAATTGCTATGTTTAAAACCTCTCAAAAACATTTTTAAATAATTCAAATATTTATTTACAATTCACTAGTATTTTTCAAAATCTCTAAAAATATAAATCTCATTTTTTAGTTAAAAATTTGTATTAATAATGTATCAAATTTACAATTAAATTAAATTTTAATTTTCATGATTAAAATCTATGAATTTATTTAATTATGAAAACCATTTTAGACAAAGAAAATATAAATCTTTCAGCCAATAAAAAAATAAAATCTTACAACTAAACATTCTCTTTTGAATATAGAAAAAAAAAATTAATCATTAATAAATTTATTCAATTTTTTAACTAGTTTATTGTGCAAGTTGTAGAAAATTATTATAAAAAAAATTTTGTAAAACTTTAAAAACAATTTGAAAGTTTATATTTATATATTATTTATAATAACAAAGCTATTATTTTTTACAAAAGTTAATCCCGATGAAAAATTTTCTAACTATTATATAATAAATAGTGCATATGAATAGGACCCATCTGTTTAGATGAGCAGGTGCGGTTGCACTAAGTTTATATTTTGAAGCGTAAACGGATTAGGGGTTGAAATGTTTTTGTGAGGGTCACGTGTGATATGTCAAATAAATCGGTGTATTTATACACATTGTCATGAAAATAATAATATCATTTTAAAATAATTTATTTCTTTTTTTCATCATGTATACTTATAAATAAAAATTAATTTTCTTTTTGAATTTTTTTTTTTTTTAAATCTATTTTTAATTATCTCAATTTAAAAATACACTGTTAAAAATTAAAATAAATTTTTTATTTAATATAAAATAACAAAATTAATTGTCAAGAAAATTCAACTATTTAATTATTTTTTTTATTTTAATTTTATTAAAGTTTTAGAAAAAAAAAGTGAACACAAATATTGTGAAAGACAAAAGTTTCGTATGATTTCTTTGATAATATTCATTTATCACTAAATATTTTTTTTTTATTTTTTGGTATACACTTAAAAAACCATTGAAAAACAAAAAACGAAAACTCATAAGTTTCTCTTTTAGTCGTTATTCATTGTTCAGAATTTCTTTGAGGAAGCAAACAAATTTGAATAGTATATATGGGTCTGTAAATGTGTATAGATGGTTATTGAGAAAAACGAGGGGTGCTCGTTCAAGTGTACTTTGAGCAGTCCCCTAATTGTTTTATTCGTACCTTGAACAGACTAGCTCACCCCCATATAGACTTTCAGTCTATTTTATCCCCTCACCACACATGCAAAGCCACCCGCGGAGCATATCATGCGCCACTATAATGCTTAACAGGTTAACGTTTCACGTCATTATTCCATCCAGCAAATCTCAATTCATTTTATTTTTTTACTTACACTTTCAAATGTGCGTTTTTTATATATACTTTTTTTTTTTTTTCTTTTTATTTGTCATCATATTTTTAATTTTTTAATTTATAATAGCAATTTGTCTATCCGTATATGAATACTTTAAGTGTACAATAAATTCAACTTCAATATAAGGGTTTTTTTTTACCCCCCGAAGTAGATTTTACACAGCATTGCAATCACAAGACAACCAACACAAATGTGATGACACCTATACTTATTTCTCGCAAATAAAAAAAATTAAAATTAAAAAACGTTGCTATCAAAATATTTTTACGCGAAAAAACAAGATAATAGTTATCCAGCTTTATAATTGATTTAATAAAAAATCTTCAATGGAACTATTTTGTTTAAATAATAAGTTAATAATTATTAATAATTAATAATTAATTAATAATTATTAATAACACAACTGTAATTGTATCAAATTTTTTTTTTTTAAACTAACATTAAAAAAAAATTTCAAAAAATATTATAAACCGTCTTTTAAATGACACGCATCAATTGATTAATCATTAAAATTAAAAATACTTGCGTATTCACATAATAAACAATAAATAAAAATAGTAATAAAATATAAATTAAATTTGCATATGTATTAATAATGACAGTTTATAAAAATGAAATAAGGGATATAAGTGATAATTGAATAATGTCTGACCAAATCAACTTTTGCATCACTGAAAAACAGTTTGATTTTTTTTTAGCTGTTTTATTTGGTTTGCTTACTAACCAGTTTTATTGATTCAATTGTCTTGGTGCAGCAGATGGGTTATTCTTTATGTACTTGAAAAAAAATTATTTCAATCACTTGGTGTTTTTTATATTGGTTGTCATGGATTAAAATACATTATCACAGCAGTATACCAAATGATTATTCATTTCAATATATATATTTACAATGCTATCTCTTTGATGTTATTTATCATTTAAAATTAAATAATTATCATCAAGTTATATTTACATGTAGTTTATATCATTGTTTTACTATAACAAAAAGAACCAACTACTAATAACATTTAAATTAAAAAGGCCTATCTACAATTTTATGTGTACATAAGGTCTTTTTTTATTTTCATATAAAATTTAACTTGTAAAAAATTATTTATCTACTTTTTATTGTTTATTTTATCTTTGTGAAATTAATAAATTTTATTAATAAAAAAAAAAAATATACAATTGGTTAGCAACGCCATTTGATTTTGGGTTGTCAAGAATAAGTTGAGCAAGTGTAAACGAAATACTTATTTATGCGAAAGAAAAAAAGCAGCTTGAAAAGCTCTGTTGAAAATTTGAATGTATATTTGATATTTAAATAAAAATATTCTCATTTTTTAATTATTTATTAATCCATCTTTTTAGACTTTTTTTTTTTTTAATTTAAATTTTTATCAGTGTTTAATTACAAGGAATATACAATGATATATATTTTCAGCCAAATATATTATTTGTAAATTTTGATTTATAAAATAAAATTTATATCATTCATTTTACCCTACAAAATTTTATATTGTCTTTCATTGTATAGTATCTCTGTGTACACTATTTTGTTGTGTTGTGCAAACTCTAAAATCTTCGTGGGAATGGACACTCGGGTATTTGAGCAACCGCTAGGGATATGTTTTGAAGCAAAGCATCAATTGTCCGCCATGTTCTATCTGTTTACACAAACCTAATGTGCGAAGCTTAGTGAGATTTAAAACTGTTTTCTCTATGCTCTTTTTTTTAATGCACTTTTAAACTATCATTTATATAAACTTCACCTGACAGTTTAATTGTCATTTCTAGTATTTTTTTTTTTTTTTTCGTCAACTGAATTTTCGTTATAACCCTAATGGCTATTTTTATTCACTCTTCAATTGAATAAATATAATCTAAAATAATATAATTTATTATTATAATTTTATTTTCTTTAAAAATTTAATTTTATCAATTTAAATAGTGATTGTAAAAAAATTAAGATATTTTGTCTGCAAAATAAGACAGTATTTTCATTAAAACAAGATGCGATATTTTTGATATTTTTTTTTTTTAAATTGACATATTAAGCTAGCACAACTTTTTCAATAATCATCGGATCTCGATGCAATTGAGCTTAAAATTTTGTGCGAATTATGTGTTTTTTATGTGTGAAGAAATAAATTTGAAAGAAAATTTTTTTTTTATTTTTTACTACATTTTTTTAAAAAATTCAAATATTAAGCTAGCACAACTTTCTCAATAATCATCGGATCTCGATGCAATTGGGCTTAAAATTTTGTGCGAATTATGTGTTTTTTATGTGTGAAGAAATAAATTTGAAAGAAAATTTTTTTAAATATTTTTTATATTTTTTTTAAAAATTGACATATTAAGCTAGCACAACTTTTTCAATAATCATCGGATCTTAATGCAATTGGGCTCAAAATTTTGTGCGAATTATGTGTTTTTTATGTGTGAAGAAATAATTCAAAAACAAAATTTTTTTAAATATTTTTTATATTTTTTTTAAAAATTGACATATTAAGGTAGCACAACTTTTTCAGTAAACATTCAATCTCGATGTTATTAGACTAAAAATTACGTGTGAATTATGTGTGATTTATGTGTAAATAAATAAATTAAAAAAATTTTTCGTCAATTTATTCATTCTTTTTTTTTTTTATGATAATACTTGTGTTTATAAAATCAATGAACAATGAACATTTTAGAAGGTATAGATACATGTGCTCGTAACAATAAAAAGATTAAAAACTAAATAAATAAAATCCTATAAATAATTTTTTTTTTACAATTATAACAACATGTTTTTGTTAAATTTAATAGTTAAAAAAATTGTTATGGAAAATCAAGGTTTGTGTATAATAGATGTGAGCAAATGTCAAGCTATCTCGTTTATGCGAAAACTTTGTTGAAGAATCCAATATCATTCCTAGTACACATACATTCTGTAGATTCCAAAGTTTATATTTCAGTATGTGTGAGTAATATACATCCAACAACAACGACAACGACGCCAACACCTACATATAACAAGTATAAAACAAAAATCGAATAACAAAAAAAAAATAAATATAAAATGTATATAAAAAAAAAAATAAAATAAAGGTGTACATAGATATATATAAGAAGAAAAAAAAAGTTTATATCGAGAGGAGGATATCAAGTATAAGAATAAAATATATATAGAAGAGAACAAGAAGCGCAAAGAGGTGCTGATATGCCATAAGGGTTGCTGGATTAGGTTTCTAAAGAGGCAGGGAATGGGTTGATATCTTAGTCACCACAAAGCAGTGATAACATTTTCCCTCCCGGACAGAAGCCTAGCAACCCTCTGCATGTGCCTCAGTTCTTCGATCAATAGCCAGATAACCAGTGCTGGTAACTCGTTGTCATGACAACAATTGCCACGCCTTCAATCGTAAATATGGCCGACATTTGATGACAGAGGAAGAAAAAAAAAAAAAAAGAGGAAAAACTCACATTCCTCTTCAATAGCTTTAGCGGCACTAGAGTGGGTTGCATTACGATAATATTGGTTACCATATAAATATATAGACGCATAAATAAATATAATCATATCTAATATTTTTTTTTTTTTTTTGATTCAATTCAAATCGAAACTAATTAATTTGATTTATTTTTTATAATTATTTTAGATAGATATATTATTTATTTTTATGTTGAATTTATAATGCTTAGGGATTTTTTTTATCAAAGATGTAAAATATTTTTATATTTATTTGAAAAATAAAATTATATTCTTTATTGAAAAAATGTTTTTTTAAAAACTATATGTATTTTTTTTATTTTTTTAAATTTTGCTATTTTTTTATTTTATTTTATTTTCATTGTAAAAATCTTTTGAAGCAAAATAATATGGAATGGAATTCATTCTTTTTTATGATATTTTTATTTAGATATATATTATTTTTTTTTGTGTTTTATTTATTGTTGTAACTATTTTTTTTATTGAAAGAGTTTATGTGTAAGAATATTTTATTTAGAAAAATAAATTTTTAAATAATAAAGTATCGTTTATTGATTTCTATCAGTTATATAAGGAATCTAAAATAATTGTAGACAAGAAAAATATCTAAACTGGTTACTTTGAAAAATAAAAGTGTTGATAATTTATTACAGAGTAGTATTGTTGTAAATTCTGTGTAATAAACTGAATGGTTTGAGAGCAATGCAATTGTTACTCAAATATACCGAATAATCATTTATGAAAAAAGTAAAAAATAACATTGAACTCCGTGAAGTATATACTGGTACTCCATGTTACTAGATCAAGAAGCTTTCAGCCCTTAACTATGCTGCTGTAATATTTTTTTTTTTACTTTTTTTTCTCCCTAAACTTCATGGAGATAAAATAAAATTTAAGCTTCATGTATATTATATTTTTTATAAATGTTAGTTTAATTTTAATCAGGGAAAGTTTAGTGTTTACTGCAGAACTTTTGTTAAAAAATAATAAAAATAGAAACAGTATATGATTATCATTTGAATATAAAAATTTCGTGAAATTAGTTTGTTCTGTTGTTAAAATAATTAAAAACATTACTAAAATAAAAGTCAATAATCGTGAAAGTAGGGTTTTTTGTTGTTATCAATGAAAAAATTATTAAATAAAAAATTGCCTTAATTTTTGGAGTAAGAGTTTTCTTAAATTATTTATTTTATTTTTTATTTCGAAAATACCTAAAATAATGCAACCGAAAAATAAAACAGCCGTTTTGAATTAAATCCAAATTTTGTATATAAAAAAAATCTAGTCGTTTGATTTTTTTTTTAATATTTATTTTATTTTGTTTATATATAACTTTTTTTTTATTTGACCAAATTTTTTTTTAATTAAAATAACCAGGGTAGCCTCAAATGTTGGACTTGATAGCTCAAAATTCCAGTTAGTAATAATATTGAAAAAAATAAAATAAATAAATTCAATATTGCGAATAATTAATTTATATAAAAATCAATGAAAAAGTTTTTGGTATGGCATCAAAGTCAACCTCATTGAGTCCAAGAAATTCTGAGGTACATGCTCTTGAAGAGCGTGGTTACATTATTGGAAAGAAAATTGGCGAGGTTAAATTAATAATTTTAAATATACAATAATTATTTAATGAAAAAAAAAAAAATAAAATAAAATAAATATTGATAATTTTAAAATATAAAAAATTTTATAAAGCAGGGCTCATATGCAACAGTTCATCAAGCTGAATATTATTGTAATGATAGATCAAAAAAAATTCAATTAGCTTGCAAGATTTACGATAAAGAAAAAGCACCATTTGATTATGTTGAAAAATTTTTTCCACGTGAGCTTGAAATTCCAACTAAAGTTGAAAATCCATTTACTAAAAATTCAGCTAAATATTATTTTAATTATTTTCATTTCAATTGTTTAAACACAACTAAATATTGATTAATAATAACAACAATATTTCCATCATGTATCTATATAAAAAATAATTGTTAATATAAATAATGAGCAAATAAATATCACACATCAAATAGCATATTCAATAAGCCATGTCATTATAAAATATTTTTATTATTATCGTTGTCGTTGTCTAATCGTGTATCGTATAAATAAGTACTCTTATATATTTTTGACGCTCAGGGTGCAGAATATATATATCCAAAATGCCCTTTTTGTAAATCGTCAAGTGTGTATGCACTTGGAATGTAATATATCCCTTTCGTTCATTTTCCATTTGTAGAGACACGTGACCTTGCCACGTGCCAATAAGTGTTTGTTTCGGTTTGTATTGTCACCACGTATATCCTAGTCTCTTTTAACATTGTCTAATTTCTTCATAGCATTATTATCTCTCGTATTGCATAAAAAACCATGTCCTCATATATTTATATATTATATTCGCAATTACATGTGTGTATATTTATATTTACACATGAACCTTTTATTTGAACTTGAAAAGTAAATTTAATACAAAAAAATGATGATGATAATAATAGAAAAAAAAATTAATCAATGCATTTACAGTGTAATGTCAATATTCAATAATAAATTTTGACAATAATTAATTGCCTGGAGCTTGCGTAAAGCTCGATGAAAAATTGCAATTGAATATATTTAAATAATCGAGTGAATGCTATAGACCTATAGTGATGATGGTGAGATAATTTTGATAATAACTAAGCAAAAAAAATAACAGCTGCTATTACTGTCATGATCGAGGAATGCAATAATGTCACCCTGCGACTATAACAAGGGTTGACTGCGTGTTTTTGCCTAGGGATTAAAATCCAATGAATATCCACTCATCTTATATCTTCTCTTCATCTATCAGCTTTTTTTCACTTTATTATCCCTTGCTGTTTTTTTATTTCTACTTTTTTTTTTTTTTTTCATCTGGATTTGCAATATGCTTACCATCATTTTTCGTGCTATAATACCACATCAAATTGACAAGTGGATCATATATGCATGTGACAAGTTGACTCTTGTAAAACTCTTTCAACATATTTTTAAAATAAAAAAATTTTTATATACCTATAAATTGTAATAACAAATAAAATTCAATTTAAAAAAAAAAATGATACTTAATTAAATGGAAAATCAATATGAAAAAAATATTTTTGCAATACAATTTATTGTTTTTTTTTTTTTTAATATATAGCTTACAAATTTATTTTCTTATTTTAACACAATTGTTTACTATTTTTTTTTTAAATATTCATCCACCCTTTAAATGCTGGAAAAAAAAAAAATCTTCATTCACACATACACACACATAGCTAATCATCATTTTATGATGATAAATTTTATTTACCTTAATTTAAGCTTATGATTATTTTTTTTTTTTTGATAATAATCTCAACGAAAAAAACGTGTGTTTGTATGGCTTATTTATTCAAATAAATATATTGAAAAATAACAAGTTTTTTTGGCATTTTTTGAAAAACAAAATAACATGTTTATTTAATTATGTAAATGTGTCTATCATAGAGGTACATTGTCTTAGCTTGATTTTGAGTCAATAAATTATTTGAGTATTTGCTAAAAAATGAATATTATTATATAGAATTTTTTAAAAAAAGGAAGATAATTCTTAAATATATTTACACAAATATAATATACGTGACTTGTATTGTTTGTCGAGTTATAAATACCAAAGTAATGTCTTTTTTTTTTTTTTTTTTTAGGATATTTTTGTTGGACGTGTCAAAATTATTTTACCAATTTAATATTATACATTTGCTCGTGGCTTTTTTTTTTTTTATCTATGATAAGATGTAGAATTTTAGACACAAAAAAAATATAATAGAATGCAATAAATAGAGCCTTGATTAACGATCAAAAAAAATTTATTAAAAGCCTATGCCAATACAGGTATTTTTATTGAAATAAAATTCTGTTTTTTTGCTTTTTTATTTAGTATATTATGTTTATTAAATTAATTAATCTATTGTATGGAAATTTTAGATTTATTTAAAAGAAAAATGATTTTTTTTTTTGGGCTTGTTATTTTATTTTTTATTTAAATTATATGTATAATTTAAATTATGCGTGAAATGAAAGCTCGATTATTATTGTACGCAGCTTAAATATTGCTTTTCAGTCACATTATTTGTGAATGAAAATTTAATCGGACGGTTTATGTATGCTAAAAAATTATACAATTTATTTGGTTACACTGTTACCATGGGAAATTAAATTATAAAATTGATAGATTTATAAAAGCAGCGTGATTTTTCTTTTCAAAATTCATCGAACTTTCTTTTCACTTTTAAATAATAAATTGAATAAAATGTTGGTATTTCTTTTAGAAGAGATTATTGATTATTCCGAAAAATATTATTCATTGATTTAATTATTTAAAATAATTTAAAATAATTAAAAATAATTTTGATATTATTATACGTCTTAAAATAAACTATTAATAGTTCGTCAAATTATCTCAAGCAAATACATGAAAAAAAAAAATTAATAAATCATACAGTATTTTTTTTTGTTGACTTTAATTTGATTTACAAAAAATTTTTTATTAATTTGTTATTATTTGATAATTATTTTCAACATAAATTTACTGGTAATTTTTTTAAACAATAGCAATTTTGTTTTAAACATTTTTAGATACTTGAGAGAATTTTATATACTTTTTTTTTTTTTTCTTTTTTAATAATTTGAAAACCAAATGTATTTAATTAAAGTTAATTACTAAACAATTTTTTTTTTAGTTTAAACTATTATTTTACATATGTTAAAAGTTTTAAAATTCAATTCTAGATAAATTGTTCTATTTTAAATACCTGTAAAGACCTCTTTACTTGCAGTATATTATCAACAAAAAAATGTGCATTTAATTATTCTTGTTGACATCTACTTGACATTATAAAATGTTCAAAAAAAAAAAACATATCGTTACTAAAACTGATGAAGCTATTCATTTTAAACCGTTACACACAGTAAAATATTTTTTATCAATGTGCAAAAAAATTATGTGTAATCAACATTGAAAAATTGAGAGAAAAAAAATTTCTTTTTTACAAATAAAAATATAATTTTGAATAAATCATTAGCGCAGTCAATTTTATATACACATGAATATTAATTTTCAAAAAAATTGATCTATTTTCCAAATTACATAGTTCATAAAATATACTGAGAAAAAAAATTTCCTAATTTTAAATTCATGAATATTTAACACTTTCTAAAATTGCCAAATTCAAATTTAGCTTTTTCCATTTTTTAGATCTCATTTAAAATTGAAATTTTATATTTTAATTTAAAAGAAAAAAATTAATCATTCAACTTCTTAAAAAATAATTAATTAATAATCAAAAACAAAAAATTTCTTTACATAAAATTAACTATACAAAAAGAAAAACCAAATCATTTTTTTTCTCAGTTTTTTATAAACACAAATAATATCCAGATATATAATATATCTCATATATAATAACAAATGATTATTTAAAAATGTGATTATAGTATATTTCAATATGTAAATTTAAATATGTTTCAAATGATTATGATTGATTAATAATATTTTATAAAATATATAATTTCTAAAAAGCGCACTATAAATTCACACATTGTTCATTACCCTTATAATTTACATGTTTACAAAATTTCATTGAATATTAAACACGAAATATTAATATTCTCACATTTTATACAACCCAACATTCACACATTTTCATTTGCCTCGAAAAAAATTTCTAAACATTCATTCTTCATTAATCGTATCACATATTTTTTTAATTTTTAATATGTACATAAGATTATAAAATTAAATAATTCTAAATTGATATTATCTTCTCCAGGAAAATTTTGGATATCTATATAATTAAAATCAAAATTAATAATTAAAAAATTACATCGTAATTCACGAACATTTATTCAGGAAATAAAATAATAATTATTTTTTCGATGTACAATATCAACAGTATGATAATATTATCATTGTTTGTTTAAAAAAAAAAAAATAATCACGACTGTTTTTAGTGTATTTATATTTTTTTCCGTATAGAACGATTTCATAAGCATTCTATTTTTATATGCTCAAATAGCACATATAATGTATCATATTATTTTTTTAAACGTATATATTAATCAAACATTATTTCAGACTAGTAAATATTTACAAAAGCATAAATGCTACGTTTATAATTTTAAATTCACGTAATAAACGTACAAAGCGAAAAGCAAAAAATGTACATAAAATTTAGAGGGCTAAAAACAATAAGGAAAAAATTAATATAATAATTAAAAAAAAAAAAAAAAGATTGAGCACATAGCTAAAATTGATCTAAACGCTCTATGTACAAAGCTGTTAACAATCTTCAATAAATTACCTTCTAAATTTTGTACACAATGATAATAAAAAAAAAATTATTCTACAAACAAAAAAAATAAAAAACAATCCATTTTTGTTAATAAAAATAATATATATAAATTTAAACAATTGGAGAAAAAGCAGACGCTTGACTTCTAATTTCTCGATTTTCTGTTGAGCTTAAATCAAGTAAACCACCAACGATATTTTGTTCAGCCTGTTTACCAATAAGTGAATCAATACTAAAACTTGTTTTTTTATCAATAATACCATTTGTTGTTGATGATGATGATGATGTTCTCATTAAAAATGGTTGTATTGTTGTATCACCAATAAATTGTTGTAATTGTTGTGTTGGTACTGTTAAAGGTACTGGTTTATACAATGGTGGTGGTGGTTCTAAAAAACCACTTAATTTTAATGCCTCTAATGTTGTTTGTGAAAAATCAATTAATGGTATTTGCGGTGGTTGTGATAAATAACCACTATTTTGATAATTATTTATATTACTATGATGATTATTATTTAAACAATTATTTCTATCACCACATATTGCAAATGTTGCCATTATTCCACGATCATGACGTAATACATAATGTGGTGGTGGTCTTTTATAACGTTTTCTTCGACGTAAAAAACTTCCATTATCAAACATGTCTTCAGCCAATGGATCCAGTGTCCAGTAATTACCTTTACCTGGATTACCTGGTTCACGTGGAATTTTAATAAAACAATCATTCAATGATAAATTATGTCTTATTGAATTTTGCCAGGCTGGAAATTTTTCATGATAATAAGGAAATCTGGCCATGATAAATTCACATATACCACTTAGAGTTAATTTTTTATGTGGTGATTGTAATATTGCCATTGTTATCAATGCAATATATGAATATGGTGGTTTTATTTGTGATGATGTTATTTTTTCAGCTGTATATGATGATGATTGTGAATTTTTTGAACTTGTTGACATCATTGAATAATTTTTTTTAATATTTATATTTCTATTACGTGATTTTGTTGGTATTGATGTTTGTGTTGGTGATGATGGTGATGTTGCTGTTGTTGTTGTTGTTAAATTTATATTTGTATTTTTTATACAATGTAATTCTTTTTGTTCGTAATTTATTGGATTACCAATTGTATTACTTGAATCTGAATCACGATCACTGTCAATACAACCGTCGTATAAAATATTTGCCATAATCATTGAATCCGTGTTCATTTTTATTTGATTTTAAAAATAAACAACCAAAATTATTATACACTTTGGATTGATTAATTATTACACTTTATATTTATATTATTTTTTTGATGATATTATTAATTACACATTGCACTTATGCATTATCCAGACATTATTCAAATACATATCACAAACATTATTTTTATTACTGATTTTTTAATGCTTAATTTACTTAATGCAACCTTGTTATCGTTTGTTATCATGATTGCACATTAATAGTACTATGTCCCAGAGATAACATTTTTTTTTTTTATTTATCTTGTCGTTGTATTTTACTTTTAACATGTATTTTTTTCAAATTGTTTATTATATTATATTAACATAAAATAAAAAATATTTATATTAATTTTTTTTTTCACTTTTTAAAGTCACTTGTTTTAATTTTTTTTGATGATCGATGAATAATTGTTTCGTTTGCTTATTAAGATGTACAAGATTAAATCAACACAGTTTTGATTTGAAAAAAAAAAAAAACTGTAATTTTGTTTTTTATGTTAAAAAAATGAACAAATGAAAAAAAAAAAAATAGTTTATATGGTGTTTAAACTATTTTTAGATAAGAGTTTTGTTAGTCTGATCAGTAGTGATGATACGGGGCGAATTGAAAGTTAAAATTTTTACTTGCCCTGTATTGGCAGCAAGTGTAGGCGGTCTTTATTAAATCGAGGGGCGGGCATTTGTTGGCGACATGATCCCCCACTACAGTGTACTTTTATCCCACGCATATAATGTCATCCCCTGAGGTCTGATATAATTTGCGTAGCAGGATTTGCTCAATGTTCAAAGAAAAAAATTAAATTTTCATTGTTATATACTGTTTTATTGCCATTGATAATATTCAATATAAACAATTTTCTTCAAACTGTATATATTAAATTTAATTTAATCTATATATTGCTTGATCCAAAATATGTTTTATTAATTAATTATTATTTCTAAAACACCAATACATAAATATACTGAGTTTAATTAAAATTTAGTCGAGTAATATTATTACCATTAAAATAATAAATATATAGCTTTTCTATAATGATTTTCAGCAAAAATTAAAAAAAAGAGTTGCTTTGAGTCATCAAGTCAAATAAAAAAATATAATAATGATGGAAAATGATTATGCTTTGAGTTCTGGAATGAACATAAGATGTTTTAAAATATTAAAAATTAATTAAGCTCATTGATAACAAGTTTAAAAATTTTAAAAATTGATTTTTAAACATTAAAAAAAATTAAGCCTTCGATGTTAAAATTTTTGAAAGAAATTTCGAAGAAGGAGCTAAGGAATTTTGAAAAAAATTGATAAATAATTTAGTGAGTTGATTTTTAAATAAATTTGAATGTGAACAGAAATAAAATTAATAATTTCTCTGTAGGTGTTAATTCAGTTGAAGAGGATCATTCAATCTTTTTGCCAATTTTTATATTTTTTTTAATTTTCATTTTGTTTTTTTTTGTTAAATATTATCATTTCTTCTTTAATAATTATGTACTCGTCAGGTGCCATTAATTGCAATCTAGACAATTTGAGAAATATTTCTACCAGAGAAAATAAATTTAATAACAAAATTAATTTGATATTTTAAATAATAATAATAGTAATCCTGAGAGATTAAAAAAAATTTCTATTAGAAATTTATTTCTAAATCGAAAAATTTCTATAGTCAAACCAAGACGAACAAAAATTGCATCATCTAGCGGTAAGAATATTGACTACCAATTGTCGATAAAAAAGATAATTTTCGTTGAAAAAAAAAAAAACAAACAAAACTATAATAATAATTATTATTAAAACTAAAATAAATAAATAAACAAATTAACGATTATTTATATTACCACAAAATTTTAATTGATACATTGTACAGTTAAGTTTTATTTCAAGAAAGTCAATTCTAATTGAATATAAATATTATTTTTCTACACTTATTCATGACGTCATTCGATCATGCCATGTTTACAAAAAATTATTCTAGAATCTAGACTTTGTCAGGGCTACACGTCTGTATGTACACGTCAGTAAAAATTAAAAAACAACAATTTGACTTTTGGATTTTAACAAACATAAAATTTGTGCATATATAATTTTTATTAATTAATAATTAAATTTACTTCAGTGTTGAGTATTATTCTATTATTTATAAAAAAGAATTTATAAAAAAAAAATTTAAAAATAATAGACAACAAATAAAATGTCAGACATCAAAGAATGGATAAATTCATTACCAATATTTACACGATATTGGCTACTAAGTACAATTGGTCTAACATTAATTGGAAGATTTGGTTTATTATCACCAAGTGCATTGATATTATTGTATGATAGATTTATTCATAATTTCGAAATATGGCGTGCTTTAACAAGTTTATTTTATTATCCATTAAATCAATCAACCGGTTTTCATTTTATGATAAATTGTTATTTTTTATATCGTTATTCTGTTAAACTTGAACGTGGTGAATTTGAAGGAAGACCAGCTGATTATTGTTTCATGTTACTATTCAATTGGCTATGTTGTGTTGTCATTGGATTAATTGGTAATTTACCATTATTGATGGATCCAATGGTACTAAGTGTACTCTATGTTTGGTGTCAACTTAATCAAGATGTCATTGTCAACTTTTGGTTTGGTAATTATCATAATTAATTGGTTCGTTTTTTAAAGCAACTTATTATGTAATTAACAATTATTAATTTAATTTTCAGGTACACAATTTAAAGCTATGTATCTTCCTTGGGTACTTTGTGGATTTAATCTTGTTATTTCTGGTGGTGGAATGATGGAACTTATTGGTATTCTTGTTGGTCATCTTTATTTCTTTCTTAAATTTAAATATCCACAAGAGTATGATGGTCCAGAACTTTTACAAACACCAAAATTTATTGAAAGCTATTTTCCACCATACAGAGTCAATGTTCATGGTTATTCAAATACATATGAACAACGTCCAACACAAACAGCACCAGGAAGAAATATTTTTGGTGGACATTACTGGGGTCAAGGACAAACACTAGGTCAATAAGCATTTTGCTTCCTTAATTTTAATATTGTTGTTTTTTTTTTTTTTGATAAATTATACTTCAAGTGGAACAATAAAATTCTAAAAAAATAATAAATGTTTTTGTTTGTTTTATTATGATAGTTATTTCTAATCTGGCTTTTTTTTTTTTTTCTTTTTTTACAAGTATATTTTTCATATATAAATACCAAACTATTTATTTATAAACATTGTTTATTTTGGTGTTGGTTCTTTTTTATCAGCACCATCAAAAATTTCCTCTGAAGCTTGTACTGGATCACGGAAATTTGGGAATTGTTCCCATGGAGCTGATAGCTCAAATCTACGAAATTCTTGTGCCAATTCAAGTGGCTCAGCTACAATACGTTTAACTTCATCATCATAACGTACCTTGAATAATAAAAAATCAATTATTAATTATTCATTCATCGAAATATTACAAAATTAAATTTAAATTTAAACCTCGATAAAACCACTGAGTGGAAAATCTTTTCTTAATGGATGTCCTTCAAAGCCATAATCAGTTAAAATTCTTCTCATATCTGGATGATCACTGAACAAAATACCAAACATATCCCAGACTTCTCTTTCATACCAATTGGCAGATTTAAATATTGGAACAACTGAGTCAACTGGTGTAAGTTCATCTGTATATGATTTGACACGAATTCTGGTATTATATCTCATTGAAAGTAGACAATAGACCAACTGCAATTTAAAAAACATAATTATTAATTGAAAAAAAAATGAGTGTTAATTGATAAATCATTTACCTCAAATCTATATGGTCTACTTGGAACATCAACAGCTGTTATATCAACTAAAATTGTATACTGAGCATTATGATGATCTCTTAGAAAAGCCAATGTTGGACGTATACCTTCTGGAGCAATACAAACTTCTAATTCATCTCCAGCAGCAATTTGTACTTTTTGTACGTATTTTGGTAAACATTCAGCAACATAATGACCAAAATCTTTTAATTGATTGAGATTTTTAATTTGTGGCTTACGAATTGTTGCTAAAATTATTGTAAACAATGTCATTATTGATATGTTATTTTGGAGCAACAAGATATTGATTGTCAACAGAATCATTATGTCATTTTGACTTACGTTTTGTTTCTTCTGTATGTTCAATTGTTGGCTGAGCATATCTCAGTGTTGATGAAACAGATATATAACCTGTAAAATTATCACAAAATTTGAGTTATGTAAGGCAATATATTATTAATAACAAATGCAATTATAATTACGTTTTGGTATTGCTTTAACTGTTGTTCTTGTGACATTTAAAAGTCTATTCAAAACAAATGATGCCATGTTTGTGTTAGAAGTGGTCCAACAATATTCTTGATGAAAACCACTGTTGTTTAAATGTCCAACAAGCAACAACAATTAAATCCACAACAATTACAAGTTTTTTTTCGACAGTTATGTTCAATTTACACTGGTGTAAAAACGACAAGCAGATTAAACATGGCCGTCCTCATTTTCATTGAATATTTTTATTTATATTTTTTAATAATGTTATAAAATACTTGACACATCATCTCGCTAATAATTATTTACTATTATTTTATTCATCTACTGAATTGTTTCTATTTTATTGAAGCTAGAAAAATTAAGTGCTTCAGTCGTATTAATGTCATTTTACAACGTGTATAAAATATAAAATGTAAATAACAATAATCAACATTCCCATCTCTGGTTTTAAATAAAATAAACATTTATTATTTATAGATGCACAAAATGCACATTGCACTTTTGCATACTGTCATAATATATAGATAAATAAATAACTCTATAGTATGTACATATAATTATTTCTTTTTATAAAATATATTTAAAAAATTTTATAACAAAAAATTTACTAAGAGTTTTACTAGCCATTTGGTCAACTAAATAAGTGAATTTTTAATAATTAAATTTATTTTAAAAAATGACGTCAAATACATCATTGGATATGGATCAAGATCTTGCAAAATTTCTTCTGGATCATGGCGCCACGTTAATTGTTACTGATGTTCCAATTGGCACAGATTTTGGTATTGATCTTAAATCATGGAATACTGGACAAAAATTTAAAGGAATGAAAATGATACCACCTGGTTTTCACTTTATTCATTACAGGTACAAGCACAATTTGCCTTTTTTTGAATGTAAAAAATAATATTAACATTTTGTTTTAATTTATGTTGATGTTACAGCGTTGTTAATGAATTTGGTGAATTAGCTCCTCGAGTTGGTTGGTTTCATACATTTAAAGAAAAAGAATTTGTCATAAAAAAATGGGATGTTGAAGCTGAAGATATGAGTACAGAAGGTGAATAATTAAAACTGCAATCAATTTATTTTTTGATATTAAATAGTGGACAATTAGTTGAGACTAATTTAACTTTGTTTTTTTCTTCAGCTATTAGTGAAGAAGAAGCTGGAAGATTTAGAGATAATCTACGAGATTTAGACAAACATCTTGGTCCTTATCCTTATGATACTTGGAAACTGTGGAAAGAACTTACTAGTAAAATAAATGATGATTTAATTGAAAGATGTCAGCCATTGTGTGGGTAAAGGTTTTTTTTATTTTTTAAAATTTCACACAGTCAAGATGAATAAGCCTAACTGGTTGAATTTTCATAATTAATATTAGTAAAACATAAATGATAATAATTAATTTAATTTTTAGTCGTGTTAGATCAGCACTTGAACTTGTTGGTTGCAATGATTTATCAAGACCAAGAGGTAGTGAATCAATGGAATCAAAACGTAAAACTGGATTGACTGTTGAAGCACAAGAAGAACTTTTGTTGCCAAATTTAAAGCCGAAATTTGGTACTGAATTGAGACTAACTAAATTACCAGAAAAAAATTATCCAGATAATGCAGCACCAAATGAAATAACACAGTATTCATTGGACACAAGTTATGCATTAACTACACTTTTCAAAAATTTTAAACAGTTGGTTTTTTTTTTAATTTTTTTATATCAATAATACATCAGTAGGTTAATTGAAATATAATTTTTTATTTGTTTGTTTCAGACCACTTGAAATTATTGGAGAACTGCAATTATCATTTGTTTGTTTTTTAGTTGGACAAAGTTTAGATTCATTTGATCATTGGAAAAAACTTGTTGCACTAATTTGTGGTGCTGATCAAGCAATATCACAATATCAAACAATTTATATTGAATTTTTAAAAACATTTGAAGTACAATTATCACATGTACCACAAGATATACTATGTGATATTGTTGCTAACAAAAATTTTGTATATCATAATTTAAGAATATTATTTGCAAGTATTGAAAGTAATTCTGAGCTAATTGAAAGACTGAAAAATGAATCATTTAAAATAAGAACAAGATTATCTAAAAAATTTTTATGGGATTTTGATAATTTAATGGAAGAAGATGAAGATGATGCACCAGTTATTGTTGATACTTAATAATTACTTAACATATTTTAATAAATATAAATTATCTAACAAAATAAAGAAAAAAAAAAAAACATTTTTTTTAATTTATCCAAATTTAAAAATCAATATAAATTCAATTTTCTTTACAAAAATATTATACTATTTATTTTAATAATTTATCTAAAATATAATTTACAAATATTTTTATGTTTTTTTAATAATAAACAATTATTTTATTCATATTTCGAAAAATTACATTTTTTTTTTCATGGAAAAATCGAAAAATCAACATTTTTTTTGTATGCAATTTGTTGTTTATGATTATTAGTTAGTCATATATTTGATTGAGCAATAAAATTTATAAAATTTTCATAAATTCAACAACGCTAAATTAGGCAATGTGATTTTTTAATTTGGACATAAGACATAACCATGGACCACAATTAGTTTATTGTGCTATAGTCTGTTGACATATCCCCGGAATTTATCATGAAAAAAAAAAGAGTAGAGAAAATTTTTTTATAAGGTATAGTTAAGTCTATGTGTATTAACTATAGCATATTTAAATTATCTCTCTCTTTTTGCAAATACTGTATTATACTGGTTGTAACTGTTTAATGAAACTGGCCAAAGATAGTAGAGACGTAAAGTTAAATTGGAGTATTCATAATGTTGTTTGGAACTTTGGAGTGAATGTGTTTAACCAGCAATAATTATACATAAACTGATAATCAACATAGAGGCTATTTGTTTTTAACATAATCTTCCCCTTCTTCCGAAATTTTAAAAATTTTTTTACAATAATCCTGATATATTGGGGATTCAGTACATAGAGTGTAGACCCTCTACCAAACATAACTTTTTTAACCACAGCATCATCATACATATATTTATAATTTTATTATATTTTTTTGTGCTATTATTAGTTGTGACTAAAGCAGACTATTTGGAACGTAATACAAGTTAAAATATATCAGTGTTTATTCATTCATTCATACAAGCAACATCATTATATTACAAAAAAGAAAAAAAAAAAAAAATGAGAAACTAAATTAAAATGATTTTTTTATCAATTTTTTTGGATTCAATAAATATCATTGTGACAAGTGTTTTGTGTTAGATATAATAAATATATTATCAAGGTTAAATTGTGAATATTTGATTATTAAATAATAATAATAAAATGTATTCGGATGGTCATGAGGTTGACGGCAGCTGGGTACTGCGAGTCTACGTCACCGATTTACAGGTCGAAAGAAGCCTTCGGGTTAAAGGAGAACTTCATATTGGTGGTGTTATGCTACGTCTTGTTGAAGATCTTGGTATGTCATATTTTTTTTTAGATAAATTATTTAATTTTAATTATATTAAAATTAAATTATTATTATTAAATGCAGTATGCAACTTGTAGAATGTAATCATGCAACAGTTTGAAACGCCCGTATTACAACTCTCATATACATCTGGTTAAGTATGTCACACATAAAAAAAAGATATATATTTTTATACGGACTTATATGCAAGATGTATGCAAACTAAATTGACCGCCTCCGTTTTTTACTCCCCACACATATTTCTTTTTTTTTTTTCTACACGTTGAGTCATCTCTTAACTTGGTTCTTGAAATTGTTTTTTTTTTTTAGTAAAAAAACAAACACAACAATGTATTCAACTGTTTATGTTATTCAAACAAAAAATTAATTTCTTATTTAGGTTTATGCTGATGGTAGTTTTGATAACAATAATAATAATAACATCAATTTAATTGTTATTAATTGTTGTTATTGTTAGAGCGCTTAAATTGTTTTGAAAATTTTTTTATTAATTTTTTTTTTTGAGAAATTATTTAAAGTTGTTTTTGTATAAATTTTTGATGAAAAATTATCATTTTATAATTGTTTAATAGTTAATTAAACAAAAAAATATTTTGACTGGATTGATAACTCAAAAAGATGATGTTTATTTTGTTTTTTTAAAAATATTTCTAGTGTATAATTTTGTTGTTAAAAAAAAACAATTTATTAGGAATTTTTTGGACAAATTTCTAATTATTATTGTGTAATTTTAATTGAGGAAGAATAATTATATTTTTGTATGTCTCAAAATTTGTATGAAACAGGAAAAATTATTTGTATATTTTATAATTTATTTTATTTTTTAGATATTGCAATTGATTGGTCAGATCATGCTCTCTGGTGGCCTCAAAGAAATTTCTGGTTAACAAGAACAAGAAGTACACTAGATCAGTATGGAGTTGCTGCTGATGCTATGTTACATTTTACTCCAATGCATAAAACTCTGAGAGTTCAAATGCCAGATTTGAGATTTTTGGATTGTCGAGTTGATTTTTCAATAAAAACATTCAATGCTGTTATAAATTTATGCAAAGAACTTGGTAAATAAAAATAATATTAAGTAATATTAAATAAAAAAATCTATATATTTGTTATAAATTTATAAATTATTTTTCAACTTTAAACAGGTATCAGACATCCAGAAGAAATGTCATTTTGTAAACCACTTGAAACAAATCATTTAAAATGTAATTTAAAAGATATGCCAATTAAAAAAAAAATTGCAAATCAAAAAAATGGACAATTAAATTTACCAGCAGATACAAATACATTTATTGCTGTTGGACAAAATCCAAAAGGTTCAAATGGAAGTCTTGATCAAAGTAATCCATTTATGTGTGCACCAGTTACACCAAACAACAAAAATATCAGTACACCAATAAGTTCTCCAACAATTGTAAGTATTAAAACATCAATCAATACTTTACAGCTATTTTTTTTATACAATTTTAATAATCATCATCTTGTTTTTTGTTGTAGCAATCAAGTACTTGGCAACGTAATAATAATACAGCATTTGGTAGTACTGGATCATTCAATGCAAACAACAGTACAATGAGTCTTGAAACATTAAATGGTGGTTTAACTGAATCATTAACTCAAAGTCCAACTTCAGTATCACCAGATGTACGTTCAAAGCTTATAAAACCAAAAAGTTTAATTGAACGTGCACGTATGAATGTTGCATGGCTTGATTCATCATTGTCATTGATGGAACAAGGTGTACGTGAATTTGATACAATTAGATTGAGATTTAAATTTTATTCATTTTATGATTTAAATCCAAAAACTGATGCTGTTAGAATTAATATGATTTATGAACAAGCTAAATGGCAATTACTTGCTGAAGAAATTGAATGTACAGAAGAAGAAATGCTCATGTTTGCTGCACTTCAGGTATTTTTTTTTTTAAATTATTATTATATATTTTTGTATTGTCATCGTAAAAATATATCTACATATCAATTTCTCATGAAAAAAAAAAATATGATCATACCTTTGTGGTCAGATCAAATTTTATCTGGTAATATATATTTTTAATATTTTTTTTTTTTTGTAATTTAATATAAAAGATAAAAAATTTCTGAAGCTAGTTTATGCTAAATTGAAATTAATATTAAAAAATTTACAGGTACAAATAAATTTACAAGCAAATATGCCACAGCCAAATTATGAAACAAATGATACATCATCACCAGTTGATATTGATGACATAGATGCTGCATTAACTGATTTACAAGTAAGCCTTGAGGGTGGTTGTACAAATAAAGAATCAAGTGATATAACACAAGTGCCTGAACTTGGTGATTATTTAAGATTTTTTAAGCCAAAAAGATTTACACTTAAGGCATTTAAAAGATATTGGTTTACATGTCGTGATTTACAACTTCGTTTATTTAAAACACGTGAAGAAAGTAATAGTTCAGAGCCACCAGTATATGTTATTAATCTTCGTGGATGTGAAGTTACACCTGATGTTAATTTATCACAAGGACGTTATGGTATAAGACTTGAAATTCCAAGTTCTGATGGTATGACAGAAATGTGGATAAGATGTGACACAGTATGTTGATAATTTCTTTTGGTATTTTTTAATTTTAGCTATAGAAATGCTAATTGATAATTAATTTATAATATATTATTTATAGGAACAACAATATGGTAAATGGATGGCTGCTTGTAGATTAGCTGCAAAAGGACGTTCACTTGCTGATTCATCATATGAAAGTGAAGTTAATGATATTATGTCATTTTTACAACTTCAAAGACCAGCACCAGCACCAGCTGTTAATCCAAAATCACTTGATATAACACCAGAAGATTATGTTGCACCACGTTATTCTAAAAAACTTAAAGGAAAGCTAGTTCAAAAAATTCTTGAGGCACATGCTAATGTCAAAGATTTATCATTAATTGAAGCAAAATTTAATTATATAAGAGCATGGCAATCATTACCAGAATATGGTATATCATTATTTGTTGTACGTTTTACTGGTAAATCAAAAGATGAACTACTTGGTATTGCAAATAATCGTTTAATGAGAATGGACATTCATAATGGTGATCATTTAAAAACATGGAGATATAATACAATGAAAGCATGGAATGTTAATTGGGAAGTTAAACATATGATGGTACAATTTGAAGAAGAAAGTGTTGTATTTGAATGTCGTTCAGCTGATTGTAAAGTTGTACATGAATTTATTGGTGGATATATATTTTTATCAATGCGTTCCAAAGAAGCTAATCAAACTTTAAATGAAGAAATGTTTCATAAATTAACTGGTGGCTGGGTTTAAATTCAATTTAACAATTATTTTTTTTTTTTTTTCTTTCTATTATCATGTTATGTACCTTAAAAAAAAAAACATATTCATATTATACATATGAAAATAAATATATATTGAAAGCTTTTAACAGCACCTTCAAGCTATCATGTAGAAAAAAATTTTTTTTTTTAAAATAACTGCGTGAAATGTAGACAAGATTTAAATGAAAAAAAAAAAAATCTATAATAAAATTTTAACAAACTTTATAAAAGTAATAAATTAATAAAAATAATAATTTAATATTTTTTTTTAATCATAATAATCAGACGTTGGTAGAAAAAAATTTCGTAAATTTATTTTTGGCTTAATTAATTTTTTTAAAATTGATTTTACTCCAGGCATTTCCATCACTTGATAAAATGGTGCTAAGTAATTCAGTACAAATTTTAAATATCAAATTTTATATTAATAAAAATATATCATCATTTTAATCTGTTATTTTATATAATAAAAAAAAATAAATATATATATTGTTCTACTTACTGTCAATTTATAATTAACTCTAATTATAATTCAATGTAAATTTAACAAAAAAAAAAAAAAAAAAATTGTAGTTTTGTACATTAAATAGTTGGTAATATAAAACAATAATAAAAAAATTAAATTTACCTATATGTATTTTAAATAATCAATGAGTATCAAAGTTTAATTTTTTAAAAAAATGTCTTGTTATAAAATTTCGTATTATTTTTTTTTCTTTTATCTACTGCTTGGTAGTTTTTTTTTTTCTTCATTTAGATTGTATTCTCTCATCTGTGATGACATTTTTTCACTGGATTGACTTCACTTGTCTATTGATACAAAATATAAAAATAAATAATAAAATATTTATTGAAATTAAATTTTATTATTGAAAATATGAACCTGAGCATTATCAACTTTTTTAGCATATAAAAGTGATTTTTTCTTTTGAATGGACACCCATTCGTGTCCCATAACTCTGTCAAGTGTAAATCTCAATGTAATATCTGGTTCTAATATATGACGTACAAGATGTTTAGCATAATCAGAAATACAACTTTGTACATGTGAACGAAATACATAATTTTTAGACATTTGATTACGTAATAATTTAGTAAGATTTTCATCGTCAAATGGTGGTGTACCAAATAATATTATGTATAGTATAATACCAAGTGACCATACATCTGCTAATTTTGGATTATATGGTGTACCAGATACAACTTCTGGTGCAGCATATGCTGCTGAGCCACAATATGTTTGACTTAATATTCTACGATTATCATTGTCAACACAAAATCTAGCAAAACCAAAATCAGCAAGTTTAACATGATTTTTACGTGATATTAATATATTTTCACATTTTAAATCACGATGGGCAATATTTTTAGCATGTAAATAATGAAGACCAGATGCCATTTGACGAAACCAAATTTGTGATTGTTGTTCTGGTACTATTTTATTGCGTTTTACGTAATCAAGTAAATTACCATTTTCAGCACATCTCATAAAAATAAATACTCTTGGTCCACGTTGAAGTATGCTATGTACCTATTTAGAATAAAAAAACAAAAATAACAATAATTACATTGGTCGAGTTTATTTTTATTAAAATAATTATTACCTGTATTATAAATGGATTTTCAACTTTAGTTAAAATTTCAAGCTCACGTGGAAAAAATTTTTCAACATAATCAAATGGTGCTTTTTCTTTATCGTAAATCTTGCAAGCTAATTGAATTTTTTTTGATCTATCATTACAATAATATTCAGCTTGATGAACTGTTGCATATGAGCCCTGTTTTATAAAATTTTTTATATATTAAAATTATCAATATTTATTTTATTTTATTATTTTTTTTTTTTTTCATTAAATAATTATTGTATATTTAAAATTATTAATTTAACCTCGCCAATTTTCTTTCCAATAATGTAACCACGCTCTTCAAGAGCATGTACCTCAGAATTTCTTGGACTCAATGAGGTTGACTTTGATGCCATACCAAAAACTTTTTCATTGATTTTTATATAAATTAATTATTCGCGATATTAAATTTATTTATTTTATTTTTTTCAATATTATTACTAACTGGAATTTTGAGCTATCAAGTCCAACATTTGAGGCTACCCTGGTTATTTTAATAAAAAAAAAAATTTGGTTAAATAAAAAAAAGTTATATATAAACAAAATAAAATAAATATTAAAAAAAAAGAAAACAAATGACAATAGCTTGTTTTTTTTTCGTAGATTGACGGCTGTTCCTTGTATACCTAATTTAAAAATAATAATAATGATATCTTTTCAATTATAATTATCATTCTTGCATTTTACCTATTTTTTTTTATGAAAAATAAAATAAAATTTATATTTTTGAGCAATATAAATAATGCTTGGCCCATGATGAGAATTTTTTAGAAATAGTTGATGCCTGTTTTTTTTTTTTTTTTTGCCTGAAAAATTTTAACAATATCTACTGATACATTTTCTACTGATGCATTTCCTACGGAGAATTGTCTTCGGAGAATTTTCTACGGAGAATTTTCGAAAAAATATAATCTTAAAAATATTTCTAAGCAACATATTTATGAAATTTTGCTTCTAGTATTTGAACAACGCCTGAAAATAATTATCCCAAGAGTTTAAAAATATAATTTCAATTAATTTTTAATTATTAATTCAAACTCCTCGAGACTTGCAGACAACATTCAGCAATATTTTATATATTTTCAAACCGAAATCGATTAATAATAACATTGAAAATAAAAAAAACACCAAAAACTCCTTCGAGATATCCCTTTCTACAGTTAATAAAATAAAAAATTTAAGACGAGCCCTTGAATTTTTTTTTCTCCATTTTCAATAAACCAATAAAACACAATACGTGATTTCATTGATTCTCCGCATGTATAAATTTATATTCATTTAATTTCACAACTATATATTAGTGATTTATTATTCGAGACATCATCAAAAATAATTCAACGAACAGTTTTTTTTTTAGCCAGGTCAACATGAAAACACCTTGACTGTACAAAATTCCTATATGAATTTAAACATTTAACATCCCCTCTGAACAATTTATTAAAAAAGAGTACACACGCAGGCGTCCTGACAATGTTCACCAGGCGTCGGCGTCTACCCTCCTTTTTCAGTCGTTCTTCAACCAACATTTCTGATATTGCCGCAGTCTGTCAACTCTCTTAATTTTTACAATATTTTGTTTGTTATATGTGACCAATTGATAATTTTTATTGTTTCATTATCATCAACATGCTATTGTCCATTAACAGCACAATTCACATAATCAAGTTAAAGTTTAGCAAATAAATTACAACGACAATTTCTTCTCTTCGTATCATGTCCATTCTAAAAAGCAAACAATAAAAAAAATAAAATATCAATATCAAACAGTGAAAGTCCAAGTGTTAATAATTATATATAAAAAAAACAAAAACAATAACAATGTTCTCCTCAAGGCTAATAACATTTTAAGCATAAAATTTTTGTTCATTTATTATTTGACTTTATATCATTTATCAACATATCCATAATAATAACAATAATAGTATTTCAATGCCTGAAACAGGCATAAGATAGTTAAAAAAAAAATAAAATATGAAATTCCAAAGATTAAAAGTGACACGAGTTAACTCGAAATCCTAATAATTTAGTTGTCTATTTAAAAATAATTCATAGAAAATATTATTAATGTGGTGTAACAACGAAAAATTGATAAATTTTTTTTACTGATAATCATTGCTTAAATAATGTTTAAATAGAAAAATTTACCATCAAATACCTTTCAAGGAAATTGAAGTAAAAAAAAATCGAAAAAAAAAAGTGGAAAAAAACACTTACAATGGTCATAGTATTTTTGCTGATGCTATTGATGCATGGGTGTTGGTGTTTAATGTTACAAGGTACATCTACAAGTTATGCACAATATGAAAAATGGAATGCTGGTTTAAATGGAAGTTTAGAATTTGAATTTAAAACTGAACAGGGTAATGGTTTATTATTATATACAGATGATGGTGGTACAAATGATTTTTTTGAAATAAAATTAGTTGAAAGTGCATTAAGACTTAGATATAATCTTGGTGGTGGTGCACAAATATTAACTGTTGGTCATGATCTTGGTGATGGTAATTGGCATAAAATAATTATAAAACGTAATTATGAAAATACAACATTAAATGTTGATGGTATAACATCAACATCAATATCAAAAGGTAAAGAATATGAATTTGGACATTATAGTAAAAATTCAGATGTTTATATTGGTGGTATGCCATCTTGGTATAATAATAAACTAACATTATTGGCATTACCAAGTGTTATATTTGAACCAAAATTTAATGGTTTTATAAGAAATTTAGTGTACGGTGATAATAATAATATTATACCAAGAAGACAAAAAATTAAAAATTCAAATACAGAGGTATGTTAATTACTATTATTAATTATTTATTAAACAATAGTTGAAATTATTTAATTATAATCAAATTAAAATAAAACGTGGCTTAACAATACTAGCAACTTATCAAATTAATTTTGATATTTGTTTATGAGCTTTTCTAGAAGCTTTTTTTTTTGATGATTGAATTTACCTTTTTTTTAATTTTTTAATGAGAATTTCCGGGAATAAACTCTTAATATTCAAGTAACTAGGTCAAAAACAAATGAAATAATACTTGGGGTTGGAATAGGCTGTGGGACTTTTGGTAAAATATCGATCGTTGCAGAATGTGATGAACAACTTGCAGGTGCTCTCAAAGCCAGATTGAGGATTGAATAAGCCTCTGGATTGTAAGAGTAAATAGACAACTCACGAAAGCACTATAATTAATTTTTTTTAATGGATTTCAACTCTTTTTTTTTTCTTGCCATTTGAATACAATAAAAATATATACATAAATGTCTATTTTGTCATTTTTTTTTTATTTATTTTAAAGTTAAAAATATCTTTTATATAAAAAAAAAATTATTTAATCAATAAATATATTTTTAAAAAAACATTTCCTTTTTTTTTTTGTTGGAAAAAAATAAAAAGTATTATCATCTCTTTGATCATATTTTAAATTAATATCAATTTAAATGTCATTTGGTATTTTTTTTTTTTTTTTTTTATATAGAAATATATTCTACGACGTAATTTGAATATTTTTCGTTTGTAAAATTTCATTGGTTATTTTTGGAAATAAAACTCATTAATAATGCATAAATTTTTCTGAAGAAACATGGCATGAGAAAATAGTAACATGTCAGCATGTGGATTGAGGAGTTGTAGACATGCGCGTTAAAAAAAAAAAAATAAAAATGTATTTTTAATTTTAACATTTAGCTTGTAATTATAAATAATATTAATTATGAAAAATAAATAAGCTAAATTTATAGTCTTGATAATGATAATAATTTAGAAAAATTATAGTGCTGCAAAAAAAAGATAATATATTTATTAGATGGTGAGCTTGCGATTGATCTTTTTGACCAAGTGTCTTTCCTGGGGTCAAAATGATTATGGCTTTTAGCTTTGCCTCGTGTCCCAATATTGGATTTTTTTTATTTATTTTTTATTTCTTCTCTCGAAGTATGTACACCCTGTGGTTATCAATATTATCCAAAAATATTTATCTCAAATTATTTAAATATAAATAATATATTGTCATGTATTAAATAATGCTTTTATTAAATATCTTAAATAATTTATCTGACTATTTTTAATATATATTTTAATCATTTTTATCTTACAGTGTGGTGAATTTTCATGCTCAGAAGAAAGTGAAAATCAGCATAAAGTTATCAGAGTAAGTATTTATTATTTATGGATAGATTTAAAAAATTTAAAATTTAATATTTATCATTTTTTTACTGACAGAATAACCAAATGATTTTGTCGTTTGAAAAATTTATTTAAATACTAAAAAATATATTCATCTATTTGTCAATTTGATAATAAAAAAAAAGTAGCTTAAATATGTACCTTTTAAAATTTCCATTCATATTAAACAATGAGGAATTATTTCAATTTGAAATTTAAATTTTCTTCGAAAAAAAAAAAGCTATAATTATTTTATCACCCTATAATTTTCTCAATAGATTTTTTTTCACAATTTAATTTTCATTCAGAGATTGTGTTTAAGATTGTCTTGATGACTATTATCAGTCTAGTCGATTGTTAATTAAATTTTTTTAAAATAATTTATAAATTCGCTTAAAATGTACAAAAATAATTTCACATTATTATTTCTCATCGCTAAAATATAAATCTATAAATAAAATAAAATAAAAAATTATTCATGACAGTTATAAAACTGTTAAAAAATTGATATAAATTTTAGTAAAATAATTTTTCCCGTCAGATTTTTTTTCGCCAAGCCTTGAAATTATGAAGAAAAAAAACTCCGACGGGAATTGAACCCGCGATTATTACTAACAGGGCAACAGCCAACTTGGCTAAAGGGGTTTTTTATATTTTCCTATATCAACACATAAAACATGTCAATCTTTCATAGTCTATTTATTTTTTAACTCAAACATAAGATTAAAGATACACCAGGGGCTGCAAACTTGAATCATTTACATAATAAAAGTCATCATGAATATCTCGTTATAAAAAAAGACCTCAAGAGTCAAGATCTTTTTCAAATATTTTTATAAATTCATTATCAACATCAAACATTATCTCTTTATATCTCCATCAACTGTTTTTTTATTTTCCCTCATATATATTTTGTGTGATAAAACATTTATCAATGAACAAAAACAATGTAATTTTTTCGTTCGAAAATTTCGAAATATTGTAGAAAAAAATTAATGGAATGTATATATTTGATAGATGTTGTCAATTATACTGCACGACTAGTCGACTACTGTCTGTGGTTGCATGAATAAACACCTAGTTTAAATATTAAAAACCTATATTTTACCGGAAGCAGTACATTCAAGTATTACGAAATGAATCAATCAAATTTTGACAATTAAATTTTGTATACATTACATCCAGTATTTGTTATTATTTTTGAATTATAAATAAATCCCTTGGCTTTTATTTTTAACAATAATAATTTCTGTAATTAATAACAATTCATTAATATTAATAATGATAATTTAAAACATAATTTTTCAATTTATAATTAAATATATATTTTATAAAAAATAAAACAGTGTTTAGTAATTTTTTTTTTAAATTTTGTATATTAATTAATAATTACATTGAAGCAATAATTATATTATCAATATATAGTAAAAAATTTGTTAATTTTATTATTAATAAAAAAAAAAAAAAAATATGGCAACGTTGCATCCAGTGTACGATACGGAAAGATGAGGTTGGGAGGTTTGTGGGAGTTAATGGATCAATATGTATGGTCAGACGGTATAACAGGGGAAGTTAAAAAAAGTACATAAAGATGTAGAGAAAAAAAACAAAAAAAAAAAAGTAAAATAAAAGGTACGACAAATAGTCCTATAGACAGGTAAAATTTCGTATCTTTACTCTGTATCATTGACCTTGAAAAAAGTAAAAAAGAAAAATTTCCTTGAAAATAAATCAAGCTAAAAAGTTGAAAGAAAAATATATTTACAATTTTATTTTGAAGATAAATTAAATTATATATTTAAAAATATATTTAAATTCATTGTCAGCTGTATTTCGATTTTTTGTTATTTTATTTTTTTCGTTTAGAATTCAATTTACTGCAGGATAAATGTCAAGGCTAGTGTCAATTATTGAATTGAATTACTGAGAATTAGAAAATACATAAATAAAAATAAAAATAACATATCAATGCTGCTGTTTTGCATGCATAATCGATATATATTAACTTGAAATAGATGGAATTTCGAGAAGTGATTGATTGTATTTCTCTGGTTCATTTTAAATGATTTTTTCTACGAAATTCAAAATCAATGATTATAGAAATTATCAATTTCGAAGTGTAAATATTGATTGATCCTTTGTACATTGATTAATCAACTGATAAATTTTATATTTAATATTAATGTGGATTTTTTCTTCATCTTTTTTAGAGTATACAAAAAACAGTTGTTGCTAATTTTACGGATGCATGTGAAACTTATGATCCATGCCAGCACGATGGAATATGCATTTCTACAGACAACGGACCTGTGTGTGAATGTCGATCAAGTAATTACGAAGGAGAATACTGCGAAAAAGGTATGAATTTTTCATTTAAAATATCTCCGACAAAGTCTCAATCGTTTCTTAGAAATAATTTATATCATAGACTATTATATAATTCAAAGTATAAGCTTGCAAAATTTATTTTAATTTCAATTATACATCTCATTTTGTAGAAATATTTATTATTAATTTTGAAATTAATTATTGATGAGATGTTAAGAGAAGTCTTTTGTAATGATTATTTTAATTTTATCAATGCTACTTTAAAAAATAAAGACTTTATTTTATTTCTGTTACAGATAAAGTTCCATCCGAGGCATCATTTAGAGGTACTGAATATTTAAAAATTGATTTACGTGATGGCCAATCAATTCTTAGCATTGAAGAATCAGTTAGTCTTCAATTTAAAACTCGACAACACAATGGACTTATATTCTATTCAGGTTAGTATGAATAAATTAAATATATTTTTATTTTCAAAAGAATTATAAATTAAAAATAGAAAAAGTAAGAGTAATACCAAAAAATCTTCAATTTCTATTCAAATTTTTGTTGTGCTATTTACAAAATAAGAATCATCTTTGATCTTTTAAAGATAAAATTAACTTTTTAGTTTTAAAATAAATCAAAGTTTTCTTCAAAGTTGATATCTTTTGAAATTATTTCTTGACCTGTATAAAGTTTTGAATTTTCGAATTTGTATAAAATTGTTTAAAATATTTACTTTTTTTTTTTTGAGGAGGTGGAGGTGCAGATTATTTAAGTATATCAATAAAAGATGGTGGTGTTGCTGTTGGAATGACTTTGGCAAATGGAAGACTTGATTTACATATTAAACCATCAAAAATAAGATTTGACGATAATCAATGGCATAAAATTATTGTTCAAAGAAGAGTTCAAGAGGTGATTCATAAATTTTCCTTTAATCAATATCAATTTATATTTTTAAATTTCAATTTGCAATTCATTTTCTATAACACAGGAAATTATTTTGTAAAAATAAATTAACATGATAATTTCCGATTGTAAAAAATCAATCTTTTGTGGATTTAAATTACATATAGAAATAATGTTAAATTTATTTATTTTTAGATATCAACTATCACTCGTTTTTGCAAGGTATTTAGGCCAAAAAAATAATAACACATATATAAAATTTTTCAATAATATAAAACACATTTTTAATGTCATAATGCATATTTCAATTTTATAGCTGTCTGCTATTGTTGATGGTATTTATGCTGAACACGCTCACACAGCTGGCTCATTCACTCGATTGGAAAGTAATCAACTTCTTGTTGGTGGTGGTGTTGAGTCAAAATCTCATCAAGCTTCAAGAGGAATAACTAATTTTGTTGGCTGTTTACGTAAGGTAAGCTTATCATTATTTTTATAACAAATAAAATAAAAAATAAATACTCCAAAATGAATACTAATTTTTTTTATTTTTATTTTATTTGCAAGGTTTTATTTAAAGCTGAAGGTGAAGAAATTGAACTTATTGAAGCTGTTAAAACTTCATCACGTGGTGCAAGTGCATGGGGAAGAATTGATTTTCATTGTCGAGAACCAAAATCAGATCCAGTTACTTTTACAACTCGTGAATCTCACCTCGTAAGTATAATTTATTATTGTTTGCAACATATTATTCAAGTCATTTTATATTTCTCCTGTTAAAAGTATTTTTAGATTTATTTTTTCTTTTTTTTTTTACAATTCATATGTTGTTTTATAAATTATTTGATATATTTTATAACTACATTGTCTCATTAATTAACGTTTTAGTAGTAATAAAGTTTTTTTTTTTATTTCTACAAAGCGTTTTAAATTAAGTTACACTGAATATATACAGTTTGAAACTTTGAAATAAAAAAGTTTTGTACTTATTTTTGTAATTTACAAGCTACTGGTTTCATATATAGAATTGAATGTAATTATTGTTAACATAGTGAATAGGTCAGGTCTCAATATATACAAAAAGTTAGGAGCCAATAATGATAATAATTTTTAACACTTTGTGTGTATGAGCGTGACATTTTACTGAGGGTATATACAATTTACAAAACCTTACAAGCACATACTAAAATTTAAAAAAAATTATTTAATCATTACTAAGATTTTATATACATTTGTTTTTATATTTATTTTTAAGTTATAAGTACATTTATTTCAACTCCAAGACTCGGAAAAATTCATCCAACAGTGTTTATAATTTAAAAAAAAAAAAAAAATTATATCAACGAATGATATGTACAACGGCACATTTATTTATAAATTTTTTTATCAAATACAATATTTAAAAAATCCTTGTAAACATAAAAAAATCCTTGATAGTATTTTTTTACATGTTAATTTATAAAAATTCAATTCTCGGATGGCCTGGATTCTGTGATGCACGCAAGATGATTATCAAAATATTTTATTTATCACGCTTTGCTGAATTATTTATTCATCGTCATTTAATTATGACATTAAATCTGATTAAATAATAAATATATCTACTTGAATTACACCCATTTTCATATTTAAAAAATTTCCATTGCCTTCAAAATTCATATGAAATTTTTAAAAAATACTTTTTAAATTTTTCTTTTAAAAGCATGATCAAAAAAAAAAAAAATATATATCCGCCTTTCTCAGGATAATTAAAATTCTTTTTTTAATTTAAAAATTTTTACACTTTTATGATAAATTTATAATTAAAATTTCCAATTGAAATAGTATATTTTTTTTTTCTACACTTGTATAACAAATGATAAAAAAAGAAACAAAAAAAAAAAAAATATTTCAGTAGAAGTATTGAAACAAAATTGTTGTATGTGTTGCTCGATGATTGGGCGGTCAACCAAACATTTCAACATATTCCGGATCATCGACAAAAGAGGGAATATCAATCAAATGTGATAGCAAGACGTCTTCATGGTACAACTATCACCTTCACCAGTCCAGATTCCCATTTGGTAAGAACAGTAAAAAGCAGCTTCTGCAAGCCGAGGGCATCACGAATATATCTGGCACGCTTTTTAATATTTCCATATAAAAAGTAATGATTCAAATAACAAAAAAAAAAAATAATAATAATGATAAATGAAACCTATTTATAAACCGATTATCAGGTGCACTAGCTGATTGGCAGTTCTACGACACAACACACATGAATTGGCTATATCACAAAATAATAATCCTTATAGTTTGTAGAAACAAATATAAAAACGCACAATGCTGTATAAATATCACAATATATATTTTAGCGTTTGTCTTGGAGAACTCTTTATAGTATGGAGTTTTATTATGCACTTAAATTAATCAAAAATAATAATAATAATTAATTAAATTCATGAAAATGAATAAATATAGGAATCGTAGTGAAAAAAACATCAAGTCTGTTGTTCATTTCATGCACTAATATAATGCATGGAATCAAGCAACAATATACGAATAAATTGCACAAAAAATTGAAATAAAAAATGCATTGCATGAAAAGGTAATTAATAATAAGAGGTACCAATTTAATGGTGCTTGGTTTTTGATGTTTGAGATTGCACATCAAAAGACAAGAAAAAAATTTAAAAAAAAAACCATTGTTTGTTATGAAATTTATTTTGAAAATTATATTATAATAAAAAAAATAATTATGATTGTTTAAAAAATATATAATTTCATATATTAGCAATGCTGTCAAGGCAATTGACCGGAAAAAAATAATCATTGGTTCGAATCCCCGTAAGAGTAATAATTTTTTTTTCAATTTTTTTTTTCTTTTGGATAATTAAATTTGAATGAGACCAAAGTTTAGGATTAATCCGGTATATTTATGAAAAATTTATCAACGATTGAATAAAACATGAATTGAAAAAAAAATTCTGTCTTTTTTCTGGTTTATTTTGATACCAGAATGACGGAATAAAATATAATTTGCACCTTGGTGCATCACTTGAAGTTTTGTTCAATTAATTTTGTTGTTTTTTTTTAAAACTGCTTTTGAGTTAAATTTCATTTAAAATAATTGTATACATAATTATTTTTTTTTGTATATTTATCATAAAATTGCAGAGTTATTTTTTTTTTATTATTCATTAAAATTTTTCATGTGAATTTAAGGTACTTCCACCATGGAAAGCTGCTGGATCTGGGAGTATATCATTTAAATTACGCACAAATGAGCCAGATGGTCTTGTTATGTACAGTCAAAGTGGAGCACCAGCACGAGTAAGTTTTTCATCTATTTAATCCGTAGTTAATTAAACATATCGATAATATTTTTTTCATTCTCCAAGCATAATAATGTCATTATGTGTTAAAACATTATAATGATGAAAGTTTAAATGTAAAATTGACTCGAGAGTCAATAGGTTCATTTTATGTAATAATTGCATCCCTTATGTACTATTGGAAAATCACAGCTTGCAGAAATTAATTACATACTTGATTTTTTTTTTCTTTATGTATACATTGATGTGTGTTCATTCATAATCAAATATTGATGAGCTTCGTTTGTTTGTTCTTCGCATATGTAATATTTGAGTGACTCAAATTGTGCATGAAATTTTAATTACGTCAAATGAATTTTTTTATTTTTTTATTTTGTTAATTATAGCCGGATCTTTTTGCTTTTGAAATACTTGATGGACATCTTTATCTACATATGGATCTTGGAAGTGGTCATTTTAAAATTCGTGCATCAAAAAGACGAATAACTAATGGCACTTGGCATGATATTGCATTGAGAAGAGTTGATCGTAATGGAAGAGTTACTGTTGATGGTGAGGCAACTGATTTTAATACACCTGGTAAGTTGTTTTTTATTTTATATTATATAATAATATGTTTTTTAATATGTAGATTAAAATATATAGACCAAGTGCTTTTATATTATGAAAGAAAAGTACTTTTATAAAATATGAAAAATATTAAAATTCTGTTTTTAATATTAAAGGCGACTCAACTCAACTTGATCTTGATGGATTACTTTATATTGGCGGTGTTGGAGTACCTTTTGCACCATTAACAGTTCCTCCAGTTCTTTGGAGTGGTGCTTTGAGAAAGGGCTACGTTGGATGCATGAGAGATCTCGTTATAAATGGTCAACCCGTTGATATTGCTGGTTATGCTCAACAACAAGATTCTAGTAAGTTTATTTCAAAATAAAAATTTTAAACTAACTGTGCTTGCGTACTTAATTATTATTTTTTTTTTTTAAACTAACATTAAAAAAAAATTTCAAAAAATATTATAAACCGTCTTTTAAATGACACGCATCAATTGATTAATCATTAAAATTAAAAATACTTGCGTATTCACATAATAAACAATAAAAGAAAAAAGTAATAAAATATAAATTAAATTTGTATTAATGATGGCAGTTTATAAAAATGAAATAAGGGATATAAGTGATAATTGAATAATGTCTGACCAAATCAACTTTTGTATCACTGAAAAACAGTTTGATTTTTTTTTAGCTGTTTTATTTGGTTTGCTTACTAACCAGTTTTATTGATTCAATTGTCTTGATGCAGCAGATGGGTTATTCTTTATGTACTTGAAAAAAAATTATTTCAATCACTTGGTGTTTTTTATATTGGTTGTCATGGATTAAAATACATTATCACAGCAGTATACCAAATGATTATTCATTTCAATATATATATTTACAATGCTATCTCTTTGATGTTATTTATCATTTAAAATTAAATAATTATCATCAAGTTATATTTACATGTAGTTTATATCATTGTTTTACTATAACAAAAAGAACCAATTAGTTATTAGTAACATTTAAATTAAAAAGGCCTATCTACAATTTTATGTGTACTTAAGCTCTTTTTTTATTTTCATATAAAATTTAACTTGTAAAAAATTATTTATCTATTTTTTATTGTTTTTTTTATCATTGTAAAATTAATAAATTTTGTTATGAAAATGATAAATATATATTGTTAATTTTTTTATCAGGTGCAATAAGACCAGCATGTCATGCACATTCTTCTCAATGCTCATCACAGCCATGTATGCATGGTGGTATATGCATCGAAGGCTGGAATAGATTTTACTGTGATTGTTCAGCAACTCCATTTACTGGTCCTATTTGTGGAAAAGGTAAAAATATAATTTATCTTTAAATATTTCCATAATAATAAATATATTTATTATAATTTCTTAGATGCATCAACACTTTATTTAAATGGAAGTCAATATATGACAGCACTAATGCCCGAGGATTCAAAAACTCAAGTTGAAGAAATTTCAATGAGATTTAAAACATCAAAACCAAGTGGTATTTTACTTGCTACAAGTCGAGAAAATAGTTTTGATAGAATACAAATTACTTTAGATCAAGGAACAGCTAAAGCAAAACTACACATTGGTGATCAAGAAAAAGTAAATTGTTCTAAACTATAAACAAATATTTGAAGAACTTTTATTTATCTTTTAAATTGTTTTATCAACTTTGCTTTTTGTTTTATAGATTTTGTACTCAAGTCAAGGCCTCAATGACGACATGTGGCACATTTTAAGATTCTCTAGACGTGCAACTAAAATTAAACTACAAATAGATGATGATCCTGTCTTAAAAGGTAAACTATATTATCATTATCTTGTTTAAATAAATATATTAAATTAATTTATTTATATTTTTAAAGCTGAAACACAATTAGAAAGTGATGCAATATTAGAATTTCGTACTCTTCATGTTGGTGGCTATCAACAGACTGGTGATGATTTACCAAATTTTGTTGGTCATTTACAACAAGTTTTTTTTAATGGACATCCATATCTTGAAATAGCAAGAAGTACAGGAAATTATCAAAACAGTCATCTTGGTTTATCACCAATAATAAGAGTTACAGGAAAATTTGCAAAGCGAAATCATCCTGTACATCGTCCAGTAACATTTACATCAAAACATACATTTGTCGGACTTCCAATTTTAAAAGCATATATCGAGACAAATCTTTATTTTCAAGTAAGGCTATAAATTTTTTCACCTCACAAAAATGAGACTAATATAAATTAATAATACTTGAATAATTATAAATTAACTTTTTTTTGTTTAAATAGTTTAAAACTCGAGAAACAAATGGACTTATATTTTTCAATGCTGGTCGTGAAAGAGATTTTATTGCAGTTGAACTTGTTGGAGGTCATATACATTATGTATTTGATCTTGGTGATGGACCAGTTCGTATAAAAGATTCATCAAAAAATCGTCTAAATGATGGAAAATGGCATGCTGTTTCGATTGGAAGACCAGCTCCAAAACGTCACACGTTATCAATTGATGATCATGTTACAGCAGTCACTAGTCAAGGCAACAATGAAAATCTAGATCTTGATGGAATTCTTTATGTTGGTAAGCTACAAGTTAACATTAAAAAAATTAATCTAAAAAATTGTTTATTATTTTTAATTGTCATATACGTTATATATATATTTTTTTCTATATGATAAACAGGTGGTGTAGAAAAAAATCAATATGCACAATTACAACAATTGAGTTTATTAAGTCGTCAAGGTTTTGAAGGTTGTCTTGCATCATTTGAAGTTAGTGGTGAAAGTGTTGATCTAATGTCTGACACAGTTGTTACAAGTTCACTTGTTGTATCTGGTTGTGAAATAAGTGCAAATATACATTCAGATAAAAAATGTACACATGATATTTGTGCTAATTATGGTACTTGTGTTCAACAATGGAGTAGTTATACTTGTGATTGTGACATGACTAGTTTTAGTGGACCAACTTGTAGTGATGGTAAAGATTTATAAATATATAAAAAAAGATAATTAAATATATACTTATTTAAATATAAATTTATATTGTTTTTTTTTCACAGAAGCAGTGGCATATGAATTTGGACCTGGTCGTGGAGTAATTATGTATACATTTCCTAATGATAAACGAACGGAAATGATGAAAGACGTTGTTGCAATGGGATTTATCACGAGTAATAATGATGCAGTACTTTTAAGAGTTGAATCAGCAACAGGCAATGATTATCTTGAAATCGAAATTGTTAGTTAATTCGAAATTTAAAAAGAAAATAATTTTTTTATAGTAATAAATTGAATGAATATGTAATTAAATAATTTTCAGGTTGAAGGAAATGTATTTGCTGTATATAATACTGGCAGTAGTGATCATCCAATTGGTGAAGTTGGTGTCAAGGTCAATGACAATCAGTATCATGTCATTAGATTTACAAGAAGTGGTGCAAATGCAACACTACAAGTTGATGATTATAATTTACTTGCAAATCATCCACCAGGTTTGTTATAAAAGCAAATAATTCAACTTTTTTTTTTAGATAATAGTTTAGTAAATATATTCAATAAAATCAATATTTAACAAACTTATATAGAGTAGTTTTAAACTAGCCTTTTTAAATAAAATCTTTTACTTTTTAATTTGTTTTAAAAGGTAATCAATTGAAAGTTTTTGATGGCCAATCAACTGTCCAAGTTGGTGGTCGTTGGAATCAAAGTAAAGGAAGAGTAGAACGTCCTTTTTTGGGTACTATTTCTGGTCTTGTTTTAAATGGTATTAGAGTACTTGAACTAGCAGCTGCTGGTTCTGACAAAGTTTTTATCTCAATTCGTGGTGATGTACAATTACTTCCGCCAGGAAGTTTATTAGAAAGAACAGCTCCACTTCAACGAATGCAGCAGGTAGAAATTTTTGCATTTTAACTCTCAACTTATATTGAAAGCTGATATTTTATAAATTTATTCATAATTAAATTAATTATAATTAAAAAATTTTTAAATAAATTTTTATAGACTCCTGCATCAGGATTACCAGGTGTAATGGACGATCTTATATTTTCCGGAGCTGGAAGTGGATGTGCAGGTGACGATGAAGATGTTGAATGTCCACCAATTTATGATCTTACTTCTGGTAAATCATTATAATTTAACATTTATATTGTACTTTTATTTGCAATAAAACAAACATCAATAAATATTTATATTTCAGATGATTTAATAACTCCAGTTTATGTTGCACCAACAAAATCACCTTCTTTTTCAAAACCAATAAATAAAAAAGAAAATATTAAAGAGCATCCAACTTGTGATGATGAAGAAGATTGTGAAGAAGGATCTGGTGATCCAGGAACAACTGACAATGTCATTGTAACATCAACAAACAGTAAGTGTTATTTTATTTTTTTTACAAGAAATAAATCATTATTAATAAATTTCAATAATATTTATTCAAATAGAACTCAATCAAGTATCATCAACGACAACACCAGAAACACCTGCACACTCAACAAGTAGTCAATCATCAAGTCCGATATTACTATCAACTGAAATATCTACACCACTTCCACATTTTAATACTTCAACAACAGACAATGAGTCAACACACAGTAGCAGGTAAATATTTTATTTTCTTCAAAATATATTTAAACTAGTTATTAATTTTTAATTGCTTTTTATATATTTTTCAGTACAACAAGTGTTTCTTTACGTACAATTAGTGAAATAACATTAACATCAACAACATCAACAACAACTACAACAACAACAACACCAAAAATACCAGAAGTACCAGAGCTACCAGAGATACCAGAATTACCAGAAATACCAGTATATAATCCCGAGAATTATCCAATACCACCAAATCCAGGAAAAACAAAAGAAACACATAAAACAAGTATACATTCAGATGCAGCAAAAAATGCAGCATTAATAATAGCAATAATTGCTGGTGCATTAATAGCAATTGTACTTATAATATTATTAATTCTTAAATTTAAAAATCGTCCAGATGCACATTATAAAAGTGATAAAACAAAAAGTTTTTGTCAAAATCCATCAGCAGCATTATTAGGTGGTAATGCATCTGGACAACAATATAATAGTCCCTCAAAAACATCTACATGTGAAAATAAAAATAATAAAAAACGTGAACTTAAAGATATTAAAGAGTGGTATGTCTAATAAATAATATAATTATAATCATCTGTTTATGTTAACCATATGGGTTGAAAGATGTATAATAATGATAGTAACGTCCAGAAAAGTATATAAGAAAACATGATATTAATAAAGATACTTTGATATTAAATTTAAATAAGTATCTTGTTTTAATTTTACAACATATGTTATTCATGTTTATGAGTTTGAAAATTGTAATACTCGTCAGAGGATTAAGAATATGCCAAATTTTACGACGAGCTTTTTTTTAATCAGCTAGTAATTATTTTTCATCATGAAAAATATAAATTTAAATCATCAAAGGACATAATAAAGCTGTTAAAAAATTTAAGTGGGAATGTGCTAACATATTATAACAAAAATAATTTTATTACGCAAGTAGAAAAATTGTCGATACAAAATTTTTCATTATAAGAGTTAAATCATAACACCATCCAACAAAATAATTTAAAATTACGTCTTGTTTGGAGGGTTGATAGTATTGATTTTAAATTAAACATGTTAAAATGTGCATAATTATTTGAAATTTACGAATTTATATTTTACTATATAATTGTGCATCGTAATTTTCATAATAATTGATTAAAAAAAAAACGAGTTTGAAGTGTTTTATTGCAGCTGAATTTGAAATATTAATTTTGTAGTACCAAAAAATTGAAAAAAAATAATAAAAAGTAAAAAAAAAAACTCATTTAGAGTTAAAATTAGAAAAAGGAAATTTTTTTTTTTTAGTTGCTCAGGTTTTTTGTGGAAATAAAATTCGATTTTATGTTAATTAGGGCATCCAAATAAAAAAAAAAAAAATTAAAACAATTGATCATAGCTTGAACAATGCACTTGATAATTTTTTTTTGTTTTAAAATATTTTGTAAAATAAAAAAAACAATTGTTTGACTAACTAAGACAATTGCTTAAGTATTTTTTTTTTTTCGATAGAAAATTTTCATTTGATAACAAAATGTAAAGTCAGTTTTGCAACTTTGAGTTGAATAAAATTTTAAATCATTAAATTTAAGAGCTCTTGAGAGTTTCACTTGTCACAATTTAACAAAATTTTAATTTATCATTATGCCACACCACTTGGTGTAGAAAAAAAAAAAAAGTAAAACGTGCTCTAAGATGAATAGATGATTTTCAATGAATAATGGATAAAAAAAAAAAATTGTATTACATTTAAATTTCAAAGCTGAAAACTTAATTATTTAATAATACAAAAATTCATAATTCCTTAAATTTAAATTTGACTGATTAAAATGATCTTTTCACATTTAAAAATTAATAATCAAGATATGGAAAGTTCTTAACGATTATGAAAAAAAAAAATATTTACCTTTTGGATAATATTGACTGAGAACTATCTTATCAACAAGCTATACATATCCTCAAATTTTTAATGTTTTTTCTTAATTTAAATATATTAAAATCATTCATTATAATATTTACAATTTCGCTTAACATAAAAATTATCTTTCACATGAGTCGTGCACGAATTTGAATCTTAAATAATATAAAAACTTAAAAGCTACAATTTTTCCGTATAAAATATATAAATTAATTTCATTGACTCTAATCTTCTGCGCTTGAATTATTTTTTCCTTTAAATTTATTTGAGATATATAACAATACCAAACGAAACGAAACTTAAAAAAAAAATAATAAACAAACCAAGACTGACTGTTAAATGTTAAAAAATAATAAAAATTTGTGCATGAAAAATTATTTTTAAATGAGAAAAATACTCAAATTAATTTGATAATTGATTGAATAAAATGTACATGTTTTGAAATTTTAATTCAACGTCATATTAAATTTGAGATTTATTATTTTAATTTAATGCAAAATAGTGGATTTTAATTTGCACAAAATTATTCACTGTGAGTAAATAAAAACGTCAAAATCAATATTATAATTATCATGGATTTGCCCTAACCCAAAGCTCAACCAAGATTGAATATTATAAAAAAAAATTATTGCATTTGAAATATTTATTTCAATTTGCAGTTTGTGAAAGTACACAAGTTATGATTGAAACTGATTATTAGTTGGCAATTATTGTATAGAAAAAAAACAAAATATAAATATGTATGAAAATATCAATCAAGTTATGTTGAAAGTATAATTTTTTGGTGAAGTTTGTATAAATTTTAATATTATTGGAAAATGTTTATAAGTCAATGCAGACTGTTATCCAGATAATAATAAAAAATAATAAAAAATATGGTCTGTATACATATCCAATTTGAATAAATATGCGCAAATAAAAAAAAAAAAGTTTTAAAGTATATTGAAGAAAATAATACATTATAATTTTTATATTATTGGCAATTTGAAAAAAAAAATTTAATTGACTTTAATATGCGTCATAGAAATGTAGCCTTTTTGGTAAAAATATTTCTCCAAATTACTGATTCCAGAGTAGTCCAAAAAAATCCAAAGAAATATTTTCATCTTTTTTAGTTTTTTAGCTTTTTAGCTTTTTAATTTTACAATTTCTTTGCTCCTTGAACTGCTTGAACTTGGCTCTACCAATTATTGGGAAATTACAAAAAATTCTGAAACAAAAAATAGACAAATTTCATAATAGTATAATTCATAAATATATAGACAAAATATTTTATTAATTCATTTAAAAATATTAATTATTCATAGTGTTTTTTTGATTGTAGTTTTATGAATTATTGTTGGAAAATTTTTTCACTTACTCATCAGACCAACAAGAGGTTTTTCCAAGGGTTTTTCTCCAACTCAGAATGACTTGTAAACCAAATCATATTTACAGATAAGTTAAAAATAATTTTTAAATAATAATTAATTATTTTTTCAATTTTTGAATATGAATAATAATAAATGTTGATGTTTTAAGGTTTAGTTGGCTCGATGAGACACAGCCGAATATCTATTTTCATCAGCTATGCCGACATCTTGCCTGCTAGACACTTAAATTTTATATTTACCATATGATATTCGATCAAAATAGTCACTGAGATAAATATTTTCAACAGGATAAATATTTGTCATTCTGTATTCATTTAACACTCACAAATAAAAATGAATATTTTAAAACAATCGAGACATTGCTAACATTAGCTGGCTGGATCAAATCCTATATAGCATGCAAGAATTTATTGATATATTCATGCAGGTCACGTAAATTTACGTAGACTCTTATAAAATTATAAATATAAAAAATATTGAAGATCCATAAAAATAATGTCATATTGCATTTGAGTCATAATTTTTTTTCTTATTTTTTTTTTAATTTTGCACAGTGTATTTTTGAAAAAATTAATTCCAAATTACGTAAAAAATATAATTTATTCAATTTAGTAATTTTATGTCTGCTATATTTTTGAAAAGTAGATTATATTAATAATTTATTTTCATCTACTTGTTATAAATTTAGAATAGACAAATGCAATTGAATTTTAATTTTTTTTTATTAGAAATATTGAATCATCACTTATCAAGTAATAAATATTTTGTTAAAACAATTGTTAATTTATCAATTTAACAGCTCAAAAAATAAAATTAATTAGTGATAATAATAGTGACAATTACTATAAAATTTTAATTATAATTTTGCGTCAGATAAATTATTATTTTACAGCAGGAATAATTTCACATTTTACAATAGTCAATTTTGAATTATTTTATATCATATATCCTGGAAATTTTTATTGATATACGAGCTATCAAATCACCAATTTTAATTGTTCATGAAAAAAAAAAATAATAATTACACCTATAGTTTTTTTTTTACTTTACGTTTACGAATATTTTTATATTTTTTTACACTATTTAATTTTTAAAAATCACATATACAGATAAATTGTATTTAAAAAAATAATTTTTGTAAAATTTTTTTGTGAGTATTTTGTCATCTGATTTACCTACAAAAAAATAAATAAAAATATTACAATAATTTATTGATAAAATTTAAAATTTTTAAGCAACGCGTTAATTTTTTTCGCTAAGATATAATTCAACAACCACTCGTCACGACTTCACAACACCGACAAATATAAAAATGCCAAATTAGTAAAATGATCGTTGGTAAAATAAAATTGAAAAAAAAAAAAAAAGTTTGAAAGTATTTATGTATGTAACTAGTGATGTCCTCCAAGCAAAGAAATAAAAGGCGATCCTGTGAGCACGTGCGATTTGACTCCGTGACTTCCCGCTAAACTACCTTCACCGGATACGTAAATTTAAGAATGCTATATTTATTAGAAACAATAGGAAATATTTTTGAGGTCGACAGCAAAACAAAAAAAAAAAAATTTCAAGTCAATTTCCTGTCATTAATCATTATCAATATATTAATCTTGATTTTTTTTTAAATTCAATTTGTCTAAATAATTTAAATTATAAAATCAAAAATTATTATTTAATATTAATAAATAATAATATTTATTTAACATAATAAAAATTATATTTCAAAACCCAAAATTATATTTAAATTTAAAAAAAATCTTGTATTTCGATTCGAAATAATTTAATCAATTAAAAAGAAATAATTTTTACTCAATTTTTCTAACAAAATATTTATTTATATTTATTCACTTACTTGTATAAATTGTTTATTAATTTTTTATATTTTTTCAAACCTCTGTATGTTCGTTAAACCAGTAAAATATTTTAAAAATAATTTAAAAAAATTTGTCTGTCTTGAAATATAACAGCTCATATCACTTCCAACTTGTTACGGTGTTCTGAGAGAGCTGTTCGAATAAGTTTGCAACAAAAGTATAAGTAGGACGTAAATGAGGCGGTTGGTTACCACCTTGTATCCACAATTCAGGTGTTAATTGGTAAATAAACTCGAAAAAATATTCAACAAACTCCATATAACCATAATTTTACATAAAAAAAAATACAATAAATTTTCATAATATTTTTCTTTATTTTTTTTTAAAAATTGTTAATCTAATTTTTTAATTTTTTTTTTTAAATTATTAATTACTATTTTTAATTATTATTATCATTCTTGATAGATATTTTTAATGAAGCTGAATAATTAACACCTAGGTGTCTGAACTGTACATTTACATAGTCAAGCAAATGACGAGACTTGAAGAGAAATATAGACTGAAAATTAATTTACAGAAAATAATACTGTACAAAAATTATTGAAGGTATTTTCATGTTGGCTTTGAAACCCTTGAGCAACATTTTCAACATCTTCTTGATAAAATTTCATCATTTTTCTTTGAGAAAATGATAATATTTAATTTTATCAATTATCAAAAATAATTAACATCTATAAATATTATACAATAATATTAAAATCAAATTAAAAAATACTTTCGAAATACAAAATAAACATTTATTTAACAAATTAACAGGATAATGTTTAGAGTGCATCTCTACTCAATACTGGTCTTTTTTTTTTTTTTAATTTATCTTTTACTCAATTTACAATTTAATTATTCTAATTACCAGTAAGTATAATTTTTTTTTTTTTTTTTTTAATTCTCATTCATCAACTATAAACTTTAAATGTTATTGCAAATCCAAATGCTATAGTTTAACAGTCTAATGAAAATTATTTGAGATATCCCAGTAGAACCCAGTAGAACATTTTTAATTTTTTTATAATTTTAAAAACTATTTTATTATTAGCAGCAAAGCATGTGTATGTGTGTAAGATAATTCTAGACAATGGTAAAAGTGTGATAAATATATTTCATAAATCTTTGATTTTAGAAATCATGTAATTTTAGCATAGACTTTTTTTTTTTTTTTTTTTGTATTTACATCGTGATTAAATCATCATCGATAAAACGAAAATTTTTCGAAAAACAATAAACAAAAAAACCATGAAATTATAATTAACATTAATTTTTTTTTTCTATTTATAAAGGCACCTATATGTTCGCGATATAACTGCCGCAATTATTTAAAATTTCAATAAAAAAAAAAAAACTTTACGTTTATTTCCCGGGCAATAATAACGAGCTTTTTTTCAAACTTTTCCATAATATTTCGATTGAGCAGTTATATACAACGTTACAAATAACTGCAACTGTTTATTTCGTTTGATTATATTTTTAATCTATAATTTTAAAAATTGACAATTAATCAGTTGCAAATCATCGTGTTACATAAAGATGTTCCTTATTAAATATCATTGAGTCTGTATAAATTATAAAAAAAACAAATTAAATATATAAATTAATTGAAAAACTATTTCTACAAATTTGTTTTTAATATATATTTTTAAATATTCTTAATAATATGTTGTCATTCATACTGAAAAATTAATTAGTCAGTAGCTTAATAGTCGTAAAATATTCGACATTATAAAGCAAAGGTCACTTTTTTAACGTATCTCAATGAGAAACGTCACTATCCACAATCAGTCCTCATAATCATCTGATGATTCAGTTGATGATGATATTAAAACAGTTGACATATTTGGTGCTTTTGTTGTTTCACAAGGAAATGTACTTGTTTGTATACGTAATCTTTGGGTATTCCAATATTCTGGTAATGAATGTGAGCCATTATTAAAACTTTCATTTATAACTGGTACAGTATTAAGCTCCATCATGGAACCACGTCGACGAGTAGACTTTGTTTCATCTAAACAATCAAATTTTAATTTATAAAAAAGCTAATTTTTCATATCATCTTAATGTTGAAAAAATTAATAAGCTACCAAGATTTTTAGTTGATGTATGTCCATCTAAAAATTTCATACCAGATACTTGATCAGTTTCATCAGAGTCCTGGAAATCTGGTATGTCTGAGCTTACACTTTGTTTTGCAAATAAACCTATTATTGATTCAGCAGCTTTTGGTTGTTCTATACCACCTAAAAATATTTATTAAATACACAATAAAGATTGTAAAATTAATTTTAAATAAAAAGTATTACCTAAAAATGTTGCTGATGGAGAACTATATGCAATGTATTCTTTGTTTGAACACCATGCTGGAAATTCATTTTGTTGCAATGGTTTTATTGAATCACAATCATCTTGACGTTTCCATGGTAACATTGTTTCAGTTGCTGTTGGTGTTGTAACTTTATATGATTCACCCTCTGATTCATCTCTTTTTCTTCTTGATACAACAAATCTTCCATCACAATCTTCATCTGTAATGTCCGTGTTGCTTTCATTTATATTTTGTGAAGCTGTAAATTTAAAAGTGAACCTGTTAATAAAGTTTTTTTTATTTGGTAATAATTCAAAATTAGTACCTGAAGAACGTGCAGTAAATGTTATTGCTGAATCCCAATCTACATCTTTATTTGTTGGTTTAACTTCTGGACCTAATTCTGTTTCATAAGTTGCTCCATCAATATAATCTTCAAGAAAAAAAATTTGCATTATTATTTATCATTGTAAAAATTAATACACTAATTAATTACCTTCGGAAAATAATTTTGTTAGTCCATTTTGCTGTTGCATTTCTGGAAAACTTACATGATTTTGTTTACCATCCTAAAAAATTAAATAAATAAATAAAATTTACCATTGTTTTTTGAGAATTTTTTAATTTACTTTAATTAATTTTTTGCTGCGTTTATGACGATGTTTATGTTCACCCTTCATACGACGAATATTCATGTGCATTTTATAATTAACTTGAGTTGATAAATCTCGATCATCAACTGCATGACGACTATAACTGAGACGTCGATGCTGAGTGATAGAAAAAACAACAAATTCAATTGTTTATCAACAAAAATATCAAGACAAATAAATCATAAAAGTAAATCATTAAACTAACTTTTACCCTCTTGTATGGTTTACAAAGTTCTTCAGCAACAAGATGATGAATTTTAGCTTCAGTAAGATCTTTTTTCGATGGATAATATTCAAGTTCTTGAAGATCAATATTCCAACCAGATTCAAGCTGACTGCAACTTGAACTCAAACAAACAAGTGTATTATCATAACACACATAAATAATTTATCAAAAAAATCATAATTATAATTGACTTACCTTGAATTAAAATTTCCTGTATTACTGTAATTTCTAAATATAGCTGACATACTTTCTGTTCCACTTATATTACCAATTGTTGATGCATTACGTCTTATATAATCTATGGCATCTTTCATTGCAAGTTTTGAATAAGTTTCTAATATTTTTGGCTCTGCTCCACAATGATTTCTCACAAGATAAGGACGTATAAATTTTGTATCGAAACGTTTAAATCTGCAAGCATTAAATTAACAATTAACCGTGTCATTAAATTTTATAATTAAAGAATTAATTTACTTGTCTCTGAGATGATAATTTCCATGCTTGCCCAAAATGTCTTCAACTCCAGCCATGATATGATCCATTATCTTGAAAAAAAAATCAAAATATAAATTAAGCTAGCTAATAAAACAAACAAAAAAAAATTAAATATTATTGTAAAATTAATTTTTATTAAATACTCTTTCGTGAATTCTTTCATTCATCGTTGGTTTTCGTCGTTCAGCTCTTTTAACATTGAGAATTTTTACTAATGGTTTTATTGTTATTCCCTGAAATGAAAAATTTTAATTTCAATTTATCATTGTTTTTATTATTGTGTGTATGATTTTTTTATTAATAAAAAAATATGAACCTGAATGAAGACTGTAAAGTAAATAACAGCAATGGTTGTTGTGACAAACATTGGTTGCAAGGGCACGTGTTTCTTATCGATCAGTAAAACCAAGGCGAATGCCACGGCTCCTCTAAGTCCACCGTATGACATTACAAATTTTTCAACTTTATCAAGTCTATGCAAACGAAATCTATTTGCAACTGCTGTTAGTACCATTACTCCTATTTTGCAGAAGAAAAAATTATTTCAAATTCGAAAAATTATAAATTCAAAATAAATTTCTATCAAGTATTCTACGACAATATTAAATTGTATTATTCAAAATACCTGATTAATAATTTATCAGTGATTATATAATTTATAAAAAAAAATTTTTTTAATATTATTAGAAACATTTATTATTATAATTATTATTTAATAACGCTTGCGTTGTTGTGTATATGATTTTTTTCTTTCATTTTCATTGCTGCATGTCGTGTCAGTTATTTTTCATGATCAAGGTTGAACCATTAAAAGTTAAAACATTATCACAAGGTTAAAAAGTAAAAAAAAAAAAAAAAATAGTAATTTTAATTCCCCCTGTTAGTGAAATAGTTTATCATAAAATAAAAATAAATTTATAATTGAAAAATAAATTTGTAATTGAAAAATCAATTTTAAATTGAGATGAGCTATTTTTTTTTTTTCGTAAAAAACTATTGAAACTCGACATAGATAAATATATACGATCAGTAATATACCAATAATAAAAAACTGCGCGCGCAAATTTTTGCATCAATTTATGATACATTAAATGATTAATAATAATATAATATTATATAATAGCTTACCAAGTATTCTGTAGACAGAACAAAATATAATTGTCATAACAACAAACCATGTGTTCCATACATGATCATTATTAACAGTAGCAACTCCCAAAAACATAAATATTATTGTTTCAGAACTGCTTGACAACATTTTCATTGTATATTTAACTGTTGTATGAGATTTATGTGATATGTTTGCTTCAACATAATTTTTCATAGTAATACCACAAAATGTAATTCTACAAAATAGAAAAAAAAAAAAATAATTAAAAAAAATTATATTTATTAATTTATCAAAAAAAACTTACGCAAGTATTCCTGACATGTGAAATAATTCAGCATTTAAATATGATAAATAAGCCATGATAAAAATAAATATTGGTTCAATTACACGAACTTGATATGTAAAACGTGTAACAAAACCAGTTGCTAAACCCCATAAAATTCCAATGACTGTACCACCAATAGCAACAACAATAAATGATGCTAAACCAGATAATATTTCAGTATAAGTTACTCTTGATACACCCATTTCACTGTATGTCTCAAACATATGATACAATACCTAAAAAAAAAACAAAAATAACAATTAAATTTTGTTGTTTTCTTGATGAATTGAAAAAAGATTATAAAACTTACAACAGTGACAGCATCATTGAGTAAACTTTCACCAAAAACAACAATATAAAGAATTTCGTTGACATGAATTTCTTCAAATACAGCTAGAACAGCAACTGGATCAACAGCACTTATCAAAGCAGAAAATAAAAACATATCTAGCAGTGGTGTTGTACAACCAAATAGACCAACTTTTCCCAATACCCACAATGATGCACCTTTTATGAAAAAAAAATATATATTTTAGTTTATTAAAGAGCTATAAAAGAATGTGAATTTAATTGTTTAACAAACCAATTGATAGTGTATTAAATATTGTTCCTAATACAGCAAATAATAAAATTGTTCCAAGATGATCAAAAAATAAACGATTTGGCATAAAATAACCAGCATCAAGTATTATTGGTGGTAACATATAAAGAAAAAATGTATCTGGTGTTAATGGTGATACATGCACAGCATTTGCATGAAATAATAGAACACCAATAACAACACCAACGACAATTAAAAGACATGATTCAGGAAACATTTTACTCAATTTTGGTGCCATATGAAAACCTGTAAAGAAAAAATATAATATTTAGCATGAATTAATCAATGGTAATATAAACAATAAAATTAAATTTAAATTTAAATTTAATAATGAATAAATAAGGAAAAAAAATATTATCTAATTGAACAATTTTGTCATTGTTATGTAAAAAAATAGTAGTACAATAACAAGGCTAAATTTGTCTTACGTACTTGAAAAAAAATTGAGAAACATTGATTGATATAAAACTTGAAGAAGTATTTTTGTTTGGTCTTATTGTGAATTAAAAAATAAACTCACCAATTTTAGCAATACTTGCAAAGAAAATCCAAATTCCAATGACAAATGGTGTCTCAACTCGATGAAATTCAACATGAAATACTTGATATTGACGAAGTGGTTTATCACTGTCAGATTGTTTATCTAAATTTTGATTATCAATATTTTTATTATTTTCAAGACTACGTAATGTATCATCAGGAAATGTACGATCAATTGGACCCATTGGTCCAAATTTTTTACCAGGATATGGAACACGTAAATCATTTGGTAGTGCTTGTTCATCAACACTTGGTCCATGCATTGATAAATCTTGATTATCACCAATACCATTGTCATTTATTATTTTACGTTTTTCATATGATCTTGATAATGTAACATTATACAATGACATTAATAATAATATTAAAAAAATTATATATTTACCGGGGTATGCCATTTTTTTTAGGAAGGGGTGCTACTGTCGTTATCCAACAAAAAAATTATAATGGATTTTACTTGATCATTATTCAAATCAGATTTTTTTTATCAACTTTTTTGTTTTTTTATCAGTTGGATCTTTATGTGATACGGCAAAATGACATTGTTTTTTTATAAAATAACGATAATTTTTTTTTATAACTTTACGTTTCATTGTAGTTTAATCAGAAATTTTACATTCAGTCAAATATTCACTTGGGTTTATTAATTTTTTTTGATGCACTTTTGATTTAATTTTTTTTTGTAACTTGGTATTTAATAAATAACTTGAAAATTGTTGAGGGTTGTTGTTAAAATAATCGAATAGCATGCGACTTGATAATTTATTAGATTCACTTTTTTTTTCTATGTAGAAATACTTGCACACTTTAACCAGCTGATCGTTGATGAAAATTTGCGCAGGCGTTTTGCAATATTATGATATTATTTTACGATGGATTTGCAACAAGAACTATGTTCTGCACATCTTTTAAATTTTCTGATGCGGATGTAATCAGGGCTAGAGAAAAAAAAAAACAACATACAAGCTTAGACAAATAGCAATGCGCATGTATACGCCATGTTTATTTCTCAAGGGTAGAATAAAATAAAAATTGCATAATAATAAAAAAACAATGATTGTTTTGAAAAAAATAATTAAAACAACAATAATACCTTTTTATTTCAATTGTTGTTATCAAGAACAAATAGATGATTAATTTTTACAAACAGAAGAAAAATTAGTAACGTTTCGAATTTCGATTGAGAATTTTTCGATGAAAAATTAAATATATTTCGTCGGATCAATATGTACTTTACAGAACAATTGATATGTAATATTATTGTTCCATTTAAAAAACATAAATATATTTTTTAATTTGTTTATAACTTTGAATGATTGTTATTTTTTAATACAAGATATTTTTAATTAATTTTCAACAACAGCAACAACAACATACAGATTAAAACAAATAATTATTCTAGCTTCTGGGTTAAAGTAATTATTACCCAGGGTAAAATAAAAGACACAATTAAAATGTATACATATATATAATTTATATTTACTTTCAATCATTCAAACATTATTTATATTGTGTGCTGAATATTTATCTATTAAATGAAAATAGTCATTTGATTTTTCTACATGAAATATCATTGTTAATTTTACAATAATTTCATAGATTTATAATTCGTATATTTTTTCTTTTATATATTATTTAAAATATTTTATTCATTTTATTTATGGTTTCATCATGGACATTCATGTGATATTGATTTTCATGTAATTGTGTCACCAAAAAATCTAATGAAAGCCTATAAATTTTAAGATCTGCTCAACTTTTTAATTAAGTGAAATTGATTTTAATTTTTTTCATATATATTCTGTAGAATAAAGTTATTTAAAACAAATATAATTATTGTAAATAAAATTTCAATTCACATAAAATGCAATAGCATTTAAATTGGCAGTTTTAAAAGTTTTCATTTTTTTTTACGTCGTATTTGGTAATTGGCTAGACAATAATATTTTCATGAATAATTTCGCAATAAATTATTTATCGTATTGTCCAATTTAGAAGAAAAAAAAATTGAAATATTTTTATTTTTATATTATCCAAACAATGAGATATTTATAAACATTTAAATCGTGCTGAATTTAATTCGTAAAACACGCTTAAATAGTAGACAAATTAATTATAAGAAAATTTAATTTTCAATTTAGATTTTTTAAAAGTATCATATATTAATTATATACATAGAAAAAAACTCAGTCAATATCAAAACATAATTTTGTTTAATAAACAAATAGTTATAGAAAAAAAAAATATTCATTTGCTTTTAGTTTCAACACTCTTATCAACTATAGCAGCAAAAAATTAATACAAAAAATTAACAAATAATTATAATACGATTGTTTAAATTAAAAATATAATTTTTGCACTTGCCCGATATTTTTTTTTTACAAACAAACTAGTGTACTTTTTAATTTTACGAATAACAAGATTTTTTTTTAAAAAACCTTGGAGCTTAAAATTAATCTTGAATTATCAGTACGCCATTTTAAAAAATGAATAAAATTAAAATAATTATCAAGTGTATTATAAATAAATGAATAACAAATTTACGAAACATAAAAAATAATATTATATTGTTTAACAATAGTGTGATAGGAAGCAGGCTAGGAATATATATATTTTTTTAAATTTATCTATAATATTTTTCACACGTGCTAATAAATTTATTCGTTTTTATAAACCAGCATTAATTTTTCTGGATGAAAAACGTTATATTTTCTTGTTTTTTACTAATTTAATTTTTTTAACCTGCTTTGTTATGCTGATTATTTTGATAATCCACGAAAGATTATTGGACAAAAATAAAAATCATGTAGATTTTCAGAGGGAAAAAAATTTAAGAAATGTTTGCGGTGGAATAGGAACATACAGAGAATCTTGATCAACATTAGCAAGTTTTTCTTGAAATGCTGGATCTTGATCAGCAATACAAGGATGTCCAAGTGATAGCCAAAATAAACAACGACAATTTCTACAAAGTTGTATCATCTCAGCATACTCTTCACGTAATCCTAAATTTCTGTAAAAATTTTTTAAATATATTAATACATAATTAAAACATATATGAAATGAATAAAATATATTTACCTTCGAGCAATTGTAAATATAGTTTTCCAGTCTTTACCAGGATTATTTAAAATAGTTGTTGAAATTTGTTGAGCAGTAAAATGATACTGTGCTAATTCACGCCAAATTCTTTGTTCTTGTGCAAGAAGTGCAAGATGTTCACAAGCTTCTGATGAAGCTTCAATATCACGAGGATCACTTAGACGTAATAATACTTCACGACGACATTCAGCTGGTAAATCAGACCACTGAGGTTGTTGTCCTTCATCAGGCTATAAATAATTAAAAACAATTTTTAAAAAATTCAATTTTCTTTATTTTCTATAGAAAAAAAAAAAGCTAGACAATATATTACCTGGGTTATTGTTATAGACGAAGCAATGTGAAGTATTCTATCAAGTGCTGCTTTGTGTTTTTCCCAAAGAATAACTGAACCTAGAGGTCTACCACCCCAACAACAAGCAGCACTAAAAGCACGAACTCTTTCAATAAGTCTTCGTAATTTTCCAGTTTGTTGTTGAGACAATGCAACTACAAAAAAAAATATTAATTAATATTATTTTATTTATAAATTTATATACAATAAATGAAATTATTTGATTACCTTCTAATGCAACTTCTTCAAGCATATTAAATAAAACTCGTTGAGCACAACCACTCAGACCACCCATTGTATGACTAACAAGTAAATCCAAGAGACGTACAATGTAGTTAAATCTACGATAATCATGAACAGCTGATAAAAAATCAAGTCTTTTTAATGCATCACTGAGTCCATTAAATCCTGCAATCTTTAAATATCACTTTGATTATTTTAATTTACGTTAGATATATAACAACAGCTTTGAAAGGTCACTTACCTCACGAGTACACTTCAATGTTATATGACAGTGAGGCTGGACAGCATGTTCTAAAAAAAAATAACAACAATGTAACTCAAAGAAGCATTGAACTTTAAAAACCAAAAAAGATTAAGACTAAAAATAAAAATAAAAACACCAAGTATAATCTTAAAATAACAAATTTCGTCGTTGATCAATCACCAAGAAACACCATGTTTATTTAACTTGGACTTTTTTATTTATATACATTTTTATTTTAACAAAAAAAATTAAAGAAATATGAAATTTAATAATTTAAAATTAAAATTTACAAATTAAAAAATTAAAATTTTAATATTAACTATTAATTTTTTAATAAATAGATAATTTTTTTTCTCACCATTTGTTTTTTCCTTTTCTTTTTCAGTTTCTTTATCACATTTATCATCGTTATTTTCAGTTCTGTAATAAAAAAATTAAATTAATATTTCATCAAATAGACAAAGTATTTGATAATAAAATTTTATTATTAAAAGAAATATTTAAATTCATAAAAAAAAAGGAGTTTTAATTTATGAAAAATAGTGGAAGTATAGTGGAAGTTTTCAAGATGATACTAGCCACTTTATCATTTAATTATATTCAAAAAAAAAAAATATGTAAATTCAGTTTACTACTCGAATTACATAGCTAAGGTTTCATCAAGTAAATTGTCTGATAAAACTAGGACGATTTATTTCAGGGCCACATGCTCTCACTGCGTCTATTGATAATGGATACAGGACAGAGGTTGACCTACTTATTATTTTTTTCATTTTCAATGGGTCAAATCAACACATCCCCTTGTACATTTGACCGAATTCGAAAATTTTAAAAACAAGAAATCGGATTACTTGAGTGGCCTTATCCCAGATATATTTTAAATTTTTATTTGATTTTATAAAAACTCTTTCTAAAAAATTCAATTTAAATAATTTTTCAATTTAAAAAATATTCTTTTGTAAATTTCCTACAAATATTTCCTATTTACCTGAGAAAATTTGTTTACAAAAAAATATTTTCCTGTTGTTTAACTTTGTAAATTTTAATAAATAATAATAAAAAAAAAAAAATTGTTTCTCAAGTTATTTAAATGGAAATAATTTTGAAAAATAAAAAATAATTGTTAATAATTTGAATTGCTATTATTAATAACAATTTTAAGTTGTTATTTTTTTTTAAATTATCATTGTTAATAATTGAGTAATCATTTACAAGGATACAGAAACTATTATTAGCTTTATTTTATTTTTCAAACTTTATGGCTCTCTGATATTTTTTATTTTATTATTTTTATAAAATTAATGCGAATATTTTATGTAATTTTTAAAATACATACTGAGATAATTTTACAGCTATTTTTATCAATAATAAAATTTTGTATAAACTAGTGATCCAAGTCAATATAACAGTAGCCATAAAAATTAACTCCAAAATAAAAAAAAAAATAAACATAATTGCTCTATGAATTTTTCAAAAACAATTTATAAAATTTATAAATTCATTTTATACACGCGATCATTAACATGCAATTCTTTGATAAGTATATTTTTTTTTTTTTATAAAAGAAAGTACATAATAACTCGAATTATATAAATATAAAATATTTAATTGCGTCTAAAAAAAATAATAACAATATATGCGTATAAATAAAATTCAGTTGAGATAAAAATAACGTTTTATTTTTTTATAAATTTAAAATAAAAAAAAAAAGATAGCAACGAAATAAAAAAATTATTTAACAAACAAAGAAATAAAACATGATTTTTATACACTACCATAATTGAAATAATAATTTAAATTAAATAAAAATTATCAAACTAATTAAATTCCCAACATCTATTTTAGTAAAAAAAAATTAAAAATCAATTATAGAAATACAACTTATTTTACAATAATAAAATGTATATTTAATTATTTTTTTTTCAAGCTTTGTTCTTGTCTATGAAATAGTATATAAAAAATAAAAACATATAGATCTCTATCACATATGTACGTAGTACATGTACATATACAAAAAAAAAAATGTTTAAGCCTTTGTTTATTGAGCATCATACACACTTGTAAAATAAATGTATATATACAAAATTAATGATAATTGTTTATAAATGTAATATAAAAAAAATATAAATAAATGTTTAAAAAAAATTATATATATATAAACATTATAGTTTAGAAATTAGAGACATATATTAAAAAAAAAAAGCGCTATGGTAGAGTAAACAAAGATGTCGAGTGGATCGATTCAACAGCTGGAGTTTTGTGATGAAAAAAATAATAATAAATATATGAAACAAAGAAAAAAGCCACGTTTATTAATTAATAATATTTAAATAAATAAAAAATATTTAAATATTAACTTACCGTATTAATAATGAAAGTGTTTTATTATTAGCACATTCAAGTATTTTTTTTTTTTCCCAACCTTCGACAGTTTTGACCCATTCTTCTCCAGGACTTCTCCAGTCTTTTGATATAAACGGCATTATTATAACTCACTCTGTTCTCTTGTTAAATAAATTATTTATTAATTATTTGTCTACTATTTTAATATCACAATACGCAAATTTAATATGAAAATTATTTTGTCTCACTGACAGTTTGTTTTTTTTCTTTGTTTATTTTTCACTGCACAATTTAATAAAAAAATAAAAAGAGAACACGAGTTGTTATAATAATTTCCGTTTGTTTATTATTTTTTTAATCTTATTATCCTGGTCTCAGCATGATGGACTAGAGACCCACTGGAGCATATGCTTCAGCACTTGGTATGATCCAAAACTCAACTGTAATAATTCTTGTCTCTTGATTTCTTGATATGTATCGGATATATATTTTTTTTTTTTTTATCTTTTATTATTGCGCGGAGGGGGTCTGTCGTCATCAGCTGTTTGGCTTTGTTTTTTTTTTTTCCCTTTCGATTTATTTTTTTTTTTTTTGGAGCAGGAATTACTGACATCTGGTTGTGCAATTTGAACTATTTGTATAGTATGATGTAAAGGGTTAAACTATACTAAAATTAAAAAATTTCGATTCGAAATTTTTCTTGTTTTTTTTTTAATCAAAAAACGATAGAAATTATTTTAAAATTTTATTTACAATTTTAAAAATAATAATTCATTAAATTCCTATTAATTTCGAAACTTTTTTCTTCTATTTAAAAATTTCGAATCGAAATTATTTATAATAAAACGAAAAAAATAAAAAAAAAAGAGAAATTATTTTAAAATTTTATTTACAATCGTAAAAATGCATTAAAAATTATAAAAAAATAATAAATAAGGTTTAAGTATTTAATTGATACAAAAAGATAAATATTTTCTTTTTAAATAATTTTTAATTTATCGAAAAAAATTATATATTGCAAATAATTATAGTAGAAATTATTTTAAATATTAATTTTTTCTTGAGAATCATTGTCATCGTAAAAAATCAATAGAAAAAAAAAGAAAAAAAAAAAAAAAAGTCATTTACAATAGTACTTTTTTGAAACACCATAGCATTGGTGTATTTACAATTAAAAATTTATAAATACATACGTTTAACTCACATATATTTCAGCTTGAATAATGATTTTTAAAATTCAAAAACTTGATTCTTCACACTGTCATTCATTCATCAAAATTAAATGCATAACTGTTTTTTCAAATAATATATAAAATTTTTGTTTTTTTTAGTGTTTCAAATTTTTAAACGTAAAATTGTTTATGAATATTATTATTTTTCAACAATAAACCACAAAATAATTGTTACGTATACGTATTGCAATTTGTAAATTTGTTTTTTATCTGTCCACTTGATGAAAACATAAATGAAAATTGTAAATAACAATTTCAACTAAACAATAATAATAAACAATGAATATTTAATGTATCACATAGATGCATAATCAAGTTGTACAGTTAATTGTCGTACTCCAGCAGCTTGAAATATCATTTGTGTATGTGCAACAACATATTTTGGATCAACTGTTCTTGCAACTTCTAATTTTAAACATCCAACATAAATATCTGAGCATAAAGTCCAAAAATGTGGTTCTTGTACACTATAAACACCAGCTAATTGTGTTACTTTATTATAACATTGTGGTAATAAATGATCCAACGCTGATGGTTGTCTTTGCATTAATATAACTGCTGATTCTTTGATTAATGATAATACACTTAATATAATAAGTAATGATATAAACATTGAACATATTGGATCAGCAATCATCCATCCAAACATTTGCATTAATACTGCTGATATTATAACACCAACAGAACCAAGTGTATCAGCCAATATATGAAGAAATACACCTTTCATTATTTGTGAATTACCAGTACTTAAAGTATGATCAAGTTCAATTTCATGACTACCATCATGATTACCATGTGAATGTCCATGTTTATTAGAATGTGAATGACCATGTCCACCACCAGCATCATGACTATGACCATGACCACCATGTCCATGTCCATGACCATGTTGAAATGCATATATTCCAACTAAATTAACAAGTAAACCAAGTACTGATACAACAAATAATCTTTCATGTTTAACTTCTGGTGGTTCAATAGCACGTTCAACAGCTTCTGACATTATAAAAAATGCAATAAATAATAAAAATAAACCATTTACAAAACCAGCTAATACTTCAGCTCTAACATAACCATATGAATAACGATCATTTGCACGCCACTTTGTTATAACTGATGCAACAAGACCAGCTAATAAACCAGTACAATCAAAAAACATATGAAAACTATCGGATATTAAACCCAAACTATTTGTCCATATTCCATATGTTAATTCAACAAATGCAAATGATAAATTTAATAATAAAAATAAAAATAAATTTCTTGTATTTTGATCAGAAAATATTAAACGTTTCCAACCGAGAATTTTTTCTTTAATTCTACTACCAAAACTTCTTGAATCTTTATGTGATAATGGAAGCATCTTGATATTTTTTTAAATCCTAAATTGGCTGACTTTTCTGTAATAATAAAAAAATTAACATGAATTAATTTAAACAATTCAAAAAAAGAAATTACAGCTATTTTTGAAAATAATAAATTAAATTTGTTTGTTTAAATTATTTTTTTTGTTTTTTAAAAATTATTTATAAATATCAAAAATATAATTATTAATTATTTGTGTCAATTATTTATCATCTAGTATTTTGACATTGTGTGTATCGAAAAATATTATAAATAAATAATAATAGTTAATTTATTTAAATAAAAATAATTATTTTGTTACATTATGGAGGTTCTTATTTGACAACACACAACTGACACGTCTACATCAATGACAGGTTATGAACAATCCAACAAGTATCAAAAAAAAAAAAGAAAAAGAAAATAAAAAAATTAACTTACTTTTTACTAATAGCAAAATTAATTTATAAACAATTATATTTGAGTGTTGTATTAAAACTCTGCTGATATTTTAATTACATTGCCTGATTAAATTGATATTGTTTATTTTGTGATGAAGAAAAAGTAAATAAATTATATGATTGCCGGTTAATGAGGTATTATTGTAAACTGAACTGTAACCCGCCATGTCTTCGTGGCGAACGGGGGTGTTCACTGGTGTTTTTTTTTTCCCAAAAAATTACGTAAATGTACACACACGCACACAATGACACAAGTAAACATTATGCAAATATTGCAATGGCGACATGAACGTCGCTCTTTGTAAATCGACCTTTTTTTTTAGACTTTGATATCAAAATAATGATGATATTGATAATGTAGCTTGAATTGGGTGGCAGGGGGTGTTGAGATTCGGCGAGATCACACGAATATAATGTGTTTTAACCCGGCACGTTGAAAAAAAATTTGCAAATATCTTCAAAAATTAAAATTTTTAAGTATTTTTTATCATATAATTTGATAAAATTAATAGATCAATTTAACAACAATACTAGTGTTTACATCTAAAGTGCATTATCAAGTGATATTTAACACGTTATTTATTTATTTGTGTTTTTTGTCGAAAATTGAGGTTAGGTTTTAAAACGACATTGGCGGGAGATTTTTATTGTAAATAAATAATATTAACAATATTTAAAAATAATATTTATAAATAAATTAAATTAATAAATTAAAATGGAAAAAATTGTTGAATTTTTTAATTATAAATATTTGAGTATTGATGAAAATTTATTGATTAATTTTGCTCCAATATTGGCGACCATACTTGCCACGATTGTTGCATTGATTATTATTATTCAAAAATTGAGGTAAAAAAATTTATTATTGTTTATGTAATATATTTATAGAGTTTAATATATTTAATTATTATTTTTTTTTATAGATTGAGATGGCCAACAACAGTGAATTGTTGGTTTTGTAATGTAAACACAAAAATATGGAGATCAGAAAATGACTGGTGGAAGTGTAAATCATGTCATCAGTACAATGGTTTTTCAAAGGATGGTGATTACAATTATGACATACCTGAACAAAGAAAAAAATCATTGAATAAACAAAATTTTAAATCATATTTTTCATCTGTAAAAAGTCAGTCATCAAATGTCGATAACAGGACAAATGGTCTTTGCACAAAATGCAATAATAATGAGCAAAAAAAATTAAATGAAATGCAATCAATTGACACTGATAATTGGCGACAATGTGATATTGATAATTTAAAAAAAAATCTAGAAATTAAATATCAATTGTGTCGTAAATGTGATGAATATGTACAAAATTTTTTACAAAAACAATCAAAATGGTTGACACAATATAAAATGTTGTTTTTTAAAAAAAATCCAACTGATTTGATTGTTAAACATTTTGGAAAATTTGAGTATTATGGTAGATTTTTTTTAACAATATTAAGTGCTGCTGTTATTTATTATCATACACTTCAACCACTTCCATTGTTTGGTGCATTGATACAACTGATTATTGTTGCTAAAAGAATTAATTCAAATGGTACATTTGATGCATTGTTGACTCTTGTTTGGCTGGCTATTTTTGGACTAATGCCAATTCATCATTTGAAATTATACAGGCTTGCTATTAACAATTCATTATTCACCATGGAATATATAACTAGTTATCAAATTGTAAGAATTAATTTTGCTTGATTTCTTCTTATTTTTACAATGGGTATTTTAATAATATTTTTATCTTTTTTTATTTTCAGATTACAATTTTATCAACAACTGTTGGATTTTTCAATGCAACATCTAGAACAACGTCATCATCAAATCCAAATTTATCTTTTAAAAAATTAGATAATACAATTGATGATTCATTAAATTCAACAACTGAAATTAGTGATGTTAGTCAAAGAAATGATGATGAAATTATTACAAATCGTCGTTCACCAGTTAACATAACTCATCTTTTGACATCGACAAATAATTTACCAGCTCCAGCTCCAATTAAACCATCAATATCACCAAATTTGAGGTAAATATTTTGTTGATTTTAATTACAAATAAACAGCCAGTAAATAATTGTATATATTTTTTTTTGTTTTAGAATATGTAACAGTCAACAAGGATCATCACCAATATCAACGACAATTTATCCTGATCAACATGATAAATTTGATTTACCATCAAAGAAAACACTGACTGAAAGTATGAAAAATTTCAGTAGTTTATCATTGAGCAATCCGAATAAAAAACAAATATTAAAAAGTCCAAAAATATTTGAAACAAAACAATATGGAACAACAAGTCCAGATTTATTTAGATATAACAATAGTTATAATAAATTATCAGGTAAAAATTTTATCCTAGCACCACCAAAATTCAAGCCAACATCATGGGTTGCTGGTGGTTATTGGCAAATGGGAATGAATCCATCAACATTATCAAGATCATCAAGTCAAAGTTCTGGTTTTGGTTCAACTGGATCAAATTTTGGACAATCACGTGAGCCATCAGTTGTCAATGACATTGACAGATGTTCTGTTCTATCAGACACAACAGTATATTGTCATTCAACACAAAATATTAACTCAACAAATTCATCATGTTGTTCACACTTGTCATCATGTAGAATATCAAATCCTAATAATTCTTCAACTTGTTTTCTTCAACCACAAACAATTTGTCATAATAATTATCAATATTCAAATGACTGGATTATTAATCGTAGCTCAAGTCAATCAAGTACACAAGAAATTCCAGTTTGTAGCAATCATTCAACAAATTCTGTAACGACAAATTCATCTTGGCTTCCTGCTCTTGTTTGTGGATCTATTTTTCTTAACATTGTTGTTTTTTGCACAGTTCTTATGCGTTGATGATAATTTAAACATCACACTAAGAACAAATTTGTACATAACATTTATAACATTTATTTCCTTTTTTTTTTTTAATGAGACGAATCTCGCTAACGGGTGATAAAGATGTCGATCTTCATGTGTGTTCACTAGAATATTTATATGATAATATTTCATTTAGGTAAAGTAATAATAATCTACGGGTAAATATAATTATGAAAATGATAAAAAATTAAATTAAATACGTAACGTAAATTTAAGTTTAAATATAAATAATATTTATTTTTTTTTCTTTGTAATTATTTTTTATATCAATATTTAATTATTGAAAGAAATCATAGTCAAATATTATTTTTCAAATAACGAAAAAATTAATTAATCATTGTTTAAGTATTTTTCAATGATGTAGCACAAAGTTTTTAAACAACTTGTTAAAAATCATGAAAAAAATATTATTAATTATTTATCAAACTGCCAATTAATAACTAAGTTAAAAAAATAATTAAAACATCACATTTAGTAGCTAAAAGAGAATTGAAAAAAAATAGAAAATATAATTTTAAATTAATTTAAATAATTTATTGTCAATATGTTTGTTAAAATTATGTTATTTTGTTTGTTAGTTTGTTTTTTTTTGTAATAACGCCGAAGTATAAATGATGAATAAAATCATTTAAAAAAATTAATAAATATTTGTTTTATAGAAAAAAAATCATATTTGTTTGTTGATTTTTTCATCAGCCACATGTTGGTTTTGGTAAAAAATTTGGTCTATGAAATCCATGGGTGTACAAACGAGACCATCTTGCATTTAAATCAATTCCTAAATATCGTAAATCTGGTGTATTCATTTCTGCACTTTTCAATGGAAATCTTTACCGTTAAAACAAAAAAAAAAAAGAAATAAATTAATTCAATAAATTAATTTAAATTTTCGCTTTAAATTAAAAACCTTTTTATATCATCTGGTATTTTTTTTTTTGTATATTCACATTGATAACTTGTTCTCATTGAATCTTTATTTTCTTGATCTAATTCTGATTGATCTATAATTCTCGCTTTTTCTTTGATGTATTCTTTCAAACCATATCCATATAAATTTCCAAAATTTTCAGTTAAATCTATCTCAGGTAAATATGCTTCTCGGCTTTAAATAATTTATAAAAATACCAACCCAAAAATCAATTAACTATTTAATTTAATTTGTATAAAAAGAATTATTATTTTATTTTTTTCTTACGTTGCATTGTAGACTCTCAATCTTGGACCTTTTAAACCCTTTGGCAAAACACGATATGTCAAATCGTATAGGGTTGAAAAATTGTTATCATAATCACCTGGTGCAGCAATTAAATCACGACCAATTCCCTGGATTTTTTTTTATTGCAAATTACAATTTACATTTGTTGTAAAATAAATATTAATTTAATTGCTTGATACTTTTATTTTTTTAGATTAATTAATAATTACTTGTTGCTTTTTTTTGTGCATCAATGCAGTTTGAAATGTGTCGTAATTTTCTTCATCGTCTTTGATTGGTTCGTCTTTCTCATTGGTCTTTGCGTCATTGTAATTTGATTTACATTTATCAGCTGGTCGAGTATTATCAGCTCTTTCTTCATACCAATTACCGAGTAATACCTTTTTATTGTATCTCTGTTTATTAACTATAAATGGATCTTCGTAATTATTATTTTTACCAAATGCACGTTGCTTTAATTCACTTAGTTTTGATAAATTTAAAGACGTGTCGTGGCATTGACATGGGTTTGAACAGAATTTTAATACGTTCATAATTTTACTTGATTAATTTATTTTATTAAAAAAATTTTAATCAAAATATTATTAAAAAAAAAATAATTTATGTGGATGATTGGTTAATAAAATAACAAAAAGATATAAAATTATTTGAAATTATTAGTGACAAGTTACATTCAACTATTTTTATTTGAAAAAAAAAATAAAATTTTCGAATAGATTTTTAAAATTTATTTATTTGTGGTATAAATTTTATATTATTATTATTAATGTTATTTTATAATTGAAAATTTATTTTAATTCTTGAAATTGAGTAATAATTTTATTTGAAAACTATTCATTGTCTTGGATTATAATTCAATTTTATTTGAAAAAAAAAATGACATTCTTATAATTTTTTTTAATTGAGTGATTAAATTAGGCAAAAAAATTGTTAATTGGCTTTTAAATTTTTTGTAATTAATTTGTTATGGTTCTTTTTGAAAACATAATAAAAAATAAATTTATATTGTATTTAAAAAAAATTAGTCTATATTGTTTTTTATAGCTGGTATCTGTTTTTATTTATTTTATTCATCTAAAACATGAAAATATTTATAATTTCGTTCTTTTTTGGACTATAATTTTGTGACAACAACTTGATAGTCTTCAGCATTATTATCGATTAAATTACACGACAAGTTGCATTTAATTATTTAATTTGAAAAAATTTTCAAATTATTGAATGTAAAAATATTTGTGAATTTATTTTTTTTGCTGTTCCAATATATTTTAATAATAGATAATGATTAATAAATATAGTTTGTTGTTCTTTAACAATATGTATATATTGTCTAAAAAAAGTGAAAAAAAAAAATCTATGGTGTTCGAACACAATTAGTTTATCGATTTCTTATGCTGGTATTAATTTCCAGAAGGGATTTTTTTTTTTGCCACCCTTCATTGTTGCCAATATGTTTAATCATTTTTGTTTTTTCCTTTCTCATTCTCTAATACATGCGGAGGTCTACATCCGTCTCACCCGATGATCCGTCTACCCCGTCTACATCCATGCTTGTCTATGCTCTAATAGTTAAGGGCTGAACAGGAATGAAAACTTAATATTGACCACATAGAAAATGGAAAATTCGACATAACCAAACAAATATTTGACAGAAATAAAAAAATAAATAATTATATATTAATAATTAATCAATTTACTCAACATTATGAAAGCAATAATTAACTTTTTAATTTTATTTTTTTGCATCAATATTAATATTATTTTCACGGCGTGTTATCCATACTCAAATTGGAACAAAAGTTATGAATTAAGTGAGTAAATTTTTATTATTTATATAATTTTATTTGTTATTTATAAAAAATAATAATTTTAAGTTAAATTAACTTGACTTTATTTTGTTCTTTTAAGCTGGTATTTCGAAGAAATGCGGTTGGGGTAGTAGTATTGCTTCGAACCTGACTCGGGGTGATACAATAGTGATAACAAAACCACTAGGTCACATATTACACCCAGATTCATTTTTTGGCTATAATTCAGTAGGACTCAATGTGAACTATGAACGTCTGGAATGTGAATTTAACGTTGCAGCACCTCTTGATCATGGACTTGTGGTATCAATACAACAAATGAATTTTAATAAGGAATGCTCCAATTTCGTTCAGGTAGAGAATTAGTAAAAAGAAATATTTTTAATAAATAAATTCATTACGAAATTAATTTATCAATTTAATTTACAGCTTACAAACCAAGATGGTTCGTTAAATAAAACTATCTGTGATAAATTTGGAGGATTTATTCCACGTCCATATCTAGGTGGTGAATATTTTGGAGAATTAAATTTAAATAAAAATAACCATGATTCTTCAAATTGGGATGTATTTGATGCTGAAGGTAGAATCCATGTAAAAATATCAGTTACCAAAAAACATTTTGAAAAACTTAGATATTTGCTTATTGCTTTTACAGCATTGAAAAAAGGTAAATATAAAAAATCTATATTCAAGTATCGGTAATTAAATGGCTTATTCACGTTAATGTTACGTCGATTTAATTATTTATTGTTACTTTTATTAGATTTATCGTGTGACAATAAGGATGATGATGAAAAATTTGTTCTCCCATTAACATTTATTTGTGATGGAATTAGAAATTACAAAAAGGCTGGAGACGAGAATGATTGTGATAACAAACCTATGGATCAAATAATTGATAAGATACTCATGATGATCGGTATTTCTTTCTTCGGTTTGATTGTCTATTCATGTATTAAAGGCGTAGTAGATGGTAGGAAAAAAGAAGAATCTATGGAGTCATCAACTACTACAGACAATCCTGTAGATACTCCTGGTATCAATGTAGATGCAGTACCTGTGCGACCATCAACTACTGCAGCCAATCGTCTAAATACTCGCAGTGTCCATGTAGATAAGAATAACGATGAAGGACCACCGACTTACGAGGCACTGTTCCCTAAATCTAAACAAGTACCTCGTACTTCACGTCGTTAACACGTATCATTTTCTAATTACTTGTTATAATTTTACATTACGAATAAAACGAACTTATTTATAACAATTAATAAATAATTTAATTAAAACTAATGATATCATATAATTTTTTATTTTTTGTTAAACAACTTATTGTTCCAGTTTAAATTTAAATTTTCTTTATCCATATATCAAAGAAATTTCGAATTTTTTATTTTTTCATTTACTGTAATTTTTTTTAAAAAACATGGAAAAATAAAAAAATCTATAATTTAATCGAACACAATGAGCTGATTGATTTGGTATTCATCAATTTGTAGACAGGGGTTTTTTTTTTTTTTTTTTGCGCCTTCCTTTATTATCCTTGGAGGTACATCTGTCTCTTTACATACAACTTAGCAATGACCAGTTGACCACATAGAAAATAGAAATTAAAATTTTTTATACAGCTAAAAGAATTTTTGCCAGAAATAAAAAAATATATTATAATTGTTTAAATTTACATTAATAGTTGATCAATCTACTCAACATTATATAAAAGCAATAATCAACTTTCTAATTTTATTTTTTTTGCATAAATTAATCATATGTAAATTACTTAAAAAAAAAAATAATAAAACATCTATAATTTGTGCGAATAAAAATAGTTTTAATTTGATTTCTAATGCTGGTATCAGTTTTTAGAAGGGATTTTGTTTTTTTTTTTTTTTTTTCGCCAATTGTCAATGTGACTCGTTCATGAAGACCAGAGGTCTCTATAGTCTTCTTGGACTCGCCTGGACTCGCCAATTTTTTTTTCCTTTTTTTATACATAAAGGTAAACAATAAACATCTGTCTACGACCATTAAAAATCAACATTATGAAACCAACAATCAGCTTTTTAATTTTATTTTTTTGCATCAATATTATTATTATTTTAACGACATGTCATTCATCTAAGACTAAGGATAAACATGATGAACCAGATAAGAATTGGATTGACAATTATAAATTTAGTGAGTGGATTTTTTATTATTTATATAGCTTTGTTGAAAGTCTATAGAAAATAATAATTTCAAGTGAAATTAACTTAAATTTATTTTGTCCTTTTAAGCTGGAATTTCGAAAGAATGTAATTGGAATTTTACTACTGATTTTACCTCGAATCTAACTCGGGGTAATACAATTGTCATAAAAGATCCACCAGCTCACATTTTACATCCAGATTTATTTTTTGGCTTAAATTCAGAAGGACCAACATTTAACTATGAACGTTTGGAATGTGAATTTGACGTTGAAGCACCTGTCGATCATGGACTTGTAGTGTCAATACAACAAATGAATTTTGATAAAGAATGCTCTGATTTTGTTCAGGTAAATATTTAGTAAAATAAATATTTTTAATAAATATACATTTATAAAATTATATATCAATTTACAGCTTACAAATCGAGATGGTTCATTAAATGAAACTATCTGTGATAAGTTTGGAGAAATTATTCCAAGATATTATTTTGGAGGATTTGTTTCACGTCCAGAATATCCAGGTAGTAATTATCTTGAAGAATTAAATTCAAAAGAATATCCCAAAGATTCTTGGGAAGAATCTCATACAGGAGGTAGAATATCTGTAAAAATATCTGTTTCTAAAAAAAATTTAGAAAATCTCAGATATTTGTTTATCGCATTTACAGCAACTAAAAAAGGTAAATTTAAAAAACCTAATTTCAAGTATATTTTACCTGAATTTAATTATTTTTTGTTTTTTTTTATCGGATTCATCGTGTGATAACAAATAGAAAATTATTCTCTCCCGCAAAAGTATTATTGTGATGGAATCAAAAATTGGAAAACTGCTGAAGACGAAAATGAATGTGATTTTAAATTTATGGAAAAAATAATCTTTATATTAATCGTGATTATATTTTGTTCACCCGAATTATTTATGATTTACGCCTGCTTGACTGGAGATACAGAATTTATACGAGAAATGAGTACGTCTCCGGAATACGTCGGATTTACTCCGGATTTTTCTGGATTTTGAAAGAAAACATTAAAATTTTTAAACTTTTTAATTTTATTTTTTTGCGTGCATCAATTAAACATATGTAAATTACAAATTGATATACAATTTACCATCACAAATAAAACACAAAGTGTAATTTTGAATTTTTTATTTTTTATTGACAACACTATAGTGAGTAAAATTTTTATAGAAAAAATTTATTTGTTTATTATTTTTTTTTAAAAATATGAAAAAAAAAACTATAATTCGTGCGAATAAAAATAGTTTTAATTTGATTTCTTATGCTGGTATCAGTTTTTAGAAGGGATTTTTTTTTTTTCTTTTTTGCCAACCTTCATTGTTGTCAATATGGCTCGCCTTTTTTCCTTTTTTAATACATAAAGGTAAACATGTCTATGACCATGCTTTAATAAATTTAGTTGATGACAACTCAGCAGTGAACATGTGTGCATAGAAATCGAAATTCTAAACATAACCCATCAAGTTTTCAACAAAAATAAAACAATGACTATTTAATTAATAATTAAAAATCAACATTATGAGAGCAATAGTCAGCTTTTTAATTTTATTTTGTTGCATCATTATTGATATTATTTTTCCGACATATCATTCACCTGAGACTGGGGATAAACATGATGAACCGGTTAAGAGTTGGGCTGAAAATTATGAATTTAGTAAGTGAATTTTTTTTATTATTTATATATAGCTTTGTTGAAAGCTTATAAAAAATAATAATTAAATCAAGTAAAATTAACTTAACTTCATTTGTCCTTTTAAGCTGGTATTTCGAAAGAATGTAATTGGAATTTTACTACTGATTTTACCTCAAATATGACTCGGGGTAATACGATTGTCATAAAAGATCCACCAGCTCACATTTTACATCCAGATTCATTTTTTGGCTTTAATTCAGTAGGACCCAAATTGAATTATGAACGTTTGGAATGTGAATTTGACGTTGAAGCACCTGTTGATCATAGACTTGTAGTATCAATACAACAAATGAATTTTGATAAAGAATGCTCTGATTTTGTTCAGGTAAAGAATAAGCAAAATAAATATTTTTAATAAATAAATATAATTATAAAATTATATATTAATTTATAGCTTACAAATCACGATGGTTCATTAAAAAAAATTATTTGTGACAAGTTTGGAGGATTTATTCCACGTTCATATCCAGGTGGTAACTATCTTGGAGTATTAAATTTCAATGAATATCTCAAAGGTTCTTGGGGAGTATCTGATACTGGAGGTAGAATTCGTGTAAAAATATCAGTTACTAAAAAAAATTTTGAAAATCTCAGATATTTGTTTATTGCTTTTACAGCAATTGAAAGAGGTAAATATGGAAAATCTAATTTTAAGTATAATGAAATTATTTGCTTATAATATTTTACGTGAATTTAATTATTTTTTGTTATTCTTTTATCGGATTCATCATGTGATAACAAAGGAAGTATTTCTCTACCACGCAAGTATTATTGTGATGGAATAAAAAATTGGAAAATCGCTGGAGATGAAAATGAATGTAGTTCCACACTTATGGAAAAAATAATGTTTATATTGGTCGGGATTATAGTTTTTTTACCTGAATTATTGATGATTCTTTCTTGTCTGACTGGAAATAATTATTTAAATCCAGAAGTGCCAATCCCTCCGGATTTTTTGATATTTCTACCTCATTGAGACTTCAGGAGATATTTTTCTATAAATATCAATTATAAAATTTTATAAAAGTATTTTTAAAAACATATCATTTCAATGATAATTGATTGTTTACAAAAAATGTAATTGCAAAAAAATTAATCATGAAAATTTTATATTTTAGTTTACGTTTAATAAATGGAAAATTTAACAAAATTAAAAATACAAAATAAACAAATTAGTCTATCCTTTGACACCTATTTTTCTAGAAGTAGAAGTGGTAAGTTACATTCAATTATTTTATTTTAAAAAAATATTAATTCAATAAATGTAAAATATTTTTGAATTTGATTTTGTACTGTTTTAATTTATTTTATTCGAATAAATAAAATTTGTCATTCTTATAATTTATTTTAATTATTAAAAGTGATTAATAATTTTATTTCGAAACGTATTTATTGTCTAATATAGTTTTCTACAATTTTAGAAGGGATTTTTTTTTTTTTTTTTTCTGCCATCCTTCATTGTTGTCCATATGATTTAACAACACAATTAGCTAATTAATTTAGTATTCATCAGTTTGTAGAAGGGATTTTTTTTTGCCTTCCTTCATTATCCTTTAATACATGGAAGTGCATAGAAGTGCATGGAGGTCTACATCTGTCTATTTACATCTATGCTCTAATAGTTAAGTGATCATAACTATGACAACTCAGCAATGACCACATAGAAAATATAGAAATTAAAATTTTATACATAGCCAAAGGGATTTTTGCCAGAAATAAAAAAATATATTATAATTGTTTAAATATATATTAATAATTGATCAATTTACTCAACATTATGAAAGAAATAATAAACTTTTTAATTTTATTTTTTTGCATTAATTAATCATATGTAAATTACTTGATATACAATTTACGATCACAAATAAAACACAAAGTGTAATTTTAAATTTTTTAATTTTCATTGATAACATTAGTGAGTATAATTTTTATAGAAAAAATTTATTTGTTTATTATTTTTTTTTTAAAATAAAAAAAAAAAAAACCTATAATTTGTTCGAATAAAAATATTTTTATATTGGTATCAGTTTTTAGAAGGGATTTTGTTTTTTTTTTTTTTTTTTTTGCCACCCTTCATTGTTGTCAATATGACTCGCCAATTTTTTTTTCCTTTTCTAATACATAAAGGTAAACATCTGTCTATGACCATGCTTTAATAAATTTAGTTGATGACAACTCAGCAGTGAACATGTGCGCATAGAAATCGAAATTCTAAACATAACCCATCAAGCTTTCAACAAAAATAAAACAATGACTATTTAATTAATAATTAAAAATCAACATTATGAGAGCAATAGTCAGCTTTTTAATTTTATTTTGTTGCATCATTATTGATATTATTTTTCCGACATATCATCCATCTGAGACTGGGGATAAACATGATGAACCGGTTAAGAGTTGGGCTGAAAATTATGAATTTAGTAAGTGGATTTTTTTTTATTATTTATATAGCTTTGTTGAAAGCTTATAAAAAATAATAATTAAATCAAGTAAAATTAACTTAACTTTATTTTGTCCTTTTAAGCTGGTATTTCGAAAGAATGTAATTGGAATTTTACTACTGATTTTACCTCAAATATGACTCGGGGTAATACGATTGTGATAAAAGATCCACCAGCTCACATTTTACATCCAGATTCATTTTTTGGCTTTAATTCAGTGGAACCCAAATTTAATTATGAACGTTTGGAATGTGAATTTGACGTTGAAGCACCTGTTGATCATAGACTTGTAGTATCAATACAACAAATGAACTTTGATAAAGAATGCTCTGATTTTGTTCAGGTAAAGAATTAGTAAAATGAATATTTTTAATAAATATATATTTATAAAATTATAAATTAAATTACAGTTTACCAATCGAGATGGTTCATTAAATAAAACTATTTGTAATAAGTTTGGAGGATTTATTCCACGTTCATATCCAGATGGTAACTATCTTAGAGAATTAAATTCAAAAGAATATAACAAAGATTCTCCAAAATCGGAAGTACTTGATGCTGAGGGTAGAATTCATGTAAAAATATCAGTCACTAAAAAAAATTTCGAAAATCTTAGATATTTGTTTATTGTTTTCACAGCAATTAAAAGAGGTAAATGTTAAAAAAATATAATATCAAGTATAATTAAATGAATTACTTATACGTTACGTTAATTAAATTATTTTTTGTTACTTTTATTAGATGTATCAAGTGATAATAAGGATGACAATGAAAAATTTGTTCTTCAATTCGAATTTTATTGTGATGGAATTAAAAATTGGAAAACGGCTGGAGACGAGAAAAATTGTGTTCCCAAACGAAAGGGAAAGGAAAAGGGATTACCTCTTTTAGTGTTCTTGATAATTCTTTTATTCGCTTGGATTTTTACCGTAACTGATGCCAATCAAAGGCGTCGTAAGAAAAATGCGATACCTGTGCAGCCATCAGCTACTACAGTCAATCTAATTGATACTCTTAGTGTCAATTTAAATAACAATAGTAACGATAAAGAATTACCAACTTACGAGGCACTCGTCTCTGAGAAATCTCAACAAGTACCAAGTACTTTACGTTATTAACACGTATCATTTAATAAACACTAAATTACAATCGGTTACAATTTCACATCATAAGTAAAACAAACTTTTTTCATATCAATTGATAAATAATTTAATTAAAACAAATGATAACATGTAATTTTTTATTTTCTGTTGAAATAATAATTTACTTGTTGTCTTAGTTTAAATTTAAATTTTCTTTATCTATATCAAAGAAATTTCGAATTTTTTAGTGTTTATTAACAGTTTTAGCTAAAATAATTATTATTATAAAAATAGTTTTTTTTTTTGTTTGTAATTTTTTAATTTTTCAATTCGGTTATTTTGTATAATCCTATGGGTATAATTTAAATGAGATAATAATTTAGAGTTAATTTTATTTTGGCTTTTGAAGCCGGTAGTGGACGAAAATGCAGGTGGTATTTATATTAAAAATATTATTCAATTTCAATTCAGGTGAAACGTATCTATATTTATACAAAATTTGATAGTTAGTAATATGGATTTTTATACACTGATTCATATATTTTTTTAAATTAAGAAATCATATCTAATAAATGTACAGATTGTGAATTTACTGTATTAGAGGCAAGGGATGAACAGGAATGAAAACTTAATATTGACCCCATAGAAAATGGAAAATTCGACATAACCAAACAAATATTTGACAGAAATAAAAAAATAAATATTTATATATTAATAATTAATCAATTTACTCAACATTATGAAAGCAATAATTAACTTTTTAATTTTATTTTTTTGCATCAATATTAATATTATTTTCACGGCGTGTTATCCATACACAAATTGGAACAAAAGTTATGAATTTAGTGAGTAAATTTTTATTATTTATATAATTTTATTTGTTATTTATAAGAAATAATAATTTTAAGTTAAATTAACTTGACTTTATTTTGTTCTTTTAAGCTGGTATTTCGAAAAAATGTAGTTGGGGTACTGGCATTGCCTCGAACCTGACTCAGGGTGATACAATATCGATAACAAAACCACTAGGTCACATTTTACATCCAGATTCATTTTTTGGCTACAAGTCAGCAGAAATTAAATCAAACTACGAACGTCTGGAATGTGAATTCGACGTTGAAGCACCTTTTGATTATGGACTTGCAGTATCAATACAACAAATGAATTTCGATAAAGAATGCTCCAATTTCGTTCAGGTAGTGAATAAGTAAAATAAATATTTTTTTTTAATAAATAAATTCATTACGAAATTAATTTATCAATTCAATTTACAGCTTACAAATCAAGATGGTTCGTTAAATAAAACTATCTGTGATAAATTTGGAGGATTTATTCCACTTCCATATCCAGGTAGTGAATATCTTGGAGAATTAAATTTAACTAAAAAAAACCATGATTCTTCAAAATGGGATGTATTTGATGGTGAAGGTAGAATTCGTGTAAAAATATCAGTTACTAAAAAACATTTCGAAAATCTCAGATATTTGTTTATTGCATTTACAGCAATTGAAAGAGGTAAATATTTAAAACAATCTAATTTCAAATGTTATAAAATTAATTACTTATGATTCTTTACGTTAAATTAATTGGTTTTTATTATTTTTATCAGGTTTATCAATTGATAATAATAATGCAGATAATTTTGAAAAATTCAAATATTCGTTTATCAATTTTATAGCAGAGAATAGAGGTAAATATGAAAAAACTAATTTCAAGTACCATTAAATTACGTTAATTTATTTATTGTTTGTTACTTTTATCAGATTTTTCGAGTGATAATGAGGATGATAATGAAAAATTTGTTCTCCCATTACCATTTATTTGTGATGGAATTAGAAATTACAAAAAGGCTGGAGACGAGAATGATTGTGATAACAAACCTATGGATCAAATAATTGATAAGATGGTCATGGTATTTGGTATTTCAGTCCTTATTTTGGTCGTCTGTGTAATTGTTAAAAATTTTTCCGATTGTAGTCATAAAAAAGAAGAGGTAGATCTGCAGCCAACAAATTCCACAGCCAATGTTGTAGATATTCCTAGTGTCAGTTTTAATAACAATAATGATAGAGAATTACTAAGTTTCGGTACAGTGTTTGGTGCAAACTTTCAACAAGTAACAAGTACTTCAGTTCGTTAACGAATTAACCTTTTTTGAATTACTTGTTACAATTTCACATCACGAATAAAAAAAAATTCTTTATAACAATTTATGAATACTTCAATTGAAACCAATGATACCATATAATTTTTTATTTTTTGTTGGAATAATAATTGACTTATTGCCTCAGTTTAAATTTATATTTTCGTTATGCATATTGAAGAAATTTTTAATTTTTCAATAATAGCATTAGTAATGATAGTAATTATAAAAATAATTTTTTTAAAAATTTTATTTTGTTGTAATTCTTTTTTGATAACATGAAAAAAAAAAATTAAAATTTGTTTGAATAGAATTAGTTTTATATTGATTGTTTTTGCTGGTATCAGTTTTTAGAAGGGATTTTTTTTTTTTTTTTTTTTTTTTTCCACCCTTCATTGTTGTCCATATGATTCCTCATTATTTTTTTTCCCTCTCTAATACATAGAGGTCTACATCTGTCTAAACTCGACATCCAGGCTCTAATAGTTTAGGGATATACATGGATGAAAAGTGAAAACTCAATATTGACCACATAGAAAATGGAAAATTCAACATAACCAAACGAATTTTTGACAGGAATGAAAACATAAATATTTACCTATTAATAATTGATTAACTTACTCAACATTATGAAAGCAATAATTAACTTTTTAGTTTTATTTTTTTGCATCAATATTAATATTATTTTCACGACGTGTTATCCATATAATAAGTGGGCTAAAAATTATGCTTTTAGTAAGTAAATTTTAATTATTTATATAATTTTATTTGTTATTTATATGAAATAATAATTTTAAGTAAAATTAACTTGATTTTATTTTGTCTTATTAAGCTGGTATTTCGAAGAAATGTAGTTGGTATTTTACTACTGATTTGACCTCGAATCTGTCTCGGGGTAATACAATTATGATAACAAATCCACCAGCTCACATTTTACATCCAGATTCATTTTTTGGCTTTAATTCAGTGGAACCCAAATTTAATTATGAACGTGTGGAATGTGAATTTGACGTTAAAGCACCTGTTGATCATGGACTTGTAGTAACAATACAACAAATGTACTTTGATAAAGAATGCACCGATTTTGTTCAGGTAAATAATAAGCAAAATAAATATTTTTAATAAATAAATATATTTATAAAATTATATATTAATTTACAGCTTACAAATCAAAATGGTTCATTAAATAAAACTATCTGTGACAAGTTTGGAGGATTTATTCCACGTTCATATCCAGGTGGTAACTATCTTGGAGAATTGATTTTAAATGAGCATAACAATAATTCTTCAAAATGGGAAGTAGTTGATGCTGAAGGTAGAATTCGTGTGAAAATATCAGTTACCAAAGAAAATTTCGAAAATCTCAGATATTTGTTTATTGCGTTTACAGCAATTAAAAGAGGTAAATTTAAAGTATCTAATTTCAAGTGTAATAAAATTAATTACTTAAATGTTACGTTAATTCAATTATTTTTTTTTTTACTTGTATCAGATTTATCACGTGATAATAAGAATGATAATGAGAAATTTATTCTTCCATTAACATTTTATTGTGATGGAATTAAAAATTACAAAAAAGCTGGAGACGAGAATGATTGTGATAACAAACTTATGGATCAAATAATTGATAAGATAGTCATGACAATCGGTATTTCATTCCTCATTTTGTACGTCTTTGGATTAATTAAATGCATGTATACGAGTCATCGTAAGAAAAATGCAGTACCTGTGGAGCCATCAACTACTACAGCCAATCCTGTAGATACTCCTAGTGTCAATGTAAATACAGTACCTGTGCAGCCATCAACTACTGCAGCCAATCCTGTAAATACTCCTAGTGTCAATGTAAATAAGGATAACGATGAAGGACCACCGACTTACGGGGCACTGTTCCCTGACAAATTTCAACAAGTCCCAAGTACTTCACGTCGTTAACACGTATCATTTCATAATCACTTGTTACAATTTTGCATCACAAATAAAACAAACTTTTTTATAACAATTGATAAATAATTTAATTAAAACAATAATTCAATTTAATTCTAAAAAGGTAATTAATTATTGTCACTCAGTAAAAAACAAATTAGAAAAAATATATTTTTTATTTTTTAAATACCATAAAAACATTTTTTATAATCAAAAATTTATAGCAGGAAATTTTATAATTATCATTTAGACAATAATTGTTATAATTTAATTTTAAAAAAGATACATTTATTTTTAATTTTATAAATAATGATTCTTCAAAATAGATTATATATTTAATGCTGATATACAGTGTCATAAAGTTATAACAATGATGATAAAGAAAGTTTTTTTCTCGGACCTGAGTATTATTGTGATGGAATCAAAAATTACAATAAAGCTTTTTTATTTTAATTTATAAATAATTCACTCGAAAGTTAAAACACTTATTGTCTCAGTTTAAATTTAAATTTTTTTTATTCATATTAAAAAAATTTCGAATTTTATATTTTTCATCGATATCATCACTAAATATGTTTATTATAAAAAAATTTATTTTCATATTTTTTTTCCAATTTGTTGTACTTAGTTCTTTTCAAAAACATGAAAAATAAAAAGAAATCTATTGAAATCTATAATGTTTTCGGAGACAATTAGTTTATCGATTTTTTATGGTGGTATTTGTTAGTTATTAGAAGGGATTTTTTTTTTTTCACTTTCTAATGCATGCATATTGCATGTCTAACATCCCTGCTCTAATGCTCTAATACATTATATTAGTGATCACAACTCATCAATGACAACATAGAAAATGGAAAATTCAACATAACCAAACAAATATTTTAAATTTTTATATATTAATAATTGATTAATTTACTCAACATTATGAAAGCAATAATTAAGTTTTTAATTTTATTTTTTTGCATCGATATTAATATTATTGTTACGACATGCTATACAGATAGTCGTAATAAGCATGAAAGACTTAGATCAGATGAAAATTGGCTTGATAATTACGTATTTAGTGAGTAGAGTTTTTTAATTGTTAGTATATATATTTATTTTTAATTTACAGTAAAACTAACTTGATTTTATTTTGCCCCTTTAAGCTGGTATTTCGCAGCAATGTAGATGGTATCGCGCTGCTAATTTTACCTCGAATAAGACTCGGGGTAGTACAATTGTGATTAATTATCCACCAGCTCATATTTTACAACCAGATTCATTTTTCGGCTATAATTCATCAGTACTCCCATTCGAGTATGAACGTGTGGAATGTGAATTTAATGTTGAAGCACCTCTTGATTATGGGCTTATAGTAACAATACTACAAATGAATTTCGATAAAAAGTGCTCTGATTTTGTTCAGGTAAAGAATTAGCGAAATAAATATTTTTTACTTTATTATGATAATATATATTTAAAAGTATATATTAATTTACAGCTTACAAATCAGGATGGTTCATTAAATAGAACTATTTGTAATAAGTTTGGAGGATTTGTTCCACGTTCATATCCAGGTAGTAAATATCTTGGAGAATTCAATAATTTGGATGAATATCACAAAGACCTTTGGGAAGAATTTGATGATGAAGGTAAAATTCGTGTAAAAATATCAGTCACTAAAAAAAATTTCGAAAAACTCAGATATTTGTTTATTACTTTTACTGCAATTAAAAGAGGTAAATATGAAAAATCAAATTTTAAGTGTGATAAAATTAATTGCTTATAATATTTTACGTGAAGTTAATTATTTTTTTGTTATTTTTATTGGATTCATCATGTGATAACGAAGGAAGTACTTCTCTACCACGCAGATATTATTGTGATGGAATTAAAAATTGGAAAACGGCTGAAGACGAGAATGATTGTGCCGATTCATACATATTCATCATAGTATTCTTGATAGTTTTGGCAATCCTTTGCAGTTCATTCTGTGCTGCAGGCTATGTAGATAAAAATAACATTAAAATACCACCAAATAACAGGGTCCGGATTTCTGCAGTGCTTCCCTGCTGACGAATCTCAACAAGTACCAAGTACTTCACATCGTTAGCACGTATCATTTTCTAATTACTTGTTACAATTTTACATCAAGAATAAAATAAAATTCTTTATAACGATTGATAAATAAAGAAAGAAATTAAGACAAATGAATCATGTAATTTTTTTGTTTAAATAAGAATTTAATTCCAGAAAGGTAATTAATTATTGTCTCAGTAAAAAACACATTCAAGATACATTTTCAATTTTTTAAATACCATTAAAATATTTTTTTTAATCAAAAGTTTATATCCGGAAATTTAATAATTATCATCTAGACAACAATTGTTGTAATTTATAAAGAATCATTTTCAATTTTTAATAATAATAATCTACAAAAAATAGATACATATTTATATGCAGGGAGTATTTATCTTGGAAAATAAATTTATATAAATATAACAATGATTCGTCAAAATAGATTATTTTTGATGCTGATAAAATTATAATAAAATTAATTGTATTTTATGTATATTCAATTATTTTTTTCATTTTGTTATCAGTGTCATAAATTTATAACAATGATGATAAATAAAGTTTTTTTTCTCGGACCAAAGTATTATTGTTATGGAATTAAAAATTACAATGGAGCTGATGTTGAAAATAATTATAAAACTTTGAAAGATGTTGAAATAAAAAAATAATGTTAAAATTGTAAAACGAATTTTTTATTTTAGTTTATAAATAACTCTCTCGAAAATTAAAACAAATAATAATTCACCTATATTGTCTAAGTTGAAATTTAAATTATTTTTATTGTTATTAAATAAATTTCGAATTTTTTATTATTCATTGATATCATTACCAAATATGTTTATTATAGAAAAAATTTATTTTCATATTTTTTTTTCAATTTGTTGTAGTTCTTTTAAATCTATCATGTTTTCGGAGACACTTAGTTTATTGATTTTTCATGCTGGTATTTATTATAAGGGTTTTTTTTTTTTTTTCCTCCACCCTTATACAATTTCTAATGCATGGAGCCATGAAGGTCTAACATCCCTGCCACCCCTGCCTACCCTGCTCAGCCTGCTCTAATACTCTAGAATATTATTAGTGATCATAACTCGTCAATGACAACATAGAAACTGAAAATTTAGAAATAACAAAATAAATATTTAACAGAAATGAAAAAATAAATATTTATTTATAATTAGTTAATTTACACAATATTATGAGAGCAATAATTAATTTTTTAGTTTTATTTTTGTGCATCAATATTAATATTATTTTTACGACATGCTGTACAGATGGGCGTGTCCATGAAAAAATTAGGCCAATTGAAAATTGGCTTGAAAACTACGCATTTAGTAAGTGGAGTTTTTAAATTTTTTATATATATTATTATTTTAAATTTACAGTAAAATTAACTTGATTTTATTTTGTTTTTTTCAGCTGGTATTTCGCAGCAATGTAGATGGTATTTTGCTGCTGATTTTACCTCGAATAAGACTCGGGCTAGTACAATTGTGATAAATAATCCACCAGCTCATATTTTACATCCAGATTCATTTTTCGGCTATAATTCATCAGTACCCCTGTTTAAATATGAACGTGTGGAATGTGAATTTGATGTTGAAGCACCTCTTGATCATGCACTTGTAGTAACAATACAACAAATGAATTTCGATAAAAAGTGCTCTGATTTTGTTCAGGTAAAGTGAAATAAATATTTTTTACTTTATTATGATAATATATTTATAAAATTATATATTAATTTACAGCTTACAAATCACGATGGCTCATTAAATAAAACTATTTGTGATAAGTTTAGAAGACTTATTCCACGTTCATATCCAGGTAGTAAATATCTTGGAGAATTCAATTCAGATGAATGTCACGAAGGCTTTTGGGAAGAATCTGATAATGAAGGTAGAATTCGCGTAAAAATATCAGTTACGAAAGAAAATTTCGAAAATCTTAGATATTTGTTTATTGCTTTTACAGCAATTAAAGGAGGTAAGTATGAAAAATTTAAATTTAAGTATAATGAAATTATTCGTTAATAATTTACGTGATTTTAATTGATTTTTGTTATTTTTATCAGAACCATCCAGTAATAAAAAAGATAATAAACCACGCTTTTCTCTCCCATCCAAGTATTATTGTGATGGAATTAAAAATTGGGAAACGGCTGGAGATGAGAATAATTATTGTAAACATGGCTCCCATCCTTATGCAAAAGCATGGTTGATATTGTTCTTGGCAATTTTTGTATTCTTTGGCATTATGTTCATTTTCAATGCTGAATGGAAGCGGTTTGAGAGAAATATGATACCTGTGCAGCCATCAACTACTACAACCAATCCTGTAGATACTTCTAGTGCTAAAGTAGATGACAATAACGATAAAGAATTACCAACTTACGGGGCACTGTTCCCCGACGAATCTCAACAAGTACCAAGTACTTCACGTCGGTAACACGTATCATTTATTAATCACTTGTTACAATTATACATCATATATATAACGAACTTGTTTCTAATAATTTATAAATAATTTATTTAAAACAAATGATATTATGTAATTTTTATGTTTAAATAAAAATCGAATTTGAGAAAGAGAGCTAATTATTATCTCTCGATAAAAAGCAAATTTAAAAAAAAAATACAAATTCAAAGCAAAATGCAGAATAAATATCAACCAAAGGTTAAAACAAATTATACCATGTAATTTTTTATTTTTCGTTGTGATAATATTGTCTCATTTTAAATTTACATTATATTTATTCGTAAGAAATTTCAAATATTTTTTTTTATCAGTAAGTAAATATAATTTTGATAGAAAAAAATTTATTTTTTATTTTTTTTCAACTCGCTGTGGTTTTTGTCAAAAAAAATATAAACAAAATAATTTTTTGAGCTGGTATTTATTAGTTGCTAAAAGGGATATTTTTTTTTTTTTTTTTTTTTGCCAACCTTCATTGTTGTCGAAGTGATTAGTCTTTTTTTTTTCTCGCTCTGACACTTTCTAATACAGGGATGTCGTTAGACCTTCTACCTGCTTTAACACTCTAATAGATTAGTAATGACAACTACATAGAAAATATAACAATAACCACATAGAAATTGGCAATTTCCACATAACCAAACAAGTATTTGCAAAAATGAAAAAATAAATATTTATATATCAATAATTAATCAATTTACTCAACAATATGAAAACAATAATTAATTTTTTAATTTTATTTTTTTGCATCAATATTAGTATTATTGTTACGACATGTTATTCAAATAGGCGTTTGAGTGAAAATTATGAGCCTGTTGAGTATTGGCTTGACAATTATGTCTTTAGTGAGTGGATTTTTTTATATTATTTATATAATTTATGTGGCTTAATAATTGATAATAAAATTACCTTAATTTTATTTTGTTCTTTTAAGCTGGTATTTCGCAAGAATGTAGTTGGTATGTTACTAATAATTTTATCTCGAAAACCACTCGGGGTGATACAATTGTGATAAAAGATCCACTAGCTCACATTTTATATCCAGATTCATTTTTTGGCTATAATTTAACAGCACCCATATTCAACTATAAACGTGTGGAATGTGAATTTGACGTTAAAGCACCTGTTGATCATGGACTTGTAGTGTCAATACAACAAATGAATTTTGATAAAGAATGCTCTGATTTTATTCAGGTAACAAATAAGCTAAATAAATATTTTTAATAAATAAATATAATTATAAAATTATATATTAATTTATAGCTTACAAATCACGATGGTTCATTAAAAAAAATTATCTGTGACAAGTTTGGAGGATTTATTCCACGTTCATATCCAGATAGTAAATATCTTGGAGAAATAAATTTAAAAGAGCATAAAAAAGATTCTTCAAAATGGGAAGTATTTGATGCTGCAGGTAAAATTCGTGTAAAAATATCAGTCACTAAAAAAAATTTCGAAAATCTCAGATATTTGTTTATTGCTTTTACAGCACTTTTAAAAGGTAAATGTGAAAAATTTAATTTTAAGTGTAATGAAATTAATTGCTTATAATTTTTTTCGTGAATGTAATTGATTTTTTGTTATTTTTATCAGATCCAACAGGTGATGACAATGATGATACAGATCATTTTTATCTCCAACGCAAGTATTTTTGTGATGGAATTAAAAATTTGAAATTGTTTCGAGACGAGAATCATTGTTCCTCCGTTCGTAATGAACCAATAAACATTGCAATAATCTTGTTAATTTTGTTACTCGTCGCTGTTATATTCGTTATTGAAGCCAACTGCAATCGCCAGAAGGGACAAGTGGTACCTGTGCAGCCATTAACTACTACATCCGATCTAGTTAATACTCCTAGTGTCAATTTAGATAACAATAACGATTTACCAACTTACGAGGCATTGTTTCCTGAGAAATCTCAACAAGTACCAAGTACTTTGCCTCACTAACACGTATCATTTTTTAATTACTTGTTATAATTTTACATCACGAATAAAACAAACTTCTTTATAACAATTTATAAATAATTTAATTAAAACAAATTAAATCATGTTATTTTTTTGTTTAAATAAAAATTAAATTCCAGAAGGGATTTTCTTTATTCATATTGAAGATATTTTTAATTGTTGTGGTTATTCTATGAAAAACATAAAAAAAAAAAAAACCTGTAATTTGTTTGAATAAAAAAAAAAATTGACAAGAAGACTAGAGACATCTCTAGTCTTTTTGAGAATAGAATTAGTTTTATATTGATTTCTTATGCTGGTAAAGGGGATTTTTTTTTTCCACCCTTCATTGTTGTCAATATGACTCGCCAATTTTGTTTTCCTTTTCTAATACATAAAAGTATGTAAACCAATGTAAACATCTGTCTACGACCATGCGGCATGCTTTAATAAATAAATGTGTAATAAATTTAGTCTAGTGACGACATCTCAGCAATGACCATGTGCACATAGAAATCGAAAATCTAAACATAACCCAACAAATTTTCGATAAAAATAAAACAAAAAATATTTAATTAATAATTAAAAGTCAACATTATGAAAGTGACAATTAACTTTTTAATTTTATTTTTTTGCATCAATATTAATATTATTTTCACGACATGTTATCGACATAGGATGTCAGAGGTTTTGGAGGACGTTGGTAAACCGAAGAAGAAATGGAGTGATAATTACGTATTTTGTAAGTGGATTTTTTGAATTATTAAAATATATTTATTTGTAATTTATAAATTATAATTAAGAAATAATAATTTACAATAAAATTAACTTGATTTTATTTTGTCCTTTTAAGCTGGTATTTCGCAGCAATGCAGTTGGAATGTTACTTCTGATTTTACCTCGAGTATGACTCTGGGTGATAGAATTGTGATAAAAAATCCAAAAGCTCACATTTTACATCCAGATTCATTTTTTGGCTACAATTCAGGAGGACCAACATTTAATTATGAACGTGTGGAATGTGAATTTAACGTTGCAGCACCTGTTAATCATGGACTTGTAGTGTCAATACAACAAATGAATTTCGATAAAGAATGCAGCGATTTTGTTCAGGTAAAGAATAATCAAAATACATATTTTTAATAAATAAATATATTAATTATAATAATGTATTTATAAAATTATATTTTAATTTACAGATTACAAATTGTGATGGTTCATTAAATAAAACTATCTGTGATACGTTTGGAGAATTTATTCCACGTTCATATCCAGGTGGTGACTATCTTGGAGAATTAATTTTAAATGAATATAACTATGGTTCTACAAAATGGCAAGTGTTTAATCCTGAAGATAGAATTCATGTAAAAATATCTGTTACTAAAAAGAATTTTGAAAATCTTAGATATTTGTTTATTGCTTTCACAGCACTTGAAAAAGGTAAATATAAAAAATCTAGCTTTGAGTATCATAAAATTAATTGCTTATAATATTTTACGTGAATATAATTATTTTTTGTTACTTTTATCAGATCCACCAAGTGATAACAATGATGGTGAAGAATTATTTTCTCTTTCACCCGAGTATTATTGTGATGATATTGAGAATTGGAAAAAGGCTGGAGACGAGGATGACTGTGGTCCCACTCTTCATGATAATATACTGTATTATATAGCCTGGTTTTCCATTGTTACAACCTGGACTTATTTGCCCTATTTAATCATTAACGACATAAAGGAGTATCGTAAAAGAAAAGCAGTACCTGTGCAGCCATCAACTACTGCAGCCAATCCTGTAGATACTCCTGATGTCAATTTAGATGACGATAAAGACAAAGATTTACCAACTTACGAGGCATTGTTCCCTGAAAAATCTCAACAAAAAATAAAACATCAATGATTCACTCAAAAGTTAAAACAAATTATATCATGTATTTTTTTATTTTTTGTTGATATAATAATTCACTTATTGTCTCAGTTTAAATTTAAATTTTTTGTAGCTATATTAAAGATATTTTTTATCATTAGTAAATATAATTTTTATAAAAAAAATGTATTGTTCTATTGTTTTTCACAAATTGTTGTGGCTCTTTACAAAAAACATGAAAAAAAAAAAAAAAAACCTCTGTGTTCGAACTTCGAACAAAATTAGTTTATTGATTTCTTATTCTAGTATCAGTTTTTAGAAGGGATTTTTTTTTTCTTTTTTTGCCATCCTTCATTGTTGTCAATATGACTCATCAATTATTTTATTTTCTCTAATACATGGAGGTCTACATCTGTTTACATCCATGCTCTTAAAGTTTAGTCATGATGAAAACACAGCATTGACCACATTGGAATTTTAAACATAACCCAACAAATTTTTGACAGAAAAACAACAAATAAATATTGAATTAATAATTAAGACTTAACATTATGAAAACGATAATTAATTTTTTAATTTTATTTTTTTGCATCAATATTAATATTATTTTTACGACGTGTTATCCAGATAGAAATTGGCCTGAAAAATCTGAGAAAACCTTTTCCTGGAATTGGGTTGATAATTATAAATTTAGTGAGTAAATTTTTTTATTATTTATATATATAGCTTTGTTATACAAGTCTATAGAAAATAATAATTTCAAGTAAAGGTAACTCAACTTAATTTTGTCTTTTTAAGGTGGTATTTCGCAGCAATGTAGATGGTTTTTTACTACTGATTTTACCTCGAATGTGACCTGGGGTAATACAATTAAGATAACAAATCCACCAGCTCACATTTTACAGCCAGATTCATTTTTTGGCTATAAGTCAGCAGGACCCACATTCAACTATGAACGGGTGGAATGTGAATTTGACGTTGAAGCACCTGTTGATCATGGACTTGTAGTATCGATACAACAAATGTACTTTGATAAAGAATGCTCTGATTTTGTTCAGGTAAAGAATAATCGAAATAAATATTTATAATAAATAGATATATATTAATTATGATAATGTATTCATAAAATTATATATTAATTTACAGATTACAAATTCTGATGGTTCATTAAATGAAACTATCTGTGATAAATTTGGAAGATCAATTCCACGTTCTTATCCAGGTAGTAAATATCTTGGAGAATTAAATTTAAATAAATATCGAAAAGGTTCTTGGGGAGTATTTGCTACTGGAGGTAAAATTTGTGTAAAAATATCAGTTACAAAAAAAAATTTTGAAAATCTCAGATATTTGTTTATTGCTTTTACAGCACTTCAAAGAGGTAAATATAAAAAATCTAATTTCAAGTATAATAAAATTAATTACTTATAATATTTTACGTGAATTTAATTATTTTTTGTTACTTTTATCGGATTCATCATGTGATAACAAAGGAAGTTATTCTTTCCCACCAAGGTATTATTGTGATGGAATCAAAAATTGGAAAACCGCTGGAGACGAGAATCATTGTAGTTCTAATTTTATGGATAAACTACTCAATACGATACTCGGGATTATTCTTTTTGTATTTTTTATTTATGTGTTCTTCCATATAAATCGATGTGCACGTAAGTGTCGTAAGGGTCGTAAGGGTAATGTGGTACTTCTGCATACTACTGCAGCCAATCTTGTAGATAACGATAACGATGGAGAACCACCAACTTTCAGGGCACTGTTCCCTAGAGAATCTCAACAAGTACCAAGTACTTGTGAAGTAACACGTTGTTAACATGTATCGTTTATTAATTACTTGTTACAATTTTACATCATGAATAAAACAAACTTATTTATAACAATTGATAAATAATTCAATTAAAACAAATGATATCATGTGTTTCTTTTGTTTAAATAAAAATTTAATTCTAGAAAGGTAATTAATTATTGTCTCAGTAAAAAACAAATTAGAAAAAATACATTTTTTATTTTTTAAATACCATAAAAACTTTTTTTATAATCAAAAATTTATATCAGGAAATTTAATAATTATCATTTAGACAATAATTGTTATAATTTATAAAGAATCATTTTTAATTTTCAATATAATAATAATCTACAAAAAATGGATACATATATTTTTATTTTTAAGACTGGCAGCAATTGTTATTATTCAAGCTACTTTTATTGATTTCTATTAATTATTATCCAAATATTTTAACTAATTTATTTTTTTTAATTATTAAATATTATTTTATTTGAAAAATTTTGTATACCTCAATTATTATTGTTATTAATTTTAAATAAATTGTTTTTTTTTCTTATCAATTTGTTGTGTCTATTTTTGTATATATTATCTTGTAAACATAAAAAAAAAAAAAAACAAAATCTATATTGTGTTCGAACATAATTAATTTCTCAAGCTGCTATCAGTTTTTTTTGGAGGGGATAGTTACTTTTTTTTTCCTATTACTCATCAACATATTTGTTAATATTTTATTTTTTATTTTTTTCTATTATGTAGTGATAATGACTTGATGAAGTCGTCAGCATTATCCACGTGGAGGTTTTAACTAACCAAACAAGTTAATTTGTAAATTAATTAAAAAATATATTTGTATATTAAAAATCATTAAACGTACTCATACAATATGAAAGGAATAATTAAGTTTTTAATTTTATTCTCTTGCATCAGCATCAATATTATTTTTGCAACATGTGATCCAGATGAGTATTCGGTTGACAATTATAAACTAAGTAAGTGAATTTTTTTTATTATGTTTATAATTTTAATAAGTAGTTTAAATGAAATAATAATTCACAATAAAAATAACTTGATTTTATTTTGTCTTTTGAAGCTGGTATTATACAAGAATGTAAATGGGATTTATATTCACAATTTTATTTAAAAACGGATATGCTCAAGACTGATACAATTGTAATTGAGGAGTCATCAGCTCACATTTTATATCCTGATTCATATTTTTTTTCACATTACGAAATCCCATCCAATCAACGTGTGGATTGTGAATTTACTGTTGAAGCCTCTCAAAACAATGTAATTGTAGTATCAGTACAACAAATGAACTTTGATGAACAATGCACAGATTTTGTTCAGGTAAAAAAATAAAATAAATGTTTTCAAATGAAAATATATTAATAAAATTATATATAAATTTGCAGTTTACAAATCATAATGGGTCTTTAAATAAAACTATCTGTGATAAGTTTGGAGGAAATATTCCACATTCATATCGATGGAGTGGGTGTTTTAACAAATTATATTCAGATAATTATTCCACTGGGTATCATGAACAAGAAATAACAAAAAAGGAAATATTTAATGCTGAGGGAAAATTAAAAGTTAAAATATCAGTTACTAACAAAAATTTCGAAAATCTCAGATATTTATTCATTGTTTTTACAGCAATTAAAAAAGGTAAATATTAAAAATAATAAATAAGAATATAATAAATATTTTACGTTAATTAAAATATTTTTTTTCAATTTTTTATTATCAGATGCATCGAGTGATAACAAAAATAAAAAAACAAATTTTTCTCTTGCAACTAAGTATTATTGTGATGGAATTAATAATTACAATGAAGCTGATGATGAAAATAATTGTAAAAGTTTTAAAAAATTTGAAAAGCCATTTTTTTATGAAAATGATGTTGAAAAAAATAACAAAATTGAAAAAAATAATAATGTTAAAAAAAAAAATTATAGTCGAATGGTCGTTCCATTTATCCTTGTACTTGGCGTAATTTTTTTTATGAGTTCAGTTGTATATTTTTGTAACCGAATAAACAATGCGCAACGTTCACCAGAATCCAATGAGCCTCGTAATAATCGAGCCAACATTGTTGTACCTGCTCATTCATCACCTGCTGCTGCAGCTGGACATTCAATTGATCTTGAAAATACAACTCATGGCAATTTAGCTATTGATAAAGAATTACCAACCTATGAGTCTCTCTTCCCCGACAGACCAACTCAAGTAACAAGTACATCAATTAATCACATGTGAATTACTTGATATACAATTTTACATCGCAAAGAAAACAAAATAAAAAAAATTAATAATTGACTTAAAAGTTGAAACAATTAATATCATGTAATTTTTTGTTGAAATGATAATATAATTTCAAAAGATAGTAATTAATTATTTAACTCAATAAATGAATATATTATTTATCAAATGAAAGTAAAATTTAAAAAGATAAATTTTTTATTTTTTAAATACCATGTTTAAATCTTTATAATCAAGTCAATAGAATAATTTTCATTTGATAATTATAATTTATAAAAATAAAATATATAAATACATTTTTTTTTCAAGACTAATAGCAGTTGTTATTATTCAGGCTATTTTTTAATCATTACCAAAATATTTGTAATTAATTTATTTTTTCTACTTTTATAATTTCGATGATATATATGATGATGTATATGATTAAAAATATTGAATAATATTTTAATTGAAAAATTTTAAATTATCTATTTTGTTGATTTAAATTAAAATATAAATGTATATCTAAATTTTAAAAAATTTTAAACACCAATAAACATAAGTTTTATGAGAATAGGAAATTTCCTTGGTCGAGGTCGGATTCACGATTATTGAAAAAATAATTGTTACGAATATAATTCTCAATTCATTTGTTGGTTTTGTAATATCTAAAAAAAATATAAATCTAAAATGATTATTAGCAAAGATTATTAATTAATTTTATATTAATAAATTTGAATAATTTAAATCTGGAGAAATCGTTGTTTTGATGAACAACATTTATATTGTGGCAACTGTTTTTAATGCCGACTCTATTTTTACCTAATTTATTTTTATTCAATGATCTTTTAGCTGGATTGATAATATTTTCACCTGAGGATGCACTAAATAAACCTAATATTATCATGAGTACATTGTACCACGTGCCTGGCTACAAGGTGAAACAATTGGAATGATTCATTAAAAATGAATGAATGATGCTCAAAATATATATAAATTTAAAATCTCGTTACTCGTAAGGTAATAGGTATAAAAGTTAATTTATAGTTTTTCTTTTTTTAATAAAATTAAATTTAATACTTGTTAAAAATCAAGGGTCAACTTTTTTTTATTATTTATTTATTTACTTTTATTTTTAATTCAAATTTTATCGAGTACAATATTATTTCTAGGTCTATTATTTTAATTGCTTACGTCGTTATGAAACCACGATTTATTATTGTTTTTCTCTTTTTTATGAGTTATACGAATTTCAAAATATGGCGATTCATATTGTTGTATGTCTGGTATAAATGAAACGCATAAGATCAAACGTTGTTTTCGATTGTTTGATATTTCAGCTGCTTTTTTGACGAATTCAGCAGTCACATTTGTGCAGGAAACATCCAGCTCGTTCATCATCGGTGAATTTTCAAGCACTATCATGACTGAATCATCAGTAATTTTATTACTGGATGGTAACCTTAAGTTAATCATGTTTTTAAGCAATTTGACTGAAGAATCAGTGATATTATTACTCCCGTAAAAATTAAAAGTTCGTAAATTATTCATCTTTGAAATTGCTACTACACCATCATCAGTTACATAACGACTCCGGATTTCTAGGAATTCTAAGTGCTCGAAAGTATTGGCGATAGTATACAATGTCTCATCTTTAACTCGCTGTTTCATCATATTCAATACTGTAATTCTATTAAACCGATCTGATTTAGGAATAATGTTTGTAAGATGTGAAGTATGGTTAAAATATAAAATGCCAGAATTCGCCTGCCAATCCAAAAATCTTCCACTAATTCTTACACCAGCAGTTTCCAACCTTTTTAGAGCCTTCAAGTCGGGAATCACCTGCAAGATGAATATATATATGTAAGTATTATAAAAATATATGAAGAAAAAAAATACGTTTGATTTTTTTTTCTTTTGTTTTGTAATAAATATAAAGTTGTAACTTACATTCATCATTAGTTCTGTAAAACTAGGGAAGTATTCAAAGCCATCAATCCAATTCAACAGACTTAGATCAGTCAATGTATCAGCAAGGTTTCTCAATGACTCGATCAGAGTAACAGGTATCTTTTTTTTTTTGTTCAAATTTTGAAATATAATTGTTAATGATTTTAATTTGGATAGATCTCTGAATATATTTTCTAATGTTGTTGCTTTGTTCATATCAGTGAATCTCAAGCAAAGTGTTACGAGGTTTGGACACAATTGTTCAATAATTAGCACCATGTAATTAAAATCCAAAGCTGTTATGTCTAACTTTGTTAAATAACGACCACATTTTTGAAGCAGTGAATCTATAAAATCGAATTGTCTATAACTTGTTGGATATTTAGCCAAATAATTTGAATACTCATCCCATCGCCAATAAATAAATTCAAGTTTTTTGACATCATACCAAGCATTATCAAGGACTTTTTTCCATCTTTTGCATACTAAAAAAATAAATAAAATACAAATATATTAATTATCAATTACCAAATAACTTTTAAATCAAATAAAATTGATATATTGTATTTATAATATCATACCCAATGCAAGTTTTGGTCTTTCACATGCTGCCAAATACATAAATATTTCAGCCAGGCACTTATCATTAACACAGTCAATTATTTTATTTTTGGCATAAGAATGATCATTATGCTGATCGTATATCTAAAAAGAATAAATAATATTTTTTTATTTATAATAACAATAATGCAAATATTTAATCTACGAGCATGTTTTGAGTGCAGTTATATTTTAGACTTACCTTATCATTCTTTTCATTAAATGGACGTGTTAAATGTGTAAGCGAACCTGAATATTCGTATGATGGAACTCCTTCATCTATCTCTAATAATTTTCCTTTTTTTATGACTTGATCCATATTTTTTGTATATATAAAATTTTGGATCTTCATACAATCACTATACGATCACTACGAGTATAATTTTTTGCAAAGCAATTTCGGTGTGTGTTTTCGGTGTTTTCAACGGTGCGTGTGTTTTTCACGTCATCAGTGCCTCTGTTGAGTAAACATACAAACAAACGACGTGAGAATAGACCATGATGAGTCCTCTAGTCTTCATGCTTGGTACCGTGCAAGGTCTGATTTTGGGGCCTTTTCTGTTGCGACGCCCTCACAAGTCACACTGAGTCACACGTACATATCACACCTAGGTAAGTAATATATATAGATTTCGTCGTGAATCACGTTTTTTCTTTTCTGCCTTCTACATCATCTTCAAGGAACTAAATAAAAATTTCTTAATAACATCCAGAGGGAGTTGATAAAAAAAAAATATAAACAAATTATAAATTATAGTATAAACAATATCAATAGGTATATAATAAATTAATAATTTTTTTTTTTTTTTTTGTTAATTATTACTTCAATAATTCCGTGACTTGAGCAAAAAAAAAAAATTACCGCCATTTTGTTGACTTGCGAACTGCAAAGAACGCCTAGTAATGTCTATTATTTAATATATTTTAACAACAATTTCATAAACATATTGATTAATAATTTAATTGTGCTTTCAACAAATGTTTGTATTTATTTTTTGCATTATTGTCTCTGTGTGTACTATGTTGTTTATATTGATATCAGCGCCGGCAGTGATAATTGTGTGAATTGAGGTTCCGGATACAGTAACACGTGCTCCGAACAGTGTTCCGAGCTCGAAAACGAGAAAGAGCGACGTTGTTTGAGTGGAAAATAAAAAAAATTAAAAAATACAGTCATATATAAAATTGAAAAATATACATTTTCACTTGAAAAATTTTTTTAAATAATAATTCAACTCGTGACAACTTCTTTAAAAATTGATCAAATGATATTTAAATTAAAATATATATATTTTTCAATTTTATAGATAACTGTATTTTTTATTTTTCAATTTTAATTTTTCACTCAATTAACGTCGCTTTTTCTTGTCTTCGAGCGCAGATCGTATTACTGTATCCGGACCCTCAATTTTGTAATATTATTTTTTTTTATATATATTTTTTGGCATGTGGTTCCTATAGATGCCCCATGTATACTGAAAACAAAAGCAATATTGCTTTTATTTATTTTTCTAGTAGATTTATTAATTATTTTGATTTTTTAATTAATAATTAATTGTAGTAAATTAATTGAGGCTAACATGAAGCAGTAGAAATTTTAGAAAAGAACAAAAGTTCCAATTGTCTATCCAATGCACTCATCAATTTTAATGCAATCGCGTCCTTGTTTTCAATTAAATTTTATTTCAATTTTTCAGTATATAATATTTCAATTATATTCTATAATTTTTTTCTAACAATAAGCTTTGATATATCTACAATCAAATCATTATTTGTTTCTTTTTTTTATTTTGTTATTATTATTATATCTATGCACTCTTAACAGTATTTATTCTTGAAAAAAAAAAAAAATGCTAAAGTTTATTGGAGTTGCTCTATTTGATATTTATTGCAAACATATTTTTATATTTTTTTTTCATATGCTGATTTTAGTTGGTTCTGGTGTTTATTGCTGATTTTATTTATTGGCTGATTCAATAAATAAAAAAAAAATGACGACAAACGCAACGACAATTAAGTTGGAGGAGAATCAAGAGTCTGTTACAGAAATACAAAGTTATATTCAAACATTTAAAGAAATTGAAGGAGCTCAAGATGAACAACTTCATCATGTTCGTAAGTATTAATCTATAAATTTATAATTCAAAAACAAAGAAAAAACACAATTGTTAAAGGAATGTAATTTGATTATTCAACAGTTGAACCAGTTGAAGGTATAACAGGAGATGAAGAAGGTGGTTCATATTTTGTCGATGAAACAGGACAATATTATTATCAATCAAATTCTGATGATCCACCAGTTATGGCACAAGTACAAATGGAAGAAATTGATGAAGTTGATGATAATCAACAAGGACAATATGAAGTTGTTGAAGAATTAGAAAATCTTGATACAGTTAATAATGGTGAAGAATTAGAAATGAATGGAAATGGTGAATCAAATTCTGGCTATCAATCAGTAACAATTGTACCAAATGAAGGAAATTCAAATAAATTCTCATATATTGTTGTTGTTAAACCAAATCCAGATGATGAAACAATTGAAAATCAAGATAATCCAGATAATCAAGATAATCAAGATTTAACAGTATATGATTTTGAAGATAATGATGGTAATAATGATGAAGAAGTTGATGATGATAAATCAAAAGTTGTTAAATATACACCAAAAAAAATACAAGCAGTATCACATATGTGTAATTATTGTAATTATACAAGTCCAAAAAGATATTTATTATCACGTCATATGAAATCACATTCTGAAGAAAGACCACATAAATGTAGTGTTTGTGGAAAAAGTTTTAAAACATTAGCATCATTACAAAATCATATTAATACACATACTGGTACTAAACCACATAAATGTAAATATTGTAACAGAGCATTTACAACATCAGGTAAATAATTATTTTTCATTTTATTATTAATAAATTATAGCCCTGTATATAATTATTTATATTATTTATTTTTTTAATCAACAGGCGAACTGGTTAGACATGTTAGATATCGTCATACACATGAAAAACCACATAAATGTTCAGAATGTGATTATGCATCTGTTGAATTATCAAAATTAAAAAGACACGTTAGAAGTCATACTGGTGAACGTCCATATCAATGTCCACATTGTACATATGCAAGTCCAGATACATTTAAACTTAATCGTCATTTACGTATTCATACTGGTGAAAAACCATACGGATGTGATATTTGTCAAGCAAGATTTACACAATCAAATAGTTTAAAAGCTCATAAACTTATTCACAATAGTAAGTATAATAATTTTTGATATAATATAAGTATATATATGTGTTAATTAAATATTAAATATTACACATTATTTGTTTTAGGTAGTGATAGGCCAATATTTCAATGTGAATTATGTCCAACAACATGTGGACGTAAAACAGATCTGAGAATTCATGTACAAAAACTTCATACATCAGATAAACTATTAAAATGTAAACGTTGTGGTAAAACATTTCTTGATAGATACAGTTTTAAGTTACATAATAAATCTCATGTAGGTGAAAAATGTTTTAAATGTGAATTGTGTCCATATGCATCAATATCAGCAAGGCATTTAGAAAGTCATATGTTAATACATACTGATCAAAAACCATATCAATGTGATCGTTGTGATCAATCATTTAGACAAAAACAATTATTAAAAAGACATTGTAATTTATATCATAATCCAACATATACACCACCAGCACCACAAGAAAAAACTCATCAATGTCCAGAATGTGAACGTTCATTTAGACATAAAGGTAATTTAATAAGACACATGGCTGTACATGATCCAGAATCATCATTACAAGAAAAAAATAAAGCATTAAAAATTGGTAGACAAAAGAGAATTCAAATTATTGATGGACAAAGAGTTGAAGTTATGACTGGTTACGAGGATGAAAAAGAAGAAGAGGAGGAGGAAGAAGAAGATGAAGATCAAATGATGGCTATTGAAGGAAGTGATGGACAACAGTATGTTGTACTTGAAGTTATTCAACTTGCTGATAATCAAGGAACACAAAGAGTAATAAACAAATATTCATTTATAAAAATTATTTCCTATGAAATATTTATCGTTTTAATTGATTTGTAATTGATTTTTAATTTATTTAGATGGCTGTTGATGGTGAATTTATAATGCAAGATCCATTGAGTGAAGAAAATGCAACAGTACTTGGGGATATTGAAGAAGAAGAAGAAGAATTAGAATTAGAACAACTGGAAGATATTGAATACGTACTTGAAGAAAGTAAAACAACTAAAAATGAAGGAAATTCAAAACATTGTAAAGATGTTGAAACTTGTTTTGGTTTTGATGGGGTAATTATATTATTTAATTATTGTTATTATTAAATAATATATTTTTATGATTATTTTTGATTGATTCATTTTTTTTTTATTTACAGGAAGAAGATGAGGAAAATGAAGATGATTAATTTAAATTTAAATTCAATATTGTAATGCTAAGAAAAAAAAGAAAATTTAATTTAAAATATAAAAATAAATATGTATAATATTAATGTACTTATATTTTATATTTATTTTTATGTGTTTAGTTAATTATTTATTCATTTTTTTTTTTTATTTTTAAAATACACGATACACGATATAAAAGTTACATTTTTAGTTAACGTGACTGTACCGACAAGGACAAGAATACATCTAATTCGTTTCTCTCTGAGCGACACTTTTGACGCGAAAGTTCGGCTTCCAGTTTTATTATATTTTAGTTATAGGCACTGATGTCTGCCATCTTATGGGACCTATGGGCGGGGTTTAGTTACTCTCACACACATTTATTTAGTAAAGCTAATATTATCATGAGTACAATATACCACGTGCCTGGCAACAAGGTGAAACAATTAAAATGATCCATTAAAATCAATGAATGATGCTAAAAATATATACATATATTAAAGATAATTTAAAATCTCGTTACCAGTAGGGTAATAGATATAAAAGTCAATTTATAGTTTTTCTTTTTTTGATAAAAATTAAATTTAATACTTGTCAAAAACCAAGGCTCAATTTTTTTATTATTGTTTGATTACTTTTAATTTTAGTTTTAATTTCAATTTTATCGGGTACAATATTATTTCTAGGTCTATTATTTTAATTGCATACAGTCATCATATATCCAAAAATTAATTGTCAATTATTTATTTTCTTTTTTTTTTTTTAATTAATTTTATTATTATAAATTTAATGGGATTGTTTTTTTAGTTTAAATATATGATTCTTATATTTAATAAATGGCCTTTCATTTTTCGAAATATAAATATAGTAAATTTCGAAAGAAGCGCTCAATCAGAAAGTCCCAGCTTCAAAAAATTGTTGCCCATCTGCAAACGTTTTGTTCTATGTATCAGTAATTTTCCTTTCTTCATGAATTATATGAATTTCAAAATATCGCGATTCATATTTTTTTATGTATGGTATAAATGAAACGTAAAAGATCAAATGTTGTTTTCGAATTCTTGATATTTCTGCTGCTTTTTTGACGAATTTAGCAGTCACATTTGTGCCGAAAACATCTAGCTCTTTCATCTTTGGTGAATTTTCAAGAACTTTCATGACTGAATCATCAGTAATTTTATTACTGATTGGTAACTTTAATTCTATCAAATTTCTTAGCCATTTGACTGAAGAATCAGTGATGTTATTACTCCCGAAAACCTCGAAAGATATTAAATAATTCAGCTTTAAAATTGCTACTACACCATCATCGGTTGTCCAATGACTCTCAATTTTTAGGAATTGTAAGTACTCGAAAGTATTGACAATAGTATACAATGTGTCATCTTTAACTCGATATTCCCTTATATTCAATTTAATAAAGTGTCTTAACGGATCGTATGAAGGAATAACGTTCAAAAGCCGTAGAGTATGGTTAAAATATAGAATTTCATTATCCGCCAGATATTCGGGAAATCCATCCATTTGACTAATCCTCAAACCAGCACTTTCAAACCTTTTTAGAGCCTTCAAGTCACGAACCACCTGCAAAAAAAAATATTTATATATGTATTATAAATATATGAAGAATAAAAAAAATATTATTGATTTTTTTTTTGTTTTGTATATAATAAATATAAAGTTGTAACTTACATCCATGATTAGTTCTGTCAAATCAGGGATGTATTTCAGATCATTGATCCAATTTAACAGATTTAGATCAGTCAATGTATTAGCAACGTTTCTCAATGACTTGATCAGATTAACAGGTATATTTCCTTCGTTGTTCAACTTTTGAAATATAATTGTTAATGATTTTAATTTAGATAGACCTGTGAATGAATTGGCTAATTTTACTTTGTTCATATCGGTGAATCTCAATCGAAGTGTTACAAGGTTTGGACACAATTCATCAATAACTGGCAATATATTACAACGATCATAAGCTGTCAAGTCTAATTTTGTTAAATAACGACCACATTTATTAAGCAGCGATTTTAAAAAACTGTATCCTCCATCGCTCGTTGAATATTCAGTCAAATAATGTGAATACTTATCATATTTCCAATAAATTAATTCAAGTTTTTTGACATCATACCAAGCATTATCAAGGGCTTTTTTCCATTTTTTGCATACTAAAAAAATAAATAAAATACAAATATATTAATTATCAATTACCAAATAATTTCTAAATCAAATAAAATTGATATTGGCTTTATAATATCATACCCAATGCAAGCTTTGATCTTTCACATGCTGGCAAATACATAAATATTTCAGCTAGGCAATCATCATTAACTCGGTCAATTATTATATTTTTGGCATAAGAATGATCATAATGCTGATCGCACATCTAAAAAGAATAAATAATATATTTTTATTTATAATAACAATAATGCAATATTTAATCTACGAGCATGTTTTGACTGCAGTTATATTTTAGACTTACCTCATCATTCCTTTCATTAAATAAACGTGTTGAATGTATAAGCGAACCTGAATATAAGTATAATGGGACTCTTATGTCTATCTCAAATAATTTACGTTTTTTTATGACCTGATTCATTTTTTTTAAGATTAAGATTTACAAGCTCTAGGTATTTTACTAAAATAATAATGAAGTTAAACGTGGTATAGAATAATCATACGTGTAGCCGAAAAGACTACATAAACTAAATAGAATTTAATAGAAAATTGCATGCAGATTGCAGTTGCATGTGGCAGCCACTGAATCAGTGGCGACTTTGCAATTTTTTTTTGTTAATACCGAGTGGAATTGAACTACGTCACTCGAATTTTTAGTTACGTTTAGTTAAAAACAGGGGGCTTAAAAATCTTATTAAAAATATATACAATTAACATATGTATGACATATATTGAATATGAAATAAAATATTTCGTCGCTAATAACCCTGGATGTTGATGCGACGTTAAATAAAAACATAAAAAAAAAAAAAAAGAAATAAAATATTCAATCAAAACTTGATCATAGTGAATACTAAATTTTATTTTTATTAAATATGGCTGAACTCAAAATATTAAGTAAAGGAAAGGTATAAATAATTATTTATAGAATGATTTACTGGTGTCTATATTGTTAATAATTTCAATTAATACAAATAAAATTATAAGGTCGATAATTTATTATTTAAATGAGAAAAAAAATCTATTTTGAGGATCATTTTAATAGTCATCCCTTATACCATCATAATTAATTTCTTTATTCATAGCTCCTTAGTTTTTTATATTATGCAAGTTTTTCTCTTCCAACTAAATATCATTGTGATGGAATTAAAAATTACAATAAAGCCAATGATGGAAATGATTGTAAAACTTTAAAAGATGGTGAAGAAAAAACAGTTATTGGTGGAAGTGCCATTGTGGGTTTCATTACTTTTGGCGTTGTTCTTACGGGTTTGATTGCGTATGTGTGTCTTCGAATAGAAAAGGCACGACATTCAACTAAATATAACGAGCCTTCTAATATTCCAAACAATATTGATATACCTTCTCATTCATCAGCTGATACTACAGGTGAACATACAATTGATCCTGAAATTACACCTCATGCCAATTTAGCTATTAATAAAAATATATAGAATTACCAAGCCACAAGTCTCTTTTTCAGAGAGACCAACTCATGTAACAAGTACATCAATATATCATTTGTGAATTTAAAAGTTAAAACAAATAATATCATGTAATTTTTTGTAATATAATTTTGAAAGATATAGTAATTAATTATTTGACTCAATAACATTTTTTAATTTTTAAATCTTGATAATCAAGTCAATAAAATAATTTTCATCTGACAATTATAATTTATAAAAATAAAATATAATAATTTTTAAATAGCAATAATAATAAACTACATATATACATTTTTTTTCAAGGCTGGGAGCAGTTGTTATTATTCAGGCTATTTTTAATTATCATCAGAATATTTGTAATTAATTTTTTCTAGTTTTAAAATTTCAATGATAATATTAAAAATATTGAATAATATTTTAATTGAAAAATTTTAAATTATTTATTCTGTTGATTTAAATTAAAATTCAATTGTATATCTAAATTTTAAAAAATTGTAAACGCCATTGGTAAATATAGTTATTATAAAAAAATTAGTTTTTTTTTTTTCTTATCAGTTTGTTGTGGTTCTTATATACATTCTTTCGAAAACATAAAAAAAAAAAAAAACCAATCTATACTCTACTGTTCGAACACAATTAATATTTTTCAAGCTGGTGTCAATTTTTTTTCGGAGGGGATTTTATTTTTATTTCTTTCCTATTAGTCATCAACATATTTATAATTTTTTTTTTTTTTTTTTTATTATTTTCTAATCATTTAGTGACGACAACTCGATAAAGTCATCAGCATTAGCCACGTTGAAATTTTAACTAACTAAACAACTTTATAAAAAAAAAAAAAATCTATATATTAAATAATATTTAATAAATATTCAACAATACGTACTTAACAATATGAAAGTCATAATTAAATTTTTAATTTTATTTTTTTTCTTCAGTATCAATATTATTTTTACAACATGTGATCTAAATAAGAATTGGGCTGATAATTATGAATTTAGTGAGTAGATTTTCATTATTATTTATATAATCTTATTTGTAATTTATGTAAAATAATAATTTACAGTAAAATTAACTTGATTTTATTTTTTATGTTGAAGTTGGTATTGCACAAGAATGTAGCTGGGATCAATATTATTCAGTTTCGAATATGGGCAAGGGTAAAAAAATTGTGATTAAGGATTCATCAGCTCACATTTTATACCCTGATACATATTTTTTTTTATCCAATCAACGTGGTAATTGTGAATTTACTGTTGAAGCTCCTCAAAACAATGGAATTGTAGTATCCATACAACAAATGAACTTTGATAAACAATGCACAGATTTTATCCAGGTAAAAACAACTTAAATAAATATTTTCAAATGAAAATGAATTTAAGATAAATTAATTAAAATTATATATTAATTTTCAGTTTACAAATTATAATGGTTCTTTAAATAAAACCATCTGTGATAAGTTTGTAGGAAATATTCCAGATTCATATCAATGGAGTAATTTTCTTTACAAAGTATATTCACATGATTATTCTACTGAGTATCATGATTTATCAAAACAGGAAATATTTAATTCTGAGGGTAAATTAAAAGTAAAAATATCAGTTACTAAAGATAATTTTTATAAATTAAACTACTTGTTAATCGTTTTCACAGCACTTAAAAAAGGTAAATATTAAAAATCAAATTTAAAGTATAATAAAATTAATCATTTACAATATTTCACGTTAATTAAAATATTTTTTTTTTAATTTTCTGTTATCAGAAGCATCAAGAAATAACAATAATGGAGCAGCAAATTTTTCTCTTGCAACTAAGTATTATTGTGATGGAATTAATAATTACTATGAAGCTGATGATGAAAAAAATTGTAAAGCATTAAAAGATGCTGAAAAAAATACAGATGAAAAACAAAAAGTTAAAGATAAGGGTTTTTTTGGATCTTTCGACCCGTATATTATTATGATTATCGTATTTGGTTGTTTTGAAATGTTCGCTCATTGCTACATGGCAATGAAAAGAGCATCACCATCTTCAACCGAATCCAACGGTTCAACCAGCAATGATGTACCTGTGCTTCCATCAACCACAAATAGAAATTCAATTGATCTTGAAATTACACCTGATGTTACTTATAAAGATCCAGAACTGCCAACTTACGAGTCTCTCTTTCCTGAAGAACAAAATCAAGCAGCAGCTACATCAGCTAACTAATACGTATTATTTGTCAATTACTTGCCACAATTAAACTTCACTAATAATACAATTTTTTTTCATTATTTATAAATATTTATTAAGTATTTTTTAAAAAAATCTAATTGCAAAAAAAAATTAATCATGAAGATATTATACCTTTGTTTACATTTAATAAATGGAAAATTTAAGGTATTTTTTTTTATTTGATTTTTATTAATTATCATTCGAATATTATTTCTAATTATTAAACAATATTTTATTTTGTTAATTTTTAACTATGTATACCTAAATTTTTATTGTAATTTATTCTAAATAAATTGGTTTTTTTTTTTATTATCAATTTGTTGTGTCTCTTTTTGCATATATTGTCTTGAAAACATAAAAAAAAAAAATCTATATTGTGTTCGAACATGATTGATTTTTTAAGCTGGTATCAGTTTTTTTTTTTTTTTTTTGGAGGGGATAGTTAATTTTTTTTTTTTTTCTATTACTCATCAACACATTTATTATTATTTTATTTTTTTTTTCTAATCATCGACAAATTGATAAAGTCATTAGCCACGTTGAAATTTTAACTAACCAAACAAACCTTTAACAGAAATAAAAAAAAGAAATATTTATACATCAATAATTAATTAATTTACTCAACATTATGAAAGCAATAATTAAATTTTATATTTTATATTTTTGCATTAATATTGATATTATTTTCACGACGTGTGATCCAGTTAAGAATTGGGTTGAGAATTATGAATTTAGTAAGTGGATTTTTATTATTATTTATATAATTTTATTTGTAATTTATGTAAAATAATAATTTACAGAAAAATTAACATGATTTTATTTTTTATGTTGAAGTTGGTATTGCACAAGAATGTAGATGGTATATTCATTCACGATCTTATTCAGATTCGAATATAACCCAAGGTAAAAAAATTGAGATCAAAGATTCATCAGCTTATATTTTATTCCCTGATTCATATTTTGGCTATTATCCTAAAATACCATTTTATTATGAACGTATGGATTGTGAATTTACTGTTGAAGCTCCTCAAAACAATGGAATCGCAGTATCCATACAACAAATGAACTTTGATAAAGAATGCTCTGATTTTATCCAGGTAAAAAAAACTGAAATAAATATTTTTAAATGACCATGAATTCAAGACAAACAAATAAAAATTATATATTAATTTTCAGTTTAAAAATCATAATGGTTCTTTAAATAAAACTATCTGTGATAAGTTTGTGGGAAATATTCCACGTTCATATCCAGGGAGTGGTTTTCTTGAAGAATTTACTTCAGAGGAATATAACACTTACAATGATGCGTCAAAACAGGAAATATTTAATGCTGATGGTAAATTGAAAGTAAAAATATCAGTAACTAAAACGAATTTCAAATACCTCAGTTATTTGTTCATCGTTTTTACAGCAATTAAAAATGGTAAATATCAAAAATCTAATTTTAAGTATATAATAAAATTGATTATTTACAATATTTTTTTATTAATTTTCTGTTATCAGATGCATCAATTGATAATAAAAATGGAAAAGCAAATTCTTCTCTTCCAGCTAAGTATTATTGTGATGGAATTAAAAATGAAGCTAATGATGAAAATAATTGTACAACATTGAAAGATGTTGAAAAAAATACAGGTTTTTTTGGATTTATCGACGGTTTTATTATTATAATTATCATAGTTAGTTGTTGTGAAGCATTGGGTATTTACTACATGGTAATTAGAAGAGCATCACTACCTCCAACTAAATCCAGTGCTTCTCATGATAATTCAACAAAAAATAATGAACATGTGAAGCCATCAACCACAGTCAGCAAATCAGTTGATCTTGAAATTACACCTGATGTTATTGATACAGATTCAAATATACCAACTTACGAGTCTGTCTTCCCTGAAAAACAAAATCAAACAGCTGCAGCCACTCCAGCTAAGTAACACGTATTATTTGTCAATTTCTTGCCACAATGAAAATCACCAACAACACAATTTTTTTCCATTATAATTTATAAATATTTATTGAGTACTTGAAGAAATAATCTAATTGCAAAAAAAATTAATCATGAAAATATTATATCTTTGTTTACATTTAATATTTTGAAAATTAATTAAAAATATAAAATAATCAAATTAGTCTATCCTTTGGCACCAATTTTTCTGTGTCCTTTAATTGGCATAATATTTTTTCTCAATGATCCTGAGCAAGTTTCACACGAGCAAGCAGTTGGAACATAAATTTTTTTCGTAAATTTAACACCATCATCACAGACAAGATCCACATTAATATTTTTCATGTCAATTGGCTGACAACAATTGCAATCAGTCTCTTGTATCCAACTAACTGGATCAAAATGCGTTGATGACTGACAATTACCTCGGCATTCAGTCATTCCATCAATACCCTCAATATTTTTACAAACACCATGTTGATTTTTCTCTTTTAAAATACCAATTGTTGATTGTATTTCAAGAACTTCAGCAGCACACGTTTGTCGTAAATCAAATATATTTGTCATATTACATTTTTGACAACAACCATCTTGATAAATAAATTCAACTGGACATGTTGAAACATCTGGACAAATTGTAAGCATTGTTTGAATAATTAATTGTTCTTTATTTTCACTGTATTTACATTCATAGCTTGTACAATTGTCTGGTGTTGACCAGGTTGTTTCTGGTTTGTGTAAAATTCCTTTGTCGAAACAATACACTTGTTTACATCTTCCACAACATTCTTGACTATTATTTGAGCTTTCATATTCCCAGCCAAATTCACAAGTTACATTACAATCTTGTCGAACATGTGTTAGCTCAATTTTATTTGTATCTTTTACATCAACACACATATTTGTCAAACAATTATCAAATTCATCCTTCCATGTTGCTCCTGAATTATAAATTTTACCATTTGATTTACAACCAGTTCTTTTATACTTTGGACAACATTCATTGTTCAATAATTCTGTATGAATTTCATAATTATCAAGCTCAAATTGATCAAGTTTTTCACATGTTGTTGTTGATTCAATTACTCGTAGTGTTCCATTTTCTATTAAACACCGATAATCAGTACAGTAATCAGCTGATTTCCATGTTTCACCAATATTTTTAATTGTATCATTTACAACACATGACACTGGAATACAATCACCACAACATTTTTTACTTGGTTCTTCTGGTTGTTTGTATTCATATCCTCTCTCACAGTTAATTGAACATTGTTGAGTTATTGTTTTCTTTTTTACAATACCATCTGGCTCAATTTCACATTTATTTATAAGACAAGAATTTTTTTTATCAGGGTACCATTCATTGCCAATGTTGTGAACAATTCCATTGTCATCTTTGCAGGCAATTGCTTCAATAAGAGGACAACATTCACCAGTTATTTGTTTTTCTATTAATACGTAGTCATTTTTATGTTGATTGTCTTCAATTCCTGGACATTTTGTTGATAAACAATTTGATTTTGTTTCATTGTTATAATCTATTTCACAGATACATGAAAGACATGGTCCATCTTGCCATTTTTCACCAATTTTTTTACCAACAATAGTTGAGTTATCTGTTGTCATTGAGTATAAACAAATATCTTTTGGCAGTTGGCATTTGTAATTAATGCAACATCCTTCTGGGCTTTGACTTGTCTCAAGTGTATAATATTCTGGGCATGATGGTGCTGATGGACACATTTCTACTTTACAAATTCGTTCAGCTTTTGGACAACAACTTGATGAATTTACAATTTCAACAATACCAGGTATATTAGTAGCTTCTAAATTAACAGTTGGACATTCTTCAGGAGGTAAACACTCACAAATAAATTTTTGACAACCATCATTACCAATTGTTGTCTTCATCATTTGTCCCCAGCCACAATCTGGCTGTTGTGTATCAAGACAAACTGTTGTAGTTGTTGGAATAGTTGGTTTTGGAATACAAATATATTTTGGACAACATTCTTCATTGGATTTACTTGGCTCTACCAAAACTGGACTTGAATTAATATCACAAATTGTTGCTATTGTTGGACAATTTGTAACTTGACAATTTATAATTTTTTTATTACATGTACATGTTGTACACTTGTCAGGTTGCCAAGTGTCACCATCAATATGTCCATCACTATCACAAATAAAACAATTTTTTTCCAAGACACAAGTACCATTGTGAGTGACATAATTCTTCGGACAAAAACAGCCTTCTTGATTAAATTCTTCAGCACATTTATTGATAGATTGATCATTTATTGTGTCACATGTTTTTGGACAGTTTGAACCACATGATTGATACTCTAAATCAGCAGGACAATTGTAAGGACAAAAATCTATGCTTCTCCAGTTTGAACAGAGACCAGTTTGTCGACAGCTTCTTGCATATGCCTCAATGTCACCACATATATCACCCTTCTTGCACAAAGTATCATAACAAGATGATAAATATGCTGATGGATCAATTATACTATGACACTGTCCAAACAATTTACCATCTAATAATTTTTTACATGGATCATTCAATGGTGGTAGACAAATTTCTTTTGTATTTTGTACACCACAATCACCATCACTCAATATTCTTGCTTGTGGTAAACCACTTACTAACCAACTCATTCCAAAATCTTGAATATTATCTGTTAATTCACCATTTTTCTTTTTAATATCATCCTGATCATTTGCATTACAATTACCACATAATCCCTCCATTGCACCACCAAATATATGAGATGGAAGTTTTAATGTAAATCCAAAATTATGAACAAAACTTGTTAATTCAAGTTGAATAACTGGTATTAATATTTTTAAATTCTTTTCATTTTCTTCTATAATATTTATCCAATTATTATTTAATGGAAATTTATCAATACTTTCACCATCCATTGTAACACTTATTTTTTTATTTTTTTTATCATTAATATTTTGTTGTATTTCTAGATAATGATCCTTGTAAGATAGTGATATTGCTTCAGTACAAATTCCTCTTTCACATGGTACATTTGTTATTAATATTTGATAAGTATTTTTATTGTCATTAATTGTACTGACATCTTGAGACAATACATACGTACAATTGCCAGTAAATGTAAAATTATTTTTATCAAAATTAATAAAATTACCATTACCAAAACCTTGACAAGTACAATCACGACATTCACTTGCTGGAATACAATTTTCACCATTACGAATTGTTCCATCTGGACAAAAACATCCACAAAAACATACACCCTCCATTAATGGACATGGTTCAATTTCTTGTAAATTATCACAACTCATTTCACACTTATTTCTAAAGCAATCTTTATGTACAAATGGTGCTGGACAATTTACTGGACAATTATGAATATTTCTCCATGTTGATAAATCAATATTTATATCACTTGCTTGACAATCAGTTGTAAATGATGTTAGTGCACGACATCGACATTCATTTATTGTTTGATTTCCATTTATACACATGCAACTTGTTTCTAAACATCTTGATAAATATTTATCAAAGTTTAAATGATTACGACAAATTGAAAATGATCTATCCATCATTTCATTACATATTTCTTTGGCATGATCATAAACTTCACGAGAACATAATATTTTTGGAGCTTGACATTCTGCGCTACCATCCATAATCCAACTGTTACCAAAATCTTGAGATGTTTTAGCTTGTTTACCATCTGGCATTTGTCTATCATTATCAGGATTACCATCAAAAAATCCACATAGTCCATCAACATAATTTTTTAAATTTGTTGTTATACCTATTTTAACATTTGTATTTTCATCCCAAATTATCCAAAAACCATATTTTGAACATACAAAATGTATTATGTTTCCAATTCTTGATATTCTAAATGATCCTGATTTATCACCGAGACGTTTAACTTGACGTGGACTGAAGCTAAATTCATTTATTTCTACATGCATATCAGCATGAAAAATAACAACATCATCATCAATTGTTATCACAAGTAATTGTTTACAATTTTGATTGAGATTATCACAATGTTTTTCAAGATTAACATACCACTCATTGTTTAACATATTTCTTGCTAAAATATGATTACAAATATCATATTTATATTCAAGATTATCAAATGTATTAAATGTTCTTCCAGTTATATTGCAAATAACTTCAATTGGTGGTGGTGGTTTACATACATACTTTGGACATGCTTCAAGTTTAAACATACTTTGTGATTCATATATTATTTTATAATTTTGTGGACACTCAACTTTTGGACATTCAATTGGTTTTTTATTATCTTGACGTATTGGTGGTGGTTTTGTTGGAACACATGAAAATTGTTGACAATTTATTTGTAAATTTGATGCATCATTTAATAAATTATTATCATCATTAAAAATTGTTGACTCATGACTAATTTTTCTTGTTTCTTTTGGTCTTCCTCGACTTCTTCCTTTGGTACCACCTTTAACACCACCACCACTATTTTTAACTGAACTTTTACTACTTCTTTTTGAATTTTGATTAACAGGGACTAATTTATAACCCGGTGGACATACTGGACGTTCACACTGAAGTGTCGTTACATTTTTAATTTCAACAGTTGTCACCTCAATTATTGTCGAGTGATTATTTGTAATGACTGATGGATTTTCAATAATTTCTCGACAATTTGTTTCATCATCTGGACAATCTTTAACTCCATTACACCATAAATTATCATTGATACAAATATTACTTGTTGGACATAGTCGAGTACCAGTTGAGCATGGTTTACAAGCACATCCACACAGCTCAGTTACAACTGAACGCATATTTGGCTCATCACATGGTTCACATGGTTTCAATTGACAATCAACAGTACCAGTCATTGTACAAATACACTTTCGACAATCAGATGATTCAAATGTTGCACCAACAACATAAGGCACGCCTTCATAAACACAAGGACAATTATGTTTTTCAACACAAGCTACACCATTCCACCATAATGATTCATTACATTTACATACATTATCATATCCTAAAAATATTTCATCACATACATTGCAAGCTGATTGAATAACTTGGATTTTAACTGGTTTATTTGTAACAGTTGGATATGAAATAAAACAACCATGAACTTCAACTTTTAATCCAACATGTCGATGCCATTTAATTGGTTGAATTTTTAAATATTGTGCTTGTATTGGTTTTGTAAAATAATTAATTTTTGTTGTTTTATCATCAAAATTAGCTGTAAATATTTTTTCAATATTTAAATGATCAATTATTGGATTCCAATTGACACCATCATTACCGTAATATATTTTATAAGCAATTGTCCAAATATTATTTGCTCCTTTTGTTTCAATACCAGTTATATTTCTGCTTTCAAAAAAATTAAATTGTACATATTGATGAGGATTATCAAGTTTTGGTTGCCAAATACCTGGTGATGATAATTTAATATTTGACAATGATGATGAATCTGTTGTTGATGATACTGTAACTTGTTCATCAATCATAACACCATTATCAAAACCCATTGGTTCATCACATATTGGTTTTATTGTTTCTTCTTCTTTGTCAATTATTATTTTTGGAGTTACAGTTTGGAGCTCATCATCACAACCAATTAAATCAACTGACATTGATATACCATTATGCCAAGTTTGTGGATTTATTTTTATTATTTTAGCCTCAATTGGAGATGTAAAAATATGTTTAACCGGTGTAAATGCATCAATTGGACCAGATAAAATATCTGGCATGTAAGAAAATTCATGACCATCTTGTGAATAAAGTAATTTATAACTTGTTACAAATTTATTGTCAATTGGATTACCAGAAATAATTATACCATAAATTGGTTCTAATTTTGGTAATTTAATTTCATACCATTGATTGGTATTGGTATATTTTGCTTGCCAAAATTTCGGATCATGATTCCATGGCTGATCGTCTTCTGAGCTGCTTGAATTATACTCAATGACTTCAGAGGTTCCCTTGAAATATTCAACAAGACTATTGTAGTGTTTACTAATACATGGTGCTGCTGGTGATAGTGTACTTGGTACAATAATAATATTTGTTGTCAATGATATTACTGGCGTTGTTGTATCAATTACTGTTGGAGTTGTCGTTTCAACTGTTGTAGATTTTTCACAAGATGTATTATCACAAGTATAAAAATTACTTAGACACTGGCATCTTTTGCAATTTGTCTCCTCAACAACAACACCAGGTTTTACAGATTCTTCATTGTGGGATATACAATTACAATCAGCAATATCAACACATGTTTCAGGATCTCGCCAGTATTTATTTTTTCCACAAGTTTTTTTATCTTTAGCAGTACAACCTGGCACACAGTCTCTGGTACCATCAATACAAATATTTTGTTTTTTCAATTGGTAATTGTAATACTGACAAGTTCTTGAACATTTAATTGCACAATCATTCCAAATTTCATCTTCTTTGCATTTATTTGTTGAAGGAGCTTCTGTTGTTGTTGTTGATGTTACTGTTGTTACTGCTGGAGATAAAGTTGGTCTGCATAATGGACGTAAAGTAATAACATTATACCACCAATCACAAATCATTGCAACTGGATTATAAAACATATCTTTTCCACATGTTTTTTTAATTAATTTTGTTGCACCATTAGTACCAGGAGCACACTCATAAAATACATGACAATCAATTGGATCAGCTTGACTCGGTCGAGTAATATCACAATTATCTGATGCAGTAGTATTTTCACATTTACATAAAACACTTATTTCGAAATCAACACAAGGTAATTCATTACCATTTGATTGACAAATTAAACCACGTTCCAAACTACACTCAACATCTAGACCAGTTTCTTTTGGACTTAAATGACCATCAATACTTCGACATTTAATGTCAATCATTTTGTCTTTTGTACAACGTGATGAATTATTAAATTCAAGTAAATCAATCATTGAAGGTAACGGCTCAGTGTCCATTGCTCCTGTTATTGATTTTGTTTCATTATTAGATTTTTTAATTGAATGTTTATTTATCCATGGTGTCCAGCCATCAATACATTTTTCAGATTCTTCCATATACACAACAGCTGGTCTTGTTGTTGTTGTTGTTGTTGTTGTTGTTGATGTACATGGTAAACCATTACAAATAATTTTACCATGACTACAAAAACATGTTTGACATAAATCACTGCTTACTTTATCACCTTCATAATATATTACTCCTTCTTTTTCTAAACAAATTGGCTTGCAAGTTGATCTTGGTACACATTCTTGATAAGTTGAATTTAAATAAACCTCATCATTTGGACATTCTTTTGGTAAACATCCTTCGATACAAGTATCCTCAGTACAAAGTTGTGAATTTTTTTTAATTTTTGGATTTAACAAGTAGTCACAAGTTTCTCTTGGACATGTTGATATACATGGTGAATAATTACTACATTTTTCATCACACTGCATTGGACATAAATTTTTAGATCGCCATTTAATTGGAACACCACGATTATTACATTCATGAGCATAAGCAGCAAGTGCAGTACAAAGACACTCACAATCACCACCTTGATCACAACCACATGTATCAAATATACATCTTTCAATGTAAGGCTCAATGTCAACCTCTGAATGACATGCTTCAAATAAACTTGTCTTTAATTTACCACATTTTTCAACAGCCCATATTTTTCTTTCTGGATGTTGTACACATGTATCAGTTATATCTTTTGGCTCTGGACAATTATTATTTTTTTTCCATGAATCACCAAATATACGTGCTGATACTTCTGATATTCCACCTGATGGTGTTTTAAAATCATCTTGGCTATTGTCATTATAATCACCACATAAACCTTTTGTTTTACTTTTCCATTTTGGATCAAGTTTAATATAAACTCTGGTACCTTTATCCCATTGTACAACTAAACCTAAATCAGGCACATCTAAGAATAAAAATTCACCCGCATATCTAACAGCAATTCTTTGATAATTATTTAATGATAATTGTTTGTCATTTGTTAGAGTTATTTTTTCACGATTATTTGCTGTTCCAATACTTAATGTTATGGCTTTTGAACATGTTACCCATGATGTACCACATGGTACATTTTGTGTTGATATTTCAAAACAATCATCAGCACCAAAACTACCTTTAACAAGTACATAATCACATGCACCTTGAAAATCATATGTTTTATCATCAAATGTTTTATAATGTGAATCACCCCAAACAGAACATATACCTGGACATATTTTATCTGTACATTTCCAATGTCCTTTATCACATTTACAAGTATTACATTCTTCTTGCATTGTTGATCCATCTGTATAACTTTTACCACCATGATAACATGGACAACTTTCTTGTTTAACACAATTACCACTTGGTGAATCAAGTACATATCCTTTTTTACAAATACAACCAGGCATACAAATTGCTGGTGAATGAATAACTTTGTCATTCATATTTCTACATGTCCTTGGTATTGCTGGTTCACAATTTGTCAATTCAAGATTTTTCATTGTACTACAAATTGTCTTGAGACTATCTGATGATGGATATTTTTTAATTTCATCATCAGTTGCTTCTTGACAAGACCAAATAGCATTTTTACATGTGCATATATTTCGACGTTTTATTCCAGCACGTATTTCACGATAACCAGGTTTAAATTCCATACCCTCGTTGTAGCATGGACATAAATCAATGTCAATACATTCACCATGACTATCAAGAGTTTGTCCCTCTGGACAATTACATCCTTCAACACATTCACGATTACATATTTTATGAATATTATTAACATGATTAAATGATATATCATTGCATGATCTTGTACAACTGTTACCACATATTTGATACTCCTGACCAGCTGGACAATGAAGCTGACATTCTGATACTTCTGTTCGCCATATTATTTTAACACCAACTTCAGCACATTCTTTTGCGTATGATGATAATATTGGACATAAACATTTTTCAATATTTCCTTCACAAGAACACATATCATATTTACAATTTTTATAAAATTCTTCTGGATCAACATGCCAATGACAAGATGAAAAAACATTACTCCATATTATTGAACAATATTTTTCAGCATTTGATAAACGTTCAGGATTTTTATCACATGGATGTGTTGTATCTTCTTTTAATATATCTTCACATTGTTCATTTGTTTTCCATTTATTTGTAAATGGTAAAATTGATTGTTCAATATCATTACTTGGTGTTAAAAAATCATCTTTTTGATTATTTGTAAATGTACCACATAGACCTTTTGTATTGCCATAAAATATTGATGGTGCATTTATGTAAACTCTTGATATACCATCCCACCATATTTCTAAATTATTTGGCATATGAACAACAATAAAAATACTACTTGCAATACGTATTTTAGTATTACTATTGATAATTGGAAATTTCGTTATTTCTTCATTATTAATTTCAACTTGATGATTTTGTTTAAGCTTTATTGTTATATTTTTTTGACATATTTTTATTGATTTAACACATGATGGTGAATCTGATGGTATTAATCCCATACTTTCAGATATTGCACCAAGACATGCTACATTTTCAGCTTCAATACTGTAATTATCACCTTTAACAAGATAATAACTACATTTACCCATAAAATCATAACGTTTACCATCAAATGTAACATAATGAGGATCACCAACAACTGAACATCTTGAGCTACAAATAACTTGTGTACAAATCCATTGTCCAGCAACACAAGTACAAGTATTACAATTCTTTGGTATGATTGTACCTGGTGGAAATGATTTACCTCGTAATCTACATGGACATTCTCCTGGAGCAATACATTTGTTTTCATGAAATATTGTTCCCTCAGGACAAAAACAACCTTCCTCACAATCTTCCACGTCAATTATTTTTTTAGCTTGTGTTAGATCTTCACCACAACTTTGCTGATATTTTGATCCACAGCTGTTATAAATTCTTCCACCAGTACAGTTCATTGGACATAAATTTTGATGACGCCATGATAATGTTTTTGTTAAACCATCATGATAACATTGACGAACGTAGACATTCATTGTTTCACATGCACATTTTCTTTTATCAACTTCATGACAATTACAATAATCCAATTGACAAGTACTTTGTAATGCAGCAAGATCAAGTGTTTTTGAACAACCCTTAAATCTTAAATCAGCAAATAAATTATCACAAAATTTAATAGATTCTTCAGTAATATCTGATTTAAATTTATGATTGCTTGCTAAATTATCATCACATGTTTTATCAATTTTCCAATCAGCAATAAATGTTGCTAAATTAATTGAATGACTATTATCTTTTCTTGTTTTATCATCAGCAGGATCACCATTCATTCTTCCACATAAACCAGCAGTTCTATTCCACAATGATTCACTTGATTTTATTTGTACAAATAAACCACCATCCCATTTTAAATTAATACCAACAGTATCAAGTGATGCAACAATTAAATTACCTGACATTTCAACTCTCAATCCAGTTAATTGAGCTGGTATTGGAAGTATTTTTTTTTTATTTGTCTGTAATATTGGTATATTATTGTCATTTAATTTTAATATATATTCTTTACCTTGAATATAAATATTTAAAATACGATAACAAATGGTATCATTATGATTTTTACAACCATTACTATTTTGAATTGTAATTGTAAATGCACTATCTTGAGTTTCTTGAATTAATGTCATTGTACAATCACTGTCGAAGGTATAAATATCACCATCAAATGTTTTATAATGAACTCCACCCCAAGTGAAACATGTCTTTGCTTCTGGTCTGTGTACATCTTCAACAATTGTATAATTACTTTTCACTATATCAACGACATTTTGTATGTTATTCGATGATTTATCACTGCTCAATTGATTAACATCATACAGTGTTTTAATACCATGTGATTCTTTGATAAATTTTTGTCTTTCAACATGTGAAGTTTGAGAGAATAAAGTATCTTCAAATGTCCATGAATGATTTGTTATTTTTAAATATGAATTTTTACTACTTCCAGCTGGTATTATTTGATAATTTGATGATGTTACTTTGCATTGTGGTATTGGTTGAGGTTCAAAATAGCCATTATCATAAGTGCAAATATATTCTGTTGCTGGTGGAAATGTAAATTCAATACCTGGCTGTGAACAATCTAGAACACATGAGTATGCATGAGCATCACCTTTGCACTTATATGCACCATTGAAATTTAATATTTCTGGTGAGCAACGATCCTTGGAGTATTGACACTGTGAGCCACGATAATCTTGAGGACATTGACATGTATTTAGAGGTAAACAAATACCACCTGAAGAAGAAACAGTATATAAAAATTATCATCATATTTAAATTGCTATTAAAACAACATACCATTTTTACAGGGTGGTGAACAAACAGCTTGACAATCTGGTATTGTTACCCAGTCATTTCTCATTGCTATCCAATTACCATTTCTACATTCTAAATTTGCTACTGATGATCCATCAGGATATACAAATCCACGAGCACATGATACTGTACATGATCTAAAAATTAATTAACATCATTTTTTAATATTAAAAAAGTTGGCTGATTAAATTATAGATTATTTTATTTACTTTGAATTACACTGTCTTCGTGAATTTAAAACTGGTGGTGGTGTATTCAAGCATGGTTTCGTCTCATATTGACATTGTGGACCAGAATAATTTTCTCCACAATTACACTGATGAGGAGCTATTATTAAATTGATTTTTAAAATTATTTTTAACATTTTTTCAAAGCATTATATTTTATTTAAATACAAACCTATGCAAATGCCATTATTTTGACATTGAGGTAAACAAATTGCTGTGAAAGAAAAAATGATATACATCAATAAATACATGAAGAATAAAATAAATTAATTTATCAAATATTTTGATAATTTATAAATTAATTATTACGTTCACAATGAGGAACAAAATCCCAATCTGTTCCAGTAACATGCCATTTTCCATCATGACAAAGTACAACCAGTTGTTTTTCTCCATTTGGAAATTTATAATCAGCCTTGCAGCTTGCTCGACACCCGCTGGATTTAGTAAATCAATTAAGTTAAATTAAAACCAGATAAAATTTCATTAAACTTGCCTGTCTAGAGAGCATTGAATATTTCCATTAACTGGTGATGTTGGATGATCAATACAGCCTCCTTTGAATATACTTGTCTTTGTTTTAATTTGAGTATGTTTACGATAATGACTTGTTTTAACTACTGAGCTATGAGGTGAATCATTTTGCATTTCATCATCTTCTCTATAAATTTTATTAAAAACAACATTCAATATAAAAAATATAAATATATTTGTTTTTTAATTTACAACACTTACAAATTGTTTTGTTCAAGACCTTCAACAAGACCAATTATCAAAAATATAGACAGCACAAAGTATTTTAAATAATACATTTTAAAATTCAATACATTTAGCTACTTAATTATTTTTTTTTTGAATCATCATAATGACCAACTGTTGTAGCAATTTTTTCACAATAAACAATTAAATTTCTTTTCCACATTATATATAATACCTTGCAGAGGAAACGGACAACAGATTGGCTTGTATTTTTGATAAATTTAAATGATAAATATAATAAAATAAAACAGGTCACCTTCATTCAATCAGGTCATGAATCAACAGCGGATATTTCGCAGACGCATACTCATAATTTTTTTATCATTTTCATTTTTTTTTTTTTATCCAATATTGTATACTAAAAAATTAATTAAATAAATAAAAAATACTATTAATATTTATTTTCCATAATTAATCAAATTCTTAGTTTAAAAAAAAAAAAAAAATAGTTTAATTTAATGCTAAAATTATAATTAGAAAATTCAATGGAAATTAGATTAAAAAAAATAGAACACAAATCAGTAAAAAACAAAAAGGAAATGCTTATCAAAATAATAATAAAAATAATAAAATTGAGAAAATAATTAATTTATTACGGACGGATATTATAAAACCACAAAAAATATTAATCTATTTGTAAATTAACAGAATTAATAATTGCACAAATGGATTAATAAAGAAAAAAATAAATCAAACTATTTGTAAATTAATTAATTATAAAAATAATAATAATACTGTTAATAATTTTAATAATTAAAAATTAATCACTGAGTTGTTTAACTAATTTAATTTAGTTATAAATTGTCCAGGTTCTTGATATTTTGATCTCCATATATTGTAAAAATCATCACTTGATAAATCATCAACATCAGTAAGATTAAATTCTTCCTTGAGTGATAATTTCCATACCTAAATAACAACAATAAAAATTAAATTAACATCAACAATTACTGCTTTATTAAAAGTCAAATTATAAATTAAAATTAGTACCTCATCTTCTGGTACTGGTGTTGATGCTGATATTGATCCATATCGACCAAATTGACGATAAACATTTAGATAATACAACATGTAATTAAATGTATAAACTTTATTTGTTTCAGCAACATTAAAAGTAACTGATTTTGGTGAACAACAATCATCACCAATTGGATATAATGCTTTTGTAAAATAACTACCTGGTTTAGCAACACCAAATAATAATGTTTGCAATGAATAACCATGAAATGTTCCACGTTTTTTATTATCTCTCATATCAATTGGATGTATATTTAAATTTTTTAAATTTTTACCAAGATCATAATCTTCTTTTTTCCAATATTTACCACCCAATAAACATTTATCATTTGTATCAAATTTTTTTATGATCTTCGATAATGTACCTTTACTTAAAACATAGCCAGCTTCTGCTACATTATATGCTTGTCCCCAAAACATCACTGGATGACCAAGATAATAATTCTTGTTGTAATCAAGATGAGCAATTAAATGACGTAAATTTTCTGGTATTACTATTGTATCATCTTTAACAAATATTATCCATTCAAGCTTATCAGCATCATTCCATATGTAATGCATTAATTCACATAACATTTGCCAAGATGATGATAATTTTTTTTTAATTTTAATAACTGGTATTTTTTTATCTTCATAATTACGACTGAAATAATATATTTTATTACAACGTGATCCCCATGTGTCATTTATTGTCTTTGCTAATTTTATTTTTTCAACAATTACAACACATGTTATATGAATTTTTGTTTTTAACCAATCTGATTCTATATTATCTTCAATGTCATTTGGCCCATATTGTTTTTTATCCATGTCAATAGTTTTTACAATGACATTTTCTTTTTGTAAAAAATTTTTATACAATGGATTTTCATAGTCTTCTGAATTTTCATTTGATAGAAATAATTTCCATGCCTTGGGAAATGTATTTTCAGTGTTTATTGATAGCTTATAATTATCGTCAATTGATATAAATAATAATGTCAATATAAAACCAATTAAAAAACCAATTATAAATATTAATTTTCTCTTAAATGAACGTAGACACATTTTGATTAAATCGAAACTATTTAACTGTCAAATTTCTTTTTAGCATTTTTTTGTTTTTTAAATTATTTATCATCAATTTATTTTGATGAAAATTATTGATCTATTTTACAGCCAATATTATTATTCATATCTGTAACACAGAAAAAAATATAATACAAATAATTCCAATTTTTACAATGATTTTTGGAGTAAAATATAAACACTTACTTTGTTTAAATTTGGCTGTATTTTTCTTTTAAATTAGAGCAATTTGTTTACTTGTTACAACAACCTGTTGATCTTGTTGATCACTCACATTGTCATAAAAAATAAATAATCAATAAATATACCTGTCGGCTGTCAACACCTGAACAACAAAAAACAAACAAACTTGTTTATATTTTTTTCAACGAAATTAAAACTCAACAAAACAAAAATTTCATAACAAATTTAAAAATATAGGTAAATAAATAAAATAACAAGTGTTTTTATAATAAATAATTGACGTAAAAATTAGGTCATTAATTAAAAATAAAAAAGCTTTATCATTAAAATAAAAAATGGCGATGATAAATATTGAAATTGGCTTGATCTTGATCAAGCAAGGTAGAAATTTAACTAGCCGACATGATAGTACAATGTTGTTTGTGTATATTTATTGGAATGTTTATGTGTCAGTGTCAATTTTTTTTTATTGTTTCAACAAGTAAATAAGTCAATATAAATTAATCATTGCGTCCTTGATAGTGGCTTTGAGATTAGGAAATAATAATTAAATACAAAACAAACTCAATTTTCTAAAATAAAAAAAAAACAACAACAATTTGATATTACTCATAAATTTAAAAAAAAAAAAAACAGATGACAAATTTTGACAGTCTAAAATAACAAGGATAATATTAACTGAAGTTTCACAATCATGAAAATAATTTTCATGTGTTACTAAATATAAAAAAATATATAATTTAAAAATATTTCGAAAAATGGAAACACCAACATTTAGTGTTGTTGAATTTTATTACAATGAAGTACCAGTTAAAAGAAAATGTGGATATTGTAAAAGTACAAATGGAAGTCAACGTGATGGTAAGTTGATAAGTCATTGTATAAAATTAAAAATTCATACTATATTTTTATTAAATTAATAAGAGTATTTATTTTTGTGTCTAAGAAGGTATGTGGGCTCACACATTAACTGTACAAGATTATCAAAATTTAATTGATCGAGGATGGAGACGAAGTGGTTCTTATTGTTATAAACCAGCTAATGATCAATCATGCTGTCCACTTTACACCATAAGGTATTTTTCTTATCTCAAAAATATACTTGAATAATGTCAACAATTATTTATCTTATCAATTAATCAATTTTTTTTATTTATTTAGATGTGAAGCACTCAATTTTACAGCATCAAAATCAAATAAAAAAATCATTAAAAAAATGACAAAATTTTTATTAAAAGATGATAAAACAAATAATAAAATTAATAATAAAAATTTGAATGTCATTAACAATTGTGATATAATTGAATCTGAATTTCATGAGCATAAAAATATAATAAGTCAAAGAGATGATGAAAAAAATAATATATTTAAAAATATAAATATTAAAAATGATGATGATGATAATAAATTGCTATCAAACGATAAACCAAGCTCAAGTGGAATAATTAAAATTGATAATAATACTCAAATTAACAACAATGATCAAGATAACAATAATAAAAATAATAAAAAAATATTTAATCCATTAAAAAATGATAATTTAATTAAAAAAGCTAAACTAATACGTATTGAACGTGCTAGAAAACGTTTATTATCAAAAGGCAAAAGTATCGAAGAGATTGATGAATTTTATAGTAAAAAAAAACAGAAAAATTCATGTAAAAGTATTGAGGAATTATTGGCAACTGTTGTTGGTAATAAAAATAAATTAGAATTAAAATTAGTTCGTGTATCAACTGAAGAATTTATGGAAACACTTGATGAAAGTGTTGCATTATTTGAAAAATATCAAATTGCTATTCACAATGATCCTGATGATTGTGATAAAAATGCATTTTTAAATTTTTTGGGTAAAAGTCCATTGCAGGTATTTTATATTTATGTTTAATTTATTATTGTAATTTAGGTGTAACATTTGTTTAGAGTCAAGTAGAAATATTTCTACAGCTAGAAAAAAATTTATAAATAAATAAATAAATAATTTTAATAGTAAAGGAATATAATAAATGAATTTATGATGAAATATTAACAAAATATAAATAATAATAAACAAGTAGTTATGATAATAATTGTTATTTAAATTATTTAATAATAATTCTTGGATTATAGTTTTTTTTTATTTCTATGCTCTTTTCTTTTTCTAACTGTAAAAATATCTAATTAATTTTTTTCTTTAATTAAAAATAATTAAATTATTTTTTTTTCTTTTTGAAAATTAATGTGACTAAATTCTTGTGTTGAAATTATTATTTATATAATTTTTGTTGATGATTTTTTTAGCATTATGCACCAGAATCTGGACCACCACTTGGATATGGTTCATTTCATCAACAATATTGGCTCAATGACAAACTCATGGCTGTTGGAGTTATTGATATACTGCCAAGTTGTATTTCAAGTGTTTATTTTTTTTACGATCCAGAATATTCATTTCTATCACTTGGAACTTACAGGTATTTATTTACTAAACAACATTTATAAATTGAAAAAATTGAATGTTCAATTTAAAAATTAATTAATAAATAATGTGTTTCAGTTCTTTTGTGGAAATTAAATTAGTAAGAGAGCTTAATAAAACAGTACCAGATTTAAAATACTATTACATGGGTTATTATATTCATACAATTCCAAAAATGAAATATAAAGCTAAAATGAAACCATCAAGTTTATTATGTCCTGAGACTTATATTTGGTGTGATATTAATCGCTGTTTAACAAAATTAGATCTTAATAAATACTCGAGATTTAATGATGATGATAGTGTCATTGATGAAAATGGACAGTTAAATACCGAAGATATTATGAAGGTAAAACTTTAAAATTACAACGAATTAATATTAACATACAACAAATTTTTAAGGAGCTTAGTTACCTGTAAAATTAAAATTGCTATTTTAATTTATTTTTCATCATGAAAATACTTAAAATAAGTCTGTAAAGTTTAAAAATTTCAATCGAAAAAATCATTAAGAAAACATTACATTAAAACTTGATAATTTATATATATTTTTTTTGTGTTATTTAAGGTACGCTGTTATTATGGCCGGAGAAGATTTTATGAAGACGTACAAACAATTAGAAGAATGACATCAAGTGAAATAAATGATATTCATGAAATACGTGCATATGCCAAACTTGTTGGTAAAAAATGTGCTCACAGTATGTGTCTCTATCTTGCACAATAAGTAAATTTAATATAATTATAAAAAATACAATACTATTAGTGGGATAAATAAATTATCAAGTAATTATTTAAACAATAATTATTTTCGTTACCTTGAAGATGATTATAAATAGTTTTTTTTTTTTTCTTAAAAATAAATTAGTAATTGTGAAAAACCAGTGTTTAATTTTTTTTATTATTGTTTATTTACTTTTTTGTTTTTAATTATTTTCTAGGCATATATAAGTGTTAAAAAGCCGATGGTATTTTAATTGATAAAAAATGTATTTTTTATCAATTGTATCTATTTCAAAATATGGCGATTCATATTGTTTTAAATCAGGTGTGTTTATGTTTCCTGAAATAATATAGATAGAATGGCCGTATTAGAATCAAATTGAAGTTTGGAAGGAATAATACAACTGAGGATACAGAAAAAAAAATAAACATATATCAGAATAATTTATTTAAGTTGTTATTTTATATTTATATAAACTTACAAATTATTTTATTAAATTTTTCATGGGAAATTAATTGATTTTGATAATTATTTTAAATAAAAATTATATTTTGTTATATTAATTTATTAATTTTAATTAAATTAACAATATTCAGATGTTGATTAAATTGTAGAAGCTGAAAATAAATAATTACAGGTAAATTTAAAAGTGTCTTTTCCAAGTCACCCAGGAGGTAAGACATATTTGACTCGTTTTTTTTTTTATCAAGTGGTTTCTCCAGTAGACCTAATCCACTTTTCGCGCGTTTTCTAGCTGCAGCCAGAATTATTTCGATTGCGCTCATAGCAGCAAATTTCTCGATTGCGCTCATAGCAGCAAATTTCTCGATTGCGCTCATAGCAGCAAAATTCTCGATTGCGCTCATAGCAGCAAATTTCTCGATTGCGCTCATAGCAGCAAATTTTTCGATTGCGCTCATAGCAGCAATTACTGACGCACGCGTATACAAAAAATAAATACATATATACCCGCGCTCATAGCAGCAGGTATATTTTTTATCATCCGCTGTGATAGGACATTTCTAGGCTCAATACACTATGCCACTATCACTAATTGTGATAGGACATTTCTAGGCCTTAATCACTATGTCACTATCACTTACTATCATTATCTCACGCTTCACTATTTCACTATATAAAATATTAAAATCCTGAAAATATTAAAAATCTAAAATCAGAAAAATCCTGAAACAAAAAAAATCATGATATTAAAAACCTGAAATCAGAAAAATCCTGAAACAAAAAAACTCATGATATTAAGAACCTGAAATCATAAAAATCCTGAAACAAAAAAAAATCATAATATTAATATAGTGAAAAACTTGAAATCATAAAAAACCTGAAACATATAAAATCCTGAAACAGAAAAAAACCTGAAACATACTTGAAAATTTGATTATTATTTTTGGAAACGTGCATTCAATATCAAATGAAAAAAATACATCGCGAATGGAAAATAGGGTGATAATTTATCTATTATAAATTTTCACGATAGATAATAATTCCTAATCACCCTCGTCTACTCTGTTTGAGATAGACAAGGTCGATTCATTTTGACTTTTACACTACGACTATTTAATTTTGCATTAAAATTGAATATATAATTATTGTAAAAATCAGTCAAAATAAATCTATACATAAAATAATAATTTGGAACGACAAGAAGCTTCAAAAAATATAGCAACAATTTTTTGAAACTTCAAGGATATTGAAGCACTTTTCCGGGATAGGTTAAAAATTACAACTAGTCAATCATGATCTAGAGGAACTTACCTTATGCCAGCCATGAAGAAGTTGTCCAGGTAGTCTCCAATAATCCAAATAAATTCCGCTACATCCTCTCAGCATAACCATGAAGAAATCGTCAAGGTAGTCCTCCAATAATCCCAAAACAGCAACGGCATGGTAGTCTCCAATAATCCAATTAATCCCAAATCAGCAACTAGCACTTTTTACACTTATCACTTATCATTTTTATTATATCACTTTAATTTCAATTACAGATTTCTTTTTTTGTAATGAATCACTAGCACTTTCACTTTTTTTTTTTTTTATAACCACGAGTCAATCTACACGCGGTCGTTCTAAATATTTCTAACCAAATTTAACAGACGAAAAAATTCGATACGATATTCACTCCGCGCAAACTAAAACGAACTGACGAAAATCTAAGAAACTATTTTACTATTTTACTATTTTAAACTTGCAATTTTTTTTCAACACCGAGCAACCACGAGGCAATTTACAATATTTCTAACCACGAATTTACCGAACGGAAAATTTTAATATGACTTTAACCCGACGAAACCGAAGAAGAACTGACTAAAATTCATTTAGGGCACCCTTTATATATCCTAGACAATCCTAGACGAAGACTAGAGGTCGCTTTTTCTATGATTGACTGTCTAGTTTCGCCCTCTGCAGATCAGCCATTGGCTAGCGCCAAAAAAAAAACACGTTTCCCGCCGCATGACACGTCCGGGTTGAGAAGAAAATGTTACGTGGATGCCATGCGGTCGAACAAAAAAAAAAAAAAAAAACCACGTGCAAAAAAAATTTTAAATATATTTTTCTGAATTTCAAAAATTTGTGAAAGAAAAAAAGAATATGTATATTATTTTAAAACTAATAAAAATAATTTTCTAATTAAGATTTTGACTGAGAAGGAAATTTTAAGGAATTACTGGAAAGAAAATGAAATTTAGCCACATTTTTGTTGTAAATAATTTTAACAATGACAATGAATTCGAAGGGTTAAAATATTATTTCCAAAGCAATCATTAAGAATTTTTCTCGTCTCGTTATCTTGTAAAAATAATTTGATTTGAATTTAATTAAAAAATAAATAATCTTGATAAATATTTTTTAAAAGTATCAAATTATTTGAATGAAACAATTCATTTTCAATACATTGATCACTTTCATTTACAGTAAGACTCTTTAATTTGGTCAATTAAAGTTTTGAATAATCAAACAAAATTAAATTTTTTTTATTTGAGGAATAAGTACTGCAGTATTATATGTATCCAATAAATTTTTAATATTTCCATAACATTCATAAATGAGAATGCAGTGCTAATAGCTTTTGAATGATCTTCCAAAGTCTAATTTTGTTTTTCAGAAATGAAAAAAAAACCTGTCACGCATTGTCAACGTGATAGCAAAATAATTAATCGATAAATAAGTTATTTCAGGTTGAAATAAATAATAATATTTCCAATCAAAATGATATTTTATTTTTAATTCAACTGGAATAATAAATAATAATAATTTCATCAGAAAAATTTGATTATAATTATTAAAATATGAAAATTGAATATTTAAAAAATTAACAATTTATGCGAGGTAGACGAAGGAGTCCCATCATACGAATATTCAGGTTCACTTATAATAAAAATTATAAAATTTAAAAAATATGGATCATATATATGACAAAGTTTTAGTTAAATATTTTTTTTATCTCAATATATAATATATATTTAATATAATGAAAAAGATTAAGACTTTTAAGCTCTATGTTTTTTACCAAAAATAATTTTAAAAAAAAATTGGTCACAGAACCAACTACACGTGGCCTGTAAGGAGTGGCAAGGAATCTGACCTATATATTATACACACAATAAGTGTGTACTCAAGCAACCAAACCCCGCCCATAGGTCCCATAAGATGGCAGACATCAGTGCCTATAACTAATATATATATTGATGACACGGCGAGACTCTCGCGAGAAGTCTCGGACTAGTGCTAGTATTGTCTCGGTCTCGTCTCGCCTGAAAAATTGTCAGTCTCGTCTCGGTCTCGTCTCGAGTTCGCGAGACGAGACGAGAAAGCGCCGAGACTGGTCTCGTCTCGTGTGCATCTCTAAATATATAATAAAACTGGAAGCCGAACTTTCGCGTCAAAAGTGTCGCTTAGAGAGAAACGAAGTCCTTGTTGGTACAGTCACGTTAACTAAAATTCGTTGAGACTACTGAAATATAATGTAACTTTTATATCGTGTTTTTCAATCGTGTATCCTGTATTTTAAAAATAAAAAAAAAAAATGAATGAATAATTAACTAAACTCAAATAAAAATAAATATAAAATATAAGTACATTAATATTATACATATTTATTTTTATATTTCAAATTAAATTTTCTTTTTTTTCTGTCAGCATTACAATATTGAATTTAAATTTAAATTAATCATCTTCATTTTCCTCATCTTCTTCCTGTAAATAAAAAAAAATTAATCAATCAAAAATAATCATAAAAATATATTATTTAATAATAATAATAATAATGAAATAATAATTACCCCATCAAAACCAAAACAAGTTTCAACATCTTCACGATGTTTTGAATTTCCTTCATCTTTAGTTGTTATACTTTCTTCAAGTTCGTATTTAATATCTTCCAGTTGTTCTTCTAATTCGAATTCTTCTTCTTCCTCTTCTTCTTCAATATCCCCGAGTACTGTTGCATTTTCTTCACTCAATGGATCTTGCATCATAAATTCACCATCAACAGCCATCTAAATAAATTAAAAATCAATTACAAATCAATTAAAACGATAAATATTTCATAAGAAATAATTTTTATAAATGAATATTTGTTTATTACTCTTTGTGTTCCTTGATTGTCAGCAAGTTGAATAACTTCAAGTACAACATACTGTTGTCCATCACTTCCTTCAACAGCCATCATTTCATCTTCATCTTTTTCTTCCTCCTCCTCTTCTTCATCCTCGTAACCAGTCATAACTTCAACTCTTTGTCCATCAACAATTTGAATTCTCTTTTGTCTACCAATTTTTAATGCTCTATTTTTTTCTTGTAATGATGATTCTGGATCATGTACAGCCATGTGTCTTATTAAATTACCTTGATGTCTAAATGAACGTTCACATTCTGGACATTGATGAGTTTTTTCTCGTGGTGCTGGTGGTGTATATGTTGGATTATGATATAAATTACAATGTCTTTTTAATAATTGTTTTTGTCTAAATGATTGACAACAATGATCACATTGATATGGTTTTTGATCAGTATGTATTAACATATGACTTTCTAAATGTCTTGCTGACATTGATGCATATGGACATTCCTCACATTTAAAACATTTTTCACCTATATGAGTTTGATTATGTAACTTAAGCATGTATCTATCAGGAAATGTTTTACCACAACGTTTACATTTTAATGGTTTATCTGATGTATGAAGTTTTTGTACATGAATCCTCAGATCTGTTTTACGTCCACATGTTGTTGGACATAATTCACATTGAAATACTGGCTTATCACCAACTGAAATAAATAATATATGATATTTAATATTTAATTAACACATATATATACTTATATTATATCAAAAAATATTATACTTACTATTGTGAATAAGTTTATGAGCTTTTAAACTATTTGATTGTGTAAATCTTGCTTGACAAATATCACATCCGTATGGTTTTTCACCAGTATGAATACGTAAATGACGTTTAAGTTTAAATGTATCTGGACTTGCATATGTACAATGTGGACATTGATATGGACGTTCACCAGTATGACATCTAACGTGTCTTTTTAATTTTGATAATTCAACAGATGCATAATCACATTGTGAACATTTATGTGGTTTTTCATGTGTATGACGATATCTAACATGTCTAACAAGTTCGCCTGTTGATTAGAAAGAAAATAATATAAATAATTATATACAGGGCTATAATTTATTAATAATAAAATGAAAAATAATTATTTACCTGATGTTGTAAATGCACTGTTACAATATTTACAACTATGTGGTTTAGTACCAGTATGTGTATTAATATGATTTTGTAATGATGCTAATGTTTTAAAACCTTTTTCACAAACACTACATTTATGTGGTCTTTCTTCAGAATGTGATTTCATATGACGTGATAATAAATATCTTTTTGGACTTGTATAATCACAATAATTACACATATGTGATACTGCTTGTATTTTTTTTGGTGTATATTTAACAACTTTTGTTTTATCACCATCAACTTCTTCATCATTATTACCATCATTATCTTCAAAATCATACACTGTTAAATCTTGATTATCTTCATTAACTGGATTATCTTGATTTTCAATTGTTTCATCATCTGGATTTGGTTCAACAACAACAATATATGATAATTCACTTGGTACAATTGTTACTGGTTGATAGCCAGTTTTTGATTTACCATTTCCTTTCATTTTTAATTTTTCACCATTATTAACTGTATCAAGATTTTCTAATTCTTCAACAACTTCATATTGTCCTTGTTGATTATCATCAACTTCATCAATTTCTTCTAATTGTACTTGTGTCATAACTGGTGGATCATCAGAATTTGATTGATAATAATATTGTCCTGTTTCATCCACAAAATATGAACCACCTTCTTCACCTCCTGTTATACCTTCAACTGGTTCAACTGTTGAATAATCAAATTACATTCCTTTAACAATTGTTTTTTTTCTTTGTTTTTGAATTATAAATTTATAAATTAATACTTACAAACATGATGAAGTTGTTCACCTTGAGCTCCTTCAATTTCTTTAAATGTTTGAATATAACTTTGTATTTCTGTAACAGACTCTTGATTCTCCTCCAACTTAATTGCCGTTGCGTTTGTCGTCATTTTTTTTTATTTATTAATTCAGCCAATAAATAAAATCAGCAATAAACACCAGAACCAACTAAAATCAGCATATGAAAAAAAATATAAAAATATGTTTGCAATAAATATCAAATAGACTCCAATAAACTTTAGCATTTTTTTTTTTTTTTCAAGAATAAATACTGTTAAGAGTGCATAGATATAATAATAATAACAAAATAAAAAAAAGAAACAAATAATTATTTGATTGTAGATATATCAAAGCTTATTGTTAGAAAAAAATTATAGAATATAATTGAAATATTATATACTGAAAAATTGAAATAAAATTTAATTGAAAACAAGGACGCGATTGCATTAAAATTGATGAGTGCATTGGATAGACAATTGGAACTTTTGTCCTTCTCTAAAATCTCTACTGCTTCATGTTAGCCTCAATTAATTTACTACAACTAATTATTGATTAACAAATCAAAATAATTAATAAATCTACTAGAAAAATAAATAAATATTGCTTTTGTTTTCAGTATACATGGGGCATCTACACATGGGGAACCACATGCCAAAAAATATATTTGAAAAAAATAATATTACAAAATTGAGGGTCCGGAATCCGGATACAGTAACATCACGCTCTGCGCTCGAAGACAAGAAAAAGTGACGTTGATTGAATGAAAAATTAAAATTGAAAAATATATATATTTCATTTAAATATCATTTGATCAATTTTTAAAAAAGTTGTCACGAGTGATATGATTAAAAAAAAAGTTTTTTTGTCAAAATAAAAAATTTTGTTTTTATTTTTTATATCATTAACTAATTATTATAAAAAAAAATTATTCAAATGAAAATGTATATTTTTCAATTTTATATATGACTGTATTTTTTGGTATTTTTTATTTTTTTCAATTTTAATTTTTCACTCAAACAACGTCGCTTTTTCTTGTTTTCGAGCGCGGAGCACGTGTCACTGTATCGGGACCCTCAATTCACAAAATTATCACTGTCGGCGCTGATATCAATATGAACGACACAGTACACACACAGAGACAATAATGCAAAAAATAAATACAAACATTTGTTAAAAGCACAATTAAATTTTTAATCAATATGTTTATGAAATTGTTGTTAAAATATATTAAATAATGGACTTTACTGGGCGTTCTTTCTCACAACTTGGCAGTTGTCACGGCTTGGCACGTCGACAAAATGGCGGTATTTTTTTTTTTTTTTGCTCAAGTCACGGAATTATTAAAGTAATAATTAAAAAAAAAAGAAATTGTCATCAATTTATTATATACTTATTGATATTGTTTATACTATAATTTATGATTTGTTTATATTTTTTTTTTCTCAACTCCCTCTGGATGTTATCAAGAAATTTTTATTTAGTTCCTTGAAGATGATGCAGAAGGCCGAAAAGAAAAAACGTGATGCGCCACGAAATCTATATATGTATGTGTATGTATGTAACACTTACCTAGGTGTGTTGTACTGTTATGCACTGTTATGTACGTATGACTTGTGAGGGCGTCGCGACTAAAATGAGACCTTGCACGGTACCCACCATGAAGACTAGAGGACTCATCATGGTCTATTCTCACCAGGGATGGGCATGTATAAAACATAATGTTATAAACATGATTAGTTTTATCTATTTGTATAAAACATCTTCCTCTAGCGGTAAAACTTGGAACTATCATCAAAAGTAATCAAAATGAATAACATAATCTCGAAAAAGAGCTCATTGTTTGAAAAGATAAGTGATGAAAGATTCTGTTTTATAAAGTCACTGCTAATATTGAGCTGATATTATTGAAAATCATTCTAGAATTTTAAATAAATAAAAAATTGATTTTAATGTTTTTTTTTTAAACAAACTAATGTATCAAAATTATTAAAAATATATAATTTTTTTTTTTGAAATTTTAATTACTCAATTTATATTTGTATGAAAAAATAAAATAATCATATTATCTTGAGCATCAGTAAAAATCAGGTCAAATCCTTTCCTTAGAAACATTTAAATTTTTTGCCCTTTTCTCCGCCATTTCTTCAACCTTCTCTTAATTTTTTGGAAAATTTTAAAATTGGAAAAGTCGGAAAAAAGTCGGAGAAAAGTATGTCACCACTGTCAATCAAATTTCCAAATAGATTTTATTTTGTATATTACGCATGATAACATGAAAACAAAAATTATTTATAAATAAATATATAATAATATTGAGATTGTAAATAAATTTGTGGATTATTATTTTTTTTTTCTTTTTTTTTATTAAATAAAAAATAATAATAAATAAATAGAAAAATATTTTATGCTCTTGGTGCTTGTTGATTTCGTTGATTTTCACGTCGTGGTTGAATTTCATTCCAACTTTGTACTTTTCCACTTCCACCTACCATAAATATTCCCATGCAAGATATACAAACAGCAGCACCCATCCAGAATAAAATTCTCCATTTGTCAATTGGATTCTATTCATAAATTTTATAAATTTTTACTATCTTTAATATTAACTTTAATTATTTTTTGAAAATTATAAAAGTATAAAATCATTTTAAAATTTTAAATAAATTGTTTTTTTTTTTCAATAGTAAAATGATTTTAATATTTTTAAAAATAAAAATTAGAGTATCAAAATTATTAAAAAAATTAATTGTTTTTTGAAATTTTAATTACTCAATATTACACTGATTTGAATGTCATGAAAAAATAAAATAATCATATTATCTTGAGCATTAATAAAAATCACAAATTACATGAATAAAAATAATTAAAAAAATCCGGAATATTTATTATTATTTCAATTAAAGTTTGATCATATTGATAAGACGATCTGATTAAACTCGAAAATAATAATATCATTTGTTACGAAACATCATAAAAATAATAATTCAAACATGCAAATGTTATGAATGACAAATTATTAAAAATTAGATACACAGAAAAAAAATAATAATAAAATAATTACTGGAATTTTTTTTTTACTTACACCGTGTTTTCCTGCAACTTCCTCAACAACTGGTGATATAATAATACCTGATAAACAACCAACTGTATTCATAATTCCTGTAAGACAAAAGAAAATAATAAATATTTTAAATTTTTTAAATATTTTTTTTCAATTAATACCGTAAAGAAAACCAGCATAATTTGGTGATAAATCTTGATTATTTGATAAATTTGCAATTGATGCAGCTCCATTAAATCCAAGTGCAAGAATTAAAAAAACATTTGCCCAAAAAAATGAACATCCAAGATAGCCAACAATAATTAAACATACTCCAGGTAAAAAATGTGCTGAAAAATTAAAATAAATAAAAAACAAATTAATTTACCTAAAATAATAAAAAATAAATTAAATCATACAAAAAATTGTTGCTCCTTTTCTCAATGTAGTAATGGACATTAATTTTTTTCGTTTAATTGTATCACCAATCCATCCAAAAACAAATGCAAATATTACTCTGCTTGCCCATGGTAAACCAGCAACAAATCCACCTTTTGTTAATTTAAAACCAAGTGCTTTTGTTTGATACAACATCATGCCATTTTGATAGAAAAATAATAAAAATAAATTTCCAAAATGACAAAGTATCAAGCTAATAAACGGGATGGATGTCATAATTTTTAAAATTGGTATATCACTTAATTTTTGTTTTTCTTTCGTAACAACACCAGCTTGTGATCTAAATAAATTTACAAAAAATAAAATTAAATAGCTCATACATAATTATAATAATTTTAAATTATTTTTTTTACTCAATGATAAATGTTTTTTCTTCTTCTGTAATACCAGGATGTTCTTCAGGTGAATCATAAGCAAGTAAATACCAAAAAAATATCCAAATAAACATAATTATTGCTGGAAAATACCAGCCACTTTCCCAATTTATATTTTCAGCAATTCCTGATATAATACCAAATAAAAATATTGAACCAAATGTACCACCTTGAAGTGTCCAAATAAATCTACCCTTTTCATCAGGTACAGCCCATTTTGCAACAAGTGTATGACAAGCAGGACTAAAAATATCATTCAAATAAAAATATATAAATTATTTTTGATACAAAAAATATAAAAATAAAAATTATTTATACATACAAACTTATTCCACCAGTTATGCCAATAATAACTCTTGACATTGCCAATGCTGTCCATGAAATTTGTGCAATAATTGGAGTTAACAATGACACAAATGCAGCAACAATTGATGACCATAATACAGCATTACGTGGTCCATATTTTTGTGATAATACACCACCCAAAAAATTACCAGGTACATTACCCCAACTATATGCTGATATTAATTGTCCACGTATAAATGGTGTCCATTCAAATGGTTCACCAGTATATATATGTATACTTCTTGCTTTATTATAATCATTATTTCGCAATGAATTATCAAACGTATCTAAATATATGAATAAATATAAAAACAAATACGTATTTTTTATATTTTAAAATTCATGTAAACATATGCAATATAAATTCTTACCATTCACTTGATCAAGGTTCGCTTGACGAGGTAACATTGAGTGTTCAATAATTAAATCAGATATTTGTTTTTCATTAGATATCAATTCATCATGCAAAGTATCATGTTCCTCTGTCCATCTTTTTTTTCTGTTGTTATCGGAATTAATACAAACACCTGATACTTTTTTATCATCTTGTTGAGTTTTTATCATTGGAACAGCTAGAATGCTCATTTGAAGACGGCACATGTAACTTGTCCAGCAACATGTAAACATCATTATGCATATTATCACACGCATTGGTATACATCCTATAAATTTTTTTAAATTATTATTTATTTTTAGATTATTATTTTAGCTTTGAAATATTATTTTACATACGTAATATTGTCCAAAACATTTTATTAATTATTTTTGGAAAATTTAAATGGATAAAATTAATTTATATTTTGTTTATTTTGTTGATTAATTTTGTTTTTTGTTTCCATAGTAAAATTATTCAACAGAAATAAATGAATATATATTTTTTTTTGATATTGTTTTTATTTTTTTTTTTTTTTTTTGATCGGAGAGAGAATTATTATGCAATTTTTATAAGTATAGTTGAGTGACATTGATGATAATCACAATGACTAGTTCCGATTGTCATTTTAAATAGAAAAAAATAAATAAATAAATATGCTATTTTAAATTTGTTATAAGTTTATTATTTTCGATAGAAAAAATATGTCGAAAAAATTGTGTCAATTGTGATAAAATTGAATATTTTAACTTGAATTTTTTAAAATTTTTTATTTTATTATTTATGATTAAATTCCTTTTCAGCTAATCAAATTGACTTGTTGATTTGCTGATTTGATTAAAAAAAAATAATCGAAAACAAGGTGTAGACGTGAAATCCTTGGTAGAAATATTTCTCCGTCTTTTTTTTACGAACAAAAGCAGAGAAATATTTCGACAAGGAATTTTAATGGTTTTAAAAATTAATAATAATTTAAATTTTGTAATAACTTACGTGGAAATAATTTATAATAAATATTTTTGTACATTTTAAATAAATATATAAATCAATTTTTATTAAAAATAATAAAAACAAATAAAAAAAATATTTTTTAATTTGATTTAAATCCGTTTAAAAATATTCCATTTAATTTTTTAATATCATTTTAATTTTATTTATTCAAATAATGTTTTTATAATGGAAAATTAATAAATGTATATTAATTTCAAAAGATATTGAACTTGATTATATTTATGAATTAAATTATGTATTTCACAATTCACTTTGGGAAACGCGATCTTGCTCGGACAACTCAAACCAACTCAATGACCGTATTTCACGATAAAATTACGTTTTTATAGCTCTGTCAATAAATACATATATACAATATTATTTAATCAACATACAATTGTGCAACAAAAAAATTTTCATGCAATGAAAATACCCAATTATGCTTTGTGAATTTTAATTTATTTATTTTTTTAATTTTATATAAAAATATACTATATATTGTGTAATTTGATTTGTCATGAAATTATAAATTATTATTAAAATAATAATTTCAAAATTATTTATACTTGACAAAATATTAAATATTAAATAAAATTGTTCATCCTTTTTTTTTTTTTTTTTTGGGAAATTTAAAGGGCCAAGAAGTTGGTGAAGAAGCCATAGCCGAGGAAGAAACAGCTGGGGAACATGACCAGTGGTAATATCTTAATTATCATATTAAATTATTGTAAAAATTTTATGAAAATTAATTTTAGATAATTTAAAAAAAAAAAAAAATGATGAAGTTGAGTGATCTGATAATAAGTTAATAATTATTATTTTTAAATTATTATCAAATCATTCAATTCCATCATTTTTTTAACTAGTTTCTGATTTTGTTAAGCATATTAAAAAAAAATGATCAAGCTGGATGACTTTATAATAATCATAACAATTCACTAGTATTATTATCTATTATCTAGCTAATGATTATCTAACCATATGGAGCCGTTTAACTATATGGAAGAAAAAAATTTGATTCCTTGAATTGTAGTCAAATTTTTCCGAATCACTATTTCATGGGATACCGAATCCAGAAGTTGGCGAAGACAGTAGGATATATCATTTTTTTTTTGTACATAATACTACAATTTAATTTCGATATAATGCATAATATCTTTGAGAAATTATGTCTTATTGAAAATTAAACTATTAATCAATAAAAATACAAAAAAATTAAATTAGCTGATATTAATAATATAATATTTACTTATTAAATTGAACTAAAAAAATTTCGGTGAAAATATCGGAGAAAAACTGCAGGAATTTCTCCACAATTGCTCCGAAAAAAAATTCGACAAATTCAAATTGGTAGACATTTTTAAAAAGTGGAGAAAAAAAAAAACAAATATGGCTGCTAAATAGAGAGAGAGAACTTGGGAATATTACGTTTTTTACAGTTGATGACAGAGTGCAGAGAGAGAGTGAGAGAGCAAGAGAGAGTGACAAGCATTTATCCTTTGATAATCACTGAATTTTCATTCAGTCTATTATTAAACAACAATAACTACAAAAATAAATTGAAAAAAACAATAAATAATTAATAAAAATTACATCAAGAGTAAATATTAAGTATCGAGAGTCATCATGACGCTCATACATAAGGTAAAAATATAATTAACACAATGATTTTTGATAAATTTTAGCTTGTCTAAAAAACTTTGGTTATGTTAATCTGTTAATTTTTTTGTGTCATTATTAGATGGAAGTAGATGAAAAAATTATGAAAGGTGAAGGTTTTAAAAAATACTACATAACTAAAATTGAAGAATTACAACTTGTTGTTGCTGAAAAAGCACAAAATTTACGAAGATTACAAGCCCAACGTAATGAGCTCAATGCAAAAGGTAATTATAATAATGCCAAGTATCAAATTAATTCAAAGCTTGTATAAATAATATGTTATTTTTTTTACTTGTAAATATAGTTCGTATGTTACGTGAAGAATTACAACTTCTTCAAGAGCAAGGTTCTTATGTTGGTGAAGTTGTAAAACCAATGGATAAAAAAAAAGTATTAGTTAAAGTACATCCAGAGGGTAAATTTGTTGTTGATTTGGATAAAAATATTGATATTAATGATGTTACACCAAATTCACGTGTTGCATTAAGAAATGAAAGTTATACACTTCATAAAATATTACCAAATAAAGTTGATCCATTGGTATCATTAATGATGGTTGAAAAAGTACCAGATTCAACATATGAAATGGTTGGTGGTTTGGATAAACAAATTAAAGAAATAAAAGAAGTTATTGAATTACCAGTTAAACATCCTGAATTATTTGATGCATTGGGTATTGCACAACCAAAAGGTGTATTATTATATGGTCCACCTGGTACTGGTAAAACATTATTAGCACGTGCTGTTGCTCATCATACTGAATGTACATTTATTCGTGTATCTGGATCTGAGCTTGTACAAAAATTCATTGGTGAAGGATCAAGAATGGTTAGAGAATTGTTTGTTATGGCTAGAGAACATGCACCATCAATTATTTTCATGGATGAAATTGATTCAATTGGTAGTTCAAGAATTGAGTCTGGTTCTGGTGGTGATAGTGAGGTAAATATATATATATTTATTGTTGTTTTTATTGTTGTTAAATATTTGTAGTAAATTATTATTTTTCTTGTATTTAGGTACAACGTACTATGCTTGAATTATTAAATCAACTTGATGGTTTTGAAGCAACTAAAAACATCAAAGTAATCATGGCAACAAATCGTATTGATATACTTGATCCTGCTCTACTTCGTCCAGGACGTATTGATCGTAAAATTGAATTTCCACCACCAAATGAAGAAGCCAGATTGGATATTCTTAAAATTCATTCAAGAAAAATGAATTTAACTCGTGGTATTAATTTAAGAAAAATTGCTGAACTTATGCCTGGTGCTTCTGGTGCTGAAGTCAAGGTTAATATTATTTTTTTTTGTTTCTAAAATTTATTAACTATACAAGTTGTTTAATATATTTTTAATATTTTATTTTGGCTTTTTTTATAGGGTGTTTGTACTGAGGCTGGTATGTATGCACTTCGTGAACGTCGTGTTCATGTTACACAGGAAGATTTCGAAATGGCTGTTGCCAAGGTCATGCAAAAAGATTCCGAAAAAAATATGTCTATCAAAAAATTATGGAAATAATTTCCTCTTTCTCATTTTTCAATTTTTTTTTCTTTTTTTTTTTACATTTGAAAAAAAAAATAATAATAACAACGTTGATTGCAATGATAACAAATCATATTATTCAATGTCTTTGTATTGTAAGATTATAACTCCAGAAAATTAATAAAATATACTGAACAATATTAAATTTTTTTTATTTGAAAAATATTTATTTTTCTTGAAATATAATCATTCAAACTTTCCCGCTTGGCTTTTTACTAGATACTTTTATTTCTAGTTATAAAAATTAAATACCTAGACTGACACACACACAAAATAAAAGATGGACTTTAAAAAATCTCAGCTGTTGTCCACTGTTGTCTTAATATTTTGACAGTAGAAAAATAAATACACCAAAAAATCATCATCAACTTGAATAACTCAAACGAAATAAATAAATAAAATAAAAACAAGATGTTGTCAATGGAGCGAATACCTGACCAAGTTGGTTACCTAGTTCTCACCGAGGATGGTGCAGTTCTTTCGGTAATTATATCAAAACAATAAACTAATAATTAATTTTATTTAACAACTCGAAATCATAAACAATTACTAAAACTTTTTGATGAATAAATTACAGTCTGATGGTGAGCTAGAAAATGACGAGAGAATAGCAAATGTCGTGAGTGGTTTAGTTAGAATGACTGACAAAATTGATCCAAATACTCCAGCATTAAATGATTCATTTAATAAAATTTCAATAACTTATCCAGATCATTGCTATGTCATTTGTTTATCAAACAAAAAAATTCATGTACTAAAAAAAACCCTCAAAGCAGCACCTATCATTCAGCAAGTTGAACCAATTGAAGAACAACTTGTAGATCCATAATTAAGTGATTTTTTTTCTTTTATTTGTTTTTGTTATATTAAATATATAATAATAATAGTAATAATATTAATAATAATGGTTTAAATAAAACAAGAATAATTATTGTAAACATATTTTGATTATTTCACATTTTTACAACTTTTTCTAAACCTAAAATTAAACGATACACTTAATTTTATTGTAAATTAATTTTAAATATTATTAAATAATATCAAATTATAATAATTACATTAATTTCAATTATTATTTTTATATTTAAGCATAAAAAAAAAAAAAGTTTTCCATTATGACAAAAAAAAAACAAAAACAAAAAAAACCGGATTATTCGAATTTACATAATGTAACATTTGAAAATGATAATAATTATTACAAAAAAAAAAATATACATATTCTAACAATGTAGCCATTATTATGAAATAAAAAAATTTATAATTATTTAAATTTAATTGAAATGGTTCACTGAAATTTTGTCGTAAAATGTCGAATGAAAAAAGAAAAAATAAATGTAGAAAATTTGAATTATCATACAAGAGTCTCTATCTCATTTAAAAATTGTTATTTAATTATTTTTTTTTTCATAATAAATCTTTCAAAATTTTAATTTGTAAAAGATTCACTAGATGATGATGACGATGATGATCTATGTTTTTTAGAATCTTTTTTATTTTTACCACGTTTTGATGATTTGTACTTTTTATGAGATTTATGACGTTTATCAGATGATGATTTTTTATCATCTGAATATTTAAATGATGACAATGATGATGTGCATGATGTCAATGATTGTGATGACGTGCATGGTTGATCAATATCATGATATATTTTTTTATATTTATCATGGTATTTTGATTTATATTTATTTGAATTATTTGTATCTGAACACACATCCATTTGGCTTGTTAATTCAGTATCATCATCTGTTTTATTACGTGATGACGCAAGCTCATCATTTGATCCAATACCATCATTAAAATTATCATTCCATTTATAATTTTCTTCTTTTTTAATACTACTACTTTTATTTATAAATGATGTACCATCTTCACCTTTATCATCATCATCATCATCATCATCACTTGTATTTGATGAATAAATACAATTAAATCTTTGTTTATCAACATACCATTCATTATTTTTATCAGTTTTTTTTCTAAGTACAGTTGATACTGGTGGACAATTATTATTTTTTTTATTTTTTGTTTTATCATTATTTTTTTTGGTCTTTGTTAAATATTTTCCACGTTTATTTGTTTTAGATGTTAATTTTTTTTTACGTTTTTTATTATTTTTATCATTATTATATGTATTTTTACTGCTTGATCTACTTGATGATAAACTCCAACTTGAACTTTCACTAAAACTTGTACTACTATCAGAATCTTCAGTATGATTATTATTATTATTATTACTATTATCATTACTATTATCATTAACTTTAACAACAACTGATGCTATAGTTTTTGTATTATTTTCACCCCCAATTTTATCATCATTATCATTTGAACTTGTTGCTGAATCAACTTTTTTAAATCTTGTTTTAACTTTTTTTTTTTTCATATTTTTTGATGTTGATGTTGTTGATTTTTTTTTTAAATTGTTTTTATTTGTTTTAGTTAATTTTCTTTTACTTTTACATGTTTTTTTTTTTTTTTCACCATAATCACTGTCTGAATCACTTTCTGATTCACTTGATGATTCATTTGTTGATAAATCATATGAAATATTTTGAATTAATGTTTTTTTTCTTCTAGTTCTTCTTGTACGTCTATTACTATTATCATCATCATCATCATCATAATTAAAATCATGTGATGTACCTGGTTTTGGTTCTAATAAATCTAAACTTGTTGATATTGGTGTAAAGCTATTATTATCATTTGTATTAATAATTTCAATATTATTAAGATCATCATTATCTTCATTAAAATTGTCAACACTAATACTAGCACCAGCACCACCACCACCACTAGCACCAGCAGTACCACCAGCAGCACCACCAGCAGCATGATCATTATCACCATTATCATCACCATCTGATGACATTAATTCAATAATTTCAGGTGTTCTTTCATGTCTTGGCTTGATATATCCAACAAATTCACAATCATTTTCATCACTAGATGAACTTGATGATATTGTCAATATATCTGGTGATGGTATATGTCTTAATGAACGTACAGAATTAACAATTGGCATTTGGAATGTTTGGCTAACTGTACTTGGTCCAGGCATATCAATTGTATGCGTAGCAAGTAATGGATAATTATTCATATTAATATTATTAAAATTGTTGTTGTTGTTGTTATTGTTGTTTGTATTATTAATAGACATACTATCAATTTCATCAACAACACGTACATCTGAATCATCAGATGCTGTACTACTATTATCTGATAATACTGGTGATTGTAATGTATTAACATAACTATTTGTTAAACTATTTGGTGGTGGATATGTTATAAAATTATCATATGTAGCAAGATCAATACCAGTTTGTGCAAAATTCATTAATTCATGAATAAAATGATCAGTATGAATTGAAAAAAATTCACGTAATCTATCACGTAATTCAGCACTACGTAAATCATATTCTTTTAATGCATCAAGTATAACATCTAATACATATGCAATACGTGGATCATTTGCATTTAATAATATTTGTAAATCACGATTAATCCATGGTATAAGACGTTCAAGTTCACATGGATTACGACGAAAATATTCAGCACTATGTTCAAGTGGTCTTTGGTATGCTGATGCTAATTCAGCAGACCATTGTCCATTTCTATAAACATTACGACGATATGTTATTGGATGTTCTGATCTACGACGTCGTTCTTCAATTGATACTTGTTGTGCAATATTTGCAACTGTTTCTGGACGTGATACACTTGGATTTAATAACATTCTATAACGACGTTGATTTGGTGTTGTCATTGTTGTTCTATATGCTAATCTATGTGGATAACCACCATAATCATAATGTGGACCTCTAACAATTTCTAAATTAACATCAACTGTTGCTGTTGGTGGAAATTGTTGTGATATTGCTTGTGGTACATCACGTGGTACATGATATTGATCATAATCTCTTTCACCTCTGACATTATGAATTATTGATTTAAATGTTTGTTTACATAGTGGACATTCAGTTTTTATTTTTGACCATTGTAATAAACAAGTAAAACAAAATTGATGAAAACAACTATCAGTAAATGATGTGTTTATTAATTTACCAAGACAAATTGAACAATTTGGTGGTGGTGAACCAGAACCATCATCACTACGATCACCAGAACTTGAACGTGCTGCTTTGCTTTCATTTTTAATTGGTTCTTTTGTTGTTTGTGATATTGTCTCATCAACATTTATTGGATTTTCCATTTTTAATATTATTTTATTTTATTGTAATCAATACAAAATTAATTTTTCCTTTCTTTTTTTCTCCAATTTTCTTTTGTTTTCAAGTATGTTTAACTGCTTTGTGATTGACGTAAAAACTGAAATTAAATTTTTAAAAATTTTCATTAAAAAAAACAGAGGTTATAAAAATTTTTTTTATTATTTTTTAAAGAACATTTTCATGTTTACTTTTTTATTTTTAAGAAATATATTTATTTTTTATACATACCGTCAAGATTTTTTCATTTTATTCTTTTTAAATAATTGATTGTTGATTAAATTAATTTATAATTGTTATTAATTTTAAATAAATATCAAAATTAACTAACAGATTGTCCAAGATTGTCTAAAAAATTGTGTGTTGGTTACATGATCCTCCATTTTCATATCTTAGTAATTCCAATGAAATATCAACTTTCATTAACATGAAAAATTAATTTAATAATTCATATAAATTGTACAGCTACCAATATAATAATTTATTAAATTATTTATAAAATCTAAAATCTTAAAAAGATTATTGTAGATTATTCAAGTTTTTATTTTTTAATATATCAATCAAATTAAACGACACCATCAATAATGTCGCATTTTCCAATTTTGTCTCGTGTTTAAATAAATTAATCTCAGATCAATAACACTCACAAAATATCCATCAAATAATATATTACAATATCTCAATTGTTAAAGAAAATAATATTCAATTTTATTAATGAAAAATAATAAAATTATTATATATTTTATAAATTTTTTTTACTACAAAATACAAATCGAGTAGCGTATACACTTTACGTATGTGTATGCACATGTAATGTGCATGTAATACACACACAGTTATACACAAAGACAACTTATTAAAGTATTGAAAATTATTGTAAAAAAAAAAATTAAATAAATAAAACATACACAGCTGCACACAGCTTCACAGGTGTTGTAAATATAATGGCCGTTAACTGTCAATAAGATATCAGCTGTTAAAAAAATAGAAATTTTTGTTTATCAACAATTTTAAAAATTCAAATTTGTTGTTTAAATTGATAAAATTATTGGCGATATAAAAATAACATTGTTAATTTTTTAAATAATTTATAACAATTAATTTAAATATATTTATCGATAGAAATTTCCTCTACCAACAGATGTACTTTTTAATTGAAGAGAAGAAAAATTGGAATAATGAATTAAATTTATATATAAACAACTAATATAATAAATAAAAATAAAAAAAAAAAATATTTGTTATTGTTATTTAAAAACATGTTTTGTAACTGCGATCAACGTTTCACTCTAATAAATCATGAATTGTAAACAAATATGATAAGAATGATAATAATATAATTGACGTTTATAAAACGGGATTACAAATAGAATATATATAAAATGAATGATAAATCTACATTTTAAATAAATTTAAAAATTATAAAAATAACTTGTATATTGACCTCGTTTTTTTTATTATTATTTATTTAAAAAACAATTATACAATTAATTGAAATTTAAAAAATAAAAAAAAAAAAAAAAAACAGGAAATTTCAGAAACTATTTTTTTTTTGTGAAATTTTGATTATTTGTCATTGATTTTTCCAAAAATTGATAAGGGAAATTTAGGGTTACGTAAAAAATATAATTTTGAAACAATCGGTTAATAAATAGGCAAAAAAAACTCGTATTTTGCATACTGAGTTCAGTAAATTATAAAATCCTTTCGCTGTAATATTTTAGCGAAAAAAAAAAAAATAAAAAAAACACGTGTTATTGAAGGAAGATGTATGTCTGTTTGTCTGTCTATCAACAAAATATATTATGAATCTATATAAAAAAAAATGTTTATGAAAAATAGAAGAGAATTCCCGCGAACTTAACCCCGTTCCGGTGTCTGGTGGGGTCGATTTACTTATCACAATACTTCGTCTTATATATTTTTCTAAATAATAAAATAGATTTAAATAGTATCATATTATTACATTGAAACTAATTTATAATAATAAATTACAAAAAATTACAAAGTTAAAATTAAAAAACTCAATTAATTTTGAAATTTACGAAAAAATAATTTTTCGAAATATATTTACATAAAAGAGTGAATTTCTTTTTTTCTATCGAAAATTATCTTTTTTTTTTTTCTATAAAATTTGTACAAAAAAAATAGAAAGAGATAGTAAATTTCTATTTTAAAAAATGTTCATTTCAAATTTTTTTTTCATAAATTTCTATTTATTAAGTAAATAACTTTAAAATTAATAAATTTTTTTATCTTTATGATATTGTTTATTCATTTAATTAATTTTTATTATTTTTATATATTTTGACTGATAATTTAGATTGACGGTGGTGACAATCCAAATGTTACATACCTACATATTGACAATAAAATTGAAATAACAATTTACACTATTGATTAATTTGTGATAATTAAAATCACCACTTGTGGGTGAATTATTTTTCGACAATAAAAAAACCCAATAATAATAATAAATCTAAAAAATAAATACATAACACCAGTACAAAGTTCTAAATCGAATCTCACATACTCGATTGAAGTTTGAAAACTTCCATACATCATGAAATTATTACTCAATATTATGTGTTCATCTAGAAATACATACACATTATGTATTTAAGATGTAGATGATTTAATTTTTTTTTTTATTATTTCATTTTATTATCATTTAAAATAAAAAAAACCAGAATTTTTTTTATCCTATGTTTACTCATACATATTTTTTTTTTGTTATTTTCAACAACAGGAAATTAATTATCTTATTTAAAAAAAAAAAATTGACTCATTGTGATTTAAAAAATAAAAAAATAATTTGACACGTGTCTTGATGAAGATTATTAAGAATATTTTGGTTTAATTTTTTTTTTGGCAAATAATTTCCTCATATATATTTTTTATTATTATTATTTTTATAATTTTTACGTAACTTTTATCCTCGTGTATTTTTGTTGGTAAAATTCCACCACCTGATATTATCAGTAATTGAGTTATTTTATAAATTTTATTTATTTATTTATTTATTATTTGAAATAGTGATTTAAATTTAATCAAGGAGTCTTATCATGCTGGGAATATATATATTTTTATAAAAAAAAAAAAAATAATTATGTACGAGAGTAATGAGTCATTACAGTACAGTGACATTCCCCTGTGAATAATTATCATGATTATTTTTATATTATATTTATATTATAGTTGACATGAAAATATGTAAATAAACCAATGCAGACATTGCTGCGATAAATTGATATCGGTTGCTTGAACTAAGAAATTAAATATATGTATGTAAATGTGTGGATAATTGTTTATTTATTTTATAATAATATTGAATTGAGAACACAGTTATGCACCCTGTTGTTATTTATACATGTATCAGATAATATAAATTATAATAAATATATGAAATTTATGAAATGTAAAAATATTTTTCTATATTAATAAAATACATTTTTAACTTTGATGAAATAATAATTATTTTACTATTAAATTATTGTTTTATTATTTTAGAAATTTTTTTTTTACATGGCATGTTTGCTTTGTTTAAAAAAATATTTTTTTTTCGGAAAGAAATCATTTTTTTTTGGTATAGCGGATTAAAAAGTAAAACAAACTGGATTTATCAAATTTTTGAAATATTTATAAATATGCACTTGTATTTTGAAATTAACTAAAAAAAAAAATTATTTATGTCGTTATTTTTTATGGTTTTAAGGGAAACATTTACTTTTACAATTAAATAATATTATTTATCATTAAATTTTCATTGTCAAAATGATTTTATCAAATTTTGTTTGCTACTACTGTCCTAAATTGACATCCGTTTTAATGCTTATTTGATTTCATATACTATAAAAAAAAAATAAAAAAAAAAAAAATATGATAAATTTGTGAATGAAATAATGTGTTTTTATGAATAACAATAAATTGTATTTAATTTTTTTTTTTTCATATCATTATCACTAATTTAAAAAATGAAAAAAAAAAACTAAAAATCTATAATTAGCAGAATATAAAAAATAATTTATATAATTTATTATAATTTAATAAAATAAAAAAAATTATTAAGTGGTATTTTTTGTAAAACCAATTTTTTTAATTTTTTTTGTTACATAATAATTAAAAAAAATTTATAAATTTATTTTAATAAACAAGTTACAAGTAAGTAATTTATCTAATTCAAATTTTAGAATTATTTTTTTTTTAATTAAACAATAATTAAAATTTAATTTTTATAATATTAAAAAAAAAAAAATAATAATTAAAAATATTATTTAATAAACTAAAATTAAACTAATTTAAATTAATTTTTTTTTTTTTCAATATAAATAATTTATTAATTAATTTAATTTAAATTTCTGAAATTTAACTATTTTAAAATACAAAAAAATAATTTAATAATTCATTATAATTTAATAAATTAATTACTTTTATAAATTTTTATATTTTCCATTATAAAATATTTTGTAAATTCAATTTCTATTCTCTTTTTTTTTTTTTTTTAAATAAAATTATTTATATATTTAAAAAAAAAAAACAAATTATTAAAATGATAAAAAATTTTTATTTATTTATTTATTCTGTTTTTCTACCTGATAGAAAGTAAACAAATGTTTGGTTCTTAATCTTTAGTGGTTGTAATAAATGGTTGTGCCGTCTGCAACAATCAACCATAATGCCAACAAGACACAAAACCCATATTATTGGTGCTGTTTGAAAATATATATAGTTTTAAAGTAAGCACGTGTTTAAACCACGTTGTTGTTTATTCAAAAATTCCATCTTTATTTATCATTCAACAACTACAATACAACACATCTTTATTCTTTTTACATATATATATTTAACTATACTTTTATCAATATTTAATTCCCACCATTATCACCACCACTATTCAACATATTTTTTTTGCCTTGTCTTTAAGCTCGTTTGGTCATATAAGAAGACTCTTTCATGATAAAATTTAGAGAAAAGAGAAATATAAATTCATCTTAACATTTAGTAGAACCGAAGTACCGGCAAACGTCGGATCTCTTCGATTTCTGTTCAAATTCATTATTCATCATCTCAAATATAATATAATTATACTTTTTTTTAAAATAATATTAAAGTCTTATTATCAATAAATAATTATAAATTTATAATAATTCGTATATATAAGTAAATAGAAAAATTTTTTAAATTAAAAAAAAATTAAAAGTAAAATTTCGATCATCTATTTTCTTTGTGAATATTTAAATATTATTTAAAAATTTTTTTTTTCTTAATTTTATTTTTATTTATATAAAAACAAGTATGAATAAAATAAATAAAAATTAATTTTCAACGAGTCTCAAGTGTGTTGTTTATTGCAAAAACGAAAAAAAAAAAAAAGAAAAAAAAAAAATCAATAATAAATTATTTAAACAAGTGTTTGAAGTTTTAATAATGTTTAATTTAAATTACAAGTGTTTAATAATAATTTTATTAACAATATATTGTGTTAAATCACAATCATCACATGAATTTCATCATAGAAAACGTTGTTCACGTGTATTATCTGATGCATTATCATTATTATGTGGTAAAATATACAATATGCCAAGTGCATCACAATTTGATGATTCAAATGGTCCTGGTATTGTTGAAGAATGCTGTTACCATGCATGTAGCGTATCACAATTAGAAAAATATTGTGGTAATCCAACGAGTAATAAATCAGAACAATCACAGTTAGTATTATTTTATAAATATATATTTTTAAAATTATTGATAAATATTTTTTTTTTTCATTTATCAAAGAGTGGAAAAATTAAAAAAATATTGTCTTAGGCAAATAAACATTTCAAGGATAATTTATATATTGATAATAGCTGTTACCAAGGCAATTAAGATTTGCTTGTACTTTTTTTATTTATTTTAATTATAATATATAAATATATATATTTAAATTAAAATTAACAGCTGAATGACTTGTTAGTGATGGATGAACCGCCTCGTCGTTATCATCCTGGCGCCCAACTTTTTTATCAAAATTTTTCACACTCCCAAAGAGACTGAGAGACATAAAGAGTTCATGGCTTTAATCTGAATCATTTGTTTTGTCTCTTAGTTTAAAGAACAAAAATTTTTCATGAATTATAAAAATTATTAATTGAAAAAAAAAAAAAAACATTGGTGGTGATTTAAAATATATATTTCAATCAATTGGTCTGATGATGATGATGATGATAATTGGCGTGTATTTTTAAACAAGTATTTAAAAAAAAAAAAATCAAGGGGAAATAAAATTGCAATACCAGGGTCATAATTATAAGATAATCCATCAATTAAAATTTTTTTTTTTTATTTCAATTAATTTTTTTTTTTATAACAACCAAAATATTCATTGATAGATGGAGAATTTTTTTTTTATTTCAAGAGGACATTGATATCAAATAAATATATGCTTCAATTGTTTTTTAATATATTTTATTTCATTTTTTTTGTTACAGAAAAGATACTTGAGAATGAACTCAGGGCACTGCACTGGACATGCTTACAAAGTTCAACATACATCAGCTAAAAGTAAATCAATTTTTTTTTTTTTATTTTATTTTTAATAAAACATTTTTTTATATTTAAAAAATTAAGTTATCATTCATTATTTTAAATATAATTTATTAATTCATTTATATACTTACATTGTGATATTTTTATTTTTTTTTCATTGTAGAATTCATATAAATAAGTTTTATTCACGATTGATGATCAAATATTCAAGAAAAAAAAAAATTCAAAGAGGTCAAGCTTTTATCAAATAAACCTTCAAAAAATGTATAAAAGCAAATTTTGCTTTTCTATGTATTTTATGTTCGTCAAAAAAAAAAAGAAAAAAAAAAAAAAAAAAACGATAAACTTTACAGTAAAGTGGTGATAAACAAGATTAAGATTTTATCAATTTTTAAATTTTATTATTTTTTCATAAAACTCATAAACCCCACATGGGTTTGAACAACATTAGCGATCGATAATCATTTTTATAGATAAAAATAATAATAATAATAAATATATATTAATCATCTAGAAATTACTATCACAATAATTTTATAATTTATCATTGAAAATAATGTGTGATACTTGTTGTTAAGGTTACATAATATTTCTAAGTAATTTTCATTTTTTCGATATTTTTAAAAAAATTGATAAAATGAAAATCTCATTAGTATTAATTATTTAATCATTTGAGATGATGAATGAATGTGTAAGTTGTAAATAAATAATTGTTTAAAAATATTTAAAAAATATGAAATTTAATTTTTTCTGTATTTAATTTTATTACCTTTGTTTATTTCCTTTTATTAATTGTTTGTTTATTTAATGTTAATTGTTTTTTTATTATTTGTTTAAAAATACAATTGCTGTGTTTGTCTGATTTTTATATTTTTTGTCACGCGTAATCATCATGCCTGCACGTGGCTATCTATCATCAAAGAAAATCTGCCAAAAACATAACAGCAAATCCAAAGTCTAAAATAAAAAAAATACCTCTAAGACAATAACATAATATGTTTGCGTAATATAATAATCTCAATGAAAAAAAATAAAATTTAAAAATTCCATTGATTTTATATGTTTTTTTAGACAAGATCATTCTACGGAAATTTTTTTTAATCAAACCTATTAAACTGTTATCGAGATTATCAATATAACAAGTGTTTAGATCAAGTTTTATAGAAAAAATAAAAGAAAAATAAAATTTAGACTGTTAAAAAATTAATCGTTGATAAAAAATATTTTTTTTTTAAAATTTATATTAATGTTGAATTGTTTTATAAATTACATTATTTGAATTTTTTAAAATTATTTTTTATAAATATTTTGAATATGTATTTATTGTTTAAAAATTAATTAATAAAAAAAAAAATGGGCATACTTTAGATGACTGTAAAAAAGCACACGTCGTTTAATATTACGAAAATTTAATAAAATTATTTTAAAAAACAACTATTAAATTAATTTCTTGAACAAGTTTTAATAATGATATGAAATTATTTTTTTTAATTAATTTTTCTTCCTGTTTTTTTATTAAACAAACATTTATTTTACTGCAAAATTTATCAACAAATAAACAGGTAAATAAACAATATAATTCAAAATAAAATAATGAATATTATAATGGTATATTAATTCAATTTAATTTAATATTAAAACAAAAAGTTCATAAAATTATAATTAAAAAAACTAAATGAAAAGACATGTCAAGGTTTTCATTAATAAATAATAACAAGACCAAACAAATCAACAATATGAAAATAATAAAATGAATTAAATATAAATAAATAAAAATAGAGCAAAAAAATAAACAGAATATCCATTAATTTTTTTGAATTTGTTCTTCATTACCACATGTCGATAATAAATTTTACACTGCCATCTATCGTATATAAAAAAAATTTCCAATTAAAAAAATTTCCACCGCTCCTTGATGCCGACAGTGCGGGGGGTGTCAAAAAAAAAAAAGAAGGAAAAAAAACACATAAAAAAGTAAGTAAAAAAAAAAAAAACATAAAAAAATAAAAGTGCCCTCCCCTGGGTTAGTTGTTCAACACACCAAACAGACAAAACGAAACAAATAATGGCTGACTTTGTGTTTTGTTGAAATATAATTCAGTGAGTGCTACTAATTTTAATTATAAAACCCGTGATGTTATAACAATATAATAATAATACATGATATTATCATAGCCAAGTGTATAAAAAATAAAACTTTAAAAATTATTAAACATTACATCAGAAAAATCATATCAATTGACAAATTATTACCGGTTTTCGTTGTATGTCTCAACATTGAAAAATTCGTGGAAATATTATTAAAAAAAAAAAAAAACCATTTATCCATAAAAAACACCAAACAAACAACTATAAACATCAAAAATAAAAAAAAAATTTATAAAATTAAAAAATAAACAAATCAAACAAAAAAAAAAACAAACAATTTTTTTTATATTTTGTTATTGTTCATCGAAAAAAAAAAAAAATAAATAATTGCTGATACACTGAATTTATTTTAGTGCTTAAAAAAATAAATAAATATGATGAAATAATAATAACAATAAAAAATATTTACGTCAAAAAAAAAAAAAAAAAATGTAAATAAATATTAAAAAATGTCTGATTATTTAAGTGTTATTATTTGTTGAAAAAAAAAAAATGATTATTAAGAGTTTATTTAATAATCAACAAAAAAAAATATAATAATAATGAATCATAGTAATAATAGTGGTATGAATCATTACATTGATGACTCAATGAATATTACAAAACCCATCATGATGGTTGAAATACCAGAAACATTGAGTTATGATTATTGGTTTACAAAAAGAGCTAGTGATTTTGTTGAGTTGACATGTCTATTGCCAAATGGTGTTGTTGTACCACTTGAAACAAATAGAAATTCAACATTAGCTGAAATAAAAGATGTAAGTAAAATTATATCTTGGAACAAAAAATAAAAAGCAAATACTTTCCTTATGTTGTTTATTTAAATAATTTAATTTTTTAGGAACTTTGGGATGAGGCAATTAAATATCCACTTCAAGTTCAATTAAATAATTCGGAATCATATTTATTTTCATGTATAAATAGTACAAATGCTGAGGCAATTGAATTACGTGATGAAAGTAGACGTTTATGTGATGTTAAACCATTTTGTTCAGTACTCAAAGTTATTAAACAATTAAGTAAAAAAACAGAGGAACATTTAGATTCAGATATTAGTTTACTTATTGGTAAAGGTTTACATGAATTTGATTCATTACAAAATACTGAGGTTAATGATTTTCGTAAAAAATCAAGAGTACTTGGTGAAGAAATAGCATTAGCTAGAATGAATTATAGCTGGGAGGAAAAAGTACGTTATCAATATCCATCAAGGCTATCAACAAGTGATGATATACCTAAAACTGTACTTGATAAAATTAAAGATGGAAATATTGTACTTGTTACTAAATTTGAACATACTGAGGTGAGATAATATTTATATTTATTTTTCATTATAAAAAAGTATAAAAAAATTAATTAATAGAAAAATATATTTTACAAAGGTTTTTTTGATTTACTTGATACAAAAATTATTGGATATTTTGGAGTTGATTGTTGACGTTTAAGAATTTTTGGCTCTGGATCAATAGTATCATCACTGAATCTCAATATTTTTTTATCTTGTTTTGTTGTTGTTGTTGTTTTTATGCTTGAAGTAGTATTTTTATTTTGTAAATTAGCTTGATTAGATATTGGTGATGATGGCTTGATGAAAATTGAAGGACAATTTTGAATATTAATTGTTGATGGTGCCAATATTGTTTCTTCAATTGTTTCATTCATGACAATTGTTTGCTCAAGTGGTAAATTTTTATTGTCATTATCATCAGTGTTGTAATTTTTATTATCAATCATTGAATAATCTGTTATT